>NW_027362761.1:1160063043-1161263043 GCF_046119375.1 Phyllobates terribilis | reverse complement strand
CCAGGTCCAAATTTTTCACCAGGGCCCATTGGACTCTAGTTATGCCCCTGGCCATGCATGCTGGGAAGTGAGAGGAATGAAGGTTCCAACACCTATATTGCTGACAGAAAGCTGATAAAGAAGAACTGTCTACTCAAAAGATGTGGATGACAAGTTACAGGCCATGATAATATGGATAGTTCCTTGACATATCAGATTGGTAAGTGCACCATAAGAACGGTTTTAACTTGTTCTCGGGGGATGAATGAGCAGGGAAGACTTTTCTACAGGCTTTGGTTGAAAAAACAGGTACATTTTCATTGAACCCCTCATGTTGAACATGGAGTTTGATCTGAGAGTCATTTTACAGAGCAAGAAGAGATATTTTATGGGAAATTGTTCCTGCTCATTCTAGGCTTAGGAGTGTAGTGGGCGGCCTTATTAATGATTGACAGCCTTACTGGTAGTCAAGGTTATAGAGACAGCTCTCCATCACTAATAAGGCTAGGTCATCTGTATCAGACTATACTGTGTCTTGATCTCACATCAATCTTCTTGTGGCTGTGCCTGGTATTGGATCTCCGTACAATTTATTTGAAAGGGACTGATCTGCAGAGAACTGCAATACCAGACACATCCACTATAATATGTACGGCGCTGTGCCTGGTAATCAATGAAGAGGTGCCTCAATTAACTAATGAAAACCTGCTCTCTTGGCAGGGGAGAAGCTACTTACAAATCAGCAAGTTTTTGCTGCATTTTTGCTGCTTTTTTGGTGTGTTTTTGCTTCGTTTTATCTGCATTATTTTGCCGCTTTTTTGTTTACTTACGTTGCTGGATTTTTTTGGGTGCGTTTTTGCTGTTTTTTTTTTTTGCTTCTTTTTTTGGTGCAGATGTGTGTAATTTTTCTACATTACATGTTTAATATAGTTAGTTTTATTCACTAAAACGCATGGTGGCATTTTTTTGCAGCAGTTTTGCACTTCTTCATTGCTTTCTATGGTGAAAAGAACACTGAAAAAACATTAAAAGAATTGTCATGCTGCGGTTTTCAAAAGCGAGGCAGTTTTCCAATTCAGTCAGGATAAAAAAAAACAATCGTGTGCAGGAGATTTCTGAAATCTCTTGGTTTTTGCTTGTACTGTACGGCATAAAAAACTGCAAAAAAAATGCTGCAAAAATTCAACGCGTGAACATAACCTATCTCTGGAGAGGAGACAGATGCTGACCCTTCACTGCCATCACTTGTACTCCACATGATTACATTCTTATATATCAAAGCAGGATTTTTTTTTATAGGAATGAAGACTAATCCCCTAATAAAGTGATTTATAACTTATTATTATTAAGAAAAAAAAAGTTTAGTGACTCTTTAACCTCTTTCCGGCCCAGGGCGTACTAATACGTATCTGTGCCCTGGGCCTTATGGGCCAGATACGTATTAGTAAGCCTTGGCGATTTCACCGCCGAGTGTCAGCTGATTGTTATAGCTGACACCCGGTGCTATGTGCAGGGAGCGGTCCCGCACCGCTCCTGCCACATTAACCTCCGAAATGCTGCGATCGAAATCGATCGCAGCATTCCGGTGGCTAGAGGAGGTAAGTGCGATACTTACTTTCTCTGCCGGCGTCCCGCGGCGTCTGAGTCCGGTCCCGAATGTTGCCATGGTGACCCGATGTCATCATGACAACATCTGGGTCACCAGGAGGCAGGAAGTTGCTTTGGTCATGTGCAGTGCACGACCAAAAAAGTAATTTCTCCCTGTGCAGCGCTGACAGGCTGCATAGCACATGGATGGTTCTGCATTCCTGTGCTATACAGCCGATCAGGCTGCAAAAAGTGAAAGTCCCATAGTGGGACAAAGTGTAAAAGTAAGAAAAATGTCAGAAAGTGAAAAAAAAAGAATTTTAAAAAAATTGTAAAAATATTTTAAAAAGAATGAAAAAAATCATCAAAAAATATATATATATTGTACCCATAAATAATTAATCTTATGAAAAAAATAAACCAATAAAAGTACATATATTTAGTATCGCTGCATCCGGAACGACCTGACCTATAAAACTGTCCTGCTAGTTAACCCCTTTAGTGAACACGGTAAAAAAATTAAAAAAAAATTAAACATAAAACAATGTTTTATCATCACACCTACAAACAAAAAATGGAATAAAACGCGATTAAAAAGACAAATGTAAATAAAAATGGTACCACTGAAAACATCATCTTGTCCCGCAAAAAAACAGCCGCCATACAGCTCCAACGGCCGAAAAATAAAAAAGTTATAGCTCTCAGAATAAAGTGATGCGAAAACAATTATTTTTTCTATTAAATGGTTTTTATTGTGTAAAAGCGCCAAAATAAAGATGCCTTATCAATTTTACCACATGCAGAACGGCATAAAAAATAAAAATAAAAAAAAGCAATTTCTGAATTGTTGTTTTTTTGTTTATTCTGCCTTCTAAAAGTCTTAATAGAAAGCGATCAAAAAATGTCACGTGCCCAAAAATGGTACCAATAAAAACATCAACTTGTCCCGCAAAAAACAAGCCATCACATGACTTTGTCGGCCGAAATATGGAAAAATTATAGCTCTCAAAATATGGCGATGCAAAAACTAGTCTTCGCAAAAAAAATGGTTTTTTAGTGTGTGACAGCTGTCAGTCATAAAAACCCAATATGAATCTGGTATTGCTGTAATCGCACCGACCCGAAGAATAAAGACGTCTAATCACTTATACCGCACGAGGAACGGCGTAAAAAATAAACTTTAGGGTTGTGCTAGGGTTAGGGTTGTGCTAGGGTTAGGGTTAGGGTTGTACTAGGGTTAGGGTTGTGCTTGGTTTAGGGTTAGGGTTGTGCTAGGGTTGTGCTAGGGTTAGGGTTGTGCTAGGGTTAGGGTTGGGCTAGGGTTAGGGTTGGGCTAGGGTTAGGGGTGTGCTAGGGTTAGACTAGAGTTAGGGTTAGGCTAGGGTTAGGCTAAGGTTAGAGTTGGGCAAGGGTTGGGCTAGGATTAGGGTTTGACTAAGGTTAGGGTTGGGGGTTGGGATTTTTTCAGAAGTAAAGAAAAAAAAATGCAGACAAAATGGCGACTAATGTTGAGCACAAGTGCTCGCTACTTCAGTTTGCATCGGGTGCTCGGGTATGCACCAAGTATAGCGGGTGCTCGAGTGACATGCTTGAGTCTCCACCCAAAATGTTTTGCAGCTGTTATACAGCCAAAAAAACCTCATGGGGATTGCCTGCCATGCACGAGCGATCCCCGCATTTTTTTTTTTGGTTGTCTAATAACCGTGAAACATGGAGCGCAGGGACTCGAGCATGTCACTTGAGCACTCGCGATACTTGGTGCATACCCGAGCACCCGATGCAAACTCAAATAGCGAGCACTTGCACTCAAGACTAATGACAACTTATTCAATATGATGACCTAATGTTATCAAATTCTGTAATGTACCTCTGGGTTGTTCACTATACCCCTTGATAAAATCCTGGAGCGGTGTAGTTTCCAAAATGGTGTCACTTGTGGGGGGTTTCCACTGTTTAGGCACATCAGGGGCTCCCCAAACGCAACATGGAGTCCGCTAATTATTCAAGCAAATTTTACATTCAAAAAGTCAAATGGTGCTCCTTCCCTTCCGAACCCTGCCGTGAACCCCAACAGTGGTTGTCCCCCACATATGGGGTATCGGCTTACTCAGGAGAAATTGCACAACAAATTGCTTGATGGAATTTCTCCTGTTGTTGACGCGCCCCTGGGCCTGTGTCGCGCTGCGTTGCGCACGCGGGAGCTTACCCGGAGCCGGATCTGTTGAGGGTTGTAGTCTCGTGGCGGTGACCCGGTCCGTGCCCAGGGTGTCAAACTAAGTGGCAGTCTATGGCAGTAGATGTTAACTTGGATGTCGACTACGCCACCCGTTGAGTGCGGCTTTGCAGCCGCCGCTGCAGAACAGTCCGCTGAGGCCGGTGGTATGGGTGCAGCGATGATGTTATAACCCCCAATGGGAGGGGTATGGCCTCAGGGCAGCAGGTGAAGATGATGGGGGTTGTGACGGTGCAGTAAGAAGAGTCAGAGTCAGGAGATGCAGTTTCAGGGTTTTTACTCACGGGTGTTCTCTCAGTCACTCTGGCCTTGAGTGACCACCCGAGCCGTGCTGCGTCCACCAGGTCCTGGACTCGGCCAACCCCCAGGCAGTTCCGGAGCGTGGTCCTGAGCTCCCTTCTCTCTCTCTGTCTCTGGCCGTTCCCACCAGGGATCCACCTTTGGCCGGCTCCCTCGGGTCTCTTGGTGGTCAAACCTCCTCTGGGTTCCCTGACCCTATACTTAGTGTGCCTTTCTGGTGGATTTGGTGAGGGTCGTGGCAAATCTTGACCACGACCTCCGGTTCCTGGCTGAGGATAAGTGGCCTCCACCAGTTCGGGTTCCGGTACCCGTGTCTGCCAACCCTTCACCCTTTTTGGTCTGATTCTGGGTTCTTAGGGTTCCCTCTGGTCTTCCACTCTGGGCCTTTCTTTCTCCTCTCTCCTCTGCAGGCTTGGATCTGGGCCCAGCCGGAGCCACAGCTCCCTGTCAGCCCTCCTGGCTGAACTCTTCCTAAAGACTCCCTCCGCTCTCCCTGTCCTAAGATGGTGCCCACCATATATACTCCCTCTATGTGTGAGCCCAGGTGACCAGCACCCAATGAGCTCCTAGCTTTACCCAGAGTACTCCCCCTATCTGCCCCTACACTACTGGGATGTTCCACCCCCCTCCCACTCCAGCCAGGGACAGACGCTGTCGTACCTGCACATTTACTTGGTGGGAGTACCGTAGTTCTGTCCCCCGGAAATGGGATGTATGTAGTGCATGCAGCCTACTGAGCTCAGTCCCACACTCCATCCTTACCCGGGAGTGGAATACCACACCTCTGGGTCGAGGTGCAATACCCCTGTAGCAGCCGAGTCCTCAGGGTGCTACATTCCCCCCTGGTAAATCACAGCACGTCCTCGGGCTGTAAAAGAATAAAATATCCAAAAACATACAATTTTTTTCAAAACATACAAGAACATATCAAACATTAAACATTATCAGATTTAAACAAGATAAACTTTTTCTTTCATATAAAACTCTTTCATAATAATGTTCTTTGAGCTACTGGCCACTGTGCGCTTGTGACCAGGTAGAAGTGCAACAGTCAGTTCAAGAACAACAGTTTCCTATAAAACCAGTAGGGGGCGCCTTAGAAAGCGCAACTATATACAAGGGGAGGTGGCCGCTCTCAGTCCTCGGCCAGTGGGGAAAAGGAATGGCTGTTCACAGTCCTCAGCCTGTTAAGGGATAGGGGACTCACGGGTTTAAGTTCACACTTGTCCCAACGGGGAACATATTTAAATTAGCAGCAGTTCTTATACCCTTACGGATAACTATGTACAGTTCTTTTTTACCGTACTCTAATAACGGCGTCCTCCTGATGCTTCCTCCCTGCATTCTTCAGACCCGTCCGGGTCCTCTTGCTCCTCCTGACACCTCAGCTCTTCCTCCGTCAACCGGTGTACATGAAGGGCATAGGGTCCTTTGGCACATTGGTGCCGGGTAAAGGTGACCTCATCACCCAGGTATAGGTCACGACCTCTGTGTCCCTCCGGCAGGTGGGACTCAACATCCCTGCGGGTCACGAAGACGTCGCCAGGGGTGCGGTGATCCCGGATGAAGCCCCAACCGTGCTGCAGTTGGAATTTAATTACAGTCCCGGTGGCACGGGGACCGTGGGCTGCACGGGGGTTCCGTCGGGTCCGGCTCTTCTGTTCTGCACTCCTCACTTGCAGCCGCTCCTCGCGGACCCGCCTCTCTCGTCGTTCCCGGTCGAAAACCTCTAATTGCTGCCGGCAGCACTCTGCTCGCTGGGCTGCGGCCGCCCGGGTCTCTTGAGTGAACCCGATGAGGTCTCCTCCAGTGGGGTCCCACGCAAACTGCGCTTCCTCCAGCGAGAGTGGGGTGATCTTGGCGGGCGCCGGAGCCGGGATCAGGGGCTCATCCAGGGGTCTTTCGTTCCGGAGTCGGGGATGGTAGTACTCCGGTGACCACTCAAAGGGCTGCCCATCCGGGCAAATATGCTGGGCTAACAAGTCTTCACCCAGGTGCGGCACTGTGGAGGTTGAGGGCGCGGTGGTGGTAGCGGCGCCCGGGTTCACCAGGCCTTGCGACCAGGCCTGGGGCACCCTGAAGGTGAAGGGCACCGTGAAGACGGCGGCGCCCGGGTGTACTTGACTTTGCGACCAGGCCGGTGGCTCGGTAGAGGGCGCTGTTGGTACTGCGGCGCCCGGGGGTACTCGGCCCTGCGACCAGGCCGGTGGCGTCTCCTGCTTGGCCGCGCTCAGGGTTGAGGCGCGTGACATCACAAGAGGCGTGGCCGCGGCTCCTGCTTGAGGCCTAGTCTGGAACGGTAGCGGTGCGGCAACGGGCACGATCGGTGGGATTTCGGGCTCTGCGACGGGGAGCGGGGGTAGGCTTACGGTGGCTGGGCTTGGGGTAGTGACGTCCCCTTTACTTGCCTCCGTCTCTTCAGCTCCCTGTGCGGCGGCGTCTCCGGCCTCCGTCCCTTCTGCATCCTCTTCAGGGGCAGGCGTGCTCCTCGTTGCGGGTGGTGTGCTTCGCTGGCGGGTTCCAGCCTGCTGGGCCATCTCCCTGCTCCACTCCGTCAGCGTTTCTCGCTGCACCTGGGCCATCCTCCATGCGAGGCCCTCCAGCGCGGTCTGTGCACGCTCCCGGTCTCGGGGGAGCTGTGCCAGGATCTCCACCAGGTCTTGTGGAGTGGTAGCTTGCAACAGGCTCCTGACCACAGGGTCGGTGCTGCCTGACTCTCCCTCCATCTCCGGGTACGGCTTCTCTAGACTCCTCCAGGCTGCACCCATCTTCTCTGTTTTGTTCTGTATCCGCCCCCATTGAGGGCGGTCCTGGGGCAACTTGGTGATTGTCAGTTCCAGGGGCAGACCCCCCACGCTGATGGACATCTCAATCATTGCAGTCTCTGCTGGTGGGGGCGGTCTTCGTTTTTGGCGCCCACGTTTTTGGCCCACGATGGGAGGTGGCCTCTTGCCACCCTCTGGCACGCCCATAATGGCGTCCGCTCTGCCAGGGCGGGAAATCTTCCCAGATGGCGGGAATCGTCTCCCAGTGGCGGGAAACTCTGTGGATGGCGGGAAAAGACTGCAGATGGCGGGCAACCGGCGGGAAACGACTCGTGATGGCGTCCGATGGCGGGGACCCTCTGGAATTGGCGGGAGACTTCTTTTTATGGTAAATATGAACTTTTCTTCAGGCACGCAGTACCCGGTGGTTGCGGGCATGTTATCCTGCCGACTACGCCAAAGTTGACGCGCCCCTGGGCCTGTGTCGCGCTGCGTTGCGCACGCGGGAGCTTACCCGGAGCCGGATCTGTTGAGGGTTGTAGTCTCGTGGCGGTGACCCGGTCCGTGCCCAGGGTGTCAAACTAAGTGGCAGTCTATGGCAGTAGATGTTAACTTGGATGTCGACTACGCCACCCGTTGAGTGCGGCTTTGCAGCCGCCGCTGCAGAACAGTCCGCTGAGGCCGGTGGTATGGGTGCAGCGATGATGTTATAACCCCCAACGGGAGGGGTATGGCCTCAGGGCAGCAGGTGAAGATGATGGGGGTTGTGACGGTGCAGTAAGAAGAGTCAGAGTCAGGAGATGCAGTTTCAGGGTTTTTACTCACGGGTGTTCTCTCAGTCACTCTGGCCTTGAGTGACCACCCGAGCCGTGCTGCGTCCACCAGGTCCTGGACTCGGCCAACCCCCAGGCAGTTCCGGAGCGTGGTCCTGAGCTCCCTTCTCTCTCTCTGTCTCTGGCCGTTCCCACCAGGGATCCACCTTTGGCCGGCTCCCTCGGGTCTCTTGGTGGTCAAACCTCCTCTGGGTTCCCTGACCCTATACTTGGTGTGCCTTTCTGGTGGATTTGGTGAGGGTCGTGGCAAATCTTGACCACGACCTCCGGTTCCTGGCTGAGGATAAGTGGCCTCCACCAGTTCGGGTTCCGGTACCCGTGTCCGCCAACCCTTCACCCTTTTTGGTCTGATTCTGGGTTCTTAGGGTTCCCTCTGGTCTTCCACTCTGGGCCTTTCTTTCTCCTCTCTCCTCTGCAGGCTTGGCTCTGGAGCTGGGCCCAGCCGGAGCCACAGCTCCCTGTCAGCCCTCCTGGCTGAACTCTTCCTAAAGACTCCCTCCGCTCTCCCTGTCCTAAGATGGTGCCCACCATATATACTCCCTCTATGTGTGAGCCCAGGTGACCAGCACCCAATGAGCTCCTAGCTTTACCCAGAGTACTCCCCCTATCTGCCCCTACACTACTGGGATGTTTCACCCCCCTCCCACTCCAGCCAGGGACAGACGCTGTCGTACCTGCACATTTACTTGGTGGGAGTACCGTAGTTCTGTCCCCCGGAAATGGGATGTATGTAGTGCATGCAGCCTACTGAGCTCAGTCCCACACTCCATCCTTACCCGGGAGTGGAATACCACACCTCTGGGTCGAGGTGCAATACCCCTGTAGCAGCCGAGTCCTCAGGGTGCTACATTACCTTTATGAAAATGGAAAATTTGGGGCTGAAAAACATTTTTGTTGTAAAAATGTGAACATTTTATTTTTACGGTTCAATGTTATAAACTTCTGTGAAGCACCAGGGGTTCAGGGTGCTCACCACACAACTAGATAAGTTCCATAAGGGGTCTAGTTTCCAAAATGGGGTCACTTGTGGGGGGTTTCCACTGTTCAGGCACATCAGGGGCTCCCCAAATGCAACATGGCGTCCGCTAATTATTCAAACAAATTTTACATTCAAAAAGTCAAATAGTGCTCCTTCCCTTCTGAACCCTATAGTGCACCCAAACAGTGGTTTTCCCCCACATATGGGGTATCCGCTTACTCAGGAGAAATTGCACAACAAATTTTGGGGTCCATTTTTTCCTATTACCCCTGTGAAAATAAAAAAATTGGGTCTAAAGTAACATTCCAAAAATTTCTGTGAAGCACCTGAAGGGTTAATAAACTTCTTGAATGTTGTTTTGAGCACCTTGAGGGGTGCAGTTTTTATAATAGTGTCACTTTTGGGTATTTTCTCTCATAAAGGCCCCTCAAAGTCACATCAAATGTGATGTGGTCTCTAAAAAAATGGTTTTGTAAATTTTGTTGGAAAAATGAGAAATCGCTGGTCAACTTTTAACCCTTATAACTCCCTACTAAAACAAAATTTTGGTTCCAAAATTGTGCTGATGTACAGTAGACATGTGGGAAATGTTATTTATTAACTGTTTTGTGTAACATATCTCTCTGATTTAAGGGCATAAAAATTAAAATTTTGAAAATTGCAAAATTTTCTAAATTTTCGCCAAATTTCCGTTTTTTTCACAAACAAACACAAGTGATATCGAAGAAATGTTACCACTATCATGAAGTACAATATGTCCCGAAAAACAATCTCAGAATCAGCAAGATCCGTTGAAGCGTTCCAGAGTAATTACCTCATAAAGTGACAGTGGTCAGAATTGTAAAAATTGGCCCGGTCATTAACGTGCAAACCACCCTCGGGGTAAAGGGGTTAAGAGAAGCAAAGTAGCGGTAGGTAGCACTATAAAAAAGTTTAGTAACTCTTTAAGAAAAGCAAAGTGGGTAGTACTATAAAAAAGTTTAGTGACTCTTTAAGAAAAGCAAAGTAGGTAGCACTATAAAAAAAATTAGTAACTCTTTAAGAAAAGTAAAGTAGCTAGTACTAAAAAAAAAAAGTTTAGTAACTCTTTACGAAAAGAAAAGCAGGTAGCGCTGTAAAATCAGGTGAAATCCCTTTAGAACTTGGAAGCAATTCTGGAAATTGAGATTAGTGGAGCATCTCCTTGGTCTATGACAAGTTGGTTTATATGTTTCCTATTAAATGGCTGACCTGGCAACCTTACGTGAAAGTGGCCTCATTGGAAAGCATAAACCATAGAGAAACACTAGAAGATGGAGCAGCGGCCCTATATAATAGGCCTCTGTCCTCTATCACAGCAAGAGTTACGTCTCTGCTTTTTTCTCTCCTCTCCATGATCCATCATTACATCGGAGGCATAAATACCCACAAAACGACCAGGAATTCCTGCAAGCTGCCGAGTCTAACATGAGACATTTAATGTTTTCCTATGACAGCTTCGAGCTTCTGGGCTCTCCGTCCCGCTGTGCTGTGTATTGCAACGTCCCATAAAAGAAGGTATTTAAAAGCAGATTTCTCCATTCTTATTCCCCCATTCGAACATGGAAGGCATTGGTAATAAAAGATATTTACAGGCGCCGCTGCAAGATTGTGGCTAGGAGCATATTCTGTGCATGATGGTGCACTAACCCCCAGCCCAACTCACAAACCCCAGCCCTACCTGCCCCCTATATCAGACATACCTCTCTTGCCCTCCTTGCTTATATCTATGAGAGGTATATAGACAGCTAAGTCAGAGACTTCCTTAAAGGGGTTACTCAGGACTAAGATATGAGGATAGACCATCAATATTAGATCAGTGAGGGTTTGAAACCCAGCACCCCCATGGCACAGTGCATAGAGCTGGAGCAGCACAGATCCGTGCACTATATAGTGGCCGTTCTTAAAGGGGTTGTCCACCTTTGTGAACATTTTTTCTTCTTACTTAAATGCAAGCAATTGGGGCTAAAAATAATTTCTTAGCTACTGCAGCTCTACTCCTATTGACGTGAATGGGAGAGGAGCTGCAGTACTTAAAGGAGTTGTGTACATTTTTCTTCTTATTTAAATGCATGCAATTGAGGCTAAAAATCATTTTTGCTATTGGGTTTCATTAAAAATTTTGCACCGTTTGCCTCCTATGGCCTCTGTATGACAGTGGCTACTGATGGCTACTGAATGAGATAATAAGGGCTGGCCACATTATCTTATCATCTTTATTTTATCAGATCTGCCACCATCACTGTATGTTGGAGGGTCTTGGGTTAAGAGATATTAGCTGGGCCAAAATCTTTAGTAAAGATGAATAAACTTTTTGCAGTAGAGAGAGAGGGGAGAGGGGCTTGGTGTGCCCACAAGTTTGTCTGTAAATGTTTTACTTGGTTCAGCTGGTAAAAAATAAAAAAAGGTTAGTGGAGAAATCATCTAAAAAAAATCCCTACTTTGTTCGACAAAGGACAAATAGTGCAAGAAAAGAGTATAGAAGGAGGAAAATAATTAGCAAGAGCTCCTTTTGGTGATAATGATCGTTGTCTTCTACCATTGTGTTTCTAAGAACAGTTTGTGACATTTGGGGGCAGCATGGACCGTGGTGACCGCATGCTTGGCACAATGACATTAAAGGAGATCATCTATTTTAATGCCAGTTTTGTTTTAGAAAAGTCAGCACTGTAACGCTTAGGCTATGTGCCCACGTTGCGGACCTGAAGCATATTTTTTACGCTTCTCCCTGGCGGGAAAATCGCATGCGGATATTACATGCGGTTTTCCCGCCAGGTAGAAGCGTTTGTGAGGCGTCTTTGCATGCATTTCCGCATGCGGGTTATCAAGCACTTCTCCAAGCATCACTTGGAAAAGTGCTTGACAACTTGTTCAGAATGGTAAAAAATAAAAAAATAAACTTTATACTCACCTTCTGATGCATTCTCTGCCCCGTCCGGAGTCTTGAGCGGCTCACGCTGTTGTGTGCAGGACCTGCGGTGACGTCATTGAGTCATGTGGTGGGTCACATGACTCAATGACGTGGCAGGTCCTTCAGACAACAGCGCGACGGAGGGAAAACATCAGAAGATAAGTATAAACTTTATTTTATTCTTTTTTTTACAGGTTCTTTGGTACCCAGGTCTGGAGGAGAGTCTCCTCTCCTCCAGACTTGGGTACCATCCGCACATTGATTCCGCAGCGCTTCCGCAAAATTAATGAACATGCTGCGGATTTTTGACTGCAGCATATACGCTGCGGAAAAATCCGCAGCATGGGCATTGACATTGCGGAATGCCATTGGGGACCATGGGGTGCGGATCTACATGCGTTTTTCAAGCGTTTACGCTGCGGAAATTCCGCAGCATATACGCTTGAAAAACGCTACGTGGGCACACAGCCTTAGGCCTTAGGCTGTGTGCCCACGTAGCGTTTTTCAAGCGTATTCCGCAGCGTAAACGCTTGAAAAATGCATGTAGATCCGCACCCCATGGTCCCCAATGGCATTCCGCAATGTCAATGCCCATGCTGCGGATTTTTCCGCAGCGTATATGCTGCAGTCAAAAATCCGCAGCATGTTCATTAATTTTGCGGAAGCGCTGCGGAATCAATGTGCGGATGGTACCCAAGTCTGGAGGAGAGGAGACTCTCATCCAGACCTGGGTACCAAAGAACCTGTAAAAAAAAGAATAAAATAAAGTTTATACTTATCTTCTGATGTTTTCCCTCCGTCGCGCTGTTGTCTGAAGGACCTGCCACGTCATTGAGTCATGTGACCCACCACATGACTCAATGACGTCACCGCAGGTCCTGCACACAACAGCGTGAGCCGCTCAAGACTCCGGACGGGGCAGAGAATGCATCAGAAGGTGAGTATAAAGTTTATTTTTTTATTTTTTACCATTCTGAACAAGTTGTCAAGCACTTTTCCAAGTGATGCTTGGAGAAGTGCTTGATAACCCGCATGCGGAAATGCATGCAAAGACGCCTCACAAACGCTTCTACCTGGCGGGAAAACCGCATGTAATATCCGCATGCGATTTTCCCGCCAGGGAGAAGCGTAAAAAATATGCTTCAGGTCCGCAACGTGGGCACATAGCCTTAAGGGGTCAGATGACCCTCTGTACCACCAATGAATTGGCACATGCTAACCTGGAGTGTCTAATGAAGCCCCTGCTTTCACCCTTAAAGTTCTCACAAGGTCACAGTCCCCAGAATTTTTTTATGATAAGCGGTAACTGAAAACACATATGTGAATCCCAGGTCACCGAATTTTTGCAAGCTACATTTTGAAATACCCCCACAAATGCCTCTTTTAATGCATTTTTTTAACTTCACCCTTTTGTTGGATCAGAGCTAGGGGCAGGCGGACTGCAGGGGGTAAGTGAGGTGAGAAATAATAACTCAAGGGTGAGGAGTTGATTTAAAGTGGACTAGTCTTCTGTAGCCCCCTATTCTTGTAATTCATGAGGGCACCAGGTCAGGGACCCTCTCCACTATTGCTGTGAGAAACTGGCCACGGACTAAAAAATATTGGACCAATGCACATAGAGCGGAATCCACGGCTCTAAGGGATGCAGACTTTTTCCAGCACGGAGCACCGGTTACGTCGATCTTATTGTTGCGTTTTATTAGAGATTTGCTTGCTCTGTTTTATTAGAGATTTGCTTGCTCGTCAGTTCAGCCTTGGGAATCAATGTTTCCATTCAATGACAGTAAGCCGCGGAAAACGTGTGGGCTTGATTTTATGCATATATAATGCCAGATACAAGATTGGTAATCAAGTAAAGCAATAATTTCATTAATCTCGTTAGTGTCACAGGGGTCTCAAACTATTATTGTTCCAGTTTCTAGTCCCATTATGTGGATGGAGATAGTAGACCCAGTGGAGCTGTCACCACAGGGGGTCTAACATGTAGTCCCAGGTATGGGCTCAGCAACAGTAAAATACCTCCACCAATGCATAATTAGCTTTGGGGGGGGTGTTTCCCGAGGACCGGGCTCAATTCCAGGAGGGGAGCAGCCTGGGGTATTTAGGACACTGAAGAGGAAATAGATAGGGGGGTTGTTGCTGGCTGTAGTTGGATACACATGCTAGTCATGGAATCCATCATCTGGAGGAACATAGGCTGTGACTGCAGACTATACCGGCAGGTGATACAAAAGCTGTGGGCCAACCAAAAGTTAGGAGACAGTGGGTATTGCCTGGTACTGGGGCAGTTGAACTATCGGCCCCAGGATGGGATGGGATCTTTTGGATTGGGTACATTGCATTGTGACCATCGCCCGGAATCGCTGTAAGACCGTGGATGCAAGGAATAAAAAATAGTTACATTATTAACCTGCCAACCTGCCTAGGTGATTATTTTCACAAATGCTATAAAAAATTTCAAAGATTGTCAAAAAGTTGTTGCGGGCAAGGGCAGACCACTAAGGATGTCCATGGAGCAGTGGAGAGTTCTGGCAGCTTTTCTCCATTCAGAAAACATGCAAACTTGACTAAAGCAAGCATGCATGTGTATGGGGGTCGATAGTAGACATCAGCCAAATGTAGGTTAAAGGTGTATTCTCAAGTCTGGAAGTTATCCTTTTTCCATGCAATAGGGAATAACTTTCCAATCGCTGGTGGTCCAACCACTAAGATCTCCACCAATCCGAAGAACCGAGGTCTATTGGAGTGATGGTTGACCATGCACTCCAATAATTCTTAGCAGGACTTGCTCTCGGCAGGTTCATGGCGCTACCATAAATAATGCCTCTTAATGGGCACCTCATGTCATAGAAATAAATTCCCAAAAATTGTATAATTTGATAATATAAATAAAGCAATCTGACCTATTCCTCTGTGCTGCATCTCTATAAAACTTCCTTGCTAGACCAAGTGGAAACCAATGCAGGTCAGATGGTCATCTAGTATGCCTTGCAAAATGTCTAATGCTGTCTTGCAGAGGGATACTGCCTTATAAAGTATGCTTCCCGTTCTAAAATATATCCAGATAAGAAAGTACCTATATGAACCCTATTTCTCAAAGTAGGGTAAAACTACAGCTTTTTCAGGGCTACACTATAAGAGGGGATGGGATGGTAGACGTGTTTATCCCATTGATGGTCATACAGACTAGAAAAAAGTATACGCATGGTCGAATAAGTGTTTAACAAACAAGTGTTCGATTAATATTTTGATCCATAAAATGGTCTTTCTGGAAATGTTATTGGAATGTTCTTTCACAAAAACACCTTTCGTGAACTAGTAAAACAACAAAAGTCAGTCATTGGTTGGCAGCCAGGAAAGTCAGTCATTGGTTGGCAGCCAGGAAAGTCTGTCATCGGGTGGCTTTCATTTTGATTGATTTCATACTAAGGCCTCGTCAAGACGAGTTTTTCTCGTAAGTCGAAAAAAAGGAAAAAGTTTCTCCAACTTCTGCTATGTAGCTGTGTATGAAAATCAGACCACTCTCAGATGGAGTGATGTCTTATTTTTTCACGGACTCATAGACTTGCATTGAATATTTAGATCCGACACTCGAATCAATATCAGACATGTCTCCACGATTTTGTGTGGACCGCTCGGTCAGTGAAAAATCACGGATATGTGAACCGCCCCATTCACTATTATAGGTACGAGTGCTATCTGTGAAGAACACGGATAGCACTCGTACGCAGAGAACTGGTGTCCGAATGAACCCTATGTGGCACCGTTACATCGCAGTGCAATACAAGTGAATGGGGCAACCCCCAAAGGTACCGCGATGATGACAAGCAAGTCGCAAAAAATCTAACAGAGTCTAAATGTTTGCAACTAGCTAGTCGCGGCTCCCTTGGGGTCACAATGTGTCCTAATTCACTTGTATTGTGTTGCTATGTAAGTGCTACATAGCGATCTTTGATCACGAGACCTAGCCTAATGTCTATGGCCACCCTTAGGGGTCCATCCTTCCATTTCAGGAGGTAATTTTATATTGTGTATTAGTATTAGATTTTTAGGTATTTAGTTTAATAGTTAAGATTCATAAAAGTTTAGTTTTATTTCGATTGTTAGTAAGAACATAACTATTTTCGATGAGGACTTTGTAGCTGGAGGAGCGGAGATCTGGAGATAATGTAACCTCAATATGTTTATACTTCACTGTTAGATCTGGGACAAGTCAATCCAGACGAGATAACCTGGTCAGCAAAGCATTTAAGACCACCCCAAGAACTTCTGGCATTGTCTATTATCTGAGTGACAAGAAATCCTCCAGACCTAAAGAGTGTGTAAACATGAAACACAAGGACAGATACTGAGAGAGGAGCAGACATATCTGTAGGACATGAGAAAGCGAGACAGCGGGCACAAATATTTATGTATCCAAGGATTAAAGATGCAACCAGCCGCCCTAATGACTAAACATGGATGAGTGATAGCCCGGTATTGACCAAACATGCTGTGATTTCACACCGTCAATTGCGATGGAGGTTAACAAATATCCCAGCCCAAGCTTTTCCCACAAATGGTCCTCACGATGGATAAATACTACATTGATTAAACAATAATGTTGTCTTAAGCTTTGCACCTGTCCTTTCTTGTATGTACTCCAGGCTTATTGAGAAAGCAAAACGTCTCGAAGACCGTCCATCAACACTTTTCGGACATTCAATGGACAAAATATGCAAACAAAAAGCTAAGATCTTTTATCTTCACGGATGAAAGAGCGAGCCAAATATAGGACTAACAAGTCATACACATATTCTAAACCTCCCATAGATACAGATATCGACATTATCTCAAAGTCAAAACTTAACACCACAGAGATGAGCAAAATAGATTGAATTGCACTCAAAAATTAACAAAAATTTGGATTTGCCTATAACACAAATTTGGGGAATTCACAGGACTGGGTTAAAAAAAATATGATACTCACCTGGCCTTCACCTTCACAGCTTCACTTCAGTTTGGTCACAATCTCCGGTCCGATCACTGGTATGGTCTCTTCTATGGCAAATTTGGCGCCTCTGACACTGACTAGGTCCCATGACATCACTGGAGGCATAGTCACAAAGAACACATTGGTGATCAGAAAGAAAGAGATGACTGGACCGGAGCAAGTCTGCATGGAACAACATAGAATCATAGAATCATAGAATGGTAGAGTTGGAAGGGACCTCCTGGGTCATCTGGTCCAACCCCCTGCTCAAAGCAGGATTCACTAAATCATCTCAGACAGATGTCTGTCCAGCCTCTGTTTGAAGACGTCCATTGAAGGGGAACTCACCACCTCTCGTGGCAGCCTGTTCCACTCATTAATCACCCTAACTGTCAAAAAGTTTTTTCTAATATCTAATCTGTGTCTCCTCCCATTTAGTTTCATCCCATTGCTTCTAGTCTTTCCTTGTGCAAATGAGAATAAAGATGATCCAGTTGGGTGTCGGGTAAGTATAATTTTTTTTCACTTTGTTTTACTTATGTTAATTGCGCTCTGGTATCTACAGAGACCACAAACCATAAAAATGCACATTATCGAATTTCCTGGCCTAATTTGAGCAAATCTTCCCGAGGCCACGGGCCCACTATCAGTATTCGGTCAGTATTTTTTCTCAGGTGTGGGAGCCAAAACCAGGTGAGGAACAGTCAGAGAAAAGGTATAATAGAAACAAGTCACCAATTCTGCATTTATCACCCACTCCTGGTTTTGGCTCCCACTCCAGAGAAAAAATACTGACCAAACACTGATAGTGGGACCATGGCCTTATTAGAATTTCTGCAGACTCGCTCATTCTTACTTATCCCCTATCCACAATATAGCTGATGCATTCCCGATCGTGGAGGGTGTCTAACTGAAGGAATTGGCTTTGCCAACAGCCACTTGCAGGTCACGTTGCGCTGCGCAAGACCCGACAACTCGGAAAAGCGGTGACATCAGTAACTTTTTTTTTCTTAATAAAGTGGTGAACAAGGGAAAGTGTCTTTGTTTTATTTCTCTGTGTTTCGTGTGTATGCTCTTTTCAGGTTTCTATTCGCTGGACTATGTCGAACCTGCGTGGGATTTTTTTTTATAAAGTGGTGAACCAGGAAAAGTGATAATTTAAATAAAGTATTTTATTCGTATGTGTTTAATTTTTATTATTGGGTTAGTAATGGGGTGTCTCATAGACACCTCTCCATTACTAACATCAGGGCTTACCCGTTGCCTTATTGCCACCGCACCAGGGCATCGGAAAGAGCAAAGGCGAAGCACCAGAATTGGAGCATCTCATCTGATGCTCCACTTTTGCGCCGGCTTTTGGCAGGTATCTTTAGGCTAGGAAGGGTCCAATCACCAAAAACCTTCCCAGCCTGATAATATCAGATCACAGCTGTCTGCTTTACCTTTGCTGATTACCCCACGTAATTGTTTTCATTTATTTATTAGGTTACTAGCTGTACAAAAATCTACACATGCAAAGCACAAATTATATATGTGACGGATATATATCTATCTATATCTTTGCACATCTTTTAACACATACAAATCTGTAATTTCTATTCTGCATTCTATTCCGGTACATGTCACATGGATGTCATCCGTGTGCTGTACGTGTTTACACGGACCCTTAGACTTTCATTGGCCCTTGTCATCCGTGCGGCTGGAAAAAAAACAGACATGTCTATGTGTGGGTCACACAGACACACGGTCTATGTGAAAACACGGACATGTCAGCAGCCCCTTAGGTTATAATGGATACCTGTGGATACGTGCCGGTTCCTGTAAAAACGGATGCTACATGTACTGGAGACACGTAGATATGAAGGAGGCCTAATTCTATTTGCACACGAAATCTTTTTGCTTAGTTTGAGGAGCAGAAACAGTGGAAACTCAAAGGTTTCAAGGAGGTTGAAGACTTGGAGGAGGATTTCGCTCAAAAAACTCTTTGAAAAACTCAGTGTGCACAGAACTCTCATGTTGCCTTTGGTCCTATTTTTTTTTATAAAAATAAAAATACTTCTACCTTGAAATCTTTCCTTGGATCTCGACTGTTAGCTCATCATATCTGGGTCCTGACCTACACTTACATTTTCGCTCCAATAATTTCCACTGTCTAGCTAAAATCTAATCAGAATTTGCCATTGGATAGGCCAATAAAATTCTTGAGACATTAGACCTCCAAGTTCAACCACTAAGAGCAGAGACCAAAAACCACCACCATATATAACACCATAAAACATGATGTCAAGAGCGTTCCACAAGTTGCACTCCTTGCTCTAGTTTTATAGACAGTCACTTAATTAGTCTGATGTTTTTACCACCTTTTAGCCACATTCTGGCCCATAAACCAAACAACAACATGATGGCTTTATATATAGGTGGGTCTATTTTCAGGCAATAAACAGATTTAGCCTTAGTATCCTCTACCAAGGAGGCCATCCCCCACTCCATTACCATCCTCCAACTCCATGCTGTTGCCTAACATGTCTGTAAATTGGTCTGTGCTGAATAGAGGAGTAGTTTACAACTAGCACTGGGATTGTACAACCTCTGCTGGCCAGCAATGTCTCCTACAAAGAGAAGCTGTTTCCGTAGCTCATTATTTCAAAAATTCCCTCCAGAATTGTAAATCCTAAAATTTTTGACCCATAGGCAGTATGTCTAGGACTGTTTTCTGCATTTTTTGGAGTAGAAATTCTCTAAAACCCTCCTCCAAAAAATCGAGTTTCTTCTTTTTTCGCTCCAAAAACTCAGCAAAAAAATTCATTGGAATTTCATATGGATTTTGGAACAGAATCTGCTACAAATCCACATGAGAAAACTCAGTGTGAACATACCCTTAAAGGGGTTGTCCAGATTTGGCACAAAAATTTGCAGTGATCCAGCATCCAGAAGTCTTCTTTAAAATCAATAATCCTTGTAATACAATGATTAAGGACCATACGGTCTGAAACCCGTCTGTACTGCACCTCCTCCCGTGGGGGCTGTGACTTTTCTGCATATGATTTTTAAAATACTTTTCCAATAAAGGATTATTGATTTTAAAGAAGACTTCTGGATGCTAGATCACTTCTTGTTTTTTCCTGCTAATCTCCCGGGGCACTGCCGGCTGTTCCATGCACCTGATGTCTGAGTAAGTTGAGCTGACTTTTTTCCTCTTTTGTTTCAAAAGTTTGCAGTCACTTGTACGGAGCGAGGCTGCGCACATCTAGTCGGAATATGACCGGGAGTCTGCATGGCGCATACTTGAAGTACCATGACCACTGCTCCCAGCTCCGTCATCTGAGAATCCTGGCTGACACATAGGGTGACTGCAGACTTTGGTGCCAAACCTGGACAACCCTTTTTAAGGTATGTTCACACTTAGTTTTCTTATGCAGATTTTGTAGCAAATTATATGAAAATCCACTTCATATACTCTGGATAATATTTATTTATTTATTTTACTCACTTATATAGCGCTATTAATTCCACAACTCTTTACAGACATTATGGGCACTGTCCCGATTGGGGCTCACAATCTACATTCTCTATCAGTATGTCTTTGGTGTGTGGGAGGAAACCCATACAAACACGGGGAGAACATACAAACCTTGCAGATGTTGTCCTTGGTGGGATTCGAACTCAAGACCCCAGTGCTGCAAGACTGCAGTGCTAACCACTTAATAAGTTTATTATTGATAAATAATAAATAAGATTTAAGGCTATATTCCACATTGAGCTTTTGGTGAATTTTTTTATGGTGCATATTTTAGAAAAAATGCAAGTAACTTAATGGGTGCAGAAAATCTGCAACGTTAAAAACTCGCCAAAAGATGATCGTGGGAACGTAGCCTTACACAGGCTGATGTAACCTGTATGGGGGACAGAACAATTAATAATAAATTATAGTTAATCTTTCGGCCTACGTTTAGTCTCATCTTTCCTCATCCTTAGCCCACTTTTGAAAAGTGATCTGGCTGGAGAAAAAAATAATGCCAAAAGTCGCAACATTTATGCAAAAATATTATTTTTTTTGTGCTCCAGAAAACCGTTGCAAATTGAATGATGAATTTGTCAATTTGGCAGTGGATCAACAGGAAATCTTCGGCCAAATTTTTTCACTGAAGTCAATGTGGAAAATCTGCAACAAATCCTGGAAAAAAGCTGGTCAATTTCTGCACAAAAATTTTTCAGAGTGTGTAGGTGAAATTTGGTAAAATGTTATTCACTTGTCTGCTGCTTTAAGTGTTTTTCTACAGATATTTCATGGGCAATTCTGCATCGAAAATCTGCATTAAATCCAACTTATTTGTATTTCGCCTAAAGGTTGATTATAACTATACAGATAATATATCCAACCACAATATAAGATAATGGCTAGATCCTTCAGAACTAATACAAACTGCTGGGAGCTCAGCAGGGGCGCCAATACTTTGTTAAAGTCACCCAGGGATTTACAACATGCTGTAAGAGATACATTTTTTACACTAAGAATACTGGTAGGTAAAATTAAACGTTCCTACATCATCTATAGGAAGAGACAGGAAGGCAATACTGCTGTATATGTGCTTACATTATGTATAGGAAGAGACAGGGAGGCAGTATAATCAGTGCCTACATTATCTGCAGAAATAGGCAGGGAGAAAGCACTATCTGTGCCTACATTTATTTTAAAGCAAGAGACTGGTAGACAGTACTAAATGTGCCCATTTTATTTACAGGAAGAGACATGGAGGCAATACTATCTGTGCCTACTTTTTTTACACTAAGAGACAGGTAGGCAATACTAAATGTGCCTGATATTTACAGGAAGAGACATGGAGGTAGTACTAACATTATTTACAGGAAAAGACAAGGAGGCAGTACTATCTGTGGCTCTTTTTTTTACAAAAAGACAGATAGGCAGTAATATATGTGCTGATATTATTTACAAGAAGATACATGGAGGCAGCACTCTCATTTCCTATTTTATTTACAGGAGGCAGTACTATCTGTGTCTAAAAAAATTTACAATAAGAGAAAGGTAGGCAGTACTATATGTACCGATATTATTTACAGAAAGAGATATGCAGGTAGTACAATCATTACCTACATTATTCACAAGAATAGAAAGGGAGGCAGTACTATCTGTGCTTATTTTATTTACAGGAAGAGACATGGAGGCAAAATCTGTGGCTACATTTTTTTACAATAAAAGGCAGGTAGGCTGCACTATCTGTGCCTATTTTATTTACAGGAAGAGATGGAGAAGCAGTACTATCTGTGCCAAAATAATTTACAGGAATAGATATGGAGGCAGTAATATCATTGCCTACATTATTTACAGGGAAGAGATGTAGAGGCAGTACTATCTGTGGCTATACTTTTTTTTTTATACAATAAGAGACCGGTAGGCAGTACTAGATGTGCCGATATTATTTACAGAAAGAGAAAGGAAGGTAGTACTATCTGTGCCTATATTATTTAGAGGAAGAGACAGAGAGGCAGTATATCTGTGCATAAATTGTTTCCAAGAAGAGTTGGCAGGTAGTACTATTTGTGCCACATATTGCTATACCAGACACATTTTTCTTTATACTAGCACTAGTCCCCTTTCCCCTTGAGCTGCCATAGTGTCCCTTAAGACATCCAAAATGCTCCCATGAAAGCTACAACTAATGCCAATGTCTTTATGTCAAGCAAAGTACGCTCGTGCCAGCCACTATTGACCGATGGTGAAAACAATGCCCTCCATGACGGCCACAATATCCCGGTGAAGTCTTCGAAGAAGTCTAAGGACACTCAGAGCTTTGGGCAAGATGGGGCATAGAGGCACGTGCACTCTTTGTTGTTCTGTGGGCTCAAAAACTTTCATTTTTAATGGATAAAACTGAAAAAAAAACAATAACTACAAAAAATTAGAGCTGTATCTGGTGTTTGATGAAAAAAAGTGAGAAACTCGCCATATCTGTCTAGATGAAGATATCAGGGAAGAGGGAACAAGAGAAGGAGGAGGACCTTGGTGTCACATGATAGAAAAAAACATCTCCATTACACGGAAGCAAGTAACTAAGAAATGTGTCGGACTTCTCCAATACGTGTCCCCGTGAATGGAAGTGGCCACCATTGTGACGAGGATAAATAAGGAGATTGTTCGAGGCTTTTTGTTTTGTTGAAGAGCAATTTTTTTTTTTCCACCAGAAACTATGAGAAAGGTGTGTCCGACCTGCTGAATGGAGCTACTGTGACCAATACGCCGATTTGTTCTGCTGGGTTGAAGAGGAATAGACATGCCAGTGTTCAGCGGAGCAGCGGGAGGGCGGACGGGTGTATGTGCTGACTAAATTAGACTCATCAGTAAAGAGATTCTGCCTATTGTATGATGGGTTATAAAGCTGTCACTGCTCACAGCATTGAAATTCTCTCCCATGCCTGTCCTGGCACTTAGCTGTGAACACAGGCCTAATTCACGCTTTTGTCTTCTTGAGAAACCATTGGCACCTTCAGTCTTATAAAGCCATCTCAATTCTGCCATATTAAACTGAGCACCCCTCACTTCACACGGGACACCACTGGGCGAGTCCCTACTCAGAGCGAAGACCCTTTATTGGGTGACTTTGCCTATAGCAATCAAGCTTTAAAATTTTAGGGTTACTTGGAAAAGACAACCCGAAGAGATGTAAAAAAATATATATATATATATGGCTTTGAGATAAGTAGCAATTACAGAAAATTCTGTATTGTCTGACATTCAAAGAAAATTTTTCAATTTCCCGTAAAGCTATGTTCACATTTGTCTTCATCAGCATTTCTGTCAGTGGCATCTGAAAATGGAAGTATCCACAACAGAATCCCCAGAATACCATCATGTAAACGAGGCCCTATGGCTATGGCGAGCCTATGTGTTAGGAAATTTTCTGACCTTATTGAATGTTGTGTCATCACTTTGTTTGCTATAACTTAATATTGGTAATCAGGGGAGTCTAATGGTATGTGTATATAGCATCTTTTAGACATGTATATAACTGCTGAATTTTTCAAGCAGAAGACGCTTCGGAAAAATGCCCTCATTTTTTTTTTCTGGTGCATCCTTTGCTCGTCTTTTCAGCCATTTTTTTGTGACGTCTTTGCTTCCATGGCTTTTTTTTTTTACTTGTATGTATAAACTAGTGAGTGACTTGCGAAGAATGATTAGATCACTTCAGGGGTGTACATAAAAATCAAGGTGACCTTTAGCAAATGTCCTAATTGGGCCCCAAAAGTCCTATTTGCCCCCCTCCAAAAAAAATATTTGGCTTGGGCACATAAGAGCATGTACAACAATTTTGCAGACCATACAAGGTAATTTTGCCCCTATTGAAGCCCCTTGGTGTTCCCACACACTATAATCGTCCCCACTAACACTCCAAACAGTATAATGTCACCCACACAACCCTCCACATGGTATAATAGACCCACACAACCCTCCACACAGTATACTGGCCCCCTGTAGCCCTCCATATAGTATGATTGCCCCATAAATAGCCCTCCACATAGTATGATGGCCCCACAAAACATCTGCCACGTAGTATGATGGCCCCACAAACAATACTCCACATAAAATGATGGCCACACAAATGGCCCGACACATAGTATGATGGGTCCGACAGGCATCCCTAGTTTTGCTCAGCGCCTCCTCGCTCCTCCAAAATTGCCTTCCGTCCTTCTGTCCTGCTTCATGTGGATGACGTGTCTTACATTAGCCACACAGCGCCCTCAATCTCTCTTCTGAGCAAACATATTTTGCTCATGCACATTACAGTAGTTTGCTCCACCCTCATTAGGGCATTGCGAAGTATGTCTGTGCAGGAGAGAGATTGAGGGTGCTGTGTGGATGACGTAGGACCAGGGGCATAACGATTGCAGACCGCGACCGGGCCCATGAAGGAAGAGGGCCTGCCGATGCCAGCACATAGTTCAACTGGATATGCGTCCGTGGTTGCACATTCAGCTGCAATATATTGCGGCACAGAGACCCATCGGGTACCTGCACTGCAATACACACTGCCAGCCAATCAGAGGCCTGCAGCTGACGTCGGTGTGCCAACTACAGGTGACGCATAAGAGTGATCTTAAGCGTCACCTATAGCAGGCACACCGAAGTTGCTAGACTGCTGTAAAAGAGTAAGTGAAGGTGGTGGCCGTAGTTTATATTGGGAAATCCTGATGACATGTTCTCTTTAAATTGGAAACAGCCAAATTTTTGTCCATTGGAGAAGCGTCAAAAATTTCCAACCATTATTTTTTCTTTATCATTTGAAAAATAAAGCTATGTTACAATTTTAGTTAACTGGAATATATTTATGGTCTTATACCCTAAAACTTATAATAACTTGGCGTGTGTTCCATCAACTAAAAACTTAGAAATGAAGACATTTTCTTTTTGCTTGATTTTTAATTATGTTGCATTGGAAACTGGAGTTGAGGTGGAACAACAAAAAAAATCTTTAGCTGGTCGTCAGTCCAGCAGCTTTGTTGCCCCCACAGCTCTGCGGTACAAAATATTGTTTTACACCCATGGAGAGAAAGGGTTTTTTTTTTTTACCCCAAATCACATCTTGAAATAATAAGACCTGAATAGAAAAGTTGAGACGATGCAAGAAGTCTTTTGGATTGAGATATCTTCTCCCCCACCCACCGCCCGGCCATTGCACTCGTTACATTTCATACTCTCGTCCAAAACGCCGTGTGATAATAATCGTTTCTTTTGTGGGATCTTTGCATATTAGCGAGGGCCTGCAGTGTGTTTGAGGTGGTGACAAAGGGAAGGAGAGTGAGTTTTATTGAAAAGCTTATTGTGGGGTGAATGCAAATTTCTTCAGCTAGAGAAGCAAACAAGGATTAGAAGCGGAGGGGTTTCAAAGTGGCAAAGGCCATCTGTCCGGGCCTGAGAAAGAAGCCTTCTCGCTTCCAATGTATGTTAATTAACGTTCAGATTGGCTCAGCTGTCACCTCCATACAGCTAACTTACATTCAAAACAGCTCCCTATTTTATTGTCGTCATTGCAAACTTGACATTCTAGAACGCTCCCCAAACTTTTCTAAGCTAGAACACAATTTTTCTGAGGTTTTTTTTTCCTTTCAATTTAACTTTTTTTTTGCAATTTTTTAAAAAAATTACTGTTTTGATTTTCGTAAACTAAAAGACAAGAAAAGAAATCAAATTAATAATTTTTAAACAAAATAAAAAAAAAACTACTAAACTTTAATATGGATAACAGTTAATTAATACACTAAAAATAAATGAAACCGTTTCATTATAGAATTTTTGGCAATTTTTTTTTAAAATAACTAATACAAAAACAACTAAGATTAAAATTTAAAATTTCTCTCCTTTCAAGGATGTCGATATCGTGATTGTGTTATCTACCCAGACCTGAGTTGAAAATGTTTAAAGCTGGCTTCTGTATTTTCAGATAAACGGATAGTATTATTCAAAAGAAATAGGTCATAAAAAATACTTTAAAACTTTAAACTGAAAATGTAAAAAAATATTTTTAAACTGTAAAAATTTTAGATGCCCTTAATATTGTAAAATACTAATATTTCTAATTATCAATAATAATGATAATATCAATTATTATTATTTTAATAATAATCCATATGGAAGTAAGCATTCATTTACAGGAAGAAAAAAAATGATATATTTCAAAAACATATTTTCCTTCCAGAAACCAAACAAGAAAAAGATAAAAAATTAATATTGTAAAATACCAATATTTCCTAATAAAGATTATTATTATTAAAAATAATAATAATGTCAATAATAATCCATATGTAAGCAAGCATTCATTTTTTGGAGGAAAAAAAAATACATTTCAAAAAATATTTCCTTCCAGAAACTAAGCCAGTAAAAGTGAAAATCAGTTGACGTCTTTGTCTTTGCATGGGCAAATGTGACTTAATTTTCTATTGTTAGGCATTGACCATTTCATGGTGGACGCTGATGGTCACTCACTTGGGGCTTATTAAGTTCACAGTCTGCACATGGCCAACAAAGCGCAGCTTCACCTCCTGTCAGACAATGGCTCCTGTTTCACCCTCATAGAAGGCCAGACTTAGCAGGCTTTGAAGAAGACAATGAAGTCACTAATGCACGTGAATGCAGAGGCTTTAACATGTGAATGGATTATTGATCGGCTGTCCCAAAACAAGACATGACCTAGCACTCAGTCCAGGGCTATGATCAGGTTTCCTTAGAATAACACCCAACCAGAAAATGAAATCAGCACTCGTTGCTAAAATTGTAATAACGGATCACCAGAACAAAGAAACATAGATAATTTTAATTGTACGTATATTTTCCCCCAAAAAAAGGCCCAAACTGTACCGGCAATAATCAGTTTGGCCAAGGTCACTCTATACAGTTTATGTAGTTTTTTTGTCTTTTCTCACTATATCCATTCCTAAGTTGTGAACCATGACATCTTCTCTCTAAACAGATTTACTATAAAATGGTTCCGGAGCTGCATTCCCATCTTCAGCTTTTATACAGCCTATTATAGGTTTTGTTATGCTATGTAATGTAATATACTATATGTGTGGCACCCCAGGAGTCCGGATGCCACATTGACATTGCCTCCCTCACAGGGAGTGACGCCATGCCTAGAAGCAAGGAGGGGTCCCCTTAACAGGTAACACCAGCATCCAACACTTTTCACAGCTCCAGACCAGAAGGGGGAGCTCCTCCGCTTGAAATTGAAGCCTGGAGGCGGGGTTTAAAAAAAGGAAAGTCAGTTGGAGTGAGGAGGGGGAGTTGGGGACAGGAGAGCGACGAGGGAGAACCTGAGGAAGGGAGCTGTGACCAAGCTCGCCCCAGAGAAAAGCGCAAGAAACCGGACACCGGAGTCAGTGGTTGCTCTGGTACTAAAGTCCCAGCAGCTAAATCCGGAGGGCAGGAGACTGGCGGTCTCCTGGCCCACCAAATGCCCGGTGGCTCAGCAGCATACTAGGGCCCGGCGCCGCCACGAAGGAGTGACACCTGAAAAGGGCTTGAGCTGTCTACCATACTGGCGAGGATTAAACGACTTCTCAGGAATGAGGGCCATAGAATAGCTTTAAGCAGCAGGGCCAAAGAGGATAGCGCAGAGGGAAGGCCTACAACTCTACCTGGCGAGGTGGATCCTCAAATTGCTACTAGGCCGCCCGAATCTCCATTACCGGCTATTACCAGTGCCCCGGTCTGCACCATCACACCTCAAGTAAAGGTAGAGGAAACCGCCATCCTTGCGTTGTCTGGTCATTATCTGTGCCCTCAGCCCTGCACTACACTGTCCCTGCCGACAACATCTATCTTTTCAAATCACCACATACTGCCCTGGAGCTTAGCTCTGCCCGTGGAGAGCTGAACCAACTCTGCTGCGCCACCATCAGCCCCAGTGGATCTGCACCGCAGTGGCGGCCCCATATAGCCGCATACCATGGGTGGTGTCACGAACATTACCCCCAAAACTTTATTTCCCCAAATTGACATTTCCTTGATTGACCACCCTGGGCCACGGACCGGGTCACTGCCGCCGTGACTACCCTACAGGACAGGCCCGGCTACCGAGTACCCCACGGCTCCAGGGGGTGTGTCATATGATGGCTGTGCTAAACTATGTAATGTTATAGTTTCAAAGAGTTATTGGTAAGCCAGGTACTCGCCTGAGGTCATGTCAACCTTCTGTGGCTCATGCAATCTTCCTGTAACATCCCTGGTGGCGTGCTTGCATAGTGCACCACCTCCCACTATGCAAGACCACAATCTTACCTGTCAGTCCAGCCTGCAAACCTTGCTCCAGTTCATGCTGTGTGCAGGTCTCTTGTCTGATTGCTTAGGGCGGCGGCCCGGTTACTTCCTGATTCTTATAGCTGCTGTGGGCGCACTCCTAATGCGTCCCCAGCCTATTGCTGTGAGTCACTGGATATTTAAACCCCCTCCACCCAGGAGGAGGGGCCTGAGCAACACCTTCACTCAGTTTGTCTTTACAACTGAATTGCCAGGTCCTGTCCTGTATCTTGTCTGTTTCCGCCACTCTGGGGGCTGCATACCCAGACCTGTTATCTCTGACTTCTAGTCTGTTTCCGCCACTCTGGAGGCTGCATATCCAGACCTGTTACCTGTGATTTCTAGTCTGCTTCTGCCACCCTGGGGGCTGTATACCCAGGCTCGTTCTTGTATCTCGTTGCAGTATCAGTTCCTGTCTGAACTGTCTCCTAGCCTGTTACCTGTTTGTCTCTATGTCCGTACCTTCCCTTTTCTTGCAGTGTCTGAACCTGCACCTAACTCCAACTCGTTGTCTCTGTACTTCTGTTTGTGAGGTTTGTGTCCACTCGCTGCTTCATAGTAAGTACCTTGTGTGTATCTGGTTCTGCTTGTCCCTTTTCCCTTCCTCCGTATCTACCTCCTGTGTTCTAGCCATCTTCCTGTATTTTCCAGTCTGTTCCATGTGAACAGAGTCCTGTCCTCTCTGCCTGCACCTTCAGCCCTGTTCGGCTCTGCTTGTCCACCGCACCTGCGGTTCCGCTCTGCTCTGCCTTGTCCACCGCACATGCGGTTTCGCTCTGCTCTGCCTTGTCCACCGCACCTGCGGTTTCGCTCTGCCCTGCCTTGTCCACCGCACCTGTGGTTTCGCTCTGCTCTGCCTTGTCCACCGCACCTGCGGTTTCGCTCTGCTCTGCCTTGTCCACCGCACCTGTGGTTTCGCTCTGCTCTGCCTTGTCCACCGCTCCGGCGGTTGCGCTCTGCTCTACCTTGACCACCGCTCCGGCGGTTCCGCTCTGCTCTGCCTTGACCACCGCTCCGGCGGTTCCTCTCTGCTCTGCCTTGACCACCACTCCGGTGGTTCTTCTCTGCTCTGCCTTGTCCACCGCTCTGGCGGTTCCGCTCTGCTCTGCCTTGCCCACCGCACCGGCGGTTCCTCTCTGCTCTGCCTTGTCCTCCGCTCCGGCGGTTTCGCTTTACTCTGCTTGTCTACCGCATCTGCGGCTCTGTTCCTGTCTCCCAGTCTGTACTGGACCCTATCCAGCCTGCGCTCCAACCTGCTAGTACCTCCCTGTCTGCACTCCAGCCGTGCTTGCCAGTATCTCCCTGTCTGCACTCCAGCCGTGCTTGCCAGTATCTCCCTGTCTGCACTCCAGCCGTGCTTGCCAGTACTCACCTGTCTGCACTCCAGCCGTGTTTGCCAGTGCCCACCTGTTTGCATACCAGCCGTGTTTGCCAGTGCCCACCTGTCTGCATACCAGCCGTGCTGGCCAGTACCCACCTGTCTGCATACCAGCCGTGCCTGCCAATACCCACCTGCCTGAATGCCAGTCTAACCTGCCTGTTCCTGCATTCCCCGGTGTGGGTCAACAGCTGTGACCGGGGTCTGACCTGGAGTAGCACCTGGTCCCTCTGCTCGGTTCCTCCTTGGTTCATGGAGTCGACTGAGCCGCCGTGCGACCTTGGTCGGATCGGGTTGATACTTAGTTACGCCCCTCCAGGCACTCCTCGGTTCATGGTACAGTGGGATCACTAATCACGCTCACGCCAGTCAGTCCGGGCGCGAGCGTAACACTTCCGCATTGTGTAAAATAGCGGTGGGTATTTTTAGCAATTTGCGAGGAATTGAATCACTAATTGTTCAAATTTGTTGGGCCTAGAAGATTTCCAAAAATTTGCATTGCATATATTCATTAACCTCTAGTAGTACTTTCACTTAGGTGGGGAGCTTTGTGTCAGGCTGGGTATGGGGAGAACCCAGCATATAACGACAGGAAAAGGGAAGGGTGACCTACAAGTAGGGAAAGGGGGAGTGGAGACTACACCTATCGCCGAGCAGAAGACCTGGCCCTAGCTGACCTTAGAGCTAGGAGCTAGGTAGGCAGGGGGAGAGCACTAGTCAGCCCCATGGCAAACTAAAGTACACACAAGGAAAACAAAGAAAGGAATACACTTAGCTTTAAGATGACACCGGAGAAAGCATGGCAACAATCCACAAAGGATCTCCAAGGAAATTCTAGCCGACTACTAGAATTCCATGCCTGATTAGAAGAAGAACACTCTATCACCAGCAACTTTCTGGAGAAACTGAGTGTATTTAAGGATACAGCAAGGGTGTGGTAATTAGCAGCAGAAGGTGAAGATAACTGCTGGGTCCTAAAGGCGTAATCCCCAAGTAGGGTGAGGATCACCGCTGGGTCCTAGAGAAAGAGGGATCATAAAAGGATCAGGAAGATGTTTTCAAGGCCAAATGCAGCGACCTTCTACAGCCGGACCCCATATGACTGTCTGTCAAACCTGACACACCCATGACACTAAGTAAGATTGCCACCTCCGAGGAATTCCCTTATTCCCTTATTGTTCCTTTCTGCCAAAATAAATTTATAAGGTGTTTTTATTTAATACAGAGAAATACAGCAATTCAAATGCGGTTACCTGAGTAGGGGAGAACACCTTTGAGTTATTTTCTTAACATTGGTGATGATAGTTGGCATACTAAGGCCTACCTATTATAAAAGGATGCCACTTTGAGATATGACCAAAAAGTTTACTTACAGCAGCAGGACCAACAATAGGGCAAAAAAAGGAAAAGATCCTGGGTGGCACTATCAAAGTGTAGTATTAGATAAAAACTGAGAGCAGTACAGATCAAGATCAATAGGTTATCTACAGTACAGACCAAAAGTTTGGACACACCTTCTCATTTAAAGATTTTTTTTGTATTTTCATGACTATGAAAATTGTACATTCACACTGAAGGCATCAAAACTATGAATTAACACATGTGGAATTATATAGTTAACAAAAAAGTGTGAAACAACTGAAAATATGTCTTATATTCTAGGTTCTTCAAAGTAGCCACCTTTTGCTTTGATGACTGCTTTGCACGCTCTTGGCATTCTCTTGATGAGCTTCAAGAGGTAGTCACCGGAAATGGTCTTCCAACAATCTTGAAGGAGTTCACAGAGATGCTTAGCACTTGTTGGCCCTTTTGCCTTCACTCTGCGGTCCAGCTCACCCCAAACCATCTCGATTGGGTTCAGGTCTGGTGACTGTGGAGGCCAGGTCATCTGGCGTAGCACCCCATCATTCTCCTTCTTGGTCAAATAGCCCTTACACAGCCTGGAGGTGTGTTTTGGGTCATTGTCCTGTTAAAAAATAAATGATGGTCCAACTAAACGCAAACCAGATGGAATAGCATGCCGCTGCAAGATGCTGTGGTAGCCATGCTGGTTCAGTATGTCTTCAATTTTGAATAAATCCCCAACAGTGTCACCAGCAAAGCACCCCCACACCATCACACCTCCTCCTCCATGCTTCACGGTGGGAACCAGACATGTAGAGTTCATCCGTTCACCTTTTCTACGTCGCACAAAGACACGGTGGTTGGAACCAAAGATCTCAAATTTGGACTCATCAGACCAAAGCACAGATTTCCACTGGTCTAATGTCCATTCCTTGTGTTCTTTGGCCCAAACAAGTCTCTTCTGCTTGTTGCCTGTCCTTAGCAGTGGTTTCCTAGCAGCTATTTTAGCATGAAGGCCTGCTGCACAAAGTCTCCTCTTAACAGTTGTTGTAGAGATGTGTCTGCTGCTAGAACTCTGTGTGGCATTGACCTGGTCTCTAATCTGAGATGCTGTTAACCTGCGATTTCTGAGGCTTATGACTCGGATAAACTTATCCTCAGAAGCAGAGGTGACTCTTGGTCTTCCTTTCCTGGGGCAGTCCTTGTGTGAGCCAGTTTCTTTGTAGCGCTTGATGGTTTTTGCAACTGCACTTGGGGACACTTTCAAAGTCTGCCCAATTTTTCGCACTGACTGACCTTCATTTCTTAAAGTAATGATGGCCACTCGTTTTTCCTTACTAAGCTGCTTTTTTCTTGCCATAATACAAATTCTAACAGTCTATTCAGTAGGACTATCAGCTGTGTATCCACCAGACTTAAGCACAACACAACTGATGGTCCCAACCCCATTTATAAGGCAAGAAATCCCACTTGTTAAACCTGACAGAGCACACCTGTGAAGTGAAAACCATTTCCGGTGACTACCTCTTGAAGCTCATCAAGAGAATGCCAAAAGCGTGCAAAGCAGTCATCAAAGCAAAAGGTGGCTACTTTGAAGAACCTAGAATATAAGACATATTTTCAGTTGTTTCACACTTTTTTTGTTAAGTATATAATTCCACATGTGTTCATTCATAGTTTTGATGCCTTCAGTGTGAATGTACAATTTTCAAAGTCATGAAAATACAGAAAAATCTTTAAATGAGAAGGTGTGTCCAAACTTTTGGTCTGTACTGTATGTAACTTGTAGTGTTTTGCAAAAGATGAGCACAACTCCATGTAGGACAAGTAAACACTTCTGCTGCAAGCCCATAGGTCCAGGAATGGTATTTTCCTCTTGAGACTCTCAAGTTTCCATTAGTGATCTCCTGGATGTGGGATAGAACCTCTTGTCGGGACTGGATGTGCCGCTGCGAAGTAGAGCTTTTTTTGCATGAAAAACTCTTTGATTTAAATGAATACTATAATTTATTGAAAGTGCAATGCGTTTTGGCTGTGAACTACAATCTTCATCAGGCAAATCATTTTCCAAAGCTAAAACACATTGCACTTAGAGTAGAGGGTAGCATTCGTTTTAGGTTAAGGGTCCTCTATGTCAAACAAGTTCCACTCGGCAGAGCCACATACTGTCTCAACAAGAGGCTCTTTCCCTCATCCAGCGAAGAGTTTACTTGGCCATTGAAATTAATGGGCAACTGTTTAATTCTTGCTATTTCTTAGTGTCTAATCAATGGGTGGAATCCTTATTATGACATTTATTTACTCTAAAAACTAATTCATGACCCATACTTTGCCTTTGATTTCACAACAATAAGGTTTTTCTCATGTACTCTACTGGATGCCATATGGCTTTCTATCATAATACATGACCATGATGACTCGGTTTGCCTCTTGACTGGTTCTAGGCACATGAATTTAAGGCTTGTTATATAATGATTCTAGTTGCCTTGGACTAACTTTGAATTTTTGAAAAGCAAGAATTCTTTTTAGAATTGCGTAATTCTGCACCTTATTTTAAGAGTTCCAGTGTATAACAACCAGTGATCCAGCACTTAGACAGATTTAACAAGCTGAGAGGCCAATTTGGCCAAAAAAATGGCGTACATAGCTTGCTGGACCAAGGGGTGTGACTTTGAGGAAAAGTGGAATTTATCTATCAAAATTAAGCCTGGCTTAATATGCGTTGATGTGTGTCTACATTTTGGCACCAAAAATATGGCTAAAATGTGCCGACCTAGAGGTTGCATTAGGTTAGACAATAGCGTCTAAAGACATGCCAAATTTGTCATCCAGTGACGAATGACTGATGAATTTTCTACATCTAGTCTAGTTTTGAGCCGTATTAATAAATCTGCCCCCACTTCTCCCCTTTAGCAGGAGCAAATGATTATTTTACTTCTTACAAGTAAATTGCAAGTCATTATTCATCACGCAATTGAACATAATTAGCCGACATACTCAAATCCGGCAGAAAGAGACAGAAAATATATTTATTTTCATGAAAGCCAAACAGAGGTAATTGCCGATTTCTTGTTGACTGATATTTTCAAAGAAGTCGCTTTGTTTGCGCAGGAGTTTTTCGTTCAAGTAACGTGTGATTTCTAAATAAGATGAAAGCTCCGGCGTCTCGGCCTCAGTCACAATAATTATGTTTATCTCATTATTAAAATAATGAACGTTTCAGTTTAAAGCTTGAAAACCCTAAAAAAAATTCAATTAAATCAATTTGTTTTATAGCGTGAGATCCCAAGGAGAACAAATTATAATATAAGACTAAAGGATACATCAGGCTCACAGGGCCATCCTACCGCACACCGGCTAAAAAGATGCCACTTTTCAGGAAGTACCAATCTACGGCTCTGCATCTATTAGATCAATGTTTTCCTGCTCTAAAATAAACTATATTTCCAAAACAAAGAAGTTGTTCAGTATTTGTTAAAAATCTCAGCAGTAAAAACAAAAAGTTTCTTATTCGAACATATTGAAATCCATAAGTACATGATTGAACTCATGTTTTAGCGAGTGTTACGTGTTTTGAATGTAAATCCCCGGGTTCTCAGTCGACTAAGGATTAAGAACCCAGGGGTTCAGTTTTGAAATGTGTAACATTCCTTAAAACTTGATTTTGCTCATGTACTAAAGCATTTTAATATCTTCAAATAATTTTTTCAGTTTTTACTGATGGAATTTTCAACTACTTTTCTTTATTTTACTGTCTTAGGGGTCTGATTCTCTGGCTCACTGCTGTGCCCTAACAAATTGGATATACCAAGATCATTTTTCATCTTGGAATGTGAGCTGAACCATTTTTTTTCTGTTTTTGACGACTATATGGCCAAAAGTAGGTGGATATCTGACCATCACATCTATACTGTCTTCTTGCACATGCCATTCCAAATCCACAAAGTTAGACCCAATTTGCAACTGTGACAGATTCCACTTTTCATGGAAGACTTTCTACAAAAGTTAGACATTGATGTTGGATGAGAAGGTCTGGGTCACAAAAGTACCAGTCCATTCCAAAAGGTGATCAATAGGGTAGAGGACAGGATTTACATTGTGCACTGGAGTTTAGTTGTGCTTGAGAAGTAAATGGCTTTTCCCAAACTGTTGCACAATGTAAGTGTGGACGATTGTCTAAAATATCCTTTTGTGCTGTAGCATCACTAGAAATTAGGGTTCCAACCCAAATCCTGAAAAACAACTTGGGTTACATTATTCCACCAAATTTTACACTATTTATTCATGCATGCAGCATTACTTAATACCTCCCAAACCCAAAACATGATCCAGGGAACACATTTCCTCTACTCCAGTGATGACATGTTTCAGCCAATATTCTTCGCATTGAGCATGGTGACCATGGCTTGTCTGTAGCTGATTGACCATGGTAACCAATCTTACAAAGTTTCTAAAGAACATTTATTGGGTTGATTGGACTCTCAGCAGGACATTAAACGGTGGATCCTGAAATGTCAGCCAGTTATTTATTTTTCTTGTTTATATAGCGCCATTAATTCCCATAGCATTTTACAGACAACATCAATGTCCCCATTGGGACTCACAATCTATCTTCTCTATCAGTATGTCTTTGGAGTCTGGGAGGAAACAGGAGAACCTGGAGGAAACCCACGCAAACACATGGAGAACATACAAACTCCTTGCAGATGTTCTCTTGGGTGGGATTTAAATCCAAGACCCCAGCGCTGCAAGGCTACAGTGCTAACCGCCAAGCCCTCGGTGGTGTCTATCTACCCTACTCATGAGTGTGCATATTTTTTGACCTGCTGTAAGTAAAAAAGCTTAAAATTAATGACAAATAGGAAAAATAGATTATTGTATGTGCCAAGGTAATATACAGTAGACCTTAGTTTTAGTCTTCACCACTAGAAAAACCTAGGAAAATGTCTTTATAATTCTACTTCTCCATCTACTTCGACGTCTATGAAGATAATAAAACCAAGTGTATAATTTATGCGTAATCATTTCAACCTCTTGATCTCTTGTTTTCCTAAGGCCATTTGGAAGAAATATGACTAGGCAGGTCCACTAGACATTATCAACAGTTACACCCATTGGAAATGTATTCAGCAAAGACAATATTGGACAGAATCCATCCCAGGTAGAAGATCAGAGGAGTTGTAAATAAAGTTCACAAATCATTTGCTTTTCGTCTGTCTTCCAAAGGAAGATGGCCTAATTGACAATTAGATATGAAAGTCCCGGGTGGGCTTTGTTAGGTCCTGTACTGCCATATATAATCTTTAACGATTGGATTAACAAAAAAAAGCCTCATCACTTTTTCCATATCCCTTGGGTGCTGTAGTCTTTATTGGTCAAGGCATCTAAGGGGTTCAACGACCAGGGTCAGAGTTCCTGTATCTCCAAACTCTGCCGCAGGGGACAGCTGTCAATCACATCCAAGTCACTCCCACGGCTCCATCACCCTGCCTAAATTTACTACAGTAGACACTAATAACTTGCTTCCAGTACTGTATATTGCAGAGTATTTTGTTTTTTGCAGTTTATAAACCATACTTGTTAGATCTCCAAGATAGTCCTGTGTTGTGGTCTATGGTATACTGAGGGTCTGGTTCAGTGTCTGAATACAAGGGGGGTCTGGGCTAAAATCTACATAGAGAGAGGTCTGGTCTAAGGTGTGTATACAAAGAGTTCTGATCTGGGGTCTGTATACCCTGTGTGTAGAATTATTAGGCCGTGAGAATTCTGTCCATTGCCTCATTTTTATGCAGATTTCCCACCTCCGAGCCGTCAAATCTAGGCTCTGTAAAGTATACAGCTGTGTTTTGCTTGTGGTTTGTATACATAGTGGTCTGGTCTGGGGTCTATATAAAGGGGAGTGTCCAGGTATGTATACAGAGGGGGGTCTGGCCTGGTTTCTATATAAAGGTGAGTGCTGGTCTGTGGTATGCATACAGAGGGGGGTCTGGTCTGGGGCCTATATAAAGCAGAGTGCTGGTCTGGGGTATGTATGCAGAGGGGGGTCTGGTCTGCCGTCTATATAAAGCAGAGTGCTGGTCTAGGGTATGTATACAGAGGGGGGTCTGGTCTGGGGTCTATATAAAGCAGAGTGTTGGTCTGCTGGTATGTATAGAGAGGGGGGTCTGGTCTGGGGTTTATATAAAGGGGAGTGCTGATCTGGATTCTATATAAAGCAGAGTGCTGGTCTGCTGGTATGTATACAGAGGGGGATCTGGTGTGGGATCTATATAAAGCGGAGTGCTGGTCTGGGGTATGTATACAGAGGGGGGTCTGGTCTGGGGTTTATATAAAGGGGAGTGCTGATCTGGGTTCTATATAAAGCGGAGTGCTGGTCTGGGGTATGTATACAGAGGGGGGTCTGGTCTGGGGTTTATATAAAGGGGAGTGCTGATCTGGGTTCTATATAAAGCGGAGTGCTGGTCTGGGGTATGTATACAGAGGGGGGTCTGGTCTGGGTTCTTGATATAACGGGGGGCAGTCTGGTGTCTGTATACAGGAGAGTTCGTTCTAGGATCTGTATACAGAACGTTCTCATCTAGGGTCTGTATACATGGTGGTCTGGTCCAGGGTCTGTATACAGAGGGGTTGTGGCCCAAAGTGTATATAAGGGGGGTCTATTCTGGGTTCTGCGAATAGGGAGTTTGCTATAAAGTTTGTATACAGGGAGTTCTTGTCTCTGGGTGGGCAGTGATCTATATTTGTCATAGTGTCTGGTTTGGGGTCTGTACAGTAAGGAGCGACGCCTGAGAGGTCATGGAGCAACACCGAGCAGCCTCTGACCCGATCACCCATCACCATAGAACAATTATCCAGAGTTTCCATTGTCACCAGTTGTAGGTTTTCCCAGGCTCCCGGGAAACACTGATATATGATTAATTATTTCTCGTAGAATCATTTGCTACAGATACAAAGTGATGTACCAGAGACAGAATACATCCAGCTTAACAAGCTGCAGCACATTGCAGGCAGCAGTGAGATCCAGACATGTCAGCTCCCGCCGATCACTCCCTGCAAGTCTCATTTACCCCGAATCAGACGCTTTCCCTTCATTTAATTATCACCATGAGAGAAAGAAAACGTTCACAGAAACATGAGCTCCCAACAGCAAACAGCGAGTCGCTGCACAACAGTACAGATCTATCATCTATCTAATATCTATCTAATATCTATTTAGTATCTACCTACCTATCTATCAGTATTGTATTTCTATCTATCTATCTTATATCTAACTATATATCTATCTATTATCTATCTCATCTATCATCTATCATATCTATCTCATATCTATATATCTATTATCTACCTATTTGTATTTCTATCTATTTATTATCTAATCTACAGTCATGGCCAAAAGTATTGAGAATGAGACAAATAGTAATTTTTCCAAAGTTTACTGCTTCATTTTTTGTAATGGCAATTTGCATATACTCCTGAATGTCAAAGAGTGATCAGCTTAACAGCAATTACTGTACTTTTAAAGTCAATATTTGCCCAGAAAATGAACTTTAACCCCCAAAACACATTTCAACATCATTGCAGTCCTGCCTTAAAAGGAGCAGCTAACATCGTTTTAGTGATTGATCCATTAACACAGGTGTGGGTGTTGATGAGGACAGGGCTGGCGATCAATCAGTCATGATTAAGTAAGAATGACATCACTGGACACTTTAAAAGGAGGCTGGTTCTTGGTATCATTGTTTCTCTTCAGTTAACCATGGTTATCTCTAAAGAAACACGTGCAGCCATCATTGCACTGCACAAAAATGGCCTAACAGGGAAGAGTATCGCAGCTACAAAGATTGCACCTCAGTCAACAATCTATCGCATTATCAAGAACTTCAAGGAGAGAGCTTCCATTGTTGTCAAAAAGGCTCCAGGGCGCCCAAGAAAGACCAGCAAGCGCCAGGACCGTATCTTAAAACTGTTTCAGCTGCGGGATCGGACTACCAGCAGTGCCGAGCTTGCTCTGGAATGGCAGCAGGCTGGTGTGAGTGCTTCTGCACGCACTGTGAGGCGGAGATTCTTTGAGCAAGGGCTGGTTTCAAGGAGGGCAGCAAAGAAGCCACTTCTCTCCAGAAAAAACATCAGGGACCGACTGATATTCTGCAAAAGGTACAGGGAGTGGACTGCTGAGGACTGGGGCAAAGTCATTTCCTCTGATGAATCCCCTTTTCGATTGTTTGGGACATCTGGAAAACAGCTTATTCGGAGAAGAAGACGTGAGCGCTACCACCAGTCTTGTCTCATGCCAACTGTAAAGCATCCTGAAACCATTCATGTGTGGGGTTGCTTCTCAGCCAAGGGAATCGGCTCACTCACAGTCTTGCCTAAAAACACAGCCATGAATAAAGAATGGTACCAGAATGTCCTCCAAGAGCAACTTCTCCCAACCGTCCAAGAGCAGTTTGGCGCCCAACAATGCCTTTTCCAGCATGATGGAGCACCTTGCCATAAAGCAAAGGTGATAACTAAATGGCTCATGGAACAAAACATAGAGATTTTGGGTCCATGGCCTGGAAACTCCCCAGATCTTAATCCCATTGAGAACTTGTGGTCAATCATCAAGAGACGGGTGGACAAACAAAAACCAACAAATTCTGGCAAAATGCAAGCATTGATTATGCAAGAATGGACTGCTATCAGTCAGGATTTGGTCCAAAAGTTGATTGAGAGCATGGCAGGGAGAATTACAGAGGTCTTGAAGAAGAAGGGGCAACACTGCAAATATTGACTTGCTGCATTAACTCATTCTAACTGTCAATATAACCTATTGGTCCTCATAATATGATTGCAATTATATTTCTGCATGTGATATAAACATCAGACAAACACTAATAAAAACCAGAGGCCAGCAGATCATGGGAAAATATCATTTTGGTGTCATTCTCAAAACTTTTGGCCATGACTGTATCTATTATCTATTGTAATGCACACGCCCGGGCTGAGCGGCGTGTGCGTGTGATTCCACTGGACCATGCCGGAGAGTGAATGCCTGGAGGGGCGTAACTAAGTATTCACCCGATCCGACCAGGGTCGCACGACGGCATACGACGCCAGTGCACCAGGGAGGAACCGAGCAGAGGGACCAGGTGCTACTCCAGGACAGACCCCGGACACGGCTGTTGACCCACACAGGGGAATACAGGAACAGACAGGTTAGGCTGGCACACAGACTGGTAGGTATAGGCAGGCACGACTGGTATGCGGGCAGGCGGGTATGCAGGCAGGGGGGTACAGGCAAGCATGGCTAGAGTGCAGACAGGGAGGCACTAGCAGGTAGGAACACAGGCGGGATAGGACCAAGAACACACTGGGACTCAGGAACAGAACCACCGATGTGGCGGACAAACACAGCAGAGTAAGGCCGCCCAGAGTGGTGAGCGAGAGGAGGGCAAGACGAGACCGCCTAGAGCGGTGAGCGTGAGTAGAGCAGGACGAGGCCGCCTGGAGCGGTGAGCGAGAGTAGAGCAGGACGAGGCCGCCTGGAGCGGTGAGCGAGAGTAGAGCAGGACGAGGCCGCCTGGAGCGGTGAGCAAGAGTAGAGCAGGACGAGGCCGCCTGGAGCGGTGAGCAAGAGTAGAGCAGGACGAGGCCGCCTGGAGCGGTGAGCAAGAGTAGTCAGAGCAGAGCGAGACTGCCGGAGCAGTGAGCAAAGGGTCAGAGCAGAGCGAGACTGCCGGAGCAGTGAGCAAAGGGTCAGAGCAGAGAGAGACTGCCGGAGCAGTGAGCAAAGGGTCAGAGCAGAGCGAGACTGCCGGAGCAGTGAGCAAAGGATCAGAGCAGAGCGAGACTGCCGGAGCAGTGAGCAAAGGGTCAGAGCGGAGCGAGACTGCCGGAGCAGTGAGCAAAGGGTCAGAGCGGAGCGAGACTGCCAGAGCAGTGAGCAAAGGGTCAGAGCGGAGCGAGACTGCCGGAGCAGTGAGCAAAGGGTCAGAGCGGAGCAAGACTGCCGGAGCAGTAAGCAAAGGGTCAGAGCGGAGCAAGACTGCCGGAGCAGTGAGCAAAGGGTCAGAGCGGAGCAAGACTGCCGAAGCAGTGAGCAAAGGGTCAGAGCGGAGCAAGACTGCCGGAGCAGCAAGCAAAGGGTCAGAGCAGAGCGAGACTGCTGGAGCAGTGAGCAAAGGGTCAGAGCAGAGCAAGACTGCTGGAGCAGTGAGCAAAGGGTCAGAGCAGGCCAGAACCGCCGGAGCGGTGAGCAAAGGCAGAGCAGGCTAGAACCGCCGGAGCGGTGAGTAAGGCAGAGCAGGCTAGAACCGCCGGAGCGGTGAGCAAGGCAGAACAGGGTGGGACAGGGCTCTGTACACACGGAACAGGCAGGAAGGGAAAGGCAGAACCAGATACCCACAGGGCACTTACAGTGAAGTAGCGAGTGGACCACAAACTCACAAACGGAAGTACAGTGACAACGAGCAGGAGTTAGGTACGAGTTCAGACTCTGCAGAAAAAAGGAAAGGTATGGACATAGAGAAACACAGGAAACAGGCTAGAAGAGAATACAGACAAGAACAGACACAGTAGCAAGATACAGGAGCGGGTCTAGGTATGCAGCTCCTAGAAGGTGGGAGGAACAGGCTAGGAGCGTGTTCAGACAGGACAGACAAGATACAGGAGCGGGTCTAGGTATGCGGCCCCTAGAAGGCGGAACGAACAGGCAAGGAGCGTGTTCAGACAGGCCTGGAAATACAGCCTCCAGGAAGGGCAGGCAAGCAAACACAGAAGGGGACCTGGCACAATCAGAGTGAAAGAGCACACTGAAAGAAACACAATGCTCAGGCAGGGTTTCTTGGGAGGAGCTGGGTTAAATACCAGATGACAGACAGCAATAGGCTGAGGACGCACAAGGGGTGTGCCCACAGCAGGTACAAGAAACAGGAAGTGATCGGGCGCCGCCCTTAAGCAGCAGAAACAGAGGTAAACAGACAGCATGGAGGGAAGCCAGGCTAGCAGACTGGACTGGAGATCAAGTGCGCGCTCTTGCACAGTGGGAGATGGACCACTATGCAAGGACGCCGCCATGTATGTTACATCTATCCCATATCTATCTATCTATCTATCTATTATCTATCTATCTCATATCTATCTATGTTAGATAATAGATAAACATATCATATTCTATTTATCCTATCACATATCTATCATCTATCTCTTCTATCTATCGCTTCTATCTATCCGTCTCTTCAATCTAATCTACCTATCATCTCTCATCTATTGCTTGTATCTGTCTGTCTATAGTTTCTATTTCATATTATCTATATATTTGGATTTAAAATGTGATAAGGGAATATTCCAGACGGTGAATTTATAGGTAGACTGTTAAAGAAGCCCTCCTCCTCCTTCCATCAAAGTTTTTATCCTCTTAATATATTGCAGTCATCATATTATTTGCCACTGTGTTCTTACAATTGCTACAGTGAGTCAGAGAACCCAATGGAGGTGAACAATGAAGAAGAGATGCCAGAGATAGTCACTCCTGGGGCCGCAGCCGGAAGTTACCAGGCGACGAGCGCCACTGACGGACCGCTACCTCCACCACCAATGATGGTGCAGTGGTACATGGTGCCGCAGTTGGACGAGGGACTATTGGCCCATGAACTCTGAGTTCTATGCTGGAGTCAGATGCCCGAGGATAAACCTCCCTCGGCTGAGGGAGAGAAACCTGCAGAAGGTGCTGGCGCGAGAATGTCGCCTCCAGAGGAAGAAAAGAAGTACTCGATAAAACCGGTAACGGTTCTGGCTCTCAACAGAAGGACCCCTGCAGGAGAAGCCCCGGGCAGTGCTGGCGTAGGGGTATCACGGCCAGAGGAAGATGATGAGCGGTCCCCATCTTGGTTGGTTCCGGTCTCGGTGCTCACGGAAGAGGACTCTGGAGATATAGAGGATGCAGTTGTGCCCAAAGGTGGCGAGACAAGGGTAAGGGAAGTGAAACGGAAGACCCCTTACATTGACTGGCATGGAATAGAGCAGAACATTATGGAAGCCCCACCGGTCAAAAGTTACTATGAATATCATTCGAAGTGGCTGGCTAAGCGCCCACCCCCAATGAGCCGTTTGGAGTGCCGAAAGTAGACCGACATATTCTTGAGAGGATGGCTGGAGGGGTCCAATGCCGCCTGGAGGGAGTCGGTGGAGGATTCCCAGACCCGTGGACGAGTGGTGGAGTTCCCATCAAGAAGAATTATGGGTTTCTGGAGGAGGAATGGACCGCGGATGAGGTCTATGTCATGGTCAAGTGGAAATACCTGCCTTTACGACTTCACAGCCTGTATCCAGGAGAATTGGTTGACTTTGTGAAGTGCGGGGCTGGTACGCCGCAGCTCTGACACGTCCATATACGTGGGAAGATATCCTAGAAAGGGATGAGGAGGTCTTCACATCAGTGGATCACCAGAGAACCCCTCCACACAAGTTCCCTTTGCCGGCCTGGGATCTTTGAGGTAGACGTCGGGGTCTGGGGGCATATTCTGTCTGCGAGGCAGAAGAAATCAGGACTCAAACTTGGAGGCAGAGTGAGATGAGATCCAGATATACTGTCAATGGTGAGGAAGAATGCCTAAGGCTAGAGAAGAAAGCAGCAGGGATGCTTCACCTAGACTGGGAACCAGCTCTGAATTTGAATCCGATACCTGTGGAAAGATGACAACCCATTGGGCCTTATCCTTTATACCTGCCTGTAAATACTGTATATACTGCCAGTTACCAAGTAAAGTTCTAGTTGTTTTTATGAACCCTGTGTCTTCTGAATTGATTTGCTGCCCTGGTTCCAGAAGAAGGATTCCTGGAGTCAGAAGAGGCCTGCAAGCCAGAAGTAAGTGGGATACACCACATACAAAGCAGCACACCAGGACAGGAACATACTTTACTTGTAGGGTGCCGAAGTGAGCAGGGGTTCCAGCTCGCCCACGACTACCTCATTTGGGCCCCTTACACATACGCAGAAATGCACAGCTCACCCTGACCAAGTTCGTTCCTCTGTTTTCTAGGCCAAAATTGTCTGGTAGCCACTTTCTCAAAAGGATCAGCCTCTCAAATCCAACATGCCGGATCCTGGCAATGTCAGGGGAGAGTCAATAGGCTCCCATGCACTTTAAACTGTTGGTCTATCCTGTCAAAATCAGCAAGTTCAGGTGACGCACCAAGGCTTAGACTTTAGATAACTCTGCACCCCCCAAAGCAACACTCCTTATTATGTGTATCACAAATCCATGTATCCTAGTTTTCTAACCAATAGCAGCTTGGCAAAACATAAGCATCTTTTTCAAGTGCCGCCCAAAATAAGTCTTATCCTCTAACTACATCCAAACCCCATTTCCAGTTGGTATGTGGAAAACCATGGTTGGTGCTCCCCCAGAGAGGTGATCTTCCTGGAGGACGACGCACAGTAGAGAACAGGAGGGAGACGTCTTTTATATTGTTATTATGTTTATGTTGTGTCTATTGCAGATATAGATCTTCACGATTAGGATGATGGAGGCGACGGTAGTAGTTATCTCAATGCTTGGTCCCTTGGCTGATGAAGTCATCAGTGGTATTCCAGCTCACGAGGACCTCACTGTTATTTTTATTCTCATCTGTGTAGAGTTTGATGTATGGAGGGAAGGTGAAATCTAATGAAATTGCGCTACCTTACACAATGTCTGTGAAATCTTTCGTGGAGGGGGATGGAAAAGCAAGCATGTGTCAATTGACTAGTCAGAGATAGATGAGATCAGCAACAGACTATCGAAAGCAGGCAAAATACTTTTTTGCTGGTACGGTGGCTTCTGTGTTGGACTGGTTCACATTCAATTTATTTTCCTAATGGTTTGAACAGTAATGAGCTACTAAACCTGGCAAAAAAATACAGAAAACAATCACTTAAATATATGTTCCTGATATAGCATCATCATGTTTAGAAAAAACATTTCAGGTATCCTGACCTAATAGAGGGGACACACAGGACACTCATATATTGCGCTAGTACATATATGCATTACAAAAGCTTTAGAGTCACCTAGTCACTATTGGGGCTCACCTGGTGAGGAGGATTCACTAAGATGCAGGTCAGGATGAGCACACAGACCAAAGGTGATGGCACAGTGGGCAGGACTTGCCAGATGGCAAATGGAACAGAGTGGACCAGGACACACTTAAAGCCACACAATCAGGGGTGTAGACAAACACAGGAATTAAAGAACTATAGCCAGAACAGGAATTGCTGCAACATAATGTGAACATGTACAGAGTGGAGTTCATGAAGCCTACAGCAGATAAAGAGCTGATCAGCAAATAATGGATAGCCTCTGGGAGCAGAGATGAAGAGGAAAACCTGTTTATAAAGGATATACACTCGGACGCAACAGTGTTGCAATGTGAACAGGTCCATAACAGTTCTTTATGTTTACAGCAGATGAAGGGATAATAAGCAGGTCTGAGGCAAGTAGTAGAAACCACATAAGTTTGCAGAGACGATTGCAGCTGAAAGAATGGGATGGTGGTAGATTACAAAACACACAGTAACTGAACACAAAGCTTAGTCAACATTCATGTGAACCTAACTTGGCCTTAAAAGGCCTTGAGTGATGATGTCACTGAAGTACCCCGGGCAACATGTGAAACCTGACATGGAACGCAGCAAAAGATGGTGACTATGGGAATAAGAAGCAGAGCCCAGTCCTGGAGTCAAGAGAGGTGCGTAATAGTCACAAAATGGTATGGGCGCCCTCTCCCAGAGTTTTTCTGGATATTATTGCATACCCTACAATAGCTTGTTTAACCAACCAGGTATAAAACCATTCTAGTCCCAGTGGATAATCACAAAAATAACTTTATTCAACCAATTGACAAGGACCTTTGCGTCCATTGAGGTCGGGGATAGGGTGGTATGATTGGACATAAAACATTATTAGCTCCCATCATGAAGCATGGTAATCTGCCTCTACCCCCACCTGTGCAAAAAGTAGATAGCACCCAGTTTCCTATATACACTTCAAAAAGAAAGGTTGTCAAGCCCAGGGCCAAGGCCAAGACCTTTAGTGTCTTTTTAACTCTGGTGACCAGGACATTCAACCTTCCTCTTTGGGCTTAAGTACTTATGAGTAAGTGGAAATGAGACAAATTATTTTCCAGAATCTCTTTGTTTTTACTTATATATATATTTGATACAAATAAATAACATTTGTTTTTACTTATATATATATATATATATTTGATACAAATAAATAACATTTACAGAGCTGTTCTTTTATTATTTATTGTTTAAAACTAAAGGTCTCCGAACACATTGGATAGCTGTCAACAGAAATATTGTTCGGCCGGCAGCTATCGCATTCAACTCACCCACACAACCAAGCACTCCTGTGTTCTCTAAGAGCAAATCTTATCTCCAGGGAAAGCAAAAGGATCAACTGTTGAAATTCAACAGTCCAGATCCTTCTCTCCTTCCAACATAATCTGTTGGCGGGCCACATATAAAATAGACTGCCAGACGATTCCGCCAAAATCATTGGGTTTGGGCATCTTTAGTCTAATGTGTATGGGGGCCATAATGTTTCCCTCTTTTGTTTTAAAAGCTGACACATTACTTTGGGGTGTGACGCTGAGTCACTTTTCGCGGACAAGCCGTGAGTCAGGATAGTTAAAGAGTCCGAGGTCAAAAGTCAGGATGGTACATCATAAACGGAGGGAAGAGACAAAAGCGTAGTCAATTAACGGCCCGAAGTCAAAATACCAGGAGGATAGTGGATCAGAACACAGGGGTTAAACAGACGGAGGGTCAGAACGAGGTCCAAGGTCAGCCAATGAAAGATCATCAAGCAAAACACTAGGTACAGAGAAAACCAAAAACACTTAGCTGAAGCTACATCTGGCAGAGGTATGAGGCTAAGAGCCCAGCTAAGAAGGAGGGCAATCACCTGGGACAATGAACCCCTAGAGACAGCACAGCACACCCCAGTCTCAGATTGGACGGCCGAGCTGTCAATCAAAACACCGACAGCTCAGCACACCCCTGCACCAGACTGCACAATGATCTGTCGATCAAAGTACTGATGGCTTCAGCATGCCCCTATATCAGATTGGACGGCTGAGCCATCAGTAACTGCATCCCAGAAACACTGAGGGGTGGACTGTCCAAAGACACCCCCATAAATTTAGGAAAGCCACAGACAATTTCAAGTCTGCCTTTAAGTTTCACAAGGAGCCAAGACAAAGACTACCAGATGTTCTCCCCTCAGAAAAATATTTCTATTTGGCAGGTTTCAAGTTGATCATAGCTTGACCTTTTTTTTAAGACCTTCTCAGATCAGCTGTGTGTTGAGCTACGGAGTGGTGTTTTGGAGTAAACAGTTGCTGTAGCCAGGTGTTCAGCCTCCTTGAATCAAGTTGACCTTTTTACTTTAGGGGGCACCCCACCTTTTTGCCATGATAGCTTTTTCATTTCTGAGTTTGAGAGCAAGTGCTATCACTTTTTGGCAGTAAAAAGACCTGGTACGCATAGTAGATTACATAATACTGCTCTCCCTAAAGAGTCAGTCTTCACAACAGCTCTTTCCCTTGGATAGCAGTTGGGCATCCTAATCTTGGGCATCTCTTCTGTGATCTCTATACAGCTGTGCTCAGAAGTTTACATACCCCGGCAGAATTTTTCCTTTCTTGGCCTTGTTTCAGAGAATATAAATGATAACAAAAAACTTTTTCTCCACTCATGGTTATTGGTTGGGTGAAGCCATTTATTGTCAAACTAGTGTGTTTTCTCTTTTTAAATCTTAATTTTTGCTTCTTCTTCATCTGATAATTGATTGTGTAGGGGATAGTATGTCAACTTTTAGAGTTATTGAACAAATCAAGGATCACCAAGCTACGACTTGCCTACTTTGGACAAATCATATGAAGAGAGCAATCACTGGAGTAGGACATCATGTTAGGCGAAAAGGAAGACCAGCAACTTGATGGCTTGATGCTATGAAAATAACAGCGGAGAAGACCCTGGTGCACCTATCTAGGTTAGCACAAGATCGATCTACCTACAGATTGTTCATCCATTAAGTCGCCATGGCTCAAGATTGAGCCTAAGGCCACTAAAAATGAGTATTGCAACCTCTAAATTAGGTCAGGCATTATCCTGAATAATTTTTAGGTTGGTCATGTAAATAATAATTGATAAGGTATCTTTCCATCAACATTTGAAATGTCTACTTTCATCATAGACATACCTTTGTGGTGGCAGTCATAAACTAAATGTTGTCCTATCTGTGTACTATGTCATATTATTCTGCTAATAACATAAGTAAGAATTTGTTGACCCTCCAACCCATCAAATACAATGTTTGGCCCATTCCTCTTCATTTATTTGGAGTGTGAGTCTTGGGCAGGTTCTCATTGCCCATGGAAAAGAAACCTGATTTAGGCTTCATTTCTTAATGGCTCTCATAGGTGTCACCATGTCTATTTTTATGGTATCTATCCCTTGATATGCATAAACAGAGGTAAGAAAAGGGGTGGCTTCCATTACTTGGAGAAAACAATAGAAAAGTAGAAAATCCAACAATCTGTATCATCTCTTGGACATATCGAACCTTAAGGCCCCCATACACATTAGATTAATGATGGCCAAACCTGCCGATATCCACGTGTTTGGCTGATGGTCTAATATGTATGGTGGCGATGGCCGACTGATGGTCATTCAGTCAATCACGCTTATAAGATTTCGGACTGCTGATAGTATTGTTCTCCCTGAGATAAGGTGCCAGCCGACGTGTCATTTGACTGCTGTCTCAAAAAAGAACACCAAAGCACTCTGCCAAACGAGCGCTCCCGCGTATGGGAGTGTAGGCTGAGATGGCTGTCAGCCGAATGATCGGCCGAAGCATCATTTGGCCAACAACCATCTAATGTGTATATGGCCAACTTTAGAGTAAAGTCTGGCAATCCCCACAGACATTACATGGTCAATGGCTCCACCAATGGTCGGAGATCAGCAGATCTAATGTTGGCGGGTGCATGTTTAAAAAGTTTTGATGGACTCGTCTCTACAAGAACATTTCTATTTCCGTCCATATCCCCTTCATCATTTGATCTTTCAGGCTGTTGTAAGATGAAAGTCGGAATTTCTGCTTCATTTATAATAATTTTCCAGATAATATAAACAGTTCCAAAATATAATTACGGTGCAAAATATTTATCAAAGCCGTGGAGCTCGAAAAAAAGATTTAAATTAGAAAGTATATGTTTGAATTACCTGCATTATCCCCGACTGTGACTAATTTTATTTAATTTAGAACAGGAATTGTAAAAGAGCAGGAAGAGTCATTAAATCGATTGCACACACGTAATAAGAGAAATTTGCAGTGCACCAGAACATGATCTATGAGGTTAGATAGTAGTCAGCTCCAATATTAACAGTGGAGAGCAGAAGCTTCCTGTAATGATGTTCTAGTCCAGTTTGCTCCAATCTGCTCCTCTTCAGCAGTTACAAAACAACCTCTACTAGTTTTTCCAACATAGAACCTCAGGCAATGACTCTCCAGCATTTTTTTCTAATCCTGGACCAACACTCAATTTAATTCAAATTGAATTGGTATCAGATATTTAGGGATTTATGAAACTTGGAGAATTTAAACAGTTTGCAATTTGCTTTGCCTACAATGACCATCACTATTTTACAGTGTAGAACACTGTATCAGTCAGGATCAAATGACCTCAGGTAGTCTTCCACATAATGCATTGCAGCTATCACATCACATGATATAGCACAGCCAATCAGTAGAGATTATAATAGCCTGTATGAAAGCTGAATCAGGGAATGCAGCAGCCATACTGTGATGAATCTGGATAGTGAGAGGACGTCTCAGCTAGCAGTTTAGCATAAAACTGTAAAAAAAAATACTGAATAAACATTACAGACAGTGTGTGACAGCCCAGCAGTGAAGACGATTAATGTGTTAGAAACAGAGAATAGTGTTATAAATGATTTTCAGGACAATTGGAGCATTTGTAGTACTTTCAATTTACAACAAATTGATTTCAGCTAAATGAATTCCTGAGGAAGTTTGGCAAAGTTGGCAAATTCAAATTTCCAAAAGATTCACTAATCTCTAGTAAAAACCGAATCTTTTTTAAAGAGAAAACAAAAGATTGAGGGGAACCATCAAAGTCCATATATGAAAATGATGTTGGGTAGAGTCCTTAGATCTAGTGCACCACTGGTTTGGGCTTTAAAACTGAATGCCCCATAACCCAAAACTACTTTTTAAAGTACTCTTATACATTTCTAAACCCTCAAAGAAATTTCCAGGAATACAGGAGATCTCGGAAGATGTTGTTAACTTGCTCCTGGAAGACGCTTGGGGCATTACAGAGACCGAAGTGCATCACTTGGTATTCGTAGGGCCCGTCCCGGGTGTTGAATGCCGTCTTCCACTCATCTCCCTGGCGAATCCGGACCAGATTGTACGCACCCCGAAGATCGAGCTTGGTGAAGATCTTTGCGCCTTTTAGGTGGTCAAACAACTCCGAGATGAGAGGCAGGGGGTACTTATTTTTGATGGTAATCTGGTTTAGACCCCTATAGTCAATACAAGGGCAAAGCGAGCCGTCTTTCTTCTTGACGAAGAAGAATCCTGCTCCAGCCGGAGAGGTGGATTTCCAGATAAATCTCATAGCAAGATTCTCCTCAATGTACTCAGACATAACACGGGTCTCGGGCCTCTCGGCCAACGACAAGGGGTAGATTCGCCCACGAGGAGGAGAAGCACCAGGTATTAGGTCGATGGGGCAATCATACGGCCAATGAGGTGGTAGTATCTCAGCCTCCTTTTTGTCAAAGATATCCACATAGGACCAGTAGGGTGCCGGCAGGCCAGGTAGGTTAGCTGGCGTAGCCTGGGGTCGAGCAGGATGAACCGGAACCAGACAGGATTCATGGCATTCCTGACCCCAACGGAGCACTTCACCAGATCTCTAATTCAGGATGGGCTCATGTCTCTGTAACCAGGGCAGACCAAGCAAGAGGGGATGAGAGAGACTGGACAGCACATGAAAGGAGATCTTCTCCGAGTGCAGCATTCCCACCTGAAGAGTTACAGGCTCTGTGACCAGCAAGATGGTTTCTGGAAGAAGCTTCCCATCCACTGAGGAAACCCCCAAAGGTTCAGCCAGACGTATGGTAGGAATCTGATAACGCTCCACAACGGCCTGTTGAATGAGATTCCCTGCGGCTCTGGAATCCAGAAAGGCAGTCACGAAGAAGCGGATCTCACTACTGGTGACAGAAACGGGCAGAGTCAAGGACGGAGAGGAAGGACTCATGCCTAGGACGACCTCTCTGAGCGGTCCTAGACACTGGAGTTTCCTGGTCTCTCCGGGCAGGAATGGATCAGATGCTCAATACTGCCACAGTAGAAGCAACTCCCTTCGGCGCGGCGTGTCTCCTGGCGACACTTTACCATCTTGGCTTGATCAATTTGCATTGGCTCCGGAGAAGACACCCGGGGGATCGCTGGTTGCAAGACAGACCTTTGGAAGGTTGGAGCGAGACGCGAAGGTCTTCTCTCCCAGGTCGTCTCCTTAGCACATTCCAGAAAGCTGATTTCGATCCGGGTAGCTAAAGACAAAAGGTCGTCTAGGGTGGGAGGTATGTCTCGGCCGGCTAGCTCATCCTTGATCCGTCCAGAAAGGCCCTCCCAAAAGGTGGACACCAGTGCCTCATTATTCCAGGCCAGGTGTACCTGGACGACATCTTGGTGTTCTGCCCGGATCTGCCTTCACACCGGAGGGATGTTCGTCAGGTTGTTCTGAGACTCCGGAAGAATCGCCTGTATGCTAAATATGAGAAATGCCTCTTTGAGCAGACCTCCTTGCCGTTTCTTGGTTACATCATTTCTGAGACCGGTCTGCGGATGGATCCCGAGAAGGTGTCAGCCGTCTTAAAGTGGCCACGATCGGAGGGATTGAAGGCGATTCAACGGTATCTGGGTTTCGCGAACTATTACCGCCTCTTCATTCCTCATTTTTCCTCCCATCTCAGCTCTCACCCATAAAGGAGCAAATCCCAGGGTGTGGTCTTCCAAGGTGGAGAAAGCCTTTGTCTCCCTAAAACAAGCCTTCTCCTCTGCTCCAGTGCTACACTGTCCAGATTGCAACAAGCAGTTCTTCCTGGAGGTTGATGCCTCCTCCTCCGGAGCCGGAGCAGTGCTCACCCAAAAATCCTCATCCGGGAGAATGGTAACCTGCGGCTTCTTCTCCAAGCTCTTCTCCTCGTCTGAGTGCAACTACTCCATAGGAGATCGTGAGCTGCTGGCCATCAAATTAGCACTGGAGGAGTGGCGCTACTTGCTGGAGGAGGCTCTGCACCCGGTGGTCATCTACACTGACCACAAAAACCTTGCTTATTTGCAGAATACTCAAAGACTGAACCTGCATCAGGCCAGATGGTCACTATTCTTCGCTCGATTCTGCTTTACTCTTCACTACCGCCTGGCAGACAAGAACATTAAAGCCGACGCACTATCCCATTCATTTTTGTCTACCGACCAGGAGGAGGAGCCTCTACATATCATTGACCCCTCCAAAATAATGACTGTTGCTCCGAATTACTTGTCCCGGTAAGACTTTTGTAGCGGTTCAGAATCGGAAGAAGGTTTTACTGTGGGGTCATTCGTCCAAACTTGCTGGTCACACCGGCCAGAGGAAGACATTTCTGCTCATTGCCCGACATTATTGGTGGCCCATCTTGCGCAAGGATGTTGCGGAATTTGTCGCAGCTTGTTCCTCTTGTGCCCGTAACAAAATACCTAGGCACCTTCCAGCCGGTTGTCTTCTTCATCTTCCCGTGCCTTCCGCTTCGTTGCAACATATCGCAATGGACTTCATCACGGATCTCCCTGTTTCTGCCGGTTGTACTGTCATTTGGGTGGTCGCTGACCGCTTTTCTAAGATGGCTCACTTCATTCCCCGGGCTGTTCTTCCGTCTGCACCAATGCCTACTAAGGACTTCATCCATCACATCTTTCGTCTTCACGGCTTACCCCTCCACATTGTCTCAGATCGCGGAGTTCAATTCACTTCGTGCTTCTGGAGAGCCACGTGCAAGCTGCTGGATGTCTCCTTGGATTTTTCTTCAGCTTATCATCTTCAATCCAATGGCCAAGTGGAGCACATTAATCAAATCCTCACCAGTTTTCTTTGACACTTTGTCAACGCTCACCATAGCGATTGGGTTGAGCTCCTGCCCTGGGCCGAGTTTTCCGATAACAACCATGAGAGCGAGTCTTCTGCTAAAACTCCGTTTTTTGTGGTCTACGGTCAACACCCCCGGATTTCCCGTCTCCCGTTCAGTGGACATCTCTCGTCAGTGAATTTTCTGCAATTTGGGAAGACACTAGATCTGCGCTTCTTCAGTCCTCCGTGCGGATGGAGAAGCATGCTGATAAGAGACGTCTGGATCCGCCTCTTTTCCGTCTGGGAGGCAAGGTCTGGCTTTCTTCCAAATGTGTTCGCCTTAAGATACCATCTTACAAGTTGGGTCCGCGGTTCATCGGTCCGTTCGAGGTTCTGAACCAAATTAATCTGGTGGCTTACAATCTGAAACTCCTGGCCTCCTTACGGATTCCCAACTCCTTTCACATGTCTCTCCTCAAACTGGTTGTCCTTAATTCTTTCTCTGGCGATCCAGGTACCACTCCAGCTCCTGTCTCCCATAAGGACGTCTTTGAGGTAGAAAACATTTTGGCCACCAAGAGGGTAAGAGGGTAAGAGGAAAGACTTTCTTTTTTGTGGATTGGAAGGGGTTTGGCCCTGAGGAGAGGTCTTGGGAGCCCAGGGAGAAAATTCATGCCCCTCATCTTCTAGAAAAATTTCTCACGGGCTTAAAAAAGAGGGGACGTAAAGGGGGGGTACTGTAGCATCGGCGTCTCTGCCTCCTCCCGGGCAGAGAACTGTTCCCCTCACCGCCGTGGTCCCAGTCCGGTGTCTTCCTCTGCTCCCGCTGCTAAGGCGCGCACTGCGCGCAGCTCCCCGGGCACTGTGCTTAGGGCACGCGCGCTCCCTCCCTCTTAAAGGGGCCGCACGCGCTGTCCTAAAGAGTCCCCGGCCAATGGCCGGAGGACTGCCCCTATATTAAGCACCTCTTCCAAAATGGAGGTGCCTGTGCAAGGTTGTTGTTTGTGTGCTAACACTCTCCTCAGCCCTCAGGTTCCTTGCCCGCCAGTCTGTCTAACAGTCCTGCTCGCCAGTCTATGTGACAGTCCTGCCCGCCAGTCTGTGTGACAGTCCTGCCACCAGTCTGTCTATCAGCCGTGCCCGCCAGCCTGCCAACCCGGTGCACCTGCCAGATTTCCTGCCGTGCCTGCCTGCCTACCCAAAGCACCTGCCAGTGCTCGCCAGCCTGCCAACCCGGCACACCTGCCAGTACCTGTCTGGCTATCTGCCGAACCCGCCTGCTCATTTACCCAGATCACGCGCCTGCCTACCAGCAGTGGCACCTGGTTCACCTGCCCGGTCTCTCCTTGGTTCATGGAGTCGACTATGCCGCCGTGTGACCTGGGTTGGTCCAAGTAGGCACTTAGTTACGCCCCTCTGGTCCCTCCTTGCATCAAAGCACAGATGTTCCACCACCAGGACCCGTAACATATTACTTAATATTGAGTACAATTAAGTATACTGACATCCCCCTATATACCGTAAGAGCCAGCGCAAAGCCCTCTATATACCCTCAAAGCCCACAGACAGCCCTCTATATACAGTATGAGCCTCCACATAGCCTCTCTGTATACAGTATGAGCTATGCCACATAGCCTCCGATATATAGGAGCCCCCACACAGTCTCTGATATACAGTATGAGCACCCACATAGCTTCCTATATACAGTATGAGCCTCCACATAGCCCCCTAAATACAGTATGACTCACACATAGCCTTCTTTATAGAGTATGAGCCCCCACATAGCACCCAAAATATAGTATGAGCCCCCACACAGCCCCCTAAATACAGTATGACCCACACATAGCCTGCTTTATACAGTATGAGCTCCCACATAGCCTCTCTATATACAGTTTGAGCAATCAGAATAGCCCCCTAAATACAGTATGAGCCCCCACACAACCCCTATATACAGAATGAGTCCCCACATAGCCACCTATATACATGCAAATTTTGCATACACATATGGGGAAAAAAACAAACACATACTTACCTAGCTCCTGTTTCCCCTGCACTCTGCTCCTGTCTCCTGTGCACTGACTCTCTGCACAGCATACGCAATGATGTGATGTCTTCGTGTCGGCTGGCTCAATCGTACACGCAGATTAATGGAAGAAGGAGCCAGTGACACCGTCGTGCACCAATGTATTCACAGGTGTTTGCATCCTGAGGATGCGGATAGCAGTGACAGAAGGCAGAGGCAGAAGGACTGGCAGTGGGTGAGGGCATGGTGCGACCCATGGGCCACTGTTTCAGCCCTTAGACTGTCTCAGGCCACATCCGGCCCACTGGCTGTTTCAATCCGGACCCGGGCCCTAGTATGCTCAACTCTGTTCTACACAGAGGATCATTGAATTCAAGAATTTTGGAGAAGTTCTAAACTCTTGGATGCTGAATAACATATGACTGACATCTATGATATGTCAGAAGATGATGATAGATGGATTTGGTTAGACTTAGTGGATCGTTAATATTGTGATGAGCATTTCCACTTCTTCATTCTTATATTCTGGGACTCTTAATTAAAATTGTATAATATCTTGCTACACATCATTTATGGCCATAGTCCATGCTACCCCATTTCACCATCCATGAATTAGTAAGACCTACTCTATCTAGACCCTTTTTGAAGAAGAAAAGGTAGACCTGACTGTTGTCCTGTGTCAGGTCGGTAACTTGCACGCTTTCTCTGTGCCGTTCTATTTACTGCGCTCACCGCTCTGATCCTCTCAGTCTCAGACCATCACGCTGAACAGCCTCTTGCAGCATTCCCAGCACTGCTACATTCTTCCCTTTCTGGTGAATCTCTACCTGGCTATAGGGAGAGAGGGTCAAACTCTGAAAGAATTTATCCCCTGTGTGTCCTGCAGAGTTTAACTTCCCTGGCCTTTCTCCTGCGAGCAGGGGATGTATTAGGCAGCTCCACCTTCCACACTGTGCGTTAACTTAGGTTCCTAGTGTCAGTCCGTCCCTAGTGTTCTGCATGCTTGTATTCAGTCTCCTGTTACCAACCCGGCTTGGATACCTGCTCTGTCTAACCTCTCCGCTCCTGAACGCGACTTTGTATTCTGAACCTGTGCTGCCTGCCAGGACCTCGGACTTCCTGACAACGTCTCTGACTTCTCTGTACCTCATATCCCTACCTTGACCTGTAGCTCAACTGTTGCAGGTCAGGTCACTGCCCTGGATTATCATCTGGTGGCTACCCTAATGACCCAAGCTTATCCTCACCATCAGAGGTTCTAGTGAAGACCAGGTAGCCATTTATTCACACCCCTTTAGGGTAAGACCAGCCAGTGACGCAGTGGGTCCACACCCACCACCATCACATCCTCTAGCCTCCTTGTTATGTATTTGATGAGTTTATGATGTTCATGAAAGATGAACAATTTGTTTGAAGGCAACTTGAACCATCTGCAAGTGCAACATCAAAGATATGTACCCCTTTGGATGACCTAAGAAAGACTAAATTTTCCATGGAGGCAAGCAGTGGCCCACATAGTCAGTAAATGTTTGAGGAGCACCATACAAGAGACTCACGGCACAATATATAGTTATATATTAAATCTTGAATCATATATTCATGAAGTAGAAAAACAAGCGTATGTCACATTCCCTTGGAGACATCATATAGTTATTGACAATGACCCAATAACGTTGGCAAAATCACAGTGACATTTATTAAGACACTCTGCAAATAATTTCGAATCATTTCAACACCGACCATCCTTGTGCGAGAGCAATACGACCTGCGGTTGAGACAGTTGTTACGGCAACAGGAATCTTTGGAATTCTATCTAGATACTTTGTATCTATCTACAGTTCTATGCATGTATCTCTTTCCCATTTGTAGGACATATTGTATCCGGAGCTGAATGGGTTATATGGACAGAAGTAGACGCTGCAGTTAATAAAACGCGGATCCGAAGTGCTTGGAAGACAGTCCTGTGGATTTCAGCACATTTGTAGAAATTTATCTGGGAAGTACAGTATTTATTTGCTCATGGTATTTCTGCCGTTTTGGCATTCTCGCCGTTCTTTCCTTTTTTTTTAGTATTATAAATGTGTTGCTTTGTGCTTACTTGATAGATTACCGAGGGGGAGGTCGACTTTATTTATTTATTTATTTTTTTACGTAGCTGGTATCACTTCCATGATTGCTGATTCTGCTGTATTTTCACATTCATCATGAACTTCTTTTTCTTTTTTTCTGCAGTTTCCACAGAAGCAAGAGACTTTCAAGCAATGGCTGGCGAACATGTGGAGCAAACTTTTTCTTGGGCATTAGGATGAGTCGAGACTAAAGTTGGTTGGAATTGATTGACACGATCCCTTCCATCAGCCACGGCGGTAATCAGTGGCAACTGGACGGGAGCCATACGAGTTGCCTTTTACCTAACGTCAATTGTGGCTCGTCTTTTTATTAGCCGGCCCGGTTCGGCGTCATATGTGCGTCATGCACAGACAAGGGCAGAAAGAGATGGAAAAAATTTGGTGGGAAGGTGAACTGAACTGGGATGGGAAGGGTTCACCAAGAGCCTGTGGTTGGTTTGAACAGTCATATTGTGGTGACACCCTTTGGGTAGATATTTGTAATATAAGGGAAACACTAGCAGACATTGAGGACATTTTACGTGTGTTGATTCCTTGCTGTTTGCTCTTGCATAAAGCACCACAACCTCCCTGCCTTTACCTATATTCCTCCCAACGCTATTCCGTTATCCAATATGAGATATTTTTAGCAGATGTTTGCTCCCTCTCTGGGTAATTAAACGCACTTGGCTCGGCTCTGACCCCATGTAGTCACATTAGATTTGATGAACCTGGAGGAATATTTTGATTGAACAGGTGACGTTCCTTCCAGAGGAGAAGGTTCGCTCTCTCTTCTCTTCCTTGTACGTGAGGGATTTCAAAGAGCTTAGGAAGTGACTTTGAGGCAATTATACAAGACGAATCAAAGCGACCAAGAAAGAGAGCTCATCCTTCATGATTTAAAGAGTTGCAATGGAAGTCGACGTCTCACAGGGACACTAAGGCAGAATTTCACATTTCATCTGAGCCAGGATTATTTGCAGAATACGGCAAGCGGAAAGGTGGTGAGACTCGGATATTGACAAGATAAATCAAAGGTTCAAGATGAAGGCTTGATATGATGTAATCCAGTCCAAAGGTGACATAATCTATTTGCTACTGTATGTGCATTACTACTTATAACAGACATCTCGCTTTGGCCTCTATGGGCATGAGGTATAGATTAGGCAGCCCCCAAAGTAGTGATTAAAACAGGACCCCCATCTGATTCTGGAAAAGTACATTTTGTAGTGTAGAACCAAAGATGACTGGGTTATTAAAGACCTGTCTACGGACCTAAGAGCAGAGCTGGTGTGGATCAGTTCACGGGACCTGGTCCATCAGCCATGTCAGTAGTCTGTGGCCACTGGATTGGAGCGAAAAGAATTACCTCTTACCTGATGACATCTACTACTCCTATTTTGATTAGCCAGTGATGTCATCATTGTGGTCTGACGCACATTGGTTTGGCTTTCTACTTCTTTAGTTAACGGAAGTGAACTTGCATGTCGATTTTCTTCATCAGAAGATGCTCCTGTTTAGGTGTTAAAGTGGTTGTCCACTGCTGTTTGATTGATGACCTGTCCTTAGGATAGGTCATCAATGACTGATCGGCTTGGATCAGACATCCGGCACCCCCGCTGATCAACTGATAACGGTGTCGGCGGCGGCCGCCGGCTGGGAGCACTCACTTGCGGAGCTGGCCGTCTTCTGTTAGTGGTCGCCACAGGGTACTGCACATCCACCTCCTATTGATTTGAATATGAGGCAGATGTGTAGTACCAAGCCTCGGCCACTACCAGAAGACAGCCAGCACCGCAAGTGAGTACATCCAGGTGGCGACTGCCGCTGACACCGGTGACAGCTGATCGGCGGAGGAGCCAGGTGGCAGATCCCAGCTGATCAGACATTGATGACCTATCCTAAGGGTAGGTCATCAATTAAAAAGTAGTGGACAACCTCTTTAACTTCTGTGGTCAGGCTGGATGTCTCTGTGAGATGGTGGCCATTCCACCTTTGTAAAATTTTTGTACCACTTTTTTCCAGTTTTGTGACTGATAAGTAAAACGTTGCTGATCTTCTTGTAGGCTTGACCTTTCCTATTTAAAGAAATAATTTTCATTCTTGGAACCTGTGACATTTCTCTTCCATGTGGTGCCATTGCCGACAGGGATTTTCTTTGTTAAGCAACGGCATTTTATAGTCACCTGTCTGTTGGACACCTGGTTAATGAAAAAATATACTTACCTGTAGCTGATTTCTTGCTCATTAGAACTTTGATGTCTATACGTTACCTTTGCTCCTAAAACTTTCATTGGGGTGTACTTCTTTTTACAACATGGTCTTGAATTAATTTTTTTAGGAAAATTACTTTTTTGAGTGTGCAAAATAATAACTCTTTTTAGCAATTAATGGCCCATATTTTGTATGTAGTAAAATAGAAAAATTATGATTCTGAAAGGAAACAAAAGGTTAATTGACAAATCTGATGGGTTGTACTCATTCTTTCTATGCACTGTAATATATATATATATATATATATATATATATATATATATATATATATATATATATACATATATATATATCCCATCCCTCATCCTATTTTTATTCTATTTTTATTTCAGCATTTTCACCAGTAATAGAATAATTTTCGCTCTCAGGTTGTACATTTTTATCTTCGCATTGTTCACACTACTATATAGCACATAATCAGAAATTCCCGGTAACGTCCTCTTCCATTCCCTGACAATTGTCAGCATTATTGAGGTCATCTTCCTCAATGCTGTATGAATATGCTGGCAGATAATCCCAGATCCTACAACGCCAACCTCACCTGAAGCCATTTCCAATCATAACACTAATCGAATATGTTCCCCACTATCTCGTCAAGTAATTTTACTTATCTGTCTTCTCTTCAACAAGAAGTTTTAAAAAGGGACCAGTAAACCTACAAAAGCTATCGGGCGCAGGGATCTTCCTTCGACAGACAGGCCACTCAGCAATTATTTAGATCTTTTTTTTTTGCAAAAGTTTTGCTTCATTTTAGAAGTTTCTTCCACATGTATAGAATGAAATATCAAGTACAGAGCTAAACCAGAAGAGAGTGACATGATGCTGGAAATGAGGAGTGAATGTGTTGATGTCTATTTTACTATATGCCAAAACAGCTTTGGCTGATTAGGAAACGAGACAGAAGTTGTTTACTACAGGCTGCCGGGTGTTGGCAATTATCTGAAAAAATCAGTTACCGCGAATTAATTATAAATGAGCAAAAACTGCAACTAAAACCAATAAATCATATATGTGTAAATTTAGTACTGATCCTGAGTTACATCCTGTATTATACTGCAGAGCTGAACTCACTATTCTGCTGGTGCAGTCACTGTGTACATACATTACATTACTGATCCTGAGTTACATCCTGTATTATACTGCAGAGCTGCACTCACTATTCTGCTGGTGCACTCACTGTGTACATACATTACATTACTGATGCGGAGTTACATCCTGTATTATACTCCAGAGCTGCATTCACTATTCTGCTGGTGCAGTCACTGTGTACATACATTACATTACTGATCCTGTACTGATCCTGAGTTACATCCTGTATTATACTCCAGAGCTGCACTCACTATTCTGCTGGTGCAGTCACTGTGTACATACATTACATTACTGATCCTGTACTGATCCTGAGTTACATCCTGTATTATACTCCAGAGCTGCACTTACTATTCTGCTGGTGCAGTTGACGCGCCCCTGGGCCTGTGTCGCGCTGCGTTGCGCATGCGGGAGCCTACCCGGAGCCGGATCAGTGGAGGGTTGTAGTCTCGTGGCGGTGACCCGGTCCGTGCCCAGGGAGTCAAACTAGACGGCAGTCTATTAGTAGTAAATAGTTGATGACTACGCCACCCGTTGAGTGCAGCCAGGAAGCTGCTGCTGCAGGGCAGACCGCTGAGGCCGGTGGTAGGATTGTGCAGCGTGATAGTATAACCCCCAACGGGAGGGGTATGGCCTCAGGGCAGCCGACGTGGATGATGGGGGTAGCAGGAACCACTCAGAGACGGTACGGTGTAGTTCAGGGTCTTTACTGGTAACAACGACAGACCCTCCCGGAGTACTTGCTAGCAAACGGGGCCTGGTCAGTCTTTGAGCAGATGGGATCTCCCCTGGCCAGGCGTAGTTGTAGGCCTCCCAAACTGACTGTACTCTTCTGGCTACCTTGCTAGAAGCTGATGTAAGTAGCCCACGTCCCTGAGTGTACCGTGTGGTGCTCACCCGTATGGCCGGTGACTCGGGGCCTTCTAATGGCTTCCGCTCCACGATGGCGGTGCTGGTCCCACGCGTGTGACCGTGCCTTCGGGCTTCTGGGCCAGAGGACCTGAAATCCCCTGCCCGACGGATTCTGCTGCTGGGTAGGAGTTAGTCCCCACAGCCTCGGACTCCGGGTCCGGTAAAGAATCTTCTTAGTCAGGGCGAGCTCTGTAGCTGCCAGCCCCTGACTCCTTGTCACTCTGCTGTTTCCTATGCTGCTTCTCTCCTCCACTCTCCTTGTCTGCAGGCTCAGGCCCCTGGACAGGGCCTGCCTGTGGAGCAGAGCCCATAGAGCAGCTCTGCTCCCTGTCTTCTCCTCTCAGAACCCCCTACCCTGCCTCAGCCCCAGGTTTATATAGGGGAAGTCCTTCCCCTCCCAAGACTGGGCAGGAGGTGTGGCATGCACAGGATCCCTGACCAAAGGACCTCCCACCTGCTCTCAGACGTAATATCTCTATCACTGTGGCAACCAGACCCCTGGGGTGTCACACAGTCACTGTGTACATACATTACATTACTGATCCTCAGTTACATCCTGTATTATATTCCAGAGCTGCACTCACTATTCTGCTGGTGCAGTCACTGTGGTTTCAATGAGAACTGTGTAGTGCTTAACTTTGCCTGCAGGGGTGCTGTAGGAGAATTGATTACTTGCTGCCAGGCTCTCCCACAGATTACAGCTGATCACTAAGAGCTCTATCAGTAGGACAGACCTAACATAAAATATATAGATTCAGATGAAATGATCTCAGCTATCAATGTTCTGTAGAAACTACATGTTGATGTTTTGTTAGTGAATATGTATTCGTGGGAAATTACACACATTCCAGTTCCACTTGCTTTTCCAACCCAACCATGGATATTAGTTTGCTTGTCATGTACACAGCTGTATATGCAGGGGTTTAATTGATCGGCACAATGTCCTGTGTGTCTCCCCCACCCGCCGAAAAAATAGGAATATCTGATGGTGCTTGACTAATGGATGACAATAGAACGGACAGCTCCTGTCTTACAGAAATGAAGGAGATAATTAAATAAGGGAATAAGGGATATTCTTGGACGACATTAAAATTGCTCCAAGAAATTGAACATTATCAGATTAGGAAAGAACGAGATATGATCAATGCAATTTGACAATTAACTTCTTACATTGGTTCAGTTCTTTGTTTCGAAAAATGGTTTTAAATTTTGGAAACAACTTTTTTTTTTAATTATTTTATTGCCCAGATTTCAAGAAGGATGTATAATTAATGATAGATAAATAAGACTTTGTGCCGCCAAATAGTGCCCTGTACGGCTCCATTTCCCCCATTACAGTTTATTCCTCTATGTTAAATATTTCTTTGGTTAGAACATTTTTGGGGGTTTTTTTTTTCAATTAATTTCACAAAAAATTTTTGCAACTTTTGTAAATTTACTCTGCACCTTATGGCTTTGCTGTAGATGTTGTTTAGTCTCTGCGTGTTGGCGGATAACATGTTGATGTTTGGATCCGTCTTGTTAAGAAGACATCCCAGGCCTTTATCACAACGCTAAACAAATAAGAAAACCTGGTGCGGAGGGAGTGAATTCCTTTTCCACAGCACTGGCAGCTGATTAAAAAGCTGCTATCACTTTACACTGACTTTCCCAGCTGATATAACATGCTCTTACATGGGATTTCTTTGTAGTAGATAAACTCCTCCACTTTTTTTTTTTTTTTAACATCAACGTAGACCACAGGAGGCAAAATCATATGTTCATTGAACTGGGAAAGCAATGGGATGACTAATTTGACAAATTTACCCTTAGGCTATGTTCACATACAGCAGTTTTGAAGCTTTTTTTTTTTTTTCACGGAAAACTATAGTGTTGGCAGGAAAAACACTGCATAAAATACATGCATTTTTGCAACATTTTTGGTACAATTTTTGCATCGTTTTTACTTGCATATTTTTTCCATTCATTAGAATGCAAAAATACTGAAAGAATTTACCTGCTGTGGATTTCAGGAGCTCGAAATGCACAAGGATTAAAAGAAAAAAAAAACAAACGTGTGCATCAGATTTTTGAAATCTCATTCACTTTGCTGGTACTGTAACAAGCAGCGTTTTTGCCGTTAGAAAAAAATGCTGCAAAAATGCCACGTGTAAACAAATCCAAAAGTAAGTCCCAGAATAAAAAAAGCACAAGGCAGCCATTTAGCTCAGGGGTACAGCACCTTTTTCAAAGAGCAGCTGCAGTTCTCACTTCCCCTGGATTCAGTTTCATCAGAAAGAAGTAAGAGTGAAGGGGCCCATTAACGGCTCCTGATTGTCTGCAGGGCTCATGTGACACAACAATGTCATGCAAGCCCTGGGAGATCCGACATTATTAGGCCACGGCCCCACTATCAGTATTTAGTCAGTATTCGGTCAGTATTTTTTCTCAGGAGTGGATGCCAAAACCAGGAGTGGGTGATAAATGCAGAATTGGTGACTTGTTTCTATTATACCTTTTCTCTGATTGTTCCTCACCTGGTTTTGGCTCCCACACCTGAGAAAAAATACTGACCGAATACTGATAGTGGGGCCGTGGCCTTATGGTTGGAACAGCGCTGACACCAGAGGTGAGTACAGGCTGTTTTTATTTTACATGGGGGGAATATAGTAATTGAGAAGTGGTTGGCCGAGTAATGAACAACACTCGTTAACAGAAGTATACAGACGTAATCTCAAATTCATCCAAATAATTATTCAGAGGGGCAGTTAGATGTTCAAGATAAAAGCTCAAGACACAAAGTAGAGTCCATCTGCTTCCATGAGTATTCGAGAGGTGGTTGCGGAACATCCCTGTGTAGCACCTTTCAAAATAAAGAAACTCTCTCCAGAAGGGATCAATACTTGGCCAGATCCAAAAGATGGGAGAGATCCAATATCTAACTGGCATCTCCAACATGGAGAGGAAATGGTCCATTAAAGGGTTTGTACCAAGTTAATAAGTCATCACCTATTCTTTGGATCGACTGCAGGGTCCTCCAACGGTCATGAGAATGGAGCTCTGAAGAGTCCAGTCAAAATGGATTAGAGGTTTAGCATGTGCACCTCCACTCCATTCATTCATTTTCAAGTGCTATCTCAGTCAATCCCATAGAGAATGAATAGAACGGATGTGCTCCATTTGTGGGAACACTGGGGGTTCCAGCAGTTGGTCTCCCAATGATCAATAAGTTATCTCTCAACCTATTCATAGAGGATAACCTATTAGATTGGTGCAAATCCTATGAATAACTCAGGAGTGTGCTACCAGCCCATCATCAATTTATACTGTTTCCTTATGCATTGTACATATGGAAGTTCTTGAGGTCCTACAAATGGAAGCTTTTGAAGTTCTATATATAAAAGTTTTAAAGGTCTTATATTTGAAAGTTTTCGAGGTCCTATATATAGAGGTTTTTGAGATCCTACATATGGAAGTTTTTGAAGTCCTACATACGGAAGCTTTGTAGGTCCTATATATGGAGGTTTTTAAGATCCTACATATGGAAGTTTTTGAGATCCTTCATATGGAGGTCTTTGATGTCCTACATATGGACATATTTGAGATCCTACATATGGAAGTTTTAGAGGTCTTATATATAGAGGTTTTTGAGGTCCTACATATGGATGTTTTTTAGGTCATATATTGGGAGGCTTTTTAGGCCCTACATACTGTATGTAAGTTTTTGAGGACCTATATATAGAGGTTGTTGAGATTCCCTCTGGAGAGGTATAAGCTGAGGGCAGATTTCTTTTTAGCCATGTATTTGTGAGTCTGCAGGACATGTTGGATATCAACATAGTTTGACAGTTTCAACTTTTTTCTCCGTGCTGCATTTTGAGACAAACACAAGCAGATCTCCCACAATACCTGCCCCGTAGATGATGTTGCTGACAGATGAAGTTGATTTCCCTTCTAGTCTCAGTATAGGAGTATGCTGGAAGTACGGCAAAGAAATATATATATAAAAAATGACAATTTAGCAATTCCTCTGCTGTGTATATACCTTCAGTTTTCTGCATTACTGGAGGAACTCTCTGATGCACTGTATATCTGGGATAAAACATTGGAATCTAGGTTACTGCTACTGCAGACTTCACATAAACCATTGATCTCCTTCTGCTCTCTCAGAATTTTGCTCATATACATTTCACATCTTCCGCCCCGGCCTATCTGTATTACTCATATGGTACTTATTATAAACAGCTCATAGTTTTTCTGTATATTAAACTTTTGAAGAGCTCGGAATTTTAGCTGCTAAGATTAAAAGCGCGTCAAATTCATAAGGGATAGGGATATCCTCCTTTATAAATAGGGGTTTGCCTTTCATGAGAACAGATTTGCGCAGGGTCCTGGCCACAAAATATTCCACATGTAAATTTCTATTTCTCTGTGGTTAAGTTCTGGGAAAGGTATGTGCCTTTATAATGAAGGACTGATGGCTGGTGATTTATGTGGAGAAGGAGAAATTCATGGTTCTGGATCCTCAATCTGGAGGACCAGGTTCATCTACACATTACATGACTTCAATAGGGGACTGTGTAATGCTTCATTTTCACTGTAGGGGCGCTGCAGGGGAACTTAGCACTCATTGTCAGGTTCACTCACATATTGCAGCTAATTGCTAGGGGGTGTTAGCAGAAGAATATCCTTCTCACACCCTTCCTAGTCCATGGCTTAAATAGTTATAGAGTTGAAATCAAACAAAATTCGATTTGCAGAGAAGATATTTTCCTCAATTTGAATGCTACCTATTATACTATTAAACCCCAGACCATAATACATGTAAGAGGTAAAAAAAAAAAGAAAAATCACTCACTTCACCTCTCAGCATATAAAAAGAAAAGTCATACTCACTTTACCGCTCACCTCTCCGACCACCCCCACTGCTCCCTGCCCACTGTCGGGTCTTCTGCGCCTCTGTCACCCTGTATCTCTGAAGGAGATGTGGCATGGAGGATGACTGGACAGCAGGCAGGAAACAGCAACGGTGGCCGGAGAGTTGAGCGACTGACACAAGGCTAAAAAGGGAAAAAAATATACTCGCCTCACCGCTCACATTTCTGGACATCACCTGCCAGGTGTCTGGTCCTCCAAGCCTCCCTCATGCCGTATCTCTGGCCCGATGTTCACTCTGGCTCTTGGCTTCCCTCCGCGAGTAGGCCCAGTGCTCACAGCCAAAAGCCCCGGCCCAGAGTGAACACTGGGTCAGAGATGCAATTTGACAGAGGTACGGAGGACAGGACAGCGGGCAGAGAGCAGCGGAGATGGCCAAAAAGGTAAATGGTGAGGCGCGTGTATTCTTTTTTTTTTTTTTCTTTTTAAATGTATTATTCCGCAAGATGGTGGTTCACTGAAATTTTGCCGAATTCACAGAGCCAATTACAAAAAATCCACATTTGCCAAAAGTAGAATTCAATTCCACTAGACTAAATTTGCCCATCTCTACTATAGTTAATACAGTTGAAAAATGTCTACCAAGTTCAACAGAAGGATAGGACAAATTGCTCCACCAACCACGAATGGTCATGCACCACCACCCACAAATTCAAGAAAGAGCTTTCATTTTGTCAATCCTTTCAGTGTTGAGTCAAATTAAGGCAAAGGCTCCACTCCTGGTGCTACCCTTCCAACAATTCCTTTAAGTTTCAGCTTTGCAACAATACTTCACCCAGAACCCAAAGTCTTTGGTTTTCCAGACGCTGCTTGCTGGTCATGGGATTAACACTGCAAGATCACCGGTTGGCACAATCTATGGTTGGACCTACCAATTGTCTTTGAAACTCTGACTTTTGCTTTTGCTTTGGTTCGTCTTAGAGAATACAGCTCTGTTTAGTCTCTATAGAGATGGCTCTATTGTGTATGAATACATTATATAGCAGGGGCCATAATGCCTGTAGCATCAGCGTCTCTGCCCCCTGCCAGGCAGAGATGCCGTCCCACTCACCTCCTCGCTCCCCGCACTCCGCGCTCTGCGTTCACCAGTGCTCCACTTCCTGCTGCCGGCGCGCGCAGCTCCCCGGGCACTGTGCTTAGGTCGCGCGCGCTCCCTCTCTCTTAAAGGGGCCGGGCGCGCTGTCCTAAGGAGTCCCCGGCCAATAGCCGAGGGTCCTCCCATATATAAGGAACCTCCTCCAAAATGGAGGGGCCCGAGCAAAAGTTGTTGCACAGTGTGTCTGACCTCTGCTTCAGCCCTCAGGTCCCGCTGCTAGCCTGACTACCAGTCTTGCCCGCCAGCCTGTTACCTGCCTGTTACCTGCCGTGCCTGCCCGCCCGCTCACCTGGGAGCACTTTCCTGTTGCCTGCCTGTTACCTGCCGTGTCTGCCAGTCCGCTCACCTGGGAGCACTTGCCTGTCGCCTGCCTGTTACCTGCCATGCCTGCGAACCCGCTCACCTGGTAGCACTTGCCTGTGACCTGCCTGTTACCTGCTTGTTATCTGCCGTGCCTTCCCGGAGGCTCCTGCCGTCACTTGCCGTGACCACCTAGAGACTCCTGCCGTCACTTGCCGTGACCACCTGCCAGCTCACCTAGAGACTCCTGCCGTCATTTGCCGTGTCTACTTGATAGCCTACCTGGAGGCTTCCGCTCGCCAGCCTGCCTGCTGTGCCTACCTGCTATTCCGGCCAGTCCCTGCCATCTGTATCGTGGGAGTCACCTGCTCCCTTACAAGGTCGTCCCCAGAGTAGCACCTGGTCCCTCGGCTCGGTCCCTCCCTGGTCACGGAGTTGTTAGCCACGTATGACCAGGGTCGGTCCGGGTTGATACTTAGTTACGCCCCTCTGGGTCCCTCCTTGCACCGTAGCACAGAGGTTCCACCCCCCGGACCCGTAACAGTTTGCTCGGGCCATGGAACCCGGTGGCCCCCAAGCCCCCTCGCTTACGCACCTGTACAAGGAGGTTTCTTGTCAGAGATCCCAACAGGAAACTATTCTGAACTACCTGCGGAATGTCAACTCCCGACTGGACATGCTGTCAGTCCCACCTGTATCCACCTCGAGTCATGTGACTTCCGCTCCGGCAGCACGACTGCCCACCAATACCACGGCATCCAGCCCTGGACCCCGGCTCTCGGCACCTCCATATTTTGCTGGCAACCCCGCCTTAGCTTGAGGTTTCATAAACCAGTTCACCCTGCACTTCGAACTCTTGGCACATCAGTTCATCTCTGACCGGGCCAAGGTGGCATTCATCATGTCCCATCTCACTGGGGAAGCACTAGCATGGCTAAATCCCCTGTGGGAGGGAGGGGATCCCCTGGTGTCTGACCTATCGTCTTTCCTCGCTGCTTTCCGGAAAGTCTTCAATGAACCAGGACGAAAATCCTCTTCAGCCTCCTATCTGCTACGTCTCTGCCAAGAGAGTCTCACCGTGGGCCAATATGCCATACAGTTCCGTACCCTCGCTTCTGAGCTTGCCTGGGAAAATGAGGCTCTGGTGTCCATCTTCTGGGAGGGTCTTTTCAGTCGGATTAAGGACGAGTTAGCCAGTCGGGACATTCCTACCACTCTGGATGACCTAGTGTCACTAGCTACTCGGATTGACATCCGTTTCCAAGAACGTACCAAAGAGACTACCCGGGAGAGAAAGTTTCCTCACCTTGCTCCTACTTTCCAGAGACCTGCCTCTCAACCAGTCACTCCCCGGGCGCACTCGCCCGAACCTATGCAGATCGACCAAATCAAGATGGTCAAATCTCGCCAAGAGTCACGCCGAGCCGAGGGGAGCTGTTTCTATTGTGGCAGTAAGGAGCACTTCATCCATTCCTGCCCGGAGAAGCCGGGAAACTCCAGTGTCTAGGACCGCTCGGAGAGGTCGTCCTAGGCAAAAGTAAGCCTTCTCTGTCCCTGACTTTGTTTGTCTCTCTCTCCTGGGGAGAGAATCGTCACTTTGAAATTGCTCACCTGGATTCTGGAGCTGCTGGAAACCTCATTTCCCAGTCCCTGGTAGAGAGATACCGGATTCCCACCAAACCTCTGGCTGAACCATTGTCAGTTGCCTCCGTGGATGGAAGACTCCTTCTGGTGACCATCCTGCTCGTCACTGAACCCTTAACCCTGCAGGTGGGAATGCTGCACTCTGAGAAGATCTCCTTCCATGTGCTGTCCGGACTCTCTTACTCCCTATTGCTAGGTCTACCCTGGCTCCAGACACATGAACCCGTGCTGAACTGGCAATCCGGTGAAGTACTCCGGTGGGGGCAGGACTGCCATAGGACCTGCCTGGTTTCGGTTCGCCCGGCTCGTCCTCCACCTACCCCGGCTAATTTACCCGGTCTTCCGGCACCTTACTGGTCCTATGCAGATGTCTTCGGTAAAAAGGAAGCAGAGACACTGCCACCTCATAAGCCATATGATTGCCCGATCGACCTGGTACCCGGCGCCACTCCACCCCGTGGGCGTATTTACCCGTTGTCGTCAGCCGAAACCTGGGCCATGTCGGAGTACATCGAGGAGAATCTAGCCAGGGGATTCATCCGGATATCTACCTCCCCGGCTGGAGCCGGATTCTTCTTCGTCAAGAAGAAAGATGGTTCATTACGCCCCTGTATTGACTATAGAGGACTCAACCAAATCACGGTAAAGAACAAATATCCCCTGCCGCTCATCTCCGAGCTGTTTGACTGTATTAAGGGAGCTAGGATCTTTACCAAGCTAGATCTACATGGGGCGTATAACCTGGTCCGAATCCGTCAAGGAGACGAGTGGAAGACGGCATTCAATACCAGGGACGGTCACTATGAATACCGTGTGATGCCCTTCGGTCTCTGCAAAGCTCCTGCCGTCTTCCAAGAATTGGTTAATGACCTGGACGATATCTTGGTCTTCTCTCCGGATCTTCCCACACACCGGAGGGATGTTCGTCAGGTCCTGCTTAGCCTCAGGCAGAATCACCTCTATGCAAAGTTCGAGAAGTGCCTTTTCGAGCAGACCTCTCTTCCTTTCCTGGGCTATGTTATCTCCCAGACAGGCCTACGAATGGATCCCGAGAAGCTCTCTGCTGTCCTAAAGTGGCCCCGTCCGGAGGGGCTGAAGGCGATTCAGCGATTCCTGGGGTTCGCCAACTACTATCGTCTCTTCATCCCGCACTTCTCTTCCCGGACTGCTCCCATATCTGCGCTCACCCGTAAGGGAGCAAATCCCAAGGAATGGTCGCCTGAAGCTGAGGAGGCCTTCCTTTCCTTAAAGCAAGCCTTCTCCTCTGCCCCAGTGCTGCACCGTCCGGACTGCAACAAACAGCTCTACCTGGAGGTTGATGCTTCCCCCTCCGGAGCCGGAGCGGTGCTCACCCAAAAGTCTTCATCCGGGAGAATGGTAACCTGCGGCTTCTTCTCCAAACTCTTCTCCTCGTCTGAGCGCAACTACTCCATAGGAGACCGAGAACTCTTAGCCATTAAATTGACGCTGGAGGAGTGGCGTTACCTGCTTGAAGGGGCTCTGTACCCGGTGATCATATATACTTATCACAAAAACCTGGCATATCTCGAGAATGCCCAAAGACTCAATCCGCGTCAGGCCCGGTGGTCTTTGTTCTTCGCCCGCTTCGACTTTGTCCTACATTTCCGCCCGGCGGACAAGAATGTCAAAGCCGACGCCTTGTCCCGATCCTTCCTGTCCTCCGATCAAGAGGAGGAGCCTATGCACATTATCAACCCCTCCAAAGTGATGAATGTGGCCCCTTTGGATCTGACTCGTCTTCCACCAGGTAAGACGTTTGTAGCGGTACCTGATCGTGAGAAGGTTCTTCACTGGGGTCATTCATCTAAACTAGCCAGCCATGCTGGCCAAAAGAAGACCTTCCTACTCATTACCCGGCATTACTGGTGGCCTACCCTGCGCAAGGATGTGGTAGACTTCGTCTCGGCCTGTTCGTCCTGTGCCCGCAACAAAGTTCCCAGACATCTTCCAGCCGGTCGCCTCCTGCCTCTTCCCGTACCTGCTGCCCCATGGCAGCACATTGCCATGGACTTTAGTACTGATCTCCCTGTTTCTGGCGGTTGTACAGTCATTTGGGTGGTTGCCGACCGCTTCTCTAAGATGGCCCACTTCATTCCTCTGCCTGGTCTCCCTTCTGCATCGGAGCTGGTCAAGGATTTTTTCCGTCATATCTTCCGTCTCAATGGTCTACCCCTCCACATTGTGTCGGATCGAGGGGTTCAGTTCACCTCACGTTTCTGGAGAGCTACCTGTAAACTACTGGATGTCACCCTGGATTTCTCCTCCGCCTACCATCCACAGTCCAATGGCCAAGTGGAGCGTATCAACCAAATCCTTACCAGCTACCTCCGGCACTTTGTTAACGCTCACCATACCGATTGGGTGGAGTTCCTACCATGGGCCGAATTCTCCTACAACAACCATGAGAGCGAATCTACTTCTAAATCCCCGTTCTTCGTGGTCCACGGTCAACATCCCCGGATTCCGTTTCCCATCTCCGCCTCGGTGGACAACCCTGCCGTGGAGGCTCTTGTCAGCGAATTCTCCACCATTTGGGAAAATACTAGGTCCGCACTTCTACAGTCCTCCAAGCGGATGAAGAAACATGCTGACAAGAGACGTCTGGATCCGCCTCAATTCCGCCCGGGAGATAAAGTCTGGCTCTCTTCCAAACATGTCCGACTCAAAATACCCTCCTATAAGTTGGGTCCTCGGTTTATCGGTCCATTTGAAGTTCTCAAACAAATCAACCCAGTGGACTACAAGTTAAAACTCCCGGCCACCTTACGGATTCCCAACTCCTTCCATGTATCTCTCCTCAAACCAGTTGTGTTTAACTCTTTTTCCAATCTAGGTACTCCCCCTGCTCCGGTTTCCGCTGAGGATGTTTTTGAGGTAGAGAACATTCTGGCCACTAAGAGGGTAAGAGGAAAGTCCCTTTTTCTACTGGATTGGAAGGGGTTTGGCCTAGAGGAGAGGACTTGGGAACCCAGGGAGAACATTCATGCCCCGCTTCTCCATGAAAAATTCCTTTCTGGCGTAAAAAATAGGGGGCATAAAGGGGGGGGTGTACTGTAGCATCAGCGTCTCTGCCCCCTGCCAGGCAGAGACGCCGTCCCACTCACCTCCTCGCTCCCCGCGCCCCCCGCTCTGCGTTCACCAGCGCTCCACTTCCTGCTGCCGGCGCGTGCAGCTCCCCGGGCACTGTGCTTAGGGCGCGCACGCGCGCTCCCTCCCTCTTAAAGGGGCCGGGCGCGCCGTCCTAAGGAGTCCCGGCCAATGGCCGAGGGTCCTCCCATATATAAGGCACCTCCTCCAAAATAGAGGGGCCCAAGCAAAAGTTGTTGCACAGTGTGTCTGACCTCTGCTTCAGCCCTCAGGTCCCGCTGCTAGCCTGACTACCAGCCTTGCCCGCCAGCCTGTTACCTGCCTGTTACCTGCCGTGCCTGCCCGCCCGCTCACCTGGGAGCACTTGCCTGTTACCTGCCGTGCCTGCCAGCCCACTCACCTGGGAGCACTTGCCTGTTGCCTGCCTGTTACCTGCCGTGCCTGCCAGTCCGCTCACCTGGGAGCACTTGCCTGTCGCCTGCCTGTTACCTGCCATGCCTGCCAGCCCGCTCACCTGGGAGCACTTGCCTGTGACCTGCCTGTTACCTGCTTGTTATCTGCCGTGCCTTCCCGGAGGCTCCTGCCGTCACTTGCCGTGACCACCTAGAGACTCCTGCCGTCACTTGCCGTGACCACCTGCCAGCTCACCTAGAGACTCCTGCCGTCATTTGCCGTGTCTACTTGATAGCCTACCTGGAGGCTTCCGCTCGCCAGCCTGCCTGCTGTGCCTACCTGCTATTCCGGCCAGTCCCTGCCATCTGTATCGTGGGAGTCACCTGCTCCCTTACAAGGTCGTCCCCAGAGTAGCACCTGGTCCCTCGGCTCGGTCCCTCCCTGGTCACGTAGTCGTTAGCCACCGTATGACCAGGGTCGGTCCGGGTTGATACTTAGTTACGCCCCTCTGGGTCCCTCCTTGCACCGTAGCACAGAGATTCCACCCCCCGGACCCGTAACAATGCCATACATAGTTGATCTTAAAAGGGTTAATTCAGGATGGCAATCCCTGTCCATATGTCACATTAGATCGTATGGACATCAGAGAGGGAGGCCTCCTGCTCTGGTACAGAATGAACAACATTTTGGCGGACTCTTGAATTACATGGTCACCTACAGTATTTATGTGAATGGACACCATGTAAGACTTCTCTACTGCCTGGAAAGATCATGGAGAAACGGATGGAGGAGGAAAGTGAAGCTCATAAAGAACAGATGATGGTTGCACCAACTGATTTAAAGCCCCCCTACAGTATAGCTAGTAGAGTTGAGCAAAAAGATTAGCACTGCCCTGGTCCAAAGTCCAGTCCGGTCCTCCGTGGCAGCCAGAATCGGGCAGTCGTCACTTCTGTACTCAGCATCCTTGGCTGTGCATCCTGGGCACCCCTTATGATTACTAGGCTCCAAACTGGACAAAAAATGTTTTGCTCAACTTTAATAGGTAGAGAACGTTGGCTTAAATCTTGAAAGGTTTTGTCCACTTTGGACATTTTTTTGCAGTTGCTAATTAGTTGATCACAGGTGGATTCACTTCAATAGACCTGAGCAATCTTGGGCACAACCCATGGACACATGTTGTGCTGTTTCTAAAAGAAAATAGGCCGTGTTTGCCAAATCTTGGACAGCCCCTTTAAATTACACCTCTGATGATGCTGGCTAAATTACAGTGTCTGATCAGATGAAGGAAGAACAGACGTCGTATTAGCCTGGAATATTCCAGTATAGACTTCTATATATAGAGATAAAAGAAGATTCTCATCATATTAAAATTTCAGTATTTTATAAGCACTTAGCTCTCAAGCAGAAGTGAGGAAAGGTTATCCAGTATAATGTCTGTTGGAAATGTAAATTGCTATTCTACGGATTATTTTTGGAACAGTCTGTAAATGACATTTAGGCTGTGTGCCCACGTAGCATTTTTCAAGCGTTTATGCTGTGGAATTTCCGCAGCGTAAACGCTTGAAAAACGCATGTATATCCGCACCCCATGGTCCCCAATGGGATTCCGCAAGTTCTATGCACATGCTGCGGATTTTTCCGCAGCGTTTATGCCGCGTTCAAAAATCCGCAGCATGTCATTTAATTTTGCGTTTCCGCAAGCGGAATTGCCTTTGTCCAATGCATAAAAAACGCAAGGCAATTCCGCATGTGGAAAACGCGTGATAAACGCGCGAAAAATGCGCGATAAACACGTGCGGAATTCCGCATGCGTTTTTCCGGGAGAGGACTTGCATTTATGCAGCAGAAATTTTCTGCTTCATAAATGCAACGTGGGCACATAGCCTAACACAAGTCTTTATTACTGAATGCAGGTACCAAAATTATTATAATACTTAAAGATATTACCGTAAATAAGCGTTTCTGTGAAAGAGATATTAACCTCCAAGAAGGATTTCTATGCTTAAAGGGAACCGGTCATCATGAAAATGCCATCCAATCTGCGGGCACCGTGTTATAGAGCAGGAGGAGCTGAGTAGATTGATATATAGTTTTGTGGGAAAACATTCAGTATAACCTGTGATTTCATCATTTAATCCTCTACTCATTCTGGGATTTTCAGTCCAGTGGGCGGTCCTATCAGTGACTGACGGCTTTCTTTCTAGAACTGTGCATACTGAGGTGGCTGACAGTCACTGATAGGACCGCCCACTGGACAAAAAACCCCAGGAAGAGCAGAGGTTTCAATGATTAAAACACACGTAATTCTGAGACTTTTCCCACAAAACTATATATCAATCTACTCAGCTGCTCCGGCTCTATAACACGGTGCCTGCAGGTTGGACCGCATTTTCATGGTGACAGGTTCCCTTTAAATACGGGCTGTCAAAGAACTAAATAGAAAAATTGTGTATGAGAAGATCTATCAATCCCATATTTATCTGGTTTTCCTTGAGTCAGCGAATTAGATCATTGAGGTCCACTATAGGAGGTCCATTTCAAAGTGGTGGCAAGTTCTCCGTATTATTTTGGAATGGTCCAGGAACGGACCCAACCAATATGTCTTCTAAGTGGACTCCTGCTTTAAGTCTGAACATTGTGACTGTAGAGTAAGTAACATCACAGCGAAACAGCGATGGATACGACCTATGGGTTAATTTCACCTAACATATAGATCAGAGGATGGTGTAGAACATGCCGACAGCATTTTCTCACAGTTGGGGAACTGATAAGTCCTGTCTGTTTTTTTGATTGAAGATCTGTGTTAAAAATGGAAAGTTAAGAGAAATATTTCAACTGTGACCAGAAACTCCAATCCCCCGAAGATTTAGGTTTTAGCAGAAATTTATGAGGTTTTAGATGTCTGACTGTGAAGAGTAATGATGTTCTCTTTCTAAGAGGTATATCACCGATCACTAGAACTTTTTTTGTTTTTTAATCCGTAGACCCCTGTTTCGATGGCTGTCTGCTCTTTCGAGGTTGGAGGATGATGAAGAATGAGGATTTAAGTGACATGTCTGGTTTCGAAGATATTTTCCGACACTGATGATAAGAGAGAGTGTGTGTAGTGTATATGTAATAGCTTCAATGACTGAGCACATGTAGTGCTTTATGCAGCTTGCTACAAGTCAATTTCTGAAGACCATGGTTTGAGAGGGGGATATAGAGGGTGAATAATGTAAAAAATAAGTTTTCCCATTGGAAAATTGAGCCTTTAAGAGAAGGTTAACGAACTATGGTAGAATTAATAAGTCTTGTGGTCTTCACCAATCTTTTCCAAAAGAATAGGTGCAGCACAAGAGGTCATTGGCATAGCATGTCAGAGGCTCACGTGGTTGCTCGGTACACCAAATTCTATGGGCTGCAAATTTTTTGACCACTCTCTACCCCAAACCCCCCTTTTCCATTCTTCACCCCCACTGACTAATTATACAATTAAGGTGAGCGGCCCTAGCAAGTGCTTCTTCTTTTTCAAGCCCCCCCCCCCCAAGTGTCAGAGTGAGTCACGGCCATCAGTTGCTTTGTCATCTGGGTCACTGCTGCCAGTTCCTATGCAGAGCACAGCAGTCAATATGAGTTTATCAGCTGCTGCCGTGCTCCGCATAGGCAGAAATTGAGAGAAGAAAGCACCGAGCATAATGAAGTGAGCTTTGTCATCTCAGGGGATGCCTATGCAGAGTTCAGAAGCTGCTGACAAAACTCATCTTGACTGCTGCTCTGTGCATAGGCAGTGACCGAGATGACAGATTCTGAGCAGCTAATGATTCCTGTGTGTTCCTCTGTGCTCTCCTGCAGATCTCCAATTTTGTGAGAAAAAAAGATGAGAAGGGAAAGTTGTCCCAAATTTAAAAAAAAAAAGTCGACAAAAAAAATAAATAAAATTACAATAAATGTTACATTTATACATGCTTTCTTTTAGGGCTATGTCTAGGGCTAGGGTTAGGAACTAGGTAATAAAATGGTTTTAAAAATGCAATATAATATAAAATATCAAAATTATATAATATATATAATAAAAAATATATAGAACATTGTATGACTTTTTATTTCAAAACTTTTATGCCAGATTTCAGCAAAAAGCAGAAAAAATATATAATTTTCTTGTAATACAATACATGGGGAATAAAAGATGCTAATGGTCCATGGGTTAGGAGGAGCAAAATGAATGCCTTGTTCAACGCTATTACTGGTGACACCAGTGGATTTTTTCATTTATTTATTACTAAAAATAAATAAAAAAAAATATAGATACTAATAATTAAATAAATAAATGAAAAAAAAACAACCTCTATTTTTAATGACCAGCCAAGGGAAAGCAGACAGCTGTGAGCTGGTCTTATGCTGGGAAGGGGCCAATATCCATGGACCTTCCTAGCCTATTAATATCAGCCGCCAGCTGACTGTTGATTTTCCTACAGTCCTAAGTCCTAAGTGGAACTTTTTTTATCTCTTTAAGTTTTTTGGACATGTCATTCTTCTTTGCCATGTTTTTATTGCAAGAAAATAAAGTTCACAAATTTTTAGACATGCTGGATCTTTCTTTTGGATTTTTCCACTGGTGACACCCGCTACTCATTGTTACAGATTTTGGGGGCTTGTGAGGATCAATTCTTAATTTATCAGTGACAAGTCTATGAAGGCGGTCTCCGTAAAGAGCTATATAGGTGTCTTGTCCATCTTCAAAATATTGCTGCTTTCTGCTGAACATTGCAGGTCAATCATTGTGTCGGAACCTGGACCCACTGGTACTTTGGTTAGCCAACCTGACCAATAATAAGCACATAATAAAAAAAAAAAATTCTTCCCAATCCCCATTGCTTACAAAAGTTATTGTATTAACATAATATAAATTAGGAATTAAATCACTGTTTATTTTATCAAATACTTGCAAATGTTGTACCTCTTTAAATCATCTTAAATGGGGGTTCTACCATAATGTAGTTTTTCAAATAATTCCTTTGTTGAGGTTGGGAAGACTGAGACAAGTCTGTAACAAACCACTTAATTTTTCAACTTGTCATTTATCATTTTTGGTGCCTACTTAAAGTTCAAGATGACTGGGAGTCCTAACACTGTCCTCGATGTGTTACCTCTAAAAGCAAAGCTTCTAGGAGAGATACTTCCATAATAAATGTGCAAAGAGATACAGTATCAGAATTACAGATCTGCACAACTTCATCACCTTAACATGAAAATAATTATCGAATTATTCCCCGTAATTAGTAACTTTTTGATTTGCAACAATTTCATCAAACGATTTGTTCCTTTTTTAAAGTGATCTTTTTTATTTATTTCGTTTTCCAAGCTATATGTCATTGTGACTTTTCCACAAGTTTTTGATTGATTCCTCAAATGTGACTTTTTAAAAAGTTGCAAAATTTGTTGCACAAGTACTCTTGTTCCCCCTCCTAGCATAATTTTATGTACCGTACCAGTAAAGAGTTTGGACACCCTTGTTCATACAATGGTTTTCCTTGTTCTTATTGGAATGTGCACATTGCAAATTCAGACTGACGGCAACAAAACCACATAGGGAAACAAGTTGTAAAGAGACAATTGTGGATCAAACCCAAATATGTGTTAACCTTAGAGTCCTTAAAGCACCTCCCTTTTTCTTTGATTAACAGCTTCACACCCCCATTGGCTTTCTCTCAAGCAGCTTCACCTAGAATGGCTTCCAATGGACAGGTATGCCTTGTGAAGAGTTCATTTGTGGACTTACTGGCCTTTATAAAGTGTTTACGACCATATGGTGTGTTTTGCAGAGGTAATGTTGGTACACATTCATACAGTGATGAGCCCTATTCCACAACTGTTCTAAGCCAGAATATGGCAAGAATCATTCAACTAAGTAAAAAGAAACAATAGTCCATCATTACTTTAAGAAATTACGGTAATTCAATATGGAAAATTGCTAGAACCTTAAAGGTATCCTCAAGTGCAGTCATGAAAACCATCAATCACTATGATGAAACTGGCTCTCATGAGGACTGCCCCAGGAAAAGAAGACTAATAATAATGTCTGCTGCAGAGGATAAGTTCATCAAGTTTACCAGAAACCACAAATTGACAGCACCTTAGATAACAGCCCTCATTAATGATGCACAGAAATAAAGTAGCAAGCATATCCATAACAAAACATCAACTTCCAGAGGAGATTGTGAGGAGCAAACATTTATGGTCAAGTTTTTTGTACCATCCACCGTGTGAAACACAGAAAAGGTGAGCAGATGGTTTATACGTGTGTGTGGTGCCCACCATGAGGCATGGAGGTGCAGGTGAGATAGTGTGGGGGTGTTTTGCTGATGACACTATTGGTGATTCATTCCAAATTCAAGGCACACATACCCAGCATGCCTACCACAGCATTATGCAGTGACATGCCATCCCATCTGGTTTGCACTTAGTGGGATCATCATTTCTGTAGCAAAAGGACAATGACTCAAAGCACATCTCCAGGCAATGTAAGGGTGATGTGACCAAGGAGAGGAATGGAGGTTGCATCTGATGACATGGCCTTCACAATCACCCGAGCTCAAACCAAATCGGATGGTTTGGGATGAGTTGGATGCAAAGTGAAGGCAAAGCAGCCAAAGGGATCAGCACCTCTGGGAATTTTTTCAAGATTGTTGGCAGCCATTCCAGGTGATAACTGATGAAGCTTCTTCACGTGAATAGCAGATGAGTGTCAAACGTTCATCAGTGTAAATGGACTTTGAGGAATCTAAGGATTAACACATATTCTGATTCGTTTCACATGTGTTTCTTTACTGCTTGTTTACATAAGTCAACTTTTGTAGTTTTGATGCCTTCAGTCTGAATCTACAAGGTGCACAGTCTAATAAGAAGAAGGAAAATCATTGCATATGCAGGTGGGGCGCCCCTGAGGGTTCAGTTGCCACATAGGTACTGCACCTCACCCAGAGGTGTGGTGGCTCCCTTCTCTCAGGTAAGGAGGGAGTGCTGCCCGGAACCCCAACACCTGCACTCAACACTACACTACTCCAGGCCGGCTGGAAAGGCAAGACGCAATGTATGTTCCTGCTGAGCCCTGTCCCTGGCTGGAGTGGGGGGAACCAAACATAGGGGGAACCAGTAGTGGGTGTGGGTGGAGGAAGCAGTTTAAGGGAGCACTATAGTAGTAGATATATAATAGGGAAGCCATCTTAGGGTGGCAGTTCAGTAGTTTAGCAGATAAGCGAGAGCCGTTCAGAAGAACAGCTCGGGACAGTTCAGAAGAACAGTCCGGGGTCAGAGTCTCATTAGGAGCTCTGCTCCACAAGTAGGGCCAAGTCTGGAGGTCCAGGAGGGGAGCAGGGAGAAGGCTCCGTTCTGTCAAAAGGGATCCTAGGGAGTACGGCGAGTGCAGGAAGGCACCCGTACGCCCCGAATCTGTCAGAAGGCAGGGGGATCGTAAGCCGCATTCTAATCCCCAGGAGGGTCAAGCAGGTCCGGGATCCGACGTACAGGAAGGACTTCAGAGTACCCGAGCAGGATTGAGAGTGGGCAGCGCAGGGCAGGAGGGAGAAAGACCCAGTGTGAAGACGGTCTAGAGAGGAACACGAGAAAGTAGGGTTCTGTCAGGCATTCCTAAATTCCCTGAGGAAGAGCTGAACCCCTGCCTGGTGAACGCAGCGCGACGTAGGAGGCTGTAAGCTGACAGTACACCCTGAGGAACTAAAGAACTGTGAGTAAAGACACGGTTGACTGCACTGCACCGCCTCTGTCCAATGATTTAGTCCGCGCCATCATTCCCTCCCTGCACTACAACGCCAAGCGCAACCACCTTACACATTCTACACTGCCCTGGAGCTAGCTCTACCTGTGGAGAGCCACACCATCCCTGCTGCAGTAACACCAGCTCCAGAGGTCTGCTCCACAGCGGCGGCACCCTCTAGCCGCAGTCCACAGGTGGCGTCACGAAAAATCCCAAAAAACCCATATAAAAGTACCCCCTTTTTGCACTGACCGCCCTGGGTCACGGACTGGGCCAGCCAACGTGATATCCCCCAGCAGTCAGAGGCCCGGCTGCCGAGTACCCCACGGCCCTGGGGGCGCGTCACTGGTTTGTCCAAACTTTTGACTGGTACTGTATACTGTATACCAGTTATTTTGGTGTAATTGTTGAGCCATTTTGCAAAACGTGCGACTTTTTCTGCTCTAAGGTTGCAAAATAAGTTAAAGACAAGAAAAAAAAGAGCATTTTTATTCTGCGAAAAATTCATGAAGCTCTTGCGCCATTTTGAAAAAATTGGCCCAAAGAAACATTGAAGAATACAACAAGACAAAAAAGAAATGTGACTTAGAAGAAAAAAAAAACAAATGATGAATCAGGGCCATTGAGTTTGCAGTTTGCAGATCCTACATGGACAACACTTACAATAAATGGCACGTACTCTCTCATGGGCTGATCACAGTTTTCCAGCAGCAAGGTCAAAGATGCTCCAGAAAGGAAAACAACATCAATGTGCGATACTATTACGGTGAGGTGATGGTACAAGTGTGCACATGCTAATTGCTAGTGTAGCCTGAAGGTCACAGGAGGGGACGCACTGTGGGGTAATTGGACACAGTATGAAATATGCAAATGGATTTATCTTGTAATTAAAATGTTATTTTCAATGTAAGATCAGGGATTATTCATATCAGGAGGGGGAGATATACACCGCTCATCTACAGACCGAGCTTGGGTTGTAATCGATGTACTGAGGTTGCGGTTCACCATATAAACAGTATGGTGCAAAAATTTTATTCAGGTGTGGAAAAAGTACTGCAAACTAAGAATGCTTTCAAAAAGAGAAGTGTAAAATTAATAGTTTTTGTTATCAATTAACAAAATGTACAGTGAATAAATATAGAGACCTTGCTGATGTAGAACTACCTTGTGTCTTGTTGCTGTGCTGTGTCTTGCCATGGTGTATGACCTGTCACAGGAAACTGTCTTCCACAACCTCACCTTTAGCACAGTTTGGCTGTTCCTCACGAAGTTTTAGCATCCCATACTACAGTTTTTTAGGTTAATGACTGTGTTTCAACCTACATGTGAAAATGATGGCTATTATTGCCTATTTGGAATTAATTGGTTACTCATATACCTGACTATAATCCTACAAAATCCCTGACTTTGTGCAAGTATATCTAGAACTGATGCTTTGATCCTGTTTTGAAGGCAAAACCAGTGCACAGTTACACTTACTGATTTTTCATACCCTCCTCCCTCATGGATGTTTGACAGCACAGGCTTGCATGAAGTGAGCAGAGGTAACTCAGGCAAGTCAGTGCGGTCAATAGCCAGTGAGGGAAGGGGGTATGCAAAACCAGTGGGCATAACTGTGCTATGGGCGGTTTAGCCAAGCCAAGGGTGCACCGAGCACCCTAATCACCAAGGACCCTAATCACCGAGCACCCTAATCACCAAGGACCCTAATCACCGAGCATCCTAATCACCAAGGACCCTAATCACCGAGCACCCTAATCACCGAGCACCCTAATCATCGAGCAACCTAATCACCAAGGACCCTAATCACCGAGCACCCTAATCACCAAGGACCCTAATCACCGAGCAAACTAATCACCAAGGACCCTAATCACCGAGCACCCTAATCACCAAGGACCCTAATCACCGAGCACCCTAATCACCAAGGACCCTAATCACTGAGCACCCTAATCACTAAGGACCCTAATCACCGAGCACCCTAATCATCGAGCAACCTAATCACCAAGGACCCTAATCACCGAGCACCCTAATCACCAAGGACCCTAATCACCGAGCACCCTAATCACCAAGGACCCTAATCACCGAGCACCCTAATCACCAAGGACCCTAATCACCGAGCACCCTAATCACCAAGGACCCTAATCACCGAGCACCCTAATCACCAAGGACCCTAATCACCGAGCACCCTAATCACCAAGGACCCTAATTACTGAGCACCCTAATCACCAAGCACCCTAATCATCGAGCAACCTAATCACCAAGGACCCTAATCACCGAGCACCCTAATCACCAAGGACCCTAATCAGAATATTTGATTAAACTTCGGTTTCTGCAGAATGAGAGCAGCAACAAGAACATAAAAGGTGTGATTTGTATGGGGATATATCCCTTACAAGGCTATGTGCTTAGTATATACTGTCATTTTGGGTTGATAGACTTCCCTTAACACTTTTTTTTTCCTTTTTGAAAGCTTCTTACTTTGCAGCATTTTTTTCACTCCTGCCTAAAACATTTGCACAGTACTGTATATATATACAGTGGGGGAGAAAGTGTTTGATACACGGACGATTTTGAAAGATTTCCCACCTACAAAGAATGGAGAGGTCTGTAATTTTTATCTTAGGTACACTTAACCTGTGAGAATCTAAAAAAAAAAATCCAGAAAATCACATTGTATGATTTTTACATAATTAATTTGCATTTTATTGCATGAAATAAGGATTTGTTACAATAGATATGTAGCACCCTGAGGATTCGGCTGCTACAGGGGTATTGCACCTCAACCCAGAGGTGTGATATTCCACTCCCGGGTAAGGATGGAGTGTGGAACTGAGCTAGTAGGCTGCATGCACTACACACATCCCATTTCCGGGGAACAGACCGATGGTACTCCCACTAGAGAAATGTGCAGGTACGACAGTGTCTGTTCCTGGCTGGAGTGGGAGGGGGGTGGAACATCCCAGTAGTGTAGGGGCAGATAGGGGGAGCAGCCTGGGTAAAGCTAGGAGCTCATTGGGTGCTGGTCACCTGAGCTCACACATAGAGGGAGTATTTAAGGTGGGCACCATCTTAGATCAGGGTCAGTCTGTGAGACGTCAGTCAGTCAGTCAGTCTGACAGAGTGTAACCTGAGAAGCAGAGCAGAGGAGAAGAGAGAGAGACCCAGAGGCGCAGAGGGGACCCCAAGAGCCCATAAGAGAGCTAATAGGGTGAAGGGTCGGCAACAGGGTACCGGATCCCAAGCTGGCAGAGGCTACAGCACACCTTAGCCAGGAACCGGAGGTCGTGGGCAGGATCTGCCACGACCACCCACTAAATCCACCCGGAAGGCAGACCAAGAATAGGGTCAGGGAGCCCAGAGGAGGCTTGACCAACAAGAGGCCCGAGGGAGCCGGACTTAGGTGGATCCCTGGTGGGAACGGCCAGAAGAAGGGAGAGACAGAAAGGAGCTCAGGACCACACTCCGGAGTTGCCTGGGAGTTGACCGAGTCCAGGACCTGGTGGACGCAGCACGGCTTGGGTGGTCACTGCTGTACACAGTGACCCGAGCAACACCAGTAAGTAAAACCCTGGAACTGCATTTTATGTCTCTGAGTCTCCTTGCTGCACCTTCACAACCACCATCCTCCACGGCTGACCCCCTGAGGCTATACCCCTCCCGTTGGGGGTTATACTACCAAAGCTGCACTCACATCATCAGCCTCAGTGGACTCTGCTGCAGCGGCGGCCGTATTGACCGCAAATCAACTGGTGGCGTAGTCGACACAAAAGAACATCTAGTAACATCATAAGGACTGCCACACACTGAGTTTGACACCCTGGGCACGGACCGGGTCACAGCCACTCGGAGACTACAACCCCCATCTGATCCGGCTCCGGGTATCCCCAACAACACTGGCCCAGGGGGCGCGTCAGATACAATACACTAACACTGTGCTGTTTCAGTGCCCAATTTATGCTCCTTTAGAAACTGCTTTGATCAGCTGCTCAGCAATATTCATACACCATAATCAAACAGTCTGTTTAGAGTAATTCCCATGTCTGTTGAAAACATAGAGAGGCTCAGAGAAGGGGATACCCGTACAAAGACAATTTGAATATACGGTACTGATCTTGTTGAATAGGATGGACCAGATTCTGAGCAAAATTTATGAAGGGTTAACAGGAAAGATATACCATAGATGAGGTGATAGACTTGTCTAAAGAGATGTGTTTTTAGAGCACATTTAAATATGTGAGGGCTAGGTATTAATTGGATTGTCTGGGATAGTGCATTCCAGAGAACTGGCGCAGCATGAGAGAAGTCTTGGAGACAGAAGTGAGTGGTTCGAATTATGGAGGATGTTCATCTTAGATCAGTTGCAGAGTGGACAGCATACGTAGGGTGATAGCCAGAGATGAGGGAGGAGATGTAGGGTGGTGCAGAACTGTTGAGAACTTTGTGAGTAAGAGAGATAAGTTTATATTGTACTGTAGTCGATGGGTAACCAGGGCAATGGCTGGCACAGGGTAGAGGTATCAGTAAAGTGGCTGTACAGAAATATACGACTCTGGCTGCCATATTCAGGATGAATTGGAGAGGAGAGAGTTTAGTAAGAGGGAGACCCATTAATAAAGAGTTGCAGAAGTCCAGGCGAGAATGAATAAGAGTTTTTGCAGTCGCAAAGGTGAGAAAAGGTCGGATTCTGAATATGTTTTTAAGGTGCAAATTGCATGAATGAGTGAGTGACTGGATATATGAAAAAAAGGAAAGTTCTGTGTCAAAAATAATCCCAAGACAGCGAGCGTGTTGCTTTGGAGTTATGGTTGAACCATCCAAGGAAATTGCTACATCAGGTATAGGTAGGTTAGTACATGAAGGAAACACAAGAAGTTCAGTTTTGGAGAGATTCAGTTTCAGATAGAGGGAGGGCATGATGTTAGAGACAGCGGACAGACAATCCCTGGTATTTTGTAATAATGCGGAGTGATGTCAGAAGAGGTGTATAATTGGGTGTCATCAGCATAGAGATGATACTGGAAACCTAATTTGGTGATGATTTGTCCAATTAGGGCAGTTGTATAGAGAGACGAGGAGAAGAAGAGGATTGAACCTTGAGGAACCCCAACAGTAAGGACAAGAGGAGAGGAAGAAGAGCCGGCAAATGATAGAGTGAACATGTAGGACTGGAGCTCCTGTGGGCTTTATAGTGTGACGTAACAATACTTAGCTAAATTGCAGCCATCTGATGTTTGTGCCAAAGAGGTTAACAAAACATTAGAAGAGAATCAATATGGTGCTCAGAGGAGGCGTCCGCTGCTGTGCTGACCACACTATCTGCTTGCAGGCAGACACCGGACTCCCACTTGTGCCAGATAAAGCTTCTCCTCAGTGTCTTGGAGTAAATTATAGATCCAAGCCCAGATAAAATAGATTATTCTTAAACTGACACTCCAGTCTGGAGGTTGCTTACTTATTAGAAAGTCACCTAACTACTACCAATTCCCGACTGTAATGATCTTTCCAGAAAAGGCTCCCTTCACGCTATGGTGGTAAGCCGTAGTGATGGAGGAAAGGTTTTATTTCCCTCTGCTACAGCAGATATGAACAATTGTAATAAGAGAATTGCTACTAAACACAAATTCACAGATATGACATACAAATGTTCTGAACCATGAAAAATCATAATTTATGCAAATTAGTTTGCAAGTGTCCAGTGGGCGGCCTCAAATCAGGTACGAGCTCTGGCCGTCGTCCCTAACCCCCCCAAAAACATCTTCCATTTGGTGCTGATTGATGTCGACATGTTCAACACTGAGATCATGTTAATAAACAGAAAAAGGAGACATTGGGGAGGAGTTAGTGACAACAGTCAAGGCACTTTCCTGGCTTCAGACCACCCACTGAGCACTTGCATCCTAATTTGCATAATATTTAACATTTCATTTTTTTATCAGTAATGCTGAGTTGAATGGAATAGTTTTCACATGTATTTAAAGGGAACATGTGAGTGCATTTTTACGTTTAGAAGTAGTAGTATGATTTTAAAGCTGCTTGGACCCCAATAAAAATTATACCTTTTTTGTAGCGATCCGATATGCAAGTCATGAGAAATCTGGCATGGAAGACATATGTAAATCAGTCTGGAAGTTCACTGGAGGTGTGTCAATGCACTTGGAATAAGCAATCTAACTGTACTGACACGCACCCAGTGCACTTCCAGCCTGATTTGTTACACTATATTTCTCATGACTAGCGCATCGGATCTCTACAAAAAAGGTGTCATCTTTATTGGGGGACAAGTGTCTATACAGCTAAACCACTAGTTCTATGTTTAAAACATGCTGACAGGATCCCTTTAAATCTACTACTAGAATCTAATGCTGACAGATCCCATGGAAGTGGACGTTGTAATGTCAGAAACCGCCTTTAGATCAGAGTGGTGTTGTTTCTGATTGTCTAGATCCTTGTGGCTAATGATTGGCTCCAAAGTCCACATGGGATTGTCTTCTTCTCGACCTTCAGAGCCCTGATGAAGTACGGGCCCATTATTACGTGTCAGTTACACTTAGCCTCTGCTACTTTGGTGGGCTAGTGACGCGCCCCCTGGGCCATGTTCTGTAGCGTTGCGCACGCGGGGAATACCTGGAGCCGGATCTGTTGGGGGTGGTAGTCCTCGTGGCGGTGACCCGGTCCGTGCCCAGGGTGGTCAAACTAAGTGGCAGTGCTCGGCATTAAGATGTTATAGAGTTCGACTACGCCACCCGTTGATTGCGGCTATGAAGCCGCCGCTGCAGGGCAGACCGCTGAGGCCGGTGGTACGGTGGTGCAGCGTGGATGGTATAACCCCCAACGGGAGGGGTATAGCCTCAGGGCAGGTAATGAGGCAGGGAGGAATGATGGTGGTAGTGGTGGTGTGACAAGGAATCACTGAGACGTGCAATTGCAGTTTTCACAGCTTTACTCACAGTTCTTTATCAGGTCCCTTGTGTACAGTTAGGACCACCCGAGCCGTGCTGCGTCCACCAGGTGCGGGACTCGGCCAACTCCCAAGCAGTTCCAGAGCGTGGTCCTGAGCTCCCCTCTCTTCCTTTCTACTGGCCGTCCCCACCAGGGATCCACCTTTGTCCAGCTCCCTCGGGCCTTCTAGTGGTGAAACCTTTCCCGGTTTCCCTGACCCTATATGGTATGCCTTCCTGGTAGATATGGCGAGGGGTCGCGCCAAAACTTGTCCACGACCTCCGGTTCCTGGCTAAGGATAATTGGCCTCCACCAGTTTGGGATCCGGCACCCTGTTCTGCCAACCCTTCAACCGTTATTTCGTGGGATCTTAGGGTTCCCTCTTTACTTGTGTCCCTGGGCCTTTCCTTGTGTTTCTGTTCCTTCTCTCTCTCTGTCTCAGGTCTCACTTCAGGCTTGCCTCTGGAGCTGGGCCCAGACTGAGCCACAGCTCCCCGTCAGCCCTCTCTGGCTGAGCTCCTCTCCTCTTCTCCTCCTGCCTGAACTGAACCCTGATCTAAGATGGTGCCCACCTTATATACCTCCCTCTATGTGTGAGCCCAGGTGACCAGCACCCAATGGGCTCCTACCTATGCCCAGAGTCCCTCCCCTGTCTGCTCCTACACCGCAGGGATATTCCTCCCCCCTCCCCACTCCAGCCAGGGACAGAAGCTGTCGTACCTGCACATCTATCTGGTGGGAGTACCGTTGGTCTGTCCCCCGGAAATGGGGTGAGTGTGGTGCATGTGTAGCACCCTGAGGATTCGGCTGCTACAGGGGTATTGCACCTCAAGCCAGAGGTGTGATATTCCACTCCCGGGTAAGGATGGAGTGTGGAACTGAGCTCAGTAGGCTGCATGCACTACATACATCCCATTTCCGGGGGACAGACCAATGGTACTCCCACTAGAGAAATGTGCAGGTACGACAGCGTCTGTCCCTGGCTGGAGTGGGAGGGGGGTGGAACATCCCAGTAGTGTAGGGGCAGATAGGGGGAGCAGTCTGGGTAATGCTAGGAGCTCATTGGGTGCTGGTCACCTGAGCTCACACATAGAGGGAGCATATAAGGTGGGAACCATCTTAGAACAGGGTCTTTTGTAGAGGTTTGGTCAGACAAGCAGAGCAGCTCAGCCAGCTCCAAGGCCAAGAGAGTGAGAGAGAGGAGAAAAGAAGGACCCAGAGGGGGAGAAGAGGGAACTCCAAGAACCCAAAATTAGACCAGAGGGTGAAGAGTTGGCACAAGGGTACCGGATCCCAAGCTGGTGGAGGGCACTAATCCTTAGCCAGAGACCGGAGGTCGTGGGCAGGATCTGCCACGACCACCCACTAAATCCACCCGGAAGGCAAACCAAGAATAGGGTCAGGGAACCCAGAGACAAGGGTTTTACCAACAAGAGGCCCGAGGGAGCCGGACTTAGGTGGATCCCTGGTGGGGAAGGCCAGAGAGAAGGACAAGTCAGAAAGGGAGCTCAGGAACACGCTCCAGAATCACCTGGGGGTTGGCCGAGTCCAGGACCTGGTGAACGCAGCACGGCTCGGGTGGTCACTCAAGGCCGGAGTGACCAACACAAAAGCAGTAAGTAAAAACCCTGAACTGCACAGCCCGACTCTGAGTTTCATTACCATCCTCACTGCACCTCCACAACCACCATCCTCTGCAACTGACCCCCTGAGGCTATACCCCTCCCGTTGGGGGTTATACTACCTGAGCTGCACACACACCACCAGTCTCAGCGGACCCTGCTGCAGCGGCGGCCGTAGTGACCGCAAATCAACGGGTGGCGTAGTCGACACTGAAGAACATCCAGTAACATCTGTAGGACTGCCACACACTGAGCTTGACACCCTGGGCACGGACCGGGTCACCGCCACTCGGAGACTACAACCCCCATCTGATCCGGCTCCGGGTATCCCCCAAACAACACTGGCCCAGGGGGCGCGTCAACTTTGGCGTAGTCGGCAGGATTTCGTGCCCACAACCACCGGGTACTGCGTGCCTGAAGAGAAGTTCAAATTTACCTTAAGAAGAAGTCTCCCGCCGGTTCCAGAGGGTCCCCGCTATGGGACGCCATCACGGATCGTTTACCGCCGGTTGCCCGCCATCTGCAGCTTTTTCCCGCCATCCACGGAGTTTCCCGCAACTGGGAGACGATTCCCGCCATTTCCAGAAGATTTCCCGCCTTGGAAGAGCGGACGCCATTATGGGCGTGCCAGAGGGTGGCAAGAGGTCACCTCCCATCGTGGGCCAGGTCAAGGAATGGCGCCAAAAGCGGAAACCGCCCCCACCAACAGAGACTGTGATGCTGGAGATGTCCATCAGCGTGAGAGAACTGCCCCTGGAACTGACAATCACAAAGTTGCCCCGGGACCACCTTCAATGTGGGCGGAGACAGAACAAGAGAGCAAAGATGGGTGTCGCCTGGAGCAGTCTGGAGAGAGAGCACCCGGAGACAAGAAGTCTGGAGAGGAGTCCAGAGAGAGCCTACCCGGAGATGGAGGGAGAGTCAGGCAGCACCGACCCAGTGGTCAGGAGCCTGCTACAAGCCACAACCCCACTAGGCCTAGTGGAGGTCCTGGCACAGCTCCCCCGAGACCGGGAGTGTGCACAGACTGCGCTGGAGGGCCTCGCACGGAGGATGGCCCGGGTGCAGCGAGAGACGTTGGCGGAGTGGAGCCGAGAGATGGCCCAGCGGACCGAAACCCGTCAGCGGAGCACGCCACCCGAGACGAGGAGACAGACCGCCTCTGAGGATGGTGCAGGAGGACTCAAGGCCGGAGACGGCGCCGAGAAGGGAGCTGAACGAATGGAGGCAGGTAAAGGGGACGTCTCTACCCCGAGCCGGGAAACCGCGTGCCTGCCCCAGCTCCCCGTCGCAGAGCCCGAAATTCCCCCTGCCGTGCCCGTCGCTGCATCGTCACAGCCGCAGACTAGGCCTCAACCGGAAACCGCGGCCGCGACCCCTGTGACGTCACGCGCTTCGACCCTGAGCGCGGCAAAGCAGGAAATACCATCGGCCTGGTCGCAAGGCCTAGTACACCCGGGCGCCGCCATTCCAACAGAGCCCCCTACCTCCGCGGAGCCACCAGCCTGGTCGCAGGGCCGAGTAACCACGGGCGCCGCCGTTCTTACGGTGCCCTTTTCCTTTAGCGTGCCCCAAGCCTGGTCGCAAGGCCTGGTCAACCCGGGCGCCGCTACCACCACAGCGCCCATAACACCCAAAATACCGCACCTGGGTGAGGACCTGTTCGCCCAGCATACGTGCCCGGATGGGCAGCCCTTCATATGGCCCCAGGAGTACTACCAACTGGAACTCCAAAGGGCGAGGCCCCTGTGTGAGCCCCTGATTCCGGCTCCGAAGCCCGTCAGGAGGACCCAGCCCCCGCTAGAGGAGGCACAGTTTGAGTGGGACCCCACCGGAGGAGACCTCATGGGGTTCACTCAGGAGACTCGGGCGGCCGCAGCGGAGCGTGCAGAGTGCTGCCGCCAGCAGCTCGAGGTCTTCGAGAAGGAGCGGAGAGAGAGGCGGGTCCGGGAACAGCAAGCACAGATAAGGAGCGCGGAGCAGAAGAGCCGGACCAGGAGAGATCCCCGTGCAGCTCATGGTCCCCGTACCACCGGGACTGTGATTAAATTCAACCTGCAGCATGGGTGGGGCTTCATAAGAGACCATCATACCCCCGGCGACGTCTTTGTCACCCGCAGAGACGTAGAAAGCCATCTGCCGGAGGGACACAGAGGTCGTGACCTGTATGTAGGGGACGAGGTCACCTTCACCCGGCACAAGTGTGCCAAAGGACCGTACGCCCTCCATGTACATCGCCTGACGGAGGAGGAGCTGCGGTGTGAGGAGGAGCAGGAGGACCCGGACGGGTCTGAATCCAAAGAAGGAGCAGGAGGACGCCGTCGTTAAAGTACGGTAAAGAGACTGTAAATAGTTATCCATCGGGGTACAGTGAACTGTTGCTGCTTTAAGTATGTCCCCGTTGGGACAAGAGTGAACTGTTAACCCGTGTGTCCCTATTCCCATTACCTGGCCGAGGACTGAGAGCGGCCATATTCCCCCTGTATATAGTTGCGCTTTCTAAGGCGCCCTCTACAGGTTTTATAGGAAAACCGTGTTTCTAAAGGAGACTGTCGCACTTTTCCCGGTCACAAGTTGCACCGTGGCCGGAGGAGCAAGAGTGTTTACAAGAATGTTATTTATGAAAAAGTTTATGCTGATAATATATGATGTTTTATATGTTTATGTTTTATGAAAAAAAAATTGTATGTTTTGGATGTTTATTCTCTTACAGCCCGAGGACGTGCTGTGATTTACCAGGGGGGAATGTAGCACCCTGAGGATTCGGCTGCTACAGGGGTATTGCACCTCAAGCCAGAGGTGTGATATTCCACTCCCGGGTAAGGATGGAGTGTGGAACTGAGCTCAGTAGGCTGCATGCACTACATACATCCCATTTCCGGGGGACAGACCAATGGTACTCCCACTAGAGAAATGTGCAGGTACGACAGCGTCTGTCCCTGGCTGGAGTGGGAGGGGGGTGGAACATCCCAGTAGTGTAGGGGCAGATAGGGGGAGCAGTCTGGGTAATGCTAGGAGCTCATTGGGTGCTGGTCACCTGAGCTCACACATAGAGGGAGCATATAAGGTGGGAACCATCTTAGAACAGGGTCTTTTGTAGAGGTTTGGTCAGACAAGCAGAGCAGCTCAGCCAGCTCCAAGGCCAAGAGAGTGAGAGAGAGGAGAAAAGAAGGACCCAGAGGGGGAGAAGAGGGAACTCCAAGAACCCAAAATTAGACCAGAGGGTGAAGAGTTGGCACAAGGGTACCGGATCCCAAGCTGGTGGAGGGCACTAATCCTTAGCCAGAGACCGGAGGTCGTGGGCAGGATCTGCCACGACCACCCACTAAATCCACCCGGAAGGCAAACCAAGAATAGGGTCAGGGAACCCAGAGACAAGGGTTTTACCAACAAGAGGCCCGAGGGAGCCGGACTTAGGTGGATCCCTGGTGGGGAAGGCCAGAGAGAAGGACAAGTCAGAAAGGGAGCTCAGGAACACGCTCCAGAATCACCTGGGGGTTGGCCGAGTCCAGGACCTGGTGAACGCAGCATGGCTCGGGTGGTCACTCAAGGCCGGAGTGACCAACACAAAAGCAGTAAGTAAAAACCCTGAACTGCACAGCCCGACTCTGAGTTTCATTACCATCCTCACTGCACCTCCACAACCACCATCCTCTGCAACTGACCCCCTGAGGCTATACCCCTCCCGTTGGGGGTTATACTACCTGAGCTGCACACACACCACCAGCCTCAGCGGACCCTGCTGCAGCGGCGGCCGTAGTGACCGCAAATCAACGGGTGGCGTAGTCGACACTAAAGAACATCCAGTAACATCTGTAGGACTGCCACACACTGAGCTTGACACCCTGGGCACGGACCGGGTCACCGCCACTCGGAGACTACAACCCCCATCTGATCCGGCTCCGGGTATCCCCCAAACAACACTGGCCCAGGGGGCGCGTCACATGCAGCTAACTGAGCCCAGTTCCACACTCCATCCTTACCCGGGAGTGGAATACCACACCTCTGGTCTGAGGTGCAATACCCCTGTAGCAGCCGAGTCCTCGGGGTGCTACATTCCCCCCTGGTAAACCACAGCACGTCCTCGGGCTGGAAAAGAGCAAAAGCAAAATAAAACATACAAAAATTTTAAAGTGTACACTCACATGTAAGACATATCAACTTTCAATCATCCCTTTATGGGAGGTACTTTTCTCTTTTAACGTTACAGGTATAAAACATTACGGAAACATTATCAGACTTTCTTCACACACTTATAAAATACCATTAACTCTTTTAGCATCATATAAAACTTTTTCATATAAAACATTCTTGACCAACACGTTCTTGATCTCTGGCCACCGTGCAACTTGTGACCAGGTAAAGTGCAACAGTCACTAGTTCCAAAGTAGAAAAGCAGTTCTTCTATAAAACCAGTAGGGGGCGCTTTAAGAAGCGCAACTATTTACAGGGCGTTGACCGCTCTCAGTCCTCGGCCAGTGGGAATAGGGGAATGGCTGCTCACAGTCCTCAGCCTGGTTAGGGATAGGGACACACAGGAAACAGTTCTTTAACAGTTCCACACCAGTCCCAACGGGGACCACACTCCAATTAGCAGCATGACAGGTACCCTTACGGGTAACTATATACAGTCCCAGTTACCGTTCATTAGTAACGATGTCCTCCTGCTCCTTCCCGAGGGTAGTCTTCAGACCCGTCCGGGTCCTCTTGGTCTTCCTCATACTGCATCTCCTCCTCAGTCAGCCGGTGTACGTGAAGGGCGTACGGTCCTTTAGCACACTGATGCCGGGTGAAGGCGACCACATCACCCGGGTAGAGGTCACGTCCGCGGTGTCCCTCCGGCAGGTGGCTCTCGACATCCCTGCGGGTGACAAAGACGTCGCCGGGGGTTCGGTGGTCCCGGATAAAGCCCCAGCCATTCTCTAGCTGGAATTTTATTACGGTCCCGGTGGCGCGGGGACCGTGGGCCGCTCGGGGGTTTCGTCGGGCCCTTCGCTTCTGTTCCGCGCTTCGGACCTGTAGCTGTTCCTCGCGGACCCGCCTCTCTCGCCGTTCTCTCCCAAAGACCTCTAGCTGTTGATGGCAGCACTCCTCACGCCGGGCTGGGGCCGCCCGGGTCTCCTTGGTGAACCCCATGAGGTCCTCACCGGTCGGATCCCATGCGAATTGGGCCTCCTCCAACGGGAGCGGGACAATTTTGGCAGGCGCCGGTGCCGGGATCAGAGGCTCACACAGGGGCCGTTCCCTCCGGAGTCGGGGGTTGATGTACTCCGGTGGCCACACGAAGGGCAGCCCGTCCGGGCTAGTATGCTGCGCGAAGAGATCTTCGCCCCAGGGGCAGCACTGTGGAGGTAGAGGGCGCTGTAGGGGCAGCGGCGCCCGGGGGTGCTCGGCCTTGCATCCAGGCCGGAGGCATCCTATCTGGGTCCAAGTATGGCACCTTCCGGGAGGAGGGTGCTGTGGGGGCCGCGGCGCCCGGAGGTACTCGGCCTTGCGACCAGGCCGGGGGCATTTCCTGTTTTGCCGCGCTCCAGGTCAAGGGGCGTGGCGCGGAAGGGGGCGTGACTGCGGCTCCGGCCGCTTGAGGCCTAGTTGGGAGCAGTGGCGGTGCGGCAACGGGCGCGTTGAGTGGGACTTCGGGCTCTGCGACGGGGAGCTGGGGCAGGCTTGCGGCTACTGGGCTCGGGGTAGTGACGTCCCCATTACCTGCTTCCATCCTTGCAGCTCCCTCCGCGGCGTCGTCTCCGGCCTTCGTCCCTCCTGCACCATCCTCAGAGGCGGACATGCTCCTCGTTGCGGGTGGCGCCTCCTGCTGGCGAATTCCAGCCTGCCGGGCCATCTCCCTTCTCCACTCGGCCAACGCATCCTGCTGTGCCCGGGCTATCCTCCGGTCCAAGTCCTCCAGCGCAGCCTGTGCACGCTCCGGATCTCTGGGGAGCTGTGCCAGGATCTCCACTAGGCTGTCTGGCGTTGCGGCCTGCAGCAGGCCCCGGCCCGAGGTGCTGGCATTGCTGGGCGCTTCCTCCATTCCCGGGTGCGATCCGTCCAGACTCCTCCAGGCCGCACCCATCCTCTCAGTTTTGTTCCCTATCCGCCCCCATGGGGAGTGGTCCCGGGGCAACTTGGTGACTGTCAGTTTCAGGGGCAGCCCCCCCACCCTGATGGACATCTCCATTATTGTACTCTCGGCTGGTGGGGGCGGTCTCTGCTTTTGGCGCCATTCTGGGGCCATGCCCACGATGGGAGGTGGTCTCTTGCCACCCTCTGGCACGCCCACAATGGCGTCCGCTCTGCCAGGGCGGGAAACCGTCTCAGATGGCGGGAATCGTCTCCTGATGGCGGGAAACTTCGCTGATGGCGGGCAAAGGCTGCAGATGGCGGGCAAACGGCGGGAAACGACTCCGGACGGCGTCCGATGGCGGGAACCCTCTGGAATTGGCGGGAGGCTCCTTTTTGAGGTAAATGTGAACTTTTCTTCAGGCACGCAGTACCCGGTGGTTGCGGGCACGTAATCCTGCCGACTACGCCAAAGTTGACGCGCCCCCTGGGCCATGTTCTGTAGCGTTGCGCACGCGGGGAATACCCGGAGCCGGATCTGTTGGGGGTGGTAGTCCTCGTGGCGGTGACCCGGTCCGTGCCCAGGGTGGTCAAACTAAGTGGCAGTGCTCGGCATTAAGATGTTATAGAGTTCGACTACGCCACCCGTTGATTGCGGCTATGAAGCCGCCGCTGCAGGGCAGACCGCTGAGGCCGGTGGTACGGTGGTGCAGCGTGGATGGTATAACCCCCAACGGGAGGGGTATAGCCTCAGGGCAGGTAATGAGGCAGGGAGGAATGATGGTGGTAGTGGTGGTGTGACAAGGAATCACTGAGACGTGCAATTGCAGTTTTCACAGCTTTACTCACAGTTCTTTATCAGGTCCCTTGTGTACAGTTAGGACCACCCGAGCCGTGCTGCGTCCACCAGGTGCGGGACTCGGCCAACTCCCAAGCAGTTCCAGAGCGTGGTCCTGAGCTCCCCTCTCTTCCTTTCTACTGGCCGTCCCCACCAGGGATCCACCTTTGTCCAGCTCCCTCGGGCCTTCTAGTGGTGAAACCTTTCCCGGTTTCCCTGACCCTATATGGTATGCCTTCCTGGTAGATATGGCGAGGGGTTGCGCCAAAACTTGTCCACGACCTCCGGTTCCTGGCTAAGGATAATTGGCCTCCACCAGTTTGGGATCCGGCACCCTGTTCTGCCAACCCTTCACCCGTTATTTCGTGGGATCTTAGGGTTCCCTCTTTACTTGCGTCCCTGGGCCTTTCCTTGTGTTTCTGTTCCTTCTCTCTCTCTGTCTCAGGTCTCACTTCAGGCTTGCCTCTGGAGCTGGGCCCTGACTGAGCCACAGCTCCCCGTCAGCCCTCTCTGGCTGAGCTCCTCTCCTCTTCTCCTCCTGCCTGAACTGAACCCTGATCTAAGATGGTGCCCACCTTATATACCTCCCTCTATGTGTGAGCCCAGGTGACCAGCACCCAATGGGCTCCTACCTATGCCCAGAGTCCCTCCCCTGTCTGCTCCTACACCACAGGGATATTCCTCCCCCCTCCCCACTCCAGCCAGGGACAGAAGCTGTCGTACCTGCACATCTATCTGGTGGGAGTACCGTTGGTCTGTCCCCCGGAAATGGGGTGAGTGTGGTGCATGCAGCTAACTGAGCCCAGTTCCACACTCCATCCTTACCCGGGAGTGGAATACCACACCTCTGGTCTGAGGTGCAATACCCCTGTAGCAGCCGAGTCCTCGGGGTGCTACACTAGCATGATCCTAGGAATATTTAGGAACTTGAGTAAAATGGATCCTATTCATATCTATTTAAGACTTGGTTGTAGACACTTTCCAGATCTACTCCGAAAGGTTCCCATGCAAAAAAAGTCACATATTTCATTGAAACCAATCTGGGCATGTCTATCAGAAGCATCTGTGAGATCTGAAAGGGTTTCTTCACATTAAGTTGACCTCATAGGTAAAGCAGAACAAGATCTTGAGAAGAGTGGAAGCCTCTTTGAAGAAGGTGTCTTGGGCCATCTATGGCCTGAGGCTGGCACCATTCGTAAGGTCATGGATGATTTCCATCTGGATCCTTTGTTAATAGCTTGACATCTGCAGAAAAGTTCAGTCAGTCCAGAAGTACTTATTGTAGGATCGCTCTTACCCAAAATATTTCTATCGGCAAGTATTTGGATGTTTATTTTCCAGCATGTTGTCTACTGGCTGAAATGATCCAAACAGTGACAGATACTGTGACCAGTAATCACTAAGGGCCATGAAATTGCTGACAAATAGAGAAAGGATATCTCAGTCACTGAGGAGACCTCCCCAAATTATAGGGCATAACCTCATCTCCACATCACCTGTTTCCAATCATAATGGACTAGAAGCTGATCTTCAATACTTCTACATTTGGCCAAAAAATGTATTTGCACTTTGTGCAGATGGTCACCTTTGTGACAATACTTTTCACCAAGCCAGTGCCCTGTATAATTGACCTTTCTCTAAGGTTTCCTACAGTTAAAATTCTAAAAAAGTATAAATTTAAAATCCATCACCACTGGTCTCCAAGGTCTCCTGTTCCTTTCCGCTGCCTTCACAGTATATTTGACCTTGGCAGACAATCGCTAGCCGTAGTGGCAACCTGTAATGCCACTACGGTGGCAAGTGTGACATGGTGCCATTTGATGTGAAAGCAGTTTGGACAGCTGTACAAATGACTGAAGGACTAGGGCCAGTACTCTATATTGGGGTTTTTATTTCTTTTCACTACTTTGTTGTTGTTAAAACTTTTTTTAAAGAGTTGGAAAACCCTTTAACCCTTTCCAGCTGTAGCCAATTTTAATTTTTTGTGCTTTTGTTTTTTCTTCTCTTCTTCCAAGATCCAAAACTTCCAAGAGCCTAAGGGCTCATGCAGACGACCGAGAGTAAACCGTCAAAACATCGGCTCGCACTCGGACCAATGTTATTCTGTGGGGCTGTGCACATGTCCGATTTTTTCCCCTGTACTGTTTGGTCCAAGGAAAAAAAATTACAGCATGCACGATTTACCTCTGATAATGTCTATGGGTTTGTGGAAAACATCGAACCACACTTGGATGACATCTGAGTGGAAGTCATAGAAAGCCTTGCGGTAACCCGATATTCATCTCACCCACGGACCGAGGATCTCCTCTGCACAGACAATCTTGTAGCACAGCAAGAAACAATGAAGAAAAAAAGAAGGTCCTCATAAAAAATCCTTCTTTATTGCAAATCCATAAAAACTCCTGACATGGAGTAATCGCATACGGGTTTCAGACTATTACGTCCTTAGTCATTCCATACATCTGAGTGGACTCCTAGTTATTTGAATAGTAGGCAGATGTGCAGTACCCTGCCGCGGCCACTATCAGAAAATGGAGCAGCTCCACAATTGAGCACTTCCGGCCGCCGCCGCCACCAATAACAGCTGATCGTCGGGGGGTGCCTGGTGTCGGACCCTGACCGATCAGACATTGATGACCTATCCTAAGTATAGGTCATCAGTGATAAAGTAGTGGGCAACCTCTTTAACTGTACCATTTTTTTATCTTGATAGATCTAATTTTTTAATTCTCACATTATGGGCTCGTGGAGACGAATGATTTTCTCATACGAGGGCTATCTTTTCACGGATAACACTTGTACTTATGATGTTCTGTTGGACTGAGCATATGTCCGATTTTGATCATAGTCGGCAACGTAAGTCTATGGGCGCGTGACCGCATGACATCCAAGTGCAATGCGATTTTCATGGACTGATAGAATGGAAAAGGTGGAGAAACTTTTTTTTTCTTTCCACATCCGAGAAAAACTGATGCCACTCTGATCAAACTAGTAGAACCATTTTTATCGGATGTGGAGACACTGGTCATGTGAACCTATTTTTTAGTCTAACCACGATCATGCTACCTAAATGGGAAATGAGATTGACATCGGCATTTAAGAGGCTAAACAGAAGCGGTCGGCGCTGCCATTTCAGGCAGGTGCCAGCTGTATGGCAGTGTGGAGCGGGCTCGGCTCCTGAGTCCATTCTGATAAGAAATGTAATATATAGCAATAGTCCCCTTAAAATCTTATTTTACATATCCCTTTAATAATTCTTTTAGAAATATAGAATCATAACAGAAAAAACATATTATTCAGCAACATGATCTTTTTAGATTAATAATTAATTACTAAGTAAAGATGCAGCTTTTATCTTAGTTATTCTAACCTTTAGGGTCATTGTGGTCTAAGGGAAGAACCTTGAACTACAGCCCATCATGTAGCAGCTCCTAATTATCATAAGAGGTAGTAATCATGATTTTATGTAACCAGTGTCAGACTGAAGAACATTGGGCCCACCAGAGGATTTGATTCTGAGGGCCCACCTTTCTCCCCCCACTCAAGAGCCCCATAGCAGCTGAAAGGTTTGCGCTATGAACTCTCCTGAAGGAGAAGCCAGGGCCCACCAGAGGATTCTCTGGTACTCTGGTGAGCCAGTTCAACCCTGTGTGTAACCACCAGATTATTAATGATTGGTTGATAAGTATTTGTGTTCACGCTTGGACTGGCCCACAGGAGAACAGGAGAAGCCTCCAGTGGGCCACCACCCTCTTATATGAGTGAGCAGTACTTGGCACTATATTCTTGAATCTCTATGTACAGACAAAGGCAGCATCTTATTCATTTACCAATCTACCCAGTTCATTGTTATTGTCACACAAGGTGTGGGAAAGAATTAGTGCAACACAAAGAGAAGAGGGAAAGGAAGCCCAGACTCTAGGGAAAGGGGGGAGTGGAGACCTCTTGGCTGCTAGAATATCACCCTGTCTCCCCTAATGTCCATATTGGCTCTTCACCAATCACCGCACGCCTGCCTTGCCCTGTCTTTCCTTGGCGTTTGACTAAGGCTAGGGAAGGGAGAAGATGAGCACTAGTCGATCCTCACTCAACACTAAAGACAACAAGGGTGGACAAAAAGAGGGAATTGCTTAGCTTTAGACGACTCCAGACAAATGTGCACACGTCCTCATGCACCAGAAGAAGCAGTACTGCTCTTGCTAAAGCCTCACAAGTAGTAATGAATAAAGCCAGCACCTCCCTCAGGAACACAGCAGGTATTTATACACCTAGTCCAGGGTGTTAATTAGCCAGAGGAAGGTAGCTGCTGGGTTCTAGAAACAGCCTCTATGAAGTTGTCTTCAATGCTAAACGAAGATATCTCCTGCAACCCACTGCAGGGCGACTGTCTGTCACTTCTGACACACCCGTGACAGTTATATTAATTTGTGATTGAGGATAATGTCACATTTGCCTGGAGTTGGTTACTTGGGGGCCTTTGGCACCTCAGTCCGTGTCGGAATGTTTGGGTTGTAATAGGATTGGATGTGTAATAATTTTCCTATGTCCCTCCTACTTGTACATCCCTCTGTAATTTTACTATAAGAATCTGTCCCCGACATAATGGAAGCAGTTCTGTTCTCTCCTTGATCAGAAGGAAGTTGTGTCGTCATCCTTGGGAGACTGAGAAGTTATTCCTTTTCGGTTCCATAAACTTGCATCCTTTCCATGACAAAATAGTACATGATGGAATGGGAAGTGGTTAGAGGGTTATTCCCATCTTAAAAAGTAATGGAATATTATCGCTGGGATATGTGATCATCACCTATTATTGGTGGGGAGGATCCAAACTCCAGGACCTCCACCGATCGTGAGAATGACAGGGATTGCAGCGTTGCTTCAGGACTCAGATCCATTCACTGCTTTTCCTTCCATTTCAGTACTCGCGGACACCCCCTGTGCTGGGCGTCCCACCGGTCCCAGCAATATGTAATCACTTTATGACATGGGAGCAACAATTTAAGAAATGCAGAAGCTTTGGTGTTTAGAAGGAAGCGCCTTGTATGTGATGTGTAAAACCTGCCTGTTGGAACATATCTAATTGATTCATATATTTTATCTCGGCTATAGGAGTAAATCCCACGTATACCGTCCTGGCAAGGATTCCCAGAAGAACCTGTTCCTCTGCTTTAAAAATCTCCTTACTATTTATTCTGAAACTTAAGATGCCGGGTCCTTTGAGGTAAAGGATGAGAACTGTCCCACATATGGTGGTGGACATTAGGCTTTCAGACTAGTGTCATATTGGGTCCCTTGGGAATGATTCTGAGGACCGCGCAGAACGTGGATTCATCCACCTGTGTACAGACAGGACATATTAGTCAATAAGATTTAGTAGGTTATTCATGATCATCCCATAGGAAATAGACACTGGGGGTAAGTGATTGGCTCCAAAGTTGCCTCCAAATGGGGTTGTCTAATGCAGGAAAATTGGGAGACCATGGCAGAGCTCGGATCCATTGACGGATCCTCCAGCACCATTGAGAGCCAGTATAACCATCGGACCATCAGCAGTACTTTTTCCTATTAGGACAATGATAGTTAAAGAACAGCCATATTTCAGCCACCTATTCATGAAGAGTTCCCTCTGGTGGTAAGCAGAACCAAATCCCAAGAAAAGTAAAAACTGCAAACTTTCCAAAAAAAAAAGTTTTCTAGGTCAAACAGCTGTATGGTATAAACATGACTCTGCCCATAATGCATCATCAGATACTACCACTACAGACACTGAATTAGTAGGGAGTCCTCAGAGATTTCATCTCTGAAGGATGCAGAATTGGGAATTCAGCTCTGGAGTATAAAACAGGCTGTAATTTAAAGTGAACTCATGCATTAGAAGAATGTCGACTGAATTTCAGTGGCTGACCAACTTATATTCATGCCTTGATTTTTCCCTCGATGGCAGATGTTTGGAGAATAAAAGATCAGGCTTGTGGATTACAAGATCCTTTAGTTCTCAGGAGAAATGAGTTGTGCCAGCGGTGTGTGGCAGGGGCTTACACCACTCTCCCCAGGAGCAATATCTGTCAGCAGTGAGCTGTCTTAAAGGGGTTGTCCAGGACTTTAATATTGACGACCTTTCCTTAGGATTGTTCATCAATGTCTGATCGGTGGGGATGCGACACCCAACTCTCCCACCGATCAGCTGTTCCCAGTGTCGGCGGCAACCTGAACTGCTCAGGTACGGAGCTGCACAGCTCCATCGGCAGAATAGTGGCTGCGGATGGGTACTGCACATCCTCCCCCTATTAAACTCAATAGTGCTGTACCCGGCTGCGGACACTATTCTGTTGACAGAACTGTGCTGTGCACCTCCGTAACTGAATGTCTCTGGCTGCTGCCAACACTGGGAACAGCTGATCTGCGGAGGTGCCAGGTTTGGCACCCCTATCGATCAGACATTGATGACTTATCCTAAGGAAAAGCCATCAATGTTAAAGTCCCGGACAACCCTTTTAATTGTATGGCCAGCTAAAGAATTTGCTTCAATTGGCCAATTTGACTATATATATATTTTTGATCTATAGGAAACTAGTAAAACGGGAGGAAATCCAGGCAAACACAAAAACACGGAAAACCAAATGCAGATGTAAGTCAAACGGTATTAATTGGGTTATCCAAAATTTTTATATTTATGACCTATCCAGATCCAGCTGTTTGTAGCTCCAGATGTACAGAACTGGAAAACCACAACATCGTATACTGTGTAGTTGCCATTCTCTGGTTGGTGGCTCAGCTACCATTCACTTCAATAGGAGCAGAGGTGCAGTACCTGAGAATGGCCACTACACGGTGACCCTGCTGGTCCAGGTCTGTTCATTGCATACAGTACAGACCAAAAGTTTGGACACACCTTCTCATTTAAAGATTTTTCTGTATTTTCATGACTATGAAAATTGTACATTCACACTGAAGGCATCAAAACTATGAATTAACACATGTGGAATTATATACTTAACAAACAAGTGTGAAACAACTGAAATATGTCATATATTCTAGGTTCTTCAAAGTAGTCACCTTTTGCTTTGATGACTGCTTTGCACACTCTTGGCATTCTCTTGATGAGCTTCAAGAGGTAGTCACCGGAAATGGTCTTCACTTCACAGGTGTGCCCTGTCAGGTTTAATAAGTGGGATTTCTTGCCTTTTAAATGGGGTTGGGACCATCAGTTGTGTTGTGCAGAAGTCAGGTGGATACACAGCTGATAGTCCTACTGAATAGACTGTTAGCTGCTTTTTTCTTGCCATAATACAAATTTTAAGTAAAGAAAAACGAGTGGCCATCATTACTTTAAGAAATGAAGGTCAGTAAGTCCGAAAAATTGGGCAAACTTTGAAAGTGTCCCCAAGTGCAGTTGCAAAAACCATCAAGCGCTACAAAGAAACTGGCTCACATGAGGACCGCCACAGGAAAGGAAGACCAAGAGTCACCTCTGCTTCTGAGGATAATTTTATCCGAGTCACCAGCCTCAGAAATCGCAAGTTAACAGCAGCTCAAATTAGAGACCAGGTCAATGCCACACAGAGTTCTAGCAGCAGACACATCTCTACAACAACTGTTAAGAGGAGACTGTAGCGCCGGCGTCCCTGCCCTCTGCTAGGCAGGGACGCTGTTCCCCTCACCTCTCTGCTCCGTGCCCGGCGTCCTCCTCCCGCTCTGCTGGCAGCGCGCGCTCCTTCCCGGCCACTGTGCTTAGGGCGCGCGCGCGCGCTCTCCCTCCCTCTTAAAGGGGCCGCGCGCGCCGTCCTAAGGAGTCCCCGGCCAATGGCCGGAGGACTTCACCATATATAAGGCACCTCCTCCAAAATGGAGGTGCCCGAGCAATGTTGTTGCACTGTTCACTACTCTGCTTCAGCCCTCAGGTCCCGTTGCCAGTTACCTGCCAGATACCTGCCAGATTCCTGCCAGCTTGCTGTCTTATTCCTGCCTGATATTCTGCTACCTGCCTGCTAGCCTGAGGTCCGACGGTCTGCCTTACTACTCCTGTCAGTCTGTCTAAGGACCAGCTTGCCCGCTCACCTGGGAGCGCACATCAACTACCTGCCTGCTTGCCTGAGGTCCGACGGTCTGCCTTCCAACTCTTGTCAGTCTGTCTATGGACCAGCTTGCCCGCTCACCTGGGAGCGCACATCTGCTACCTGCCTGCTAGCCTACCTGGAGGCTCTGCCGTCACGTGCTGTGACCACCTGCCTGTCCAGTGACTCCTGCCCGCTCACCTGGGAGCGCTCATCTGCTGCCTGTCTGCTAGCCTACCTGGAGGCTCTGCCGTCACGTGCTGTGACCACCCGCCTGTCCAGAGACTTCTGCCCGCTCACCTGGGAGCGCTCATCTGCCGCCTGTCTGTTGGTCTTCCTGGAGGCTCCGCCGTCACATGCTGTGACCACCCGTTTATCCAGAGACTCTCGCCTTGTAATGCAGATGCCGGAATGCAACGCACAGAGACACAAGGCGAGAACAGTCAGAAATGTTTGTAAACAGTTTTATACAACAGGTATACTGAAACAAGGGATTAGCAACAAGGGTAATGAACAGTGGTTTGAAATATCAGAAAAATACGAAATTTCTCAAAATAAGGCGCAGTCTCTTAAAATAAGGCGCAGTCTCTTAAAGTAAGGCGCAGTCTCTTAAAATAAGGCGCAGTCTCTTAAAGTAAGGTGATGCCCTCAAGCATGAGAAGCACCACACAAGTTCTTTAACCGTGAATTTGGCCCTAGCGGGGGTCACCGGTTATTCCCGCTAGGCCGTGAGTCTCTTTCCGGATGAATTCAATTAAATCACGTTGTGCTACTTTAGCCCCAACCGTCCCCCTCCCAACCTGAGTACTTAAACCCAATTGTCCCCGGTACCGTGGGTGAGCAGTGGAAGTGACGGACCTGCTCACGTATGCAGCTCCTCTCTGCTTGGCTGTTGGGGGCAGTCTCTCGAGCCTTGGATAGGGGGGTCCAGGCCTCGTCTGTCGGCGGCCGACGTCGGGTTCCGCGAACTCACTCAGCACAGCGATCAGGTTCCTAGTATCCTCAGCAGGCACAGCACTCGAGTCACAACTGTGAGGGATCCGGAGCTCTTTTACCGGTGCCCGGCTGGAGCACCTCTCAGGCCTCTGGATTTGGCCTGTCACACGGGGTTTCTCAGGACGCAGGGAGCACGTCTGCTCCTCTCTGCTGCTTGGCGCCAAAGACCCCTCAGGTTTGGCGCGCTGGCCTCTTATCTCTCTGAACACCTTCCTGGAAGTCACCTGATCGGGTCCAGCCTCTGAATCTCTCCTGCCTGCAACTTCCTTTGTGTATTTTGGTTCCGCTTGACTGTCTCTGGCCAGTAGATGGCAGTCTCGCTCCATCCTTGAAACGTCATGTTGAAGTTCTGTTACAAGCTTTTTAGCTCGTTCTACAGCCTGCTCACCTGGGAGCTCACGTCTACCATCAGCCGCCACAGGTCGTACCAACCCTTTATCCAGAGACTGCCCCGGTCACTTGCTGTGACCATCTGCCCGTTCACCCAGAGACTGCCCCGGTCACTTGCCGTGACCATCTGCCCGTTCATCCAGAGACTGCCCCGGTCACTTGCCGTGACCTCCTGCCCGTTCTTCTAGAGACTGTCCCGGTCACCTGCTGTGACTGCCTGCCTGGTCGCCACCCGCTCCCTTACAAGGACCGCCCCCTTGTATAGTAGCTCAGAGGTTCCGCCTCCCAGACCCGTTACAGTTTGCTCGGGCCATGGAACCCGGTGGCACCCAAGCTCCCTCGCTCTCGGACCTGTGTCATGAACTGTCCCGTCAGAGGTCCCAACAGGAGTCCATCCTGGGTCACCTGCGGAATGTCAATTCTCGCCTGGACACTCTGACTGCTCCGCCAGCAACCTCCGCCAGTGCCATGACTCGCAATCCGGCAGCTCCGCTGTCCACTAATACCATGGTATCCTACCCCGGACCTCGGCTTTCTGCACCTCCTCGCTTCGGAGGCGACTCCGCCCAGGCTCGGGGCTTCATAAATCAGTGCACCCTGCACTTTGAACTCCTGTCCCACCAGTTTAACTCCGACCGGGCCAAAATTGCCTTCATCATGTCCCATCTCACCGGGGAGGCCCTGGCCTGGCTAAATCCTCTATGAGAGAGAGGAGACCCCCTGGTGTCCGACTTGCCTGCCTTTCTCATGGCTTTCCGGAAAGTCTTCGATGAACCCGGACGGAAGACCTCATCCGCATCATCACTGCTACGCCTCCGTCAGGGAAGTCTCACCGTGGGCCAATATGCCATACGGTTCCGTACCCTTGCCTCGGAGCTGGCCTGGGATAACGACGCTCTGGTATCCGTCTTCTGGGAGGGTCTGTCCGGCCGTATTAAAGATGAACTTGCCGGTCGGGACATTCCTACCACTCTCGATGACCTAATAACTCTTGCCACCCGGATTGACCTACGGTTCCAGGAGCGTGCCAAAGAGGTCACCCGTGAGAGGAGGTTTCCACGTCTAGCTCCTACTTTTCAGAAATCCGTCTCTCCCCAGGTACACTCTCCTGAGCCTATGCAGGTCGACCAGACCAAGATGGTCAAAACCCGTCAGGACTTACGCCGTGCCGAGGGGAGCTGCTTCTACTGTGGCAGTAAGGAGCACCGGATCCGTGCCTGCCCGGAGAGGTCGGGAAACGCCTGTGTCTAGGTTCGCTCAGAGAGGTCGACCTAGACAAGAATAAATCCTCTCCATCTCTGCTGCTGTCAGTCTCAATCGTCTGCGGGGAGAACCGTTATTTCGAACTAGCCCAACTTGACTCTGGAGCAGCCGGGAATCTTATTTCACAGTCCCTGGTAGAGAAATACCGCATCCCCACCAAACCTCTGGCTGTACCCTTGTCTGTTGCTGCCGTGGATGGGGGTCTCTTACCACGCCCCATCCAACTCATCACCGAATCCATTACTCTGCAGGTGGGAATGCTGCATTCTGAGAGTATCTCCTTTCATGTTCTGCCTGGACTCTCTCACGCCCTCTTGCTAGGTCTACCTTGGCTCCAGAGACATGCACCCATGCTTGACTGGCAGACCGGAGAAGTCCTTCGCTGGGGACAGGACTGCCAAAAGACCTGTCTGGTTCCCGTCCATCCCGTCCGTCCTTCTCCTACCCCAGCTAATCTACCTGGACTTCCGATTCCTTATTGGTCTTATGCTGATGTCTTTAATAAAAAGGAGGCAGAGACACTACCCCCTCATAGACCATACGACTGCCCTATCGACCTGTTACCTGGTACTACTCCTCCCCGTGGGCGTATTTATCCATTATCCGCTGCTGAGACCCGGTCGATGTCCGAATATATTGAGGAGAATCTGGCCAGGGGATTCATCCGGAAATCTACCTCCCCGGCGGGAGCAGGCTTCTTTTTCGTCAAAAAGAAGGACGGCTCTCTCCGTCCCTGTATAGACTATAGAGGCCTTAACCAGATCACGGTGAAGAATAAGTACCCCCTTCCGCTCATTCCGGAGTTATTTGATCGTCTGAGGGGGGCTAGAATCTTCACCAAACTGGACCTCCGTGGGGCGTACAACCTGGTTCGTATCCGTCAGGGGGATGAATGGAAGACGGCATTCAACACCCGGGACGGCCACTATGAATATCTGGTAATGCCCTTTGGTCTCTGTAACGCTCCTGCCGTCTTTCAAGAGTTGGTCAATGACATCTTCCGGGACCTTCTCTACTCCTGCGTAGTGGTGTACCTGGACGACATCTTGGTCTTCTCTCCGGATCTCCAGACTCACCGGAGGGACGTTCGTCAGGTCCTGCTCAGGCTCAGGCAGAATCACCTCTTCGCTAAATACGAGAAGTGCCTCTTTGAGCAGACCTCGCTTCCGTTTTTGGGCTACATTATTTCTCAGACCGGCCTACGAATGGATCCAGAGAAACTGTCTGCCATCGAGAAATGGCCTCGACCGGAGGGGTTGAAGGCCATTCAGCGGTTCCTGGGCTTCGCCAACTACTACCGCCTCTTCATACCGCACTTCTCTTCCCAGACTGCCCCAATTTCCGCGCTCACCCGTAAGGGTACTAATCCCAAAGAGTGGCCGCCCGAAGCAGAGGAGGCCTTTCTTTCCTTAAAACAGGCCTTCTCTTCCGCCCCGGTGCTGCATCGCCCGGAGGGCAACAAGCAGTTCTTCCTGGAAGTTGACGCCTCCTCCTCTGGAGCCGGAGCGGTACTTACTCAAAAATCATCTTCTGGGAGGATGGTAACTTGCGGCTTCTTCTCTAAACTCTTCTTCTCCTCAGAGCGCAATTATTCCATAGGAGACCGAGAGTTATTGGCCATCAAACTGGCATTGGAGGAGTGGCGTTACCTGCTCGAGGGGGCTCTTCACCCGGTAATAATTTACACTGACCACAAGAACTTGGCTTACCTCCAGCATGCCCAGAGACTTAACCCGCGCCAAGCCCGGTGGTCCTTGTTTTTTGCTCGCTTTGATTTTGTTCTTCATTTTCGCCCGGCTGACAAAAACGTCAAGGCGGACGCCTTGTCTCGATCCTTTCTGGTGTCTGATCTCGAGGAAGATCCGAAACACATCATCGATCCCGCCAGAGTAATGCAGGTGGCTCCCGTGAGTCTAAATCGTCTCCCTCCCGGAAAGACGTTCGTATCAGTACCTGATCGGGAGAAGATCCTTCACTGGGGTCACTCGTCTAAACTGGCTGGCCACGCCGGTCAGAAAAAGACCCTCCAGCTTATTACCCGGCACTACTGGTGGCCTACCCTGCACAAGGACGTAATAGACTTTGTTTCTGCCTGTGTGTCCTGCGCCCGCAACAAGGTTCCGAGACATCTGCCAGCCGGTCGCCTCCTTCCGCTTTCTGTACCTGCTGCCCCCTGGCAGCATATAGCAATGGACTTTATAACTGACCTCCCAGTCTCTGCCGGTTGTACGGTCATTTGGGTGGTCGCTGACCGCTTCTCCAAGATGGCTCATTTCGTTCCCCTGCCAGGCCTCCCGTCTGCACCCGAGCTAGCGAAAGACTTTATTCGTCACATCTTTCGTCTTCATGGCCTGCCCCTCCACATCGTGTCGGATCGTGGGGTACAGTTCACCTCACGCTTCTGGAGAGCCACTTGTAAACTGCTAGACGTCACCCTGGACTTCTCTTCCGCTTACCACCCACAGTCCAATGGTCAAGTGGAGCGGATCAATCAGAACCTGACCAGTTACCTCCGGCACTTCGTTAATGCCCATCATTCAGACTGGGTGGATCTCCTACCATGGGCCGAGTTCTCTTATAACAATCACGAGAGCGAATCCTCCTCCAAATCCCCGTTTTTTGTAGTCTTCGGTCAGCATCCTCGGATTCCTTTTCCTGTCTCCACCTCTGTGGACAACCCGGCTGCGGAATCTCTCGTTAGCAAATTTTCCTCCATTTGGGAGAGTACCCGATCCGCACTCCTTCAGTCGTCCGAACGGATGAAAAGACACGCTGACAAAAAACGCCTGGATCCTCCACAATTTCGTCCTGGAGATAAAGTCTGGCTCTTATCTAAATATGTCCGACTCAAGATACCTTCTTACAAGTTAGGGCCTCGGTTCATCGGTCCTCTGGAGGTCATCAGTCAGATCAACCCGGTGGCCTATAAATTGAAACTCCCGGCCAACTTACGGATCCCTAACTCCTTCCATGTATCTCTCCTCAAACCTGTGGTACTTAACTCTTTTTCCAAGTCTACAGGTACGCCTCCTGCTCCGGTTTCTGCTGAGGACGAGTTTGAGGTAGAGAACATTCTTGCCACCAAAAGGGTAAGAGGAAAGACCTTTTTTCTAGTAGATTGGAAGGGGTTTGGTCCTGAGGAGAGAACGTGGGAGCCCCGGGAGAACATCCATGCCCCGCTCATCCTTGCTAAATTTCTGTCTGGCCTAAAAAAGGGGGGGCCTAAAGGGGGGGTACTGTAGCGCCGGCGTCCCTGCCCTCTGCTAGGCAGGGACGCTGTTCCCCTCACCTCTCTGCTCCGTGCCCGGCGTCCTCCTCCCGCTCTGCTGGCAGCGCGCGCTCCTTCCCGGCCACTGTGCTTAGGGCGCGCGCACGCGCTCTCCCTCCCTCTTAAAGGGGCCGCGCGCGCCGTCCTAAGGAGTCCCCGGCCAATGGCCGGAGGACTTCACCATATATAAGGCACCTCCTCCAAAATGGAGGTGCCCGAGCAATGTTGTTGCACTGTTCACTACTCTGCTTCAGCCCTCAGGTCCCGTTGCCAGTTACCTGCCAGATACCTGCCAGATTCCTGCCAGCTTGCTGTCTTATTCCTGCCTGATATTCTGCTACCTGCCTGCTAGCCTGAGGTCCGACGGTCTGCCTTACTACTCCTGTCAGTCTGTCTAAGGACCAGCTTGCCCGCTCACCTGGGAGCGCACATCAACTACCTGCCTGCTTGCCTGAGGTCCGACGGTCTGCCTTCCAACTCTTGTCAGTCTGTCTATGGACCAGCTTGCCCGCTCACCTGGGAGCGCACATCTGCTACCTGCCTGCTAGCCTACCTGGAGGCTCTGCCATCACGTGCTGTGACCACCTGCCTGTCCAGTGACTCCTGCCCGCTCACCTGGGAGCGCTCATCTGCTGCCTGTCTGCTAGCCTACCTGGAGGCTCTGCCGTCACGTGCTGTGACCACCCGCCTGTCCAGAGACTTCTGCCCGCTCACCTGGGAGCACTCATCTGCCGCCTGTCTGTTGGTCTTCCTGGAGGCTCCGCCGTCACATGCTGTGACCACCCGTTTATCCAGAGACTCTCGCCTGCTCACCTGGGAGCTCACGTCTACCATCAGCCGCCACAGGTCGTACCAACCCTTTACCCAGAGACTGCCCCGGTCACTTGCCGTGACCATCTGCCCGTTCACCCAGAGACTGCCCCGGTCACTTGCCGTGACCATCTGCCCGTTCACCCAGAGACTGCCCCGGTCACTTGCCGTGACCATCTGCCCGTTCATCCAGAGACTGCCCCGGTCACTTGCCGTGACCTCCTGCCCGTTCTTCTAGAGACTGTCCCGGTCACCTGCTGTGACTGCCTGCCTGGTCGCCACCCGCTCCCTTACAAGGACCGCCCCCTTGTATAGTAGCTCAGAGGTTCCGCCTCCCAAACCCGTTACAGAGACTTTGTGCAGCAGGTCTTCATGGTAAAATAGCTGCTAGGAAACCACTGCTAAGGACAGACAACAAGCAGAAGAGACTTGTTTGGGCTAAAGAAGACAAGGAATGGACATTAGACCAGTGGAAATCTGTGCTTTGGTCTGATGAGTCCAAATTTGAGATCTTTGGTTCCAACTACCGTGTCTTTGTGCGACGCAGAAAAGGTGAACGGATGGACTCTACATGCCTGGTTCCCAACGTGAAGCATGGAGGAGGAGGTGTGATGGTGTGGGGGTGCTTTGCTGGTGACACTGTTGGGGATTTATTCAAAATTGAAGGCATACTGAACCAGCATGGCTGCCACAGCATCTTGCAGCGGCATGTTATTCCATCCGGTTTGCGTTTAGTTGGACCATCATTTATTTTTCAACAGGACAATGACCCCAAACACACCTCCAGGCTGTGTAAGGGCTATTTGACCAAGAAGGAGAGTGATGGGGTGCTACGCCAGATGACCTGGCCTCCACAGTCACCAGACCTGAACCCAATCGAGATGGTTTGGGGTGAGCTGGACCGCAGAGTGAAGGCAAAAGGGCCAACAAGTGCTAAGCATCTCTGGGAACTCCTTCAAAATTGTTGGAAGACCATTTCTGGTGACTACCTCTTAAAGCTCATCAAGAGAATGCCAAGAGTGTGCAAAGCAGTCATCAAAGCAAAAGATGGCTACTTTGAAGAACCTAGAATATAAGACATATTTTCAGTTGTTTCACACTTTTTTGTTAAGTATATAATTCCACATGTGTTAATTCATAGTTTTGATGCCTTCAGTGTGAATGTACAATTTTCAAAGCCATGAAAATACAGAAAAATCTTTAAATGAGAAGGTGTGTCCAAACTTTTGGTCTGTAATGTATATGTGGCCACAGCGGGACCTGCAGACAGCTGATCAGTGGGAGTGCAGGGGGTCGGACCCTCACCGATCTGATATTGATGGCCTTTCCTGAATATCTAGTGACCGGTCAACCCCTTTAATCTGTAGATATATTAACCATGAAGTGGGGAGCAACCATGTTTCCACCAAGTCTTCCAGTTTATCCTACCTACAGAAGAAGTCCCAAACTAGGTAACTCCGTCATAGAGACCTGGTGCGTCCTCGGCCAACTCATCTCCCAGTATTTGACCATGAGCATCCAAAACTCTTCATGGAGACAAAACATGGACATGTCATAGTTGCGGCTGTACAGGGATCCTACAAGAGAGGGAGGCCCAAATTATAACCCAAAAAGGGCACCAAGGTTCCCATGTCCCAATATTACTGCTGGATGATGATCTGTCAGATGAAGGATTGATCGGAGAGTCATGTCAGGGACAATGACTTTCAATAAGTTAGATATTAAACAGTTAGGGGCCCGAAATGTCTGCAGGCCCCTGACCGGCTCAGTGTTCACAGGACAGTCCAGAGCTCGCTGTCTGTCCAATGCTTGTGAAATGCAGCATATAAGCAGGTCACAGGCAGAAGGTCTCTGGAGAAGAGGACAGCTTGTTTATCTAGGGACATGGAGGTCAGGGATCTGTTGTAGACATTGTCCTGGAGAGGATCACGCCTGTGACAGTCGCTGGGGTATCTACATTGCAGCACAGATATAAGCAAATTCTCTTCTCTGTTTATCGCGCCCTATAGAAATGCTCTCGGGCATCTGGTGTCTGTTTATTAAGCCAATATAAGGGATTATTTGCCCTAAACTATGCAATATACGCTGGTAGGTTTGTGGACAGAGTTCGGGGCTTTCAGATGTTTCTGGCAGATTCGTCAATTGTAACTTTTAAAAAATTTGCTAAATTTTTGCACAAATGCACACCAGGCCTACCTGGAGTGATTTAAAGGGGTTGTTTGGGACTTTAACATTGATGGCCTATTGTTAGGATAGGTCATCAATGTCTGATTGGTGTGGGTGCGACATCAGTTGTTCCTGTTGTCGGTCGGAACAGGAGCTGCACAGACTGTATAGCGATTTGAGCTGGGTACTGCAGATCTGCCCCCCATTCAAATCAATAGGGTGTGGATGTGCAGTACCCCTCCGCAGCCACTAGTCCATCAACAAAGCTGTGCTGTGGAGCTCCGCAGCTGAGCAGTTTCAGCCGCCACCGAAACCAGGAACAGCTGATCGATGGTTGTGCCAGGTGTCACCTCCCGATCAGACATTGATGACCTATCCTAAGGATGGGTCATCAGTGTTAAAGTCCCTGACAATCCCTTTAAAAGTGATATAAAATGCCGGTCTTGATGAAATTCCCCTTAATCTATTTTTTTTTTGTGCAACTGAAAGCTTATTGAAAGGGTCATGAGAAATTGTACTTAAAAATGGTGCAAATAAAGCAAAAGAGTAAAAAATAAAAGCATCTTTGAAATTGTGCACCATTTTCATAAATTTGATAAAAATATCTGCCAGGGCAAAAAAAACAAAACTTAAAAAAATTACTTAAAAAATACAAAATGATGATTTGGGGTCATTGTGTCTGCCAAACGGAAAAATCCAACATGGCCACTTAGTCCTGTGCGCCAGACATAGTATGGGAATGGATTCTGTATGGCAGGGCACGGGCTCTGCGTGGCTCTCTAATAAGGCTGGGTTCACACATATCCACTGCTCTTCGCTGCATTGGATTGCCGAAAAAACAAGATTTTGGCGGAAATCTTGACAGATCCCCAATGGAACCATTCAGTATTAGGCTGCTGGGGTCACTTTCTGACGTCCATCCTTGGTGGCGTCCCTCTTTTTTTACACCATAATCCTGACGTAGTGCTCAGCACTGGATATGTGTGAACCTGACCTGAGTGCTGTACGTATGGAGATTTTCTTCTTTTGTTTCCATATAACTTCATACATATGGCATCCAACGGAGCATGCCACAATTTTGCAAACTAAAAACAAAAAACTTTTTCGGACTTAAACCTTATCCTTTGTTTTGCCGCTAAGGGGGAAAACAAATGATAAGGTTTAAGTACAAAAAATAGACCAGAGATGCCCTGGCTGGTGACAAATGTTATGGGGGGGGGGGTTACAGAGAGAGCAGCAGTCGGGCAGGTGGCCTTATTGTTGGTTTTGGATCAAACCCGATTTTGATGGATCACCTCCAATGGGAGCGTGAATAATGAATTAGTAAGAGGACGGACCTGGAGAAGCATTCTCTGGAAGGGGAGAGGTTTGCTTTCCTATCTGCTTCTGACCTATTTAGTGTAAATAATGGCTAGGAGTGAAAATGCTGCGCCCAGCTGCTTCTCTCGCCCAGCACAGGCCCGCGCTTCTCTGTCACATCCAAACATATGTTTCCTGCATTATGTGTGGCGGACAAAAAAAAATAGCTAACACTGCAGTCCTGAGTATAGAGAATGTATACAGCTTGAAAAATGGTTTTAAAATCCAAAATGTTATCCTACTGAAATGTACGTTCAGTAAATGCCCTCAATACTTGGTCGGGCTCCTTTTGCATCAATTACTGCATCAATGCGGCAATGTGGCATGGAGGCGATCAGCCTGTGGCACTGCTGAGGTGTTATGGAGCCCAGGTGGCTTTGATAGCAGCCTTCAGCTCGTCTGCATTGTTGGGTCTGGGGTCTCTCATCTTCCTCTTGACAATACCCCATAGATTCTCTATAATAGATTCTCTATGGGGTTAAGGTCAGGCGAGTTTGCTGGACAATCAAGTACAGTGATACTGTTGTGTGTAAACCAGGTATTGGTACTTTTGGCAGTGTGGACAGGGGCCAAGTCCTGCTGGAGAATGACATTTCCATCTCCAAAAAGCAGTCCACTCCTTGTGAATCTCCCCCAAATTTTTGAATGGCCTTTTCTTAACAATCCTTTCAAGGCTGCGGTTATCCCGGTTGCTTGTGCACCTTTTTCTACCACACATTTTCCTTCCACTCAACTTTCCATTAATATGCTTGGATACAGCACTCTGTGAACAGCCAGCTTCTTTAGCAATGACCTTTTGTGCCTTACCATACTTGTGGAGTCTGTCAATGACTGCCTTCTGGACATCTGTCCAGTCAGCAGTCTTCCCCATGATTGTGGAGCCTACTGAAACTGACTAAGGGACCTTTTAAACACTTAGAAAGCCTTTGCTGGTGTTTTTTGTTAATTATTCTAATTTACTGAGATAATGAATTTGTGTTTTCATTGGCTGTAAGCCATAATCATCAACATTAACAGAAATAAACACTTGAATTAGATCACTCTGTGTGTAATGACTCTATATAATATGAGTTTCACTTTTTGTATTAAAGAACTGAAATAAATGAACTTTTTGATGATATTCTAATTTAGTGAGATGCACGTGCGTGCGTGTGTGTATATATATATATATATATATATATACATATATATATATATATATATATATATATATATATATATATAATCTTACATAGTCTCCTTTATTATGTATATTGCCGGCCCTTATTACACAGTGCCCTCTCTTGTTATGTAGAGCACTATCCCTTACATATTAGATTATATAGAGCCCTGTTTTTATTACATACTGTCCTCTCTTGTTAGATATATAATGCCTTGACGGCTGATGGAGCATGGGAAAGCTTTTCTGATGGAGGAGCTGATGAACTGGTCTTCTGGTCAGATGCTGCCCCATCAGCAGTCATTTTATATCTAACAAGAGATGACTATTTAATAAAGGGAGAGCACTGTGACTGATATAAATAACAAGAATACGCTATGTAAGGGACAGCACTGTACATAACAGCAGAGGAAGGTATATGATAAGAGACAACAGTTAGATAACTAGAGAGGATGGTACATAATAAGAGATGGTGTTATATATAATAAAAGAAGAAACTATGTAACTAAGGATGGCGCTATGCATAATAAGTGATTACACTATATACTAAGGGACTGTGCTATACATAATAAGTGAGTACACTATATACTAAGGGACTAGGCTATACATAATAAGTGAGTACACTATATACTAAGGGACTGTGCTATATATAATAAGTGAGTACACTATATACTAAGGGACTGTGCTATACCTAATAAGTGAGTACACTGTACACTAAGGGACTGGGCTATACATAATAAATGAGTACACTATATACTAAGTAACTGGGCTATACATAATAAGTGAGTACACTATATACTAAGGGACTGTGTTATACATAATAAGGCTGCATTCCTGTACCTGTGTGCAGTGTCGGTGTGCTGCCCGCTTTTACAGAAGCATTGAGCATGTCCTATTCTGATACTCAAAATCGGATCAGAACAGGACATTCTGACCCTCACAGATCTCATTCTCAGATCAGTGATTTTCACAGATATGTGAATGGACCTATAAAACTCCTATGTTTTTATGTTTTATGTTTCCTATAAAGTGTCCTATGCACCTTACCCTCCTCTGCCACTCCCCAATAAATTTTAGGTCTCTGATAGTGTCTTAATGTATTGTGAGATGGGAACAACAATATCAGGGACTTAGCCCCCTCTCCACCACGCAATTCATTTTACATCCATACCCAACGTCCTCCTCCCCCTCCCCTTGTTCATAAGTCCGTTATAAGTTCAACTTACTCCCAGCCCAATCCCACACCCCCCTTATTCCCCTCTCCCTCACCCCCCTCATTGTCCTCTCCCTCACTCCCCTCATTGTCCTCTCCCCCCACCCCATCATTGTCGTCTCCTCCACCTCCATCATTGTCCTCTCCCCCACCCCCCTCATTGTCCTCTCCCCCACCCCCATCATTTTCCTCTCCCCCACCCCATAATTGTCCTCTCCATCATTGTTCTCCCCCACATCCAATCATTGTCCTCCACCACCACCCCATAATTGTTCTCCCCACCACACCCATCATTGTTCTCAACCACCCCATCATTTCTCTCCCCCACCACCTCATCATTGTTCTCCCCACCACATCCATCATTGCTCTCCACCACCACCCTATCATTGTTCTCCCCAACCACCCTCATCATTGTTCTCCCCCACCACCCCCATAATTTTCCTCTCCACCACCCCCATTGTCCTGGACCTGTCCCCAGTTTATTGGTAAAAAAAACACTACAGCATTTACCTTTCCATCCCTTCCCCTGCAGCACCATCGTCGCCGGCAACTTTCTCTCTGACACAGGCGCATGCTGCATGCTGATGTATCAAGGAGAAAGCGCCGGGCAGGAAGCAAAGTACAGATCCCTGCAGCTCTGCTGCCATTTTCTCCTGTAGACAGCAGAGCTGCAGGGATCGCTTCCTGCCCACCGCACATGACGAGGGCAAGCTGGCCATGGGCCCCCGGAGCCTCGGGCTCTGAGAAACAGGCCAGATTGCCCTCATTATTACTTCCCTGCAAGGGCCCTGGTGGAGCTGCACCACCGGTATGTCTGCCTCCCACTTTTTTTCTTTATGTTGCATTGCTACAGTTCTGAGAATGATGATAGATAAATAGACAGACAGACAGACAGATATTAGATAGATAGATAGATATTAGATAGATAGATTATAATTTAGTGTGATAAGCCTCGGAGACACACACTCAAAAAGTCTCATAATAAAAAAAGGAAAAACAGGCAGCATCCCAAAAAATTATATTGTGCAAAAAAGTGGAGTCTTTATTAGCCCATGTGGAGATGGTTTGGTTCTATCACAGAACCTTTCTCAAGCATCAAACAAGTGTACCATGGAAATGTAGCACCCTGAGGATTCGGCTGCTACAGGGGTATTGCACCTCAACCCAGAGGTGTGATATTCCACTCCCGGGTAAGGATGGAGTGTGGATCTGAGCTCGGTAGGCTGCATGCACTACACACATCCCATTTCCGAGGAGCAGACCGACGGTACTCCCACTTAGAAATGTGCAGGTACGACCGAGTCTGTTCCTGGCTGGAGTGGGAGGGGGGTGGTACATCCCAAGTAGTGTAGGGGCAGAAAGGGGGAGCAGCCTGGGTAAAGATAGGAGCTCATTGGGTGCTGGTCGCCTGAGCTCACACATAGAGGGTGTATATAAGGTGGGCACCATCAAAGATCAGGGTCAGTCTGCCAGCCTTTTGCAGAGAGAAGTCAGAGGAGGAAGAGGAGCAGAGAAGCCCCAGAGAGAGAGAGAGGAGAAAGCAAGAAAGACCCAGAGGGGGAAACAGAAAAGGAACTCTGAGAACCCAAAGTCCATCAGCGGGTGAAGAGTTGGCAAAAGGGTACCGGATCCCAAACTGGTGGGGGCAAAAGCACACCCTAGCCAGAGACCGGAGGCCGTGGGCAGCGTCTGCCACGGCCACCCACCACATCCACCCCGAAGGCAAACCACGTGGAGGGTCAGGGAACCCAAGGCCAAGGGTCTCCCAACAGAAGGCCCGAGGGAGCTGGACCTAGGTGGATCACTAGTGGGGACGGCCAGAGGAAAGGACAGAAGGAGAGCTCAGGGTCACGCTCCGGGCTTGTTTGGGGGTTTGCTGAATCCAGGACCCGGTGGACGCAGCACGGCTCGGGTGGTCACTTGAAGCTGGAGTGACCGGAACATCAGCAGTGAGTAAATACCCTAAACTGCACAACCCGACTCTGTCTTCACTTAACATCTATACTGCACCACCACAACCCCCATCCTCTGCACCTGACCCCCTGAGGCTATACCCCACCCGTTGGGGGTTATACCACCAAAAGCTGCACCTACACCATCAGCCTCAGCGGACCCTGCTGCAGCGGCGGCCATAGTGACCGCAATACAACGGGTGGCGTAGTCGACAATAAAGAACTTAATAACATCTGTAGGACTGCCACATACAACTGAGTTTGACACCCTGGGCACGGACCGGGTCACAGCCACTCGGAAGACTACAACTCCCATCTGATCTGGCTCCGGATATTCCCCCTAAAGAATATGGCCCAGGGGGCGCGTCAACTTTGGCGTAGTCGGCAGGATTACGTGCCCGCAACACCCGGGTACTGCGTGCCTGAAGAAAAGAACAAGTTTACCTCAAAAAGAAGTCTCCTGCCGGTTCCGGAGGGTCCCCGCCATCGGACTCCATCACAGGTCGATTCCCGCCGGTTGTCCGCCATTAACAGCTTTTTCCCGCCATTTGCAGAGTTTCCCGCCACTGGGAGACGATTCCCGCCATTTCCAAAGGTTTCCCGCCTTGTCAGAGCGGACGCCATTATGGGCGTGCCAGAGGGTGGTAAGAGGCCGCCTCCCATCGTGGGCCAGGACCGAAAATGGCGCCAAAAGTGGAAACCGCCCCCACCAACAGAGACTGTGATGCTGGAGGTGTCTGTCAGCGTGAAAGAACAGCCCCTGGAGCTGACAATCACCAAGTGGCCCCGGGACCGCCCTCGAAGGGGGAGGAGACGAAAGGAGAGAACAAAGATGGGTGTCGCTTGGAGCAGTGGAGAGCGAGCGCACCCGGAGGCAAGAAGCCTGGAGAAGAGTATCGGAGGAGCTTACCCGGAGATGGCGAGAAAGCAGAGCAGCACCGGCCCGCTGGCCAGGAGCCTGCTGGAGACAACTGAAGGAGAGCAGAGCAGCACCGACCCGTTGGTCAGGAGCCTGCTGGAAACAACGACCCCACTAGGCCTAGTGGAGGTCCTAGCACAGCTCCCCCGAGACCGGGAGTGTGCACAGACCGCTCTGGAGGGCCTCGCAAGGAGGATGGCCCGGGTGCAGCGAGAGACGTTGGCGGAGTGGAGCCGTGAGATGGCCCAGCAGACCGAGACCTGTCAGCGGAGCACGCCACCCAAGACGAGGAGACAGACCGCCTCTGAGGATGGCGCAGGAGGAATGAAGGCCGGAGACGGCGCCGAGAAGGGAGCCGGACGAGTGGAGGCAGGTAAAGGGGACGTCTATACCCCAAACAGGGAAACCGCGTACCTGCCCCAGCTCCCCGTCGCAGAGCCCAAAGTCTATCCTGCCGTGCCCGTCGCTGCAACGTCACCGCCGCAGACTAGGCCTCAAACGGGAGCCGCGACCCCTGTGACGTCACACGCCTCGACCCCGGGCGTGACCAAGCAGGAAGTACCACCAGCCTGGTCGCAAGGCCTAGTACCCCCGGGCGCCGCAATACCAACAGCGCCCCCTACCTCCGCGGAGCCCCCGGCCTGGTCGCAGGGCCAAGTAGCCCAGGGCGCCGCCGTCCTTACGGTGCCCTTTACCTTCCAGATACCCCAGGCCTGGCCGCAAGGCCCGGGCAACCCGGGCGCTAACACCACCGCGCCCATAAGACCAAGAGTGCCGCATCTGGGAGAGGACCTGTACGCCCAGCATACGTGCCCGGATGGGCAGCCATTTATATGGCCACCGGAGTTCCACCATCCCCGACTCCGGAGAGAGAGACCCCTGGATGAACCCCTGATCCCGGCTCCAAAGCCCGTAAAGAGGATCTCGCCCCCGCTAGCAGAAGCGCAGTTTGAGTGGGACCCCACCGGAGAAGATCTCATGGGGTTCACTCAAGAGACTCGGGCAGCTGCAGCGGAGCGTGCTGAGTGCTGCCGCCAACAGCTCGAGGACTTTGAGAGGGAGCGGAGAGAGAGGCGGGTCCGGGAACAGCAAGCTCAAATAAGGAGCGCGGAGCAGAAGAGCCGGGCCAGGAGAGACCCCCGTGCAGCGCATAGTCCCCGCACCACCGGGACTGTGATAAAGTTTAACATGCAGCATGGGTGGGGCTTCATCCGAGACCACCGCACCCTAGGCGACGTCTTCGTGACCAGGAGAGACGTTGAGTCCCACCTACCGGAGGGACACAGAGGTCGTGACCTTTACATCGGGGACGAGGTCACCTTCACCCGGCACAAGTGTGCCAAAGGACCCTACGCCCTCCATGTGCATCGCCTGACGGAGGAAGAGCTGCGGTGTGAGCAGGAAGAACAAGAGGACCCGGACGGGTCTGAAATTAGAGTTAGAGGTAACCACAAAGAAAGAGCAGGAGGACGCCGTCGTTAAGTACAGCAGAGTAGAAGCTGTATATAGTTGCCCGTCGGGGCACCGTGAACTGAAACTGTTACTGTTGCTAATGTAGTCCCCGTTGGGACCAGCATGTGTGAACTGTTACCCGTAATTCCCTAAATCCCACTGACCGAGGACTGAGAGCGGTCATTCCTCCCCAATACCTGGCCGAGGACTGAGAGCGGCCACTACCCCTGTATATAGTTGCGCGTCCTAAAGCGCCCCCTACCGGTTTTATAGGAAAACCATTTGTCTAGAGAGACTGTCGCACTTTACCCGGTCACAAGTTGCACAGTGACCGGAGGAGGAGCCAGAGGCGACGAGAAAGTTTTATATGAAAAGTTTTATTAATATATATATATATGATGTTTTATATGTTTATGCAAAAATTTGTATGTTTTTGGTGTTTTGTTCTTACAGCCCGAGGACGTGCTGTGATTTACCAGGGGGGAATGTAGCACCCTGAGGATTCGGCTGCTACAGGGGTATTGCACCTCAACCCAGAGGTGTGATATTCCACTCCCGGGTAAGGATGGAGTGTGGATCTGAGCTCGGTAGGCTGCATGCACTACACACATCCCATTTCCGAGTAGCAGACCGACGGTACTCCCACTTAGAAATGTGCAGGTACGACCGAGTCTGTTCCTGGCTGGAGTGGGAGGGGGGTGGTACATCCCAAGTAGTGTAGGGGCAGATAGGGGGAGCAGCCTGGGTAAAGATAGGAGCTCATTGGGTGCTGGTCGCCTGAGCTCACACATAGAGGGTGTATATAAGGTGGGCACCATCAAAGATCAGGGTCAGTCTGCCAGCCTTTTGCAGAGAGAAGTCAGAGGAGGAAGAGGAGCAGAGAAGCCCCAGAGAGAGAGAGAGAGGAGAAAGCAAGAAAGACCCAGAGGGGGAAACAGAAAAGGAACTCTGAGAACCCAAAGTCCATCAGCGGGTGAAGAGTTGGCAAAAGGGTACCGGATCCCAAACTGGTGGGGGCAAAAGCACACCCTAGCCAGAGACCGGAGGCCGTGGGCAGCGTCTGCCATGGCCACCCACCACATCCACCCCGAAGGCAAACCACGTGGAGGGTCAGGGAACCCAAGGCCAAGGGTCTCCCAACAGAAGGCCCGAGGGAGCTGGACCTAGGTGGATCACTAGTGGGGACGGCCAGAGGAAAGGACAGAAGGAGAGCTCAGGGTCACGCTCCGGGCTTGTTTGGGGGTTTGCTGAATCCAGGACCCGGTGGACGCAGCACGGCTCGGGTGGTCACTTGAAGCTGGAGTGACCGGAACATCAGCAGTGAGTAAATACCCTAAACTGCACAACCCGACTCTGTCTTCACTTAACATCTATACTGCACCACCACAACCCCCATCCTCTGCACCTGACCCCCTGAGGCTATACCCCACCCGTTGGGGGTTATACCACCAAAAGCTGCACCTACACCATCAGCCTCAGCGGACCCTGCTGCAGCGGCGGCCATAGTGACCGCAATACAACGGGTGGCGTAGTCGACAATAAAGAACTTAATAACATCTGTAGGACTGCCACATACAACTGAGTTTGACACCCTGGGCACGGACCGGGTCACAGCCACTCGGAAGACTACAACTCCCATCTGATCCGGCTCCGGATATTCCCCCTAAAGAATATGGCCCAGGGGGCGCGTCAGAAATGTATATACAGGTGTCAAATAAGTGCATGTTTATAAATAGCTAAAATGCAAATAATTCATACATCCAGATATTCATATACAGAATAGATGAATAGATATACAATACAGTACATAGATAATATCTATCCATACACAATACAGTGTATGATAAAGTACAAAGTGATTAATCAATCCATAATTGGTTACAAGTACATGCATAATTAAAAAAGATTACTCACTTACAATATTGAGGTAATAAGAGTCCAATGGGTCCTGATGCAAAATTTGGACCTGGACCCCCACCTGCATGTTGGTCAGATGTATGGGCCCTTGCAGCATTCTTAATCCTCTCAAGAAATACGTGTTGTTCTTCTTCCCCACAAAATGTAATAATATCCCCCATCCTGTACTAATGTCACCCATCATGGGCCCCTTATTGGTATTATGTGCTCTATCCTGGACCCCTTCCAGTAATAATGTTCCACATCCTGTGCCTTTTCCAGAAAGAATCTTTCACCTCCTGGCCCCTTCCAGTAACAATGTCCAACAGCCTGGGCCCCTTCCTGGTATAATATCCCCATCCTGGCCCCCTTCCTGGTATAATATCCCCATCCTGGCCCCCTTCCTGCTATAATGTCTCCCATCCTGGTCCCCTTCCTGCTATAATGTACCCCATCCTGAGCCCATTCCTGTAATAATCTCCCTATCCGGGACTCTTCTTGCTATAATGTCCCCCATTCTGGACCCTTTTTTGCTATAATGTCCCCCACCTTGAACCCATTCCTGTAATAATGTCCCTATCCTGGCCTCTTCTTGCTATAATGTCCCCCATCCTGGACCCTTTTTTGCTATAATGTCCCCCATCTTGAACCCATTCCTGCAATAATGTCCCTATCCTGGCTTCTTCCTCCTATAATGTCCCCCATCCTAGGCCCTTTCCAGTAATAATGTCCCCCCATCCTGGTGCAATGTCCCCATCCTAGTCCTTTCCAGCAATAATGTCCCCCATACTGAGCCACTTCCCGGTACAATGTCCCCCATCCTGGGCCCCTTCCTGGTATAATGTACCCCATCATGTGCCCCTTGCAGTTATAATGTCCCCCATCCTGATGTAATGTCCCCATCGTGGCCCTTTCCCGTAATGTATATCCCCAATCCTGGGCTTCTTCCTGGTACAATGACCCCCATCCAGATACAATGTCCCTCTTCTGGGCCCATCATGTAATAATGTTCTGCCGCTTTTCTCTAACACATTTATAAAAAGCCGAAACATTCGGCAGCTGACTTTGGGGTGCCTGCTATGGTCGACTCATGGCATCACTGGCACTGCCATATGCTGCTCACTGCAGTGCAGGGACCCAGCGGGTCTCTGCACAGTAATACATTTCAGCTGAATGTGCTTCCTTGGATCAGACCCCTATAATCATTGCAGGGCGCCAACTTTCTTATTCCTAATTCCTTGAACCACCAGACACTCCGCTCTTTACTTTTAATCTGCCTTTTGAAATAGGTATAAACTATTAAAAAAAAAAAATTAAAAGAGCAATTTTATTATAACTAAATTGGTTGTTAGTTTTTGGTCAGTCTATCTCTCTATCTAATCAGTAAACTCAGTCTGGTAAAAGCAGAGAATTCATCCCTAGTCTCTACAGGTCGTAATTCTCCTACACGGACTAATATGACAAAATTATACCAAATTAGGGCAATTTGAACGCTTGTCAATCCTGAAATTAGTGTCATTATCTGTGTCATCTGATATATCTGCAAGCAGACATAGAAGACTGTACACCGACAAAGTACATATACAACACACAAATAACCAAACAGGGAGGCCATGATCCAATTCTAAAACGGAAATGGAAAAGTTTTCCCCCTTGCAGCACTGCATATAAAATAATACCCATCATAATGCCATAATACACACATTATACATAATACACTCACAACACACAGAATATACTGTACATACAAAACACAGATAGTGAACACATAATACACATAGAAAAGACATGCATGCAAACAATACACAAGCAACACACAGATCGTACAGAGGACACGCAATCCACACATAAAACATGATGCACATATAAAGGGATCCTAACGGCTGATATGACGCGCCCCTGGGCCTGCTGTGTCGCGCAGCGTCTCGCGCACGGGGGCTTACCCGGAACCGGATCAGATGAGGGTTGTAGTCTCCGAGTGGCGGGGACCCGGTCCGTGCCCAGGGGGGTCAGACTCAGTGTGTGGCAGTCTTGATAGATGTTATTTGAGTGTCGACTACGCCACCCGTTGATTTGCAGCTATGGAGCTGCCGCTGCAGGGCAGACCGCTGAGGCCGGTGTAGAATTGTGCAGCGTGATAGTATAACCCCCAACGGGAGGGGTATGGCCTCAGGGCAGCCGACGTGGAAGATGGGGGTAAGCAGGAACCACTCAGAGACGGTGCGGTGTAATTCAGGGTCTTTACTGGTAACAACGATAGACCCTCCCGGAGTACTTGCTAGTGAACGGGGCCTGGTCAGTCCTTGAGCAGATGGGATCTCCCCTGGCCAGGCGGAGTTGTAGGCCTCCCAAACTGACTGTACTCTTCTGACTACCTTGCTAGAAGCGGATATAAGTAGCCCACGTCCCTGAGTGTACCGTGTGGTGCTCACCCGTATGGCCGGTGACTCGGGGCCTTCTAATGGCTTCCGCTCCACGATGGCGGTGCTGGTCCCACGCGTGTGACCGTGCCTTCGGGTTTCTGGGCCTGAGGACCTGAAATCCCCTGCCGGTCGGCTTCTGCTGCTGGATAAGAGTTAGTCCCCACAGCCTCGGACGCCGGGTCCGGTAAGAAAGCTTCTCAGTCAGGGCGAGCTCTGCAGCTGCCAGCCCCTGACTCGTAGTAGTATTGCTCCCACTGAGCTCCAGCTGTTTCTTCCTATGACTGTCTCTTGTCTCTACTCTCCTTGACTGCTCACCCTGCTTCAGCCCCGGGTTTATATAGGGGAAGTTCTTCCCCTCCCAAGACTGGGCAGGAGGTGTGGCATGCACAGGATCCCTGACCAAAGGACCTCCCACCTGCTCTCAGACATAATATCTCTATCACTGTGGCAACCAGACCCCTGGGGTGTCACATTCCCCCCTAGTGAAATTTAGTACTCCGGGACTAAACATATTTTAGAAAAACATAACAAGATATAACAATAACAATACAATAAAGAAACACATAAAGGTGGTCACGGCATGTCCGTAACCGGGTGCAGTCTTTGAAGAAAGCAAGGTGTCCATTTCACCAAAACAGGGAGACGTAACCAGGTAGGGGTCTGTCCTACCCCAAGTCCTTAACAGTCTCTAGTCCATCCTGGGTTACGCTCCAACTATGTACAAGGATTCCCGGTAAATCCACCAAGGACTCCTAAAAATAACTGGAAACACAAAATTATACACAAGCAACAATACACAGATAAACATAAATAAAACAATTTATACACTTCAAATCCTCCAGCGTGCGGGTAACTGGCCTCTAGTGGCCCTAGTGGACCTACGGAGCTGACTGCCTAGCCCTGAACTACAGGGTGTAGGAGCTGTCAAGGGTAAACTGGGCAGCTGTCTACCGGCTCTTTGGCTCACTAGGGATATGGCAGGCTCACTGCAAGCAGAGGGTTGATCCTCCTGGTCTGCGGGTGTGGGGTCTTCTGCCTCCTGGACCGGCTGTTCTTCCAGCTCTACCTGTTGCTCCGTAGGTGCTTGGGATGCTGGTTGGAGGAAGGTGAGTACGGGTACCACAACTGCACCATTGACTTGAGTCCAAGACCGAGGGAAGTCCCCGAGCACAGTACTAACCATATCTTCCCTTTCCTCTACGGGTCGATGGTCTTCTTGTTCCTCTTCAGGGTTCCTCAGTTGTTCGGGACACTTCTTCAGGTGGTCCCGGGATACAATAGCTGTGGTTTCCCCTCCGTCTTTACTGATGGTACAAACCTTCGGGTTCTCGTGGCTTGAGGGCAGTACGGTGTACGGGTCCTTTTCCCACTGGTCGTCCAACTTGTGGAGCCGTCTCTTCCTCTTCAAGACCTGCTCTCCGGGTACCAGGGGAACAGCGGGAGCATACTGGTTGTAAGTTTTCTCTTGTCTTTCCCTAGCCTGACAGAGACTTCGCTCCACACTCTCCTGTACTCTCCGGTACTGCTGCTGCCTCTCCGTGTCCCAGTCTGTTTCTGGTGAAGTGTCCTCGGGTGTCAGGACTCCCATTTCCAGGTCAACAGGTAACTTACCAGGTCTTGCCCTCATTAGGTAAGCCGGGGTACAGTTGGTGGAACCTACCGGGATGTGGTTGTATAGGTCCACCAGATCGGGCAACTTCTCAGGCCACAGACTGCGTTCTTCCAGGGGCAACGTTTTTAAAAGATCCATTACCACCTGGTTCATTTTCTCACAAAGTCCATTAGTTTGCGGATGGTAGGGTGTCGTCCTTATCTTCCGGCAGCCATACAGATTGCAGAATTCCTGGAAGACCTCCGCTTCAAAGGCAGGTCCCTGGTCCGTCAGCACTTGGTCCAGGTACCCGTGTGGACGGCAAAAGTGCTGCTGGAAGGCTCTAGCTGCTGTTTGAGCCGTTAAGTCCTTGACGGGGACGACAACCAAGAACCGGGAGTAATGATCCACGATGGTTAACGCGTAGACGTAGCCACTTCTGCTTGGGGTCAGTTTTACATGATCCAAGGCTACCAGTTCCAACGGTTGCCGGGTGACGATGGACTGCAGGGGAGTCTTCTGGCTGGCACGGTCCTTCCTTCTCAGGTTGCACGGGCCACAGTCTCTGCACCACTTCTCAATGGTTCCCCTCATGCCTACCCAGTGGAATCGCTCGCGCAGCAGGAACTCCAGCTTCTTCCACCCGAAGTGTCCAGCTCCGTCGTGGTATGCCTCCATCACCATGGCTGCGTCTCTTCGTGGCACCACTACTTGCCAGAGTAGTTCATGCGTCCGGGAGTTAACCATTCTGCGGCACAACTTCCCCTTGTAAAGGAACAGTCGACTCTTCTCTGCCCATAGTTGTTTGGCTTCCTCCGGAGCGTCTGGTTCAAGGCAAGCCTCCGGGCGAGTCAGCATCTCCTTCACCAGTCGGACGGCAGGGTCGCTGTCTTGCGTTTCCGCCCAGTTGTAGTGAGGTAAGGGGTTCAACGTAGCAGCCTGCTTACTCCTTACCCGGTGGGAATACTGGATAGTCCCATGACGGTGGAACGCAGGGAGTTCAACTTCTTCCAGTCCCTCCGGATCTTCTCCTTCGTCCGGCAGGTTGGGCATCCTGGACAGGGCATCCGCGTTGGTATTGGAGCGTCCGGCCCGGTATTTGATTGTGAACTCGTAGTTGGACAGACGGGCCATCCACCTCTGCTCCAGGGCACCGAGTCTTGCCGTGTCCAGGTGTGTCAACGGGTTGTTATCCGTGTACACGGTGAACCGGGAAGAAGCGAGGTAATGCTTAAAGCGCTCGGTGACTGCCCATACTACGGCCAGGAACTCTAGCTTAAATGAGCTGTAATTCTCGGGGTTCCTTTCGGTGGGTCGCAGTTTTCGGCTGGCGTAGGCGATTACTCGTTCCTTCCCCTGCTGGATCTGGGACAGTACGGCTCCTAGCCCGATGTTACTGGCGTCGGTGTAGAGGATAAAGGGCTGGCTATAATCCGGGTACGCCAGGATTTCGTCCCCCGTGAGGGCCATCTTCAGCTGGCGGAAGGACTCTTCTTCCAACTCCTCCCATTTGAAGGGCGGCTTCTGGTTCTTGGCCTTCCGGGACTGGCCTATCAGGAGGTCCTGCATAGGTGCTGCCTTTTTGGTGAAACCGGGAATAAACCTTCGGTAGTAGCCTACCAACCCGAGGAACTGCCGCACTTCTTTTACGCTGGAGGGGCTTGGCCATTCCTTAATTGCAGTGATCTTATCAGGGTCGGGAGCCACTCCGTCAGCGCTCACCACGTGTCCCAGGTACTGCACCTTTGGTTTCAGGAGGTGACACTTGGAGGGTTTCACCTTTAGGCCGTAACTCGCCAGAGCTTCGAGCACTTCCGCCAGGTGTTTCAGGTGGTCCTCATACGTCTTGGAATATACGATGACATCGTCCAGGTACAACAAGACCGTCTCGAAGTTTCTGTGTCCCAGACAACACTCCATTAGTCGTTGGAAGGTTCCCGGTGCGTTGCAGAGTCCGAACGGCATGCAGGTGAACTCGCTAAGTCCCATCGGGGTGGTGAATGCGGTCTTCTCCCGGTCCGCCTCTGCTACAGGAACCTGCCAGTACCCGCTAGTGAGATCCAAGGTAGAGAAGAAGTTAGCAGATCTTAAAGCAGCCAACGACTCCTCTATCCTTGGTAAGGGGTACGCATCCTTGTGTGTGATACGATTGATTTTCCGGTAATCTACACACATCCTCATGGTGTTGTCTTTCTTTCGGACTAAGACTAGTGGAGCTGCCCAGGGGCTACAGCTATCCCTGATCACCCCAGCCTCCTTCATGTCTCTAAGCATCCCCTTGGCGTGTTGGTAGTGGGCAGGGGGTACGGGTCGATACCTCTCTTTTATAGGAGGATGGTCTCCCGTGGGGATGTGGTGTTCTACCCCCTTGACTCGCCCGAAGTCTAACGGGTGTTTACTGAACACTCTCTCGTACTCCTGAACCACCCGATAGACTCCTTGTTTCTGGTGTGCGGGAGTGGAGTCAGTACCCAGATGTAGTTGCTGACACCAGTCCTCCATGTTTTTCTTAGAGCCGTTACCTTCCTCCGGGTGAGATGGAGGCAAGGGTTCCACAGATTGTATAGAATTTTGGTTAATGGTATATAATTTGGCTAGCGTGGCATACCGGGGCAGGTACACTTCCCTCTCCCCGATATTTATTATGCGAACGGGCACCCTCCCATGGCGTACATCAACCACCCCCCGTGCTGTCAAAATGGTGGGCCTACTGTCCGAGTAAACTGGTTCTACCATTGCCTGGTAATCTCTACCTCTCAGACCAATAGCTGCCCGGCACCAAATCATCATTTCACTTTTTGGGGGCATGGCAATAGGAAAAGGGTCACACATTCTTACGCTACCAATCTCACCGCCGGAGAGTTCCACCTGTTGCCGTCGCATCAGTGCCCGGATCTCTTTCTGGAGCACCCGCTGCTCGCCGGAGCTGGCGTTCTTGGCAACCTGCTGTAAAAGGAAAATCACCTCTGCAAGACAATTTTCAATTACATTAGTTCCTAGAGTTATTTTTGGGTGACTCTCATGTTTGTCAATATCTACAATGATCAGTCCCTGTGCTGCCAGTTCGACTCTACCGATTTTGATGGTCACCTCTTTAAATCCGATCTGTGGCACGGGCTGGCCATTGCTGGCGATGATACTCAAGTCGTCGTCAGGGTAGCGGGTAATATCCGAGTCATTCCAGTACTGCTTAAAGAGCACGTACGGGATGGTGGTGACCTGTGACCCGGTGTCCAGTAGGGCACTCATGGGAATGCCATCCAGTACCACAGGCAAGACTGGACGTCCTCCCACATATCTGTCGCGCCAGTTCGATGGGCCTGGTGATCTTTTTCCTGGGGGTTGGCCCTCTACCCCAGGTTGTGCCCGTTTAAAGAACAGTACCTTGCCATATGTCCAGGTTGATTGCAGCGGCGGCAGATGGGTCGTCCGTCCTCGCTGTATCGGTCACTGGGTCTTCCTCTGGCCGGTGGGGTCCTCCTTGGTCGACGCCACGGGATGTCCTCCGGTCCGGATGCCAGCTGGATCTTCCCTGGGGTGGAAGCCTGTAAAGACTGCACAGTTCGGGTTAGCGCAGCAACGCTCTTAGCTAGCTCTTGGACCTGATGGTGTAGGTCTGGAGCTGGGTCATTGTCCAAAGCCTGCGCATCAGCTCCCACAGGCCCTGCCTACAAGGGCGCCGCCTCCTGGTGGTAAGTGATAGCAGGGCGCTTGTGGGTCACAACGCCACCCGGTGCCGGTTCTCGGAGCACCCGGATGGCTCTGTCCTTGAACTGTGCAAAGCCCAGATGGGGATCCTGTAAGGCCATTGCCCGCAACTGGGTTCGGTGGGTATTACAATACAGTCCCTCTATAAACTGTTCGGTCAACAGCCTGTCCTCGTTTCCCACTCCATCAGGGTCGGTCTGCTTAATGGCCCTCAGGGCCTCTTGTAGGTTTAGTGCATAGTCCCTTATACTCTCATGCGCTCGCTGCTTGCACCCGTAGAATCTAAGCTTAATCTCGGCTGAGGTGCGGGTATCAAAGGTGTCCTTCAGCCGGGTTAGTATCCCTGCGACAGTCTTCCTCCCAGGTGGCCAGGATTTTACTTCCCTTTTGGCTGCCCCGGTTAGTTGGGCCACCAGGATGCTCACTTTTTGCTCTTCTGTGAGGGGGTACACCTGGAAGAGGCTATCCAGCTTTTCTCTAAAGTCATGCAGGGTATGTGACTCCCCTGAGTACTGGGGTAGCCAAGCTGCTCCCGGGATATAGGGCATGGTGAAGGGCATAACTGCAGCAGCGGTAGCGCTGGCGGGGGTTGAGGCAGTGAAGCTCTCCTCCGTATCCGACATCTTCCTCCCCCCTAGTGGACCGTGGCCTACCTTGCGATGATCCTGTTCCGTAGGCCGCGGCTCCGCAGTGGATCGTCAGGGTTGAGGACCTTCCGTCGCGCTCCTGTGACGTCGGCGTCTGCTGGGCTCCTTCCAGGACCTTACGCAACGTCCGGACGTGAGGCGGGGCTTCAGTTCTCGCGCGCTTTCGGAGTCCACGCCCCTCTTCTTCCCGCGCGGCGTCCTCAAGATGGCGTCCAATGGCGGGAAAACTCCACGGATGGCGGGAAGAAGGCAGAAGATGGCGCCGGATGGCGGGAAACTTCACCGATGGCGGGAAGAAGGCTGAAGATGGCGCCGGATGGCGGGAATCTTCACCACAGGTAAGTTTGAAAAGTCTCTTTTTCAGGCACGCAGTACCCGGTGGTTGCGGGCACGAAATCCTGCCGACTACGCCAAAAGTTGACGCGCCCCTGGGCCTGCTGTGTCGCGCAGCGTCTCGCGCACGGGGGCTTACCCGGAACCGGATCAGATGAGGGTTGTAGTCTCCGAGTGGCGGGGACCCGGTCCGTGCCCAGGGGGGTCAGACTCAGTGTGTGGCAGTCTTGATAGATGTTATTTGAGTGTCGACTACGCCACCCGTTGATTTGCAGCTATGGAGCTGCCGCTGCAGGGCAGACCGCTGAGGCCGGTGTAGAATTGTGCAGCGTGATAGTATAACCCCCAACGGGAGGGGTATGGCCTCAGGGCAGCCGACGTGGAAGATGGGGGTAAGCAGGAACCACTCAGAGACGGTGCGGTGTAATTCAGGGTCTTTACTGGTAACAACGATAGACCCTCCCGGAGTACTTGCTAGTGAACGGGGCCTGGTCAGTCCTTGAGCAGATGGGATCTCCCCTGGCCAGGCGGAGTTGTAGGCCTCCCAAACTGACTGTACTCTTCTGGCTACCTTGCTAGAAGCGGATATAAGTAGCCCACGTCCCTGAGTGTACCGTGTGGTGCTCACCCGTATGGCCGGTGACTCGGGGCCTTCTAATGGCTTCCGCTCCACGATGGCGGTGCTGGTCCCACGCGTGTGACCGTGCCTTCGGGTTTCTGGGCCTGAGGACCTGAAATCCCCTGCCGGTCGGCTTCTGCTGCTGGATAAGAGTTAGTCCCCACAGCCTCGGACGCCGGGTCCGGTAAGAAAGCTTCTCAGTCAGGGCGAGCTCTGCAGCTGCCAGCCCCTGACTCGTAGTAGTATTGCTCCCACTGAGCTCCAGCTGTTTCTTCCTATGACTGTCTCTTGTCTCTACTCTCCTTGACTGCTCACCCTGCTTCAGCCCCGGGTTTATATAGGGGAAGTTCTTCCCCTCCCAAGACTGGGCAGGAGGTGTGGCATGCACAGGATCCCTGACCAAAGGACCTCCCACCTGCTCTCAGACATAATATCTCTATCACTGTGGCAACCAGACCCCTGGGGTGTCACAGATACATACTGCCCGATCCATGGCGAGCAAGTATCAGCCACTGGCTGTATGATTTTAGCTATGCATGACTCTGAAAAACATACTTTAAAAGCTCCCGAGGACCAAGCCACATGGAAGACTAATCGAACAGGCGGGTCCCTAGCAGTCTATCCCTGCCCACTCCTCTGGAGTGACAGGTCTCTTCCGATGTGCATGTATAAGGAATGATCTGTCAGTCATTGGCAGTGGGTAAGTGCATCTCACTAAATTAGATTATCATCAAAAAATTAATACAAACACATATCAAACATATACGCAGACAACACGTAAATATACACATAACACATATCATACATTATACTAACTCAATACACATTCAACCATATGTGGCGCCCCTGAGGGTTCAGTCGCTACAGGGGTACTGCACCTCAGAACGAGGTGTGGTATCTCCTCTCCCAGGTAAGGATGGAGTACCACACAGGACCCCAACCACACACTCAACACTACACCACTGTAGTTCAGAAGGGGGCCTAAAGCACCATAGTGCTGCCCCGGGCCTGAATGAAGGAGCTGGGGGGAACCAAAGTTAGGGGGAACCACGTAGTGAGTGAGGGTGGAGGAAGCACTTTACTTAAGCACTTAATTAGAATCATATATAACTGGAGGCCATTTTAATAACCGGGTCTTTAGTCGTGGGTCTTTGGGACGGCAGGTCAGCACAAGGCTGCAGCCGGCTGAGGGTCCACGGGGCAGAGTTATAACGGGCTCTGTCCCCGGTCAGAGTCCAACCAAGAAGGCCCAGGAGGGGAGCAGAGGAGACAGGCGAAAGGATCTCAGGGGGTGCGGACGGAGCGGAGTGGCCACCTGCATACCTTATTCTGGCCCTGCCAGAGAGACCCTGCCGCAAGAGGGGGTACTGGTCCCCGATTATCTGACTTTGCACTTCACGTCTCTGTCGGAAAAGTCCGGAGGCTTATGTGGATCCCAGGGGGATACGGACGGAGCGGAATCGCCACCTGTATGCCCTAATCTGAGTTTATCCAGAGGGACCCGGCCTTACGCCACGTTCTCACCACCAGTCACCAAAAAGGGTACCCAGTCGGTCCGGGAACTACACGTTACCCACAAGGGACATCGCAGTACCCGTACGGGACTCAGTGGGGGACACAAGGCGAGAGAAGTTCAACAAGAGAGGAACACACTAGAGCAGGGGTCCTGTGAAGCGCTCCTGAACTACCTGGAGTGTGCTGAACCCCACCCTGGCGGCCGCAGCTCGCCGTGTGACAGCAGAGAGAAGCTCTGAGCTGAGAAAACACTACCGTGAGTAAAGACTTGGATAACTTCAACTACTGCCTCTGTCTGTTCTTTCCTCCGCGGCTCTGCACCCGCCAGCGCTCTATTCTGCATCCCTCTCTATACTGCCCTGAGGCCTCGCTCCACCTGTGGGGAGCAGCACCAACTAAGCTGCCTGAACACCAGCCTCAGAGGACTGTTGCAGCGCTGGTGATCCTCACCAGACACCACGGGTGGCGTCACGAACATTCCCCTATCCCATACAACTTTCCCCCCTTTTCTTCTTTTTAAGAGTGACCCCAGGGTACGGGCCAGGGAGCCGGCCACTGCGACATCCCCCAAGATCGGGCAACAACAAGGCCTGGGCGCCGAGTCGTCCCCATCCCCTGGGCGCGTCACATACATCACACATTCATGCAAACAACTCAAACATGATACACATGCAAGACACACACATACCTCCCAACTTAGAAAGTTAAGAAAGAGGGACACATACTGTGGCAATTTTTAATTTTAACTAATTTAAGCTAATCCACTTCCCTATTCTCGCGCCCAGTCCTTATAGGTGCCTAAATATTGATATTGCTCCCAATGAAGACCATTAAAGTTCCCACACAGTACAATACCAGCCAGTAGTATGCCTACTACACACAGTATAATATACATAGAGGCTCTTCACACAATATGATGCCTTCAGTGGCTGCCACAGATTATACAATGTGGCACATTATACTATCACCCACAGCACCCTCCCACACAGTATGATGATCCCACAGTCTCCACACACAGTATGATGCCCCTACAGTACATTTCCCCACACAGTATAATGCTCCCACTGTCCCTCCCACAAAGTATAATGCATCCACAGTTCCCCATACACAGTATGATGCCCCATTAAACCCTGACACACAGTATGATGTCCCCACAGTTCCTTCCACACAGTAAAATGCCCACGTATAGTATGATGCTCCCACGGTACATTGCCCCCCACCTTCTGATGCTCCTATAGTCCCCTTAACACAATATATTGCCCCCACACAGTATAATGTGCACACAGAGCCAAACACAATATAATGCCTCCACAGTCCCACTACAAACAGTATGATGCCTCCACAATCTCCCTCACATAGTATCGTGCCCCATAGTCCCCTCACACATAATGTAATACCACCACACAGTATGATGTCCCTACAGTTCCCATAGTGTCCCTCACACAAGCATCCCACTTGCGTGCAAACCTGTTCCTCAGCTTCTTTCCACTGCTCAGTCCATGACGTGACACTGTCTCTACAAGGTCAAAATGGTGCAGCAGGGATCTGAAGTCCCCCTGTACCACCATTGTTCATTTGCATCTGCATCCTAAGGACACTGATATAGTTGAAGTCAGGAAAGAGCCCTGACCTCCCGGGACATCAGGACTTCCCCCCCAAATTTGAAGCTGTCTTGCTGAATCCAGGAGGATGAGAGATGCAGTATATACTGTATAAATCATACTTGATATTGTCACGGGTGTGCCAGGTGTGACAGACAGTCACTCTGAATCTGGCTGTCGAAGGTCGCTGCGCTTGGCATTGCAGATGTCTTTTTGATCCTCTCATCTCTTTGGTATTGTTGTATCCTTCCTTTAGGACCCAGTAGCTACCTCCACCTTCTGCTGCTGATTGACACACCTTTGCTTGGTAGTTAAATACTCTCAGTTTCTCCAGATAGGCGCCGGTGATAGTTCTATGTACCTTTGTGTTGGCTTGGAGCACTAACAGTTGGCTAGTTTCTTCTCTGGTGCCCTTGGAGGACAGTTGGCGTTATCTCTCTGGTGTCTGCTCAAGATAAGTGTATACCCTTTGTTTGTCTACCTTGTTGTCTTTAGTTTGTAGTGGGGCTTGACCAGTGCTCACCCTGTCCCCTCCCTATCTAGGGCCAAGCTCTAGGGACATTCAGGACTTAGGTTCCTGCTCGGCGATAGGTGTGGTACCTATATAGGGACGATAGGGTAAACAGGGTGATATTAGATCTGCCTAGGGGTCTCCACTCCCCTTTCCCTAGTGTCTGGACTCCCTTCCCCTCTTTCCTTCGTGTTGCACTTAGTCTTTCCCTCACCTTGCGTGGCATATATAGATTCAACCACCCATCATACATAATACAGATTCAGCATCACTTTATAATTCACTTTCAACCATACCTCATACATATATGCAAATACATGTATATTACACATGCAACACACACACCTTACTTAATGTAGGTTCAAACATACATCATGAAATAAATCCAAGAGCACCATATACTTTACATATAAGTAAACAACACATGCATAATACACATACAACACACATCATACATAACAGAGATTAACCCCTTTAAAGCCCAAGATGTAGTAATACATATCTGTGCCCTGGGACTTAAGAGCCTGATACGTATTAGTACGTCATATCTTTAATGCGGCACCGCGACCGAAGTCGCGGTGATCGCATTAAATTTCCGGCGCCATCTTACCTCTGGGTAGATGGCGCCGTCATCCCGAGGGGTATCGCCGCCCCCCCGCACCAGCGATCGCTGTGATTGGCTGTGATTGCATGAAACAGTGATCTGCAGCCTAGGATCGGTGCTCCTAAGAGCACCGATCCTAGGCTGTTGCTAGGACACCCCAGCCCTGGACCCAAAGCGCTAAGATCGGTGCGATCGCCAATCACATCGATCGCACCTATCGTAGCGCGATCGCGCGGTGACAGGGCGGTCATGGGGCGGTGACCGGCTTGTGACCTGCCTGTCACCGCCCCATGACCCCCTGTAATGTGATCCAAGCCCCCAGACTGCTGTGATTGGAGCGATCGATGATGACATTGATCGCTCCAATCAGAGTACCTGAATACAGGTGATCGGGCAGTCACAGGGAGGTGTCACATCCCTGTGACCCCCGGTGATGCATGCTCTGCTAAAGCCATGTCTGATTGGTGCGATTGTAAGGGGTAAGACCGGGGTGTAAGTACTTTCAGAACAAGGGATCCGGAACTGCCGGGGCCATGCCTCTGGTTGCAGGCGGAAGACAGACTGCGAGCACAGGAGTCAGGTGACCAGGAAGCTGGGGGCGTGTCTAGGAATAGGGAGAAAAAGGAGTTTTGCGTGGGAAACCAGGCAGTTGACAGTGGGAGTCAAGCCCGACTAGAGGGAGAAGAGACGCAGGGTCCGTGGAGCTGAACAAGTGAGGTGCAGTGTTATGAACTAGGGGTTCAGTGGTTCAAACCGGGTTCAGTGGTTCAAACCGGAAACCGCCCGCTGCCGCCAGAAGACGTGGAGCCGAGCAAGTTAGGTGCAGTGTTATGGACTAGGGGCTCAGCGGGTCAAACCGGAGACCGCCCGCTACCGCCAGAAGACGGAGCATTGTTTAGGCGGGGAAGCCAGAAGAAAAAAACACCGGCATCAGCCGGCATCTGCCTTGTTGGGAACAAGAGTCAGCTAAGTGTAAAACTGCCCATTACAGCCGTGTCGACTCTGCTACATCTAGCCAAACTGTGAATTGTTATTTATAGTCTGTTACCTGCTACTCCCCTTGTTGTCCCTATATTTCTCCTGTTACTCCCTGCGTGGAGATTGTCCCTGTTACAGTAAATCCCCCTTGTTTATTAACCCTGTACTGCCTGCTCTGTGTTTCTGTGTCACTGCATCTAAAGTACCTGTGTTACATTTGGCGTAGTCGGCAGGATGCAGTCTTTAGACACAGGCACTGCAGATCAGTCCCTCCTGGGAGCCCCTGGATCTAGTTTGCCGCTGGGGGCCATGCTCAGCAATCTCCCAAAGTTCACCGGCGACAACATGATGCTGTGGGACTGGGTTGAGAGAGTTAGGAGTATGGTACGTATGCATCCGATGACCCCAGCTATGCAAGCCGAAATAGCCCTACTGGCCCTAGATGGCAAGGCCCGGCAGTCCGTGATGTACCGCCCTCCTCATGACCGGGATACTGTAGAAAAAGTGGTGTGGACATTGGAGGAGATGCATGGGGATCCCACCAATGTAGGAGAGCTGAGGATACGGCTGTTTCACCAAGTACAGCAGGAGGGGGAGACTGTGACGCAGTATGTTAATGCATTACAGAGGGTGCATGCCTATGTGGCGCCCCGAAGGTTCGGTTGCCACAGGGGTATTGCACCTCAACCAGAGGTGTGATATTCCACTCCCAGGTAAGGATGGAGTGTGGACCAGGGCTCAGTTAGCTGCATACACACACTCACCCCATTTTCAGGGGACAGCTCAACTGTGCTCCCATTTATGCAGGCACGACTGACTAGGCTCGACGGTGCTCCCATTTATGCAGGCACAACTGACCATGTCCCTGGCTGGAGTGGGGAGGGGGGAGAGAACCCAGTGATGTAGGAGCAGTAGGGGACGGTTTCTGGAGCATAGGAAGGAGCTCATTGGGTGCAGGTCACCTGAGCTCAACACAGAGAAGCAGATAAAAGGTGGGAGCCATCTTTAGAGAGAGTTCTGAGTTCTGAGAGAAAGAGAGTAGCAGCTCAGTCAGAGCTGTCAGGGAGCTGTGGCTCAGCCTGAGCTCAGCTCCACGAGGCAGGCCTGGAGAGAAGGCCGGGGCCAGAGTGGAGAAGAGGAGAAGGAGAAGGAAGGAAAGAGGAGAGACAGAGGAGTAGAAAGGCTCCAGAAACAAGAAGGCAGAAGGGACCCTAAGAGAGCAGAACGGACAGCAACCGTTGCAAGCCCGCGTTATATCGGGTGAAGGGTCAGGCCGCGGAAGGGTACCGGATTCCCAAGTTGGTGGAGGTAAATCATCCCTCAGCCAAGAACCGGAGGTCGTGATCATTTATTGGTGCGACCCCTTGCTACACCCACTAGGAAGGCACCACATAGGGTCAGGGAAACTGGCGCCAAGTTTTACCAGAGAAAGCCCGAGGCAGCCGGACAGAAGCGTGGTCACTGGTGGGGCACGAGAGGCCAGAGAAAGGATAGCAGGGGGTCCTGTGCCACACTCCTGAGTTGCCTGGGGGTTGACTGAGCCCCTCACCTGGTGGACGCAGCATGGCTTGGGCAGTCATTGCTGACAGAAGTGACTTGGATATCAACTGTGAGTAAAAGGCCTGAACTGCACCATTGGACTCTGTGTGATTTCAGCGGCGCCTGCACCATCACCCCCAGCATCCACCTACATTGCCCTGAGGCTACAGTCTTCCCGTGGGGAGTTATCCTATCCCTGTGCTGCACACCAACATCAGCCTCAGTGGTCTGCCGCGCAGCGGCGGTTATCTCTGACCGCAATCCACGGGTGGCGTAGTCGGACATTCCCAAATCTATAAATAGACTGCCACAATTTGGTCTGACCACCCTGAGCCACGGGATCGGGTTGCCACTACTTCCCCCAGCATCGCATAGAAGCCCGGTTCCGGGTGCCCCACGGCCCAGGAGGCGAGTCACCTATATCACTAGAAAAGACGACATGGGGAATTTGGGACTGGGCCCCCCTGACGTGATCTTAAGGGACCAATTTGTGGCAGGCCTCAGGGATGTGCAGCTGAAGCAGGCCTTGCGAGAGCGCCTGGGTTCTAACCCACGTATGACTTTTCTAGAAGTGGGGGTGGAGGCATGTGTGAGAGAGCAGGAGATGGGGGTGACGGCCCTGGCAGGGATGGTCCGGAGTAATGAGGTACCCACCCTGCCTGCAGCCGAACCGGAATGGGCTCGAGAGATGCGAAAGGAGATACAGGAAATGCGGGGTGAATGGTCCTGTCTCAAGAAGACCCCTGTACCGACACCAGAGATACCCGGATCGATTGCCCCAGTTAGGGAAAGAATTGAATTCAGGCCCCGCCCCGCAGGAGAGTTCCATAGAGAAGTGAGGCAGCCCTACACAGACAGAGACACGACCTGCTGGAAGTGCGGAGGCGCAGGACATTACGCCAGGGGCTGTGCAAGCTGAGGGCGGACCCTGTCGCGGCAGCCATTAAACTAACGGGCTCCGTGTTTGGGGGACACAGCCCGGAGCCTAAGGAAGGGGAAAGAAAAAGAGGAAGTCCCACAGACCTAGTTTCCACCAGCCCGACTGTCTGGGCCGAAAAAAGCGGTCGGGCTGTTCACTGCCTGATTGACACAGGATCCCAGGTGACTATGATGACAGAAGCCTACTTTCAACAGCAATTTCCAGAGATACCGTGGCCTGAATGGGGACCAGTAATTAGACTCACGGCAGCTAATCAATTACCCATCCCGGTCGCAGGGGTGGTATGAATGAAGATCCGAGTGTATGGAAAAGATGTGGGAAAAAAAGGGGTCGTCTTGGTCGCAGGGGAAACCAGAAGTGGACCCCCGGTGACCCTCCGAATGAATGTGCTGAAAGAGATTGGGCAAATCCTGATTAGTGAGCCAAAGGAGATTCCTCTAGACCGGTGGGACCCACAAACCCCCCAAAGGAGGGTTTTTCAACAATTAATCCGAGCCACCCAAGCTCAGGAGACGTCGAGTGAAGGGAAGGTCCTGGGGAAAATAATAGTACCATCAGTTATGGCGCTCACCTTACCGCCAGGACAAACTGTACTCACGTTACCCGCACGGACCTGCACACCTCTTGAGGGGGTCGAAGTTCAGATAGAACCAACATCGATGGACAAAGTACCCCCCGGACTCCTGGTGGCTCGGACACTGGCCACCATCCAGGGTGGCAATGTTATGGTGCGGTGCGTTAATCTGGGCGAAGGTGATCTCACACTCCCTCCCAGGGCGGAAATAGCCCAGATTCTGGGAATGCCAGAGAAGTTTGTGCGACCTGAAGTGGTACAGCTGTCCGCTGTACGAGGAGACCCCTGGACTCTGGCGGTCACCATTCCGCCGGAATCCCACTGTTCTAGTGCGAAGGGGGGATGAAGAATCCTAGGAAAAATGTGGGCTGAATTGACGGGACTTACACCTCGACAGGTGCAGCAGGTTGAGGAGGTACTGAAGCGGTACCAGGAAGTCTTTGCTTGCCATGAGGATGATTTTGGTTGCACCGAAGCCATTACCCACGAGATTCCTATGGGGAGCGCTGCCCCAGTGCGGGAGAGATACTGGCAGATACCTCCCCAGATGTATAAAGAGGTCAAGGAAATGCTAGCCTATATGTTACAGAATGGTGTGATACGGGAGAGTGAGAGTCCGTGGGCAGCCCCGATTGTCCTGGTCAGGAAGAAAGATGTGACCCTGCGGTTCTGTGAGGACTATAGACGACTGAATGCCTGTACAGTACGAGACTCTTACCCACTACCCCGAATCGAAGAGTCCCTGTCGGCCTTGGGGAAGGCAAGATACTTCTCCTCCTTGGATCTGGCCAGCAGGTATTGGCAAGTGCCCGTGGCCGAACATGACCATGCGAAGATGGCGTTCATATTACCCATGGGACTGTTCGAGTTCAATCGGATGCCCTTCGGCCTGACTAATGCCCCCGGGACATTCCAGTGTCTGATGGAGAGGTGCCTGGGTGATTTGAACTTCGAGGCGACACTGATTTATCTTGACGACATAATTGTCTATGCCGCCACCTTCGAGAAGCACCTCCAGTGACTGAAGCAAGTACTGAGTCGCCTACAGAGTCATGGCCTAAAGGTGAAGCTGTGGCGCCCTGCTGCGCACAGGTGCCACAGAACCCAGTAGGGTGCATGGATGGACTTCTCCACAAGAGGCCATCACACATTCACACACCTCCACCCTACCACCTCAGACCACCAGAGGGAGCCCGTTAGGGATATATATAGAGATGAAGGAGCCAGGCAGCTCAGTCAGAAGTGAGAAGTTAGTTGTGAGAGAGTGTGCTGGCACTTAGACCAGCGAAGACGCAGCTCGTCTGCTGCTGCTGTAGTGAGGGCCCTGAGTGTGGCCGACGGCAAGGAGGAAAGGAGAGAGAAGTTGAGGGGGCAGAGGAGCGTACCAGGCTCATCCCGAAATATACACCGGACACCGGGTCCGCGCCTACAGGGACCCTTTACACCCAGTAGGGACCACCGGATACCTGGAGGACTACAAATCCCAGGTCGACCAACGCTGACTACTGTACCAGGGCTAGGAGTCACGGAGGCCCCAGCGTCCAGGGAGAGTGATCTCCAAGAGAAGGCCCTACCACCAGGTCAGCAGGTGCAAGAGAGAGAGACAGTAATTAAGCCAGGCCTAGCTCCAGGCAGGTCAGAAGCTTAGCAAGTGGAAGCAACGGATCAGGAGGTCCTATACCCGCTCACTGGGGAGAGTCCAGAAGTGCACCCTGCCTACCGAGTACCCTGGACCATACCTGCAACTACACCAGTAAAGGTACCGAAGCGAACCCCCGTGTGAGTGTCCGTCATTTCTTCCTGAACCGCCATGGCCGTCTCTCCCCTGTACCACCATCCATTACCCCACGCTGCCCTGAGGCCCGCTCCACCTGTGGGGAGCTGTTCCATCACAAGCTACCCTACCATCTGCTCCCTTTAGCCGCATTCCACAGGTGGCGTCATGAACACTTTCCAAATCCCCTATAAATAATTCCCCTTTTTGTTGACCGCCCTGGGCCACAAACCGGGCCAGCCACCGTGATATCCCCCACCGGCATCCATAGAGGCCCGGCTGCCGAGTACCCCACGGCCCTGGGGGCGCGTCAAAGCCCCAGAAGTGCCACCTGTTCCGCAGACAGATTGAATATCTCGGTCATACTGTGTCCAGTGAAGGAGTCAGGCCCACCCGGGAAAAGGTGGCCGCTGTACAGGAGTGGCCTACCCCGAAGACAGTGAAGGACGCTGGGGCCTCCCTGGGACTTGCCGGGTACTACCGAAGATTTGTGAAGAACTTCACCCGCATAGCCAACCCATTGCTGGAGCTACTTAAGGGAGTGCCGGCGGGCTCCAAGAATCAGGCAATTCGGTGGGGAAGTAGCCAGGAAGAGGCCTTCCATGCCCTAAAAATGGCCCTGACCAAGGCCAAAATACTTGCCTATGCGGATTTCTCCCAACCATTCATACTTCTACACTGATGGGAGCCTACATGGTCTGGGAACCGTGTTATCCCAAGTACAGGAGGAGAAAGAGCGCGTGATTGCGTACGCCAGTCGCTCCCTTCACGACTCTGAGAGGAACCCAGATAATTATAGCTCTTTCAAATTAGAGTTGCTGGCTCTGGTTTGGGCAATGACCGAAAAGTTTGCAGAGTATTTGTCCGGGTCCGAAGTACTGGTGAGAACAGATAACAGCCCGCTGGCTCACCTGGAGAATGCGAAATTGGGGGCCCTGGAGCAGCGATGGGTGGCCCGTATGGCCAGGTACCGGTATAAGATCGCCTACCGGTCTAAGGCAGAGAATACTCACGCCGACGCCCTCTCCAGAGTGACATATGAATGGCCTGATCATGACCACGATGAAGATTTGGAGGCGGATGAGGTCCCTAGCTTTCAAAGTTTCGTGGGACTGCTGGTCGCGGCGCAGGGACAGATTGGAGAGACGTCAGAAGAACAAGTGCTAGGGCAGCCAAGACTCGACTGGGTCCGACTTCAACAGACTGACAAAGAAGTCACCCAATTACGTTAATGGGTGGCTTTGAGACAGGTCCCCAGTCGAAAGGAGAGGAGTACCCTGTCCCCGGGGGCCCTGAAATTGCTGGGACAATGGGAGAGACTTTGTTTGCGAGACGGGCTGCTGTACCGATGGGTACAGCTACTGCGAGAGTTCGGGATCACTTGGCAAGTGGTGATCCCAGAGAAGTTGGTCAGAGTAGTGGCTAAGGAGGCTCATGAACGAGGGGCTCACTTTGGACCAGAGAAGACATTTCAGTGGTTGCAGAGGCTGGTGTATCACCCCCGACTGCGAGCAACAATAGAAGACACTTGTCGAAGATGTCGGAGCTGTGAGCTGGTTAAGCCCCCGGAGCAGGGGGTCTCCATAGAAACCATTGTGACTTCTGCCCCCTTGGAGGTACTGATGATCGACTATTTGACTGTTGGACCGGCGCATCTCGGGTATGAACATTGCCTAGTGATGACAGACCACTTCACAAAGTTTGCGGTGGTGACCCCGACCAGAGACCAGACCGCCGAATCTGCTGCACAGGCCATCTGCCGAGACTTCATTCGAGTGTACCGCTGCCCAAAGAGGATCCATTCCGATCAAGGCGCCTGCTTCCAGGGCCGGGTGATGGAAGAGCTGCACCGGTTGTACAGGATTGAGAAGTCACGGACTACTCCTTACCACCCTCAAGGAAATGGGGCCTGTGAACGCTTTAATCGGACACTGATCCAAATGCTTCACACGTTGGAGGAAGATCGGAAGGTACGGTGGCCTGAGTTTGTGGCCGAGCTGGTGTGGGTCTACAACAATCGAGTGAATAGTACAACGGGGTTCACTCCTTATACCTTGCTGTTCGGGCGAAAGGGGCGAGAGATTACCGAGTTAGAGCTGGACCCCGAGGAGGACTACCCACGGACGGGGATGTCTTCCTGGGCCCGGGAACACCGGCATCGACTGCAGACCCTCCGATGGTTGGTACACCAAAAGTTTTGGGAGCTCAAACATCATGAGACATTGCCTCTTCGAGGGACAGCTCTGAGGCCCCGGGGAGCGGGTGTTGGTTCGAGACAGGCAGCCCCGAGCCAAATTGAGTAGGCGGTGGGAATGGACCCCGCACCGAGTGAAGCGCAGGGTTGGCTCTGAAGGACCTGTGTATGAAGTTCAACCCGAGGGGGCTGAAGGAGCCCCTACCAGAGTGGTTCACCGTAGTATGCTGCGGCCCTGTCTGTCTAAAGATGACGAAGATGAAGAAGGATCACCTGCTTCTAGAGAGGGTCCTGTCACAGTTGCCCCAAGTCACGATGTGGATGAAGAAGAATTGTTGATTCTACCTTCGAGCCCCAGCACTCGATTACCTGCAGTCCCCAGTGCAGGCGGCGAGGGAACACCATTAGTGATGAGCGAGCATGCTCGCTACTGCTCGGTGCTCGCCCGAGCATCTCACTGCTCGAGATGCTCGGCTCTCGCCGAGTATTTCCGGGTTGCTCGGGTGGGAACTCGGGTCCCCTCCCTGCATGTTTGGCGCTCTTTAGAGAGCCAATGAACATGCAGGGATTGCCAGCCATGCACTGTAATGCCGTAGCCATGTTGGTTGTGGGCATTACAGTAATTGGCTGGCTGCACAGCGTCATCAGGTCTATATCAGACCTGGCGCCACCATGCTCGTCACAGTCACTCCGGATCAGACAGTGTAGGGAGAGGTGCTGCTGCGTCAGGGAGAGATTTGATCGTGTATTAGGTAGTGTAGGGAGAAAAAACATACATTACACATATCCATCTTAACAAACAGTCCTTCTGAGGACTAATCTATCTGCAGAGATATCAGGCAGGCAGGGTGTATAGGCAGGCAGTGTATATAGCAGACTGCAGTGCACATAGCACAAGAGGCTCCATTCCAATTCTGCCTTCTGCTGCTGTAGATCCTTTTTGTACATCCAGCAGAGATGTAGATGAGGTCGGTGACTGGTGGCAGCGCTGTTATATACATTTTCTACCGTGCGTTTCCTTGTGCCGGCATAACGCGTTTCCTCCTGTGTTTATTTTCATGTACATGAGCTCTTTATCAGCATTTCTCATCAGCGATTATAAGAATAGACAGCAGTCACCTGCCCAACGGCAGATCCCTGTTTGCTCATATATATAGACGCCGGCTCCGGTCGCAGTCATGTCACTATTTCGCTGGCAGCCATGAAATCTTTGTTAACCCTTCACAAGCTTCTCGGGGATCCGTGCTCCAGGGTATAAACTACCAAGCTAGTGAACATTGTGCTTCACATTTCTTGTACTGATTTATAATTATATGATGTCTTATTCTCCATTCACACCCAAAGATACAATTATTTTTTAATACTAGAAAGCTCTGATGCAGGAGGAGTTTACATAGAAATCATGGGGCCCCTGAAAAAGACGTAATTGCGTCCTCCAAAAATATAATATTATTTGTTGGAGTAGGCAGGGTCACAAGTACAAAATACTCCCCCAAATACAGTGAATTCACCACACAATTTGCAAACACAGCACCCTCCACAGGCACAGAATGATGACCCACAGTGCCTATAGCAAAGTATGATGCTCCACAGTGCCCCTACACAGTACAATGCCCCTACAGTGCCCCACTAACAGTATAAACCCCTTGAAGTACCCCGTACACATTATAATGCCCTCACAATGTGATGTCCCATACACATTATGATGCCTCCACAGTGACCCCCCCGCACAATATAATGCTCACACAGTATGATTTTGCACAGTGCTCCCCAACACAGTATAATTCCCCCCGAAACCGCCAACACAGTATAATGAGTCTACAGTGCCCCCCACACAGTTCAATGCCACATCCAGTGCCCAGCAAACAATATAATTTACCCCACAGCCACCCAACATAGTTTAATTCCCCCACAACAGCCCAACAGTCTAATGCCCCTACAGTACTCCACATACAGTATGATGCCCCCGCATCCTCCTACACAGTATGATGTCCCCCACACACAGTATGATGCACCGACATCCTCCCACACAATATGATGACCCTCACATCCCCCACACAGTATAATGACCCCCAAATCCTCACACACAGTATAATACCCCCATAGCCTGCCACACAGTAAGATGACCCTTACATACCCTCACACAGTAAGATGACCCCCAAACCCCCACACAGTATGATTACCCTCACATCCTCCCCCCTCAGCACTCACATATTCGGCACTCATAGCAAGTGAGCATTTCTGCTACACACAGGCGATCTGATGATCGCAGCTTCTAGTCTCTAATGGAGACAATGGAAGCATGTAAAAAGTAAAAAAAATGTTTTTAAAAATATTAATATCATTTAAAAAGTTTAGATCACCCCCCTTTCGCCCCATTCAAAATAAAACAATAAAAAAAATCAAATATACACATATTTTGTATCACCGCATTCAGAATCGCCCGATCTATCAAGATATAAAAATAATTAATCCGATCGGTAAACGGCGTAACGAGAAAAATAATCAAAACGCCAGAATTAAATTTTTTGGGTCGCCACAACATTGCAACAAAATGCAATAACGGGCGATCAAAACATCGGATCTACCCCAAAATGGTATCAATAAAAACGTCAGCTCGGCGCGCAAAAAATAAGCCCTCACACCAACACACCATATTGACCAAAAAGAAGAAAAAAGTTATGGCTCTGGGAAGAAGAGGAGAAAAAAACGAAAGCGCAAAAACGGAAAATGGCCCGGGGGTGAAGGGGTTAAGGGGTTTGGGACTGGTGTCAATTAAACATTTGTATACTTGCCAAATATTTTTTTTTTTTATTTAATATCTCATGACTTTGTATTTCATTCTTTTTCATTTTCTAGGTTTGTTTTTGCTGTCAATGAATGAGAAAACTGCGAACCGTGGATACAATTATATCCAGTCCAGACAATGCTCTGCAAGTTACAAGCATTAGCCGCAGCCACACAAATCTCCCTGCCACGTGTTAGGCTATGTTCACACTATGAGTTTTTTCAGCTGCGTTTTACAGTTCCAGCAAAGTCTATGAGATTTTACAAATCTCATGCACACACATTGCTTTTTTTGTCATCGGTATTTTGTGATTTGCATGTTTTTTTTGCACAATAGAGCATGTCACTTCTTTCAGGAGTTTTTGCAGCGTTTTTCACCCATTGAAAGAAATGGGCAATGCCAAAAATGCTGAAAAAACGCAGCAGTTATCAGAGGTTTTGCTGGATTTTTTGTGTCAAAACCTGATGAAGTTAAATAGGCAATTTTTTTTGTAACTACATTTTATCCTAATGCATAAAGAGACATATGGACAGTGATAAAAACACTGCAAAAACACAGCAAGAAAACAAGCAAAACCTGCTTTTTGGATGCAGAAACTTTACTGCCAAAGGAGCAGGTTTGCTGCAGAAAAAAAAAAAAAACGCTGAAAAAAATGTCTAGTGTGAACATAGCCTAATGGTCTGGAGTCCAGGCTATTTAGCTTGCAGAATTGCCAAGGCTAAATACATTGCTCAAAAAAATAAAGGGAACACTTAAACAACATAATATAACTCCAAGTAAATCAAACTTCTGTGAAATCAAACTGTCCACTTAGGAAGCAACACTGATTGACAATCAATTTCACATGCTGTTGTGCAAATGGAATAGACAATAGATGGAAATTATTGGCAATTATCAAGACACCCTCAATAAAGCAGTGGTTCTGCAGGTGGGGACCACAGACCACATCTCAGTACCAATGCTTTCTGGCTGATGTTTTGGTCACTTTTGAATGTTGGTTGTGCTTTCACACTCGTGGTAGCATGAGACGGACTCTACAACCCACAGAAGTTGCTCAGGTAGTGCAGCTCATCCAGGATGGCACATCAATGCGAGCTGTGGCAAGAAGGTTTGCTGTGTCTGTCAGAATAGTGTCCAGAGGCTGGAGGCGCTACCAGAAGACAGGCCAGTACACCAGGAGACGTGGAGGGGGCCGTAGGAGAGCAACAACCCAGCAGCAGGACCGCTACCTCTGCCTCTGCAAGGAGGAACAGGAGGGGCACTGCCAGAGCCCTGCAAAATGACCTCCAGCAGGCCACAAATGTGCATGTGTCTGCACAAACGGTTAGAAACCGACGCCATGAGGGTGGTATGAGGGCCCGACGTCCACAGATGGGGGTTGTGCTCACAGCCCAACACCGTGCAGGACGCTTGGCATTTGTCACAGAACACCAGGATTGGCAAAGTCGCCACTGGCGCCCTGTGCTCTTTACAGATGACAGCTGGTTCATACTGAACACATGTGACAGACGTGACAGAGTCTGGAGACGCTGTGGAGAGCGATCTGCTGCCTACAGCATTCTTCAGCATGACCGATTTGGCAGTGGGTCAGTAATGGTATGGGGTGGCATTTCTTTGGAGGGCCACACACCAGAGGTAGCCTGACTGCCATTAGGTACCGAGGTGAGATCCTCAGACCCCTTGTGAGACCATATGCTGGTACGGTTGGCCCTGGGTTCCTCCTAATGCAGGACAATGCCAGACCTCATGTGGCTGGAGTGTGTCAGCAGTTCCTGCAAGATGAAGGCATTGAAGCTATGGACTGGCCCGCCTGTTCCCCGGACCTGAATCCAATTGAGCACATCTGGGACATCATGTCTCGCTCCATCCACCAACGTCACGTTGCACCACAGACTGTCCAGGAGTTGGCGGATGCTTTAGTCCAGGTCTGGGAGGAGATCTCACAGGAGACCATCCGCAACCTCATCAGGAGCATGCCCAGGCGTTGCAGGGAGGTCATACAGGCACGTGGAGGCCACACACAATACTGAGCCTCATTTTGACTTGTTTTAAGGACATTACATCAAAGTTGGATCAGCCTGTAGTGTGTTTTTGCACTTTAATTTTGGGGGTGACTCCAAATCCAGGCCTCCATTGGTTAATAAATTTGATGTCCATTGATGATTTTTGTGTGATTTAGTTGTCAGTACATTCAACTCTGTACAGAACAAAGTATTCAATGACAATATGTGACGCCCAGCTGCGCTTGGTATCACAGATCCTGGAAGAGTGCATTGATGGATTCCTCCACAAGAGGCCCCCATAAACATTCACACATCTCCACCTTCCACCTTAGACCAGCAGAGGGAGCCCGTTAGGGATATAAATAGGGAAGGTGGAGCCAGGCAGTTCAGTTCCTCTGAAGAGTTCCTGCAGTAGAGAAGCCTGAGAGAGGTTAGTCTGCAGTGGAGCTCAGTCTAGTTTAGAGAACTCACCCAATAGTTCAGTAGTGGAGCACGAGGCTCCTGCTAGCTAGATTAAGGGAGCTCAGTTAGAGCTTAAGGTGTGCCGGCGCCATAAGATCGGTGAAGCGCGGCAAGCTGCCGTTAGTGTGTATAGCCTAATGAGGGCCCGAGTAGGCCGAAGGCGAGTGGAGAGTTAGTACATAGGGGGCAGAGGAGCTTAACCACCTCACCCCGAAGCAGTTACCGGACACCGGGTCCGAAGCTTACCGGGATCTCTATGACCCAGTAAGGCATAACCGGAATACCTGGAGAACTACAAGTCCCAGGATCGCTAAAGTGCTGATACGTAACAGAGCCAGGAGACACATAGGCCCCGTAAGCCGGGAGCGTGCACTCCAAGAGAAGGCCCAACCACAACGTCAGCCAGCGCAGGACAGAGACGAAGTTAGGCCTAGCTCCAGGCAGGTCAGAAACTTACTACGCAGAGGCAAGTAACAGGAGGCCCTGCACCCGCTCATTGGGGAGGATCCTGATATGCACCCTTCACCCTACAGTGCTCCGGGATGTGCCTGAATTTCCATCAGTAATAGGTACTGAAGTGACTATCGTGTCTGTCCCTGTTCTTGCTCTGACCCGGCTGGGTCTCGCCTGTCCTGCATCCCCCTCTCCGTACGCTGCCCTGAGGCCTAGCTCCACCTGTGGGGAGCTATACCATCGAGCTGCCTTATCACCGGCCTCAGTGGACTGCGCAGCGCTGGTGATTCTCACCAGAAACCACAGGTGGCGTCATGAACTTTTTATAAAAATAAACATCTATCAACGCTTTTAAAGAGTGCCCCCAGGGTACGGGCCCGGGAGCCGACCACCGCGACATCCTTAAGGCTAAAGGCCCGGGTAACCGAGTAATCCCCATCCCCCTGGGCTAGTCAAATATTTCATTCATTCAGATCTAGGATGTGTTATTTGAGTGTTCCCTTTATTTTTTTGAGCAGTGTACAATTGTATCTACTTCTCAGCTGAGAGCAGGACTAGTTATGTAAGGCTATGTTCACATGTCCAGTAATCATCCATGAGAACTGATCCAACAGCAGTTGATAAAAAAACTTTTGTCCAGATGTTTTTTTTTTAACATCAAACTCTATGGAAAATAAATACGTTAAATAGTCGTCCGTTTTCTTTCAGTTGAAATCAGTACTTTTTTTTTGGCCAGATAAAAAAGTTGTTTCTGCACAACGTTTTTGTCAGCGGATTGCTGCTGGACCTGTACAGAGATTAACACTTTACTGCCTTTGATTCTAAACAAGTATTTTAGAAAGTTGTAGAACTTTTCATTTGATAAAGCTTTTTATTACCTAAACGCCCCCTTTAATGAGGACGTTGTCACTTTCCACACATCTATATATTTTTTTTACCTGGTGTAAATGCCGCTGTTCTCCTGAATCCGGCGATGTTTTTCTTTCGTTCCTGCGCCTCTCCGTTCCCGAGATATGACCTCCTCTTCGCTACATATTCATCTAGTCTTGTTAGGCAAGTGGGAATGGTTTTATTGAGAACCACACCCACTTGGCTATGAAGGACTAGATTTATATACATGGAAGAGGAGGCCATATCTCCGGAACGGAGAGGCGCAGGAACGAAAGAAAAACATCGCCGGATTCAGGAGAACAGCGGCATTTACACCAGGTAAAAAGGTTACTTATTTATGGAAAGTGACAGGTTTTAACATAGAAAGAGGATAATACTCCAGAGCTTATTAGTTCTACTAATTACTGGGAAGTCACAACAGCTATGAGCCCATTTAGAAACAAATTGTAACCCCTTAAAACACTAAAATTTAGTCTGCTAGAATACTACCAACTATGAATAAAAATACTGGTCTAGAGAAAAAGAAGAATTTAATTATCAGACGACAGACATTTCTAGTGTTGTGCTCGATTAGCCTTGAGCTGACCTGAGATCACTGCTCCTGAACCTTGCCTGGGACTCCCAATTTCCGACCTGTACTCTTTATAATAATACAATAAATATCTTTCTTTTTTTTTTCATATCTCCTGTATATAAGACGGCGTGTGCCCTTACAAGGTATCAGGAGGCTCACGGTCCAGACGAGTTTCTGTACGGCTTGTCAGCTTCCTGTTATCAATGCTGTCTGTCCTTGGACAGCCTAGACAGAAATATGGAATTTAGCACCATCCAGTTTGTGTCTCTCCCCCTCTATCCTCGGTATTAAGTCCGCTACCCCCTTTAATGTCTTGCCAGCCTCAGACATAACACAAAATTATGACTAATAACAAGAAATACCCCCTTAAAGCACAACTTGTACCATGGATGAAACCAGTTCACTTTAAAGCACTTATTTTAGTAATATTATTATTATTTTGTTTTTTTTTATTAAACCTATTTTATTACAGTCATAAAAAAAAAAAACATTTACATCTGCTAATTGTTAGAACCTGTAAAATAAATGTAAGACATAATTTGTGATGTTTAACCCCTTTACCCCCGAGGGTGGTTTGCACGTTAATGACCGGGCCAATTTTTACAATTCTGACCACTGTCACTTTATGAGGTAATTACTCTGGAACGCTTCAACGGATCCCCCTGATTCTGAGAATGTTTTTTCGTGACATATTGTACTTCATGATTGTGGTAAAATTTCTTCGATATCACTTGCGTTTATTTGTTAAAAAGAATGGAAATTTGGCGAAAATGTTGAAAATTTTGCAATTTTCAAAATTTTTATTTTTATGCCCTTAAATCAGAGAGATATGTCACACAAAAGAGTTAATAAATAACATTTCCCACATGTCTACTTTACATCAGCACAATTTTGGAAACATTTTGGAAAAAATTTTTTTTTTGTTAGGAAGCTATAAGGGTTAAAAGTTGACCAGCGATTTCTCATTTTTCCAACAAAATTTACAAAACCATTTTTTTTAGGGACCACATCACATTTGAAGTGACTTTGAGGGGTCTTTATGACAGAAAATACTCAAAAGTGACACCATTCTAAAAACTGCACCCCTCAGGGTGCTCAAAACCACATTCAAGAACTTTATTAACCCTTCAGGTGCTTCACAGGAATTTTTGGAATGTGGAAGAAAAAAATGAACATTTAACTTTTTTCACAAAAATGTTACTTTAGACCCAATTTTTTTTATTTTCACAGGGGTAACAGGAAAAAATGGACCCCCAAAATTTGTTGTGCAATTTCCCCTGAGCACGCAGATACCCCATATGTGGGGAAAAAACACTGTTTTGGCGCACGGCAGGGTTTGGAAAAATACAATTTTGACATTTTTTTCAACAAAAATGTTTTTCAGCCCCCAATTTTGCATTTTCATAAGGGTAACAGGAGAAATTGCACCATGCAATGTGTTGTGCAATTTCTCCTGAGTAAGTCCATACCCTATATGTGGGGGAAAACCACTGTTTTGCTGCACGGCAGGGTTTGGAAGGGAAGGAGCGCCATTTGACTTTTTGAATGTAAAATTTGCTTGAAGAATTAGCGGACACCATGTTGCGTTTGGGGAGCCCCTGATGTGCCTAAACAGTGGAAACCCCGTACAAGTGACACCATTTTGGAAACTAGACCCCTCACGGAACTTATCTAGATGTGTGGTGAGCACCTTGAACCCCCAAATGCTTTACAGAAGTTTATAACATGGAGCTGTGAAAATAAAAGAATCAAACTTTTTCCACAAAAATGATGTTTTAGCCACAATTTTTTTATTTTCACAAGGGTAAGAGGAGAAAATGGACCCCAAAAACTTTTGCGCAATTTCTCCTGAGTGCGCAAATACCCCATATGTGGGGAAAATACAGTGTTTGGGCGCACGGCAGAGTTCAGAAGGGAAGGAGCACTTTTTGACTTTTTGAACGCAAAATTGGCTGGAATTGAGAGCGGATGCCATGCCGCGTTTGGAGAGACCCTGATGTGCCTAAATAGTGGAAACCCCCCACAAGTGACCCTTTTTTGGAAACTACACCCCTCAAGGATTTTATCAAGGGGTATAGTGAACATTTTGAACCCAGAGGTACGACACAGAATTTGATAACATTAGGTCATCATATTGAATAAGTTGTCATTAGTCTTGAGCGCAAGTGCTCGCTACTGGAGTTTGCATCGGGTACTCAGGTATGCACTATGTATCGCGGGTACTCGAGTGACATGCTCAAGTCCCCGCCCTGCATGTTTCACGGTTATTAGACACCCAAAAAAAAACATGCGGGGATCGCTCGTGCATGGCAGGCAATCCCCGCGAGGTTTTTTTTGGCCGTGAAGCATATGGAGCGGAGACTTGAGCACCCGCGATACTCAGTGCATACCAGAGCACCCGATGCAAACTCAAGTAGCGAGCACTTGCGCTCAACACTAGTCGCCATATCGTCATCTTTTTTTTACTTTTGAAAAAAATCCCAACCCTAACCCCAACCCTAGCCCAACCCTAACCCTAGCCCAACCCCAACCCTAACCCTAACGTTTATTTTTTACGCCGTTCCTCGTGCAGTAAAAGTGATTAGACGACTTTATTCTTCAGGTCGGTGCGATTACAGCAATACCAGAATCAAATTGGGTTTTTATGATTGACAGCTGTGTGCACACTAAAAGACGCATTTTTTTGTAAAATCTAGTTTTTGCATCGCCATATTTTGAAAGCTATAATTTTTCCATATTTTGGCCGACAGAGTCATGTGATGACTTGTTTTTTGTGGGATGAGTTGACGTTTTTATTGGTACCATTTTCAGGCACGTGACATTTTTTGATCGCTTTCTATTCCGATTTTTGGGAGGCAGAATAAACAAAAACCAAACATTCAGGAATTGTTTTTTCTAAAAAATTTTATGCTGTTCCGCGTGTGGTAAAATTGATAAGGCAGCTTTATTCTTCGTGTCAGTACGTTTACAGCGGTACCACATTTATATCGTTTTTCTATGTTTTGGCGCTTTTACTCAATAAAAGCTATTTTATAGAAAAAAATATTTTTTTGCATCGCTTTATTCTGAGAGCTGTAACTTTTTTTTATTTTTCAGCTGTTGGAGCTGTATGGCAGCTTGTTTTTTGCGGGACAAGATGACGTTTTCAGGGGTAGCATTTTTATTTATATTCATCTTTTTGATTGCGTGTTATTCCATTTTTTGTTTGGCAGTATGATGATAAAGCATTGTTTTTTGCTTCGTTTTTTATTTATTTTTTTTACCATGTTCACTAAAGGAGTTAACTAGTGGGACAGTTTTATAGGTTAGGTCGTTACGGACGCGGCGATACCAAATATGTGTACTTTTATTGTTTTGTTTTTTTCATAATAATATTTATTGATGGGTACATTCTATTTTTATTTTGGTGGATTTTTTTTTTTCTTTTTTTTTTTTTTTTTTACAATTTTTTTCTTTTTTTTATTGTTTAACACTATTTTTACTTTTATACTTTGTCCCACTATGGGACTCTCACTTTTTTTACTCTGATCGCCTGTATAGCATAGTTATGGAGCACCATCCCTGTGCTATACAGGCTGTCAGCGCTGCAGATGCAGAAGATACTTTGGTCATGCACTGAGCATGACCTAAGTATCTTCCTGCTGTCTGGTGACCTGGATGTTGTTATGACGAAATCGGGTCATCATGGCAACATTCGGGAAGCCATGGCAGACAGCGTTGGAGGCCGGCAGGAGAGGTGAGTATTGCGATCATCTCCCCTTGCCCCCGCAATGCTGCGATCAACTTCGACCGCAGCACTCCGGGGGTTAATGTGCGGGACCGCTCCCAGCACATAGCACTGGGTGTCAGCTGTGACAATCAGCTGACACCCAGCGGCGATCGCGCCCGCACAGCCTGTGTGCGAGCGAAATCAACAGGGCGTACTAATACATACCTGGCTCTTAAAGCCCAGGGCGCAGGTACGTATTAGTACGTCTTGGGCTTTTAAGGGGTTAAGAAACAATTGAATAAAAAAAAATACACTGCCACAAAAAAAAAAGAAACACTAAATTAAAAATTTGGGAATTTTCAAGATTTTGTGCATTCCATTTAAAATAGAATACAAATATTTACAAAATTGTTCAAAAAAATATATATAATAATACATCCCCCAACCTCCCCCTAAAAAAAAAAAAGTAAACCGAAACAAGAAAGATCTCACAAAGCAAATTTATCAGAAAATGTAATGTTTTCAGCTTTGAGATGTTGCAAGTGTAAGGGTGGTCGACAGTTCCTACCCCTGAAGACAGAAATCATTTTGTCTGTGTGTGTGTATTATGTCATTCATCTTTTTGGCAGTGGCAGTGTGTCGGAAGGAAGATATGTTTCACTGAGGCTGTTAGCCTCAGTGATGTGAAACATGGAAGTTTCTCCTGCATATTAGGTGTATAGAGGGTTAACAAACCAGGTTTACAAGGGCATGTTTTGAGTGGATGGCGAAGTGCAGGGTGGGACGTCATCCACCCTATCTCCAATCCAGGGAGTAGTCTGGGCTTTAAATAGCCAGCCTTTACACTCAGGTGTGTTCAGTGTCTGGAGAAACCTGCTCCAGAGAGGAGCTCGCATATACTGTGCTGAACCATGTGTGCCTAATCCTGAGTGGCCGGACCCCGGCCGATTTACGGACTGGGCTACATCTTCATATTTTGTTTTGCCGTTATGCCAAATGGGCCGTGTTTACTTTATGGACTCCAGGATCATTCATGACGTTTAATAAATCAACCCGATATTTAAAAGAGAAGGTATACCTTGTCTACCTCCATATACAGCCGAGGTTATCGCTTTACCACAATATATACAGTATATATCGTGTCATGTAATGTATTATGATATGTTTATGCATAGTATGTAGCAGTGTTATAGGTAATGATAGTAATGTATAATGTAGGATGTGATAATGTAAGATAGGTAGTGTAATGTTTAATGTAGGTAGTGGACGATAGGGTAAAACAAAGTTAAAGTTTGAGACTAGCCCACAGTGGGAGAGGTTAGTGTTAGGCAAAGGGACTGTTTTCCTGTTAGTTGGTTAGATAGGGTTTGGAGTGCGTAATGAGCAGAGCTGCATAAAGGGTGACCCTGAGTGAGAGGAGACTAAGAAGAAGGGATAGTGCGATCTTAAAGAAAAAGTAACCGATGAGACAGAGTGGCCTTCCGGAAACGGGTCATAGAAGAAAACGCCTAGCCGTGAGACCTTGAGCTTGTAACACAGAAGGTAACAGGTCTTAGCAGGACTGAGAGGGTCCTGGGGGCACAAGGTCCCGAGGGTAGATCCAGGGCGACAGTAATGGAAGAAATAGGACGCAGAATCGCTGAGCAAGTAAAGGAGACTTGTGACTCAGGACTGTAGTGTTAAAGCCGGGTTGTGGCGAAGTAGGGAGAAACAGTGGACATAAATAGCTATGGAGTAAACTACAGAGGAAGGAGACTGTGTGAAAATGCTTCACACTGTAAAGGAAATGTCCGTAAGACTTTGTACCTGCTATCCTTTGTACAGAACCCTTACCAAGTTACCGTTCAGTAAAGAGTTTATTTTGGAATGGAAGTCTCTCTCTTTGAACTGTGGAAACTATGGTCCCGGCCAACCCACAACACTGGCTTCATGCGGCCTGCGTAAGGCCCTCACAGAACAAGTCCACACACCCAGCCGGGACCCCCACCTTCATGTAACGTGCCAGGCCGTTGAAGACAACTGCCTTGCCCACGGCTATCACCCCGCGCCACGTTACACAAAAAAATTGCTGTCCCTTATGCTCTACAGAGCTGTTACAAATAGCATCTCTTCTCTCACTACCTTTTCTCACTCTCTCTCCATCTCTCTCTTTACACCTCTCTCTCTCCCTCTCTTGTCTTTCCCAAGACGATGACTAGACCTTGGGTAATGATGGGTCTTAATGTCCTGATGTCACATTATGCTTCACCCAAAGCTGCAGGAACTGCTGCCGCAGAGTGATAGAAGATGTGGAAGAGGATGCTGCTGACCATGAATACCAGAAGAGACTGGAGTCGGAGGGAGCCAGTGCAGTACTTGGTGGGAAGCTGCGGCCAGGGGGGACAGGTGAGCGTAATATTTTTTCCCAGCCCTCTACAGTCCAGCAAAATTTTTCTGGTTTTGCACAAAGGCAAATCACAAAAAAATTCAGATAACGGCCAATGCGAAAAAAATGGGAAAATTTTAAGCAAACTGATTTGTTACCATTAACGTGAATTTGCACAGTGTAATACTTCATTTCACCTGTGGTGGTGCTATAGGGGAATTTAAAACACACTGCCAGGCTTTCCTACAGATTGCAGGTGATGGACTTTGGGATCAGATTATTGTCAGTGGACTCTTTTAGAAAGAAGGATTTATCCATAAGTTTTTAACTTGGATGAGAGTGTTCTGCAAGTTGTGGTTACTAATGCTCACATACGATCCGTGTACAGCTGTAAATAGGCGAGAGATGACTTTAAATACATATAAAGTGGTGATTATAAGATGTTTATAGGGGGTTCTGCAAATTTTACTCCCCCCCCCCACCTTCTCGCGCTCACCAGACATCCTTCATCCGCCTCTACTGCTCCATAATACCGCTAACATTTTCTAGTGAAAACTTTAAACACAGAATACACAGAGCAGGTATGTTATGACAGTTGCTAAAATGAAGACTTCTGAAAATCCATGTGCTTGGTCGACTAGGAAGAGAAGATAAATAATGCCGCTGTTAAGAAGGCTTCTCCGAATGAAACAAGTTGCGAAACAATCTCTAAGCACCAGGGGCTTTATATGTTTATTTTGCATGGTGATGTCTTTTCAGAAATGCAAATGCGTAAGGATTGAAAGTAGAGTCAGATTATGCCTGATCCTGTTCACATCAAGAGAGCGCTCCTGAGGATGGGAGAGATGACCGAAATGTCTGCAGTTGGCAAAGTTATAGAGAACATGGAGTGTTTGGCCAAATGAGCGCTCTTGTGGATGGGAGAGACAACCGAAATGTCTGCAGTTGGCACAGTTATAGAGAACATGTAGCGTTTGGCCAAATGAGCGCTCTTGTGGATGGGAGAGACAACCGAAATGTCTGCAGTTGGCAAAGTTATAGAGAACATGGAGCGTTTGGCCAAATGAGCGCTCCTGAGGATGGGAGAGATGACTGAAATGTCTGCAGTTGGCACAGTTGTAGAGAACATGGAGGGTTTGGCCAAACGAGCGCTCCTGAGGATGGGAGAGATGACTGAAATGTCTGCAGTTGGCACAGTTGTAGAGAACATGGAGGGTTTGGCCAAACGAGCGCTCCTGAGGATGGGAGAGATGACTGAAATGCCTGCAGGTGACTCTTATCGAGAACACAGGAAAATTCGGCCAAACTGTCAAGGGTGTGTCAGAGGTGACAGACAGTCGCCCTGCAGTGGTTTGCAGGAGATCTCCAGGTGTTTGGCAATGCAGACAGCTTCCTAGATAGGAGGCTGTGTTTGGGACCCAGCGACTACCTCTCTTTAGTCTGGGTGTATATATACCTGGTGTGTCTAGGTGGGCATTGCCAGTTATACTAATTTCTACTTGGAACTTGGCTGAAGCAGCATCAGGTTCTCTCTGGAGTCTTGAGGCGGTGTGCCCTGTTGGAGTTGCTTCTAAGCTAAGTTGTTATTCCCTTGTGTTGTCTTCCCCTTTTGTCTTTAGAGTGCTATCGGAGGTTGACTAATGCTCATCTCCTTCCACCCCCAGCTATAACCTTACGCCAGGGATAGTAGGGCGAGGCACGTGATCGGCGACAGCTGCGGAGGCTGTATAGGGACGTTAGGGGGAGACAGGGTGACGCTAGTTCAGATTAGGAGGTCACCTCTTCCCCCTTTCCCTAGTGTCTGGGCTCCCTTTCCCCTCTGTGTTGCACTCACACCAGGCATGACTCTGTGTTGCACTCACACCTTGCGTGACACAAACAAGCACTCGTGTGGATGGGAGAGATGACCGAGATGTCTGCAGTTGACACAGTTATAGAGAACATAGAGGGTTTGGCCAAACGAGCGCTCTTGTGGATGGGAGAGACGACCGAGATGTCTGTAGGTGACTCTCTTATAGAGCACACAGGAGCTCTTGACCAAACGAGCGCTCCTGTGGATGGGAGAGACAACCAAGATGTCTGCAGGTGGCTCTCTTATAGTGAACATGGAGCATTTGGCCAAACAAGCGTTCATATGGATGGGAAAGACGACCGAGGTGTCTGCAGGTAGCTCTCTTATAGAGCACACATGAGCTCTTGGCCAAACTAGCGCTCATGTGGATGGAAGAGAAGACCGAGATGTCTGCAGGTAGCTCTCTTATAGAGAACACAGAAGCTGTCCTTCAACCAAGCGCTCCTGTGGATGGGAGAGATGACAAAGATGTCTGCAGGTGGCTGTCTTATAGAGAACACAGGAGCTCTCCGCCAAACGAATGCTCCTCTCGATGGGAGAGATGACCGAGATGTCTGTGACGCGCCCCCTGGGACATATTCCTTTTTGAGGGGAATACCCGGCACCGGATCAGATGGGGGGTTGTAGTCTCCGAGCGGCTGTGACCCGGTCCCGTGCCCAGGGCGTCAAGCTAAGTGTTATGTGGCAGTCTTTACTGATGTTATTAAAGTTCGTTGTGTCGACTACGCCACCCGTTGTGATGCGGTCACTGTGGCCGCCGCTGCAGCAGGGTCCGCTGAGGCTGATGGTGGATGCGCAGCTTGGTGGGATAACCCCCAACGGGAGGGGTATAGCCTCAGAGGGGACAGGCGCAGAGGATGGGGGTTGTGGTGGTGCGGTGCAGCCGGTAATGATGACAGACTCGGGTAGTGCAGTTAAGGGTCTTTACTTACTGCAGATGTTCCTGGTCACTCTAGCTCCAAGTGACCTCCCGAGCCGTGCTGCGTCCACCAGGTCCTGGATCCGGCCAACCCCCAAACAAGTCCGGAGCGTGGCCCTGAGCTCTCCCTCTGTCCTTCCTTCAGCCGTCCCCACCAGTGATCCGCCTAGGTCCAGCTCCCTCGGGCCTTCTGTGGGGCAACCTTTGGCCTCAGGTTCCCTGACCCTTCATGTGGTAAGCCTTCAGGGTGGATGTAGTGGGTGGCCGTGGCAGATGCTGCCCACAGCCTCCGGTCTCTGGCTAGGGATGTGTTTTCTGCCCCCACCAGTTTGGGTTCCGGTACCCTTGTGCTGACTCCTCACCCGGTGATCTGATTTGGGTTCTTGGGTCCCTTCTTTGTCCCCCTCTGGGTCTTTCTGTACTCCACTCTCTCACTCTTCAGGCTCAGGTCTGTTCTGCTCCCTTGCTGCAGGCTGACTTCCTCTGCAGCAGACTTGTTCTCTGCACTGACTGACTTGTGCTCAGCGTCTGACAGGCTCCTCTGCGTCTGACCCTGATCTTTGATGGTGCCCACCTTATATAGCCCTCTATGTGTGAGCTCAGGTGACCAGCACCCAATGAGCTCCTAACACTACCCAGACTGCTCCCCCTATCTGCCCCTACACTACATGGGATGTTCCTCCCCCCTCCCACTCCAGCCAGGAACAGGCTCGGTCGCACCTGCACATTTCTAAGTGGGAGTGCCGTCGGCCTGCTCCTCTGGAATGGGATGTATGTAGTGCATGCAGTCTATCTGAGCTCAGTTCCACACTCCTTCCTTACCCGGGAGTGGAATATCACACCTCTAGGTTGAGGTGCAATACTCCTGTAGCAGCCGAATCCTCAGGGTGCTACATTCCCCCCTGGTAAATCACAGCACGTCCTCGGGCTGCAAAGACAAAAAACACCAAAACATACAACATTTTTATAAACATGTAAAACATATTAAATATTATACGAAATACTATATAAATATATATATAAACTTTTTCAGGTAAACAACATTCTCGTCGTCTCTTTCTCTCTTCTGTTCCTCTGGTCACCGTGCAACTCGTGACCAGGTAGAGTGCGACAGTCTTTTAGAAAAATGGTTTTTCCTATAAAACCGGTAGGGGGCGCTTTAGCAAGCGCAACTATGTACAGGGAAATTTTGGCCGTTCTCAGTCCCCGGCCAGGTAAAGGGAAAGGGATGGCTGCTCACAGTCCTCAGCCTGGTATGGAAAGGGTTACAGGTAACAGTTCGCTGGTCCCAACGGGGACTATTTTAGCAGCAACAACAGTTCCAGTTTCAGTTTCAGTTCCGATTCACTGTGCCCCGACAGGCAACTATATACAGTCTCCTGCTCTGCCGCACTCAACGGCGTCTGCCTCCTGCTCTTATCTTACGGCTGGTGGTTTCTTCAGACCCGTCCGGGTCCTCTTGCTCCTCCTCCTCGCACCGCAACTCCTCCTCCGTCAAGCGATGCACGTGGAGGGCGTAAGGTCCCTTGGCACACTTGTGCCGGGTGAACGTTACCTCATCACCGACGTAGAGGTCACGGCCTTTGTGACCCTCTGGCAGGTGGGACTCGACGTCCCGTCGTGTAACGAAGACGTCACCCATGGTGTTCCGGTCCCTTATGAAGCCCCACCCATGCTGCGCATTAAACTTTATTACCGTCCCGATGGTACGGGGACGATCTGCTGCACGGGGGTCCCTTCTGGTCCGACTCTTTTGCTCCGCGCTGCGGGTCTGGGCCCATTGCTCTTTGGCCTGCCTCTCCTCCCGCTCTCTCTTGAACTCTGCCAGCTGTTGACGGCAACACTCTGTGCGCGCTGCTGCAGCTGCCCGAGTCTCTCCGGTGAACCCCATCAGATCTTCTCCCTTGGGGTCCCACGCAAATTGAGCCTCTTCTAGGGGAGGCGAGACCCGAGTCACGGGCTTTGGAGCCGGGATCAGGGGCTCACACAGGGGACCTAGTTGCTTCTGCCGCTCCAGCTCCAAGAATCCTTCGGGCCAGATGAAAGGCCGACCGTCCGGCCACGTTAGCTGGCTGAAGGGGTCCTCTCCCAGATGTGGCACCCTAGGTATTACGGGCGCGGGCGCGGTGGTGGTGGCGCCCGGGTTGCCCAGGCCTTGCGGCCAGGCCTGGGGCACCTGGAAGGTGAAGGGCACCGTTAGGACGGCGGCGCCCTGGGTTACCTGGCCTTGCGACCAGGCCGGAGGCTCCGCGGAGGTAGATGGCTCTGCTTTGGATGCGGCGCCCGGAAATGCTAGGCCCTGTGACCAGGCCGGAGGCTCCTCTTCCGGCGCCACGCTCCGGGTCACGATGCGTGACGTCATCGGGGTCGCGACGGCGGCTTCCGGTCGGGGCCTAGTCGGTGGCGATGTCATGGCGGTCTCGGGTACGGCCGGGGGACCTTCGGGCTCTGCGACGGGGAGCTGGGGCAGGTAAGCGGTCTTCCGGTATGGGGTATAGGCATCCCCCTTACCTGCTGCCATGCGTCTCGCTCCCTCTTCTGCGCCGTCTCCGGCCTTGGGTCCTCCCGCGTCATCCGCAGAGGCAGTCGATGTCTTCTTCCAAGGGAGCGGGTTAAGTGGACGGGTTCCAGCTTGCTGGGCCATCTCCCGGCCCCACTCCGCCAGGATCTCCCTCTGCACTCGGGCCATCCTTCCCGCGAGGCCCTCCAGGGCACTCCGCGCGCACTCCCGATCTCGGGGAAGCTGCGCCAGGATCTCCGCTAAGCCTAGCGGGGTTGTTGACTCCAGCAGGCTCCTGACCATCGGGTCGGTGCTGCTCTGCTCTGCTTCCGGCAGGCTCCTGGCCAGCGGGCCGGTGCTGCTCTGCTCTCCTCCTTCTTCCTCCAGCAGGCTCCTGGCCAGCGGGCCGGTGCTGCTCTGCTGCCGCTCCATTCCCGGGTCCACTCTTTCTCTCCTCGACTCCGGGTGAGCTTCTCCGCTACTCCTCATTAGACCTCTTGCCTCCGGGTGCGCTCGTTCTACACTGCTCCAGGCGACACCCATCTTCTCTCCTTTCTTTCGTCTCCTCCCACTTCGAGGGCGGTCCCGGGGCAACTCGGTGACTGTCAGCTCCAGGGGGAGTTCTTTCACGCTGACAGACACCTCCAGCATCACAGTCTCTGTTGGTGGGGGCGGTTTCCACTTTTGGCGCCATTTTCTGTCCTGGCCCACGATGGGAGGTGGCCTCTTGCCCTCCTTTGGCACGCCCATAATGGCGTCCGCTGCTCTTCCAAGGCGGGAAATCTGCGGTTTTGGCGGGAATCGCTTCCCAGTGGCGGGAAACTCTGCAGATGGCGGGAACAAGCTGGAAATGGCGGACAATCGGCGGGAAACGACTGGTGATGGAGTCCGATGGCGTGGACCCTCCGGAACCGGCGGGAGACTTCTTTCTGAGGTAAACTTGCACTTTTCTTCAGGCACGCAGTACCCGGGTGTTGCGGGCACGTAATCCTGCCGACTACGCCAAAGTTGACGCGCCCCCTGGGACATATTCCTTTTTGAGGGGAATACCCGGCACCGGATCAGATGGGGGGTTGTAGTCTCCGAGCGGCTGTGACCCGGTCCCGTGCCCAGGGCGTCAAGCTAAGTGTTATGTGGCAGTCTTTACTGATGTTATTAAAGTTCGTTGTGTCGACTACGCCACCCGTTGTGATGCGGTCACTGTGGCCGCCGCTGCAGCAGGGTCCGCTGAGGCTGATGGTGGATGCGCAGCTTGGTGGGATAACCCCCAACGGGAGGGGTATAGCCTCAGAGGGGACAGGCGCAGAGGATGGGGGTTGTGGTGGTGCGGTGCAGCCGGTAATGATGACAGACTCGGGTAGTGCAGTTAAGGGTCTTTACTTACTGCAGATGTTCCTGGTCACTCTAGCTCCAAGTGACCTCCCGAGCCGTGCTGCGTCCACCAGGTCCTGGATCCGGCCAACCCCCAAACAAGTCCGGAGCGTGGCCCTGAGCTCTCCCTCTGTCCTTCCTTCAGCCGTCCCCACCAGTGATCCGCCTAGGTCCAGCTCCCTCGGGCCTTCTGTGGGGCAACCTTTGGCCTCAGGTTCCCTGACCCTTCATGTGGTAAGCCTTCAGGGTGGATGTAGTGGGTGGCCGTGGCAGATGCTGCCCACAGCCTCCGGTCTCTGGCTAGGGATGTGTTTTCTGCCCCCACCAGTTTGGGTTCCGGTACCCTTGTGCTGACTCCTCACCCGGTGATCTGATTTGGGTTCTTGGGTCCCTTCTTTGTCCCCCTCTGGGTCTTTCTGTACTCCACTCTCTCACTCTTCAGGCTCAGGTCTGTTCTGCTCCCTTGCTGCAGGCTGACTTCCTCTGCAGCAGACTTGTTCTCTGCACTGACTGACTTGTGCTCAGCGTCTGACAGGCTCCTCTGCGTCTGACCCTGATCTTTGATGGTGCCCACCTTATATAGCCCTCTATGTGTGAGCTCAGGTGACCAGCACCCAATGAGCTCCTAACACTACCCAGACTGCTCCCCCTATCTGCCCCTACACTACATGGGATGTTCCTCCCCCCTCCCACTCCAGCCAGGAACAGGCTCGGTCGCACCTGCACATTTCTAAGTGGGAGTGCCGTCGGCCTGCTCCTCTGGAATGGGATGTATGTAGTGCATGCAGTCTATCTGAGCTCAGTTCCACAATCCTTCCTTACCCGGGAGTGGAATATCACACCTCTAGGTTGAGGTGCAATACTCCTGTAGCAGCCGAATCCTCAGGGTGCTACATCTGCAGTTAGATTAGTTTTAGAGAACATGGAGCGTTTGGCCAAATGAGCGCTCTTGTGGATGGGAGAGACGACCGAGATGGCTGCTGGACAGTAGATCTCATGTGCATGGCGGGCTCGGTTTAGTGCCATAGGGGCACTTATAAATATACTCCAACTATTAAAAAGTATGGAGATCCACCATTGTCACTCACTGACCATGTCCTTTGTTATTGAGCAGAGTATAAAACGCATTAGGACTCCGTTAGAAATCTAAGCAACTCAGTGTGACTTCATCTTTACTTCTTATATTCTTTCCTACATAGTACATTGTTGTCTCACCAGAAAAAAATTAATTATGAAAATCTTTTAAATATATCAACCTTCAAATTCTGAATCTCACAGACTCATTAATGTTCCTGATTTACATGAAAGAGTGAGAAAAACATGAAAGGCTACAGGCTCTCGTTAATTGGAAACGCTCCCGTTGTAATTTCGCTATGGCACAACCAATCTGGTGTATTCTGTAGGACCAGCGTTGGCCGAGCCTGGCACTACGTATGGTCACATGGCGGGTACCGTATTAGATATTACTATATAGAGAGAGAACCGCTGAGTAAGATTCACCACAATTCACAGACGCCTCCAAACTAAGAATACATGACAGCGTGTGTAGAAAAGAAAGGGATTATCTGATATTACAAGCTATGATTACGGGGAGTTTGTAGGTTTGGCGTCACATGAAGTATTTGTCCTAATGACGTCTAATAACCGACAATCGAAGAATGGAATGACCACTAATCCCATAATACCAAACATTTCACTGGGCAGACCCATTTTCAGAGAAATTGGGGGTTTCAGTAGTGGGGACCCCACAGAGTAGTCATTTATGGCAGGTTCTATTGATATCACTCTAGTAGGTTAATCTTTAAAAGTAATGTGTCATCAGATCAGGAAATTACCTCTTCTTTAAATCAGCGTTGATGTAATCATTTTTTTTTATTAATTTTTGACAGTATTATTTTTATTTTCCATATCACTATCCTTGTGACCTGAGCACTTTGAGCTTGCACCCCTGATCTACCTCTTAATACCCAAATTAAGTACTTTAAAAAAACAACTGACATCATGCAATATTTATACTGGTTGATAAGCCTAATACTAAGCTCATACTATATGTTCTGTTCAGCAGCCACATGAACATACATAGCATTAGCAATAGACTGGCACTGACTCATTGACTTCTTCAGAAGACTTTAAAGGCATGTTTCATCTGGGCAAAAGTGATTCTGCAGGAGGAGGAGGTGAGCTGTGACATCACCTATTGTGAATGGTGGATCCTGTGTTATCTACTCTATATAGAGGTGTTATCAGTCATTGTACAGGAGGAGGAGGTGAGCTGTGACATCACCTATTGTGAATGGTGGATCCCGTGTTATCTACTCTATATAGAGGTGTTATCAGTCATTGTACAGGAGGAGGAGGTGAGCTGTGACATCACCTATTGTGAATGATGGATCCTGCATTATCTACTATATATAGAGGTGTTATCAGTCATTGTACAGGAGGAGGAGGTGAGCTGTGACATCACCTATTGTGTATGGTGAATCCTGTGTTATCAGTCATTGTACAGGAGTAGGAGGAGGTGAGCTGTGACATTTCCTATTGTGAATAGTGGATCCTGTGTTATCTACTGTATATAGAGGTGTTATCACTCATTGTACAGGAGAAGGAGGAGGTGAGCTGTGACATTACCTATTGTGAATGGTGGATCCTGTGTTATCTACTGTATATAGAGGTGTTATCACTCATTGTACAGGAGGAGGAGGAGGTGAGCTGATACATCACCTATTGTGAATGGTGGATCCTGTGTTATCTACTGTATATAGAGGTGTTTGACCCTTCATTTAATAATGTCCCCTGTCCTGTCTCCTTCCTATAAAAATGTCTTCATTGTGGCCCCTTTCTGAATTAAAGTTGCCGTCCCGGGCTCCTTCTTTGTGCAAAGTCATTCATCCTGGGCCCCTTCCTGGTATAATGTCCCCCATCCTGAGCCCCTTCCAGTAATAATGTCCATCTCCTGGCTCCTTCCTCCTGTAATGCTGAAATAGGCGTCAGCCGGTCCTCCTCCCGCACAGGCCTGGTCGCGATCACACCCTTTGTGACAGTGATTGTTGTGCCCCTGTATCCAGCAGTCTATTATAATAAAGCTGGGAAGGAGTGGACGATGAGACCTCCGCTCTACTTCTGTGTCATTATTTGTAGGATTTAGTCACTTCTTAAATGTTTAACTTTCCTTAATCCTTCATAGTGAACAGACCCCGCACTACCATTAATGCCTGAGGTTTATAGATGGCCGTCTGGAAGATTTCACTACAAAACTTGACATCATGGTGACAAAATCATTGCTGGTGAGGGAACCATCACTCTGGTGTTTGTACGGAACGGTGATGTCACCATTAACATTATCAATAGTCGTGTTTTATATAATGATTTACACCGAGGAACACTAGGAAGAGAGACAACCGCGACTCTGATCCTGAACTGAGCCTTTGTCCTTTCCCTTCCATCAGTGACGGGGAGGTCAATAATAGGACGCAAAATTCAAAAATGGCCGAACAAAATTGTTGGCACCCTCAACTTAAAATTTGGTTGCACACCCTTTAGAATAAATAACTGCAATCAATCGCTTCCTATAACCATCAACAAGCGTCTTACACCTCTCAACTGGAATCTTGGACTCTTCTTCTATAAACTTCTCCAAGTCTCAAATGTGAAGGGCGCCTTCTCCCAACTGTAATTTTAAGATCTCTCCACAGGTGATCAATGGGATTTAGATCTGGACTCATGGCTGCCCACTTCAGAACTCTCCAGCGCTTTGTTTCCATCCATTTCTGGGGGCTTCTTGAATTATTTTTGGGGTCATTGGGAGAAATACTTCATTTTCTGGGAACAATTTCAAGGGTGTAACATGGGAGAGTGGGGAAGTTAGAAGTCATCTCACCAATATTTAGATGCACCTTGCTTCAGTAAGAGCCATCGCCCTGGTCCGGGTCGAGAAACATTGCAAAAAATAGAAGAAATTCTCCAGCGATGAGGAAGTAAACTATCCAAAATTTTATTAAATCCTATAAAAACATTGGTTTGGAAACCAGCTACCACCAAGTGTCCAATTTATTTTATTGGATTTAATAAAATTTTGGATATTTTACTTTCTCATTGCTAGAGAGTTTCTACAATTTCAAGGGTGCCAACACTTTCGGCCATAACTGTATTTGAAGCGGATCCTGAAGGAAACTTCTCCAAACTAAGAATGGTCCAATCAAAAGGTTGTAATGAATGCTTCAGGAAAAAAACTCTTTAAAAACTCTTCAAAACTGCTTCAAGAAAAGAAATACCTCTCCAAAAAAAAACAATATAGAGTGTTTCCTGAAGCAGTTTCCACTTGAAAATACTTTTTTTTAATCTGTCAAGTGACTATGTGTGAACATAGACTTATGGCCTATTTACCCTGGCTGATTATCAGGTTTGAGCTTTTGTCACACTGTCACAGAATACTGGAGGTAGGGGGCCTAAGCTGACCCTAAGCTGGGGCCCTGACTAATCCCTCATCCTGGAGGTACTGTTAAAGGTACAGAGGTCCAGGCCGCCAGCGTAACCCCTACCTCCTGAGGATCCCTGCACCACAGTAATCTAGTCCTGAGAAGGACCCCGATCACAACAATTGGGAACCAGCGATAATATGCCCACACACAGTATTTAGACGAACGAGACAGTACAAGGGAAAAACCAAAACCACCTTGCATACAACTTCAACAAAACTACAACAGAGGGAACACCAACGGGAAAGGAGATAAATGATAAAGCGAGGAAAGGGAAAAAACACTTCCAAATACACTTATCTCAGCAACTCCAAACACCACGATCCGCTCTGCAAGTCTGAATGAAAAGCTTTCACCGACACCTCACAAACAGACCTGCAGGAATATAAAGGAGTCTCACTAACGAAGCATTGATAGCAGCTGGGCGAGGCTGGACCTCAGCTAGCCCAGAGAGAGAGAGAATTAACTCCTTCACTGCCGAGAAAACACAAAGCACCAACAAGTCAGCTGCGAGAAGTCAGGCTGTGTACTCGTGACGATCTTCGTGGCAACACACCCGTGACAGCTTTCCTAGGTACCCTCAATTTCTAATTAGCCACCTGTCGGAGCGAGCGGCCAATAACCCAATGAACGAGCAAAATGCTCAATGCTCAGGTGAGATTATTTTTAAGCTTCTCGGCATTGTGGTTTTTACTGTGGTTAATTCCTGAAGAAGAAGCTGGATAACATCGAAATGCGTAGAAAATAAAACCGCATATTGATCCATCTTTGGTGTCCTGATTCATCCGAGTAACTCCACCAGCAGCGCAGAAAACCAGCCTCATATTCCTCAAAATGCGTTTCTGGTTTTTGAACCCTTGGCTTACAGCAGCTGAATTCATTGCTCAGAAAGGGTTGTGTGATCAAAACCTCATCAGGTGAGTAGCAGGGACGTAGCGACCGCAGTCTCAGTGGTCCCCGATGCGATGGGGCCTGCCGATGCCAGCAAATACTTCAGCTGGATGTACGTCCTCTATGTGCATTAAACTATATGGATGACTACAAGTTGTGCATAAAACTACATGGATGACTACGGACTGTGCATTATACTACATGGATGACTATGGGCTGTGCATTATACTACATGGATGACTACGGGCTGTGCATTATACTACATGGATGGCTACGGGCTGTGCATTATACTACATGGATGACTACGGGCTGTGCATTATACTACATGGATGGCTACGGGTTGTGCATTATACTACATGGATGACTATGGGCTGTGCATTATACTACATGGATGACTACGGGCTGTGCATTATACTACATGGATGGCTACGGGTTGTGCATTATACTACATGGATGACTACGGGCTGTACATTATACTACATGGATGGCTACGGGCTGTGCATTATACTACATGGATGGCTACGGGCTGTGCATTATACTACATGGATGACTACGGGCTGTGCATTATACTACATGGATGACCATGGGCTGTGCATTATACTACATGGATGACTATGGGCTGTGCATTATACTACATGGATGACTATGGGCTGTGCATTATACTACATGGATGGCTACGGGCTGTGCATTATACTACATGGATGACTACGGGCTGTGCATTATACTACATGGATGACCATGGGCTGTGCATTATACTACATGGATGGCTACGAGCTGTGCATTATACTACATGGATGACTACGGGCTGTGCATTATACTACATGAATGGCTACGGGCTGTGCATTATACTACATGGATGGCTACGGGCTGTGCATTATACTACATGGATGACTACGGGCTGTGCATTATACTACATGGATGACCATGGGCTGTGCATTATACTACATGGATGACTATGGGCTGTGCATTATACTACATGGATGACTATGGGCTGTGCATTATACTACATGGATGGCTACGGGCTGTGCATTATACTACATGGATGACTACGGGCTGTGCATTATACTACATGTATGACCATGGGCTGTGCATTATACTACATGGATGGCTACGGGCTGTGCATTATACTACATGGATGGCTACGGGCTGTGCATTATACTACATGGATGGCTACGGGCTGTGCATTATACTACATGGATGGCTACGGGCTGTGCATTATACTACATGGATGGCTACGGGCTGTGATTATACTACATGGATGGCTACGGGCTATGCATTATACTACATGGATGGCTACGGGCTGTGCATTATACTACATGGATGACCATGGGCTGTGCATTATACTACATGGATGACCATGGACTGTGCATTATACTACATGGATGGCTACGGGCTGTGATTACACTACATGGATGGCTACGGGCTGTGCATTATACTACATGGATGGCTACGGGCTGTGCATTATACTACATGGATGACTACGGGCTGTGCATTATACTACATGGATGACTACGGGCTGTGCATTATACTACATGGATGACTACAGGCTGTGCATTATACTACATGGATTACTATGGGCTGTGCATTATACTACATGGATGACTACGGGCTGAAAAAAAAGGTTTGCTCCTACCTGATTCCTTCTCGTTGTGCACCGTCTTATTATGTTGGACCAGGAGAAAAAGGCCAAAAGGATTCATAAGCCTATAGGTCCTGTCGTGCCCAGCATAGCTCCTGCCCTACAAGGGCAGTACCCAAGTGTAAAGCCTATAGCTGAATGAAAGATACCCCTAACTCCCCCCCACCCAACGCGTTTCTGCCGCAATCCCGGGGTCTCATCAGGGGAGTGTAATTGCAAGAGGGGAAGATAGAAGGGATCTATAAAATCTCCCTACAAAGAGCTCGGGGTATAACGGGAGCTGCAGTCCGATACGACTCAGATTCACATGTGAAATTCATGAAGAGTATCTAGCCTTCCTTGACCTGATGATTATAAAATCTGGGGACGGGTCTCTACAAACTACAATATTTCGTAAACCCACTTCGACAAACGAGCTCCTTAAATGGGAAAGTCAGACATCTTTTGTGCCGGAGATTACACTGCCACTGCAGGTCCCGTTATACCCCGAGCTCTTTGTAGGGAGATATTATAAATCCCTTTTTAAGCCCTCACTCATTTCCATCGACGGAAAAATAAAAATGGGACTCGAAAATGGCAGTACAAACCGATGTCATACTGTATAGAGAGCTATGGGACCATCATGCCATGTAAGGGGGGCCTATGGACCTGCGGTTATCATACTGCGTATAGGGGGCATATGGGGATGTCATACTGTGTATATGGGGCCTATGGGGATATCAAATTGTGTATTAGGGGCCTTTTGGTTTTCATACTGTGTATAGAAAGCCTATGGGGATATCATACTGTGTATATGGAGATATGGGTCCATCATACTGTAAATAGGAAGGCTGTGGGTCCATCATACTGTATATGAGATTTTTTTTTTTGGGGGGGGGTAATCAGAATCTTTGCTTTGGTGCTCAATAGTTTCTATGTAGGGAACACTTAAGTCTGAAATTCAACACGCAGTGGCGTACCACCAATAGCGGCAGGCCATGCAGCTGCTATAGAGCCCCTGAGCTGAGGGGGCCCGGTCCCAGTGCAGGTGCCGGACCCCTCGCACGTCATTGCACGTTCAACTGTATCGGCTTCCTGGATGCCAATAAAGTTAAAATAATGATGAAAGAGGGATCATCAGATGACTCTTCCTCCTCCATCATTCTTCCTCGCTGTCTGATGTCTCAGCGCAGCAGGCACGATGATGTCACTAGATGGCGCCTGCTGTGCTGAGATGTGCAGCATTTCAAAGCGCTTGCTGCTGAGACCAGAGCAGTGGGGGAACGAGGAGAGGTGAGTATTATATATATTTTTTCTAAATTGTGGTGGCCATAATACTGTATGGAGGACTATGGGGAGTGCATTTTACTGTATGGAGGACTATGGGAAGTGTATTTTACTGTATGAAGGACTATGGGGAGTGCATTATACTATATGGAGGACTATGAAGAGAGCATATACTGTATGGAGGACTAAGGGGAGAGCATTATACTGTATGGATGACTATGGGGTGTGCATTATACTGTATGGAGGACTATAGGGGGTGCATTATACTGTATGGAGGACTATGGGGAGTGCATTATACTATATGGATGACTATGGGGTGTGCATTCTACTGGACCCGTGGAAGCGCTACATACGTGTGAAACGGCCGTCTTCCTGCCTTCTCACCCCCGCACCCATGTACCTGCGCCTATGATTACACGCCAGATCTGAAATAAAGGATCATTCACAAGACATCCCGTGGTGAGTGCGATCATTTCTATTCTCTGATCTGTGCATTATACTGTATGGAGGACTATGGGGTGTGCATTCTACTGTATGGAGGACTATGGGGAGTGCATGATACTGTGTGGAGGACTATGGGAAGTGCATTTTCCTGTATTGAGGACTATGGGGAGTTCATTATACTATATGGAGGTCTATGGGGAGTGCATTATACTACATGGATGACTATGGGGAGTGCATTATACTATATGGAGGACTATGGGGTGTGCATTCTACTGTATGGAGGACTATAGGGGGTGCATTATACTGTATGGAGGACTATGGGGGGCGCATTATACTGTATGGAGGATTATGGGGAGTGCATTATACTGTATAGAGGACTATGGGGGGTGCATTATACTGTATGGCTATGGGGATCACATTATACTGTATGGAGGACTATGTGGAGTGCATTATACTATATGGAGGACTATGAGGGGTGCATTATACTGTATGGAGAACTATGGGGAGTGCATTATACTGTATGGAGGACTATGGGGAGTGCATTACACTGTATGGAGGACTATGGGGAGTGCATTATACTGTGTGGAGGACTATGGGAAGTGCATTATACTATATGGAGGACTATGGGGAGTGCATTATACTATATCGAGGATTATGGGGAGTGCATTATACTATATGGAGGGCTATGCGGGGGCCATTCGAATTTTTGGAGGGCTATGTGCGAGCCTTTATACTTTATGGAGGGCCATTATTCTGTATGTAAGCAATTATACAGTGTGAAGGGTTGTCTGGGATCCATCATACTATGTGGAGGGCTATGTAGGAGCTATTATACTGTTTGGAGGGCTAGTGGCAGCCATTATAAAGTGTGGTGAGGTGTAGGGCCATTATACTGTATGAAGGCCAGTTATACAGTAATGCAGTGGAGGTTTGTGTAGAGATCACAGTTGGGGGATCATACTGTGTTGGGGTCACCATACTTTGCCGGGCAAGTTGAGGTGGGGCACAGTAGAGACATCATACTGTACAAGTGGAGGGTACTGTGGAGGAAATCACTGTGGAGGTATCCTACAGTGTTTGGGGGGCACTTTTGTTGCCATCATACTTTAATGGTGCGAGGAAAGGGCAATCTAGGGCTTCAGTAGAAGGAATATTACTTTGTAAAGGCTGAAAAGTTGTGATAAATGCTCTACTGTGACCCCGCTGGATATATACAGTACAGACCAAAAGTTTGGACACACCTTCTCATTTAAAGATTTTTCTGTATTTTCATGACTATGAAAATTGTACATTCACACTGAAGGCATCAAAACTATGAATAAACACATGTGGAATTATATACTTAACAAAAAAGTGTGAAACAACTGAAAATATGTCTTATATTCTAGGTTCTTCAAAGTAGCCACCTTTTGCTTTGATAACTGCTTTGCACACTCTTGGCATTCTCATGATGAGCTTCAAGAGGTAGTCACCGGAAATGGTCTTCCAACAATCTTGAAGGAGTTCCCAGAGATGCTTAGCACTTTTTGGCCCTTTTGCCTTCACTCTGCGGTCCAGCTCACCCCAAACCAACTCCATTGGGTTCATGTCTGGTGACTGTGGAGGCCAGGTCATCTGGTGTAGCACCCCATCACTCTCCCTCTTGGTCAAATAGCCCTTACACAGCCTGGAGGTGTGTTTGGGGTCATTGTCCTGTCGAAAAATAAATGATGGTCCAACTAAACGCAAATGGAATAGCATGCCGCTGCAAGATGCTGTGGTAGCCATGCTGGTTCAGTATGCCTTCAATTTTGAATAAATCCCCAACAGTGTCACCAGCAAAGCACCCCCACACCATCACACCTCCTCCTCCATGCTTCACGGTGGGAACCAGACATGTAGAGTCCATCCGTTCAGCTTTTCGGCGTCGCACAAAGACACGGTGGTTGGAACGAAAGATCTCAAATTTGGACTCATCAGACCAAAGCACAGATTTCCACTGGTCTAATGTCCATTCCTTGTGTTCTTTAGCCCAAACAAGTCTCTTCTGCTTCTTGCCTGTCCTTAGCAGTGGTTTCCTAGCAGCTATTTTACCATGAAGGCCTGCTGCACAAAGTCTCCTCTTAACAGTTGTTGTAGAGATGTGTCTGCTGCTAGAACTCTGTGTGGCATTGACCTGGTCTCTAATCTGAGCTGCTGTTAACCTGCAATTTCTGTGACTGGTGACTCGGATAAATTTATCCTCAGAAGGAGAGGTGACTCTTGGTCTTCCTTTCCTGGGTCGGTCCTCATGTGAGCCAGTTTCTTTGTAGCGCTTGATAGTTTTTGCAACTGCACTTGGGGACACATTCAAAGTTTGCCCAATTTTTCGGACTGACTGACCTTCATTTCTTAAAGTAATGATGGCCACTCATTTTTCTTTACTTAGCTGCTTTTTTCTTGCCATAATACAAATTCTAACAGTCTATTCAGTAGGACTATCATCTGTGTATCCACCTGACTTCTGCACAACACAACTGATGGTCCCAGCCCCATTTATAAGGCAAGAAATCCCACTTATTAAACCTGACAGGGCACCCCTGTGAAGTGAAAACCATTTCCGGTGACTACCTCTTGAAGCTCATCAAGAGAATGCCAAGAGTGTGTGAAGCAGTCATCAAAGCAAAAGGTGGCTACTTTGAAGAACCTAGAATATAATACATATTTTCAGTTGTTTCACACTTTTTTGTTAAGTATATAATTCCACATGTGTTAATTCATAGTTTTGATGCCTTCAGTGTGAATGTACAATTTTCAAAGTCATGAAAATACAGAAAAATCTTTAAATGAGAAGGTGTGTCCAAACTTTTGGTCTGTACTGTATATATATATTTTTTTGTTGGGGAGCCAATTAGAACTTCTGCTATGGGGCCCCATGATTTCTATGAACGTCCCTGACTACACGGATTTCAAACCCCAAACTGGTTAAAAAAAAGTAGATGGAACATATGCACTGAAAGTCATTTTAACATTGCTGCGCGCTATGTTAGTTTTTGACACTTTTTTTATCGAGTGGATTCCAGGCAGAATCCAAAAAGAATGAACATATGCCTTTCTATCTAAAAACGACCTGCCGCTCATATTCTGCAAGATGTTCAGTCTTTTAAGATTCTTTTAAATGTTTTTTAACCCCTTCACGACCTATGACTTATAGATACATCCAAGGTTGTCTACGCCTCCTTTGATGCGGGCTCCGGCGCTGAGCCCGCATCTTTTTAGGCACATGACAGCTGATCTGATCAGCTGACATGTGCCCGTAACAGCCGGCGGGTGGAATCGCGATCCACCCGTGGCTGTTAACATGTTAAATGCCGCTGTCAATCTCATTTAACATGATCGCGCCGGAAGCGCGTCACAAACTCCGCCCATCAGCGCCCCTGTCATATGATCACGGGGCGCCAATGGGTTGGTATGACAGAAGACTCCCGCACTTGTCATTGCTGATCAGCTATGAATGCCGGCCCGTGGCTATGCCCTGCTATGTGTAGCACAGGTGATCAGACGATCGCAGCTTCAAGTCTCCCATGGAGACTATTTAAGTAAGTAAAAATTAGAAAAAAAATGTTTTTAAAAATATAAAAAAATTTAAAAAAATCTAAAAGTTCAAATCACCCCTCTTTTGCCCAATTCAAATTAAAACAATAAAAGAAAAAAAAATACACATATTTGGTATCACTGCATTTAGAATCGCCCGATCAAGATATAAAAAGAATTAATCCGATCTATTAACGGCGTAATGGTAAAAAAAAATCAAAACGACAGAATTTGGTGGTTTTTTTGGTTGCCGCAACATTGCAATAAAATGCAATAAGAGGGGATCAAAACATCGTATCTACCCCAAAATGGTAACAATAAAAACGTCAGCTCGGCGCACAAAAAATAAGCCCTCACTCAGCCCCTGATCCCAAAAATTGGAGACGCTACGGGTCTTGAAAAATGCCGCCATTTCTTTATTTTTCCCAAATTTTGGAATTTTTTTTCACCACGTAAAAAAAAGAACCTATACATGTTTGGTGTCTACGAACTCGTAATGACCTGGAGAATAATAATGGCAGGTCAGTTTTAGCATTTAGTGAACATGGTAAAAAAAACAAAACAAAAAAAAAACAACTGTGGAATTGCACTTATTTTGCAATTTCACTGCACTTTTCCAGTAGACTATATGGTTAAATCAATGCTGTCGTTCAAAAGTACAACTCGTCCCGCAAAATATAAGCCCTCACACGGCCATATTGCCGGAAAAATAAAAAAGTTATGGCTCTGGGAAGAAGGGGAGGAAAAAATGAAAACGCAAAAAAAATGGAAAATCCCAAGGTCATGAAGGGGTTAAAAGACGCCAAAAGTGTAAAAAAAAAAGCAGCGAGTACAATAAATCCTCCAGAAATCGCTCAACACCAAGTGAGGGGGAAGACTACAAAGGCGCCCAGAAGACACCAGGCCATTTTTTTCCGTATTTCCACCTCAAAAATAAATGACCTTTTCTTAATTTCTTTGTGGAGATAAAAAGAAAAAAAACTCTGGAAAAAAAAAAAAAGGCTGCAAAGATTCCCGAAAAAAGCTGATGTAAAAAAACGCTGCACTAAATGCTTCAAGCTTATAAAAGTCCAAAGAAAAAGAGCAAAACCTAAAAAAGCCTTCAAAAGAAAAACACATAAAAAAAGATGCTATGTGAACAGACCCTTAGGCTCAGCCGCTCCGGCCCGTAAATCTACACACAACACATAGGCTGTGATTTGTTTCCACCCAGACTATTGATCCGAGTAGGAAATCGCTCCATTGTTTATACAGGCAAAAAAAAAAACACATCCATGTGAACGTAACCCAATTACTTTGTTTTTTTTTCATACCTAATTATTTTTTTTCAATGGATTCACTTTTTTTTTGCTATTGTTAATTTTTTTTTTTTTTTGCTAAAAACACCACTGGGAATTAAAGAAAAAAATAATAAAAAAAAGTATAAAAAATAAATTAAAAAAAAACGTAAATGTGAATAACGGCTTTATTTTCAATAAAAAAAAAAAAGAAGAACAGAAGCCATGCTGAGGTCGCCAGATCTTCTGGAGGGGAGCAAAGTAGTATAGTCAGCTGTGCAAGATGTCAAAAAAAGTGTAAAAACTACAACTCCCAGCATGCACTTTACCAGCATTATTTCCTATCACCTGCAGGATATTCTTTTATTTTGCAATTAATACATTTTCAGGATTTTTTTTTTTTTACTTCTTATTTTTACACGCGACTTTCTGAAATAAACCAACCTCAGAATAAGATTTTTCGCAGCTCAGACATCTGCACAGGCAAGGAAGGGGTTAAGGAAGGAGTTAAGGAAAGGGTTAAGGAAAGGGTTAAGGAAAGAGTTAAGGAAAGGGTTAAGGAAGGAGTTAAGGAAGGAGTTAAGGAAAGGGTTAAGGAAAGGGTTAAGGAAGGAGTTCAGGAAAGGGTTAAGGAAGGGGTTAAGGAAAGGGTTAAGGAAGGGGTTAAGGAAAGGGTTAAGGAAGGAGTTCAGGAAGGAGTTCAGGAAAGGGTTAAGGGGTTAAGGAAAGGGTTAAGGAAGGGGTTAAGGAAAGGGTTAAGGAAGGGGTTCAGGAAGGAGTTCAGGAAAGGGTTAAGGAAGGGGTTAAGGAAAGGGTTAAGGAAGGGGTTAAGGAATGAGTTAAGGAAAGGGTATGCAAGGGGGTAAGGAAGGAGTACGACTCCCTCCGGAGGAGACACACGTTTTGCAGTGACGTCACCCCTAGCAGGGGGCGTGTCTGATAGCAGGTCGGAGAGGGCGTGTTCTGCAGCCGATAGAGGCGTGGTTGTGTGCTGTAGCCACGCCCAGCACATTGGAGCTCGCTGTCAGGGGGTTGGAGGAGCGGAGTGGCCGGCACTTTGCTCGTGTACGGCGGGAGGACAGGAGCTGGGCACCCGGAGCTGAGCTCCCCCGGGCTCTGGAGCTAGAAGAGCAGCAGGTAAGGTGCTGGACCCCACTGGATACAATGCACGGAGGCTGACCCCACTGCTGGACTGTGCTGCGACCCTCAGGACCCCATAGCGATGCAGATCCTGGACATTTTTGGGTTGCGATGAAGTTTTTTTTTTTTTTTTGCAGATTTCATCAACCTGGATGTGCAGAGAACTTGTAATGGAAAAAGGTGCAATGAATTAAAAGCAGGGGAGCAGAGGCTTCTGCTGAGGATGGAGGTGGCACTGATGGACTATCAGGGCTCACATGACCCTGATGTCTCTGGGGGTCTCCTGTGTAAGGAGGACCCCACTGCTGGGAGAGTGCATAAGCTAAGTGCAGAAACTGTTACCTGCCTGGAATAAAGCGCCAGTGTGAACTGTGAGCGATCAGTGAGGAGAGGGCTGCAGTACCTGTAGAGAGTGAGCTGTCACCTGAGGGCTGGAGGTGCCATTCTCCAAATCTACAGCCTGATCGCTTCCTCTGGAGCACTGCAACTTTTTTTCATATTTTTTCAGCCATAACCAAAAATATATAATAATTATTAATAATATTATTTTACTTTTTTTTTTTAGTATATTTTTATTTGGTTGTTTTTAGTATATTTTTATTTATTTATTTTTAGTATATTTTTATATTTAGACTATTTTTATTTATTTATTTTTAGTATATTTTTATGTATTTTTTTTATTTATTTGGATAAAAAAAGCACTAATCCTGCCAGACTATTGTCGCCGCTGCAAAAGTGCAATTAAGCATGCTGGGATTTGTAGTCTTACAACAGCTACAATAAGTCTAGGGAGAAGATCCAGCAATTCGCTAACCAGTTACTTGTCCAGGAACATTTCTGCATCTTGCTGTTGCGCACACGACTTGCATTGAAATCTATAAGAGGGAAGGGCGAAGTCACATGCGACCTGCGACTTACAGGCGTAGAGCACATTAGGACGCCCTTTAACATTCAGAAGATGTGATGTCAGAGTATGACATCATAATCTCCATGTAGTCCTATCCTCTCTTTTAGGTCACATTCACACCTTCAGTATTTATAAGCTAAAATCAGGAGTGAAACAATCAGAGGAAAAGTATAATAGAAACACGTCACCACTTACTCATTTTTCACCTTCTCCTGATTTTGGCTTACAAATACTGAACGTGTGAACATGGCCTTAGATCATTCCAGGAACCAAGATCCCATGATCTAACTATTGGCTAGCTGGACACTGGTGAAATAAATCAATCTGACTTTTTGTTCTAAGACCCCATACTTGTATCATACCACCGTGCCACGATCTGTGGGCACAGACCCATTGGGTTTATTCTGTCTGCACATCATTCATCTTTGTATCAATATGTTGCTTATTGTTTATTTTCCTGTGGATACAATGTATCAATGTAGAAAAGAAATACCAATCGCTGGGCAATGAGGCATTCCAGAAATGTGCTGCTCCGCCAGTCCTCTGCCCGCCCTGCTGAGGTTCATTAATGGCAAACCCTGTGTGGTTTAAAGGATAACCCGTCCAACTATTGACCTCACCCAGGCTGTAAACCAGGATGTGGGGCACATGGTTCTCTATAGGTTTGGTGGTTTTCTTTACCAGGCTAATAACTTTACTCTTCTGCATTCTCTAGGTCGGCCAAGGAGACCAGTGCCGGGATTACAGTGCTGAGCCCAAGGGAGCAAAGTATGCGACCAGAGGATGCCTGAGGCTGGAGGGGGCTGCAGGTTATCCCCGTGCCAAGGGATATTAGTGGGAATGATCACCGTGTGGTGCACACTCTGCTTTTTCCTGGTGACAGTGAGTGGAGTGCCAGCTGCCAGGCTTCCCATTGCCCAGCCAGAAGAGGACAAGCCAGAGAGAAAACCAGCAGGTAAGGATACGGATCCACTCTTGGTTTCGCAAACATGAACGTGTTTGTTCGTCTAGGACGGCTTTTGAATAAGGAGGGAATAGAGGGGTTCCCATCTTCCCATTCATCCATCCTATAGATTAAACCGAACCTTGAGCTTCTCATAAGAAATGCAGAATTTGCATGTTGCCCCTGACTTGTACTATAGGAGGTTGGCAGTAGGAGGGGGGCATTGTTTGAGGACACTAATTAATCACTGGTCAAGTTGACTTGCAGATTAACCCCTTTGGTGCTGCAGAGCTATCTTGCACCCCATGCTGGGTTGTTTGTGTATTGAGAGGCCCTAATGTGTGTACAGTACTGTACATTACCCTCCCAGCTGGCAGGGGACCATAGCACACCACAGGGGCAATAATTGCAGGTCCTGATTGTATTATGGCAGCAATCAGAGAGTTCTTGTAGAAGTGGCTATAAATGTGTTTATATGGACACGGTGACACCTTGGATTGTGCATCATGGGGCGGACCAGCTTTCACTATGTAGCAGAGCTGACTGTGTTGCTAAAGTCTTCTTGGATAGACAGCTCCCTATATCTAATTGTAGCAGAGCTCAGTTTGTCACTCTTGTGTCATAGGATAAAAGGGGTATAAATATATAGTTGGATCCATGAAGATGTAAAATGCGAAGAGACAAATTTGGCTCTGCTACAACAGAGTGCATCTTGATAAGTAGGAATATTGTAGGTTTACCCGCAGTCCTGTGCAAAACCACAGATGAAATTTGATTGTGCAATTTGAAATATAAGAATTTTGTAGGTTTTGCTTAGTCTTATGCAAAACCATAAATGAGATGTGATCGTACAATTCTAAATATTCAGGATTTTGTAGGTTTACCTGTAGCCCTATGCAAAACCATAAATGAAATGTGATCGTACAATTCTAAATATAGGTTTACCTGCAGTCCTATGTAGAACCACAAATATCATCTAATCTTATATTTGTGACTGTCCAGAAAAATGTAGGTGCACCTGCAGCCCTGTGTAAAAACCACAAATAAGAGTCGTAACTTTCTGAGTAAGCAGAAGGTAGCTTGCGAACATGAAGTGAAGTCCCATGTCAAACCATAAAATGACTAATGTCTGCAGAAAGTAATTTGTCTATTATTTATCTCGGAGTCTGCTTGTGTATTTTGTGTAGTATTTCTAAATATTCAGAATGATGTATATTTACACACAGTCCTGTGTAAGACCCTAAATAAGATTTCCAAGCATTCAGAAAGCTGTAGGTTTACACACACAGTCCTATGTAAACCACAAATAAGCTTTGATCATACATTTCTAAATATTCAGTGTTCTGTTCACATGCAGTCATATGTAAAAACACGAAGACATGCTTGAGCAGTCAGAATATTGTAGGGGTGACTTCAGTCCCATGTAAAACTACAAATTAGACAAGTTCACTACTTTCTGAGTAAACAAACCGCATGATTATATGAAGTCCTATGTAAGGCTATAAATAATGCCCTAGATGTACCAGAGATAAATTTGACTCCTCATTTTGGTGTGGGTTTTCTTGTGGATTTCGAGAAGTACATGTAAAAAAAGGTATTAGATTTTCTTGCAGTCCTATGTGAAACTACAACAAGATATGATGATAAACTTCTGAGCATTCTGATTGTAGTAGCTTCGTGTGCAGACCTATGTAAAACTACAAGTAAGGATGATCGTACCTTTTTTTTATAGTCCTAATTTTGTATATTCACACGCAGCCCTATGTAAAACCACAAATGAGACATGATCATTAATTTCTAAATAATCAGAATGTTGTAGGGTTCAGATGCAGTCCTATGTAAAACTACAAATCAGACTGGGTCAGAAGTCTCTTAAGTAAATAGAAGGTAGTATGTTTACATGCAGTCCTATGAAAGACTAATCATAATGTCTGTTAGTATAGAGACAGAATTCTTTACCTGCTGTCCCATGTAATACGTTTTGTAAATGATGCATGTAATATGGATTATGCGGTATGGTTAGTAGCTCTGCTACTTTCACATTACATTTGTGCTATATCACAAACTCTGCTCTGCTACATCTGTATTCTATATATATATATATATATATTCCGCTATACTGTCAGTTACAGAGACCCGATGCTTCATATCGTGATGGTCTCATTGGTGGCTGAACTTGATCTGGTCCTACTGAAGGTTCATGTGTGGTCCTGGCTGTGCAGCGATGGTGAATTTGCTATGTGGTGCTGTTTTATGTTATACACAGTTTATATGTAATTATTAATGATCTCATAGATGGGATCTACTTGTTGCAAAATGCAGATGAGCTGTTGACTGCTTTCTGGTGGACTGAGCAGCTTGAGGGTCGCACATTGTCCACATTTGGGTACATAATAATAATATTAATTATTATTATTATTATTATTTTTCATATGTATGTATAATATATATTTGAAATTTGGTTTCATTAAAAATGTTTCACCATTTTGCTTTTACAATGTCTTTGCTTCTTTGCTCATTCATCTTTTATGTGCTCATAAATCAGCTGAGAAGAGCCCAGAAAAGACTGATCATGGCCATGACGCTTGTTGCGCTGCTAAAGTTTGCATTATTCGTCATACAAGTGAATCGGGCTGCATTGTTATTTCGGGGGCAGTGCGATTGCAATAATCAAGACGCAAAAATATAAAACTCGGTTGGACTTTTTGCGCAATGCTTGTCGCAGTTGCGGTACCATCGAGGGCGCAGTGGACCCCAAATTTTGGCCGCATGACAGTTGTTGCAACCGTGTAGCCCTAACCTTAGTTACAATCTGTCAGACCATCCTAGCAGGCTCACTGATGGATACTCAGTTACCTCGTTCTACAGGCAGCAATAGACCCACACAGAGGATGGAGAAGGCCATCTGTGCAACATTTTTAATGCAACTCAATTGCAAAAGTGATTATTGGCCCCAAATACATGAATTTAAGTAAGAAAAATGTCTCCAAGACATTCTAATATGCAATTATCATAGTCCCTATTAATAGACCTCGATTCACCATTATTGTCCGATATATCAGTCAGACCATTCATATGGCGTAACAATGCAAAATCTCCAATCGGGCCCCCAACTATCACGGATCTTTAATAGTATTGATCTTCTTACATGGGCCAACGGGACCTTTTTTTGGAACCCCCTAAGCTGCATGGCCTCCTGGGTGCTATTGCATTCCCTGCACCCATCATAGTTACAACCTGACTATTATCAGTAACCTTTGCTCCCATTTTGTACATGATGGGTCCTCAGTACTTCTTTAGCAGGACCCCACTAGTAGTCGTACTCTCACCCCACCCCTAATAGGGCTCATAATGTGTCCGTATGTTAAAAAAATCATTCTCTATTGTAGCTTCAGTATTTCGTGGCTTTTTTTTTGTATTTTTCATGGTATTTTTGGCAGCATTTCACACTTTTTCGATCCGACAGTGAAATATAAAACACTGCGTAAAAAGCGGTTCAGTTTCTGGTGCTTTTTTGGTGCAACAGCCTCAAACTATGGTGTTTTTTTTTTTCCCATAACACTTGAAAAATACAAGCATAAAATGGCATTTAAAAAAATGGCGCTAAATTTAACATAAGAAACTAATTTCGTGGAAAAAAAAAAAGTTTTACTGTGTAAGGAGGCCTAATGCTCTACTGCATCTGACAAAGGTAGGCCTACACACTCCCCAAACGTCTCAAAATTAAACAAAAACCTGTCTGTTGCCCATAGCAACCAATCTCCGAACAGACTTCATTTTACCAGAGATGTTTAACAAATTATATGCTAAGCTCTCGTTGCTGCTGGCAACCAATCGGAGCTCCGCTTTCATTTGTAAAACAGCTCTGGTAACATGAAAGTTGCTTTCTGATTGGTTGCTATGGGGCAATAAATATCAGTTTTGATCAATCTGACCCACTGTCCTTAGCAACCAATCACGGAGCAGCTTTTATTTTACAAGAGCTATTTTGGAAATGAAAGCTGAATTCTGATTGGTTGCTATGGGAAACAAAGAAAAGTTTCTTTCTTTTGAGACAGTTTTTATAGATGAGGCCTAATATCTGTAATGATGGAAACCATGACAGGCAGCGCTGTCATGAAATAACCTCGCTCCATTGTCTGCGCGGGAAAGTAATCCTGCCAGAATCAACGTGATAAAAAGAGTAATTACTGTCTAGCGATATGAACACTTAATGTGTAGCATATTCCCCTCCCCCACCCCCATTTTTAATATTCTTAATTTTTCTTCAGTATGAGCGCTAAGATTCCTCCGTCGGCTTCTTTATTGTATTCTTGTGCCTGCTCTCCATATAGTTCAATTACCCTTCAAAAACTCCATAGAAACTCTTGTTATGACTCCCGCAGGTTCTCTTCACAAGAGTTCATGGTCTTTTTTTTGCCAAACAAATCAGGACTACAACTCCCATCATTACTTGCCATATACTGCTGTAGTGCACTTGGTGGAGGAAGCATGATCTTATTAATTTCACTGTGGAGAAATTATCGCCATCTCCAACTTATGGTTCTTCTGTGGAACTATAACCCCCAGCGTGCTCTGACATGGCATCCTAGGAGTTGTGATTTTGGATCACCTATATCTGCAGGTCTTTAGGGTTTGCTGACATACAGCGTTTATCTGTGTTTCTTCGTCCTTTTTTTGGTGCAGAAAAACCTCAACATTTTTACATTAACGTGTCCCTTACTGGGCTGCTTGCTGCAGTTTTGATAAACGTTTTATATGCAGCAATTCTCTGAATGCTGAGCGCTCTATTATCCCTCCTCCCCCCACATCACTTGATTGGCAGGTTTCTGCCTATGCACAGTATACACAGAAAGCTGACATTCAGCAGAGTTACACTGAGCTCATGAATATGGAAAACTAGATGGCAGCAGCTTTACTAGTCCTAACATCGCTGAAATCTGGATCTCTTCCCCTACACCATGCTGGTGTGTCTGTGTGTGTGTCTGTGTGTGTGTCTGTGTGTGTGTCTGTGTGTGTGTCTGTGTGTGTCTGTGTGTCTGTCTGTGTGTCTGTCTGTGTGTCTGTCTGTGTGTCTGTCTGTGTGTCTGTCTGTGTGTCTGTCTGTGTGTCTGTCTGTGTGTCTGTCTGTGTGTCTGTCTGTGTGTCTGTCTGTCTGTGTGTCTGTCTGTCTCTGTCTGTCTGTGTGTCTGTCTGTCTGTGTGTCTGTCTGTCTCTGTCTGTGTGTGTCTGTCTGTCTCTGTCTGTCTGTCTCTGTCTGTCTGTCTCTGTCTGTCTGTCTCTGTCTGTCTGTCTCTGTGTCTCTGTCTGCAACGGACTTCTCCCGGAACTCTGAATATTCCAACGGACTTTCTGGAGAAGTTCGGAACTTTCAGGTTGGGGTTTGCTCATCTTTATTTGCAAGTTTAAATTTACGTTCACTCAAAGGATGAAAAAAAGTTTTTTTTTTTAAACAGTAACTGTCGCTTTAATTGCTTGTTTTTTTTCCAGTAGTACACATACGATATATTACAAAGTTGCTTCTTTGTATCAGAGAAATCTGCTTCTTCTTCACCTGGATTGATCTACGACTTTCAATTCATGGATAAAATCTGTACTCGATGAAGACAGATTTTCCCATTACCGAAATAGGAGATGGCAGTTGGTGCTTTAAAAATTCTATGGAGAGGGGAGGAGCTAGAGGCGACACATATATTCTGCTGCAAGTTCTCCTGAATCAGTTACAGTTCTCCATAGAACTTTATGAGCACCAACCGTCCTCTTCTGTCTCAGTAATGGGAACATCTGAATTCACTGAGGACACTTTTTACCCATGACCTGAGAATTTTGAGAATAAATGATCATCCTAAGAGAAGAAAAAAGCAGATTTCTCCAGTAAGATATATTATAGTTTTGTATGTTCATGTTTACTACTGAGTTATGGAAAAAAAAATAAATAAAACTATGGTTACTCTTTTTAAACATTTGACTATGGAGCAAAAAACTGAAAATCTATAAAATGTTGTGGTTTTGACTATTTCTTGTTTACATATGAAAATACGCCCTCAGGGCCCCCATTTGTAACCAGCTGGGGTAATGATAGGAAGGCCACACAGTCAGATTTTGCCTATGGATTTGCACATGTAATATCCACAGTGGATTTACAGCACTTGCCGGGGGGGGGGGAGAGATTTTCACAAACTTAATCCACTTTCTGTGGAATTTGGCCCCATGGTAATTTGACTTGTGCTTTGTTCCTGCTGTGTATTTTCATACCTTCCTATGTAGCAGAGTGAAATCTGCAGCAAAATCTGTATATTTTCTAGCCGATTATGTGCCAAATTTGACAGATTTGAAATCTCAAGTATGCTCCTATTCATTGACAGCAAGCAGAGATGTAAAAAATGATGAAGTATTGAAACTTGATGCAAATTCTACCTTCATTTTCCACTAAGATCTTTACTTTAATTGCTTGTACCCTCCCTGCTTCACTCCCGGAACATTCTATAGACATTAGAGCGTTCATTGATCCGGGGAGACATGACATCCTTGTATACATGCACCACGTGGCAATGCTTCTGGGCCTCGCTTATTTTTCCAAGCGCCTCTACGTGACTTTTACCAGAAGTCAATGAAGGGTTAACTCAAGCGCTACAGTAGAAATTGTGATTTTTTTTATTTTTTTTTTAAGTGCTGCAAGATGGATTTAGGCTTTTTTTTTTTTTCCTCCTGTAAGAAATTGGTGTTGTTGCTGCTGCGAACTGCACAGATTGTGTTTATATCTGTCCCAGCGCAGGTGCTGGAGCGTGCACGGTGTTTTTTTTTATAGATTAGATGGTGAAACTTATCGTGAACGAGATGAGATCTCGCTGTGAAATTTAAAGCTGCCGTCTAGTCTGGCTTTTTTAATTCTTAATTTTCATGGATTTATAACAAATTGTGGAGATGCATAATTCACGGTCTATGTAACGTTAGCTTATTGGACAAATCAATTTGGTCAAAATCGTATTCGTTACAATTTTTTTTTTTTTTTGCACATTTCCTGAATTTTGGCTCTCTCATTTGTTCATATCGGGAAAATTACTCGTTTAGTCAGACATCGGTTTGGAGTTGTTATCGAAGGGAAGGTATCCTATCCATGACCCAGAACGCCCCCTTTTGAACATATTGGCATAGCACCTTTTCAAAGCCAGATTCGCCGAACGGTCCAACAAAGGTTGGGACTATTGGTTACTCGGTCAGCATAGGTGATGAGAGATATGTATGTATGTGTGTGTCCAGGGTTGGACTGGCCAACCAGAGAACTGGAGAATCCTCCGGTGGGCCCTGGCTTCTCCTTCAGGAGAGTTCATAGTGCAAACCTCGCCGCTACTATGGGGCTCTTGAATGGGGGAGAGAGGTTGGCCCTCAGAATCAAATCCTCTGGTGGGTCCAATGTTCTTCAGTCTGACACTGTGTGTGTTGATAGGTCAGGGTCATCACCAATCCCTATGAAATGGAGCTAACTCTACTCATAGACATTTGATGCCTCCTTCTCTTTTAGACAGCCCGTAGTCCTACTAACTTTTAGATTCACCTTATAGTTAGCCTAGTTCATATCTTGAGGTTAAACGAACGCCATAGGCAAAATTGAAACTCTGTGTAGTTCTTCGGGGGCGGCACATAAACTTATTTTGATGCTCCTCCCCCGAGGATCTTTACTAGCCAAAACAGCGTATCCCTTTTGGCAGGCGTATTCTTTTAGCAGTTTCCCCATGTACCTTTTAAAAAGTAAGGGTGTCTACAACTCAATACAATGACAATAGGTCATTTCCTCCCTTTTGATGAGTGTTTTTGAGAAAGTGTTAATGCTCTTTTTATAGATTTTGTTCCACTTATCTCAGACAGGATAAGTGAAAATCTAACCTCGATGGGGGATTATCCATCGACCATAATAAATATCATTTTTTTTTTATGGGATCCTCCCCCTTTCCATGACTTACAGGGCAATAAAAATGATATTCATATAATACGTGCCCATCTGTTAGACCACACAAGTAGTATGAGGGTTGACTACATATACTATTCTTATGGTGTTTTATCTGGACATCAGCAGCATCTTCATCTTTTCCTTTACATTTGGTGGAGAATACGGGCAGAGTAAACCTGTAGATTACAGTAAAGGGACGCTGGTTTTGTAGGTACAGAGCAGAGCTTTGCTACGTAACACAAAGACACCTTCTACCCCCGCCCTACTCCATGTAACTTGTACACTATGAAAGGAAAGCTCTCTTAGTGAAATGGTCCGTGTGTTATTAGCTCATTAGTGGCGCTTGTTGTTCAGTAGATTTTATGTTAACAGCCCAAGTCCTTATTTTCCATAAAAGCGGCTTGGAAGGATTTTTTATTTTTTATTTTTTCCCCTAGTGAGCTAATTCTCCACACAGGGCGGCAGGCGAGGTAACAGCTACTGCTTTGTGCTAGCATCGGGCTGCATAAAACACTCATTGAAGGGCAGGCATTCTGGAGGTATGTGCATGTTTGCTAATATGAATGATGCCCATTAGGCTATATAGAAGCGGTGTACACTTTCACATCCCCGCAGGGAAGTGTTCTGCTCCTAGCGAGAGGAAGGCAGATGGTGGGGTTATTATTGAATACAATCCAAGCCAAAACACGGGGGGCCTCATCGGGATTTTTTTTTTCTTGGAACAATGTTAAATATTTTTTTTTTCTTCCTCCCATTTTTTATGAATGAATCCAAGTTGCAGGAGGGTATTTGAATGAGTAATCCGCTATTTAGCTATGATGGAGATGATTAGTAGGGTCAGGGGACCCTTTCTACTTCCTTGAGATGGCGGTCACTCTCTTCAGGATGGAATAATTGTGGAGGGGGGGCAGCGTATTGCGGACCCATGTGCGAATTTTCATTGGTATTCACATAACTGGATGTGAATGGTAGTAAAAAAAAAAAGCAGGGATCAGTATAGAGTTGTTGCCCATGTGCGTCAAATCCTCCATATTTTTTTTTTTTGGGTGGGGGGTTAATAACTAATTATTGGCCTAAAAATCAGTGTAACTGGAGCTAAAATTGGAAACTTTTTGTTTAAACAGGCTGCTAATGCCTGATGAAGGAGCAAAACTCTTGTTCGTCGGGTGAAATGATCTTTTGCACTGCACAAAGAAACCCCATAATTTTCAGCAGCGCAATGTCTCATGCTGTCAAGAATAATGCCAGCCAAACTGAGTGAAAAAACAAATCATCTCGCTGATCCCTCCTGCTCTTGTTCAGTGCTGCCTGGTTCCTCGCTGGGCTCTACCTCTAATGATGTCCCAACACACAGATGTGCGGGGTAACAACTGCAGCCAATCAACGGCTGTTCCAGTCAAGCGCAGAGGCCGGCCATTGACTGTAGCAGTCTCATTTTGTTGTGACGGGGTCTTCATCATTTTAACAAGAAGTAGAGACCAGTGGGGTAACGGGGGGCAGCATTGCAACGAAGACTGTACCGGATCAACGAGGTTAGTATTACTTCTTTGAGATTAAAAAAAATGATAAATGCAATACTTGCCTCACCAATCCACCTCCACTCCCATTTCCTTGCTGCCCCCCATCGGTCTCTACTTTTTGCCCCCCATCGGTCTCTACTTTTTGCCACATTGATGATGTCAACTTTACAGGGACATAATAATGGCAGACTTTGGCTACAGCAGTTACACGTCTGTGTTGAGACATCATTGGAAGTAAAACGTGGCGGGAGGCATACTTATTTTTGGTAGAATTTTTTTTTTTGCCTGTTCTGAACATTTTGTCAGAAAGATAAATTTTGTAAAAAAAAAATGCCCACAATCAATCCACTTTTTGCTTCTATTGGCGTTTTTTTTCCCTGGGATCAGGAGGTCTCCTTTTAAAAAGGAACTGTACCCGGTCCTGTTTTTCTGAAGTGCTTTAGCTTTGGACAATGATAAAACCAATACGTGCTATGTACCTTTCCATGGCTGTTTTTTATTTTCCATCGTTTTATGGTCTTAATATTATCCCATAATCTTGTGTTATTGGAAAGTAAATACCTAGAGAACATTTAGTTCAAGCTGCATCAGACGGATTACTGGAGCTCCGGTCCCTGCGGAGAAGTTTGATAGTTTCTCGTGTTATTGGAAAAAACAAACATATTAAAACTACTATGTTGCGCGCCCGCAGGAAAGATGATCACTTCTAGATCAGTGAGAGTCCTACTGCTGGGACCGCAAGTGACAGAACGGGACACTTTTATTCCCAGTAGAATGGAGCAGCGGTGCACGTGCTCACCCGCCATTTCATTCTTTTTCTGTTGGGCTGCTGGGCTCTGTACTTTGACTTTTTTTTTGGCCGCCCCATAAGGAATGGAAATGTGTTTGCACATGTGCACTATTGGTTTGACTTTAACAGGGCTAAAAGTGCACCAGCCTGATGGTCGGTGTGGGTACCACCAAACTAAAAGTGGTCACCTATCCCGTGGATACGTGATAACTTTGACTTAAAAGAATACCCCTTTAAATAAAAAAAAAAAAAAAAGGTAAAGGGGAGACCACTGCAAGGATCATAATCTGACTAAAGAGCGATGGTTGGAACAAGAACCCGGCTGATTGGATTGAAAGAGGTCCTCTTTGGACAATCAATTTTTTTGAGAAGTCACGTGATAATAAAACAGTGGTGGTGTCCTGCTGCAGTGGCGGAACCTCAATATCCCTGCAGCGCCATCACTGGGAAATTGATGCATTACAACGGTCACGTTGGAACCAATGGGCTGTCCATATAACGGATGGACATGTCGGGTCGTCCAGAGTAAGAGGTCCCGATCTGGTGTTCTCACTCTATAAACTCTGAATTCCCTAATTTCTAAACCAGTTAAGAAATCCCAAAATAAAGTTAATCAGTAAATGAGGCTTTAGTTGTTTTTTTTTTCCAATTTATTTCATACCTTTATCCCAAGGAGCATTGCCTATAGGACGCTCTACACCGGTTGGATCTCCGTAAGAAAATCCCGCACCTTCCAAGAGCTATTTTGGGCAAATGACGTCTTGGCCCTTCATGTCCACATCTCGTTCCTCTCTGCACCTGTCTACTGCTCCTACAGCAGCTTAATTGGCTCCTGAAAGCCAAAAAAACCTATTACATGTTAGATCCAGCAAGTTCCACTACGTCGTAAATCACCAGGGCGTAATATGCAGGTAGTGTTCATCTCTAACGGTGTGGCTCTCTGACGTCGGTGTGCTGGAGAGTTTAGCCTGGGTGTATGATGAGGGCCCCACCGCTTATTGCCAACTGTAGACCCTCCACCTGAGGGCCCTATGTCATATGTCAGTGATGTCATATTGCCCTGTAAATCCCTGTTAATGCCAGTAATCACTGACTCCTGGGAAAGAAGAGCTCCTCTGTCCACTTCTCTAGGCTATGACTAATTTTTATGGGAAGCAACAACACTTTATGGGAAAAGTGTCCTGGTTTCACGGGCAACTTCTCTTAAAAATAAATTGCTATGTGACATCTTTTAGAATATGAGAGGAAGAATTGTAAATATATTAATGGTGTTATTCCCGTCTTCATAAATGAGTATTGTCGGAAAGTTCTTATAAATACAAACAGTTTTGCAATTGACTGCTTATCAATATTTTCATTTGTTCTTGAGATATTAACATGTTTCTTTTGTTTACAGCGCGTTGGCTAGGAGACCCGACCACCCCTGCTAGACAGCAGAACATGCACAGTGCTTACAAGCTCTTTTGTATTGATTTTGAAGCTGGTCTGGGGCGCTCTGTTATCTCCTATGCTAGCTTCAGCGCCGTGCTTACAAGCTACACCACAGTGGTGGTCTGTCTCCTAGGCGAAACGAGAAGTGTTAGTATCTCAAAAACGTCTGAAAATTATAAGAAGTAGTAAATGGCAAAAAGTGCTTGATTTTACAAGCTCTATCTAACAATATCCATCTATGAAGATGGGAATAACCCTTTAATGGACTGAATTGTGTCTTATTGACATTATTATTTTTTAAAGGGTGGTTCCCAGTCCATGATACATAACATAAAGTGGCTTTGGAGAGAGGGTACCTAACCCTGGTTGAACCTATCCCCTTTTTTGGAAACAGGAGGAGAAAATACAGCACTCTTTAGTGGAAACAAAACTTGGATGTGTAAAAATTAAAAATGCCTTTTATTAGTAGAACAAATCCATTAAAAGAAGTCAACACATGTAAAGGAGAACAAAACTGATGCATTTCGAACACTAAGTGTTTTTATTTGTAGTTGGGTGGTCCCCAGTCCATGATGCATACCATAAAGTGGCTTTGGAGAGAGGGAACGTATCACGGACTGGGAACCACCCAACTACCACTAAGAAAACTTATTGTGTTCGAAACGAGTCAGTTTTGTTCTCCTCTCCATGTGTTGACTTCTTTTAATGGATTTGTTCTACTAATAAAGGTGTTTTTTCCTTATACATCCAAGTTTTTTTTCCCTTAAAGAGTGCTGGATTTTCTCCATTTTCCAGCAGAGTGGATAGTTTTAACCAGGGTTGGGTACTCTCTCTAAAAAGCCACTTTATGGTATCTAACCATGGTGGAACCTATCCCCTTTGTTGGGTCTATAGAGGACTTCTCTCTAGCTTCCGTACTTCATAGTTACCTGGATCAGAAAGATTTGAAGACTTTTTTTTGTTTTTCATTCCCAATTTTACCACGTTACCAGTGTCATTCCTGCATCATTTTCCACCATGTGGATCCCGGGGGGGAATGTCTTGATGATATTCCATTGTCACTCATATTAACTTATAGAGAAATTCTTTTTGGGTGATTTTTAGTATCTCCTAGATTTGCCAACTCTTTTGGGAGTCTGGGTAGTCTTCCTTTTCTCCACGGTAAAGTCGGCCATTCATGCCAATTGCATTTTTGGCCCAAAATTTATAGAGGAAGCAACAAACATCAGTCCCTCAGTCCACCACCGTATTTTTGGTGCTCCATCTCCATCTTTGCTTTGGGGACCTTTCTCTTCTTTGTACTTATTTTCTTCTTGCCTGGAGACGAGCTGCATCAAATATGTTTGTTACTTATCACCCTATTGAAATAACATTTATGTGGATTTATTTCAGATGTTATTAGTTTGTTTTCTTTTATTATATATTTTTTTTCTTCATCCACAATTTCTGAAATCCTTTGCTATGTATTCATCATTCTTAGGTAAAATAGCTAGTAAGATATTTATCCCTGAGGTAAGAAACCTTCAGTAAGCGTCTTGTGAAATACCTAGGGAAAGTTTCTCACGGGCATGTTTTAAAAAGAATTACAAAGTTTTTACTTTTTGTCCATTTTGTTGTGATATGTCCTTGAGCGTTATCTTCTGTTTTGAGCCAGTAATTGCCTCTAAGAAGATAATTGTCTTTAAACCTTTTCTTCTCTGGGTAAAATGCATGGAAAATCTTGTGCGGTTTATCTGTGACCCGGTGATTCGTGGAACTTTGTTGATACACTTCCTATTCTTCTGCCAGTCAGAGATGCTGCATTTGGTTCACATAAGGGGGGGCAAATAATTTTTGCAATGCTGTGCACCATGCTCTAAAAATCAACATGTGTTTTTTTTAAGTTTGACTTTAGTTAAATTTTTCCATTTTTAACTTGTGAATCATTTTTTTTTAATTCTGTATTATGAAATAGAAATGCCACAATTTAAGTTTTCCAGTGTTTTGTGGCTACTCTCCTCCACATTAGCTTTTTAACAAATGTTTAAACAATTTTTTTTACTGTTCTAAAATTCCAGGGTTTTTTTAGGGGGGGGTGGGGGTGGGGGGGTTAAACTTAGTTGAAAAGTTTTTATTTTCTTAAATGATTAAAATTGCAAAGTGATTGTAAGAAGAAGCAACTTTGCAATTTACCTCAAGAATTGAGGGATTTTCACTTCTTTTTTTTTATTTTTATTTTGCTAATTACCAAGGTTACCAGCCACCTCTGCAGTCTGATTGGCTGGTTAGCTAGGTAAGGAGTTTGCAAGTCTTACTCTGAAGCTACCTAGATCTTTGGATCTGGCCAGCTTCAGTGTCCATGCGCTTCTCAGGTGCTGCAGAGGCAGGAGCTGGCCTCTGCCTGCAGCGTCGAGGGGGGCCGCTGGCCTCTGCCTGCAGCGTCGAGGGGGGCCGCTGGCCTCTGCCTGGAGCGTCGAGGGGGGCCGCTGGCCTCTGCCTGGAGCGTCGAGGGAGGCCGCTGGCCTCTGCCTGGAGCGTCGAGGGAGGCCGCTGGCCTCTGCCTGGAGCGTCGAGGGGGGCCGCTGGCCTCTGCCTGGAGCGTCGAGGGGGGCCGCTGGCCTCTGCCTGGAGCGTCGAGGGGGGCCGCTGGCCTCTGCCTGGAGCGTCGAGGGGGGCCGCTGGCCTCTGCCTGGAGCGTCGAGGGGGCCGCTGGCCTCTGCCTGGAGCGTGAATCATTTTTACTCAACTCTACATGTAAGGGTCATTGGGAGGACCACCTCAATCAGCACTGAATATCCTAATGGAATATTTAAAAAGTTTTTTTTCTAATCCAGACCAACCCTTTAAAGTATTGATTAGGTATCTGTTCTGTGAGAGCAACTTCTTCTATTCTTAGCTGTCATTACAAAGAGTGTCTCTTGGCTGGTTATCTGGAAGATTAATTGGTACCTTATTATCTGGGGGTCCTGAAGTATACCGGGTAAAAGTCAGAAGGACCATGAATTCTTGAAGTGTCCATGTGAAAGTCTAGACTTGAGGAGCACCAGGGACCCGATGTTGTATCTCCAGCTGATAAGAACTCAAGTGACACTTCTTTCTCTGATAATCTCGCTGAAGTTGCCGGTGCAGCTCAACATCATATTGTTCACACCGGAAGATAAAGCGACGTAAATATACAGTCAGTCATTAGTAGAACCGGTCTGGATGTCACCCGTACTGCAAAAGGCGTCAGTGAAAAGCATCCATAGGATATGTGCACATTTTTTTTTCTGCTGCAAAAACAGGAGGAAATAGGCTGCGTAAATGTGCGCATTTTTACTTCATTTTTTTTCCTATTTTATGTGAATGAATAAAAAAAAAAATGCTGCAAAAAACACAGAAAAGATGTAACCGGGATACCATGACAGAGGGGCCAGAAGATCACGGCATCTGGTTACACAAATCCCTGCACGTATTAGATCTGCTTTACCTTCCTATGAGCAGTGCAGGTTTTCCTTGTTCTGTTATTGCAAGGCTTAAATCAGTTCTGTCTATATCCTGGAGCTCTCCATCCTGAATTGCCTCGGCTGTTCTGTGTTGGCCACTCCTCTCAGGGAGATATATATAGATATATATAATATATCTATAGCGCCAACATATTCTGCAACGCTTTACAATTCAGACAATTTACAGACATTATTGGCACCTGTCCCCATTGGGGCTCACAATCTAAATTCCCTATCAGTATGTCTTTGGAGTGTGGGAGGAGACCGGAGAATACTGAGGAAACCCACACTGGGAGAACATACAAACTCCTTGCAGATGTTGTGCTTGGTGGGATTTGAACCCAGGAACCCAGTGCTGTGAGGTTGCAGTGCTAACCACTGAGCCATCGTGCTGCTCACCTCTTGCACTTGGGAGTTGCCAGTGATAGTTACAACTTCCTGGTTTTGTGGTGAAAGAGAGTTCTGATTTAGTAGCAGTCGGTTGGTATAGTTTACAAGAGATATCTGCATGGATTTGGTGTATTTATCATATTCCTCTCCCATTTGGTTTACCTGTTCCCTTGATTTTCACTCTTTTGTTTTGTGAGTGCATTTGTATGATTGTAGTTTTCTTTTTTTTTCCCTGTCTGTCTTGTTTGTGTTTTCCTATACACTTCTGTTACATACCTCCACTGGGTGGAGGGGACGACAGATCAGCGTGCATATAGGAGCATAGCAAGGTACGAGACCCCAGCATTTCCACCATCAGGGATATTCTGGGGTACAGGGATAGCCTAGGGTCCTCCTAGTGTAAGGGACAGGGAAGGAACCAATTACCGTGGGGAAATCCTGCTACAGTATCGTGACAAAAGAATTGATGTGCCTCAGATTTTTAAAAATGCTTTGGTTCAAATCCGTAAAGGGGGGGGGGGGAGCAGCGCATGCATGAGATTTAGCAAATCTCATTCACTTTGCTGATACTATAAAACACTGCTTTTTTTTTTTTTCCCCGCGATGTGTGAACATACCCTAAATAAGTCAGCTGAACCTGCCAATTTTGGCAGGATCGGCTGATCACCTACTGTGTATGCGGGCTTCCTGACAAGGATCGGGCGGTTAGAATTCAATCACCTGTTCGGTGGGCAGATAAGCCGCTACCTAATTTGTAGGGCCACCTTTGCTTATCCTCCATATTTAACAAGGATCCGTCACAAGGTCGAAAGTGGGCAGTTTTACTTTTCCCACTGCTACCCTGATTTTTCCCTTTTTATTTATTTATTTTATTTTTTATTAAATCCGTCACATGGTTCACGAGATATGGATTTTTTTTATTTAGTGCAAATTTTTATGGTCTTTGCCAAGTGGGCGGTGCTCACTGGGTAATAATTCAAAGCAGCCTAAAGACACGCCCCCGAGGATCATTCCCTTGTAAAGATCGGAACAGTAGGAATAAAATAAAAGCAAACATCGGCCACCTTTTGACTTGGGGACAAGTCTTCTTTTCTCTTGCATTTCCTGCAACAAGCCAGTAGGGGCAATATACATTTGGAAAAAGAATTTTCTGGGAAAAACTGATATATTGGGGCAGATTTGTCTATGAAATTACTGAAACAAAAAGATATGGATGAAAAACTTTCTTCTTTATTTCACTTGATTAAAAACCTGGTAAAAAGGCAGTGAATCCCAGGACTGACCCACGCGTTTCAAACCGTAATGTTCTTAACCTTATGCCACTGTATTTTTGCCGTGGAAAATCTGCAGCAAATACGTCATGAGTGCATTTCCACAAATGCAGATTTTCCATGCACAAAGAAAATCTATAAACCTGATTAAAATAGACTCCAAACCAACCCCCACCTAAAGCTATCTCTACAGACTGACGCTCCATGCCCACCTTTCATCTCTTAATTGATCTTTCACTCCTGAACGAGGTAATTGGAACATATAATTGACGTAAAAACAACATTTTTCCTTTTAATATTCCGTTTCTAAAAAAAAAATAAAAGGCTAAAAGTAGAAAAAAATGTGCTGTCAATTTAAAAGGTGCGTCGACATTGATGGCATATCCTAATTCAATAGTATATAAATCAAGAGGTTACATTATCATTTGCTCTTTCTTATGTCAGTCTTTACTGACGCTCTGGAATTGTATTCCTGGTGCAGAATGATCAGCTATAGCTGATATACCTGATTCTGTACCTTCTTTCTGAAACATATTCTTTAATTTTAAGGGTTTTGTTTGGCTTTTCCCCCCCTTTGGTTATCTATAAATCAGGAGTACAGTTGTATTCTTTGCCAAGTGATCTGTGCTGCAAAGTTAATTGATTTCCATTTAATGAAATGTTCCCTTTGTCATGCACGATTGGCTTTCAGCTCATGAAAGTGAAAATGTTTGCCTTGATTTACAGTCATTATATGATGAAAGCCCGGCGCTGTTCCTCCGCTCTCCCCAGATTGTGTTTCACAAGGGTCCAGAATGGCTCTGTTTATTGCTGCGTTTTCTAGAAAAAAAATAAAGTTCATTGAAGACAGTTTTTATGATGATTTTTTTTTTTTTTAAGAGGCTTTTTGAAGAGTAATTTAACATATAAAATGCAGTACGACCAGTGGGCCTCATTTATCAGAACTGTCAACAAAGGCGTTTGATAATTCTGCTTTTTTAGACTATGTTCATACGTTGCGTTTTTGCAGCTTTTTTTTTTTTTTCTGCATAGTTTTGTCATAAAAACTAAAAGATTTCCTAATACCAGCAAAGTGATTGAGATTCCTGAAGTCACGTTGCACATTTTATTTTTTCAACTCTGCAGCATGTCAGTTTTTGCAGCAGATTTCACCCATAATAAAGAATCCGCAACAAAAACGCATGTAAAAAATGTCCAAATTTTAAGAATTTAATATATGTAAAATTTTGTTTTAAAGAGATTCTGTAAATATCTAACTTATTTTATTTTTTTTAAAACCAGATGTAAATGCCGCTGTTCTCCTGAATCCGTCAATATTTTTCTTTTGCTCCTGCGCCTCTCCGTTCCTGAGATATTGCCCCTTCTTCCCTGTATGTAAAGCTAAACTTTTTGAGCCAAGTGGGCGAGATCCTCTAGAAGGAGCCAATAGATGACTTGAGGGTCACACCCTCTTGGCTAAAAAATACTAGATTACAAACAATGAAGAAAGGGTCATCTCAGGAACGGAGAGGCGCAGGAGCAAAAGCAAAATAACGCCGGATTCAGGAGAACAGCGGCATTTATAATAGGGAAAAAATTACATATTTATGGCAAGTGATGGGTCCTCTTTAAAAGTATTTATTTGTAGGAACAAGTTAATAATTTCCTGGTCATATATTCAGAATGTTTATCCCATTCAGATGGTCACTGGATCCACAACTTTCTTCATCCTGTTTTTGAAGGCAAAATCAACCTAAAAATTGAAGATAAAAAAAATTCTTTTTAGCCGGTATGTCACTCTCCACAAGGAGAAACATTACCCCTTAGACCTCAGTCCAGAGCCTCTCACCTAGCCAAATCAGTCCTCATACTTTGCACTGATGAGAGGCCATACCCCCGAAACACCATGTCTGCAAATTGAGATTCTGATTTGGCTATTGTCCTAAGTCATATTGCACGACTCCTTAAAGGGTCGATTGTGACTTGTAGGATTGCTGCTTCCAATAGGTGGCGCTATAGAGTCCTCTTCCTCTCTGAAGAAGCAATTTGCTTATTATTCTTTTTAGCAGGAAATATAAAATATGGGTACTCAAACCTGTCCGGCTGGGCATTGTACCTGCTGACTTTCCTAGTTTTTTTTTTTTTATACAGATATATTCTGCAGTTTTGACTGAAATGGGCAGGACCTATTCAGATTTGAATAAAAAAGCATTTCTGTGCCATTTGGGTGTGGTTTTAAAAAAGGGGTATGGCTTAATATGGTTTTGGCGTCCTGTGCGGTATGTATGCCCCCCACACAGCCATACTGCTCCCTAACCAGGCAGACACGATTGACTAGTAAATGCCAATTTCATTGCAGAATATATTGGTCCGCAAAGCGTGCCGCACAAGAACACCGTGCCTATTTTAGTCTCATAACATCCGGGTCCGTTGGGTAACACTAGATTGAGCCTCTGATTGACTTATCTCCGGTTCGTCAAGTAAGATGAGCCCTCGACAGTCAATAATTGCAGTATTTTGCATAAAGATCATTGAGACGTGAAAATGGAGACAACCGAAGAGCGGAGAACCTTAACGATGAGGCGAGTAAGAGCGTCTCTCCTGTGGGCATGCTGCTCGCTAATCCTTTGAAATGCAGCCTTTCAGATCTGTAATGTGCTCTATACAAAATCCATTTATGCCGAAGCTCCTTACATCGCAGGAAGTATTGGATGTGTCTGCATTCACTGGCCTTTAATCATGGGATTACCCAAAGGCTCGGAGAAGTAGTCCCATATCCCATCAATGATATCCCCACTCCAGATGCTGCTCTTCATTCATTCACAATTGATTTACTCTCCATATTGCGGAGAGGATGCACTTTCCTGGGAATAGATGACACTGTTAAGAATGGGGGAAATTATATTTGCATTATCCTTGGCTACAACAGACCTCGAAAATACATTTTCTATTTAAAGGGGACTAGCACCCTCAAAAGATTTTTAGCTCACCATATTCGTGAGCGCACGTTCTTCTCCAAGCTAGAGGACATCTTTTTAGATGGGTCTAAAAATGAAATACACACTTGGTCTCCACTTAGGAAAGAATTTCATGTCATCGATGCCATGTATGGAAGGTGGCAGGCTGACTTCTAATTTTAATTTCCAAGCCAGCTTCCTTCTCTGAACTGCTCATTTCCAAAACTAAGCTAGCGCCATTGATACACAGCACTGGTCATGTGCCATCACGGAAAACCCTGTAATCCATCAAACCCAAGCCAAAATCGGTACTTCTGGAACCATTTCTGACATTGATAATGACCATATATGAGTAAGCTGTCTAGTTCAGAAAAATAATTCTCGTACATTATATACTTCACGGAAGCGATTCAGGATCTTCATCTCTTGGCCTAAGCCAAGAACACCGTTTCTTAGATCACATCTTGGTCTGGAGGACCCATTTTGTCCTGCATCACGCATACAACCCATTAATTTAGAATGGGTATTAGATAATACTTATTTTCCACCAAGGCGACGCTGTAGATTCTTGGTTCACTTAATGCAAGGTTTCTCCACAGATCACAGCTGATCAATGGGGGTCACTTTGTGATTGACTTGTCAGGAAACCCGACCAATAAGTAGAGATTTTCCAAAGATTTTCTTTGGAAAAGCTGTCTAACCACTATTTCTCCTGACTCCACCTTAAACCTCTGTGCCATATGTTTTTCTCACCCAGGGGAAGGGGGGGAGCCCCTATGGACCAAAAAGGATCAAACCTGGTGAAGTCAACGTACCGTAGCCTTTTTTCTGCCTATGAGCGGTGATTATAGAAGATGCCAAAACACATCAATCCAGCCCAAATCTGAAGGTTTGGCCAGCATTTTTGTAATGCATATGACTCAAATTTTTGGATTCTGCCCTTGAGCATTTAGTTGCATTTGACTTTCAACCTTTCACCTCTGCCCATTTCATTCTACTTTTAGAACTGGTTTGTCATGAGAGTCCCAGTTCTGTTCATTTCTTTACCTTATGAATTCGCAGGATAGCCAAAAGCGATAAGCAATCATATCTGACTTGAAGCCGAGTCAAAGGTGATGGCAAGGAACCCAACACAAGACGAAACGGCAACATATGAATGGCACTGAACGCTCTTCTGCAGTCTGTGAGGACATTAATATCTTGACAGAAACTGATGTTTTAGAACTGTGCGAATATCAGGCTTAATTTTTCTTGCCAATTAATGAGAAGAAAATGGCGAGCTGTCAAGAGTTAACGCGCCTAAGTGTGCTTAATAATAATATCTCACTTGTCCGTAATTCACTGTAATTAAGACAAATTGCAACCACAATGTGTTAGAAATGTTGACTGTGACCTGTAAAGTGGCTGGAGTCACACATGTCTTTCGCCATGTGTGGAATTCCACCCCTTAGGAAAATCGCCAACCCTGCGTATCATCTCTTTCGTTGCTACGTTCTTGTCTTATGGATGGTATTTTCTTACTTGCAAAATTTCTTCGATGAGAAAATAACATTCAATTCAAATCTAGAAGTTCAATCTGTGTCTTAAAAAAACAAACAAACAATTTAAATTAGAAAATCCGACAGCATGAATGTTTAATAGAGATGAGCAAAATAGACTTGTGGTACCCAATTCCGACCTTCTAGTCCGGTTCTTATTTTTTGCCTCCGTACTTCACCTTTGTGGTTGATCCTTGGCCCAACAGCTCCATAGTCCCCCCACAATGACACACGTCATGACATTGTGACACCCCAGGGGTCTGGTTGCCACAGTGATAGAGATATTACGTCTGAGAGCAGGTGGGAGGTCCTTTGGTCAGGGATCCTGTGCATGCCACACCTCCTGCCCAGTCTTGGGAGGGGAAGGACTTCCCCTATATAAACCCGGGGCTGAGGCAGAGTTAGTGAGAAAGAAGACAGAACAAGAGTAGAGAAGAGAAGCAGCATAGCAAGAAACATCAGGAGCTCTGTGGGAAGCAGTGTTACAACGAGTCAGGGGCTGGCAGCTACAGAGCTCGCCCTGACTGAGAGGATTTCTTACCGGACCCGGAGTCCGAGGCTGTGGGGACTAACTCCTACCCAGCAGCAGAAACCGTCCGGCAGAGGATTTCAGGTCCTCTGGCCCAGAAGCCCGAAGGCACGGTCACACGCGTGGGACCAGCACCGCCATCGTGGAGCGGAAGCCATTAGAAGGCCCCGAGTCACCGGCCATACGGGTGAGCACCACACGGTACACTCAGGGACGTGGGCTACTTATTCCCGCCTCTAGCAAGGTAGCCAAAAGAGTACAGTTAGTTGGGAAGGCCTACAACTCCGCCTGGCCAGGGGAGATCCCATCTGCTCAAGGACTGACCAGGCCCCTATCACTAGCAAGTACTCCGGGAGGGTCTATCTTTGTCACCAGTAAAGACCCTGAACTACACCGCACCGTCTCTGAGTGGTTCCTGCTACCCCCATCATCCACGTCGGCTGCCCTGAGGCCATACCCCTCCCGTTGGGGGTTATACCATCCACGCTGCACCATCCTTCCACCGGCCTCAGCGGTCTGCCCTGCAGCGGCAGCTCCATAGCTGCATTCAACGGGTGGCGTAGTCACCAACCATCTACTGCTAGTACATCGCCGCTCCGTTTGACTCCCTGGGCACGGACCGGGTCGCCGCCACGAGACTACAACCCTCAAGAGATCCGGCTCCGGGTAAGCTCCCGCGTGCGCAACGCAGCGCGACACAGGCCCAGGGGCGCGTCAACATCACTGGTAGTGGGTTCACTTCACAAGGTGAGCCCAATAAGTCCCAGGTCTGGGTGGGTACACCGAACCCGGATATTAGTGCAGATGGCACATGGGGAGCGATGACATGACACATTCGGGAATCTTGGGAGCAGCAGGACGGATGAAATGAAGTTAGCAGGGCTGCAGGGATAGATGCAGGTTAGCATGGTGTGAACTACACCAAACTAGAAATTCGAATTACACCAAACTAGAGATTCGAATTACAATCCAGAGACAACCTTGTGTCCCAATGAGCCTTAAAATGCCTAGGGATGTAATGTCACTAAGCCATGCAAGGCAACCTACAAAACCCGATGGGGAGCACAATACACGGCAGCGGACAAAGTTGAAGAGAGCAGAGCCCGGGAAACCCGGGACAGGTGTGTAACAACTGGACCTAAGAAGTTACACAGATGTGAAGGCTACCTGCAACAAAGGACTGGACCAGAGGTCAGGGCCAGGCACCACAAATCTTATTTTCATCATCTCTGTAGATTTTTTTTTTTCTTTTAACAAATTTAGATTTTAAATTTACATTTGTTTTCTCAATAACCCATGTCTTGACACCCATTGCTTTCTAGTACGTTAGTTGAAATCCTTTCCCTTGAATTCCTGGTCCTCTCACATTTTATAATGGACAATCACCGGACAACATTGGCATTGATGGATTTATTTGGTTCACTCTTGGACTAGGAGTCTTTTAACTAATGGCAAGTTCACTTAAGGTGCAATTAGTTAAAGACCATCATCTATAAACCAACTTTTTGGTACTCCCCACTAATCTTTTCAAGTTCCTTGTTTATTATGAGATTGTGAACGCCGCTCACTGGTCATTCTCAAAATCCAACAATGTTTTCCTTGTGTGTTCCAAATGTTGGAGACTAGAAGAAATAGAGTTCTGGTGGCAATCAGGTGGTGGATGAAATAGAAAGTGGTTAGGTGATGAGCCAACGTCACCTTAGAGATGGGAGACAGCACAAGGAGAAAACCCGTTCGGTGAGCGAGTGGGTTAACAGTAGACAGAATAAACGGCGGGGTGTCGGTGCACTGCCTGGCAAAGAATTCAGTACTCAGTGAATCGTAAGTTACCTTTATTGGAAGTCCATAGATCGCACCAACTCACCTGGATTTTCAAGGACCAACGAGAGGTCACCGGATGCCGCAAGAACTGCGACGCTTTCCAACAAAGGGATGGTGTGGGTGCCCAAAGCAGCAATGTAAACTACCCAAGAGAAACCGGCAGGAGCACCGAGAAGAGTTGACTTTTGTTTGTGAAAGGCAGGGCGCCTTGGAATGGGTTTGCCCTGAGAGAAGAGCTTGAGCCTAGGAAAGCATCCGGAGACCTTTCGCTGACCCTCAAAAATCCGGGAGACTTGGTGTGATCTTTGGACTTCCAATAAATGTAACTTACAATTTGCTGTGTATTGTACCTCTTTGTCGGGCAGCACACTGACAACCTGCCACTTTTTCTATTAATGTTGGAGACTGTCATCACCTCTGGTTTACATGGCCCACCAGTCTCCTCAACCTATGTTCCATAATGTTCTCCAACAGATTTTAGAACAGTATTGCCAAAGATTAGGTTCTGATTTTGCCAGTGCCTGGTGGTGAGCACATTGGACATTTTAGCCCATGGTGGGTGGAGACCTGGAGGATTTATACGTTATATAATTTTATTTGCTTTTCTAAATAAAAAACATGAATTTTCGAACCTTGACCTTTTTTTTTAATATATTTTTTTGAAGGTTCTACCGGGGAATAATTTTCAGTTTGAAACTAGGACGCTCGTAGTTGGAATGACAATTAATTCTCGCTGAATATGGGCCCAGTCGGGGGTCCGGTTTGAATAGACTCAAAACTCCTGCACAACATTAACTGTGTAGAGTCCGCACTTCCGCTTTTAATTAGCCGCCCTGCATCATTTAGCTCATTGTGTAAGTTGTAGGCCTTTTGTCCTGGGCCGATATCTAAGATTTTGACGTTTTTTTGTTTTTTTTTCTTCTGTGACAAGGCTGTTCTTTTCTTACTCCTTCTTTATTTAGATGTCGAGGCTTTTCCAGGATACTTGGGATTAAGCCTATTATTGTGGAGTATTTTCAGCCAGCTGCCTGCATCCAGTAAAGATTAGGTGGCGAATAGTAAAAGTGCAAGTATTCAGATGGAGGCCGGGTCTACGTAGCTGTGCATTGAGGGGGATAGAAAGGTTACAAGGCCATTTCCTGTTGTCACGTGAGCAAGAACTTTTTTCCAAAAAGTCTTTTGAAGAAGTAAATGTCCGCCAGAATTAGAATTCCCCAAAAGTACAATTTTCCCCTTTTTCCTTGCAGGTGTTTTGCATGAGAGGGATAGTAAGGACTCGTTCAGATGTTAATTTTTCACATATATCTGTTATCTTTGTTTTTCACTGATGGAGCACGAATCAAATATAGTCTCTGTGCATGATCTGAAAATGTGTGTTTTTGATCCGAGACATGGGTCCATAAACAAATTAGAACATGGATGCCATCTGTGTTTTCAGCTTTTTATTCTACCTTCTATTAGGTACAAAAAGTTTATCATTTCTTTTTTCTATACGAGAAAAATTGATGCCACAATGATGGCCAAAATGGATGAGTATCAGATCCAGCACACTGATAGAAAAAAATTGACCATTTTTTATTTTTTTTTTATTTTTTTAATTTGGCAAAAAAAATGGATGTCTGATTGCGGTCTAAATAGTTTGGGTTTTTATCTTCCTCATTAAATCCTGAATATAAATTTTTGAAGATTGAAAGACATGGAGTGCCGCCAAGATCCTGTACGTTGGCACATGGAGCTCATACAGATTCCAATTTCAGGCCCGTAAGGGCTTGATGCGGTGCTATATTGTGCACCTGCAGAATTTGGGATACCCATGAGATAAGAAAAACTTGAGGCAGTACTCTACTTAATGGTGATTGATAGATTTTCAGAAAAAAACATTATAACTGGGCCCTCAAGCGTCCAAATGTTCAAAAATGTTACTGATCTTCCCATATAACGGTATGTGCCCTCGACCTCTTTTTCAGTGTATTCTCCTTTAAAAACTCCTGAAAAAGCACTAACCGCACAAAAGAATGAACGTATGTATTTCTATGTAAAAATGACTTGCTGCTCCTATGTTCAGCCTTTTGAGCATCTTTTAACCGCTTCATGCTTCCGAAGGCGCCACGCGGGTAAAAGAAGTGATCATTCTTCAGGTATTGTCCTCTCTGAAAATTCAATGTATTTTCTAAGACAACTGGGTATCTTTATGAGCATTTTTACATCGTTTTTGCTTGAAAACTATTTTTTTAAATGGAATAAAAAAAAAAAGAAAAAAAAAACGGTCTTAAAATGCCAGTAAAAAAGATGCGAAAAAAATACTAGAGAAAACCCACAGTCAGTGAAGCGTCAACAAAGTGGCCAGGAAACCAAAATCAGTGGGGGAAAAAGCTGCCGATTTCTGACGCGTCTCCCTTTAAAAAAACAAAAACAAAAAAAAACACAAACTAAATGAGTTCAACCATGGGAAAAAGATGTTGTGTGCATGTGTACCCTGAGGGTGCATGTACGCTGGGCAATTATTGGGAATGGGCATTCCTGACCACTTGTTTCCCGATAATCACACTGTGTAAACAGGCCGCTAATCACCAATGAGCGAAATTAATTAGGTAAAATAATATTTGGGAGAAAAAAAAAAAAAGTTGTACTGTGGTTGTGACCAGGAGTACTACTTCCATTTTTTGAGTTGTTGGTACAGATAGAAATCAGCATTTAGGCTTCGTACTGTCTGCGGCGCGGCTATGACCAGAGACAGATTTATAGGCCTTTTCATAGTAACATCTGTTTTTCTTTCTCCTCCTGCAAAGCCCGGCTTTACACAACGTATATCAGGTTCTCTCATAAAATGAAATCACTCAGACGTGTCATACTGATTGTTTAGCTGCTTGATAAATGGCGCAATTTATGTTCCTTCCTATTAGATGCTTTTTTTTTTCTTTTTTTTTTATTATTATTCAGGCTATAATTTTTATAAAATGTGATCTTTTTACCGGAGCCCCCAAATTGGAGAATGGGTCCTCACTATAGATGAGTGGATCGATTTGCGGGACTCTAGTCCAGGTCAGTGGTACTTGACACCTATAGAAAAAACAAGGGTGGGGGTCCAGCACCACTTACGTGGGCAAAAATTTTTTTATATTAAAACATCAAAGTTTAATGTAGAACTATTTAAAAATTCATGATTAAAAGAAGCGCTAGGTCAGAAGCATGCTCACTGACGCGTTTCGAACTGTCCGTTCTTAATTTTTTTTCCCACGTAAGTGGTGCTGGACCCCCACCCTTGTTTTTTTTTCTATTGGATTTAATACTTGTGCCAACACAAGACTATGGTCCTTGCATCCTACAGAGATTCCAAAAAGAAGTCTGGTGAGCTGGAACCTTTGACATTCATTGTACTTGACACCTAGATGGGAGGCCCGTCGATCTCTTACCTTCTGGCGTCCCCCCGACACTGCGTTTGATTTGTCAGGGCTGTCACATGGTGCACAGATGGCGTTGCACCAGCCCTGGCTCATCAAAATACGTACCGTGAATGTGGGAGAGTGAGAGATTCACGGGCCTCCCGTCTAGCTACCGTGTGTCACTGACTTTGGAACCTGGACCGGATGTCCCGCTAATTGATCCACTCACCTCCTCTAGTCCTCACACGCATAAAAAGGGAAAAAAATATGATTTTTTTTGTTATTAATTGTGCATCATTTGAGCATTACTTTGATATGTGCTGTTATCTTCACAACTGCCATACAGTTGTCCCTCGCACACTACCCTCCTGCTTTGGGTCAATTCATTTGAATGAGGTCTGTGTAATACCACATTTTTCCTGTAGTGGCCACTGTAGAATAAATGCACAGCCGCTTGCGGCTTCCCTTGCTCACACTGATCAGCTGATCGCCAATGATTCCTGTTCTTTACACTGATTTAGATAAAGATCTTAACCCCACTCTACATGACCTAATCCCAAAATCTAAAAGCTTGGTTTAGTATCCAGATCTGACAGGTTCCTTTTGTCGCCACCAGACATTGAGACTTGCTTTTACATCCTTATTTCCTTTCTTGATTTGAGACGGACATTTTTTTTCTTCATTTTTCCCTCTGTTCTTTGAAAAAGAAGAATACATCAAGCTCCTATACATAATTCTGAAAGCCATTTGTAGCTTTTCCGCTATACTCAAGTATATTCATTTTAGAAGCTGGAGTGAATGGAGGTTGCGAATGGCTTTCACTGCTTTTGCCCTGATCAATTTTTTTTTTTTTTTGAATTTGCAGAAAAGATCAAAGAACATTTTCTAAACTAAATGGCCCATTCTCAGCAATTTCGATCTAAAAAATGAAAAAATAAATCCTTTTAGTTTCATGGTAAAAAGGTGGGCAGAGACCTACCAATCACTTGGCCGATGGGCACCACGAAGAACCCTTGTTGACATGGGTTTTGACTGATTGACGTCGTCCATGCTTAGAAAATTTTCTGTTGCAAATTATTTAGAAATCACCATGGATAGGTGGTAACTTTCAGTATGTAAGTTTGTGAAGTTGAAGAGCAATCGGATGTCCTTGTGGCAGTGTAGTTACATTATTTAGATTTTTACTACAATTGGAAGTATTATCAGCCGGAAATTATATTTTATATTTGTAGGGAAAAGATAGAGAGCATTGCCTGACATCTAGGTCTACATACACCAGCTTGGCGCTTTCCTCAAAGTGAAATTTTACCTAATAGATATACTATTAAAAAATATGGCCAGGGTCCTACGTTAGGCTATCCTTCATCTGGAGCAAAGATTTATTTTGATAGACTACATCTGCATCTAAATTCACCTGGCCAAGGCAGACACACCAACACTTCCCTGCCCACAGACCTCAGAACCGGGGGCAAGTGGCATGTTGGGATCTACCTTGGCTATACCTTTTGTTTGCGGTGTAGCTACATTATGGATACTAAAGCAGGTATGTCATGTTGGGACACCGGCCTGCAACTGGAGATTTAGATGGCTCATCCTCCGTTTTGACCTGTCCACACATCACTTTTTCACGGATCGAACCTATGCTAGTCTACGTGGCTGTTCACCTGTCCATGATTTTTTTTTTTTTTTTTTGTTGGCCTAGTGGTCCATGCAAAATCGCGGACGCATGTCTGATGATCCAAGAGTTAGATCAAACCACGCAATGAAAGTCTATGGGTCCATGAAAAATATTGGACAACGCTCGAATGCCATCCAAGTGCTTGTCCTTTTTAATGGACTGATCGATAGAAGAAGGTGGAGAAACTTTTTTCTTTATTCCATTGTCAGAGAAAAAACGGACACTCTGATCAAAAACACTCAAACCAATTTTCTCGTATGAGCAAATCACCGACGTGGGATTGAGCTCTTAGTCGAAACGATCATCGATCTTGTGGAACGTAAGAAGTTGATCATTTTTAGCCAACCACTGACAGACCACTTGGAAGGAAATCTGTTTTGTCCAATAGTCTCTAGTCCACCAAAGAGATTTGTGTGAAATTACATTCCCTAAAAAACAAGATCATTTATTCTTCACCCGATGTCATTGAACACATATGGCAGCGTCTGCATGACGACTGTCCAACAGATCAACTTTTGGCCAACGGTTGATCAACCATCAACCTGCTCCAGTCTAATATGCATGGCCAACTTTTACACCTATTTAGTCAAAACCCTGATGTAAGCTAGCTAGAAATCTTTAGCCTCTAGTCTTTATATGTCCATCGAGGCAAAGACTTGAGTAGAGCTAGCTGATATTGGACTCCTGTAAGGTAATGACTTGTCTCTATCCAGAATGGTAATCCAGAAGATGGGGGGGGGGGGGAGGAAGAATCCTGGGTTTATACTGCCTGTGTGATGTCTGTAGTCACATTTTTTTAGGTTGACTGTCTACGTAATGGTCTAGAAATCTTAACTCCTTGACGGAATAAAACCTTTTCTGTTTCCACGCATTGATTTCTATGAGGAGCCAGTTCATGAATGAGCTGCTGGTGTCCTTGTAGACAGCTGTCTGTTTGTACAACTCTTGCTGAGCATCTTTTGTGGCAGAAGCCAATCTTCCAGTAACTGCTTTCTTTGTGAAGACCGGTGCCACGAGTGGTCCTTATCTTCTTGGCTTGAAAAAGGAGCCCATGCTCACCAAGGCATGTCTTGTTTTATCAACAAACCACTTGAGCCTCTTCCCGCCTTCATGCATGCTGAGCTTGGCTCTATACCAGGGCACAGCTGACCCAGAGAAGACCTGCTCGCTAATTGGCAGAAGAAAGCATTAGGGGTCAGTCATCTAGAACCTGTTTAGCTATTTGTTAAGGCTGAGCTATATGAACCACTGTGGGGTTTTTTTTTTGGGTTGGTATTAGTATAAAACTTTTTTTTTTTTTTTTTTATTTCAAATTAAGGAAAAAAATAAAAAAATTTAAGGAAAAATATTTTTTAAATCATTTTAGTTACGACAGTAATTTTTTTTTCCAGTTTATCCACAATTTAACTGTAGGCAAGAAATTCGGGCGCGAGTTTAAATATTTATTCTGCCTTGTCACAAGAGTGGTCTGGTCTAAAAAAAAATTGTCAAAACATGACGGATTTGCTGCTCGGGGCTTTTTTTTTTTTTCTTAAATTTTCGCCCAGCTGTTACTCCACCTGCCTGTGCTTGACCCTCAGTAGCCAGAGGTAATGAGTAGACAGAAGGGGCCATTAGTGAAAATCCTTTCACTATAACATAGACCTTTAGGCTCAGTTAGTGATGCCTTGTGCAGACTAATTGTAATCGATGATGTCTATGCAAAAAATTTTTTAAAAAATAGAATATTTTGTAAATTGGGCTGATTTTGCTGTATGCTGTAGCCATGATATATTTTGTTTACATACTTTTACAAAAAATCTAGCTGCAGAAAATTTGCTCAATTTGCCAACATTGTGACTAAAGTGCTGTGGTTTCGCCTCAACTCAAATAATTCTCTAGTACAAAGTGAGGTTCACACAGGGTTGGACTGGCCCACCGGAGAACCAGAAAATCCTCCGGTGGGCCCTGGCTTCTCCTTCAGGAGAGTTCATAGTGCAAACTTTGCAGCTGCTATGGGTCTCTTGAGTGGGTAGAAAGATGGGCCCTCAGAATCGAATCCTCTGGTGGGTCCAATGTTCTTCAGTCTGATACTGGGTTCACATGTCCGATTTTCACGTATGAGTGGTGTTTTTTTCACAGATAGCACTCGCACCTGTGATAGTCTACACCGCCATTAATGTGTCCATTATTTGTTTCTATCTTTGAACCGAGTGGTTCCGGGAAAATACCGGAGAATTGTCGGATTTTGATCCGAGCGTCAGATCAAAATCGACAATGCATGTCTATGGGTCTGTAAAAAAAAAAAAATTGGACCGCACATGGATGACATCCGAGTGCAGTCCGGTTTTTCATGGACTGTCAGAAAGGAGAAGATGGAAAAACTTAGTTTTTCTCATGAGTGGAAAGAAAAAAAAAATGCCACTAAGATCAAAGTAAATTTTTCTCGTACTTTGAAAAACTGATGTCTGAATGAAGTCGTGTTTTTTCAGACGTTCGTCCAAATCGGTCCAGAATGCACGGACTGCCAACATCTCTCCCGAGCAGGACAGCCTCCTAGAAATACATGAAGTTGTGATGCTCGGGTTGGAAGGCCCGCAGCCAGTCCATGCATTAGTGGTCTGATCTTGGACTGATGTGCACCGATGACTGAAGAAGCCTTTAGTTTGCGAAACGCAGTAGAGTTTTCTTCTATAGCTTTCCTGACCTTTTGTGGTTTTTTTTTTTTTTTTTCTCTTCTTTTATATTATTGTTTTTTGTTTTTTTTTGTGAAGTTGAAAAGAAAATTGGACATTTTAGCAGCAAAAAAACTGTTTATCACTTGCGTAATTATTCTGACAAGACTGATCCTGAGGGGTGTTACACTGACAGGCCTTATGGTTAGATTCGCCGAGCAAAAGAAATGTCTAAATATCATGTCCTGACAGAAGCCTTTGACAGGAAGCAGAAGCGGACTATAAATCTAGTCGAGCATTTTACAACTTGGTGTTTATTTTGAGCTTTCGAAATTGGTTTAGAGCCCATTTTAATGGCAAGGTCAGCAATTCAACTAAAATAAGCATCCCCTGCCAAGTGCAAATAACAAGAAAAAATGGTTGTAATTATTTTTTTCCTATTTTTTTTTTTTTTCTCAAAAAATATAAATTTTTCTTTCTTTCTTTTTTTCCTTGGTAAGTTAAATTAACCATGTAAATTGAAGAATTTTACATTTGCAATAACTTGAAAGGACTTGCCCACTATGAAGATAGTTAATTAAAACGGAGCATGTTTTGATTGATCCCCCTGAAGCAGCTTGCTTGCCAATTTTTTTTTTTTTTTTTCTCCGTTAAGCTGACAAGCATGTGGTACCCTGCCTGTAGGCATTTCGGAGTCTCCGCAACCTCCTGCAAGACTTTACTAAGGCTTTCCGAGAATAATATTATCATAGAGGTCATATTACAGGAATTTTTCACGTGTGCCCTATATACCGTAAGTTCCGGCATTGCCACTTTTATTTGAATGGGACTGAGCTGCAATACCAGATACTGCCAATAGTGGCGCTGTTTTTAATTTTTTTTTGTCACCAATTTCTTCCAATTCCTTTTAAGATCTGAATCCACAACTCACAACATGGTTTACTATACATTTCCAAGCAATATAATTGGCAGCCCAATCATTCTTCTTGCCAGCTAGCCCTTGAGGATTATTATAGGGTTTGCATGTTATGAAATTACTTTTGCCATTGGTGGTTTCATTCTAATGTTTGCGTCGTCTGTTTTTTGCTTTTAGATTACCTTACCGGAGAATTGGGCACTCTTGATGACCTGATGTTTGGTGTTGGAGAGACCATTGAGTTGTCCTGCAGCGTGGAGAGCCCTTCCATGTCTATTCTATGGTTAAAAGATGGGATTGCAATTAAGGAAAGCAACCGAACGCACACGAGACAGAACCTTCTGAAGATCACCAATGTCTCCTACGATGATTCGGGGATTTATAGCTGCACCTTGTTGCGTTCTACTGAGTTTCTCCGGAACTTTACTATCAGAGTAGCTGGTAAGTTTTTGACTCTTTGTTTAAAGTCTTGTGTTCAGGAGGTTACATTTGGCAGCCAACCTTGCGTACAAATTGTGGACTTTATAGGACGTCGGCGAAATCTTGGCGAGTCAGAAGCTTAAAGGGATTTTCAGGTATCGGAAAACTTCCGTCCCCCGACTGCAGTTCGTTTAAAAGAAAACTTTGCTTTATTCGCCCTCCTCAAGTCTGGCAATAAGTCTCCGCCTCTGCTCCCGGTGTCTGTTATTGTCTACAGTGCTGATATCACGTCAACACCACTGCAGCCAATCACTGAGCTGAGCGGCTCAAGCTATCAGGCAATAAAGCGATACCAGTAGCACCAGCGGAGACTCTGCTTTACTCACCCTTCCAGGGTCCAATGCAAAGTTTGTTTGCTTTTTGAAAAAGTTGCAGCCAGGGGACAAAAGTTTTCTGAAACGAGAAAACTCCTTTAAAATAGTAAATTATTCTAAAAAAAAAAAAAAAAAAACATTCCTTGACTTTTTTTTTTTAAAGGGGTTTTCCACTACTTTTAATTATTTTAAAAAATTGGCCCATGATGGGTCTGCAATAAATAAACTCGTACTCGCCTTCCGGATCTCCTGTGTTCCTCGGTGCTGCTGCCTGTTTTCTTGCATCTTTTTGCAGTGGGAAACACGCGGCCACTTATTCTGAGCCAGAAATAGTCTCTAGTCTTCTGGCTCGGACTACAGCAAATAAGGGGCCTGTGATTGGCTGCAGGGGTCACCACCAGAACAAGAAGTAAGGAGACTGTATAGGGTTTTTTGTTTGTTTGAAAGATTTGCAAAAACAAAAAATCAAAATGGGTCCATGATCAAAGGTAGTGGACCACCCCTTTATGGATTTTTGATGGTCAGGGGAACTTATTATAAGGCCTTATGAGGCCAGAAAATACAATTATTTTATGTATTTTTGTTTTTGTTTTTTTTATAATGATTTTTCAGTTTCCACTTCCTAAAAGGAAAAAAAAAAATTGGTCTTCAACAGTGGCCAAAAAAAAATAAAAAAATTGTAAACCCTTGAGCCACCGTTGAAGACCAAAGAGTGGGCCATAAGGAGTTAATTATCAACACATAATTAGAAAGTAATTACCAGAGCATGTAATTAATTATTAAAACCAGCTGGCTCAGCCATAGATCACCATGATCTTTGTGACTCCGCTGCCTGAGTGGAATTTTTAACATCTACGAGGGGTATAAACAGCAGAACGTCTACTTCACTGGAAGCTACCGGCTGACCCTAAGGAGTCGTGTATCAGATCTCAGGGGGGCATTATCTGTCTCTGTCCAGGATTAACAGGAAAAATCAAACACTTTTTAAATCGCACCTTTTTTCTTTTTTTTTTCCCCTGCCACCTTCTTATACATCTGCCTTTAATCATTATTATTTGAAATTCCACCAGACGTTTGGAGGTCACATCAATTAAATAGTCAGAAGAGCATTTTTTGGACTTTTTTTTTTTCTAGTTCTCCTCCCACCCTCCTCCTAAAACCCATCACCGTAACAAGAGAAGAGTCACTAGGACTCCTCCAGAGGTCCTAAAATCTGTTTTTGTCTATAAAATTGCATTAAAATGCTTTAGAGATCAAGGGTGCGAGTTGGGGGGGGGGGCTGGAATTGGGCAGCTGGTGGTAGTTTTTGAATGGAAAACAGCTGTGTGTCCACGGAGGTGATCCAATGTTTTGATAGTGGGGAAAGTAATAATGGAGACTTTTTAAAGGATCAAATCTCCTATTCTCTGGGCTCCATTGTGGTTTCAGTGGGTAAGTGGGCTCAGGCTGAAAAAAAAATGTTTATATTTTTTTAGTTTCTCAATCCCAAACCTAGCAATTTTTCTTTTTATTATTTTTAAGAATTTTTGGATTTCTGGTCAGAACTAAAATAAACTATTAAAACGGGAGTTTATTTCTTTGGTGCCTACTTCTTTACAAGAATGCTGAACTATTTTTCAGTGATATGAAAAATGTTAAGGTCTCTTGTAAATGTTGCTGTTCCCTGGATAACCAGGAGTGCCGCCCTGCTAGGGAAACTTTTTTAAAAAGATGACACTGCACTTATTACGTGGAAGGGTCCTAGGGTTTGGACCACCACCAGTTGTTGAGTGAGAGGTTATTCTAATTATATTTTATGAAACTCAAAAAGGTGGCGCTGCATTTATTTTGTGAAGGATCTTGGGGTTTGGACCATCATTGATCATAGAGTGATCAGGTTATACGAACTATACAGTACAGACCAAAAGTTTGGACACACCTTCTCAGTTAAAGATTTTTCTGTATTTTCATGACTTTGAAAATTGTACATTCACACTGAAGGCATCAAAACTATGAATTAACACATGTGGAATTATATACTTAACAAAAAAGTGTGAAACAACTGAAAATATGTCTTATATTCTAGGTTCTTCAAAGTAGCCACCTTTTGCTTTGAAGACTGCTTTGCACACTCTTGGCATTCTCTTGATGAGCTTCAAGAGGTAGTCACCGGAAATGGTTTTCACTTCACAGGTGTGCCCTGTCAGGTTTAATAAGTGGGATTTCTTGCCTTATAAATGGGGTTGGGACCATCAGTTGTGTTGTGCAGAAGTCCTGTGGATACACAGCTGTTAGTCCTACTGAATAGACTGTTAGAATTTGTATTATGGCAAGAAAAAAGCAGCTAAGTAAAGAAAAACGAGTGGCCATCATTACTTTAAGAAATGAAGGTCAGTCAGTCTGAAAAATTGGGAAAACTTTGAAAGTGTCCCCAGATGCAGTTGCAAAAACCATCAAGTGCTACAAAGAAACTGTCTCACATTAGGACCGCCCCAGGAAAGGAAGACCAAGAGTCACCTCTGCTTCTGAGGATAAGTTTATCCGAGTCACCAGCCTCAGAAATCGCAGGTTAACAGCAGCTCAGATTAGAGACCAGGTCAATGCCACACAGAGTTCTAGCAGCAGACACATCTCTACAACAACTGTTAAGAGGAGACTTTGTGCAGCAGGCCTTCATGGTAAAATAGCTGCTAGGAAACCACTGCTAAGGACAGGCAACAAGCAGAAGAGACTTGTTTGGGCTAAAGAACACAAGGAATGGACATTAGACCAGTGGAAATCTGTGCTTTGGTCTGATGAGTCCAAATTTGAGATCTTTGGTTCCAACCACCGTGTCTTTGTGCGACGCAGAAAAGGTGAACGGATGGACTCGACATGCCTGGTTCCCACCGTGAAGCATGGAGGAGGAGGTGTGATGGTGTGGGGGTGTTTGGCTGGTGACACTGTTGGGGATTTATTCAAAATTGAAGGCATACTGAACCAGCTTGGCTACCACAGCATCTTGCAGCGGCATGCTATTCCATCCGGTTTGCGTTTAGTTGGACCATCATTTATTTTTCAACAGGACAATGACCCCTAACACTCCTTCACGCTGTGTAAGGGCTATTTGACCAAGAAGGAGAGTGATGGGGTGCTACGCCAGATGACCTTGCCTCCACAGTCACCAGACCTGAACCCAATCGAGATGGTTTGGGGTGAGCTGGACCGCAGAGTGAAGGCAAAAGGGCCAACAAGTGCTAAGCATCTCTGGGAACTCCTTCAAGATTGTTGGAAGACCATTTCCCGTGACTACCTCTTGAAGCTCATCAAGAGAATGCCCAGAGTGTGCAAAGCAGTCATCAAAGCTAAAGGTGGCTACTTTGAAGAACCTAGAATATAAGACATATTTTCAGTTGTTTCACACTTTTTTGTTAAGTATATAATTCCACATGTGTTAATTCATAGTTTTGATGCCTTCAGTGTGAATGTACAATTTTCATAGTCATCAAAATACAGAAAAATCTTTAAATGAGAAGATGTGTCCAAACTTTTGGTCTGTACTGTATGTTATCGTTCGATAAGATTGATTTTAACGAGCAGATTCCTGCTCATAACAAGTCATCGGATGAAATAGGGCGATCGTTTAGTGTCTTGGGCCGACCCAATGATCAGGAACAAACTGCCTTATGAACGGCCAGTCCTAAAATCAACATGACCTTTTTTCACATGACCAGACTTCTGGCCAAAACTGCCCGAAAATAGCAAGTGTTGAACCATTACTTTATAAAAGTTTAGAGGGGAAACTTACATTACTTAACCTGCTGTCACCCCTCAAGCCCTTTAGGATAGGTGATAATTTGTTGATTGGTGAGGGTCCAAGTGCTGGGGAACTTTTATCATCGTTAATTCTCCGTTTATGGCAGCCCTCTAGAAAATGAATGGAACGGCGGCCAAACATCCGACATGCCGCTCCATTTTCTGCCCAATCAGGGATAAAAATTCTCCGTTCTGCTGATCGGTGCAGTTCCCAACAGTCGGACCCCCACCGCCAGCCAGGGTGATGTTTTTGTTTGTTTCCTAGTCTAAAAAGCCTCCATCTTTGTGACAGATTCTTTCTTTTTTGGTTTCCTTTGCTGTTTATTGAATTTCTTTCAGAGTCCGGCAACATCTACTTTTCATGAGGGAAAATGAATCAGTCATGTTGGATTAACTTTTCCACTTTTCACCCTCCAACAAAAAAAAAAATGTGTGATCGGACCTGTAACAGTTTTTATTCACAATTTGTCTTTTCTCTTTTTTTTATCACCTATCTGTATAAAAGACTGCTATTCTCTACCGTTATCTGGGTTTTGTAACCTTTCGGTGGCTTATTGTACACCTCAAATCCCCATATCCCCGTGTGATTTGATGAATGTTTTTGATTTTTATTTTTTTTTGCACATAAATCATATAGATGCAAATACGTGATGATTGTAAGGACCAAGGGCTTCTTTAACAGAAAAAAATGTGACCTGCTGTTTCTTTTATATTGTCTAAAATAGTTCTCATTTTTATGCCAGCAGCAGTCATACATTATGTAATAGGAATGAGAAGTTATTTTAAGTGGAAATATTCACACTGTATTCCCTCCGGCAGAAAGCTCTGTGGAATTGCTAACGGGCATTGTCGAGGCTTCTGCCTTTTTTTTTTACTTTTATAGAGATATCAGAATATATTAGCGGGCTGCATTGTGTTCGCTGTGAGATCCTTGTACTTCTATATTTTAACCACTAGCTCCCTATGTTTTTGTTTTTAGCTTTCAAAAACGGTATTTTATGTATTATATTGTTTACCATTGTGCTAGATTTCTTTTAGTTACCGTGCCCTGTGCTTTTTTTTTTTTTCGCCATGTCATCCAACAGTTCTTGCAATGGCGGAACTACAGTCTAATGGGCCTCGGTGCAAAGTTTGGACCTGGGCGCCCACCTGCATGTTGGTCAGATGTAATGGGCCCTTGTAGCTTTTGTGTTTTTGTTTTTTTTCCCCACTCTATAGATCCTATAAAGACATTTGTTCGACCCCCATGTAATAATGTCCCCAGTCCTGACTCCTAATTGTAATAATCTCCCAAATAGTGAGCCCCATACTGGTATAATGTCCCCCATCCTGGGCACCTTCCATTCTTCTCCCAAACATTTTAAAAATAAACTAATCTACTCGCCTTCCTCCTCTCCGACACCGCGCGGAGTCGTCTTCTGTAGATGGCGTAGAAGCCAGCAGCTAACTTCAAACGGTCGTTACTGGCAAGCCGACATCGGTGGCCGGCGGTGTGTTTTGCAACACAGGGAGCCGGCATGTCTCTGCGCCGCATTACATTTCACCTGAATAACGCACATCCAGGTGAAATTGACGTGGGTTGGCCCCACCTAGAAGAGGCCCAGTTGCAGTCGGGCCCTCTGCGACCGCGATAGTTACACCCAGGGCTGTGGAGTCAGTAAGCCAAACCTCCGACTCCTCAGTTTCCACGACACTGACTCCACGACTCCGACTCCCTCATACATGGCTCATGTTTAAGTGATAAATTTACTGTAGCACAGATTCATCTCAGCTAAAAGTCTAGACCCTTAGATCAGGAATAGGACAGACATTTATAGGACATTTCATAACTTTCCCAAATTCTTATGAAAAAATATTCCCCACAAACTACATTGAATTATTGTACCCAATTTATTATATATTTTAGGAGTCGGAGTTGGTCCATTTTATACCGACTCCACCAGAATGGGCTCCGACTCCACAGCCCTGGTTACACCCCTGAATTCTACTCAGAACCACTTTTTCCTCTTCCTTCCTTCGCCAAGGGACATGGAAATGCATCATTTTTGCCCATTAGCCTCCTACTTCAAAGGGGTTATCACGTTTGGGGTTTGAGTGCTGGGACCTACATGATCCTGAGAAGGGGAGTGGTGACCACACATAATTGCCACCGCTCCAGTCATTATGTATAGGACTGCTGGAGATGGCTGAATACAGCGTGCTCCTATTTCTGGCAGTCCCATAGAGAGTTGGATTGGGTGGTGGGCTCTCGGCGAGTCGGACCACCAGTGATCAGCAAGTTGGCACTTATTCTTCAGGTTGTTAATTACTTGGTGAATTGGGACTAGCCCATTAAGTTAGTGAGACATCCTAAATGAAAGTCAGCAGAACCTACAGAATGTGATCCTAAAAGACAGTAGATGTGGTGTGGTCGAAAAACTACTGACGTGTAAACAATGTTTTGATTTCGTATTCAAAGTGATGTCTTATATAGCAATGACCATAGAACCTCACTTAAAGGGGCATTCTCAAATTTGAAAATTATCCCTGATCGCTGGGGGCCTGACAGATGACACCCCCACTGATATTGAGAACTGGGGATCTGAAGAGCTCTGTATTAATGGAGCGGAGGTCGATCATGCTCACTGCCAAGCATTCATTTTTAAGGTTACTGCCGGTGATAGTTTTCGGCACTTCCGTAGGAATGAATGGCGCAGCAGTGCGCATGATCGACCTCCACTCTAATCCATTTTTATTGGACTGCCAAAGACCAGTCTATCTCTGGTGGTCCCATTAAGAATGAATGGAGCGGCAGTGCGCATGGTCAACCACTGCTCCATTTACACAGGGCTCTGAGATCGGTGCGGGCCCCAGCAGTCAGAGCCCAAGCGATCGGGAAGTCATCCCCTATCAAATGGGTAAGAGATATTCCAAACTTGAGAATGCTCTTTTTAACTTAAATGACCCAATGAAGGAAGTATTGGTGAACTGATCGAAACAATTAAGGCAACTGATGATTTCTAATCATTCTCAGTTTGTTTTACTTTTTATCAAGTTTTTCAGAACTTTACTTTCTTCCTGAAAGTCTGTTTATTAAAAGAAAAACCTCAAACCAACAGTTTAAATGTCAAGTAACCAGTGACCTGGACATGTTTTAAATGACTTTTCTCTTTTTCTCCCAGACATGCCGTCATCTGGTGATGATGAAGATGATGATGACGAAGCTGAAGAAAGAGGTTTGTGTTTTATTTTTATTTTGACCTTTCTGCTTCACATTGTTGTACAAAGCTTTGTTTTATCATGTTTGTTTCTGGCAAAGCCAAGATGACCACTGCAGAAGTTGTCACACACCTAACCCTGGCTGAACCACATATCTAACCAGTATGGAAGTGAACTATCTGTCCCTTGCCATTTTGTACATTAGGGTTAAACGGTTATGGCCAGATCCATATTAAAGGGAAGCTACTACTTTTGCAAGGAGACCGTACTTGTTGTATGCCTAAAGTAGGGACTGTAGTGCTAAGGTCCAGGAGATTAATCTACCATAACCCTTTCACTCTCTGCAGCTAGTTATCTTGTGAAGACAATCTTGGTCTACATGCTTTTAAGGGGCGAATGGCTGTCAGAGGTGCGCCAACGTTCATGACTCCTTCTATGAGAGTCTCTAAAGCCCCCCCATTAGACTAATGTTGGCCACATTCTCCAATATCCATGGTAAGTGTGGGGACGTCGGCCAACTGATTGTTGATGTTGATCGAGCATTTCCAATTTTGGACTGCCGATCGCTTTCTTCTCCTGGAGTTAATCTGCCGGCAGAGAAGTTAAGTCGGCGGTTTCTCATGGAGAACACTGAAGCGCTTGGCCGAACGAGCGCTCCCGTGTACCTGTGTATGGCCGAGATGGCTGCAGCCAAAAGATCGGCCTAACCACCACTCGGCCGGCAACCATCTAATGTGGATTGGGGCCATTACAGATCTAAACTATTAGAGAATCTTATCAGTCCTCCTCAGCCTTACTTGTTGATGTATGTGACCATTTCAGTGATCACCCCTTTTTTTTCGCCCCGATCATTAGACTTTCGCCCATTGGATTTTTATGGTATACCTATTGGATATACACCATTAAAGTAATTCTTCTAAAGCTCCTTTGAGAACAGAAACTAAAAAAAAAAAAGTTGTGTCGTCCGCAATCACCAATTCTAAATGTGTGTAACTATCCTGAATCCACATTATACCGTCTACCTTTTTGTGTACATTCGCAATGGCACAATTCCGTCTTGCAGCGCTGACGCGTCCAAGCATTGGATTTTCTTACCTGTATATTTGCAGACTTGTGGTGGTTTTGGCTGGAAATGTTGTACAAATCATACACAGATGTTGTAATGTATGCGGCTTTTAAAGCAAAATATTTCTTCTGTTAGCCCTTGAGATCCACCGGCACAGGTCCATGTACAATATCATCTGTGTGTAATTTAAGTTATTCCCACAACTCGACGTAACTCGTGGGTTCTGCAGATGAAAACTGCATTGTGGCACTTTATGAGATGTTTCCTTGTTAAAAGCGGAAATGTATAGATGGGTGAACATGATGTATAGATGTATATATTTTTCATGGTATCCAAAAAACGCATCACCAGCCATAAAAGGGATTTAGACAAAAATAAATTGCTGTAAACTTTTCTTAATTTTTTAGTTATGCCTCATCCATTTTGACTACAAATATAGCTCCTACAGAGGTTTATTTAATTTTCCATGATTTTTGAATGTCCAAAAAAAATGACTGTTTTTTGGAAATTTTTGAGTTGATGGCATTTGGTAGGCTGGCATGAAACTTTTTCAGAACTCTCTCCACTGTAGGTCATGAGACCAACCCTTTTTAGGGCAAATGTAGGTACACGAGTTATAGCCTTTAAGGACAATTTGCACCACTCGAGGATACTTGCCCCTACCCCCTTTAAAAAAAAAAAATTGTCGATTAAATGGCTACCAAATGTGTTTAGTGCCAATTATTCCCTAGGAAAGAATTGTGCGGGATAGGAGGTCTAAGTTGGAGACGTCTCTCCTTGTGGAGATTGCTAAGCCAGCGTAAGGAGACTTGTAGACCATGCTATGCTCCTCTGAGAATTTTAATTATGCAAATAGTTTCTTCAGCGAGGAAGAGGATTTGATCTCTAGTACTATTTATTGGATGTAGCAACCCTTAATGTTAACATCGACCCTTCAACAATTGACTTGGGATTAGAAGCCAAACCAGAAACTTCACATGTTTCAGGGTGTTTGCCCCTCATCAGTGCAGAGCAAGAGATATGATTTGGTTAGGTGAGAGGCCTCTGACTGGGTGTCTGAGGGGGAACATTTCTCCTTGTGGAGAGTCCCAAGCTGGCGTAAGGAAACTTTTTATATGCCATGCAATAGTCTACTGGGAATTTAAATATGTAGATGGCATCTTCAGAGGCTATAAGTCTCTTTATGCTAGCTTGGCACTCTTCACAAGGAGACACGTTCCTCATTGGACTCCAGTCAGAGGACTTTCGCCCAGCTAAATCAGATCTTCTGCTTTGTACTGAGGAGGGGTAACACCCAAAAACACGTGTCTGCAAATGGAGTTTCTGGTTTGGCTTCTTATCCTAAGTCCTGATTCAAGGCTTGTTAAAGGGTTGATATTGACTTTTAGGATTGGTACATCCAATAGGCAGAATTAACATTCTAGTCATCTTGCTCTCTGAAGAGGCTATTTGCATGTAGAATAGGAGAAACCCAACAATTTTGTGAAAGTCTTAAAGTCTCCTAGAATTTGCATCAAAGTTGGTGGATACTACAAAATAAATGTAAAAAAAAATTTCTGTCGTCTGTGGGATTCTTTGCAGACCAAAAGGTAGGGCAAATGAGTAGGAAAACCACAGAACATATAGGGTTAAGCATAAGGGTTGTATGGCAGTGATCCGTCAAGGCATGCTGAATATTTTAGAATTGTAAATCACTTCTAGTTGCACATTTATCTCGTAAAGCCTTTCTTACGGGATACTTACTATTAAAACAAAATCAGGCACGGATCTCTGGTAGTAACTCTTATTCCAGCACGTCTCTTACGAGGAGAAGCGGCCAGCAATTGTGGCTTGGATGGTGCCAGTCCTTGCCATCAGTGATGGCGTGTGGTTTTTGGAGAACCGTTCATTTGCTAAGAACCTCCTGATCTGACACAATTGAACATTTTCTACAGCAGTAACCAAAAGAATTCCGTGGGCTGCGTCTTACACTGGTCCCCCTTGTCTTACTTGGTGAATGTACTGACAGATTATTTTATTTTATTTATTTTTTTCTACCTGAAATATAAAGCAGACACTTGGTGTAAGGTGAAACATATGTTATGGGTCAGCATTTTTTTTTGGGGGGGGGGGATTCAATTTTTTTTTTTTTTTAAATATCTTAAAATAATTGTGTTTTTGGAACATTTCGTCTAGTACAGTCTTTTTTTTTTGGTTAGGAAGTCTGATCCTCTGAAGTGAGTATTTGCTCTTTGGGTCACTAGATTCTTGAAGGAGTTGTCCAGAATTTTTTATACTGCGATAATAAAAATCTTTTTTTTAATTTGCAGGGAGAGGGGTATTTGAAAGCGCCACTTTTGTTATTGGGCATTGTTTTTGTCAACTGAAAGAGGTTATCGAACCCTACTGCTTTACAAACCACTTGCTATGGCCTAAAAATAACAGAAGACGTAATTCTGACCTTACCGACTCCCTAGCGCCTATGTGCCAACACTGTGCTCATTGCCTATCCTCGTCCTTACGGAGATGTGATTTTGACACCGCCTGTGGCTGCTGCAGCCAATCACTGGCCACAGCGGTGATCTCAGTGTTGTCAGCGCATCACCATAACAGCTAATGGTTGGCTGAATCCTGAAAGTGTTACACGTCATGTCCTCTCTGGAGCCCCGTGAACAAAGACTTACCGAATCAGGGAAGTGTCGGCACAGAAGCAAACCCGATCTACAAGTTGATTGTTACGCCTTTTGTTATTTTTGATCATTGTACGCTATTTGCAAAAAATATCTAAAAAATTTCTAGGGTTGGATAACCCCTTTTAAAAGAAGGCTAAGCTAAAATACCAAACACCACCCATGAACCAGAGTGGTGTGGGAGAAAACTGACATGTTTTTCTAATTTGTTATTTTTGGATGCCTAAAATAGAAATTTTTTTGCCCATTGGAACCAGATTTTTTATTTTAGATATTTTTTAAAGTAAAATTAAAAAATAACATTTATGGAAAGGTTTTAATTCTCTTCCTCCCATTTTTTTGGAGACGCGGTATTCTAGTTGCACTTGTTGCAGTAAGGCGGCGGTCTTGGAAGCTATAGTCTTACACTCCACCTTTTTTGGGTGCTGTCCGTTTTGGAATGACAAAAGTGTATATGAAAATTCTTAGGCACTTGAAGCCGGGTTTGTTCTTCGTGACGGAGAAAGGGATTGTCTGCTTTTATAACTCGAAGCTTCTGCCAGATTTGGTTACGGCCAAATGCTCTGAACATTCTGTTAAGGTGCAGTTAATGTCTTTGCTGGATGATGCTCTCGTTTTGTAACCTGCGATATGACGTAAGAAACTTCTCTGCATATCTAGATGTTTTCTTCACCTTTTGATGTTGTCTGTGCAATCAAAATAAAAAATCGGACTGAATAATTAAAAAAAAATATGGATTTCTATCAAATTAGTCCTTTTGCCCATTGGATCTCACAGCCCAATCTCTCACGTATACTTGGACCAAGTAACGCATCCAGGCGAACTGTGAAAGCCCAAAGAAAATCTATATCTAAAATCCAGGTTGCCCTAATTTGAACCTAGTCCCCATCTTGTGTTGCGATCCAAAGTGTAATTTTGCTACAGTCCAAAAATTATCCAGCCATAAGTTGGTTAAATAACCTCTTCACAAATCATTTTTTTGTGCAAATATAATATAGATTTTTTTTTTTTTGCAATTTTTCTGATAGGTAGAACAACGTTTTTTACTTTCTAAGTAAAAGCTATTGTCTGTAATTTTCCCAAATGTAATTTTTATTTATTTTTAGCCAAACTTCTAAAAAAATTCTGTTTATAATCTATTCCGAAGCTGAATTGCAGAAGTAATTTTCCATTACCGAGGACTGTAGGTCAGTAGTTTGAATGATTGATAACTTATATTTAGTGTCACCGCAGGAAAAAAAAATATCTTGCTTCTTCCAGCAATGTGTGAATAATAGATTTTTCTGCGGTAATGTCGTATCCTTTCTTAAAGGTATATTGCGTGTCCGTTTTATACAATTCTATTTATTGGAAACCTATTGCAAATGATTTACGGTTTATTTAACATTGAACCGGAGCCCAGAATCCTCATCGGTTACAGTTTCTCTTGATATAGACTGAACTTTTCATAAATTTTAATCTGTAATCTGAAACTTATTCCCGTTTTCAAAAGTCTATAAAACTTTGTGATGTGGATTTAACTGGAAATTTTTCCTAGCTGGAAAGTTATTTGGAGGGTCTGAGAAGTCATTTTAAAAGTGCGATAATTCTGCTTTGGGAGACATATGTCTTGTCTCAAAATTATTTATAGGCTGCTTAAAGTCAAAATTATTTCATCTAAAATTCTGGAAAAACAAATATGTCTACATTTTCCTCTTTCATCAAGGTCATAGAAATTCTCAAGGATATCGGTTTCCTAGAAAGATCGCTACATGGTTGGATCTAGGGAGCCAATGTTCTGAGAAGTTTTTTTTTATTTTTTTAGGTGTTTTTCTATTGATGTTTATTGGAGTTGAGCAGAAAGATTTGCAGTACACTGCGAATACATCAGTAGTCCTTGACTGCTCAACTACAGCCCTGCGAACCTCCTCTTACCTGTCGGCATCCCAGGCGTTGCGGACTTCATAATCAGAAGTGGCGCCTGGCATTGCGGCAGGTTGTAGAAGGTTCGCAAGTGTTCAGTCCGGCAGCCATGGACTACCAGCATAGGATCCTGCAAATCAATTTGCTCCATCTCTAATGTCTATGTAAAGAAAAGAGAATTGGTTCATGGAGTAATCTAGCTGACTCCAAGTCTAATGTAAAGTATTTTACATGTGTTTTTTCTGCCAGGTAGAAGCGTTTGTGAAGCGTTTTTGCATGCATTTCCGCATGCGGGTTGTCAAGCTCTTTTCCAAGCAATTTTAGCATCACTTGGAAAGTGCTTGACAACTTGGTCACACTATATAAATCCATGCAAATGGCATGGATTTATGTTGTGTGACCAAGTTATGATGCTGCAAATGCAGCATCAATAGTAAAAAAAAAACCATTATGCTTACCTTCCGATGGCCCCCGGTCTCCTCTACGGTGCATCCGGTGTCTTCGGCGGCTCCTGGTGCTCTAAAAAGGACCTTCCATGGCGTCATTTAGTCATGTGACAGGTCACGCGACCACTGACGTCAGCGGTCGTGTGACCTGTCACATGACTAAATGACGCCATGGAAGGTCCTTTTACACCACCGCGAGCAGCCAAAGAGCCAGCAGCACCGCCGGGAGCAGACAGGGCCATCAGAAGGTAAGTATATGTTTGTTTGTTTTTTTTGTTTGTTTTTTTATTTTAATTATTTTTAACTACATAATATCCGCATGTGTACATGTAGTCATGCGGATGTTATGCGGTCCAATGCAACTCAATGGCGGCGATTTCGCCGCGATTCCTTCCGCACAATTAATGGTTGTGCTGCGGATTTTTTCGCAATGATAATCCGCAGCGGAAATTGCACAGCACATGCAGATTATCATTGGGTAACATGGCAGACAACTTAACAAGCGTTTTTAATGCGTTTTCGCTGCGGAAACGCATTAAATTCGCATCGTGGGCATGCAGCCTAAGAACTACCTGACTTTTAAAGAATTTGATAGGTGACAAGATATCTAAAACCAGCTAAAAGTATCAATTATTAATTGGCGTCATGTACTTGAGTGGTTTTTCAAGTACACTCTGAAAGATGATGTCTTTCTTCTCAGTTGTCTGATTGTGAAGCTCCATCATCTTCACATCAAGTCATTTCCATGAGACGTTCGTAGAACCTTCCCCCTCCCATCACCATCAAATCCAAGGTACTAGGTTCCCAAGTCTCCAATCAATAAAGTGCTCGTGTGCATGTTGACAAAAGGTGGTTTGTTTTGGAAATCCGTGAACAACTTGTTCTACCTTTTTTAGTTGTAACAGACATTGGAGGAAAATCTGATGGTTTGTGGAAGACCCATTGTTCACTTCTAAAATAAGAAAAAGAAAATAGACTATGTTGTCCATTGACTCTCTATAAAAAAAAAAAATGGTCCAAAAAAAAGTTTTCACTTTTCAAAAAAATTTTTCCTTACTTCAAAATATGCAAATTGCCTCTACAGAGAGCAAGAGAACTAGAACTCTAGTGCCACCTATAGGAAGTAGCAACCCTAAAAGTCAATATTGACCCTTTTAACAAGTCTTGTCACATGACTTGGGATAATGGCCAAAACCAAAATTTCAGTTTGCCGACACTGTGTTTCAGGGTACTGCCCCTTGTCAGTTCAAAGTGTGAGATATGGTTTGGCTGGGTGAGAGGTTTCTGACTGGTATCCAAGGGGTAACGTTTCCCCTTGCGGAGACTGACATGTTAAGCATGTCAAGGTGAGCAGACTTTTAAGCTGCAATCCTCCTCTGGGAAATATGCAAATTGTTTCTTCTGAGAGGACGAGAACTAGAACACTAGTGCCGCCTATAGGAAGTAGCAATCCGAAAAATCAATATCAACCCTTTAACGAGCTTTGTCACATGACTTGGGGTAATAGCCAAAACCAAAATCTCAATTTTCAAACACTTTGTTTCGGGGTACTGACAAGTTTCCTCACCTTGACATGCTTAACATGTCTCTCTCTGCAAGGAGAAACGTTACCCCTTGAATCTCCTCTCTTGACAAACCTCAAATCGTTCCATAATTCCTAAAGGACTAAAAGTTATACAATATGATCAATTTTTATTTTTTTTGTAAAATATCGAAGGGTTGTTCATCTCTGGTATAGAAGAAATTGTATTTTGCAGTCTACGGCTAGAAGAGAAGGATACACCTGAAGAACCAATGAAAGCCACATGTTCACCGATGACTGCAAAAATTACGAGATTCTAGTCAAACCCCCCCCCCAAAAAAATAATGGATTCTTATTGTCTCTGCCAAATTCTGATGGGCTTAACATGTAATTACAGTGAGCTTCCCAAAGTCCTTGGCAAACAGATTCTAATGCCTCTAAAAAAAACAAAGCGTAATCTGTGCACTGTGTGGCTGGTTTATTTATTTAGTATTTATTTGGAAGTTGGAGTGTATTAACGAGCACCCCTCCCTCTGGAAAGATTAAGCCCTTCTCTCCCCTGAATTTCACTTGATTTCGTTTATTTCTTCTATTCTAAATTCTATCCATTTGGGGCCAATTATCTTATAGCCCTAGATACAGCAATCCCCGGCTTATAAATACTAATTCCGGCAAACTGTATAGCGGTGGAGGAATAGGGATGTTTCGGTGTATACATCTGGGCAGGTTTTGTATATAATTTTTTGTTTGCTATTGAGTTTATTTTTCTTTTTTTTTTTTTTCTTTTATTATTTCTATTATTTTTTACTCCCTTTTAATATTCCTAATAACACAGCACAGCCCGTTTCTCGAGACCTAAAAATCCATTTTCCACCCCCTGAGTGCCACAGATAATGCCGCTATGTCCAAGAGCCAAAGGCTAATCCCAGGCCTGCTTTCAGCGCCGTCCTCTGTGATTTTCAGTTTTTTTTCACAGATGAAGTTAAGGATCTGGAGTCTGTGTGATTCAAGTACAAAGAAAACCATTACTGTCATTCTGCGGAGCCGTGTTTGTCTCACGTGGACAGAGTTGGCAGCGTTCCTTGGCGTTGACAGACAATTACTTTCTAAATGTAGCAGTCAAATTGTAAAAAGTTAGCAATGGTTCAGCAGGGACCCACTTTTGGCCTGTCGCTGCTAGTCTGGATCACTGGGGGGGAAAATGAGCTGCTCTGCCAAAGCATCTGCTTATTACTATTGGCATTATTAGGGGTTTATTTTCAGATAGATGTAAGCTCTAAGGTGGCCAGAAAACTGCTGATCATTTCAGCTACTGGAGTGAGCTTTTTTTTTTCCCCTTGTAATATAAATGTTACTTTTTATTTTTTATATTTTATATATATATATATATATATATATATATATATATATATATATATATATATATATATATATATATATATATATATATATATATATATATATATATATATATAATATATAATATATATATATATATATACATACAGTACAGACCAAAAGTTTGGACACACCTTCTCATTTAAAGATTTTTCTGTATTTTGATGACTATGAAAATTGTACATTCACACTGAAGGCATCAAAACTATGAATTAACACATGTGGAATTATATACTTAACAAAAAAGTGTGAAACAAGTGAAAATGTCTTATATTCTAGGTTCTTCAAAGTAGCCACCTTTTGCTTTGATGACTGCTTTGCGCACTCTTGGCATTCTCTTGATGAGCTTCAAGAGGTAGTCACCGGAAATGGTCTTCCAACAATCTTGAAGGAGTTCCCAGAGATGATTAGCACTTGTTGGCCCTTTTGCCTTCACTCTGCGGTCCAGCTCACCCCAAACCATCTCGATTGGGTTCAGGTCTGGTGACTGTGGAGGCCAGATCATCTGGCGCAGCACCCCATCACTCTCCTTCTTGGTCAAATAGCCCTTACACAGCCTGGAGGTGTGTTTGGGGTCATTGTTCTGTTGAAAATTAAATGATGGTCCAACTAAACGCAAACCGGATGAAATAGCATGCCCCTGCAAGATGCTGTGGTAGCCATGCTGGTTCAGTATGCCTTCAATTTTGAATAAATCCCCAACAGTGTCACCAACAAAGCACCCCCACACCATCACACCTCCTCCTCCATGCTTTACGGTGGGAACCAGGCATGTAGAGTCCATCCGTTCACCTTTTCTGTGTCGCACAAAGACACGGTGGTTGGAACCAAAGATCTCAAATTTGGACTCATCAGACCAAAGCACAGATTTCCACTGGTCTAATGTCCATTCCTTGTGTTCTTTAGCCCAAACAAGTCTCTTCTGCTTGTTGCCTGTCCTTAGCAGTGGTTTCCTAACAGCTATTTTACCAAGAAGGCCTGCTGCACAAAGTCTCCTCTTAACAGTTGTTGTAGAGATGTCTCTGCTGCTAGAACTCTGTGTGGCATTGACCTGGTCTCTAATCTGAGCTGCTGTTAACCTGCAATTTCTGTGGCTGGTGACTCGGATAAACTTATCCTCAGAAGCAGAGGTGACTCTTGGTCTTCCTTTCCTGGAGCGGTCATCATGTGAGCCAGTTTCTTTGTAGCGCTTGATGGTTTTTGCAACTGCACTTGGGGACACTTTCAAAGTTTGCCCAATTTTTCGCACTGACCGACCTTCATTTCTTAAAGAAGTGATGGCCACTCGTTTTTCTTTACTTAGCTGCTTTTTTCTTGCCATAATACAAATTCTAACAATCTATTCAGTAGGACTATCAGCTGTGTATCCACCAGACTTCTGCACAACACAACTGATGGTCCCAACCCCATTTATAAGGCAAGAAATACCACTTATTAAACCTGACAGAGCACACCTGTGAAGTGAAAACCATTTCCGGTGACTACCTCTTGAAGCTCATCAAGAGAATACAAGAGTGTGCAAAGCAGTCATCAAAGCAAAAGATGGCTACTTTGAAGAACCTAGAATATAAGACATATTTTCAGTTGTTTCACACTTTTTTGTTAAGTATATAATTCCACATGTGTTAATTCATAGTTTTGATGCCTTCAGTGTGAATGTACAATTTTCATAGTCATGAAAATACAGAAAAATCTTTAAAAGAGAAGGTGTGTCCAAACTTTTGGTCTGTACTGTGTGTATGTATATATGTGTATATATATATATATATATATATTAAATCTGTATTTGTTTTAAATATATTGTTTATATAAATGTTACTTTTTCTTTTTTATATATTTGATTAAATATATATTTTTTTCATTTGTTTTGTTTTAAATATATTTTTTTTATATAAATGTTACATTTCATTTTTTATTTGTTTGTTTTATATTTTTAAAAATATATTTAAATGTTACTTTTTTTTCTATTTTAAATATATATTTTTTAATATAAATGTTGCTTTTATTTTTTTTAAATTTGTGTTTTAAATAATTTAAATTTTTTTTTCTTCTCTATTTTTTAAAGTGCACTCACACACAACATTTTTTTTAAGACTACTATCACACCTTTGCAATGTTTTCCTGGAGCGTTTTTATGCAACAAGACACTGCAGCCAGATGTTAGATGGTAGTCAGTAGGCGCTATTTTATCTAAGACTGTCACAGACCAATGTTTGGTAGTCGAGGGGTCCTAGTAAAAGAACCACATTGTCCAGAAGAATTATTGAACAAGTATTCACATCCCCTAGGGCTTGTAGAGTGCATAGGCTGCATGTCACGATGGTACAATACTTCCGTACAGTTTGATTTAGGGCTCTCTGGGGCCTTTCCTGCCATAGAGTTCTCAATCTGCTTCTTGGTTTCTAAAGCAATAAGGAAGATGGCAGCTTGCCCAGCTTGACGATGCACGGGATTTGGACAATATTTTCCCGGTTCTTATTCATTGAAACGGTTGCTATCAACTAAACTACACCCATAGTCAGATCTGTTGTTACCTGTCCGTGAACCATGCTAGTATTATATCGGGTATTAAGTTATTACAGATAGGGATCATGGAAACGATTAACAAATTATTTAGCTAGGAAATGTCAGGGGGGATTCTTTCTTTTTGTTTTTTTACATTGCTGGTAGTATTCTCAAGTTTAGAAGTTATCCTCCATCCATTGACTTCCCGATCACTGGGGGTCCGACTACAGGGACCTCCACCGATCCCAAGGAACAGGGCTCTGAGGATCCCCAGGTTTATGGAGAGGTGGTCAATCATGAGCAATACCGCTCCGTTCATTCTTTTGAGAGTGCTGAAGACCAGACCCCATTATGAATGGAGCGGTAGAGCACATGATCAACCACCACTCCATTCACATGGAGCATTTCACAGCCCTGGTTCTCTGGATCGGTGGCAGTCCCAGTGGTTGAACCCCTAACGATCAGGAAGATACCCCCTATCCCAAAGATAGGGGGATAACTTCTAAACTTGAGAATACCTTTTTATTCAGAAGTTTCATATTACACAATGATTATACGGTTATTTATTATAACTTGTTTTTGAGATCTCTTCTTCCATTTAAAGGAGTTGTCTCCTCTTCTAAAATTGATAAAATTGCAAAGTGGTTTATAGTTCATGGCCAAAGTTACCAGCCACCTCTGCAGCCTAGGAGAGGTGGCCGGTCTCCTAGATAGTGTGCTCATGCAATCACTGGATCCAGCCAGTTTCCATGTCCGTCCACTCCTCCGATGCTGCGGAGGTATAGTTGCCCATGTTAGCAGCATGCATAAGCACACATAACAGCAATTCAGCCATGCCGCTGGTCTGAACTGTCAATCATCAGGAGCGCACCACCCCACCCCTCACGAAGGCGGTAGCTGGCAAGCGATCTGCTTCTGAAAATACGTAATGGGAAAAGCCCATTATGCTAATTATTTCTGTTTCATAGAAAGTGAGAAACATTCAGTTTATCCTCCATTACATTTACAGTAGAGGTTGTTGCTCTAAGTTTTATAAAGGTGTAAAGATTCACGCTCTCAGGCAGGCATTAGGTACCATTCACACAGACAATGCGGTTTGGTCCAAACAGATGCAGTTTTATGGTTTTCATAAAACTCCAAGGGATTCAAAGCCAAAAACAGCCCCCTACCAATATCTGTATCACCTTCAGCCTGAGCTCCAGTAGCTTCCAGTACCAAACAGAAATTTTCAACTCCGAGCACAGTTCACACTGAACAGGCTGCAGCTTCCACACGGTTCTTTGCAGCTCCAACACACAGACTGCTCAGCTCTCCTAGCTGACCCATGCAGTGTCCATTCAGAGAGCGACCCTGGCTTGTCTCTCTTCCAGCTACAGCTCACATTTTGGCTGGTCACTCACCAGTAGCACACTCGACTCAGCAGACTGACACACCTGGTGAACACAGACCCTAGTTCTTAGTTAAAGCTAGCCAGGTGCATCTAATCAAGACCTGCAATACTAGAATTTAGCCCAGTTCTACCTGGCTTTGCTACATAGATCATAGCAGTAGATTGGCAGTCTTGCATTACCTGCTCCCAGAACTGTATATGAATTCTTGGTAGACTTATCATTTTTGCAATCCGTTACCCTGTGTCAGACTGGCATATTAGAGTAACAGAGAAAGGTCTAGTAGATTTCAACAGCATTTGGAGAAGATGTAAAGCCAATCACAGCTTCTGACCAGCCCTAAGAAAGATTTCTCTTTTTGTGGTCTTAGGAAGACCTAGTCTAAGGAATCAGTCTCCCATGCCAGATTTGACTTCTGAGTACCGGCGTGCACTGAGCCCGGATTCTCTCCCCCTCTCTTGGCCATATGCTTGGATGTTCATGGATGATGGTGCCTTAGGTTTAAGTCAATATTACGTATTGTTCTTGCGAAACTCCAATATTTATCATCTTGCATGCTATCGATCTGAAAATTGAACTGCCTTGTGCCAATATTGTCCTTAGGCGTTGACTTTGTCAGTGCTGCACTGTAAATAAAAACGAATGATAATCTGAATGTGTTGTGTCACTTCTCCGCTGTAGTCCAAGTGCATACATACCGCAGGTGAGATTATGCTTGGAAGGTCAATATTTGTACCATTTGCATATGTTCGGCTTCATTCCACAAATGCTTTGTCATTTCTTTTTTCATACACTTTATTCTGAATTATTTTTTTATTTTTTTTGCTGTGGGAGAGTGCAACATTAGACATTACTATTTAGATCAGTGGTCCTCAACCTTTCTTAGGGCTCATGCAGACATCCTTGCAAATCAATTCAAGCGCGGACGCAATTCATGGACTGTCTGCGGCTCTCCCGACTCGAATGTCAGCTTCATATATGTCTATGTGGCTGTGACACTCAGTTCGGGAGAGCCACGGTCATTCCAAGCATTACTCTTCGTGCTCGGACCGATTTGCACGGACTTCCGCCTGAGCTCTTACCGTGACCGGTAGAGAAACATTTTGCTCTGAGAGATGGTCGCGAGACACGTTCTGTGCCCCTTCCACCCACAGTAGTAACACCCAATACCTGGTATAAAAACAACCAATGCTTCCCTAGCATCCAGATCTGCTTTTCTGTGCGGGGTTCCTCAGAAAAGTCAGCATCTGGAGACCTGCTCTTCATAGCTCTTTGCTAGACCGGGTGCTAGTGCACCTAATTTCCCGACAGCTGCTTGTCACACATCATGGGCCCATGAGCCACATGTGTCTCTTGAGCCATAGGTTGGGGACCACTGATTTAGATGATGGTCTTTTTTATAATGCCGTATGAAAACTTCACTAGCTACACCCTTTAAAAGGAAGCTCGGGGGTGGTGGCACAGAGGCTCACCTGCATATATGTCAAGATCTCCATTTAGTGGACATCCTTATGCCAATAGGTCACTTGTGAAGTATAGTTGTGTGTCTTGGGAGTTGAGCAAAAAAATTTGCTCTGCCCTAATCCGGCGTTCAGTCCGGTCCTCCAAGGCAGCCAGATCAGGGCTTTCTTTGCTTCTGTGCCCCGCATCCTGAGCACCTCTTTCGATTACTAGGCCCTGTGACGTCATGATGTAGTGGGGTCTAATAAATGCAAGAGGTGCCAGTGATCCTGAGTTTAGAAGCGACTTCTGCCTCGGAGAACTGGATGCTGAACCAAGGCAACGCAATATATATATTTTTTTCCCTCAACACTGTCCTCTTTCCTCTGGACTAAGTCCCTTTAAGCATATTCACCGGACGCCATGATGCTTACATTCTGTGGCTGTTTTTTGAAGAACGCAGCCATGTTCTTCGTATCCCTCAGAATCCTTTTAAATTACAAGAATTGACAGGTTATTTCTACTTTCTCCACCAGAAGTCAAGATACCTAGTTCCAAGTAAGGTATAAGAATATACCATAAGTATGTGAAAAAAATTACCGTACTTTTTTTTCCCCCCCATTTTTTTATTTTATTTTGAAACCAAAAAAAATAATATATTTTAAAATAACAATAATCTGTTTGTTTTGTAATGTAGAACCTCCTTACTGGACCCAACCGGAAAAAATGGAAAAGAAACTTCTCGCAGTACCAGCTGCTAGCACTGTCCGATTCCGATGTGCTGCCGCTGGCAAACCCCATCCTACCATCTACTGGCTAAAAAATGGTAAAGAATTCAGAGGGGAACATCGCATAGGAGGAATCAAGGTAAATTTTGTCTGTACAGATTGCTTCATTGCTTCTAACCACAATAATTTTCTCATTTTCATAATTTGCATATGGAATAATTTCATCATTTTGCAATATGCAAATATCATGTTCATACTGATATCAGAGTAATGCCTGCTTCCAGGTGGCGTTCTCAATTTTCTCATGACATAGCTGGGGCCTTGTAATTCGCTATACAAAAACCTACGTAGCAATAGGGCCTTCAAAAACTTCACCAAACTTCGCCATGTTTAATTTTTGGATAGTTCCCGCCTGTACCCTAATTCATGCTTTTTATCCAGTAGATTTTACCCTTTTTATACCAAAACCCAACCATTGCTTTTTGCACATGTTGTCCGTCCACCCTTTGGACAGTATATATGGGAAGGTCAAGTAGGGTAGTATCCAACTCCTCTTCTGACTGTCAGGAATTATGCTGGTTTTGACCTGATCCAATGATCATTTTAGGCTGTAGACAGAAAATGTTTGATACTGCTCTGATGTACCTGATCTTTCCAATGTCTCTTGGCCAATATTGTGTTGACTGTCATGATCTGCCAATCCATGGCCACCAACTTTGCTCCATTTGGTCATTTGTTGTATATGCGCAGCCTTTATTTTATTTATAGGCAATGTCCGAATTGGTAGTTCGGTCACAAAACAACTTGTAAACGAGCCGGAAAGGCATTTATTAAAGGAGTTGTCTAGTACCCGGACAACCGCTTTTTAAAATAAGTCTTCTTCAACGGCCTTTGTCTCAATTCTGAGTCATGGCGACTTGATGGATGAACGATCTGTAGGAAAATCGATTTTGTGCAAGCCTAGATAGGTCCACCAGTGTCTTTGCCGTTATTTTGATGGTATCAAGCCAACGAGTTGCTGGTCTTCCTCTTTGCCTTGTTACTTCTATTCTTTTGTCCATGATGTCCTTCTCCAGTGATTGCTCTCTTCGTATGATGTGTCCAAAGTAGGCAAGCTGTAGCTTGGTGATCCTTGCTCCCAGTGATATGTCTGGCTTGATTTGTTCCAAAATTGACTTGTTTGTTCTTCTCACCATCCATGGTATTGATAACATCCTTCTCCAGCATCACATTTCGAAGTCATCGATTCTTCTTCTATCTTGTTTGTTTATCATTCAGGTTTTGCATCCATATTTATTAAAATAAGTTGTCCCTTTGTAAAATAAAAATAACAGTTACTCACCTCCTGTACCGGTGCAGTTCCAGTGATGTCGTCGGCGCCGAGTCTTCTGGGCCTTGTGTGACCTTGTTATGCCATGTGAAACCGACAGCCAATCAGCAGCCTTGAAGCAACTCAATAGCAGACGCTGATTGGCTGCAGGGCTCATGTGGCATCACAATGTCACGCAAGCCCTGGGAGACCCAATGTAACAGTTCAGTAGCTGTTATTTTTATTTTACAAGGGGGTTACTTATTTTAAAAATAGTTTGTCCAGGTAGTGGATAACCCCTTTAATGCCATAAAAAAAGCTTTAATAGTCAAATTTTGGGGTAGAAGACCCATTCCTAAAGTTGGTCCTATTGCTTGTAAGTTTCACAGGACCGAACGGTCATAGAACACTTTTGGGCCCTCTTTGGCCGCTTTATGTAACTGTTAAACAGTATCATTTTAGAATAACTTTGGGCCTTAGATGGCATTGGTATAGGTGCAAGCAGGGCCAAAGCACTTTATTTCAACCGGCACCAGAAATACAATTTTTTGATTTTCACAATACTAGTGGCCAATTGTAGAATTCCAGTGCATGGTCAGTCTCCTAAATATAAGTCCCACCAATGTCTATCGGTTGAGTATATTCTTGTAAGTTTTTGTTTTTGACTCGTATGTTTTTTGTTATTTTTTTCCCTTTTTTAGCATTGCATTGGGATCAGATCAAGTGCACATTTTATCCGGATTTAAACTGCTATACTCTTTGCGCGATGCCAAAAATCCGTTCACTTGCTCCATCGCTAGGTGACTGTAGATGGGAAAACTGTCTAACCTGGAATGTTCAGGTCAAAGTCTGGCCACATGACACACGTGATAACGAAAGTAGCTACATTGTATCCTGAGCCAGTAGACTCCACGTAATCCCTTGTGTACACATTATGTGAAGCTAAAAAATGCATTGCAACAAAAGGAGCAGGAAATAATAATCATTTTAAAAAACTGGACCGTTAAAATTGGCCGTGCAAATGAAAAAAAAAAAAAAAAAATGTGTGATTTCAATTGCCGTCACTTTCTTAAACCCTTGAATAGTTAACAAATAATTCTGTAAGTAATTGTTGTGCAGGAATAGAAAAAAATGGCTTCTTGCTTCCAAAACAGCGCCACACCTGTACATAGGCTGTGTGCGGTATTGCATTTTGGCTCTATTATATTTTAGTGTAGCTGAGCTACAAAACACTAACTGTGGACAGAGGTGGTGGTGTCTCTGCTTTGACAGATGTGAAACGTTTTGGTGTTTTTTTTTGTTTTTTTTTTCTGGAGGAGCAGAGCTCATTTCCATACTTTTTCCCATAAAGCATTTCTCATAAGTAAGTCTCTCTAATGAGATTCCGTGTTCCCCAGAAACTCATTGGGAAAGTTTAGCTTGTGTGTGAGATGCAGTTATAGCGCAATTTTTTTCTCCACTTTGACAAAAGGTTAATTTTTATTGCAAGGAATGTCTTGAAAAAAATATATATATTAATAATAAAAAAAAATAAAATAAAAAAAGTAATATTTTTCAAGCTATAAACCTAAATAATTACAGTTGAGCAAAAAGTTTTGAAGTACTCTGGTTCTATGACCACATTGGTAGACCTTGGCCAACGGACCATAGCCCTGTAGACTTTTTCCTATCTGCAGGCTTTCCTTTGCGCCTCTTCTGATTAGTAGACATCATGCACATGTTGCGGTGGAGTTATTACTCAGAAGAGGCGCCAGGGATGCCGGCAGGTAGTAGAACTGTGCTTGCGGAAATGAAGAATCCTCCATGATATAAAATGAAAACGTTTATTTCACCAACGCGTTTCGGCATTGGATTTTTGTCTTTTTTTAACTTAAAAAAAATCCCCAGTCCGCAGCCAAAACTTTGTATAAAATGGAGGTTTTTATAACACCAACGCATTTCAGCGCCGGGGTGACACCCTTTCTTTTTTTTTTTACCTTTTGAAAAGGTCGCCGAAACTCTTTGGTGTAATAAAAACCTTCATTTTATGGAGGATTCTTCATTTCCACAAGCGCAACACAGTACTATCTAGAAGAATATTTCCTCCAGCCACGGGGCCACAGCCACGGATTCTGAAGCTCTTTTAAGTGTTGTGTCCATACACAACTACCCCAGGTAAGCACTACCATCAGTCTCGCCCACTCTCATTTCTCTTGTGGTATTGCCCTGTTGTGTGCTTCTGTCCCAACCAGACCTTGGCAGGTAGTAGGAGGCTCACATGGCTCTGGTCTGCTGGCCACGGACTACTTACATGGCAGCCTGACCAGGGTCTTGTAATCTGTTTTATTATTTTTTTTTAACTAGTTATAGTTTTGTTTTTTAATTATTATTTTGAATTTTTTTTTTATTTTTTTTGAAACGTGTAAAATTTTGGTTTCTTAACTCATCTGATCCGGCTACTTTTTTAAGTTGACCAGTCCTCTACAATATATTCTGCTTGCTATGCACACACGCTCTTGCTTTAACAGAGATATGCATGGCAGCCATCCTGGCCACAGAGGGGTCTGACCTCAGGCATGTGACCTGTGCCCTGACCGGGGAAATAAGTGACAGTGGTTATAGAAATGTTTTCTGTTTGCAGTCTTGAAAGTCAAAGGAATGTAGAAACAAAGCCCCCCTGTGATAAAGCCCATCAGAGAGTGAAAGGGAGAGCGGGAGGGCATGCGCTTCAGCCTCGTCTTTGTCTTATCTGCTGGTCCTGGTCACTAAGCACCAGACATGGCATTAAAATGACTAATTGATTCCTACCAAAATTAATAAAATTTACCACATTTTTTTTAAAAAATGGTCTGTAACTAATCTATAAATATTAATAATACAGTATATGTAAAAGAATCTTGTAGAAGGTTGTGCAAACTGGAGATATGGGGGGTCAAGTAGTGATAATGGGGGCATGGATTTTTGTGGACTTCCTCTCAAGTCAACCTCTAACTGGTCTTCTGTGGTAGATGAGGAGTAACGCAATGTATTCAACTTCACAGAAAATATAGGTTTAGTGTCCCATTCAAATATTTCTCCAGTATTGATTCATTTTGAAGTTTCTCTATTTTTGGACGATCCATTTTTCTTAAATCCAATCAGAGGATGTCTTGTCGTGTTGATCGCTAGCGATCAGCTTGTAATTTCTTGGAGGCATGTGGAAAAAAGTGTTCCGTTATTCTGCAGCACCACCACAGGAGAAAAAAGGTATTACATGGTACCTATAAAAATCAATGGGCTGTTTGTGACACGTAGAGTCCTCCAGAACGTGGGACTTTTTTTTCATAGTCTTTTCTCCATTTTTGGCAAATTGATAAATCAGAGACACATACATTAATCTATGACAGAGTACTGAATATGAGTTTTTTAAACCAGTCAAACAGAGATGGGTGTTACTATTGGCTAAGTGTTGTCCAATGTTTTGCAAAGATTTGATCCCAGCTAAATTAGTTAATACTGTTTTCATCATAAGAAGAGTCTATGTTGTTTATTTTTCATGAGAAAAGGGGGTTAAGACCCCCAAACACGTGATACAAATATATGCTGATGAACAGACATTCATCGGCTGGAAAAAAAAAAAAAAACATCTCAGGCTATGTGCACATAGTCTTTTTGCTGAGTATTCAGAGCAGAAACTGAATAGAAACCCAAAAAAAGTTAAGGAGTTTTGAGCTTTGGAGTTGGATTTGGAGAGTTTTTGCCCCAAAACCTTCCCAAAAATCTCAGTTTTTCTTTTTCCAATGATGCAGCAATTGCCAAAAAAATCTGACTTTTCAGATCGGTCTTTTAAAGCATTCGTTGGTTTCGCCAAAACAGTTATTTATTTCGCTTAGGCAGGCGATAATCTTTTGTTTTAGTCAAAATCGTTCTTTTCATCCGACTTTTATGTGATGATTTTTGCGATTTTTAGTTTACATATTCTATTTGGTTTATCTGAAACTAACTTAGTTGGCATAAAAAGGTAAAAAAAAAACAAAAACACAATTATTTGGTTTCGAAGCCGAAAATGTGTTTATGGCTAACGTGACTTACCTTTATGCTAGGAAGAGTAGAAGAAAGGAACTTACCCAACCGAAGGTGATAATGAGCACAGGAAAAAGCTCCCCCTGTATGAAAGCCGTGCTCCTTCCAGAGGAAGAAACTATTAGAATAAAAAACTGCCTCTTTTAAGACTTTAGGAATTTGTAAATAAGTAAGTGTTCATCACAGTTATGACTGGACTAGTCCTTTAAATGCACGGAAAGTGCTATAGAAAAGAGCATTTTTCCTCCAACTGCAGGATGTTCCATGTAATAGACACATGTGCATTTAGCAGGCGAGAACGCAGCCTCTGACCCTGCAGTCTGAATGTTCAGGACGCCAATCAAACTGCTTCACTAGCCGCGCGTGGTGACAGGCTCCAGAAACAAGGCCCCCTGCCTGATAAAATCTTTATTTTGGGGAGAATAGTGTGAAATCTGAGCGCCGGAGCCTGGTCCTTTCACACATAAACACGTTGTCTCCATCAAACAGATCTCGTTAAAAGACTTGAATGTTCTTGACTAGCTCGTACTTGTATACGATATGTCTATAATGCCCGCCAATGGAGATTTTCATTTTGACATATCTGTAAATAATAATCATATAAACATTACATGCTGATGTCAGAATCTGGAAAATATGCAGACATGAAAGGTCCCTTTTTAATGGGTATGAGAGGGCAAACACGGTTCCCATCAGAGTTCCTCTCCTTTCACATAAGTCCCAATGCACATTCTGTTCCCACTCCCCCATTGATTTTCTTAATATTTAGTACGGGATTATGAAGTTGCATACAATACAATTTACCTTAACTTCAAAACCAATGGCTCAGGTGTCCAAAAGGTGCCCAAAAATGTACACAATGGGGTACAGAATGAAATTATTATTATTATTATAGCGCCATTTATTCCATGGCGCTTTACATGTGATAGGGATATACATAACAAAAACATTTACATAATCTTAACAAAACGAGTCAGCGACTGGTACAGGAGGAGCGAGGACCCTGCCCGCGAGGGCTCACAGTCTACAAGGGATGGGTGAGGATACAGTAGGTGAGGGTAGAGGAGGTCATGCAATAATGTGGTGGAGCGGCGGTTACTGCAGGTTGTAGGCTTGTCGGAAGAGGTAGGTCTTCAGGTTTCTTTTGAAATTGATGGACATAATAAGGAATTCAGGGACCCTAACTACTGTATTTGTCCATATGGACTCTGGATTTTTCTGAAGGTCTTTCTGTGACCTCCCATACCAATGTTAGTAGTGAATGGCTTTATGGTCCTTGGAACTAGAATCTGTTAACTTGATGCCCCAGGCAAATGGTGAAACCATTGCTTCTTGCCAGCATAGGGTAAAGTCAAAATTTTGCCTCCTTTCTATCACAATGTGATGACATCATAAATATAAATGAATCATGATATTACGATTACAATTCAACTTTCAGAATTAAAAAAAAAAAAATCTAAAGTAAATGAACCCTTGCCCCCTCCCCGAGCATGTGATCAACTCATACAAGAATTTCATATGACTTTTTATTGGAGATTTCTCAAAAGAGCTTTAATATTTTAAATCCTCCCTGGAATCTGTATTTTGGTAAGTCTACGTACACTAAATGACCCTGAAAAAAAAAAGTGGTGGATTATCTCTTCCCGGACTCCTGTGTGTAACATTTACTCGGCCTGGGATTCGAATTGTGCCGAAAACTGTCTCCTTGGAGAGACATGAGAAAAATAAACTTTGGAGAATTCCAACTATACACTGACTCACGGAAAAATTTAACGTTTTGTGATGTCTGTGCTGGTTAGCGAGGGCTTGGAGATATCTCTGCTTTTGACTTTTTTTTTTCAGCGTGAAGAGCCGGAGCAACATGGACTTTTTTTTTTTTTCTTACACATTCGTTCAAGTTTGTAGGGGAGTAAAATATTATAAAAATATTGAAAACTCTATCATCTATGGTCAAAGGCATATGTGAGAGGTTGCTCCACTTGAGTGTCAGACTTGGTGTTGGCCGAAGGTATTTTTTTTAAAAATCCAATCAATTTTTGTGGACTGTATAAGGACTATGGTCAATCATTTTTACCAAATTCCTGGTAAGATCCAACCAAAATTGGCTATATATCATAACAAATCTCTTGTGTGACCACCCTAAATAGGTGAGCATCAATTGGTCTGGACAACCAAAAATAACATGTCAAGACTACAACAGTAGCTGTATACTAAATCCACTGAATGAGGAAATTTCTCCCCAGTGGTTGCCTGACCACAGCAATCAGCCCTTACTAAACCCCCATGAACGTGTAAAAATCTAAAATGTATGACCAGCTTTATCCATGATGACCATCACTGCCTACATTGGCATAGCGTTCTCTACGTTGACCATTATAACTCCTCATTGTCATAGATTTCTCTATATTGACCATAATAACCCTCATTGGCACAGAGTTCTCTACGTTGACTATCATAACTTCACAACTTCTCATTGGCATAGACTTCTCTACGTTGGCCATTAAAACCTACATTAAAATAGAGCTGCCTACGTTGACCGTCATAACCCCTCAGTAGCATAGACTTCTCTCCATTAACCATTATAACCTACTTTGGCATAGTGCTTTCTCCATTGACCATCATAAACCTTCATTGGCATAGCGCTTTCTCCATTGACCATCATAAACCTTCATTGGCGTAGATGTCTCTACATTGATCTTCATAACCTACATTGGCATAGAGCTCTCTCCGTTGACCATCACAACCCACATTGGCTTAGCATTCCATAGTTTTGCTGCTGTTTTGCTGACCTGTTTCTTTTTTTTATTTCTCTAAAGCTTCGTCACCAGCAGTGGAGCCTGGTCATGGAGAGCGTGGTCCCATCCGATAAAGGCAACTATACATGTGTGGTGGAGAATAAGTACGGTACTATTCGACAGACCTTTCAGTTGGATGTGCTAGGTAATTGGAAAGACTCAACATTTCTTCAAAAAAAATACTCTTAAGTCTCTATATGATTATTCATAATGAGGTTCTAATTGCATGAACTCTTTTTACATATGCATGAGCCTTACTAAGAAGTCTTTGTGTGCAACCCTTCTTGTTGGAGGACTTCTGTATACGTGTACAGACCATACAATACCCAGTTTGTTTGTTGTCATGTTTATGTACTTTTTGTAACTGGGGAAGGAAATTGGGTATTTGGCAAACATATAATAGATATCCAATAGCAGTACCAGGCCAACAAGGCATTGCTAAGTTCTTGGCAGCTAAGTTGGACAAGCACAGGTTCTTAAGACATGTTTACATATGACTTTCACAAGCCACAATGTGTCCTCTGAAGAACGAGGTTTTGAAGGTCTCCAACACTCACGTATAACAACATTGAGGAGAGACTTTAATGTTGGTCCAATGAAAGGTGAAGAGACCTGCCAAAAGTTTTGGCCAAGTCTTGTGGGGATTTTTTTTTTATTATTTTTTCTTTTTAAGTATTCAGTGACACAACTGTGATTTCTGGTACTTGTGTCTTCTATTGGTGCTTTATACATTGACCATTTTCATGGTCATTATTTTATTTTTATTTTTGTAGAACGATCTTCTCACCGACCCATACTCCAGGCAGGGTTACCTGCAAATAAGACCGTTGTAGTTGGGAGTGATGTTGAATTTCACTGCAAGGTTTACAGCGATGCGCAACCTCATATACAATGGCTAAAACATGTGGAAATTAATGGAAGTAAATATGGACAGGACGGAGATCCTTATGTCTCAATTCTGAAGGTAAGCTTTGGTTTCCAGGTCCTTAAAATCAATAATCTCCAAATTATGTAGACGTCTTTAACCATTTGTGGTTCTATGAAAAGCGGAGTGGCTTCAAAGTTGGTTATAGCTCTTATTGAAGACTTTCTCGGAGCCTTGTGGTTGATACTTGAAGGGACAATGTGGGGGACATTCATTGTTGGACACAGCACTCTAGTCCACCATTTAGTAGATTTTCTGTAAAATGCCTTTAAGAGGACTCGTTATCAGGTCAGTTTTTGCTCTTATTTCATTCCTGCCGTTCCAGAGAATTCTTTGTTTTTTTATATATTTGCCATACGTTTCCTTTATTTATTGCTAATTTTTATGGTCTTTTATGGCTCACAGTGTAATAATGCAACAAATTGTTAGCTATACGTTCTAGGATACATAAAACAGACTTATTTTTAATTTTTTTTTATGGCCTAAAATCTGGAGAGCCAGGGTCGTAATTGGCCATCTTTTCAATCAACCTCCACCTGGATGTAGTTGCCGTCATCCACCTCTGCAGGAGGATCAAGGGAACTTTGGATTGGTGGTACCCCCACCTATCGTGCATGGCCATACCAACTGTTGTCGTAGCATTTTACTGCTATAGTGATGGTCCAGTTTTAGGAATATGTTCTTTATTTTAGATTGGGACATGGGGACATTTTTTTTTTGTTACTATTGACCACACTTCACTTTTATGATGCGTCTCTTTAAAAAGTAAAATGTGTACTCCATAAAGTCTACTGAACTTATTTTTAATTCTTCTAGTTTATTGTGCCCGGCTCGGTCAAAAGCAATTTTGGGGTCTAAGGTCTATGTGGGGTGAATAAGTCATCCTTAAGAAGGATCTGCCAGATTAAAGTGACTAACCTGAAAAATCATTCAAGATTAGCTATTTTTTTTCAAAACACAATAACTGAGTCACTGACTGTCATGTCACACGGGGTGGGAGGATAAATGGAGCGCTCTCATCTCACTCAGCCGTGACATTATGTTAATATTGTGCAGTTACTTGACTCACTCTGAAATAATGACTTTTGCCTTACTCTACTGTTAAAAAAAGAAAAAGAATATGCCATTACTTGTCTAAAAAAGTATTTTTATCCTTCTTTTTTTCTTTTTTAATGTTGGGACTACTTTTTGTTTTGTTTTTTTTGTTTTTTTTTATTATTAAAATATCAAATTGCAGTAGGGTCATCTAGTGGGATGGGAGGGGTGATTAGATTTATTGCAACAGGGAAAAATTCCCTTAAATTAAAAAATGTAGCTATTACAAAAATAAAATTACAGCTTCCAGTATTTTTAAGGATTTTATTTTTTTTTATTTTTTTTTTGGATCAAGAAAATTTGAGATTTTTATTTTCATCTTCAAGAACAATGTAAATATAATAATAAGGATTATGTAATGCTTCTTTGATAGCTGGGATGTACACCCATTTCCTCATTGCTTCCCACCAGGACACCCATATGGACCATACCATCTGTAGGGCATTGAAGCGTCATTCCCTACCTCAACTCGTCAGCACGGATGTGTTGGATAGGGTGTCTACTTTTCTATTTTAGTTGGGTTTCAAGCAAACACCCAATGACCTAAACTTTATAAGTATTAAAGAGAATCTGTTCGCAAGGAATGACTGTTCCAACCTTGGTGCACCCTTGGCATGACCAAACAGTTCACGGGACATTCCCATCTTCTTGTTTTCCCTTTATCTCTGGCCTCCCATCTATTCTGATTGACAGCCCTGGCTTCATAGAGCCAAGTAAATGGAAAGGTGCACTGAACTGTTTGGCCACACCAAGGGTGCACCGAGCGCCTGTACTTGGTTGGAACAGTGATTCTGTGCTGATAGATTCCCTTTAATTCCTGGAAGAATCCTGTAAAGGTAGAGGTAGATGGTAACTTACATTCTAGAGGGGTGTGTTATGCAATATTTGCACCAGAATACAAGTGAATACAATTTGGTCAACATTTCGATTGACTTCCAAAAAGTATTGCAACTTTCGATTAATCCCTAAGGTCCAACCTTTCAGAAAAGCATCGCGATCTTGTAAAACATTCTTTACGCTTTGTCGAACACAAAGAGTAACTAATGAGTAAAATATGGTTTTACAAGACGCAATGGAACTATTGGCAGCGTTGTAGGCCGGCATTACCGTATTTCTTTCATGATGATTGATCAAGTTTGAAGCCATATTCTGAAGTTTGAGTGTTTGCTGTTCCTGCAGACATGGATAAGCAATAATTCAGAAGCTGATGTTGTCTTAAATCTTTACAATGTGACCTCAAAAGATGAAGGAGAATATATATGTAGAGCCAACAATTTCATCGGCATAGCCGAAGCTACATTTTGGCTCAACATTTACGATCCAACAGCAGGTAAAACCATAGACTCCAGGTTTCAAATGAGTTTTCAAGCTGAAAAGAAAATGTCTTGAATATTCTTGGGTCTTTGGTTGCTTAATAATTTGGTGTTTTCACCACCGATGGTGCTTCTGTCCCTTCAAAATCAAGAGATTGTACTGAAAAAGAAACCCACAACTAGCAGCCCAGTAAATTAGGAGCAGCACTTTTTTTTGGTCTTCTAATCAAGTTGTGCAAAGTGTAACTTGTGCTGGATATCTCCATCGCCATGAAGGTGGGAGAGATTTTGAAGGCCAAACCTACCAATTTACTATGATCCAAGAAAATCACTGAGGTTGGATGTGCTTTATGATGACACTCCCTCATGAACCTCCAAGATACAGAAACCATTTTGGACTGATAGTCATCCAGTGTTTCATTCTGAAACTAGGTGGCTGAAGTAATACTAATAAGCCTCAATTTTTTTGCGAATTCTAGGATTTGCTCCATATAGAAGCTGTTCTAGCCATGTTGTGGGTCCATTTTTCAGATCTCATTCACTTGCATGCCTTGTTGGTGGGACAGATCTTTATAAAACCTGGTGAAGGGTTTTCTGGCCTCTGTTTCTCTTACAGGTGATAAGCTAAGGACACTCTACTGATTTTTAGCCTCCTGCTGGGATTCTGGCTTTTTTTGCATTAGTTTTCATTGGTGTTATTCTTTTTTTTTTCTCCCCCCCCCCCCCCCCCCCTCTCCTGTTTTCCTCTGTTTGTCCTGTTTTTAGTTTTATTTCTTTCCATTCTTTTTTTAGCCTACGGGTGTATACTCCTCGGATAAGGATATTGAGGTTCTCGTTTTGCGCAATGTGTCTTTTGAGGATGCTGGGGAGTATACCTGTCTGGCTGGGAACTCTATTGGCTATTCACATCACACTGCTTGGCTGACCGTTCTACCAGGTATTCCCTCTTTCTTCTTTTTCGGTGATTCTTTCTATGTACCTAAGAAATGCCAAACGAGGTCCGATCAATCTTCATTAAGGCTCAATCATGTGGCCTTCTAAATCGGACTGGCCAGCGGTTCTCCCGATCTGAGCGTGACCGCTGCATAAAAATACATGAAGTTGTCAAGCTCTGGTCGGGAGAGCCACCGGCCAGTCCGTTAAGTGCTTTCCGATGTCAGTCAGATTTACACAGCTATCTGACTGTGCCCTTAGTCCAATCCTTTATATTACCTATGTGGGAAAAGCTATATGACCAGTAAGTAACTGCATATTTCCTTGCGTTCATGGGTAAAAAGTAGTCCAAATTAAACCCTTTGGGGCCGATTGATTAAGACCGGTGTAGCCAGTCTTGCTGGAGAAGGATGCTCCGAATCTATTACCACACCACACCACTTAATGAATTCGATACATCTTCTCCGTTTACCGTGCCAGAAATGCTACTCCAGTCTTGGACTAGAGTAGCAGTTCTGGCGTACAAATCGCCAGCACTTTTAATTAATTGGACGGGTAGATGTGACCATTCCCTATCTCACCCCTCTGCTCCCCGGTTCTTCCCATTTCGGAGGAGCTGATTCAGATTGTCAGAAACTTTGATGAATTGGCCCCTTAGTATTTATCAAAAAAAATTTCAAAGTACATATATATTTTTTTTTTTTATTAATTCAATATGTTTTTTACACAACTCTATTTGTGTCTTTTTCTTTGGCATTTCTGTACATATATCTTATTTGTTTGACCTTTTATGATGATGATGATGATGTAAGTAGTTGTGTTTGTAAATCATGGTGTTGGGTTCCGTTATTCTTTTCTTCTATGTTACATATGCTACAGCGCTCTTCTGCTCTCTTTTCACTGATTCTGGATTACTTCTGATGAATCAGACTACTATTTTACATGTCATAGTTTTTTATTCTGTTTCTATTTGATTAGTTTAAATAGATAAATGTAGGTTTGATCAATATATTAGTCTTGTGTCCCATCTAATTAGTATCATTCCTGATGGGGCAGTCAAGGATCAAAATATTGATGGCTTTCCCTTTTGGATTTTATCAGTGGTGGTCTGATGCCCAGCACCCTGGTTGAGTCAAGTGACCGCAATTCTTCTGCAAGTGCCATGTCCCTTTCAATTTTTGTTACCCCGGCACAATACAACATACAGTTTTGGTTGTGCCTTGTACTGTAGCTCAGTAATGAGCTGTGCCTGGTACTGTAGCTCAGTAATGAGCTGCAGTGCCTGGCAGTGCGCCCATTATTTATCATGGCTGGGCTTGGAGCTGGCTGAACATACCAATTATTTAACTGATGAATGAAAGAGCCCTGAATGAGATCACCACTGATGATAAATTGATAGCATATACTCTTAATATTAAAGACCCAGAAAATCCCTTTCACATATCTCAGACTCAAAAGTTCAGATTTCTGATTTCGAAAGCTAAAAGTTCCCCCCATTTTCTGTGTACAGCAATATTCTTCTGTAACTGCCATTTCATCTAATTCCCATTAGTTTTTCCACAACGCATTTTTTACCTTTTTATGGACTCTGTTAGTCGACTCTTCTTTCTATGACTCAATTAAGGGTTATAACATTTATTTTTCATCCCAATAGAACCAGTTGTGAAAGTAGAAGCCACTACCTCCAACTCTGTCAACGTCCTAATTGTGGTGACTTCAACTATTGTCTTCTTCTTGGTGGCCATTATCGTCATCGTCACCTACCGGATGAGGAACATTTCCAAGAAGGCAATGAATACACCAACTGTGCAGAAGGTTTCCAAATTTCCACTGAAACGACAGGTAACAGAAAGTAGATACAAGATTACTATCAGTCTTCTTCTTTCTTCCATCCTTTCGCATTTCATGTCCCATTTATAGCTTTTATGGTGCTTTAGTTTTGGCTGACTTCTGACCAGTGGTGATACATTAGTAAATCCCGTGACAACACAACTCTTCACCTCTATGTATGAAATATCCATTATAACCATTACCTATGTTTGATGTCAACATAGTCATCATCACCCCTGAAAAATTAAAGCTTATCTGCCCATTCAGAAGAGTGTAGACTCTTACCCGTGAAATATAATCCCACATCATGTGTCTTTCCTAGATTCCCAGATCCATCTGTAGGTGGACTCTTGGCCCTGGTTGCACTTTTATTCTTCCTCTGTTGGTTGCTTTGTAATTGTGTGTCCACTAATAGGTCCTACAATCTTCTATTCTGGGCCATGCATTGACAAGTACTCATAAGCTTGGTGGTCTATAAATATAACTCTACGTTTTGGGTCCTATGGTTTCTGCATGCATAACCTTTACCTACTTTTTCCTGTTTCTTCTACTTTAATATTGTGAATGTAATTTTCATTACCTGTTGAAGCAAAATTTGGGACCTTCTCAAAACACAACTGCCCACCTTTATTTATAGTTTTCCAGTCTTGAAATGCGTCACATGATCAAAACTTGTACTTCACTGACATTTGACTCAAATTTTATCCATACTTGAACCCCACTATATTTCCCTTTCACCAGAGAAATAGGAAAGCTAATTTCCATACTTTTTTCTCCATGAACCATTAACTTCAAAGAATGGAGAAGCCCTGCATTCGTCCTAAGAGATTTTCATGTGCAGGTTTCCTAAATGTCCAAGGTCTGAGGCCAATCTTCTGAATCCCTAAAACAAGCCTATATGTAAATGGAGCAGGGATAAAGATGATTGTTTGTCAGAAGTAAACCCCTCTTACTACCAACAGTACTGCAAAAGATGTGTGTCTAAAACTCATGCTCAACCACCGGAGGTCACTTGGCCAATATTCGTTTTTAAGTAACTCTGTGGGTGTTCACAATAGATGAAAGATCTGACCGTCAAACATTTGCCAAGGTGCCTGTGAGGGCCCACATACACCTTAGACTAATGTCTGCTGAATCAGCCGATGTTGACTGGTTTGGCCGATGACCTAATGTGTATGGGGGCGCCGGTCAACTGATGGTCGGGAGAGGTGTCGATCACGCATGTCTGATTTTGGACTGCCGATTGCATAGTTCGATCACGCATGTCTGATTTTGGACTGCCAATTGCATTGTTCTCCTGAACATAAGCCACCGGCAGACTTGTCAGTCGGTGGCACAAGGCGAAGAGGAAGATCAGCAACCCGATGGCATGATGCAATCAAGATAACGGAGGAGAAAACCCTGGTGGACCTATATAGACTTGCACAAGATCGATCTTCCTACACCTCATTCATCCATCAAGTCGCCATGACTTGAAAGCGAGCTGAAGGCTATAATAATAGTAATACACAGGAGCGCGTGTATGGGAGTATCGGCTGGGATGACTGTCGGTCAAAGCATCGTTCAGCCAATATCCATCTAAAGTGTATGACCAGCCTTCGTCAGAAATGGCCACATTTTTTTTTAAAGAACATCCGTCAAAAGTTTTTAAACCGTGACAGATCAATGCCAGGATGGCTCTATCAGCCGAATATATTACTCAGAGCTTTGTTGTAATAATTGAGATTTCTTAACTTTTTTTTTTCTTTATTGTATGTCCGTGTTACACCAAAGAATCTCCTTTTATATGATATATTTTCTCTTATGTATCACATTTCCTTTGACTGCTTCAGTCGTTTATTCTTTCGTGTTTTCTTTCATGTGGTATTTTTAACATATCTGTCTTATATCTCCTCTTCACGGGTGCATGAGGATGCAAAACCCTGAACTGCATGTATTTGTAAAGGGTTTTGATCTTTTACCCATACAGGGAAAGAGATGAAAGATCAATGTAATGTTTTATAAGCTTGGATACCCTTCCCCTTTCCCTAGAACAGAGCTGGAGAGCATATGTTGCAATATGTTCGTTGCCTTCCCAGTAACCCTTAAGGTGCTCAATTCCCTGAACATGCTGTGGTGCTCATTATAATGATAGTAATGACATTTAAATGTATTCCCAGCCAGAGAAAAAAAAATGGTGATGAGTTTATCCAATTTACATTTTGATGGCAATGAAATGCTTGAGGAGTAGAGAAACTTAAACCCATTCCTGCCCAACAGAGACCACTTTAGATGCCTTCAAAATTCTCCTTTCTTCCTCTCTATCTTTTTCCTCGTTTTTTCCATAAGCCCAACACAGTTGGCAATAATACACTTTATTTGCTTTATTTAAGCAGGTGTCTCTGGAGTCCAACTCTTCCATGAATTCCAACACCCCATTGGTGAGAATTACCCACTTGTCCTCCACCGATGGGACATTGTTGGCCAATGTTTCGGAGCTTGGATTGCCAGCTGACCCAAAATGGGAACTATCGAGATCTAGGTGAGCTCAAATTTTGGAAATGGATCTTCAAGACCAAGAGTAGGACTTTATGAAACCAACTTCTTACAGGTTTCTTTTTTTGTGATAGGTTGACTTTGGGAAAACCATTGGGTGAAGGATGCTTTGGTCAAGTAGTGATGGCCGAAGCTATCGGTATTGATAAGGACAAACCCAACAAAGCCATAACCGTAGCTGTGAAGATGTTAAAAGGTAAAAGACATTGAAAGTTAGTTGGAATGGATTTTTTTTTTATCCCTTTACTCCACGTTTTGGATATAATATTTGATCCCCTCCCTGGTTGCAGATGATGCCACTGATAAAGACCTCTCGGATCTGGTGTCTGAAATGGAAATGATGAAGATGATTGGAAAGCATAAAAATATCATCAATCTTCTTGGTGCCTGCACCCAAGATGGTACGTTTCCTTGTTTATATGTTAGGTTTTTTATGTTAGGCTAAGCATGGGTTAACCCAATTTTTTTTTTTTTTAGAATTTCTTCAGCTCTAGTAGTTTTTTTTTTTTTTTTTTTTTTTTTTTTTTTTTTTTTACCTTTTAGATGATCTGTCAGGGAAAATTTAGAAGCATTACCTTTGATATCTGCATGAATAAACCACAACTAAACAAGAGAAGACCATGGCCTTTTTAGAAAGGTCTCATTGCATAATACTATAGAGTTATCAAATCAACCCAGCTGTGGAATAACGTCACTTATTCTAGCATCTGCTATCAATAGGCTTAAAGGGATTATTTTCATCTTCATAAATGGATATTGTCAGATAGAGCTTGTAAAAAGAAGCAATTTTGCAATTTACTGCTTATTAAAATTTTCATCCGCTCTTCAGATATTAATACTTTTGTTTACAGCTCGTTGTCTTGGAGACCGACCACTGCTGTTAGTCAGCAGAACATGCGCTCTTTTTTTTATTGAGTTGTTTTGAAGCTGGCCAGAATTGCTGGAGAGCGCTGTTGCCTCCTAATCCCAGGCCAGCTTCAGTGCAGTGCTTGCAAGCTAGACAGCAGCGGTGGTCGGTCTCCTAGGCAGGGAAATGTATAGCAAAGTAAAGTCTTCATATCTCAAGAACGGACGCAAATTTTAATAAGCAGTAAATTGCAAAATTGCTTCTTTTTACAAGCTCTATCCAACAGTATCCATCCTTAAAAATGAAATTATTAATCAGGATACAAAAAGTAATGGGAATTTAGTTTGAACCTTTCCCTCACCTAGGCCTCTTCCTGTACGACCAGGGTGGCATCCAGATCTATTAGCGGCACGCTGCTCTGCTTTTAGATAAATTTTATATATATATCTACTAAATAACATCGGTAATAAATTACCTTATCCAAGCAGCAGCCGCTTCGTGATGAGGCACAGGCTTAAAGAACAGATGTGGCAGAACATGGGTTTCCTTGCCAAAGAGCTAGTAATGTTGAAACGATAGTAATGTGCAGAAAATATGTCGTCGCCCCCCCCCACCCAACCCCCAACTCCAAATTGATGTATCACCATCACCTCTTTGAGATGTTCCTGATTATTTGGTTTCCTGTAGGAGCAGTTTGAGTAGATGAACTTAGTAGATGTTCCTGGATTTTAGGCTTCTTGATATACCTCTAGTGCTGTGTGGCCAGCGTTTGCTACACATTGGTTGTCTTCTCCAAGCCTTCCTAAATGTATGTTCCTGCATGTTTATCTTATTTCTTGATTCCTATTTGAAGAATTCTGGAAACAAGTCTATGCAATATATGAAAGCAGTCTCCTATATAGCAGGTAGAATGACTCCGTTATTGGCCACTAAGTACATGTCGGGCATTTCCTGGCCACTAGAGAAGTAGCTGACCATGACAACCTTTTCATATATCGAATCTGATGGTCATCTGATCACTGCGATGAGTAGATCCCGATGGGACACCATATCCTCATCCGTGGAGGATTGATTATTTATTGTATGAGTGATTTGTTTTGTTTTGTTTGGTAGGTCCTCTCTACGTCTTGGTGGAATATGCATCTAAAGGCAATCTAAGGGAGTATTTAAGGGCTCGCCGTCCTCCTGGGATGGACTATTCCTTCGATACTTGCAAGATTCCAGCTGAACAACTCACTTTTAAGGATTTGGTTTCCTGCGCTTACCAGGTCGCCCGTGGCATGGAATATCTTGCGTCTCAAAAAGTATGTTTAATTAAAATAATAATTTCTAGCAACAAGTCCAACTTTAGATTGAAGAGCCGGTGTAGCGATGATTTAAAAATAGTTTTAAAAGGAATTCTGTCAGCAGAAAATGACTGTTCAAACTAAGCACAGGCGCTTGGTGCACACATGGCGTGGCTGAGCAGTTCATTGCAAGTTCCCACCTACTTGTTTGCCATCTATATCTCTGTCCTCCTCTGGCTCCTGTGATGTCCGAGGTGTCAATCAAGGAATATGATAGCACAGATGGGGAAACGAGTAGTTAGGAAGGTGCACTGAACTGTTTGGCCATGTGGCTGTCCTTGGTTTGATCGGTCATTTTGTCCTGATCACAAACCAGAATCACAATTTGCCGGCACTGTTTCGGGCGTATTGCCCCTCGTCAGTGCAAAATTTGAGATCTGGTTTGGCTGGGTGAGAGGCATCTGACCGGGATCCAAGGGGTAATGTTTCTCCTTGCGGAGAGTGAGATGTTAAGCCTGGCATACCAAGGTGAGGAGACTTTTAAGCCTTGCACAAGGCTCATTAAAGGGTCGATATTAACTTTTAGGATTGCTACTTCCTATAGGTGGCACTAGAGTTCTAGTTCTCTTCCTCTCTGATAAGACAATTTGCATATATAATTTCCCAGAGAAGCATTGCAAGCTGGCAGTTTATTTTTCATATCATTCTGTCTCTCTTCAGCATCTATGTCACATTGATAGTTCGTCCTCCACACTCCCCCAGTAAGTTAATGAAGGGATCACTCTCACCCCAGCGCTCTCCATACACAAACAATCCGTGATGTTGTGCAGCTGAATTATTCCCATAATGAAGGCGGATGGTACGGTGGGATGTCGGCGGTCCATTCATCTCCAAAAAACGCTCCCCTGATGATCCCGCTGATAAACAGACCACCACAATAGTCCCACATAGTCAGCACAGTGTCCCTCGCCGGGACTGATCATGACACAGGATGCAGGAAGGAGGGGGGGATGCTCCATTATCTCTTTGTCCTCCGCCCGAGCACACAGCGGGGACAGAATGAAAGACCCCGACATCTCTTTAGCTTCCACGTTCTGCCTGTGGCTTTGTATATCAGAACTCTCCAGCACCAGATGCTTCAGGCGAAGCTCATTGTGCAGGATTTCAGAGCTGGATGACTTCTACCGTAACTTACGGAGTTGTGAACTTTTTTTGCATTTTGCAGCAGAAAAGGGGTTCATATACTTTTTTTTTTATTATTGTTATTTCACTCTTTGCAGAACAAAAAAAGTTTAATTTTAAACAGCCAGATGTAGAAGAGCAGAGTTTATTTCATACACTTTATCATAGGTTGCATCTGGCTATTAAGGAGGACCGATTCTCCTTGTGGAGAGTGACATTGCCAGTGTAAGGAGACATATAGGCCGTGCAATGCTCCTATGGGCAATTAAATATGCAAATTGTCTCTTCAGGACTGTAGTTCTAGTGCCATATTGGAAGTAGCAATCCTAAAAGTCAATATCGACCCTTGCCATATGACTTAGGATAAAAGTCAATATCGACCCTTGCCATATGACTTAGGATAAAAGTCAATATCGACCCTTGCCATATGACTTAGGATAAAAGTCAAACCAGAATCTCTATTTGCAGACACGTGTTTCGGGGTGTTACTCCTCCTCAGTGCAAAGCAAGGGATCTGAGTTGGCTGTATGAGAGGTCTCTGACTGCAGTCTAAGGGGTAACGTTTGCATCTGGGTATTGAAAATTCAAGGCGCCCTTATCAACCATATGGACTCATCTTCATTTTTTTGCCTTTGGGTTCCTTCCCAGGGACCCTCATTCTTCATCCTTTATGTGCCATAAAGGTCTGCAGTTAGAATACCCCTTTAAGGAGGCTATGCAAATGTATCATACAATCATGGCTCACCTCTCTCCTTGGAACCTGAAGCTGCCTGTCTCTGCCACTTGCAAAGCTCTGATAACCTGCAGTCCTATGCAAACCAACAAATTCAGCTCTGCTGTGTTTGAATCCCTCCATATGGATAGGGCCACGTACACAGGATCCATATGGATGCACGAGAGCCTCAGGATATGGCTGTATAGACAAACGCTCTCATTCATTCCTGCAGTATATGTAATATTTCGTTGCTAAACGGCGCCCTCTAGAGGCTTAAAAAAAGTCAAAGTTCCAGTGTTCGTTGTTCTTTGGGTTCTTTTCTTCTCTGGTGCCACATTTTCTAATGTTTTAAAAGTGCGTTTATCAAACCTGTGACTCCAAAGCTGCTGAAGGACTACAACTCTCAGCATTTCCAGACAGCCACAAGTTGAGGAAGAATGTGAAAAATTGCAAAAAAATATTTTCTGCCCAGGCTTCATTAGCATCGACAAGGCTTTATTCTTTAGGTGTGCATACACTTTTGCAACCACTTCTGCAATTTCCCAAATGCTTTGAAAATAAAACTTGATGCCTTCCAAATAGTCTTGATTATACCTAGCCTGCCATTTCATGTATACAGCTCTCAGGCCGACCTATGTGCCTCCATGATTCCATACTCTAAGCAAACCCTGCGTTGTTCGAATCTGTATTTTTGTGGTTCTTCTCCCTTTCGGTTCTCTTTTCTTGCTAATTTTTAAGAGAGGGGGCTGATGGAAAAAAAAAAAAAAATCAGAACTACACAATCCGACTACACAGAGATTATTTTGTAGTCTGTTGCTATGGAGACATACAGTATTTGTGAAATTGCTTCATGTTTTAGATGCATTGGAATAGTCAGAATATTGTTGCAAAAGTATACATAACCCTGTAACCAAAGTCCTCCACTTTGGTCTATATTGAGTTTATCATTATTTTGGCACAGATTTTATTTTTATAGGTATTTTATTCTATTTAATTTTATTTTTTTGCAGTGTATTCACAGAGACCTGGCAGCCAGGAATGTGCTCGTTACCGACGATAATGTGATGAAAATTGCCGATTTTGGCTTGGCCAGAGACATTCACAACATAGACTACTACAAGAAGACCACAAATGTGAGTAGCAGGCGTCACTTGATATTACTCTAGTGGGGTTATGTATATATGGTGGGGGGGGGAGTTAGAGCGTAAGCTCTTTAGGTCAGAGACAGTGACAATGAATAGAACTATGTAGGTAAAAAATAAAACTATTATTCCCATCACTAGAGATCACGAGGAACTTTATTATCGGTGAAGGTCCATCCTCTGGGACCCCGGTTAATCCAGAGCATGAAGCAACTGAGGTCCCTTGGCTTTTTGCCTGCATGGTTGTGCCCCCTGCTGGCAGGAAAGTGCAACACTGCTCCATTCAAGTGATTGGTATTCCCTTGTCTCAGACTGAAAACCGTCTGCCAACCACTGTGCGCACTTTATGGGCAAATCTATTGGTTGTGACTAGAGATGAGCGGTGTTCGACTAGAACTGTTCGCCAATCTCAAATTCGAGCTGTTTTGGGTGGTGTTCGAGTTGTTCGACGAACCCGAACGATTTGCAAAAAATTCGGCTGTTCGAGGTTATGTTCGATAACTGTTTGTGCACCAAAAGCTTATCCTGCATGTCTGGCGCTATTTAGAGCACCAATCATGCAGGGATTGTCTGCCACTCACTGTAATGCCACAGCCATGGTGGTTGTGGCATTACAGTGATTGCCCAAATCGATGGGAACAGTGCTCACAGTGAAACATGAAAAGCCGGCAATTCAGCAGCGGCATACACCGGTACCCGACAATTTAGAACCGAAAGAATAGAGCTTCACACATAGATTAGATAGATAGAAACATGTCAGTCACACATATAAGAAGCACAGTGACAGTGTTGCTTACTGTACTTGTCATTTAGTGTAAAGGATTTATCAAAAAAAATAATAGTGTTTTCGTGCACCGTCTCTTTAAAAAAGCCGGCTGGCAATTCAGCATCTGTACCCGACAATTTAGAATAGAAGGAATAGAGAATCACACATAGATTAGATAGATAGAAACATGTCAGTCACATATATATGAAGTACTGTGACAGTGTTGCTTACTGTACTTGTCATTTAGTGTAAAGGATTTATTAAAAAATATAATAGTGTTTTCGTGCACCGTCTCTTTAAAAAAGCCGGCGGCAATTCAGCATCTGTACCCGACAATTTATAACAGACAGAATAGAGCTTCACACATAGATTAGATAGATAGAAACATGTCAGTCACATATATAATAAGTACAGTGACAGTGTTGGTTACTGTACTTGTCATTTAGTGTTAAAATAAAGGATTTATTTAAAAAAAAATTGGCGTGGGGTTCCCCGTAATTTTAGTCTCTAGCGGAGGTTAAGCAGACAGCTGGGGCAGATGTTTGAAGCCTGGGAAGGGGGTAATACCCACGGAGCTTCCCAGGCTACTAATATCAGCCCCCAGCTGAATACCTAGCCTTTACTAGCTATTAAAATGGAGGACCCCCCCCAAAAAAAATGACGTGGGGTCCCCCCTAATTTAATAGCTAGCAAAGGCTAGGCAGACAGCTGGGGGCTGATATTAATAGCCCAGGAAGGGAGCCATGAATATTGGCCCCCTCCCAGGCTAGAAACACCAGCCGTCAGCCGCCCCAGAAATGGCGCATCCATAGGATGCGCCAATTCTGGCACTTAGCCTCGCTCTTCCACGCTGCCCTGGTGCGGTGGCAGGGGGTAATAGGGTTGGGGTTGATGTCAGCTTATAATGCCAGCTGACATCAAGCCCAGGTTAGTAATGGAGAGGCGTCTATAAGACACCCCCATTACTAACCCCATAGTCAAAGTTAAAAGAAAACACAAACACCCAGAATAAAGTCCTTTAATTGAAATAAAGACACATTCCTTTATTGTTCTAAATTAAACCATACTTACCGTCACGCCCATTCCAGCTGAAGCCAACGATCTCCTGCAATAAAAGAAAAATAATAAAGCAACCTCATCCTTACCTTTCCATGGTTCCCAGGACAGCTTCAGCTCTGCTACATCGAGATGACAGGCTGGACCGCAGCAGAACGCTGCCATCCAGCCTGTCATCCCGCAGACACTGAGAAGCGCAGGCATGCTTGCGCTCTGCAGTGTCTGGCTGTGACGGCATAAAGATGAGACGAGTTCATGTCCGATGAACTCGGCGCACCTCATGCACGTCACTGACAGCGTGGGAGAATTCTCCTGCACTCAGCACTTCAGCGTGAGAATTCTCCCACGCTGTCAGTGACGTGCATGAGGTCAGCTGAGTTCATTGGACATGAATGAGCTCACCTCATGCACGTCACTGACAGCGTGGGAGAATTCTCACGCTGTAGCGCTGAGTGCAGGAGAATTTTCCCACGCTGTCAGTGACGTGCATGAGGTGAGCTGAGATCATTGGACATGAATGAGCTCACCTCATGCACGTCACTGACAGCGTGGGAAAATTCTCCTGCACTCAGTGCTTCAGCGTGAGAATTTTCCCACGCTGTCAGTGACGTGCATGAGGTGAGCTCATTCATGTCCAATGAACTCAGCTGACCTCATGTACGTCACTGACAGCGTGGGAGAATTTTCACGCTGAAGTGCTGAGTGCAGGAGAATTCTCCCACGTTGTCAGTGATGTGCATGAGGTGCGCCGAGTTCATTGGACATGAGCTTGTCTCATCTTTATGCCGTCACAGCGAGACACTGAGGAGCGCAAGCATGCCAGCGCTTCTCAGTGCCTGCGGGATGACAGGCTGGATGGCAGCGTTCTGCTGCGGTCCAGCCTGTCATCTCGATGTAGCAGAGCTGAAGCTGTCGTGGGAACCATGGAAAGGTAAGGATGAGGTTGCTTAATTATTTTACTTTTATTGCAGAAGACATTGGCTTCAGCTGGAATGGGCGTGACGGTAAGTATGGTTTAATTTAGAACAATAAAGAATTGTGTGTTTATTTCAATTAAAGGACTTTTTTCTGGGTGTTGTGTTTTTTTAAATACTTTACTAGAAATTCATGGTGGTCATGTCTAATATTGGCGTCACCCCATGAATTTCGGGCTTAGGGCCAGCTGATAATGCCAAGCTGGCCTTAACCCCTTTATTACCCAGTGAGCCACCGCACCAGGGCCCTGGATGAGTTGGGTACAGCGCCAGAAGATGGCGCTTCTATGAACGCGCCATTTTCTGGGGCGGCTGCGGACTGCAATTTGCAGCGGGGGTGGCCCAGAAAGCTTGGGCCTCCCTGCGCTGCGGATTCCAGCTCCCAGCTGCCTAGTTGTACCTGGCTGGACACAAAAATAGGGCGAAGCCCCACGTATTTTTTTTTTAAATTCATGAAATTCATGGAATAATTAAGAAAAAAAGGGCGTCCCTATATTGTTGTGTCCAACCAGGTACAAATAGGCAGCTGGTGGTTGGGGGCAGCCCGTCCCTGCCTGCTGTACCTGGCTGGACACAAATATAGTGCGAAGCCCCACGTCAATTTTTTTTTAATTATTTCATGAAATAATTTTTTTAAAAAAGGGCTTCCCTATATTGTTGTGTCTGGCCAGGTACAAATAGGCAGCTGGTGGTTGGGGGCAGCCCGTTCCTGCCTGCTGTACCTGACTGGACACAAATATAGGGCGAAGCCCCACGTCAATTTTTTTTAAATTATTTCAGGAAATTCATGAAATAATGAAAAAAAAATTGATGTGGGGCTTCGCCCTATATTTGTGTCCAGTCAGGTACAGCAGGCAGGAACGGGCTGCTCCCAACCACCAGCTGCCTATTTGTACCTAGCCGGACACAACAATATAGGGAAGCCCTTTTTTTCTTAATTATTCCATGAATTTCATGAATTTAAAAAAAAAATACGTGGGGCTTCGCCCTATTTTTGTGTCCAGCCAGGTACAACTAGGCAGCTGGGGGCTGGAATCTGCAGCGCAGGGAGGCCCAAGCTTTCTGGGCCCCACCCGCTGCAAATTGCAGTCCGCAGCCGCCCCGGAAAATGGCGCGTTCATAGAAGCGCCATCTTCTGGCGCTGTACCCAACTCATCCAGGGCCCTGGTGCGGTGGCTCACTGGGTAATAAAGGGGTTAAGGCCAGCTTGGCATTATCAGCTGGCCCTAAGCCCGAAATTCATGGGGTCACGCCAATATTAGACATGACCGCCATGAATTTCTAGTAAAGTATTTAAAAAAAACACAAACACCCAGAAAAAAGTCCTTTAATTGAAATAAACACACAATTCTTTATTGTTCTAAATTAAACTATACTTACCATCACGCCCATTCCAGCTGAAGCCAATGATCTCCTGCAATAAAAGTAAAATAATGAAGCAACATCATCCTTACCTTTCCATGGCTCCCACGACAGCTTCAGCTCTGCTACATCGAGATGACAGGCTGGACCGCAGCAGAACGCTGCCATCCAGCCTGTCATCCCGCAGACACTGAGAAGCGCAGGCTTGCTTGCGCTACTCAGTGTCTGGCTGTGACGGCATCCAGATGAGCCGAGGTCATGTCCAATGAACTCGGCTCACCTCATGCACGTCACTGACAGCGTGGGAAAATTCTCACACTGAAGCGCTGAGTGCAGGAGAATTTTCCCACGCTGTCAGTGACGTACATGAGGTGAGCCGAGTTCATTGTCGGCTCATCTGGATGCCGTCACAGCCTGACACTGAGGAGCGCAAGCATGCCTGCGCTTCTCAGTGTCTGCGGGATGACAGGCTGGATGGCAGCTTTCTGCTGCGGTCCAGCCTGTCATCTCGATGTAGCAGAGCTGAAGCTGTCCTGGGAACCATGGAAAGGTAAGGATGATGTTGGTTTATTATTTTTCTTTTATTGCAGGAGATCGTTGGCTTCAGCTGGAATGGGCGTGACGGTAAGTATGGTTTAATTTAGAACAATAAAGAATTGTGTCTTTATTTCAATTAAAGGACTTTATTCTGGGTGTTTGTGTTTTTTTTTTAACTTTGACTATGGGGTTAGTAATGGGGGTGTCTTATAGACGCCTCTCCATTACTAACCTGGGCTTGATGTCAGCTGGCATTATAAGCTGACATCAACCCCAACCCTATTACCCCACTGCCACCGCACCAGGGCAGCGTGGAAGAGCGAGGCTAAGTGCCAGAGTTGGCGCATCCTATGGATGCGCCATTTCTGGGGCGGCTGACGGCTGGTGTTTCTAGCCTGGGAGGGGGCCAATATTCATGGCTCCCTTCCTGGGCTATTAATATCAGCCCCCAGCTGTCTGCCTAGCCTTTGCTAGCTATTAAATTAGGGGGGACCCCACGTCATTTTTTTGGGGGGGGTCCTCCATTTTAATAGCTAGTAAAGGCTATGTATTCAGCTGGGGGCTGATATTAGTAGCCTGGGAAGCTCCGTGGGTATTACCCCCTTCCCAGGATTCAAACATCTGCCCCAGCCGTCTGCTTAACCTCCGCTAGAGCCTAAAATTACGGAGAACCCCACGCCAATTTTTTTTAATAATAAATCCTTTATTTTAATACTAAATGACAAGTACAGTAATCAACACTGTCACTGTACTTCATATATATGTGACTGACCTGTTTCTATCTATCTAATCTATGTGTGAAGCTCTATTCTGTCTGTTATAAATTGTCGGGTACCGCTGCTGAATTGCCGGCCGGCTTTTTTAAAGAGACAGTGCACGAAAACACTATTATATTTTTTAATAAATCCTTTACACTAAATGACAAGTACAGTAAGCAACACTGTCACTGTACTTCGTATATATGTGGCTGACATGTTTCTATCTATCTAATCTATGTGTGATTCTCTATTCCTTCTATTCTAAATTGTCGGGTACAGATGCTGAATTGCCGGCCGGCTTTTTTAAAGAGACGGTGCATGAAAACACTATTATTTTTTTTAATAAATCCTTTGCAGTAAATGACAAGTACAGTAAGCAACACTGTCACAGTACTTCATATATATGTGACTGACATGTTTCTATCTATCTAATCTATGTGTGAAGCTCTATTCTCTCTGTTATAAATTGTCGGGTACCGCTGCTGAATTGCCGGCCGGCTTTTTTAAAGAAAGCGTCTTCTGAGCAGTTTGTCAGCTTTTGGACACCTTTGAAGGTGTTTTCTATGTGTTCCTATGTGTTTTTGTTTGCCTGCCATTGGTTTTAACGGTGTTCGACGGTGTTCTAAGGTGTTCGACGAACAGTTCGACGAACAGTTCCTCGAACATCCCGGTGTTCGACGAACCGAACCGAACCCGAACACTACGGGGGTGGCTCAACACTAGTTGTGACCCATCATTTTCCAGTGGTGGATGCAATGGAAATGTTAACCCCTTGAGGCTGGTGATCTAATATTGCATTGAAAACCCCTGGTATAAGGGGGTCCTATTGGATTTATCAGGGGGGGGGATGAGCGGAGGCTTTATGGATGATGGTTGGACAGGATGATGAGGTCTGCACTTTTAGCCGGGACACAGCTGTAGTCAGCAGTCACCAGCGGAGGGTTTAGGAGGAGGATTAGGTGGGAAGATAGGATGGTGCCAGGGTGGCTGCTCCAATTTGCTGATGGTACAGTCTGTTTTTTTTTTTTTGTCTTTTCAATTACAGGGTCGGCTGCCTGTGAAATGGATGGCTCCGGAAGCATTGTTTGACCGTGTCTACACTCACCAGAGCGATGTGTAAGGATTAACAGCCCCCTCATGGAGCGCTCTAGTCTCCTCATATAAGCAGATTGCGAGGGAAACAAAGCTGATGTCAGGTTTATTAATACTGAAAGCGAATGTCGAATTCACAAGAAGATAACATCTACATCAACAGTATAAACATATTACATTACCTATCCTGTACTGATCCTGAGTTATGTACTCCAGAGCTGCACTCACTATTCTGCTGGTGCAGTCACTGTGTATATACATTACTGATCCTGAGTTACATCCTGTATTATACTCCAGAGCTGCACTCACTATTCTGCTGGTGCAGTCACTGTGTACATACATTACATTACTGATCCTGAGTTACATCCTGTATTATACTCCAGAGCTGCACTCACTATTCTGCTGGTGCAGTCACTGTGTATATACATTACTGATCCTGAGTTACATCCTGTATTATACTCCAGAGCTGCACTCACTATTCTGCTGGTGCAGTCACTGTGTACATACATTACATTACTGATCCTGAGTTACATCCTGTATTATACTCCAGAGCTGCACTCACTATTCTGCTGGTGCAGTCACTGTGTATATACATTACTGATCCTGAGTTACATCCTGTATTATACTCCAGAGCTGCACTCACTATTCTGCTGGTGCAGTCACTGTGTACATACATTACATTACTGATCCTGAGTTACATCCTGTATTATACTCCAGAGCTGCACTCACTATTCTGCTGGTGCAGTCACTGTGTATATACATTACTGATCCTGAGTTACATCCTGTATTATACTCCAGAGCTGCACTCACTATTCTGCTGGTACAGTCACTGTGTACATACATTACTGATCCTGAGTTACATCCTGTATTATACTCCAGAGCTGCACTCACTATTCTGCTGGTGCAGTCACTGTCTTCATACATTACATTACTGATCCTGAGTTACCTCCTGTACTATACCCCAGAGCTGCACTCACTATTAGTACGGCTACTTAAGCAAAGGTATAGTAGTTTCCCTTGGCCGTCATATCGTATAGCGCTTATATTGGGCTCTCCATGACTTATGGCCATGTAGTCTGAGGTGTCCACCATGATCTGCTCCAGAATTTTTCTACATCTGGTCTCATACCAGTAGTTATAAGCAACAGATCGGCATCGCTTTACTCCGTTCATGCCCTGCAGAGCTGTATTCCGTTGTGACCAGTCTGCGCATGAATAATTAGATTTGTTCCATTCATCGGCCTCAGTGGAAATCTTTACAATAGGGTTGGGGGGGAGGGTAATGGAGGAACTGTCATCGCTGTGATTAAATGCTCATTTTAGATTTAGACGTGATGCCCGACTTTTATTTTTATTTTTTTGCAAATGAGCAGAGATCTCTCCCAAATAAAGTGGCCCGGGCAATTAGTTCTACCAGTGTTAGCCGTGCATGGCCGCACATGAATGCCCTGCACCCTTCTCCCAACAATGAATTCTGCTGCAGAAACACTTGTGACTATTAATTTTTTTTTCCCCAGATGGTCATTCGGAGTGCTTCTCTGGGAGATCTTTACTTTGGGGGGCTCTCCATACCCTGGGATCCCAGTAGAGGAACTGTTTAAGCTCTTAAAAGAAGGTCATCGAATGGACAAGCCAGCCAATTGCACGCACGAGCTGTAAGTCGCCGGACTCCTGTCTTCATCCGTTGTATGACTTTTTAGGAAATGAGTGATGCTTTAGTATGGTGGGACTAAGGACCTATGTAGCTTCGAAGCTGCCCATGTAGCTGCTTTGGGGCCATTTTCGAGAGGGGCCCCATTGTTAGGGGTGAAAATGTACTTAATATCCACCTCCAAAGGCAATTTTATTATTTTATTTCTTTTATTTATTTAATTTTACTTAAGTACATGTATTTTGTGCTAAAAAAAATTTTTGCAATTGGGTTTCATGAAAAATTTTGCACTGTTTGACTTCTATAGCCTCTTGTTTATTAGTGGGTACAGAATGAGTTAACTGAAACTTTGTCATTGAACTCGCTCTGGCAGGAGAGTGTATACATTTTTTTTTTTCTTTTCTTCCAACTTTCCCAAATTTTTTTCCCCTAATGATGGACAACCACTTTTAAGGAAGTGGGAGCATCAAGTCACAAGCGGTGACCACACCGTTCCTGTCCAGGGAGGTGTGGTGGTATCGAGTTGCTACTGAAAGGGGCCTCATTTTTATCGTTGTTGCCATTTTATCTTCTGGGGTGTACATTTTGCACAGGGTATGACCATTTTAGGTGGCTTTGCTGGATGTACCAATCCAGTGAAGATGGTGGTGGTTTACATCCTCAACAAAAGTGAAATATCGGCCACCACAAAGACAAAGTTCCCCATAATATTTACTTCCCATACTCTTCAGATGGCTTTAGGCACTTTTCCAGACCATCGCCGTACACAGGCACGTTTTCTGAAAGAGTACAGGTGGGGGGGAGTAGGCTGCTCCAAAGAGAACACAACTTTCAGCATATTAAAATCCAACAACCGGTTCCTTCTCTCCCCCGACATCAGCTCTTTATGGAAGAGCCGCGAGGCCTCCATACACATTAGATGGTCGGTTCCACCGGAGTCCACAGGTCCTCTGTTGACATTCACATAGTCGTACATTAGACCATTATCAGACACCAAGACAGATGCCCAAAACAAGCCTACATGGAAGAGTTGACTACTTCACCGGTGATGAAGTCTACCGGCATGACCTTCATGGGTTGGTCGATGGATGATCTATGTTCTCTTCTTTTCTCAGATACATGATCATGAGAGAGTGCTGGCATGCTGTCCCATCACAAAGACCAACATTCAAGCAACTTGTTGAAGACCTAGACCGTGCTCTTACTGTCACATCTACTGATGTAAGTCATTTCGTACCAGGATTTCCACCCATCAGCTGTGATCTGATGAGTTTCCCAACAGCACCTCCAGAGGAAAAAATGAAGCATTACACAGGTGTCATTGAAAACGTGTAATGCTTAGACTTTTACGCTTCCTCCAGAGTGAGACATGTTTGTAGTTGATATTAGGACTAAAAATCGGAGAGCGTCCATTTTTTAATTCTGAATTTCAGAACTAGACAATCTGTATCAATAGGGAAACATTTGATTTTATTGCAGAAGTTGATGTTTAGACCCCCTGACTGAGTGGTCTGAGTGCATCCGTCAATGTCTCCTTGTCCAGAACAACACACCACTGTAGGGTATATGTACCTAGCGGTGATCCTACTACTTGCATTACACTACCATAACATTACAAGCTCATTGCACTCTGTAAAAATCCTACAGTTTACTGCAGGCCCCCCATCAGAGAATTCCCCCAGCCTCCGTTACACAAAGACCCTCTGTGCATGCACTGAGACAACTTGTTTCTTTACTCGTAATTGAAGCAATTTGCACGAATGAATGACGTGAAATGTGCACTGTGCATTACTCTGTCAGAATGATTAGCTCCTTTTGATCTAGCTGATCTAAATGCTTTTTAAGAAAATTACCAAAGAGTTAGTTTTCTACATGAGGATAAACTGGGAAAAACACTTAAAAATTTAATTGTTAAAGATATATTATTTTTATATAAATTTCTATTTTATTTCATATTTTACTTATTTATGGTATTTTTTTACATTTTATTTAATTATTTTTTGTATAGTATTAGAGGGTTGTTCTGTCTTCTGATAAGTCTGCAGTCACTCTGTGTGACTGCAAACTTTTTCACTGGTATTGCTGGCGATTTGCATATATGCGGTCACATGCCAACTAGACGTGCCCGGCCTTTCACAATTCACTTGTATCTACGTCTAGTCGTAATGTGGCCAGAAGTATTCAAATCACATTTTCGCTGGCAATAACGGTGAATCCTGATGGCATCAGCACCGCTGTGTCCAGTTCACGCCTCCTCTGCTTTGCAAGGGGCAGTGTCTTCCTAATGATTGATAGTTTGGATCAGCGGCATGGCTGAGCTCAGATCTCTCGCGCTGCTGGCAGCTACCTCTGCAGCATCATAAGAGCTCAGGGTTGATACCATCTTTTCAGTTAGCCATTAAAAGGTAACAGATTGCAAGCTTTCGAGACTACTCGGGTCTCTTCATCAGGCAAAAAATAGCACAAAATCTGCAGAATCACATATTTATACACAGCAGGGCACAAAAATAACGCAATAGATGAGACAGGTGACGTGAAGCAGAACTAGGAGTATGGGAGGGGGGAGAAAGAGTTGTGACCCTAAATATTGGAGCAGTTCATAGATAAGGAGTGTGAAAGTTTTATTGTCCTGTGATTGAGTGTGATTGGTTTTTTTAAGCACTTTTACTCATTTAAATAGTCAGCAATTGCCACCGAGTGGTCAAACTAGTATGTCAAATTTATTATTTTTTTTTATTTTTTTCCATTTCAGGAGTACCTCGACCTCTCTGTGCCATTTGAACAGTATTCACCAGCGTGCCAGGACAGTCACAGCACTTGCTCATCAGGAGACGACTCAGTCTTTGCACATGATATTCTTCCGGATGAAGTCTGTCTTCCTAAGCACCAGCAATATAACTGTATCATCCGAACATGACTTTATACCGGACGCCCAGGAGGAATGTAGACTAGAGGCATATGGACAGGACTGCCCGGTCGTTACAAGGATTTTTTTTTTTATTTTGAGTCGTATAAAATATTTGCTGTATACAAAGTCATAAAGCACTGTTTGGCCTGAAGGAACTTATGTGCCAAGATATAAAGAAGAAGAAAAAGAAATATATTAAAATTTTATATATTTGAAAAAAGGAGAATGTTAACACTAGGGGGGTCCTCGTGCTGTGACCTCTAGTGACCGCCGATGAGCAACCAATCTGTGCCTGCTATGCTAGTAGAGAATCCAAACGCGTTCCAAACAAAACTTCCTAGGGTTTTATTTTTTGTGTATTTTTTACATGCAGTACGATGAATGTTTTTTGGGGTAAGTCTCGAACATTGTTCTGCTTTTGGGTATCTGAGCAATAGGGTATCTCACATTCTTTTTAAACACTTTTTTTTCATCTATTTCCATTTTTTTTTTTTTTGGTCACATACCCTTATTATAGGACAGTTGTCCTTCTGGTTTTTTTTTTTTTTAGAGGGTTGTTTAAAAAAAAAAAAAGTATATGAAACTTACTTACCTCCATTATTTGTTAGAAATATGTAATATTTTTTTTACCTGGTGTAAATGCCGCTGTTTTCCTGAATCCGGCGATGTTTTTCTTTTGTTCTTGCGCCTCTCCATTCCTGAGATATGGCCTCCTCTTCCCCCTATACAAATCTAGTCTCCTTAAGCAAGTGGGCGTGGCCCTCGGCTCCTCATGGGAGGATTCTAGAGGACCACGCCCACTTGCCTAGTTTAGACTAGAGTTGTATACAGGAAAGAAATGGTAATATCTCCGAATGGAGAGGCGCAGGAAGAAAAGAAGAACAACGCCGGATTCAGGAGAACAGCGGCATTTACACCAGATTTTTTTTAAAAAATACATATTTATGGTAAGTGATAGGCCCCCTGTTAATCCATTAAATATGCTCTTGTAAGAAGTTGTCATAGATAATGAGCAGTAAATGCAGTGAAACATGTTTAAACCTTACCTATATAAGTGGTTTTATACCAGTGTGTCATTGCCATTTCAGATTAAGACACAAAACATAGTGAAAAGAAAAAAAAATACAACTCGCGTAATTCACTGTAAAGTTTAATTTTTAAATTACAAATTTAAAATGTTTCACTTTTTTTTTTTTTATTTAATTATTGAGCCCTTCTTGTGATTTTTGCATTTTAATTAAACCTCAGATACCTGAAAGCGGGGAGTGTTCAGTCTACTTCAAAATGTCTTGTATCAAAATATAATGTAAATTTCCATGCACAGTTAATGTATATATAAAAAAAGAAAGAAAGAAAAAGTGTTATTGGACCTGGTTTAAGAACATTGCAATCTAGAATGACACTGATCTCATCGATAATCTAATTTTTATACTGTTGGGTTTTGTTCTAAAAATTGTTATTTTGTTAACATTGTATATTTGTAAAGTTATTTATAGATATTATTAATCTAATGAATCCTTTATTCTTGCCCTTAGGCCTAGCTTTACTTAATGCCATGCCTCCATAAATCTTACATTTAACTTATTAACAGTCCAGAAAAAAAAAGCTTCTATTTTTTTTAATTTTTTATTTTTTTGTATTGTTTTGTTTTGTTTTTTTTTTTTGTTTATCCAAAAATATCTGAAAAAAAATGTACAAAATGTATAGTCCTGTTAGCTGCATTATATGATTGTATGTATATGTATATATTTGCTGTTTGATAGAAAAAGACAGCGCAGCAGAGAGAAATTATTTACAACGGCTTTCAAGAAAAAAAAAAATACTCTAATTTATATTTATCTAATTTTTTATTTTTTTTTTGTCTTCGGTTAATGTGTGAACCATGCTCACGTTTATTTTTAATGATTTTTTTTTTTTTTTTTTTTTTTAATTGTCGCAAAGTGGGAGCGATTGCTGGTCAATAAAAAAGTTCTAATATGAAGCGATTGTCACATTGCGTGGGATATTCATGCGATTTACAACTGGTATCTGAGTGTTCATCATTGACCTTGAGAATACACCTCACCGGGTCATGAACACGATCTGCTTGCATCAAACTTGTGGATTAAGTATTTATTTTTGTTTATTTCTTGGACTGCATTGAAAAGCATTTAAAACAAAAAAAAAAAAAAAAGCAAAACATGAATTTTGCAGTAAACTAATTTTATAAATTTAAGTACTAAAATAATCTGTTTAAAATGTGTTCTGCTTAAGGACGCCCGTCCCTCCTTCTCTACCCTGAATGTGAATGTTTTATTATATTCTCCCCTAAAATCTATACTTTTGTTTTTGCTTTTTTAAATTATTTGTTATTTTTTTAGTTTTTCTTTGTTTTTTTTAGAAACTTTCTTGTTGAACCAAAAGTACTTAAAAAAAATCTTTCAATTTCTTATGAGTAAAATTGCAAAGTGCTTGTAAAAACGAGCAACTTTGTAAATTACCCCTTATTAAAAATCCTCTCTGTTCTTAAGAATGTAGGAATTTTTAATGTTCAAGTTTACGCCTCGTTGCCTAGATTACCCGCCACCTTTGCAGTTTTTCAGCAGTGGCCGGTTTCCTAGGTCTGACATACAGCTTGTAAGCGCTGCTTTGAAGTTGATCTCTGAATCTTTCCAGCTTCAGTGCTTTGCGATGTCCCCCGATGTTGCAAAAGCAAAGCTGCCTCTGCTTGCAGCATGGAAGAGCACAACCATGCCGCTGGCCTGAACTGTCAATTTTCAGGAGACCCCCGCCCTGCCTGCAAGGAGGAAGCTGGAAGGTAGAGGAGGAGTGCGCTCCTGAAGATAGAACATTAGATAAACCCCCTTTAATTTTCTAGAAATTACTTTATTAAAAACAAGGGGTAATGTTTCTCCTTGTGGAGCGTGACAAGCCGAGCCTGGCGTGCCAAGGTGAGGAGACTTTTAAGCCTTGCAATGCTCGTCATGTGCAAATTGCCTCTTCAGAGAGGAAGAGGACTAGAACTCTAGTACCACCTACTAATAGGTGGTACTAGAGTTCTAGTCCTCTTATTCTCTGAAGAGACAATTTGCATATTTATAAAAAAAAAAAAACTAAAGCAGTGTACTTTTCCATAGTCTGTCTATAATTCCAGGATCTATTTTTTTTTTTACTACAACACATAGACATTTCCAGGGTGCCAAATTAGTTATAATGCACAGAAGAGCTGTATGAATTCATTATGGATTCTACCTTCGTAGCAGGCAACTAATAAGAGACGTGATTCCGATTTTATTTATTTTTATTTTTTAAGGAAAATCTTTTATATCCATCTGCTGTGTGTACTTTTCAAATACCCTTTTTTTTTGTTTGTTTCTTTTCTTTTTTCTCCTCTTCCCGATAACTTAATAAGAATATGCAAGGCTGTGCATGGATCGATCTGTCACTAAGAGTTATAAATATATATATATAATTTATTGAGGTTTTTATGACATGTATCTGTTGTAGACTTTGAATTAACAATTTTCTTATTGAACATTATATATAGTTTTATAGCGAGAACTATCTTTGAAATCTAAGTGAAGCTGACTTTTCTTACATTTTTATACTGCTGAATTTGCATTCCATGGATTTTATTTTTTTCTCTTTTTCATTGGGTAGCTGGATTTATGTTAGAGGAATGGTTTGGTTTGGTTTGATTTGACCTGTGCTGCTGGTGTGAGAATTTGTGGGATAGACACCAAATCAATTATCATTCTGCTTTTGTTAACCTGGCGAACATAACTTTTACCAAAACAATAAAGCTAAATCTGACTTGTTGATGCCTGGACATTCTTACATTTACGTTATGCATGTTTTACTTTAGTATTTTTTTTTTTTTTTTTATTATTTAGGATTCATTTATAAATGGTTATCACGCCCCATGCAGTTCTTATGTAAAAGTGTTTTACGTACAGCAATAAAAGTCCTCTCCCGTTTTGTGTATACAACTCCCAATGCAGAACTGTGTGTCTCTATGGTTACACACTACAAACAAATCCATAAGTGTAGTCAGATTCTGCTGTTATGAGAATCATAGAATCATAGAATCATAGAATCATAGAATGGTAGAGTTGGAAGGGACCTCCTGGGTCATCTGGTCCAACCCCCTGCTCAAAGCAGGATTCACTAGATCATCTCAGACAGATGTCTGTCCAGCCTCTGTTTGAAGACGTCCATTGAAGGGGAACTCACCACCTCTCGTGGCAGCCTGTTCCACTCATTAATCACCCTAACTGTCATAAAGTTTTTTCTAATATCTAATCTGTGTCTCCTCCCATTTAGTTTCATCCCATTGCTTCTAGTCTTTCCTTGTGCAAGTGAGAATAAAGATGATCCTTCTACAATGTGACAGCCCTTGACATATTTGTAGACAGCTATTAAGTCTCCTCTCAGTCTTCTTTTTTGCAAGCTAAACATTCCCAAATCCTGCAACCGTTCCTCATAGGACATGGTTTGCAGACCAGTCACCATTCTGGTCGCTCTTCTCTGAACTTGCTCCAGTTTGTCGATGTCTTTTTTAAAATGTGGTGCCCAAAACTGTACACAGTATTCCAGATGAGGTCTGACCAAAGAGGAGTAAAGACCGATAATGACTTCACGTGATCTAGACTGTATGCTTCTGTTAATACATCCCAGAATTGTATTTGCCTTTTTTGCTGCTGCATCACACTGTTGACTCATGTTCAGTCTATGATCTATTAGTATACCTAAGTCTTTTTCACATGTACTGTTGCTTAGCTCTATTCCTCCCATTCTGTATATGCTTTTTTCATTTTTATTGCCCAGATGTAGTACTTTGCATTTTTCCCTGTTAAAAACCATTCTGTTGGTTGCTGCCCACTGCTCCAGTTTATTTAGGTCTTTTTGAATCCTCTCTCTCTCTTCTCTAGTATTAGCTATCCCTCCTAGCTTTGTGTCATCAGCAAATTTAATCAGTTTACCCTCAATTCCTTCATCTAAATCATTGATAAAGATGTTGAACAATACAGGTCCCAGGACGGAGCCCTGTGGTACCCCACTTGAGACATTCATCCAGCTGGATGTGAAGCCATTTACAACCACCCTTTGAGTCCGATCACTAAGCCAGTTATGAATCCACCTAACAGTTGCCTGGTCCATTGCATACTTGGTCATTTTTTCAATAAGGATGATGTGAGATACTTTGTCAAATGCTTTGCTGAAGTCAAGATATACTATATCTACAGCATTTCCCTGATCCACCCAGTCAGTGATTCTGTCATAGAAGGAAATTAAGTTAGTCTGACATGACTTGTTAGTTACAAACCCATGCTGACTCTGGTTAATCACTTCATTCTTATCCATGTACTTACATACATGTTGTTTAATAATTTGTTCAAAGATCTTTCCTGGTATAGAAGTCAGACTCACCGGCCTATAGTTCCCTGGGTCCACCTTCTTCCCCTTTTTGAAGATAGGAACAACATTTGCTCTTCTCCAGTCTTCTGGGACTTCTCCTGTTCTCCAAGAATTTTCAAAGATTATGGAGAGTGGTTCTAAAATTTCTTCTACAATCTCCTTCAGTACTCTGGGGTGTAATTCATCTGGACCTGGAGACTTGAACTCATTTATGTTAGCTAAATATTCCCTCACAATCTTTCTGTTTACTGATAACTTGGATTCCTCTATTCCTTTAAAAGGACAGTGAAGATCAGTTGATGTTACATTTTCTTTCTGAGAGAAAACAGATGCAAAATAGGAATTAAAAAGTTCGGCCTTCTCAACATCCTCTCTTACCATTTCTCCATTTTCATCCTGTAAAAATCCTATAGCATCTTTGACTTTTCTTTTACTTTTGACATACCCCCAAAATCCTTTTTTATTGCTTTTGACATCTCTTGCAAGCCTTAATTCATTGTCAGCTTTAGCTAACCTGATACGTGCCCTACAGGATCTGCAGACTGCATTATAATCTTCTTTAGATATGCCTCCCTCTTTCCATTTAATAAACATTTCTTTCTTTCTTTTTAGCATGTGTTTAAGTTCTGTGTTCATCCATCCTGGTTTCCTTAAATGCTTCCCATTCTTCCTACTTTTCGGGATTGTTAACGATTGTGCTTTGAGAATCTCATTTTTAAAAATTTCCCATCCTTCCTGGACATTTTTGTCCTTAAGGACATCCAGCCATTGGATCCCTCCTATTCTCTTTCTGAGTCTCTTAGTTTCTGAGTTACTCTGTCGCTTTTTTTTTTTTTTTTTTTTGTCACCTGTAAGGAAGTGAGAAAAGGAGAAAGAATAAGTTAGAAAACTGCTACATTAGAGTATGTTTGTAGTCTGTTACCATAGAGATACATACTTCTGCATAGGAGCTGTATACACAAAACCGTAGGATAGTTTTAATCATGATTTATTGGTTTATAATTAACAAAATTGACTGCAAGTATGGTCATACCTTTTCATATATTATTAAATGGGCGAGACTGGTAAACAAAAAAACGTTACCCACCTTCATCGATTCCCTCCCCCACTGATCTCTGCTTCTTGATCTGATTTCGACAATCCAGAAAAGGCAGAATAGTTTGAATCCACTGGGCTATATTTTAAGTACTACAATGGGTAAATGGCATCACCCTTTCATTCTCCCATCAGTAAAGGAGTCGCCACATCTTATTGAACCTCTCCTCTGCTTCCTACTGAGGTGCACACAACGTCTTTAATACACCGGCGGACCAGCTGAGGTTTTCCTTTGGAAGTGCATTGAGGTGAAGGGTACATTGCTGGAAAAGGAAAAAAAAACAAAAAAAAAACTCTTTAAATCTCTTAGTTTGCGAGTGTGAACGAGCTGCATGTGTCCGGAGCGTAAGTGCGAACGAAAGTTAGTGTGTGACTTGTTTTTCAGTGACTTTGGATTCAGGGAGTTTGGAAGGGAGGACTTAGGACTGAATTGCTGACTGTATTTCATTCTTTCTTTACTTTACTTTTTACTTAATTAATCCACCTGACCTATTTAGCTGATTCCCCCGTCCATACTTGATACTTAATTTATCCCCCGTCCATACTTAACTGATCCCCCGCCAATATCTAATTGATACACGTGCACATCCCTAATTGATCCCCGTCCATACACCTATATATAAATAATTGTGTTTTGTACTTGTATATATATACTGACTGTATCCCCATATTTAGAATGACGTCCATGTTGGCCGGAGCCGTGCAGTGTACATCTTGCGCAATGTATGCATTCCGTGAGCAACCGCTCGAGGATCCATACTGCTGCGAGAGATGTGAGCATATCGTGCACTTGGAAGCCCAAATTCTGGATCTAAGTGCTCAGATAGCGATACTGAGGAGCATCGACAACATGGAACGGAGTTTGCTGCTCACCGAGCAGACACTCAATGGGTCAATACTGGGGGTGGAGCATAGAGGGGAAGTGCAGGCTGAACAGGCAGGGAGCTGGATAACAGTTAGGAGGGATAGAGGGAAGAAGTATAGGAAGGCTGGTTCAGAACCGGCATTATTGGAGCACGACAGATCCTCTGACCGCTGGGGGAGTGTATGCTCCACTAATGAGGGGGAGGGGGGAAGTGTAGGGCAGGCAAGACAGGTTCTGGTAGTGCGTGACTCTATTATTAGGGGGACAGACAGGGCAATCTGTCACAAAGACCGGGATCGCCGAATGGTGTGCTGCATCCCTGGCGCTCGAGTCCGGCACATCGTGGATCGAGTTGACAGGTTACTGGGTGGGGCTGGCGAAGACCCAGCGGTCATGGTCCACATCGGCACCAATGACAAAGTGAGTGGTAGATGGAGGGTCCTTAAAAATGATTTCAGGGACCTAGGTAGGAAGCTTAGGGCAAGGACCTCCAAGGTAGTTTTCTCAGAAATACTACCAATCCCGCGAGCCACACAGGAGCGCCAACGGGAAGTTAGGGAGGTGAATAAGTGGCTAAAGAGTTGGTGCAAGGCAGAAGGGTTTGGGTTCATGGAGAACTGGACCGACTTCGCGGTCAGCTACAGGCTCTACCGTAGGGACGGGCTGCACCTCAATGGGGAGGGTGCAGCGGTGCTGGGGAAGAAGATGGCTAATAGGTTGGAGGAGTTTTTAAACTATAGACGGGGGGGGGGAAACCAAGGAAATAGGTGGGATGTGAGGCAAGCAAGGGGGAAGGGGAGAAGTGAATATAATGAGGGTGGAGAGGGGGGTGGGGATAGTACAGTTAGATCGTTAGAGAAGAATAGGATGCTAAATAGCCCCAAAGTTTTATCTTGCATGCTGACCAACGCAAGAAGCCTGACCAATAAGGCGGATGAGCTGCGGGCGCTTATATCGGAGGAGAGGTATGACATCGTAGGTATAACAGAGACTTGGCTAGACGATAGCTACGACTGGGCGGTAAATTTATTAGATTATAGTTTATTTAGAAGGGACCGGAAATGGGAAAGGCGGAGGAGTCTGCTTATATGTAAAGTCTTGTCTAAAACCCAGACTAAGGGAAGATATAGGAGAGGAAGAAGAGGGGGTCGAGTCCATGTGGGTAGAGATAGAGGGGGCAAAAAATAATAATAAAATATTACTGGGGGTCTGCTATAAGCCACCAAATATAACAGAGGAGAATGAGAATCTGCTATTAGGACAAATAGACAAAGTAGCAAAACATAATGAAGTGATTGTAATGGGGGATTTCAACTACCCGGATATTGACTGGGAAACAGAAACCTGTAGATCTCAGAAAGGAAAAAGGTTCTTGACAAATATTAAGGATAATTATCTCTCCCAACTAGTGCAGGAACCAACGAGAGGGAAGGCCGTGTTGGACTTAATATTGACTAATAGGCCTGATAGAATAACTGAGGTACAGATAGGGGGGCACCTAGGTAATAGCGATCATAATATTATCGACTTCAAAATGCCCTTCAGTAGGGTTATCAATAAGGGAACAACAAAAACATTAAACTTTAGGAGGGCGAAGTTTGATCAGCTGATAGAAAACCTTCAATTTATTGACTGGGACAAAGTTCTTAAAGGAATACGAATAGTAAATGGGAAACCTTCAAAAGAATTCTGAATACTCAGTGCGAGAGATATATACCGTATGGGAATAAAAGGGCCAGAAATAAGAGGAAACCAATATGGTTGAACAAGAACGTAAAAGGGGCGTTAAATAGCAAAAAAGAGGCATTCAAGAGATTAAAACAGGAAAACAATAAGGAGGCACTAATATGTTACAAGGAAAAAACGAGAACCTGCAAAAAACAAATAAAAATAGCGAAGGAGGAAACAGAGAGACGTATTGCTAGGGAAAGTAGATCAAATCCCAAACTGTTCTTTACGTATATAAATAGTAAAAGGATTAAATCGGATAATATTGGACCGATAAAAAGTGAGGAAGGCAAAATCATAGAGAAAGATGAGGATAAAGCTAATCTATTAAATAATTTTTTTTCGACAACTTTCACAAAGGAAATAGAACTAACAGGAGAAATGAGAAGTGACAAGCTTAATCCTCCACTAAGTATGACAAATCTAACCCAAGCTGGGGTACAGAAACGCCTCAGTAACATTAAAATAAACAAATCACCAGGACCTGATGGCATACACCCACGGGTACTAAGGGAACTAAGTAATGTGATAGACAGACCGTTATATCTTATATTTAAGGACTCTGTTGAGACTGGGTCTGTACCACTTGATTGGCGACAGGCGAATGTAGTGCCAATATTCAAAAAGGGAGCGAAAAGTGACGCCGGAAACTATCGGCCGGTGAGTGACGTCCGTTGTGGGCAAAATTTTTGAAAGCTTCATTAAAGAGGCAATTACGGAGCATCTTGATGCTAATAATCTTTTAATCTCGAACCAACATGGATTCATGAGGAATCGCTCCTGCCAAACAAACCTGATTGACTTCTACGAGGAGGTTAGCTCTCGAGTAGATCAGGGGGAACCAGTGGATGTCGTGTATCTCGACTTCTCAAAAGCGTTCGATAGCGTGCCACATAATAGGTTGGTATACAAAATGAGAATGATGGGGCTGGGGGAAAATGTCTGCAAGTGGGTAGCTAACTGGCTAAAGGATAGAAGGCAGAGGGTGGTTATAAATGGAATATTCTCAGATTGGGTAAGCGTCACTAGTGGGGTACCACAGGGGTCTGTACTAGGCCCAATGTTATTTAATATCTTTATTAACGACATAGTCAACGGGATAAAGAGTAAAATATCAATATTTGCAGATGACACAAAGTTATGTAAAACAATTAATACAAAAGAGGACAGTGCAGACCTACAGAGGGATTTGGATAAGCTGGGTAGGTGGAGCATTAAATGGCAAATGAGGTTTAACGAGGAGAAATGTAAGGTCATACATATGGGAAGGAAAAATGGAAGTCACCAGTACTCATTGAATGGGAAATCATTGGGGAATTCAGAGATGGAGAAGGACTTGGGCATCTTGATTGATAGCAAACTAAATTGGAGTGCCCAAAGTCAGGCCGCTGCTGTAAGGGCAAACAGGGTAATGGGATGTATCAGAAGAGGTATAGCCGCAAAGGATGAGAACATTGTTCTTCCACTGTACAAAGCACTGGTCAGACCACACTTGGAATACTGTGCTCAGTTATGGGCCCCAATATATAGTAAGGATATAAATGAGCTTGAAAAGGTACAAAGGAGGGCAACAAAATTAATAAAGGGAATGGAGGGACTGCAATACCCAGAGAGATTGGCAAAACTAGGACTATTCAGCCTGGAAAAGAGAAGGTTGAGGGGGGACATAATAAATGTGTACAAATATGTTAGGGGACAGTATAGAGATCTTGCCAGGGATTTGTTCAAAAGGAGGGATATTACGGTAACAAGAGGGCACTCACTAAGACTGGAAGAGAAAAGGTTTCAGCACCAGCATAGGAAGGGGTTCTTTACGGTAAGAGCAGTGAGAATATGGAATTCACTGAGTGAGGAGACGGTAATGTCGGATTCACTCCACCAGTACAAGCGGGGACTGGATGCATTTCTAGATACCAGGCAGATTTCAGCATATACTTAAAAATAAAATAAAATAGTAGGTTGATACAGGGATTTATTCTGACTGCTGGTTTCAGAGTCGGGAGGGAATTTTTCCTCAGGTGAAGATTGGCTAAATCATTTGGGGTTTTTTGCCCTCCTCTGGATCAACTTTAGGAATTACAAAATTAACAAGTCGAACTTGATGGACGCAAGTCTTTATTCGGCTTTACAAACTATGTTACTATGTTACTAAGTCTCTTCTGTCTTTTTTTCCTGAAGTGGTTTTGTTAGTGGTTTTGCTGTTGCCTTTTGAGGCGGCTTATCGGCTCGCGTGTTTTCCGCTACAAAAAGCGGTGCGGCTTCCAATCAAACCCACCCAAAGAATGAACGTGGTACTGCTGTTGCCCACTTTACAATTTCCGAACCCTGTGCATCTTATTGATCTTTTGTCTACTGGGATCTGCCTGAAAAAGATGTTTGTGCACCTACCCTTACTGAGGAAGCGGTGCACTTCCCGATTGACAGGTCGGACCGGCGGCTTCGTCACGCTGCTGAACTGTGCATTCTCCAATGGTGCTAAATGAGCGCTAAAACACTTGCAAGCTCGATTGGAGAGAGCTAATAAGCATTGTGAGCCTTGCTTAGGAGACCAACCACCACTGATTAGTTTTCGAGCAGTAAAAAAAGAAAAAAAAAAAACCTTCTTGTTGCATAAGTACGTGCACCCTTTGATAATATGACTTGAGGTCGTTTTAAAGCTAACCACATTTACCACACAGTCCAAAGTCAATTGAAAAATAAGCTGTTCCTGTAGAAAGGTTGCCATTTTCTTGAAGGCCATAGTCATGTTCTGTAAGGACTTTTTTCTTATAAAAAAAAAAGTCCAGTCTTCGATATCCTGTGTACAATACTGCTACTATAATTTACCCCATTGACTAAGGCTGGTTTAACACTGACGTGAAACAAGCACCATGCTCGGGTCAGAATATCTGGCCTGACAGCCAAGTTTTCTGACCAGAGATCATAGACATATGTAAATCAGTCAGCTCAACTTAGAAGATCGAGCGATCTGGCCAGGTATTCTGATCTGAGCACGGTTCATGTTTTCACAGATATGTAAATCTGGCATTGTATTGGGTTTATTCCAGAGCAGTGTCCATTGTGTTGACAAGAAAATTAACGTAACATGGGGTCCAATTTTTCCCCATTAATATGACGCAATTTCCATCAGAGGATTCAGTGTACAGTACTGTATGAAAGTTTTAGGCAGGTGTGGGGAAAAAAAATTCCGAAAACTAAGAATGCTTCCAAAATAGAAGTTAGTATATCAATTAGAAAAATGCAATGCGAATGATTGAAATAGAAATTTAAATCACATCAATATTTGGTGACCTCCCCCTCCCCCCCCTTTGCCTTCATTAGTTCTTCTCGGTACTCGTCACTTGCACACCGTTTTTGAAGGAACTTGTTCCAAACATCTGGTAGAACTAACCACAGATCTTCTGTGGATGTCGCTTGTGGAAATTCTTCTGTCTCTTCACGTAATCTCATACAGATTGGATGATGGTGAAATCAGGGCTTTGTCGGGAGCCGTATCATCACCTTCAGGACTCCTTGTCCTTCTTTATTTTTTAGCTGACCACTGTGTCTACAGTCCTCAAGGTTGCTCGATTCTTGGTGTCCTCAGTGCTGAGCAATACGGGCAGATTCTTATCCATCCGGTAATACGATCGGGGAGGCATCCGATTAGCTCCAAATTTATTTTGCAGTTGGAAAACTACCTGAAGCATCCAGACAATATCTTCAAGGTAAAGAAGAACAAGGAGTTCTGGAAGTGATATGACCCCCACAGAGCCCTGATCTCACATCATTCAGTCTGTCTGGGATCATATAAAGAGACAGAAGGATTTACACAAGCAACAACCACAGAAGATCTGTGGTTAGTTCTCCAAGATGTTTGGAACAACCTCCTGCCGAGATTCTTCAAAAGCTGAATATTGAAGGAACTATTGGTTTTGATTTTAGATTTTTTTATTTTGTTCATTCACTTTGCATTTTGATAATTGATAAAAATTAAGACTTCTATTTTTGGAAACCGTAACTACTGTGCAGCATTTTTTCCACACCAGCCTGAAACTTTTGCACAGTACTGTAAGTGTGAACAGAATAAAAAGCTCCGGCAATTGACGATGAGTTTATATGAAGTTGTGGCCCACCAAATATCAACCATGAATGGGTCTGAAAACACCAGGGCATTTTTTTTCTTTTAAAAAAAAATTCCGTCTCTGCTCCAGCGCATAGTGCAAAATTTCTCCCCGTGACTTTCGTATGGCCACTAACAGTCATTATATAGGCAAGTGTTGTTTGTACTCTTTAACCATGGAGACAAATTTGTCTGCATAAGAGCTGTGTGCGCGAAATGTTAGGAGACTTTACAAGCAACCTTTTTGCCAAGTTGCTTTACTTTTTTATGTTAGATGCTCTAGAGCAATATAAACTGGTTAGAAATGTGAACACTCTATTTAAGTAATCCTAAAATCTTCTAATTAACTTATTTTATCTTTTTATAAAGGCTCTATCGTTGTTCTTACTTATCGGTTGCTTGCAGTCTATTGCTTTTTTTTTTTATATAGGACTCTCTCCATAATTGGAGCCCATTCATTTGTACTGGCTTCGTGTCCACAGCCATAAACCTCATAATATAATTTGTTCTGACTTCCAAAGTTGTTAAATTTCTCCCCAGGAATATATAACATGGGCCAAGTTCTCTGAGCGCTAAGATGCCGAAACGCACTGTTTACTCTTGTTCTGAAAATTATGCCGCCGGCCAAAATAAAGGATATAAAAGATTTGGAAACGTATACACTGGGGTGCCTGTTTCAACTAATGGAAGGAAAACATTCTCGGTTCGTCGTGTTGCCTTTGATTCGATGATCTGGAGAAAATAGAAATATGGTAATTTCATATTCTAGTTGAGTTCCTTACACTACGCTCAATGAGAAATTGGAATTCAATAATTAAAAAAAAATCACCAGGATTCCATGGGAATTGTATATTCGTTTTTGAAAAAAGCAGCACCAGCAATTTCCCAATTTTGATTATCTCATATGAGAGTTGATGAATTTAGTAGGGAGATTAGCTCCAGGGTTGGCAGACCCAACTACAATACATGGTGGGGTGTCTGCTCCTGCTCTTAGAACGGCATGGAGATGGGGGGTGCCGATAAACAAGAACCCCAGGAACGGGGAAATTAGATGATTGATAGAGATGAGCGAATCTGAACTTTAAAGTTTGGGGTTCATACCGTCCGGTGCTGAACAGAGAGAAGAGTAAGAGAGAATTTTTTCAGGTCCCAATAGATTTCAATAAGGTTCGGGTTCATGATCAAGTTCGGGTAATGTTCTGGTACCCGAACTAAACTTTGGACTAAAGTTTGGTTGGGTGCAAGAACCCAAATTTCCAAGGGTCCAAACATCCCTAATGATTGATTGCCCATCAGGGTTACACCAGATTTCATGCTGAACTTCATGGACCAAAGGTTAAGAGGCCCATTTTGAAACTCCTTTCTTAGGCACAAGAGAGCTAAGACCACTGATTAGACTTTTAAACTATTTCGGCACAAAATGACTGTTCAAACCAAGCACAGACACTTAGTTCAGCCTTGCTCAAAAAGTTCAGTACATCTTCCCATCTGGTTGTTTTCCATCTATACTACTGTACTGTACTGTACTGTTAAGTGAAAGCTGCCAATCAAGAAAGAGGCTGCAGATAGATGGAAAACAAGTAGGTGGGGATGTGAACTGAACTGATCGGCCACAATAGGGAGGTAAGGGGACCGAGTGTATGTGCTTGGTTTGATCAGCTATTTTGTTCTGATAGATTCCCTTTTAAGATATGGTATCCATCAGAACACAAGTTATAGGACTATTTTGGGAAAGTGAAAAATAGTGCATTGAGGATAAAGTATAACAACTTGAATTGTGGGGGTATCCACCAAACCCTCTTATAGTAAAGCCCCCCCATACACAGACTAATGTTGGTCAAACTTGCTGATATTGAGGAGCTCGGTCGACAGTCATATGTGTTTGGGGGCCCCCAGTAGATGATTTTTGAGATGGGGGTAAGGAGCACTTTTCACCAAATTTTTCATGTTGAGCTGGACACAGGAGGTAATAGTGACTGCAGAGTGGAATAAGACCTTTTGTTTTTTTTTCATTTTATTTCATCTCTCCGTTGAGGAGATATTAGAAAAATCAAAGTATTTGGCACCTAATGAGTTAACGTTTCTTAAGTCCAAGTGGGTGTTATCGGATAGCAACTCATACAGGAGGAAAAACATGCCCCCAGTGATAGCAACTCATACAGAGAGGAGAAGTACATGCCCCCAGTGATAGCAACTCATACAGGGAGTAGAAGTACATGCCCCCAGTGATAGCAACTCATACAGGGAGGAGAAGTACAAGCCCCCAGTGATAGCAACTCATACAGGGAGTAGAAGTACATGCCCCCAGTGATAGCAACTCATACAGGGAGTAGAAGTACATGCCCCCAGTGATAGCAACTCATACAGGGAGTAGAAGTACATGCCCCCAGTGATAGCAACTCATACAGGGAGTAGAAGTACATGCCCCCAGTGATAGCATCTCATACAGGGAGGAGAAGTACAAGCCCCCAGTGATAGCAACTCATACAGGGAGTAGAAGTACATGCCCCCAGTGATAGCAACTCATACAGGGAGGAGAAGTACATGCCCCCAGTGATAGCAACTCATACAGGGAGTAGAAGCACATGCCCCCAGTGATGGCAACTCATACAGGGAGTAGAAGTACATGCCCACAGTGATAGCAACTCATACAGGGAGTAGAAGTACATGCCCCCAGTGATAGCAACTCATACAGGGAGTAGAAGTACATGCCCCCAGTGATAGCAACTCATACAGGGAGGAGAAGTACATGCCCCCAGTGATAGCAACTCATACAGGGAGGAGAAGTACATGCCCCCAGTGATAGCAACTCATACAGGGAGGAGAAGTACATGCCCCCAGTGATAGCAACTCATACAGGGAGTAGAAGTACATGCCCCCAGTGATAGCAACTCATACAGGGAGTAGAAGTACATGCCCCCAGTGATAGCATCTCATACAGGGAGGAGAAGTACAAGCCCCCAGTGATAGCAACTCATACAGGGAGTAGAAGTACATGCCCCCAGTGATAGCAACTCATACAGGGAGGAGAAGTACATGCCCCCAGTGATAGCAACTCATACAGGGAGTAGAAGCACATGCCCCCAGTGATGGCAACTCATACAGGGAGTAGAAGTACATGCCCACAGTGATAGCAACTCATACAGGGAGTAGAAGTACATGCCCCCAGTGATAGCAACTCATACAGGGAGTAGAAGTACATGCCCCCAGTGATAGCAACTCATACAGGGAGGAGAAGTACATGCCCCCAGTGATAGCAACTCATACAGGGAGGAGAAGTACATGCCCCCAGTGATAGCAACTCATACAGGGAGTAGAAGCACATGCCCCCAGTGATGGCAACTCATACAGGGAGTAGAAGTACATGCCCACAGTGATAGCAACTCATACAGGGAGTAGAAGTACATGCCCACAGTGATAGCAACTCATACAGGGAGTAGAAGTACATGCCCCCAGTGATAGCAACTCATACAGGGAGTAGAAGTACATGCCCCCAGTGATAGCAACTCATACAGGGAGGAGAAGTACATGCCCCCAGTGATAGCAACTCATACAGGGAGGAGAAGTACATGCCCCCAGTGATAGCAACTCATACAGGGTGTAGAAGCACATGCCCCCAGTGATAGCAACTCATACAGGGAGTAGAAGTACACGCCCCCAGTGATAGCAACTCATATAGGGAGAAGTACACTGCCCCAGGGATAGCAACTCATACAGGGAGTAGAAGTACATGCCCCCAGTGATAGCAACTCATACAGGGAGAAGAAGTACATGCCCCCAGTGATAGCAACTCATACAGGGAGGAGAAGTACATGCCCCCAGTGATAGCAACTCATACAGGGAGTAGAAGTACATGCCCACAGTGATAGCAACTCATACAGGGAGTAGAAGTACATGCCCCCAGTGATAGCAACTCATACAGGGAGTAGAAGTACATGCCCCCAGTGATAGCAACTCATACAGGGAGGAGAAGTACATGCCCCCAGTGATAGCAACTCATACAGGGAGGAGAAGTACATGCCCCCAGTGATAGCAACTCATACAGGGTGTAAAAGCACATGCCCCCAGTGATAGCAACTCATACAGGGAGTAGAAGTACACGCCCCCAGTGATAGCAACTCATATAGGGAGAAGTACACTGCCCCAGGGATAGCAACTCATACAGGGAGTAGAAGTACATGCCCTCAGTGATAGCAACTCATACAGGGAGAAGAAGTACATGCCCCCAGTGATAGCAACTCATACAGGGAGGAGAAGTACATGCCCCCAGTGATAGCAACTCATACAGGGAGTAGAAGTACATGCCCACAGTGATAGCAACTCATACAGGGAGAAGAAGTACATGCCCCCAGTGAGAGCAACTCATACAGGGAGAAGAAGTACATGTCCCCAGTGATAGCAACTCATACAGGGTGTAGAAGCACATGCCCCCAGTGATAGCAACTCATACAGGGAGTAGAAGTACACGCCCCCAGTGATAGCAACTCATATAGGGAGAAGTACACTGCCCCAGGGATAGCAACTCATACAGGGAGTAGAAGTACATGCCCTCAGTGATAGCAACTCATACAGGGAGAAGAAGTACATGCCCCCAGTGATAGCAACTCATACAGGGAGTAGAAGTACATGCCCCCAGTGATAGCAACTCATACAGGGAGTAGAAGTACATGCCCCCAGTGATAGCAACTCATACAGGGAGTAGAAGTACATGCCCCCAGTGATAGCATCTCATACAGGGAGGAGAAGTACAAGCCCCCAGTGATAGCAACTCATACAGGGAGTAGAAGTACATGCCCCCAGTGATAGCAACTCATACAGGGAGGAGAAGTACATGCCCCCAGTGATAGCAACTCATACAGGGAGTAGAAGCACATGCCCCCAGTGATGGCAACTCATACAGGGAGTAGAAGTACATGCCTACAGTGATAGCAACTCATACAGGGAGTAGAAGTACATGCCCCCAGTGATAGCAACTCATACAGGGAGTAGAAGTACATGCCCCCAGTGATAGCAACTCATACAGGGAGGAGAAGTACATGCCCCCAGTGATAGCAACTCATACAGGGAGGAGAAGTACATGCCCCCAGTGATAGCAACTCATACAGGGAGTAGAAGCACATGCCCCCAGTGATGGCAACTCATACAGGGAGTAGAAGTACATGCCCACAGTGATAGCAACTCATACAGGGAGTAGAAGTACATGCCCACAGTGATAGCAACTCATACAGGGAGTAGAAGTACATGCCCCCAGTGATAGCAACTCATACAGGGAGTAGAAGTACATGCCCCCAGTGATAGCAACTCATACAGGGAGGAGAAGTACATGCCCCCAGTGATAGCAACTCATACAGGGAGGAGAAGTACATGCCCCCAGTGATAGCAACTCATACAGGGTGTAGAAGCACATGCCCCCAGTGATAGCAACTCATACAGGGAGTAGAAGTACACGCCCCCAGTGATAGCAACTCATATAGGGAGATGTACACTGCCCCAGGGATAGCAACTCATACAGGGAGTAGAAGTACATGCCCTCAGTGATAGCAACTCATACAGGGAGAAGAAGTACATGCCCCCAGTGATAGCAACTCATACAGGGAGGAGAAGTACATGCCCCCAGTGATAGCAACTCATACAGGGAGTAGAAGTACATGCCCACAGTGATAGCAACTCATACAGGGAGTAGAAGTACATGCCCCCAGTGATAGCAACTCATACAGGGAGTAGAAGTACATGCCCCCAGTGATAGCAACTCATACAGGGAGGAGAAGTACATGCCCCCAGTGATAGCAACTCATACAGGGAGGAGAAGTACATGCCCCCAGTGATAGCAACTCATACAGGGAGGAGAAGTACATGCCCCCAGTGATAGCAACTCATACAGGGAGTAGAAGCACATGCCCCCAGTGATGGCAACTCATACAGGGAGTAGAAGTACATGCCCACAGTGATAGCAACTCATACAGGGAGTAGAAGTACATGCCCACAGTGATAGCAACTCATACAGGGAGTAGAAGTACATGCCCCCAGTGATAGCAACTCATACAGGGAGTAGAAGTACATGCCCCCAGTGATAGCAACTCATACAGGGAGGAGAAGTACATGCCCCCAGTGATAGCAACTCATACAGGGAGGAGAAGTACATGCCCCCAGTGATAGCAACTCATACAGGGTGTAGAAGCACATGCCCCCAGTGATAGCAACTCATACAGGGAGTAGAAGTACACGCCCCCAGTGATAGCAACTCATATAGGGAGATGTACACTGCCCCAGGGATAGCAACTCATACAGGGAGTAGAAGTACATGCCCTCAGTGATAGCAACTCATACAGGGAGAAGAAGTACATGCCCCCAGTGATAGCAACTCATACAGGGAGGAGAAGTACATGCCCCCAGTGATAGCAACTCATACAGGGAGTAGAAGTACATGCCCACAGTGATAGCAACTCATACAGGGAGTAGAAGTACATGCCCCCAGTGATAGCAACTCATACAGGGAGTAGAAGTACATGCCCCCAGTGATAGCAACTCATACAGGGAGGAGAAGTACATGCCCCCAGTGATAGCAACTCATACAGGGAGGAGAAGTACATGCCCCCAGTGATAGCAACTCATACAGGGTGTAGAAGCACATGCCCCCAGTGATAGCAACTCATACAGGGAGTAGAAGTACACGCCCCCAGTGATAGCAACTCATATAGGGAGAAGTACACTGCCCCAGGGATAGCAACTCATACAGGGAGTAGAAGTACATGCCCTCAGTGATAGCAACTCATACAGGGAGAAGAAGTACATGCCCCCAGTGATAGCAACTCATACAGGGAGGAGAAGTACATGCCCCCAGTGATAGCAACTCATACAGGGAGTAGAAGTACATGCCCACAGTGATAGCAACTCATACAGGGAGAAGAAGTACATGCCCCCAGTGATAGCAACTCATATAGGGAGAAGTACACTGCCCCAGGGATAGCAATTCATACAGGGAGTAGAAGTACATGCCCTCAGTGATAGCAACTCATACAGGGAGAAGAAGTACATGCCCCCAGTGATAGCAACTCATACAGGGAGGAGAAGTACATGCCCCCAGTGATAGCAACTCATACAGGGAGTAGAAGTACATGCCCACAGTGATAGTAACTCATACAGGGAGTAGAAGTACATGCCCCCAGTGATAGCAACTCATACAGGGAGTAGAAGTACATGCCCCCAGTGATAGCAACTCATACAGGGAGGAGAAGTACATGCCCCCAGTGATAGCAACTCATACAGGGAGGAGAAGTACATGCCCCCAGTGATAGCAACTCATACAGGGTGTAGAAGCACATGCCCCCAGTGATAGCAACTCATACAGGGAGTAGAAGTACACGCCCCCAGTGATAGCAACTCATATAGGGAGAAGTACACTGCCCCAGGGATAGCAACTCATACAGGGAGTAGAAGTACATGCCCTCAGTGATAGCAACTCATACAGGGAGAAGAAGTACATGCCCCCAGTGATAGCAACTCATACAGGGAGGAGAAGTACATGCCCCCAGTGATAGCAACTCATACAGGGAGTAGAAGTACATGCCCACAGTGATAGCAACTCATACAGGGAGAAGAAGTACATGCCCCCAGTGAGAGCAACTCATACAGGGAGAAGAAGTACATGTCCCCAGTGATAGCAACTCATACAGGGTGTAGAAGCACATGCCCCCAGTGATAGCAACTCATATAGGGAGAAGTACACTGCCCCAGGGATAGCAACTCACACAGGGAGTAGAAGTACATGCCCTCAGTGATATCAACTCATACAGGGAGAAGAAGTACATGCCCCCAGTGATAGCAACTCATACAGGGAGTAGAAGTACATGCCCCCAGTGATAGCAACTCATACAGGGAGTAGAAGTACATGCCCCCAGTGATAGCAACTCATACAGGGAGTAGAAGTACATGCCCCCAGTGATAGCATCTCATACAGGGAGGAGAAGTACAAGCTCCCAGTGATAGCAACTCATACAGGGAGTAGAAGTACATGCCCCCAGTGATAGCAACTCATACAGGGAGGAGAAGTACATGCCCCCAGTGATAGCAACTCATACAGGGAGTAGAAGCACATGCCGCCAGTGATGGCAACTCATACAGGGAGTAGAAGTACATGCCCCCAGTGATAGCAACTCATACAGGGAGTAGAAGTACATGCCCCCAGTGATAGCAACTCATACAGGGAGTAGAAGTACATGCCCCCAGTGATAGCAACTCATACAGGGAGGAGAAGTACATGCCCCCAGTGATAGCAACTCATACAGGGAGAAGAAGTACATGCCCCCAGTGATAGCAACTCATACAGGGAGTAGAAGCACATGCCCCCAGTGATGGCAACTCATACAGGGAGTAGAAGTACATGCCCCCAGTGATAGCAACTCATACAGGGTGTAGAAGCACATGCCCCCAGTGATAGCAACTCATACAGGGAGTAGAAGTACACGCCCCCAGTGATAGCAACTCATATAGGGAGAAGTACACTGCCCCAGGGATAGCAACTCATACAGGGAGTAGAAGTACATGCCCTCAGTGATAGCAACTCATACAGGGAGAAGAAGTACATGCCCCCAGTGATAGCAACTCATACAGGGAGGAGAAGTACATGCCCCCAGTGATAGCAACTCATACAGGGAGTAGAAGTACATGCCCACAGTGATAGCAACTCATACAGGGAGTAGAAGTACATGCCCCCAGTGATAGCAACTCATACAGGGAGTAGAAGTACATGCCCCCAGTGATAGCAACTCATACAGGGAGGAGAAGTACATGCCCCCAGTGATAGCAACTCATACAGGGAGGAGAAGTACATGCCCCCAGTGATAGCAACTCATACAGGGTGTAGAAGCACATGCCCCCAGTGATAGCAACTCATACAGGGAGTAGAAGTACACGCCCCCAGTGATAGCAACTCATATAGGGAGAAGTACACTGCCCCAGGGATAGCAACTCATACAGGGAGTAGAAGTACATGCCCTCAGTGATAGCAACTCATACAGGGAGAAGAAGTACATGCCCCCAGTGATAGCAACTCATACAGGGAGGAGAAGTACATGCCCCCAGTGATAGCAACTCATACAGGGAGTAGAAGTACATGCCCACAGTGATAGCAACTCATACAGGGAGAAGAAGTACATGCCCCCAGTGAGAGCAACTCATACAGGGAGAAGAAGTACATGTCCCCAGTGATAGCAACTCATACAGGGTGTAGAAGCACATGCCCCCAGTGATAGCAACTCATACAGGGAGTAGAAGTACACGCCCCCAGTGATAGCAACTCATATAGGGAGAAGTACACTGCCCCAGGGATAGCAACTCATACAGGGAGTAGAAGTACATGCCCTCAGTGATAGCAACTCATACAGGGAGAAGAAGTACATGCCCCCAGTGATAGCAACTCATACAGGGAGGAGAAGTACATGCCCCCAGTGATAGCAACTCATACAGGGAGTAGAAGTACATGCCCACAGTGATAGTAACTCATACAGGGAGTACAAGTACATGCCCCCAGTGATAGCAACTCATACAGGGAGTAGAAGTACATGCCCCCAGTGATAGCAACTCATACAGGGAGGAGAAGTACATGCCCCCAGTGATAGCAACTCATACAGGGAGGAGAAGTACATGCCCCCAGTGATAGCAACTCATACAGGGTGTAGAAGCACATGCCCCCAGTGATAGCAACTCATACAGGGAGTAGAAGTACACGCCCCCAGTGATAGCAACTCATATAGGGAGAAGTACACTGCCCCAGGGATAGCAACTCATACAGGGAGTAGAAGTACATGCCCTCAGTGATAGCAACTCATACAGGGAGAAGAAGTATATGCCCCCAGTGATAGCAACTCATACAGGGAGGAGAAGTACATGCCCCCAGTGATAGCAACTCATACAGGGAGTAGAAGTACATGCCCACAGTGATAGCAACTCATACAGGGAGAAGAAGTACATGCCCCCAGTGAGAGCAACTCATACAGGGAGAAGAAGTACATGTCCCCAGTGATAGCAACTCATACAGGGTGTAGAAGCACATGCCCCCAGTGATAGCAACTCATATAGGGAGAAGTACACTGCCCCAGGGATAGCAACTCATACAGGGAGTAGAAGTACATGCCCTCAGTGATAGCAACTCATACAGGGAGAAGAAGTACATGCCCCCAGTGATAGCAACTCATACAGGGAGGAAAAGTACATGCCCCCAGTGATAGCAACTCATACAGGGAGTAGAAGTACATGCCCACAGTGATAGCAACTCATACAGGGAGAAGAAGTACATGCCCCCAGTGAGAGCAACTCATACAGGGAGAAGAAGTACACGCCCCTAGTGATAGCAACTCATACAGGGAGTAGAAGTACATGCCCCCAGAGATAGCAACTCATACAGGGAGTAGAAGCACACATCCCCAATGATAGCAACTCATACAGGGAGTAGAAGTACATGCCCCCAGTGATAGCAACTCATACAGGGAGTAGAAGCACACGTCCCCAATGATAGCAACTCATACAGGGAGTAGAAGTACATGCCCCCAGTGATAGCAACTCATACAGGGAGTAGAAGCACACGCCCCCAATGATAGCAACTCATATAGGGAGTAGAAGCACACGCCCCCAATGATAGCAACTCATACAGGGAGTAGAAGTACATGCCCCCAGTGATAGCAACTCATACAGGGAGTAGAAGTACACTGCCCCAGTGATAGCAACTCATATAGGGAGAAGTACACTGCCCCAGTGATAGCAACTCATATAGGGAGAAGTACACTGCCCCAGTGATAGCAACTCATACAGGGAGTAGAAGTACATGCCCCCAGTGATAGCAACTCATACAGGGAGAAGAAGTACATGTCCCCGGAGATAGCAACTCATACAGGGAGAAGTACATGCCCCCAGTGATAGCAACTCATACAGGGAGTAGAAGTACATGCCCTCAGTGATAGCAACTCATACAGGGAGAAGAAGTACATGTCCCCGGAGATAGCAACTCATACAGGGAGAAGTACATGCCCCCAGTGATAGCAACTCATACAGGGAGAAGAAGTACACGCCCAGAGTGGAAACACCCACTTGGACATAACTAAAATTAACTTATTAGGTGCCAAATATGATTGCTAAGATCTCAACAGAAAGGGAAAAAATTTTTATTCCGCTTTGCAACTACTATTACATTGTGTGTCCAGCTCAACATGTATAATTTGGTGAAAGGTCCTCTTTAAGGTTCCAGCATGTCCAATTTCGGACTGCTGATTCTTTTGTTCTCATAGATGTCTGGAAGAGGCTCTCTTATAGAAAAAAACAAGGGCACTTGGCTGAACGTTTCTATGGGGAAAGCCGGGCGAGATGGCTGCCAGTGGAACGACCAACTGAACGAATGTTTGTGGAAAGTTTTGCTTTAACAGCTGTAAGGTTGCAGCCAGACAGGTCATGGACGGGAGGTATGTGTCCCCAAGGTGCCAAGCCTTGGTGCTGTAGGACTCGGAAAAGCAGGCTCCAGCACACATAGTGCTGAGAGGTGTTTAATGGGCCCGGATTCTAGGGCCGGGTTTTACGAGCAGCTGAAAGAGCTGGGTGGGATCATCTGCTCACTTACCTCCAGTCCAGATCTTGGAAGGCCTGATTTAAGACTGCTGCGCCTGTCTCAGTCTGTCTTTGTGTGTTGTGCAAGGTGAGCAAGCTTTGCAAGTGCTGCTCAGACTCTGCTGGAGGCAGAGAAAGGCACTTTATTTAAATGGCTGAAGCCGTGCTCCATGGACTACGTGGCAAACTATAGTTATCATTTTGGGATGCATATGATGTTTTGATTTCTTTTTATTGCATTTTTGGGGGAGGTGCGGTTACCAAAAACGAGCAATTCTTCCATTTTGATTTTTTTTCTTTACGGTGTTTAATATATGGTTAAAAAATGTTTGTTTTCTATATATGTATGACTTTTATTGATGTTTTTTTTTTCCTTTTTATAATTTTTGATTGTGGAAAGGGAAGAGGTGATTCAAACTTTTATGTGTTTACTTTTTTTTTTAAAGTTTTTTTTTTAAATTACTTTTCAATGTATTTTTTTAGGAGCCTTAGACCCCTGATCATTTAACTGCTTGTGCTACATACTGAAATACTTCAATATAAAAAATTAAGCCCACCCAATTTGTGACAGGGCATCACAGGAGCACCAAAATGGTGGCAATAGGGCCTCCAGCTTCAATGGCAACTCACTGGCACTCCAATAGATGTCCCGCTGGGATCTAGCCACTTAAATGACGTTATCAAATATTAAAATTGTAATTTAAATGGTTAAACAGAAGCAATCCAAGCTAAAGGTTCTACTAGAGACAGGTGTAACACGGCCAGTACCTGCTGTGTATGAAGAGGGATCAACTCCTGGGCCCACTCTATTATACTCGCACCTTCTCTGGGACTTGCTATTATTTCCTAGGGAGGGTAAGGTGTTAATGGTGGCTCAATCTCTCACTACTATGGAGAAAAACACCAGTACTATAAGCGCGGACATAGCTATAGAGTTTGAAGAGGTAAAATTTGCCCCTATGCACCAGTGCCAATGGTCAAATGCCCCCTTAACATAAAGGAGTGCTAGTTGGGCACTGGTACATATTTTGAATTGGAGCACAATAGGTTATTAGTGTTGAGCGAGCATGCTTGACACTGCTCGGTACTCGCCCGAGCATCACGCAACTCGGGATGTTCGGCGAGCACCAAGCATTTCCGGGTTACTCGGGCGGGAGCTCGGGTCTCCGCCCTGCATGTTTGGCGCTCTTTACAGAGCCAATGAACATGCAGGGATTGCCAGCCAGTCACTGTAATGCCGCAGTCATGTTGTTTGTGGGCATTACAGTGATTGGCTACAGTGTAGGGACAGCGCTGCTGATTTAGGGAGAGATATATCCTGCGAAATAGTTAGTGTAGGGTCTGTAAAGGCTGCCAGATCAAACAAACAGTCCTTCTCAGGACTAATATCCATCCCAGATATCAGGCAAGCAGGCAGGCAGGCTGCATAGGAGACGTTCACTGTTCAGCCGCAAATATATATATTTAAAAAAGTCTGGTATACACCAGTAAATTATAACTGTGGTTTTGCTGTTCCACGGTAAAAAATCTCTATTATCCTGCTTTTGGCATTTTTTGCCGTAAAAAAAAAATAATAGTGTCTCCTGATTGCTCAGACACAAATATATCTGTTGAAAATAGGCTTGTGCAGGCCCGAGAAATACAAGTGTGGTTTTGCAGTTCCACGGGTCAAATCTCTGTATTATCCTGCTTTTTTGCATTTTTTGCTGTAAAGAAAAACAGTAGTGTCTCCTGATTGTTCAGACACAAATATATCTGTTGAAAATAGTCTGGTGTTGGCCCGAGAAATACAAGTGTGGTTTTGCAGTTCCACGGGTCAAATCTCTGAATTATCCTGCTTTTTTGTATTTTTTGCCGTAAAGAAAAACAGTAGTGTCTCCTGATTGTTCAGACACAAATATATCTGTTGAAAATAGTCTGGCGTAGGCCCGAGAAATAAAAGTGTGGTTTTGCAGTTCCATGGGTCAAATCTCTGTATTATCCTGCTTTTTTGCATTTTTTGTTGCAAAGAAAAACAGTAGTGTCTCCTGATTGTTCAGACACAAATATATCTGTTGAAAATAGTCGCTCACTGTTCAGCCACAAATATATATATTTTAAAAAGTCTGGTATACACCAGTAAATTATAACTGTGGTTTTGCTGTTCCATGGTAAAAAATCTTTATTATCCTGCTTTTGGCATTTTTTGCTGTAAAAAAAAAATAATAGTGTCTCTTGATTGTTCAGACACAAATATATCTGTTGAAAATAGATATATATAGTATAGTAGGCCCGAGAAATACAAGTGTGGTTTTGCAGTTCCACGGGTCAAATCTCTGTATTATCCACTTTTGGGCCATTTTTACCTAAAAAAACAGTTTGAGTGTGTCGCTCACTGTTCAGCCGCAAATATATCTATTTAAAATTTTCTGGTATACCCCAGTAAACAATAACTGTGGTTTTGCAATTCCACGGTAAAAATCTCTATTATTCAGCTTTTGGTATTTTTTCCGTAAAGAAAAACAGTAATAGTTTCTCCCTGATTGTTCAGATTGTTTAAAAGAGTCGGGTGTAGGCCAGAGAAATAGAACTGTGGTTTTCCTCTTCCACGGTTCTAATCTACTTTTTATTACCCTTTTTCCATTGATAGTGCGAGTGTAAGCTATTTTACTTCCTTTACAATGGGCAAGGCGCGTGGCAAGGAACGTGGAACTGGACGTTCTGGTGATGGTGCGTGCAGAGGACGGGGCCATGGCCAAGGTGAAAATGTGCCACAACCAACAGCCACATCTTCTCGCTCCCACTTCTTCACCGAATTACTAGGGAAGCACAGGACAACACCAGTATTGCGAACTGATCAGTGTGAACAGGTTATTAATTGGTGTAGTGCCGGCGTCCCTGCCCTCTGCTAGGCAGGGACGCTGCTCCTCTCACCGCTCTGCTCCGTGCCCGGCCTCCTCCCCCCGCTCTGCTGTCAGCGCGCGCTCCGTCCCGGCGTCCTCCTCCTGCTCTGCTCTCAGCGCGCGCTCCTTCCCGGCCCCTGTGCTTAGGGCGCGCGCGCGCTCCCCTCCTCTTAAAGGGGCCGCGCGCGCCGCCCTAAAGAGTCCCCGGCCAATGGCCGGAGGACTTCATCATATATAAGGCACCTCCTCCAAAATGGAGGTGCCCGAGCAATGTTGTTTGCACCTGTGTCTCACCTGTGCTTCAGCCCTCAGGTCCCGTTGCCAGTTTCCTGCCAGTTTCCTGCCAGTTTCCTGCCAGTTTCCTGCTAGTTACCTGCCAGTACCTGCCAGTTACCTGCCTGATTCCTGCCTGAATACTTGTTACCTGTCTGCCAGTCTGAGGTCCGACGGTCTGCCTTACTACTCCTGTCAGTCTGTCTAAAGGACCAGCCTGCCCGCTCACCTGGGAGCGCATATCAGCTACCTGCCTGCTTGCCTGAGGTCCGACGGTCTGCCTTACTACTCCGGTCAGTCTGTCTATGGACCAGCTTGCCCGCTCACCTGGGAGCGCTTCTCCGTTATCTGCCTGCTTGCCAGCCCGGAGGCTCCGTTGTCACGTGCTGTGACCACCAGCTACTCCAGACTCTTGCCCGCTCACCTGGGAGCGCATCTCCGTTACCTGCCTGCTTGCCAGCCCGGAGGTCCCGTTGTCACGTGCGGTGACCATCAGCTATTCCAGAGACTCTTGCCCGCTCACCTGGGAGCGCTTCTCCGTTACCTACCTGCCTGCCAGCCCGGAGGTTCCGCCGTCACGTGCCGTGACCACCTGCTATTCCAGAGACTCTCGCTTGCTCACCTGGGAGCACACATCTACCACCTGCCTGCTAGCCTACCCGGAGGCTCTGCCATCACAGGTCGTACCTACCCCTTACCCAGAGACTGCACTGATCACTTGCCGTAACTCCCTGTCCGTTCACCCAGAGACTGCCACCCGCTCCCTTACAAGGGCCGCCCCCTTGTATAGTAGCTCAGAGGTTCCGCCTCCCGGACCCGTTTCAGTCCGCCTCCCGGACCCGTTACAGTTTGCTCGGGCCATGGAACCCGGTGGCACCCAAGCTCCCTCGCTCTCGGACCTCTGTCTTGAACTGTCCCGTCAGAGGTCCCAACAGGAGGCCATCCTGGGTCACCTGCGGAATGTTAATACTCGCCTGAACACTCTGTCTGATCCACCAACAACCTCCGCCAGTGCCATATCTTGCAATCCGGCGGCTCCGCTGCTCACTAATACTATGGTATCCTACCCCGGACCCCGGCTTTCTGCACCTCCTCGCTTCGGAGGCGACCCCGTCCAGGCTCGGGGCTTCTTGAATCAGTGCACCCTGCATTTTGAACTTTTGTCCTACCAGTTTAACTCCGACCGGGCCAAAATTGCCTTCATCATGTCCCATCTCACCGGGGAGGCCCTGGCCTGGCTGAATCCTCTATGGGAGAGAGGAGACCCCCTGGTGTCCAACTTGCCTGCTTTTCTCACGGCTTTCCGGAAAGTCTTCGACGAACCCGGACGGAAGACCTCATCTGCATCATCGTTGCTACGCCTCCGTCAGGGGAGTCTCACCGTGGGCCAATATGCCATACGGTTCCGTACCCTTGCCTCGGAGCTGGCCTGGGATAACGACGCTCTGGTTTCCGTCTTCTGGGAGGGTCTGTCCGGCCGTATTAAAGATGAACTTGCCGGTCGGGACATTCCTACCACTCTCGATGACTTAATAACTCTTGCCACCCGAATTGACCTACGGTTTCAGGAGCGTGCCAAAGAGGTTACCCGTGAGAGAAGGATTCCACGTTTAGCTCCTACTTTCCAGAAACCCGTCATTCCCTCCATCTCTCCCCAGGTACACTCTCCTGAGCCTATGCAGGTCGACCAGACCAAGATGGTCAAAACCCGTCAGGACTCACGCCGTGCCGAGGGGAGCTGCTTCTACTGTGGCAGTAAGGAGCACCGGATCCGTGCCTGCCCGGAGAGGTCGGGAAACGCCTGTGTCTAGGTTCGCTCAGAGAGGTCCACCTAGACAAGAATAAATCCTCTCCATCCCTGCTGTTGTCAGTTTCAATCATCTACGGGGAGAACCGTTATTTCGAACTAGCCCAACTTGACTCTGGAGCAGCCGGGAACCTTATTTCACAGTCCCTGGTTGAGAAATACCGCATCCCCACCAAACCTCTGGCTGTACCCTTGTCTGTCGCTGCCGTGGATGGGGGCCTCTTACCTCGCCCCATTCAACTCATCACCGAATCCATTACCCTGCAGGTGGGAATGCTGCATTCTGAAAGTATCTCCTTTCATGTTCTGCCTGGACTCTCTCACGCCCTCTTGCTAGGTCTGCCCTGGCTCCAGAGACATGCACCCGTGCTAGACTGGCAAACCGGAGAGGTCCTTCGCTGGGGACAAGACTGTCATAAAACCTGCCTGGTTCCCGTCCATCCCGTCCGTCCCTCTCCTACCCCAGCTAATCTACCTGGACTTCCGATTCCTTATTGGTCTTATGCAGATGTCTTTAATAAAAAGGAGGCAGAGACATTACCACCACATAGACCATACGACTGTCCCATCGATCTGCTACCCGGTACTACTCCTCCCCGTGGGCGTATCTATCCTTTATCCGCTGCTGAGACCCGGTCAATGTCCGAATATATTGAGGAGAATCTGGCCAGAGGATTCATCCGGAAATCTACCTCCCCGGCGGGAGCAGGCTTCTTTTTCGTCAAAAAGAAGGACGGCTCTCTCCGTCCCTGTATAGACTATAGAGGCCTAAACCTGATCACGGTGAAGAATAAGTACCCCCTTCCGCTCATTCCAGAATTATTTGATCGTCTGAGGGGGGCTAGGATCTTCACCAAACTGGACCTTCGTGGGGCGTACAACCTGGTTCGTATTCGTCAGGGGGATGAATGGAAGACGTTATTCAACACCCGGGACGGCCACTATGAATACCTGGTAATGCCCTTTGGTCTCTGTAACGCTCCTGCCGTCTTTCAAGAGTTGGTCAATGACATCTTCCGGGACCTTCTCTACTCCTGCGTAGTGGTGTACCTGGACGACATCTTGGTCTTCTCTCCGGATCTCCAGACTCACCGGAGGGACGTTCGTCAGGTCCTGCTCAGGCTAAGGCAGAACCATCTCTACGCTAAATTTGAGAAGTGCCTCTTTGAGCAGACCTCGCTTCCGTTTCTGGGCTACATTATCTCTCAGACCGGCCTTCAAATGGATCCTGAGAAACTGTCTGCCATCGAGAAATGGCCCCGACCGGAGGGGTTGAAGGCCATTCAGCGTTTCCTGGGCTTCGCCAACTACTACCGCCTCTTCATACCACACTTCTCTTCCCGGACAGCCCCAATTTCTGCGCTCACCCGTAAAGGTACTAATCCCAAAGAGTGGCCACCCGAAGCAGAGGAGGCCTTTCTTTCCCTTAAACAGGCCTTCTCTTCCGCCCCGGTGCTGCATCGCCCAGATGGCAACAAGCAGTTCTTCCTGGAAGTTGACGCCTCCTCCTCTGGAGCCGGAGCGGTACTTACTCAAAAATCATCTTCCGGGAGGATGGTAACTTGTGGCTTCTTCTCTAAACTCTTCTCCTCCTCTGAGCGCAACTATTCCATAGGAGACCGAGAGTTATTGGCCATCAAACTGGCATTGGAGGAGTGGCGTTACCTGCTCGAGGGGGCTCTTCACCCGGTAATAATTTACACTGACCACAAGAACTTGGCTTACCTCCAGCATGCCGAGAGACTTAACCCGCGCCAAGCCCGGTGGTCCTTGTTTTTTGCTCGTTTTGATTTTGTCCTTCATTTTCGCCCGGCTGACAAAAACGTCAAGGCGGATGCCTTGTCTCGATCCTTTCTGGTGTCTGATCTCGAGGAGGATCCGAAACATATCATCGATCCCGCCAGAGTAATGCAGGTGGCTCCCGTGAGTCTAAATCGTCTTCCTCCTGGTAAGACGTTCGTACCAGTACCTGATCGGGAGAAGATTCTACACTGGGGTCATTCGTCTAAACTAGCTGGCCACGCCGGTCAGAAAAAGACCCTCCAGCTTATTACCCGGCACTACTGGTGGCCTAACCTGCACAAGGATGTAATAGACTTTGTTTCTGCCTGTGTGTCCTGCGCCCGCAACAAAGTTCCGAGACACCTGCCGGCCGGCCGCCTCCTACCTCTGCCAGTACCTGCTGCCCCCTGGCAGCATATAGCGATGGACTTCATTACTGATCTGCCCGTCTCTGCCGGTTGTACGGTCATTTGGGTGGTCGCTGACCGCTTCTCCAAGATGGCTCACTTCATTCCACTACCAGGTCTTCCGTCTGCACCCGAGCTGGCTAAAGACTTTATCCGCCACATCTTCCGTCTTCATGGCCTGCCCCGTCACATCGTGTCGGATCGTGGGGTACAGTTCACTTCCCGTTTCTGGAGAGCCACTTGTAAATTGCTGGACGTCACCCTGGACTTCTCCTCCGCTTACCACCCACAGTCTAATGGTCAAGTGGAGCGGATCAATCAGAACCTGACCAGTTACCTTCGGCACTTCGTTAATGCCCACCATTCTGACTGGGTGGATCTCCTGCCATGGGCCGAATTCTCGTACAACAATCACGAGAGCGAGTCTTCCTCCAAATCCCCGTTTTTTGTAGTCTACGGTCAGCATCCTCGGATCCCGTTTCCCGTCTCCACCTCGGCGGACAATCCGGCTGCGGAATCTCTTGTTAACAAATTTTCCTCCATATGGGAGAGTACCCGGTCCGCACTCCTTCTGTCATCCGAGCGTATGAAAAGACACGCTGACAAAAAACGTCTGGACCCTCCTCAATTCCGCCCTGGGGATAAAGTCTGGCTCTCGTCCAAATATGTCCGGCTCAAGATCCCTTCCTATAAGTTAGGGCCTCGGTTCATCGGCCCACTGGAGGTCATCAGTCAGATCAACCCGGTGGCCTATAAATTGAAACTCCCGGCCAACTTACGGATCCCTAACTCCTTCCATGTGTCTCTCCTCAAACCTGTGGTACTTAACTCTTTTTCCAAGTCTACAGGTACGCCTCCTGCTCCGGTTTCTGCTGAGGACGAGTTTGAGGTAGAGAACATTCTTGCCACCAAAAGGGTAAGAGGAAAGACCTTTTTCCTGGTAGATTGGAAGGGGTTTGGTCCTGAGGAGAGAACGTGGGAGCCCCGGGAGAACATCCATGCCCCTCTCATCCTAGCTAAATTTCTGTCTGGCCTAAAAAAGGGGGGGCCTAAAGGGGGGGGTACTGTAGTGCCGGCGTCCCTGCCCTCTGCTAGGCAGGGACGCTGCTCCTCTCACCACTCTGCTCCGTGCCCGGCCTCCTCCCCCCGCTCTGCTGTCAGCGCGCGCTCCGTCCCGGCGTCCTCCTCCTGCTCTGCTCTCAGCGCGCGCTCCTTCCCGGCCCCTGTGCTTAGGGCGCGCGCGCGCGCGCTCCCCTCCTCTTAAAGGGGCCGCGCGCGCCGCCCTAAAGAGTCCCCGGCCAATGGCCGGAGGACTTCATCATATATAAGGCACCTCCTCCAAAATGGAGGTGCCCGAGCAATGTTGTTTGCACCTGTGTCTCACCTGTGCTTCAGCCCTCAGGTCCCGTTGCCAGTTTCCTGCCAGTTTCCTGCCAGTTTCCTGCCAGTTTCCTGCTAGTTACCTGCCAGTACCTGCCAGTTACCTGCCTGATTCCTGCCTGAATACTTGTTACCTGTCTGCCAGTCTGAGGTCCGACGGTCTGCCTTACTACTCCTGTCAGTCTGTCTAAAGGACCAGCCTGCCCGCTCACCTGGGAGCGCATATCAGCTACCTGCCTGCTTGCCTGAGGTCCGACGGTCTGCCTTACTACTCCGGTCAGTCTGTCTATGGACCAGCTTGCCCGCTCACCTGGGAGCGCTTCTCCGTTATCTGCCTGCTTGCCAGCCCGGAGGCTCCGTTGTCACGTGCTGTGACCACCAGCTACTCCAGACTCTTGCCCGCTCACCTGGGAGCGCATCTCCGTTACCTGCCTGCTTGCCAGCCCGGAGGTCCCGTTGTCACGTGCGGTGACCATCAGCTATTCCAGAGACTCTTGCCCGCTCACCTGGGAGCGCTTCTCCGTTACCTACCTGCCTGCCAGCCCGGAGGTTCCGCCGTCACGTGCCGTGACCACCTGCTATTCCAGAGACTCTCGCTTGCTCACCTGGGAGCACACATCTACCACCTGCCTGCTAGCCTACCCGGAGGCTCTGCCATCACAGGTCGTACCTACCCCTTACCCAGAGACTGCCCTGATCACTTGCCGTAACTCCCTGTCCGTTCACCCAGAGACTGCCACCCGCTCCCTTACAAGGGCCGCCCCCTTGTATAGTAGCTCAGAGGTTCCGCCTCCCGGACCCGTTTCAGTCCGCCTCCCGGACCCGTTACAATTGGATAGTGTAATGCACACGCCCGGACTGACTGGCGTGTGCGTGTTTATGTAGTGATTCCACTGTGCAATGAACCGGAGAGTGCCTGGAGGGGCGTAACTAAGTATCTGCCCGATCCGACCAAGGTCGCACGACGTCATACGACGCCAGTGCACCAGGGAGGAACCGAGCAGAGGAACCAGGGTCTACTCCAGGTCAGACTCCGGACACGGCTGTTGACCCACACCGGGGAATACAGGAACAGGCAGACTAGAGCGCAGGCTGGGTAGGGTTCAGTACAGACTGGGAGACAAATTCGAAACTGCAGACGCGGTGGACAGGGCAGAGCAAAGCGAAAACCGCAGACGCGGTGGACAGAGCTGAGCAAAGCGAAAACCGCAGACGCGGTGGACAGAGCTGAGCCAAGCGAAAACCGCAGACGCGGTGGACAGAGCTGAGCAAAGCGAAAACCGCAGGCGCGGTGGACAGAGCTGAGCAAAGCGAAAACCGCAGGCGCGGTGGACAGAGCTGAGCAAAGCGAAAACCGCAGACGCGGTGGACAGAGCTGAGCCAAGCGAAAACCGCAGACGTGGTGGACAGAGCTGAGCCAAGCGAAAACCGCAGACGCGGTGGACAGAGCTGAGCCAAGCGAAAACCGCAGACGCGGTGGACAGAGCTGAGCCAAGCGAGAACCGCAGACGCGGTGGACAGAGCTGAGCAAAGCAAAAACCGCAGACGCGGTGGACAGAGCTGAGCAAAGCGAAAACCGCAGACGCGGTGGACAGAGCTGAGCAAAGCGAAAACCGCAGAAGCGTTGGACAGAGCTGAGCAAAGCGAAAACCGCAATCGCGGTGGACAGGGCTGAGCAAAGCGAAACCGCAGACGCGGTGGACAGGGCTGAGCAAAGCGAAACCGCAGACGCGGTGGGGACAGGGCTCTGTACACACGGAACAGACTAGAAGGGAAAGGCAGAACCAGATACCCACAGGGTACTTGCAGAGAAGTAGCGAGTGGACCACAAACTCACAAACGGAAGTACAGTGACAACGAGCAGGAGTTAGGTACGAGTTCAGACTCTGCAGAAAAAGGGAAAGTACGGACATAGAGAAAAACAAAACAGGCTAGCAGAGTATTCAGACAAGAACAGACACAGCAGCAAGATACAGGAGCGGGTTCACACAGGCCTGGAAATACAGCCTCCAGGATAGGCAGAAGACAACAGGCTAGAAGATAATACAGACAGGACACAGTTCAGACACGGGAACTGATACCGAAGGCAGGAAACATAAACGGGACCAGGCATATCAGTGACCAAAGGCCAACTGACAGAACACAATGCTCAGGCAGGGATTCATTGGAGCAGCTGGGTTAAATACCAGATGGCAGACAGCAATAGGCTGAGGACGCACAAGGGGTGTGTCTGCAGCAGGTAAAAAAAGCAGGAAGTGATCGGGCGCCGCCCTTAAGCAGCAGACACAGAGGCAAACAGACAGCATGGAGGGAAGCCAGGCTAGCAAACTGGACTGGAGATCAAGTGCGCGCTCTTGCACAGTAGGAGATGGGCCACTATGCAAGGACGCCGCCAGGTATGTTACAGATAGCAGATAATACTTCCAGTTACCTGGGCACCAGCACCTCCGGTCTGTCTTCCACACGGTCATCTCTTAGTAGCCGTGAGTCTCGACCGCATACTCCTCCTAACCCTGATGCTCCTTCCTCCCACCTTGCCGAGTGTCGTCAGACAGCAACTGATCCCACACTTGGACACTCTGAAGAGCTGTTCACTGGTCCATTTCCAGATTTGTGCCCCTCGCCTGCTCCGCTTGAAGTGGTGGAAGAGGAGATCCCATGTAGCGATGCCCAAATATTTGAACAGCCACGGCCACAGGAAGTCGACGCTGGCAATTTGTCACAAGAAGTGGACGATGACGAGACACAATTGCCAGGAAGTGAGGAGGAGGATCGTGGTGAGCAAGTGGAAGAGGAGGAGGTGGTGGATGATCTAGTAACTGACCCAACGTGGCAGGAGGACATGCAGAGCGAGGTCAGCAGCACACATGGTGAGGGAGGCAGAGTACCCCAACAGGCTATGGACACCCGGCTGCCCCCAGGCGGCTGGGGACCGTGCGTGGACACCCGGCCGCGGGGCGGCTGGGGACCGAGTATGGACACCCGGCCGCCCCCTGGCGGCTGGGAACCGAGTGTGGACACCCGGCCGCCTGGCGGCTGGGGACTGAGTATGGATACCAGGCCGCCAATGCAGCCATGACGTGGTGGCCAGATTCCGCCTCCACATGCCTAAAAGGCCCAAATTCAAGTGCAAGCTAGCAGTATGGTATTGCAGCCTGCGGGTGGGTGGGTGGCAGGCTGCATATTTGCGCTTGCATTGCAAATAATGGGGGAGGTACAATTGAACACTGCCCTGGGACAAGGACTTGCACGGGGATAGTTGCAAGCCTGCATCTTCTGATGCGGAAAGGATCACTTCTGATGGACACACTTTTAGGCAGTGACCTGGGAGTCAGAGATGCTCCCAGGGGTCTTCCCCATGGTGTTCCCATGTCTTTTCAGCACTGTATGCATGTGTCACACAGCACATGGCCAGATAAGGTTGTAAAATGTTAAAATGACATTTCCCGGTGAATGCATTTGTCACGGTTGAAAGCAATACAAAAGTGCAAAAATGCATAAAAAATGCTACTTGTGAACATAGCCCATGGTGTGGAGGAGTATTTTTTTTGGGTTATTTATTTTACCTTATACACAAGTCTTTACCCTGGAAAGGAACTTTATTAACATATTTCACAGGAAAGTGACGCGCCCCCTGGGCCTGTGCTGTGCAGGGGATACCCGGAGCCGGATCGCTGGGGGTTGTAGTCCTCCGTGGCTGTGACCCGGTCCGTGCCCAGGGCGGTCAAACCAGTGGCAGTCTGAGTGTGATAAATGTCCGACTACGCCACCCGTGGATTGCGGTCAGTGGGGACCGCCGCTGCGCTGCAGACCGCTGAGGCTGATGTTGTATGCGCAGCCAAGTATGGGATGACTCCCCACGGGAGAAGTATTGCCTCAGGGCAGCTAGTGTGGATGATGGGAGTGATGGTGTGAGCGTCCCAGTACTGATGGTGCTGGTGCGGCGATGAAACACAGAGACGTGTGGTGCAGTTCAGGGTCTTTACTTATGGAATAACGCAGACCCTCCCGGGAGTACTGGTTAGCAGTAGGGGCCTGGTCAGTCTGTAAGCAAGTAGGATCTCCCCTGGCCAGGTGGAGTTGTAGGTCTCCCCGACTATCTGCACTCTTTCCTGGCTACCTTGCTCTATGCGGGTAGAAGTAGCCCACATCCCTGAGTATACCGTGTGGTGCTCACCCGTATGGCCGGTGACTTGGGGCCTTCCGTTAGCCTCCGCTTCACGATGGCGGTGCTGGTCCCTTGCTTGTGACCGTGCCTCCGGGCTTCTATGGCCAGAGGACATGGAGTCCCCTGCCGGTTGGATTCTGCTGCTGGACCTGGATGTCCCCACAGCCTCGGACTCCGTGTCCTGGTTTAGTGTCTCCAGCCAGGGCGAGCTTTCTAGCTTCCAGCCTCTGGCACTCGCTCCTGCTCCTACAGAGCTCCTAGTTCTTGCTTTCCCTGTGTCTGCTGTCCTCCAGACCTGACTGCGTCTCTGTCTGGGACTTCACTACCTAATCCCGCCCCAGACCCAGTTTATAAGGGCAGATTCCTCCCCTCCCAGGTCTGGGCGGGCAGTGTTGCATGCTTAGGGCTCCTGACCAGAGAAACCTCCCACTTGCTCTCAGACATAATATTTCTATTACTGTGGCAACCAGACCCCTGGGGTGCCACATTCCCCCCTAGCAAATTTTAGTACTCCGGGACTAAACACATTTTTAAAGAAACATAAATGCAGGGTATAACAATAATACAATAACATATTTACAAGAAGCTTTAGTTCTTTAAAGGTCACGGCGTGTCCGCAACCGGGTGTCCATATCACCCAAGGTGAAGTTTGTGAAACAAGAGGGTGTCCATGTCACCCAAGGTGAAGCTTTAAGCGAAGTAGGGGACCTGTCCAAAGCAAACCCCTTGCGTTGGCCTTGGGCGTGGCTGCAAGGCTGAAGCTAACTACTTTGGGGCACAAGGAGGCCACGCCAGACAGGTTTTCTTTTCCGCGGCCGTCTTCGCAAGAGGCACAATGTGCAACTATCTACAAAACTGTTCCGGTTATCCAGTGTCCATAACCTGTTAGTCCATAAAAATCTGCAGGGTAACTGAGAAACATAATTAATAACAGGCAACAAACATAAACCATAAACAGTTAAACAGATAAATTCACAGTGCATTAGTTTAGATTTTCCAGCGAGCGGGCATCTGACCTCTAGTGACTCTAGTGGACCTACGTAGCTCACTAACTGGTCCTGCACTACAGGGTGTAGGAGGTGTTATGGGCAAGCTGGGCAGCTGTCTGCGCACTCTTTGGCTCACTAGGGGCACGGCAGGCTGACTACTAGCAGAGGGTTGATTCTCCTGCCCTGCTGGTGTGGGCTCTTCTGCCTCCTGGGCCGGCTGCTCTTCCAGCTCTACCTGGTCTTCTGTAGGCACTTGAGGGGCTGGCTGGAGAAAGGTGAGGACGGGCACCACGATAGCGTTGTTTACTTGTGTCCAGGACTGGGGAAAGTCTCCGAGTACGGTGCTGATCATTTCCTCCTTTTCCTCTACGGGTTGAGGGTTTTCCTGATCTTCATCCGTGCTTTGCAACTTCTCGGGGCACTTTTTCAGGTGGTCTCTGGAGACAGTGGCTGTGGTCTCTCCTCCATCCTTGCTGATGACGTACACCTTTGGATTATTGTGGCTTGAGGGCAGTACGGTGTACGGGTCCTTTTCCCACTGGTCGTCCAACTTATGGAGCCGCCTTTTTCTTTTCAAGACCTGCTCTCCAGGTACCAGGGGAACAGCGGGAGCATGTTGGTTATAAGTCCTCTCCTGCCTTTCTCTTGATTGACAGAGACTTCGCTCGATGCTCTCCTGTACTTTCCGGTACTGTTGCTGCCGTTCTGTATCCCAGTCTGCCTCTGGCGAGGTGTCCTCAGGTATCAGGACTCCCATATCCAAGTCAACAGGCAGCTTACCAGGTCTTGCTCGCATTAGGTAAGCCAGGGTACAGTTGGTGGAACCTACCGGGATGTGGTTATACAGGTCCACCAGATCGGGCAGTTTCTCAGGCCACAGACTGCGTTCTTCCAGGGGCAATGTTTTTAGCCGATCTATCACCACCTGGTTCATCTTCTCGCAGAGTCCATTGGTTTGGGGGTGATAGGGCGTTGTTCTTATCTTCTTGCAGCCATACAGGTTGCAGAACTCCTGGAAGACCTCCGCTTCGAAGGCTGGTCCTTGGTCCGTCAGCACTTGGTCTGGGTACCCGTGTGGGCGGCAGAAGTGCAGCTGGAAGGCTCTGGCTGCTGTCTGAGCCGTTAAGTCTTTGACAGGGACCACCACCAGAAACCGGGAGTAGTGATCCACGATGGTTAGGGCGTAGACATACCCGCTTCTGCTTGGAGCCAGTTTAACATGGTCCAGAGCGACCAGTTCCAGCGGCTGCCTGGTGATGATGGGCTGCAGGGGAGTCCTCTGGCTGGCACGGTCCCTTCTTCTTAGATTGCACAGGCCACAGTCTCTACACCACCTCTCAATGGCTCCTCTCATGCCTATCCAGTAGAACCGTTCACGCAGCAGGAACTCCAGCTTCTTCCATCCGAAGTGCCCTGCCCCATTGTTGTAGGCCTCCAGCACCATAGCTGCATCCCGTCTCGGTACCACAACCTGCCAGATCAGCTCATGTGTCCAGGAATTGACCATTCTGCGGCACAACTTCTCCTTGTAGAGGAACAGTCTGCTCTTCTCCGTCCACAGTTGCTTGGTCTCTTCCGGAGCGTCTGGGTCCAGGCGGGCGTCAGCCTGGGTCAGCATCTCCTTCACCAGACGGACTGCGGGGTCACTGTCTTGCGTCTCCGCCCAGTTGTAGTGGGGTAAGGGGTTGAACTTAGCGGATCGCTGGCCCCTCACACGGTGGGAATACTGGGTAATCCCATGACGATGAAACACAGGGAGTTCGATCTCTTCCAATTCTTCTGGATCCTCCCCTTCGTCCGGTAGGTTTGGCATCCTGGACAGGGCGTCCACGTTGGTATTGGAGCGTCCTGCCCGGTATTTGATCGTGAACTCATAATTGGACAGGCGGGCCATCCATCTCTGCTCCAGGGCACCCAGTCTTGCAGTGTCCAGGTGTGTCAACGGGTTGTTGTCCGTGTACACGGTGAACCTGGAAGAGGCAAGGTAATGCTTGAAACGTTCGGTTACTGCCCACACCACTGCCAGGAACTCTAGCTTGAACGAGCTGTAATTCTCAGGGTTTCTTTCCGTGGGTCGCAGTTTTCGGCTGGCGTAAGCAAAAACCCGTTCTCTCCCCTGCTGGATCTGGGACATTTGCGTCTGTGTGGAGGATAAAGGGCTGGCTGTAATCAGGGTACGCCAGGATTTCATCCCCCGTGAGGGCCATCTTCAGCTGGCGGAAGGACTCCTCTTCCAGCTTTTCCCATTTGAAGGGTGGCTTCTGGTTTTTGGCCTTCCTGGACTGGCCTATCAGGAGGTCCTGCATAGGAGCTGCCTTCTTGGTAAAACCGGGAATGAATCTTCGGTAGTAGCTTACCAACCCGAGGAACTGCCGCACTTCCTTTATGCTGGATGGTCTTGGCCAGTCCTTAATCACGGTGATCTTGTCAGGGTCGGGGGCTACTCCGTCAGCACTCACCACGAGTCCCAGGTACTGTACCTTTGGCTTCAGTAGATGACACTTTGAGGGTTTTACATTTAGGCCATAGTTTGCCAGGGCTCCAAACACTTCTGCCAGGTGTTCCAGATGGTCCTCATAGGTCTTGGAATAGACGATGACATCGTCCAGGTATAATAGGACCGTCTCGAAGTTCCGGTGTCCCAGACAGCATTCCATCAACCGTTGGAAGGTTCCTGGTGCGTTGCAGAGCCCGAACGGCATACAGTTAAATTCGCTGAGTCCCATCGGGGTGGTGAATGCGGTCTTCTCCCGATCCGCCTCTGCTACAGGAACCTGCCAGTACCTGCTAGTGAGATCCAAAGTAGAGAAGAAGTGAGCAGATTTTAATGCAGCTAAGGACTCTTCTATCCTTGGTAACGGGTACGCATCTTTGTGTGTGATACAGTTGATCTTCCTGTAGTCTACACACATTCTCATGGTGTTGTCTTTCTTTTTCACTAAGACTAGTGGAGCTGCCCAGGGGCTACAGCTGTCCCTAATTACCCCAGCCTCCTTCATGTCTTTTAGCATCCCCTTGGCGTGTTGATAGTGTGCAGGGGGTACGGGTCGGTATCTCTCCTTTATGGGAGGATGGTCTCCAGTGGGAATGTGATGTTCTACCCCCTTTACTTGCCCGAAGTCCAGCGGGTGTTTACTAAACACTCTCTCGTACTCTTGAACCACCCGGTAGACTCCCTGTTTTTGGTGTGAGGGAGTGGAGTCAGTACCCAAATGCAGTTGCTGACACCAGTCCTCCATTGGTTTCTTAGAGCGGTTACCTTCCTCTGTTTGAGATGGAGGCAAGGGTTCCACGGCCTGTACAGAGTTCTGGTTGATGGTGAACAATTTGGCTAGCGTGGCCTACCGGGACAGGTATACTTCTCTCTCCCCAATATTTATGATGCGGACGGGCACCCTCCCATGACGTACATCGACCACCCCCCGTGCTGTCAAAATGGTGGACCTACTGTCTGAGTAGACGGGTTCTACCATTGCTTGGTAGTCTCTACCTCTTAGACCAATAGCTGCCCGGCACCAAATCATCATCTCACTTTTTGGGGGCATGGCAATAGGGAACGGGTCACACATTCTCACGCTACCTATCTCAGATAGTTCCACCTGTTGCCGTTTCATCAGTGCCCGGATCTCTTTTTGGAGGACACGCTGCTGGCTGGAACTGGCGTTCTTGGCAACCTGTTGCAAAATAAGAATCACCTCTGCAAGACAGTTTTCAATTACGTTAGTACCTAGGGTTATTTTTGGGTGACTCTCGCGACGGTCAATGTCCACAATGATCAGTCCTTGTGCCGGCAGTTCAACTTTACCGACCTTGATGGTCACCTCTTTAAATCCTATCTGGGGCACGGGCTGACCATTGCTGGCTATAATGCTCAGGTCGTCATCTGGGTAGCGGGTTATGTCCGAGTCATTCCAGTACCGCTTGAAGAGCACGTACGGGATGGTGGTGACCTGTGACCTGGTGTCTAGTAGGGCACTCATAGGAATGCCATCCAGTACCACAGGCAAGACCGGACGTCCCCCTACGTATTTGTCACGCCAGTTTGATGGGCCTGATGATCTTAAGTCTGGGGGTTGTCCCTCTACCCCAGGTTGTGCCTGTTTAAATGACAGTACCTTGCCATATGTCCGGGTTGATTGCAGCGGCGGCAGATGGGTCGTCCGTCCTCGTTGTATCTGTCGCTGGGTCTTCCTCTGGCCGGTGGGGTCCTCCTCAGTCGGCGCCACGGGACGTCCTCCGGTCCGGATGCCAGCTGGATCTTTCCTGGAGAAGAGACCTGTAAAAACTGCACAGTTCTGGTTAGCGCGGCAACGCTCTTAGTCAGCTCTTGGACCTGATGGTGCAGGTCTGTAGCCGGGTCATTGTTCAAAGCCTGCGCATCAGCTCCCACAGGCCCTGGAGACAAGGGCGCCGCGTCCTGGTGATAAGTGATAGCAGGGCGCCTGTGGGTCACAGCGCCACCTGGTGCCGGTTCTCGGAGCACCCGGATGGCTCTGTCCTTGAACTGTGCAAAGTCCAGGTCAGGGTCCTGTAAGGCCATTGCCCGCAACTGGGTTCGGTGGGCATTGCACAGTAGACCCTCAATAAATTGTTCGGTCAACAGCTTGTCTTCATTTCCCACGCTGTCAGGGTCTGCCTGCTTAATGGCTCTCAGGGCCTCTTGTAGGTTTAGAGCATAGTCTCTTATACTTTCATGTGCCCGCTGTTTGCACCCGTAAAATCTGAGCTTTATTTCGGCTGAGGTTCGGGTATCAAATGTGTCTTTTAGCCGGGCTAGTATTTCTCTGACAGTCCTCTTCTTTCCAGGTGACCAGGACTTTACCTCCCTTTGGGCTGCCCCGATTAACTGGGCCACCAGGATGCTTACTTTTTGCTCTTCTGTGAGGGGGTATACCTGGAAGAGGCTATCCAGTTTTTCCCTAAAGTCACTTAGGGTATGTGACTCCCCTGAGTACTGGGGTAGCCAGGTTGCCCCCGGGATATAGGGCATGGTGAATGGCATGACCGCTGCAGCGGTTGCGCTGGCGGCCGGTGTGGCGGTGGAGCTCCCCTCGGTATCCGGCATTCTTCTACCCCCCTAGTGGACCGTGGCCTACCTTGCGATGCTCTTCTTCCGTAGGCCGCGGCTCCGCAGTCAATCGTCGGGGTAGAGGACCTGGCGTCGCGCTCCGATGACGTCAGCGTCACTCTTCCTCCCTTCCAGGACCTTGCGCAGCGTCAGTGCGTGGGGCGGAGCTTCGGATCTCGCGCGCTTTCGGCATCCACGCCCCTCTTCTTCCCGTGCGGCGTCCCGAAGATGGCGTCCGAAGGCGGGAAGCAGCTACGGATGGCGGGAAGACGGCAGAAGACGGCGGGAAATGACCCAAGATAGCGTCCGATGGCGGGAAACGGCTCCGGACGGTGGGAAACTTCGCCACAGGTAAGTACAAAAGTTTTTGTTTTTTTCAGGCACGCAGTACCCGCTGGTTGCGAGCACGAAATCCTGCCGACTACGCCAAAGTTGACGCGCCCCCTGGGCCTGTGCTGTGCAGGGGATACCCGGAGCCGGATCGCTGGGGGTTGTAGTCCTCCGTGGCTGTGACCCGGTCCGTGCCCAGGGCGGTCAAACCAGTGGCAGTCTGAGTGTGATAAATGTCCGACTACGCCACCCGTGGATTGCGGTCAGTGGGGACCGCCGCTGCGCTGCAGACCGCTGAGGCTGATGTTGCATGCGCAGCCAAGTATGGGATGACTCCCCACGGGAGAAGTATTACCTCAGGGCAGCTAGTGTGGATGATGGGAGTGATGGTGTGAGCGTCCCAGTACTGATGGTGCTGGTGCGGCGATGAAACACAGAGACGTGTGGTGCAGTTCATGGTCTTTACTGATGGAATAACGCAGACCCTCCCGGGAGTACTGGTTAGCACTAGGGGCCTGGTCAGTCTGTAAGCAAGTAGGATCTCCCCTGGCCAGGTGGAGTTGTAGGCCTCCCCGACTATCTGCACTCTTTCCTGGCTACCTTGCTCTATGCGAGTAGAAGTAGTCCACGTCCCTGAGTATACCGTGTGGTGCTCACCCGTATGGCCGGTGACTTGGGGCCTTCCGTTAGCCTCCGCTTCACGATGGCGGTGCTGGTCCCTTGCTTGTGACCGTGCCTCCGGGCTTCTATGGCCAGAGGACATGGAATCCCCTGCCGGTTGGATTCTGCTGCTGGACCTGGATGTCCCCACAGCCTCGGACTCCGTGTCCGGGTTTAATGTCTCCAGCCAGGGCGAGCTTTCTAGCTTCCAGCCTCTGGCACTCGCTCCTGCTCCTACAGAGCTCCTAGTTCTTGCTTTCCCTGTGTCTGCTGTCCTCCAGACCTGACTGCGTCTCTGTCTGGGACTTCACTACCTAATCCCGCCCCAGACCCAGTTTATAAGGGCAGATTCCTCCCCTCCCAGGTCTGGGCGGGCAGCGTTGCATGCTTAGGGCTCCTGACCAGAGAAACCTCCCACTTGCTCTCAGACATAATATTTCTATTACTGTGGCAACCAGACCCCTGGGGTGCCACAAAAGCAGTTTCAGTTTCGTTTTTGAATGTTTTATTGTGAGCCCTTAAAAGTGGCTTAATACCTCTGACCACGTTGTTGACAGCATTGACCTGGGGGTCAGAAATGCTTCCTGGGGCGATCCCCATGCTGTCCCCATGTCATTTGAGCACTGTCACTATCGTTTTGGGCACTTGTTAGGCTTTTAAAAGACTGCCGGGGGTGCCGCCGCAAAAATGCTCGGGTCTCCCATAGACTAACATTGGGCTCCGTAGGGGGAACCGTAGGGACTCTGGAAAAACTGGATCCCATTGATGAATTGGGTTTCCCTCAACCTCAGTCACAAATATCGTAATCCGCATAAATGTTTGATGCAAAAAGTACCATTTTATTTCTTTTTGATTTTCATAGGCTGCAGAACCAAGTATTAGCCCCATTGAATGATAATGAGACTATTCCTTGTGTGGATCACCGACAGAAATCCAACGGTCAGATTTGTATTTCTGCCATTGAAAATACATGCCAGATGTTAATCCGCCATGTAAGAGATATGTACATGTGGATATTTTTTGAGGAATTTTTTGATGCTCTAAAAGACACCGGAAAAAATCGCTCAAAAACACCTAAAAGACCCTTCCTATTCACTTCTTTTGTAAAACCACTTTGCTGTGGATATGTTCAGTCTTTCTTCTATTTCCTGTTTTTGGAAAACCTCTGGGTGGGAAAGAAGAAAGTGCATGTCACTTTTTTAAAGCGGCGCCTCAAGGAACACTCTCTAATGTAGGCACTTGCCCAATCAAAAGCGTTTGAGGGGAAAAAAAAGAGTTCAGGAAAAGAAAAACTCCACTAAGAAAAGGAGAGTTTCCATTCGAAAACGCATCGTTTTTTTTACCACCTTAATAAAAGTCCATGTGCACATGAGCCTAAAATTAGACTTTTAGCAACGATCATCAATAAGTCAAGTTCTGGTATTGAGTTGGCGCCCCTTTTGACCAATACACAGTATCGACTGTTCTAAATGCTTCTTATTACCTGAAGCACACAAACCTGCTATTTTCTTCCAAAAGAGGCTGCCATTATCATACTGTACATCTATAGGAAAAGGCCAAATTAGTCATGTTTTCCTTTAGAGGAAGCAAAAGCACCAAAGCAAATAATTACATTCGGAAATAAATTCTGGAGGCCAAGCACATAGAACCATGAAACCTAATTATCAATGTGGGGCAGGGTTGTAGTCCCTCGCTCTTTTCAAAGTGATGCTCTGGGTCCACCAGGATCAGAATTGGCATGAAGTCTGCTGAGTTATCTGGTGACAGAAGAGTTAAACATACCCTCATTGGTTTAATTCCTTAATTCCAGAAACATCAGATTTTATTTGGCCGGATGAAGGTAAACATGCACAGAAGGATCTCTCGCCAGTGGATGCTAATTCAGTGTATACTGTAGTCCAAAAGTGAAAAACGACTTGATCTCAGTGTACATCCAGACATAACAAGCACGGCATTAATATACCCGAGAGACCTCTGAGGTGGAGATTCTGTTTCCATTTCTAGTTTCTATTCAGGTTGGATTTTGAGTGGCCATTACTCTTTGTCAAGTTGCTTTTGGCAATTTTTTTTGTGGGTTAATCGGGGTGGCAAAGGGAGTAAAATACCTTTGGGCCACCACCATCTAATATTAGCTGAACAGAGTAGATAAAAGTTGACCACCAGAATGGACAATCACTCTCCAGTGGTTTTGCTATAGGGGTCCAGAGATCGCGCTCACACCAGACCCTTCCCTGAGGAAGGCTACAATCCGAAACACGTGTAGGGACGGGATCTGGCGCCATACCAGCAGGAGGAGATGAATACAGGTACATGGTCTTGCAATTTACTTGCCTATAGGGCTTTATATTATTGATTGTATTTCATATACAGTGGGGAAAAAAGTATTTAGTCAGCCACCAATTGTGCAAGTTCTCCCACTTAAAAGATGAGAGAGGCTTGTAATTGACATCATAGGTAGACCTGAACTATGAGAGACAAAATGAGAAAACAAATCCTGAAAATCACATTGTCTGATTTGGAAAGAAATTTTTTTAAAATTTTGGTGGAAAATAAGTATTTGGTCAATTACAAACAAGCAAGATTTCTGGCTCTCACAGACCTGTAACTTCTTCTTTAAGAGGCTCCTCTGTCGTCCACTCATTACTTGTAGTACTGGCACCTGTTTGAACTTGTTATCAGTATAAAAGACTCCTGTCTGCAACCTCAAACAGTCACACTCCAAACTCCACTATGGAGAAGACCAAAGAGCTGTCGAAGGACACCAGAAACAAAATTGTAGCCCTTCCCCAGGCTGGGAAGACTGATATTCTCCCTTGATCTGGGGCTCCACACAAGATCTTACCCCGTGGGGTCAAAATGATCTCAAGAACGGTGAGCAAAAATCCCAGAACCAAACGGGGGGACCTAGTGAATGACCTGCAGAAAGCTGGGACCGACGTTACACAGGCTACCATCAGTAACACACTACACCGCCAGGCACTCAGATTCTGCAGTGCCAGATGTGTCCCCCTGCTTAAGCCATTACATGTCCGGGCCCGTCTGAAGTTTGCTAGAGAGCATTTGGATGATCCACAAGAGTATTGGGAGAATGTCATATGGTCAGATGAAACCAAAGTAGAACTGTTTGGTAGAAACACAACTCGTCATGTTTGGAGGAGAAAGAATCCTGAGTTGCACCCAAAGAACACCATACCTACTGTGAAGCATGGGCGTGGCAACATCATGCTTTGGGGCTGTTTTTTTTGCCAAGGGACCAGGACGACTGATCTGTGTACATGAAAGAATGAATGGGGCCATGTATTGTGAGATTTTGAGTGCAAACCTCCTTCCATCAGCAAGGGCATTGAAGATGAAACGTGGCTGGGTCTTTCAGCATGAAAATGATCCCAAGCACACTGCCAGGGCAATGAAGGCATGGCTTCGTAAGAAGCATTTCAAGGTCCTGGAGTAGCCTAGGCAGTCTCCAGATCTAAACCCTATAGAAAACCTTTGGAGGGAGTTGAAAGTCTGTGTTGCCCAGTGACAGCCCCAAAACATCACTGCTCTAGAGGAGATCTGCATGGAGGAATGGGCCAACATACCAGCAAAAGTGTGTGCCAACCTTGTGAAGAATTACAGAAAACGTTTGACCTCTGTCATTGCCAACAAAGGATATATAACAAAGTATTGAGATGAACTTTTGTAATTGATAAAAAAAATTATTTTCCACCAAAATTTGAAAAAAAATTCTTTCCAAATCAGACAATGTGATTTTCAGGATTTGTTTTCTCATTTTGTCTCTCATAGTTGAGGTCTACCTATGATGTCAATTACAGGCCTCTCTCATCTTTTTAAGTGGGAGAACTTGCACAATTGGTGGCTGACTAAATACTTTTTTTCCCCACTGTAGCTATTTATTAGCATGTGCCTTCAAGATATACCTTTATCTGTAACTATATTCTTGTCTCCTCCTGCTGTGTGTGTCACCTTTAGTGTCAACTCACTGTGCCTTTTTTAAATATATTTAATAAAGTTTAATTTATTTATATTTTTGGCTATTGGTTAATCTTCAAATTTTGGTTTATTTCTGTGTTTCCACATAATAGCCGGTTTATTGCCTGTTACTTGGTGCCCACTATTTGTATGTTGGCACATAATTTTCTTGTCTGGCTGACAATAGGTTTTATAAGTGTTCAATTGGGTTGAGGTCTGGGGATTGTTGGGGCCAATCCAGCACCTCTACTTCATTGTCATTGAACCATTTCTTTGCCAATCTCAATGTATGCTTTGGGTCATTGTCCTGCTGGAACACTATGTCATTCTTTTCCTGCACATAGTACTCGAATGTACAATGTAACTCATCTTGTAGGATACTCATATATAACACAGCATAGAGACCACCATTGATCCTTGTCAAGTATCCAACACCTTTGGCTATGAAACATCCCCATATCATCAGGCTTTCTCCACCAAACTTGACAGTTCCTTCAATTTCTCCATCTGTTAGCCCCTTTTACCTAGTTTCTTCCAGACCCATTTGCACCCATCAGAGCTTAGTCTATTGACTTTCGCCTCATTGCTCCAAGTCACCCGTTTCCAATCCACTTTTCGTACTTTTTTGCAAACTCGAACCAATGCTTCTTATGACAATATTGAAGTCGAGACTTCTTCTCCTTTTTTTGGCCACCATTCCAGACTTGTGTAACGTGCATCGCACAGTGCTTGTATGGACGTCTGTGATCGCACTATTATGAACCATACGAGTCCCCTCCATTACCAAGTTTATCGCACAAGAACTTATAGATCTTGTGATGAGCCAACTTGCTGACGCCGATATTTTGCCTGGATGTCCACCTTTTGGCTTTTGAATGGATGGATGGATTTCATTTCATATTCTTCCTGTTGTCATGGCACTCACATGATGCAGTTTGGCAATTTTCTTGGCCGAGACAGTTATTGATGAGCCGGATGATGCAGTTTTCTTGGGAAATCTTCTTCATGGCTGCTCCTCAATTCGAACCAGTGACCTTTCACTTGGGAATCAACCTGATAACACACTGAGCTATTAGGAAAGGTAAGAACAGTTTGTAATTTGTAGTTTACAGGAAGAAAAAGATTTTCCCACCACCAGGAGCAAAACAGTAACAATGCAGCGACATGACAAGAATCTGCATAACTAATCATATCTACACCTCTTGTAGACATGATATCTATATCATGTCTACAAGAAGGGGATGAGTAGATTGTACTTCCTAAGGAAGTTAAGGTCGTTTAATGTGTGTGGCAAAATGCTTGAGGTGTTCTACCAATCCATTGTGGCTAGTGCCACCTTTGCGGCAATAATTTGCTGGGGTAACAGTGTGCGTGTTGCTGACGCCAACAAGCTCAACAAACTTATAAAGAAGGCTAGCGCGACGGTGGGCCTACAGCTTGGGACTTTTGAAGAGGTGGTAGAGGATAGGATTAAGAAGAAGTGCAGAGCTATAATGGGCAACAACACACACCCGCTTTATGAACTGTTTGCGAAACAGAAGAGCACATTCAGCAATCGCCTAATACAACTAAGGTGTAAAAAGGAAAAATACAGGAGATCGTTTGTTCCAACAGCTATGGGGGTGTTTAACAAATGTCTGAAAAGCAATGTCTAAAGCATTCCAAATGTTATGTTATTATATGTGTCATGTTCGAGATCTGTGTTCTGCTGCTGTGATACCGCAATTTCCTCCGGGATAAAAATAAAGTATATCTTATCTTATCTTATCTTATATCTTATCTTATCTTATATCTTATCTTATCTTATATGACAAATAGTTGCAAGTCAAATTTATGTATAAGATAGCCAAGATGATTGTCTATAAAATGATGATAGTCTCATGTTCAAAGCAGTAGTGGATGGAGAGATTTGGAGCCTGAAAGTCAAACGTTAAAAACCTTGTTACCCTTTTGCTTGTCACTGTGTATACAGCAGTCTCGGTGTCTCCTATATGATGTATTTACAGCAGTCTCGGTGTCTCCTATGTGATATATACTGCTGATCTCCCGGTACAACTTATTGTTGTGAGTTCTTTACAAAACGTAATAATCACAGTGTCGCCTGCGCTCCAGACCAAACCTTCAATCTGGAAAAGCACTTGCGAGTAGCAACATCATCCATACCACTTAACATCACATCTACACCAAAGAGAAGCAGTTGCAGCCATCGCATTAGGGGGGGTGGTAATTAATTGTTTGACCAAATATAGCAGGATAGATTTAAACTCATAACTTTCTAGGGCTGCAGAGATCCAAATGGCCCCTGGCAGAAAAAAAGATCCCCCACCCCTGCTAAAGCTGGAGTAGTCATAGCAGCCTCTATGGGGCCCAGAGGTTAATGTGAACCACTTTGGTGCATCTTTTTGTAAGGGAAACGCATTGCTTGCTGTTTGGTGCTACTACGTAGGCTCTGATACATTAATTACTGATACTTTGATGCTGTTTCAGTTTCTGGTTATTAGGTCTAATTTTGCAATGGGGCCTCACAAATTTTAGTTATGCCCCTTCATGTTGTCCAGCCGTCACCTCTCCTTAGTTTGCAGATGACAGACTTGCTTGACTTGAATGTGTTTTACGTCTCTATTTTGGGTTTACAATCAGTTCTTTCCACTTTTGGTATAAAGCGGCAATTTGTACATTTGAGTCAGGCTTTTAATCCAGTGGTTTTTCCTGTTTTCTTTTCCTACGACTGTTTTTTAATGTCTTGTTCCAAAAAGCTTCCTTAATTTAAACTGATTCCAGTGCATATAGTATAAAATAGCCGTCTTCATGCCGTCGTATGGATCGAGGCTTTGTGTGTGCCGAATTGGTAATTGGTGCGGGCTGAGAAGTCATAAAGAGAAGGTTGTGCTGACACAATCCTTGGCTTAGGAGTGTGTACAATGTGCAGGATTCTGGCTCTTAAACTGCGGCCGAGAAGACAGACCCAAGGAGAACCGACCCTGCTCATTTGTCAGAGCGGTGACATTCGCACAATGCAGCAGTCTGTGGTTCAGGAGCTGGAGAGATCCTGCTCAGTCAGTCTCAGATCTGGGAAATTAATGCTGGCTCCAACGCTGATGTGAATGCAGTCCATAGCCTGATCAGCTCAATAAGGTCTACTCTATCTGCCCCGAAGAATGAATCAAAGTCCCCATTCACCACCATCATTAATCTCCCCTCTATGTATCCTTTTTTGTTCATGGCAAATGTAGACTATTTCCTATTTTTAATTTTCAATGATCTAAAATGTAGGACACTCATATTTTGTAGCAAGACACCAAAGAGATCTCTGTCCACCTCCCCGACTACTGAGACAGCTAAAAAGAGAAATATTAGAGAATGTGCACACCGAGGGTCCGATTCATCAAGAATCGGAGAAGTTCACGTCAGTCTCAATGAAGGGACATGGCAGAGTAAGAGGAGTCTAAATCATTAAAGCACCACTCTGGTGGATTTTTTTATCACATCTTCGGAGTGGTATCACTAATGTCTGCTCCTAGCATTATACTTACCACCCGGGTTCTGCTGTTCGGTCCAACTCCACCATCTTGTGGCCGCAACTCCTGACTAACGGGAAGCAACCGCTAATGGCACTGGCATAACTAGAGTCCGATGGACCCTGGTGCAAAGCTTAGACCTGGGCCCCCACCGGAACATTGGTCAAATGTATGGGCCCTTGTAGCTTTCCAGATAGTATAAAGACATACATGTTCACCCCCATGTAATAATGTCCTGTAATAATCTTCCCCATCCTGTGCCCCTTACTGTAATAATCTCCACCATCCTGGACCCCTTCCAGTAATAATGCCCCAATCCTGGACCCCTTCCTGTAATAATCTCCACCATCCTGGACTCCTTGCAGTAATAATGCCCCCATCTTGGGCCCCTTCCTGTAATAATCTCCACCATCCTGGACCCCTTGCAGTAATAATGTCCCAATCCTGGACTCCTTCCTTGGCACTAGCATCGGCAGGCCCCGCCATCCCGCACAGGCCCAGGGGCAATCGCACCCTCTGTGACCTGCCATCATTGCGCCCCTGGCGAACAGTCACAAGCTGTCAACGTAAGTCTATGACAATCTCGTTCTGGCCTCATTTCGGCTGTCATAGACTTAGACAGAGAAGTGACTTCCGGTCCGTCCAGAGCGATTCGCCTATAAATGTTAAAAAGAATAAACATCTGCACAGCAATGAAAAAAATGACTTGCTGTTCATAGGTCCAATCTTTTGAGCCTATTTTACCAGCTTCATGTTTTTAAAGACGTCAAGCAGTTAAAAGAAGTGACCGGTCTATTCCATAAACTGCGTATTATCTCACACAGAGCAAGTAAAAAAAAAAAATCACGGGCTGCAAAGCCACAAAAAAAAAAAAACTTTTAGAAAAAACACAGTTTCCCTGAAGCATTTACTGCTTGAAAAACTCGGCAAGTATGCCGGCGTCTAAAATCCGGAATCCGCCTGAAAAGGCAACAGACAAGTGCTTTCCACATGTTCTGTCTTATGTCACTTCTTCTAACCGCTTTAGAGTTTGGAAAACCTGGAACGGTAAAAAAAAAAAAGTGTCAAGCTCATTCTTCGGGTGGTTTCTGCTTAACAGTATTGAGTGAAAGCCGCCGGCAAAGCCACCTGAAGAAAATGACCGCCTGAAGTGGCAATGCTTGGAAGACATACCGTTAGGATTTGTTCACACTGAGTTTTTTAAGGAGATTTTGGAGCAGAATCTGGCTGTGTGCCAGATGCTGGCAGAGTTTTCATTCACACAGCCGCTTCAGGAAAAAGTAATCCGCTCAAAGTGGATCCGCTGACGCCGTCTTTTGTCTTTGTACTATATGTTCTGTTAAGAAAACAGAGAATGAACCTGATACATCTTTTAAGCGCTCCAGATTTCTCAGACCCGAAAGGCATTAAAAGAATTAACAAAAGCCCCTCTGGGAATGGAGCGGCATTGAGCATGTGCGACCACTGCTCTACTCATTGTCTATAGGAGCGGTGGTCACACATGCTCACTACTGCTCTATTCACAACTGGGGTCTAAGTAGACAGAATATTCTGATATCATGGGTTATTTTTTCAAAGCTCATCTAACAGATATGTCAGGATATATTGAGCCAAGACAAAAGAAAGGGAAGGATTCTGTACTACCAGACACATTCCATAACAATGGTGTAAGAAAAGTGGGTCACTTTTCTCACCCTAAAAAGGGGTTTAACTGGGTACAGGTAATGGTGCATGCTGGATCCCTTTTTTGAAGGGAAATTTAAGTGAGTAAAAAATGGTAATTTTGGTATTTTTTTTCTATTACTGGTTAATTCATCAGACATTGATGGATGCAGCGATACCAAAAAGGTTTATTTTTATTTTATTTCTATATTTTTACATTGGAAAAAGGGCTGATTTAAACGCTTATGTCATTCTTTTTTTTCAATATTTTTTTATGACTTTTTACATATTTTTTTTGTCTTCCAGGACTTGTCTCCCATCTGGGACGTCATTGGTCAGCAATTGCACAGGGAGCTGCCAGCAGCGGATCTTGATGTTTTTTGTGCTCAAGTGCATTCAGCGCAGCAGAACCTTCCTCAGACGACCATTAATAACCTCACTGATAGCAGTGGAGGCTCAAAGTGCCGGGATTACTGCACGTGGCGCTCATACACCATACTGAATAAATCCAGAGGTTCTGAAAATTTTGCTTGCATTTTTTCATCACTTGCAGATTACTAACGTGTCTCCATCCTGTGATTTCCATAATTCCACGACATTTTCTTCTTGATGACACAATGTTGAAGAATGTATTTTAGTTTCTTACTCTAAGTTTGTATTAGCTTTGGTCACTGACCCGGGGGGTCTGCATTAATTTTAGGGTCTGGTCTCTATGATAAAATATGGATTGTGATCTAGGTTCTGCAGTCATTATTTTGGGGTCCATTTTAGGCTCTCTAGTAATTTTGGGTACGTTCTGGGGTCTGTATTAATCTTGGTCATGATTTGGGCTATGCATTATTTTGGTGTTTGACTTGCGGTTTGCATCAATTAGTTTTGGGTCAGGTCTGGAATCTGAATACATTTTTGCTTCTAACCTGGGGTGTACAATAATTTTGGATTCTGGTCTGATGTCTATAATATTTTGGGGTCTGCATTAATTTTGGGGACTTTATTTGGAGTCTGTATCATATTAGTGTCACGGGTGTGTCATAGGTGACAGACAGTCGCCCTGCAGTTGGTTGCAGGAGATCTCTACGTTTGGCATTAAAGACATCTTCTTAGAGGCTGTTTCTAGGATCCAGCAGCTACCTTCCTCTGGCTAATAAACACCCTTTCTAGGTGTATAAATACCTGCTGTGTTTCAGAGGGAGGTGCAGGCGATATTCATTCCTACTTGTGAAGGGTTTAGCAAGAGAAGTACCTCGTCCTCTCTGGATCTTGAGGACGTGTGCACATTTGTCTGGAGTTCGTCTAAAGCTAAGCAATTTCCCCCCTGTTTGTCCACCCCTGTTGTCTACAGTGTTTAGTGGAGATCGACTAGTGCTCATCTCCCTTCTTCCCTAGCCTTAGTCATAAGTCAGGGAAAAACAGGGCAAAGCACACGTGGCGATTGGGGAAGAGCCAATACAGGGACATTAGGGATGACAGGGTGACGCTAGATCAACCTAGGAGGTCTCCACTTCCCCCCTTTCCCTAGAGTCTGGGCTCCTTTTCCCTCTTTCCTTTGTGTTGCACTAAGTATTTTCCACACCTTGTGTGACAATTAGGTTCTTATCTTGGGATTGTGTTAATTCTGCATTATTTATTTTGTGGTCCGGTTTGGGCACTACAATAATTTTGCATTATTTTGGTGTTTGATCTGTGGTCCACATTATTTTGGGGTCTAGTCCAAATTCCGAATTAATTTTTGGTTCTGACCTGGGATCTGCATGAATTTCAGAGTCTTTATTATTTGTGTCCATTTTCTTTCTGCACATATTTATTTTCTATATTGAGGTTACATTCTTTATTGAAATATCATTCACTTGCAAAAAACAGATTTCAATGTTATAGCTAGCAGTATTTATAATCCTAATCCAGCTGCCATATTAATCATTGGTTCACACCAGTTACTGATAATAACACTACAGGATTTTACTTCTTAGATTTCATAATTAGAAGGTATTGGAATATTCCGGTACTGGAGTGCTCTAACCACAACGAGCTCTGTGACGCAATTCAATGTCATATGATATCTGTTTCCTTAATCATGTCTGATGGTTCTACCTAAATATCCAAAGGTTTATTGCAAATTCTGTAATAAAATCTGCGGTGAAAGAATTCCCTCACTGTGACTTTCACTTCTGAGGGTGAGTGTACTCGAGCTTTTGCCTGGAGAAGCTGTTGTCAGCCATACATTTTCTATGTTATATTTTGCAAAGACGAGTTATCGATGGAAGAAATGGTCACGGTGGTCTGGGCCAAAGGTGAAATAAAAGGGAAAATTAATGACTATGATCATCAAAATTTGTGACTGGTAAGAACCTGTACCTTATACAGACATATAAAGTGGCGTAATTAAAGTCCTATGGGCCCCTGTGCAAAATTTGTTGCTCACATCTATGGGTCACTGTAATAATGTCCCCCATCCTGTAGCAATGCCCCCAGTCCTGTAATAATGTCTCTTGTCCTCTAATAATGTCTCCCATTCTGTAGTAATGACGCGCCCCCTGGGCCGTGGGGTACTCGGTAGCTGGGCCGGTTGATGCTGGGGGATGTCACAGTGGCAGTGACCCGGTCCGTGACCCAGGGCTGTCAATAAAAGGGGAAAAGTAAAAGGGGAATAATGTTTTTATAGATAATGTTCGTGACGCCACCTCTGGTATGTGGCTATATGGGGCCGCCGCTGCGGTGCAGATCCTCTGGAGCTGATGGTGACGCAGCAGCGTTGGTTCAGCTCTCCACAGGTAGAGCTTAGCTCCAGGGCAGGATAGTGATGTTATGAGGTAGCTGTTGCTATGCTGTGTAGTGCAGGGCTGGTGATGGCGCAGCAATAATTCCATGACACAGTGGGGTGCAGTCTTCAGATTTTACCCCGTTCTATGTTCCTTCCTCGGTCGTCTTCCTGCGCTGGCTCTCGCCCTCCTGCCCTGTGCCTCACAATCAGTGTACCAAGCCGGTAGCCTCGGATCTTGTCGGGCGACGTGCAGTCCCCTGGGCCGTATGCAGCCACCTTTTCGGCTATGTAATTGTGGGCAGCTGCACCTTGAAAGTACAGCAGCCTCCGGTTATGTAGCTGAGCCTGATTCTTCTCCACTAGTTTAGGGGCCGATACCCTCTGCGGCCTGATCCCTCCACGTCCATGTAGATTCGGGCGTACGGGTGTCTTCCTGCACTCACCGTGCCCCTAGGATCCCCTCTGTCTCTGGAGCCTTCCTTCTGCTCCCATCCTCTCTCACTCTTTCCTGGGCTTCTCAGACTAGGCCCGCTCTCCTCTCTCCTGAGTGGAGCTCCTTCTGAGCTCCCACTCCAGCTCTCTCTCCTCACACTGCACTCCTGCTCCCAGAACTGGAGCAGGAGACTGGCTTGTTCTAGAACCTTCTACCTTCTTTTTATACTCTTTCCTGACGGTGCTCCCTTGATCTACTTCCTCCACCCACACCCACTACATGGTTCCCCCTCTCTTGGTTCCCCCCCTTTCAACCAGGGACAGGGCTCAGCAGTGGATTCATGCATCTTCCCCCTCCTGCTGGTCTGGAATTGTGTAGTGTTGGATGCAGGTGGGTGGGTCCCGGGTAGTACTCCCTCCTTACCTGAGAGTGGGGTACCACACCTCTGGGTGAGATGCAGTATCTCTGTGGTGACTGAACCCACAGGGCACCAGAGTAATGTTCCCAGTCCAGTAATAATGGCCCCCCATCCTGTAATAGTGTTCTTTGTTCTGGCACCTATCCTGTAGTAATGTCCCCTGTCATCTAATAATATCCCCCATCCTGCAATAATGGCCCCCATCCTGGGCCCTTTATTTAACAATGTCCCCCATACTGCTGGCCCCCATAATTTAATAATAGCCCCTGTCATATAACAATGACTCCCATCCTAGCTCCATCCTGTAATAATGGCCCTCATCCTGGCCATAATGCCCCCCCGATCCTATAATGTTGGCCCCTTTACCAAACCCTTTACTTATTGATGTCTCCCATCTCGGTCTCCATCCTTTAAGAATGGCTGCCATCCTGTCCTGGGCTATTTATTTAATATGTCATGCTAGGTATGGGAAGGACCCAGTGAACAAAGATGGGAAAAGGGGGAAGCCCAGCAACTAGGGAAAGGGAGAGTGGAGACCTCTAGGTAGATCTAACAACACCATGGCTCTCCTATCATCCCTAAATAGGTTCCTCACCTATCGCCAAGCAGGATACCTGTGACAAAGACTCTTGTCAGATGTGTCTGGTCAGCAACTGAATCTATCGTGTACCTGAGAGAAGCTGCAGCCTATGGTCGCCCTGAGTAACGGTTCCCCCAGGATTCCAAAGAATTCATGAAACCCGTCTCGCCCTATCTGAGCCTAGCGGCGTGCGTGTAGCATACCTAAAACCTGGCTGTCTCTAGAACTGGGCCCTAGGTAGGGAGGAGGAGGTGTGAGCACTAGTTAGCCCTACTGCAACTAAAGACAAACAAGGTAAACATACAAGGGGAGACACTTAGCTTTGAGAAGACACCAGAGAGATCTCGACTACTATCCTCAAAGGAACTCCAAGAAGAATCTAGCCGACTGCTAGCACACCGGACCTGAACAGAGGAATTTTACTCTATCATCGACGATTCTCTGGAGAAACTGTGGGTATTTTAAAGATCCAACAAGGATTTGTCAATTAGCAGCAGAAGGTGGAGATCACCGCTGGGTCCTAGAGAAGGAGGGAAGATGAAAGGATCAAGAAGGTGTCTGCAAGGCCAAGTGCAGCAACCTTCTACAACCTGATCCAGAATGACTGTCTGTCAAACCTGACACACCCATGACATCATGTCTCCGATCCTGTCCTCCATCCTTTAAGAATGGCCCCGGTCCTGGGCTCTTTATTTAATCATTTCGTCCATCCAGGCCCATGCTGTAATAATGTTCTCCATCCTGGGCCCCTTCCTGTATTAATGTCCCCTATCCTGGCCCCCATCTTGTAATAATGTCTCCCCCTCCTAGCATCTTCCTGTAATAATGTTCCTTCTCCTGGACCCCATTCTTGTCTTAATGTCACTCATTCTGTAATAATGTTCACCTTCCTTGTCTATTCCTGTATTAATGTCCCCCCTCTCGGGCCCTATCCTGTAATAATGTCCCCCATCTAGTAATAATGGCACCCGTCCTGAGCCTCATTGTGTATTAATATTCCCCTTCTGGTCCCTTCCTGTAATAATGTTCCCTCTCCTGGCGCTCTCCTTAAACACATTTCAACACAATAAAAATACAAGATTTTTCCCACTGTTTCTTGCTTTCACAGCAAGCAGTGTCCATTTCCTCCTCCGTAGGCGGCACTGGGAGGTGAGTGGCACTTGGCAGTAATGTGCACCTTCAGTCCTATTGTGGACAGGACTGCCATTGTACAGTGTTATGGAATATGTTGGTGCTTTATTAAATATAAGATTTTTTTCCAAACAAAAATATGAGGTTTAGAAAAACCAACATTTTTTTGCAAGTTGTTTTGTGAACATTGTGATGAGTCAGATTTCATTCCCTCCATAAATACAGAAGATTTGTGGTAGGCGTTGGACAACGGCTCCTTCGTCTGTGACTGGCGGGTTTATGAGTCTTAGAAGGAACGTGATGTTATTTAGAATTTGTTATCTGGGCGAGACAAAAAAGAAAGTGATGTTTTATGTGGGTCTGACTTTATCTGACTCCATCATGAACGGTCAATGGGATTGTTATATTCACAACAACCAGCATGGAGAGATCACTTTCCAACTACGTGATCACAACCAGAAACCAACGTGCCGATCTGCATGTATACAAGAGGATATACAATACATCCTCTTCAAGGAATCTTATCATAGAAAGGAAAAATATCTGTAAATAGGTCGAATAGGAAAGGTTTCTCTTAAATTATTACTGTTGTTTCAACGAGCTTTGCATAAATTTATAGCACACGCAAATATAAGAAACTTCTTAATACTTTTTTCTTCACATATGAGCCACTTTCCACCCAACTGCCTCCTGATTATTCACTCAAATATACAGCTAAAATCTGTGTTGCTCAAGACAAGAAGCGGTATCACATTACAGCTGTGTGTTTAAAGTCTATCGAGAGGGATGTGAGGAAGGAGGAGCGTGCGAGAGGAAGGTTGCTTTCTAGTAAGTGTTTTATCTCATCCCACAGCTGAATTCACAGTTACACCGCTCAATACTGCTGTAGAATGTACTCCATACTGCTGCTGATTTTAAACAGGAGGCAGGAGAGGAAAAATCCTTCATGTCTCCTTGTGCTTTGTCCATCCACTAGCTCAGAGACAACTGAAAATAAGAGATATAGCCTGCAAAGGGGTGAAAATGCAAGGTACAAGTGAGATAACAGCCAGAGATAGTTATTTTTCATCGTCACCCTAAATGACCAGTACTTTTAAAATTTTCAAAAAATGGCAATTTTTTTTCCCCAAATTTGCAGTAGATAATAAGGCAGTTTGCCATATGTCCATTTCAAATATATATTAGGAATACCTAAAGAAAGAAACTGGAATATAAGTTGGTATGCATATGTTTCGCCCAGGGGGATATAGGGGACTCGGTACCTGGGCCTTTTACCTTGTTTAGTATGTCACGACAGTCGGCTCCTGGGCCCGTACTCGGGGGTCTCTCTTGAAAAAGGGGTTTTTGGTCAGTAAGAGTTTTTGTCTCGTGATGCCACCTGTGGTTTCTGGTAACGGATACCAGCGCTGCTGCAGACCTCCGGGGCAGGTCTTAGGGCAGCTGGGTTGGTGCGGCTCTCCACAGGCAGAGCACAGCCCCAGGGCAGTGTAGGTGCAGATGGTGATGCTGGGTGTTGTAGTAAAGACTAGATGGCGCAGCAGGAGTAACTGACAGAGACAGGAGATTCACTTCAGTACCTTTACTGGTGCAGATGTCAGGTACGGCCCAGGGTACTCGGTAGGAAGGGTGCACTTCTGGACTCTTCCCAGTGAGCGGGTTGTAGGCCTCCTGGTCCGTTTCTCCCTCTCTCTAAGCTTCTGGCCAGCCTGCAACTGGGCCTAGCTTCTGTGTTGTGTTGTTCTCTCACCTGTCGCTTGGTAGTAGGACCTTTTTCCTGCAACCACTATCCCTGGACGCTGGGGCCTTCGTGGTTCCTAGTCCTGTAAAGGGTTTAGCTTCCGGTCGACCAGGGGTCTGGAAGCCTCCTGGTATGCTGGTTGTCCCTACTGGGTGTAGAGGACCCTGTAGGCGCGGACCCGGTGTCCGGTTTGTATTCTGGGGTGAGCCTGTGATGCTCCTCTGCCCCCTTAACTCCTTTCTCCTCTCCTCTTTGCCTCCGGCCACACTCGGGACCCTCAGTACACAGCAGCTCATGTGCTGCTTCTTCACTGGTCTAAGTGCCAGCACACTGTCTGACTTTCTGACTGCCTAACTCCACCCTCCATATATATATCCCTAACAAGGCTCCCTCTGGTGGTATGAGGTGGAAGGGTGGAGGTTTTTGTAATGTAGTGAGGGCCTCTTGTGGAGAAGTCCATCCATGCACCCTTTTGGGTCCTGTGGTACTTGTAGTAGCAGGATGCCACACATACAGCGTGTAGGTGCATGTTCACACTGGCCACTAAACAGACAAAATCTAAGATAAAAACAAAGTTAGCAAAGTAAGTAAATAAATAGCAATAGTCCATGAACATAATGCAGTATAGGGTACTTGGTTAACATAATTTTGATAAAATGTAAAAACCGTCCAACCATGTCACGGTGACCCTATTCGGGATAGTTCAAACCTCTAGTATTAAAACCTTACCATATGTCTAAATAATGTAAATGTGAATAAGGGCTGAGAAGGACCAAGGCCTCAACCAGTGGACACCCAGCCATGGGGAACTATATAAATGTAATGTCCAGTTCAAAGAAAAGGGAAGCCAAATCCTTATTTGCATATACCATATGTCATTTAGAGATATGGTAAGGTTTTAATACTAGATGTTAGGACCATCCCGAATAGGGTCATCGTGGCATGGTGGGATGGCTTTTAAGTTTTTTTGATCAAAATTATGTTAACCTACAGTACAGACCAAAAGTTTGGGCACACCTTCTCATTTAAAGATTTTTCTGTATTTTCATGACTATGAAAATTGTACATTCACACTGAAGGCACCAAAACTATGAATTAACACATGTAGAATTATATACTTAACAAAAAAGTGTGAAACAACTGAAAATATGTCTTATATTCTAGGTTCTTCAAAGTAGCCACCTTTTGCTTTGATGACTGCTTTGCACACTCTTGGCATTCTCTTGATGAGCTTCAAGATGTAGTCACCGGAAATGGTCTTCCAACAATCTTGAAGGAGTTCCCAGAGATGCTTAGCACTTGTTGGGCCTTTTGCCTTCACTCTGCAGTCCAGCTCACCCCAAACCATCGCGATTGGGTTCTGGTCTGGTGACTGTGGAGGCCAGGTCATCTGGCATAGCACCCCATTACTCTCCTTCTTGGTCAAATAGCCCTTACACAGCCTGGAGGTGTGTTTGGGGTCATTGTCCTGTTGAAAAATAAATGATGATCCAACTAAACGCAAACTGGATGGAATAGCATTCCGCTGCAAGATGCTGTGGTAGCCATGCTGGTTCAGTATGCCTTCAATTTTGAATAAATCCTCAACAGTGTCACCAGCAAAGCACCCCCACACCAACACACCTCCTCCTCCATGCTTCACGGTGGGAACCAGGCATGTAGAGTCCATTCGTTCACCTTTTCTGCGTCGCACAAAGACACGGTGGTTGGAACCAAAGATCTCAAATTTGGACTCATCAGACCAAAGCACAGATTTCCACTGGTTTAATGTCCATTCCTTGTGTTCTTTAGCCAAAACAAGTCTCTTCTGCTTGTTGCCTGTCCTTATCAGTGGTTTCCAAGCAGCTATTTTACCATGAAGGCCTGCTGCACAAAGTCTCCTCTTAACAGTTGTTGTAGAGATGAGTCTTCTGCTAGAACTCTGTGTGGCATTGACCTGGTCTCTAATCTGAGCTGCTGTTAACCTTCGATTTCTGAGGCTGGTGCCTCGGCTAAACTTATCCTCAGAAGCAGAGGTGACTCTTGGTCTTCCTTTCCTGGGGCGGTCCTCATGTGAGCCAGTTTCTTTGTTGCGCTTGATGGTTTTGGTAACTGCACTTGGGGACACTTTCAAAGTTTTCCCAATTTTTCGCACTGACTGACCTTCATTTCTTAAAGTAATGATGGCCACTCGTTTTTCTTTACTTAGCTGCTTTTTTCTTGCCATAATACAAATTCTAGCAGTCTATTCAGTAGGACTATCAGCTGTGTATCCACCTGACTTCTGCACAATACAACTGATGGTCCCAACCCCATTTATAAGGCAAGAAATCCCACTTATTAAACCTGACAGGGCACACCTGTGAAGTGAAAACCATTTCCGGTGACTACCTCTTGAAGCTCATCAAGAGAATGCCAAGAGTGTGCAAAGCAGTCATTAAAGCAAAAGGTGGCTACTTTGAAGAACCTAGAATATAAGACATATTTTCAGTTGTTTCACACTTTTTTGTTAAGTATATAATTTCACATGTGTTAATTCATAATTTTGATGCCTTCAGTGTGAATGTACTATTTTCATAGTCATGAAAATACAGAAAAATCTTTAAATGAGAAGCTGTGCCCAAACTTTTGGTCTGTACTGTATATTATTTTCATGAACTATTGCTATTTATTTATTTACTGCAGGGTATTTGCTTACTTTGTTTCTATCTTAGATTTTGTCAAATATATGTTAGGTCTTGTGGACCAGTAATATGACAGGTTCTCTTTATTACAAGAAGTTTTTTGCTATCAGTAGAATTACCCCTCCTAAGCTGTCCATATGGGCACGTAGGTCATAGGAAGCTGAAAAAAATGATACCTTGATATCTGCAATCCGATGTCTTATTCCAGAAAGATACACATTTTTCTTAATATGTAAATGAGCTGTTAAGATCTATGGGCCAGACATAGATCCCCCTGAGAAACTGCCTCCAGAGCTTATTTTAAATGAAAGGGGGCATTACTAAAGGGAGACATGTAATGATTGACAGGCTGCTCTCCTGATCTACATGTCTCACACTGGTAACGCATCCTTTCAATCAACACTAACGTATACCAATGTATTTTGATCATAAAAGCCATCCCACCGCAACAAGGTGTACCCAATAGGGATGGTCCTATCCTGTCTGAGCTAGGCATTTTCATCTATATAGCTTCATATATATTCATGAACAGTCGGGCCCCTGTCCTGCTATGCCCTTATTGAGATGAGCTACCACAAGGTACACCTTATCACTGTGCAATGGCTTTTTGATCAAAATAGTATAAAGTAGGTACTGTGGTAAAGCGACATGCTTGGCAGTATGTGAAGGAAGACAAGGAACACTGTCTCTTTAAATTTCGGGTTGATTTATTAAAAGTCATAAATCAACCGGGAGTCTATAAAGTAAACATGGCCCATTTGGCATAACAAAATACAAAGATGCAGCATAGTCTGTAAATCGGCCGGGGTCCGGCCACTCAGGGTTAGGCGCACACTGTTTAGCTCAACACATGTGAGCTCCTCTCTGGAGCAGGTTTCTCCTGACACTGAACACACCTGAGTGTAAAGGCTGGCTATTTAAAGCCCAGGCCACTCCCTGGAGTGGAGATATGGTGGATGACTTCCCTTCCTGCACTTAGCTATCCACGTAAAAACATGTCCTTGTAAACCTGGCTCATTAACCCTCTCTGCTCCTAATATGCAGGAGCAAGTTCCATGTTTCACATCACTGGGGCTAATAACCTCAGTGAAACATATCTCCCCTCTGCCACTCTGTCAGTGACTTTGTCACTGTACCCTATGTTATTTACATTTACTATTTACTTTTTTGGTATATTATCATTTTGTTTTGTTCTTTTGAGAGGGCGTGTTCCCCAAACAACCAAATCTGGGGAGAGAAGGATCAGGCTATTAGAATTTCATTGGCGGATCCTTTTTTCAGGGTAAAGAAGCCACTGCCAGAAGTATCTGGCAGCGGCTTTCTCCGAGCCGAGAACTTACGTGTATGGAGCACTTGGGAGAGTTAGCTGTCTGCAGAACAAGCGTTCATCCAACAGTTCTCTCGTGTGTATGGCCAGCTGTAGAAGGCTTTAAAGTTCCCTTCACCAGTGCTGTAAACTCTTTAACATGACGAATACAGCTGAGCTCCTGCTTGCTCAGGTTCTCGCTCTCGCACTAAGCCTGAGTGAGCAATTACTTACGGTAATGCTGTAGGAATGTGCTGCTCTAAGCAATAACCAGTGTTGTGTCACTTACAAAATATTAACAGGAATCAGATATCACACACAAAGCAGAAAAATAAATACATTTTTCACTCCTGGAAGTTCGGAGGTCAATGTAACCAAAAAATGTGTAGGATTTCAAAAATACCAGAAAAAAAGGAAATTCATCATTTTTGCAAAATGATGTTGGTGGACACAAAATTGAACGCATACTCTAACATTCCTCAGCACTTTCCCTCGAAATTCTTCTGTTTACTTTACTTTAGTTTCCACCTCGAATATTATGACTTGCAGCTTTTGAGGAGAACAAAAGCATTCCTCTGCGGGATATCCATTTCATCCAGGATGCATTAAGCGCCGTGATTAAACTCCATGTTTCCCTAACCTGTACACGTTCTGTTTATGCAGAAGGATTGGATGGCACTATCCATTAGAAAAACACCTTTAATTAGGAGCTCAAATAAACGATTAGCTTTTTTCATTTTGTCAGAAAGGCCCCTAAATCCTGGTCGTCTATGTAAGAATCCCACGCCGGGGGCATAAAGAGACGCGAAGAGAAATTCGCCTTTTACCCATGAAGTGTTTTATATCTTGAAGCAATCAATAAATTATGAGATAACAAATTGTAAAGTTTTTTTCCAATCTTTTGTTCCCATATAAAGTAAAAGTTTTTTGAACTTTTTGATGTGTTAGATTAAAACTTTCTTCGTGTTTCAAGGGGTAGTCTCCTCTTGACGATGCCTGTCCATGAGCCACTTGGTACCCCCTCTATGATCTGGAGTGAATAGCAGGAAAGTGGTAACGTGTAGCAGATGCCTTCTAGCCAGCCGTAAAAGTTATGGGTGGGGTTTTAACTGCCAGGATAGCAGTCATAACAGCCTTTATGGGGGCAAGCAGTGCCTATGTCAGGGACAAGAGAGAGGCTCAAATTAACTTTTGGCGGCGCATGTGTGTACTTTCCATGATGAGAAGAAACAGCCTGACAACAAAAAATAAAGGATTGGACATGTTGGAATTCAACATGCTCAATCCTTCCATCGCGCAACATCTGCCATTGGCAGAGAGACAGAGGTCCCCCCATATATTAACTAGTCTACCAATTCTACAGATTTTTTTTGACATTTACCTAATATTTTTGGCCAGCTTGAGTATGTGTAGCACCCTGAGGATTCGGCTGCTACAGGGGTATTGCACCTCAAGCCAGAGGTGTGGTATTCCACTCCCGGGTAAGGATGGAGTGTGGAACTGAGCTCAGTTAGCTGCATGCACTACACACATCCCATTTCCGAGGAACAGACCGATGGTACTCCCACTAGAGAAATGTGCAGGTACGACAGTGTCTGTTCCTGGCTGGAGTGGGAGGGGGGTGGAACATCCCAGTAGTGTAGGGGCAGATAGGGGGAGCAGTCTGGGTAGTGCTAGGAGCTCATTGGGTGCTGGTCACCTGAGCTCACACATAGAGGGAGTATATAAGGTGGGAACCATCTTAGATCAGGGTCAGTCTGTCAGAGTGGAGTCAGAGAAGCAGAGCAAAGGAGAAGAGCAGCTACAAGGCCAAGAGAGAGAGAGGAGAAAGAAAGACCCAGAGGGGGAGAAAGAAGGAACTCCAAGAGCCCGAATTAGACCAGAGGGTGAAGAGTTGGCAACAGGGTACCGGATCCCAAGCTGGCAGAGGCTACAGCACACCTTAGCCAGGAACCGGAGGTCGTGGGCAGGATCGATCTGCCACGATCACCCACTAAATCCACCCGGAAGGCAGACCAGGAATAGGGTCAGGGAACCCAGAGACAAGGGTTTACCACCAAGAGGCCCGAGGGAGCCGGACATAGGTGGATCCCTGGTGGGGAAGGCCAGAGAAGAGGACAGGACAGAAAGGGAGCTCAGGACCACGCTCCAGAATCACCTGGGGGTTGGCCGAGTCCAGGACCTGGTGGACGCAGCACGGCTCGGGTGGTCACTTAAGGCCGGAGTGACCAGAACAACTGCAGTAAGTAAACAAACCCTGAACTGCACAGCCCGACTCTGAGTCTCATTTCCATCCTCGCTGCACCACCACAACCCCCATCCTCTGCAACTGACCCCCTGAGGCTATACCCCTCCCGTTGGGGGTTATACTACCTGAGCTGCACATACATCACCAGCCTCAGCGGACCCTGCTGCAGCGGCGGCCGTACTGACCGCAAATCAACGGGTGGCGTAGTCGACACAAAAGAACATCTAGTAACATCATAAGGACTGCCACACACTGAGCTTGACACCCTGGGCACGGACCGGGTCACAGCCACTCGGAGACTACAACCCCCATCTGATCCGGCTCCGGGTATCCCCAACAACACTGGCCCAGGGGGCGCGTCATATGCAAGTGCATCGGCATGATAAAAGGGAGTTGAAAGGGTCTAAATGACGACAATTTTAGGGGTTATCCAGCAACTCTCTCTGTCCACATCTGGAGCCGCATGCATCGCTGCTGAGTGGCCACGTGGCTGGTCTCGTGCGATCATCCTTTTCTGATTAATAGGACAGATGTGTGTAAACTGTCGCCGGAGCACAAGATCCGCTTATGCCCGGCCATCAGCACAACACCAGCCGCACATCCCTCCTCCCCATTTGGAAGTGAGAAACGCAAAAGAAAAACATTTAAAAAAAGAAAGAATAATGAAAAACCTCTTTTAAGTTCTGATTTATGCAGCAAAGTAGAACCAGTTCTAGTACTGAGATGAAGCTGAAGTTCTTCTCTAATTGCACAAACCATCATTCTTACGTGTTCAATATTGACCGTATTAACACAGTTATCATCGCTTGTATGAAGCGTCATCAAGGTAATATGATTCTTCAGGTGAATGCAAATATATCGATATCAAACTTATAAAGTTTCTTTCTATTTAATATTTAAGATAAATTCAGAAATAAAAATTTGGTTTGAGTCAGCAGTTTTCATCATCCATCAATATTTTTTATCCCTTCCATCTGTGGAGGTTATCGAGGGCTTGTTTTTTTAATGTCGAGCTGCAGTTTCTATTGTTATCATTCTGGGGAACACGTGACATTGTGATCACTCTTTATTGCATTTTTTGTGAGTTGTTCGGTGACAAAAAAAGTCACCAGTTCTGGCATTACAATTTTTGTTTCCGTTTTGGTGTTACTGTTCACCTTACATGATTAATATTTTTATACTTTTTTAGGTCGTGCAATTACACACGAGGCGATACCAAATATGTTCCTTTTTTCAATCTTCACATTTCCCTATTTATATTTTGGGAAAAATGGGATAATTTAAACTTTTAGATTTTACGTTGTTTGTTTGTTTTGTTTTTTTAAATTAATATTCTTTAGATTTTTTTTTTTATTTTCAATTATTTGTCTTAGGGGACTCGAACAGATGATCACTTGATCGATTATTCAGTACACGGCAATACCATAATATTGCAGTGTATTGTGAAATTGATGATCTACAATGAAGCCTAGCAACAGATTGGGCTTCACAGAAGTTCTAACATGACAGACAGTGAGGCCTTCACCCTTCGGTTGGTACGCCACAATACCATAGTTCAGAGTGACAATGTCTGTCATAAATTACCTCTGCCATGTTGGTAGCCTTTTAAATGCTGTTAATGCATAGCACAAACGGTTGGGTGCCAGCACTCACTGTCACGCAAGGTGTGGGAAAGACTAAGTGCAACACGAAGGGATGAGGGGAAGGGAGCCCAGACACTAGGGAAAGGGGAAGTGGAGACCTCCTAGGCTGATCAGTTATCAACCTATCTCCCCTATCGACCCTATATTGGTTCCTCACCAATCGCCGCACAGGAACCAAAAAACCCTGTATCTCCCTAGTGCTAGGCCCTGGCTAGGGAAGGGGGATGAGCACTAGTCAGTCCCCACTAGCAACTAAAGACAATAAGGGTGACAGACACGGGGGAAGTAACTTAGCTTTAGCCGACTTCAGAGAGATTACACATATGTCCTCTTAGCACCGGAGAGGAAGTAAGCAGATTGCAACAGCTCCAAGCCTTCACAAGGGGTCATGTGAATATCACCAGTGCCTCCCTATAGCAAACTGAAAGTATTTAAACACCCAGGCCAGGGTGTTAATTAGAGCAGGAGGGATGTAGCCGCTGGGTCCTAGAGTGAGACAGATTCTGTAATGCCAAATGAAGAGATCTCCTGCAACAAACTGCAGGGTGACTGTCTGTCACATCTGACACACCCGTTGCTTGGAGTGGGGCTCAGCTACTAAGAATAAATGCTCATGGCCACAGCACAACTACATCAGCCTTTGTCGCCAATTTTTCTCTGCCGTCCACGTCCAGGGAAATTAGCTACAGTGCCATGGTTTGTAAACTTCCTGATTATGTTGTGCAACAAGGACAAAGGAACATCGAGATCTCTGGAGATGGACTTGTAACCTTGAGATTGTTGATATTTTTCAACAATTTTGGTTCTCAAGTCCTCAGACAGTTCTCTTCTCCTCTGTCTGTTCTCCATACTTAGTGTGGCGCACACAGACACACAATGCAAAGATTGAGTCAACTTCTCCCCTTTTTATCTGGTTTCAGGTGTGATTTTCATATTGCCCACACCTGTTACTTGCTACAGATATGTTTGAATGAGCATCACATGCTTGAAACAAAGTTGTTTACCCACAATTTTGGAAGGGTGCCAAAAAATTTTGTCCGGCCCATTTTGGAAGTTTTGTGTGAAATTATGAAGAATTTAAATCTTTTTCAGTTTTTTTTTGTGGTGTTCCAATTCACACAAAGGAAATAAACATCTGTATAACAAAACGTGTAATTGTAATAATTTTTTGGGAGAAGTACTTAATTTATCAAGGGTGCCAACACTTTCGGCCATGACTGTATACTGTATATGACACCTATCTTATATCTTTCCTTGCCCAGTACTCATCATCGCAGCCTCCGTGATTATGACTCATGAAGGTGAGCGCTACATTGTAATTCACTTAATAAGATTTAGTGTCCAAAAGATAAACTTCTACTGTAAGATTTACATTGACGGCTTTATGAATGACTTCCTAGCAGAGAAAATGAAGTCAGCCTTGTACGCAGTGAAGTGACCATCTGTTATTTTTAATTATAAACCGGAGGAACTTGCAATATTTCACAATGCTTCTTGTGACACCATTATGTAGTGAAATTTCAACTGCACAGCTTAACCTTAACTCGGGCCAGCGTCAGGTAATAACATTCAGCTTGTGTCCTCTCACCCCCCCTCCACTGTAGAAACAATGGTCTCTTATATTACTCATCTATGTCTATATAATTTTTCTCCCATTATTCTAATATTCTGTATTGTCTTTAAAGGGAATGTGTAGTTAAAAAAAAATCTCTCTCTTATTAGGGAATTATAAATTAACCTAATTAGGATTCTCCTTTAATATGTGTTTATTGAACCATTATGTAATGTGACAAAACAGCTTCTTATCTTAATTAGCCAGACTTTTAGATTTGCTAAGCCAAGAAAAATACACTTTTGTGTTTGTGTTGACTTGTGAATTTATGTGTTTTACTTTGGCTGGTCAAGAAGGACATACTATTATGTGTATAAACCGGATTCGTCTGGAAACAATAATGTTTGTTAATATGCTAATTACATATTATACTAATGCCAGCTAGATGTTGATTTACAAGAACCCTCTGATATACCAACTACCGTATTTTTGGGACTATAAGACGCACCGGACCATAAGACGCACCTAGGTTTTAGAGGATGAAAATAAAAAAAAAATGTAAGCAAAAAATGTGGTCATGATGCACTTTTAAGGGGGAGGGGGTCTTCTGCTGACACTGGCATAGGGGTAATGTCCCTCAATTCTGACAATATCCCCCATCCTGGTATATATGCCCCTTTCCTTCCTTTTATACGTGGTCCCCATCCCCATCCTGGTATGCATGGCACCCCTCCATCCTAGTATGCATGGCACCCCTCTATCCTGGTATGCATGGCACCCCTCCATCCTGGTATGCATGGCACCCCTCATCCCAGTCCTGGTATGCATGGCACCCTTCATCCCTGTCCTGGTATGCATGGCACCCCTCATCCCTGTCCTGGTATGCATGGCACCCCTTATCCCTATCCTGGTATGCATGGTACCCCTAATCTTTATCCTGGTATGCATGGCACCCCTCATCCCTATCCTGGTATGCATGGCACCCCTCATCCCTGTCCTGGTATGCATGGCACCCCTCATCCCTATCCTGGTATGCATGGCACCCCTAGTCCCTATCCTGGTATGCATGGAACCCCTAATCCCTATCGTGGTATGCATGGCACCCCTAATCCCTATCCTAGTATGCATGGTCCCCCTAATCCCCATCATGCTGCACATGAAAAAAAAATTAACACTCATACTCACCTCTCTTCTCTCCTCCAGCGCTACGTGCTGTCTGCCTGCACTGATCTTTCCACTGCCATGCGCGGCTCACAAGGAGAGATCAACTGCCGGAAGTCACTGCTCCCCACGCCGGGTCTGTGTGCGTGGCGAGCAGTGACTTCACTCTTCTTCATAGACGGCACACAGCGGAGCTGCACTGCGGCTCCTGCTGTTGCCGGCTATCGCGTGTGCCCACTCATTAAAGGGCATGAATATTCACCCCCTCCCCACGCCCATGGGTGTGGAGAGAGGTTGAATATTCATACCCTTTAACAGCGGGCACAGGCGATTCTGGCAGCAGCAGGAGCTATATATATATATATATATATATATATATATATATATATATATACACACACCCCCAACATTTGGACTTTAAGACGCACCCCCCATTTTCCTCCAAAATTTTGGAGGAAAAAAGTGCGTCTTATAGTCCAAAACATACGGTATGTAAATTTATTAAATGCTCAAACAATGAGACCTGAGCCCTGTGGAATAATACCCTCTGTGACAGAGTCACTGGTGTTATATGTGAGGGGAGGTATGTTTCGCTACAGCTGTTAGCCTTAGCCAACTGAACCTACATCTATAGATCGTAGAAGAAATTTTAGAACCACTCTCCATAATCTTTGAAAATTCTTGGAGAACAGGAGAAGTCCCAGAAGACTGGAGAAGAGCAAATGTTGTTCCTATCTTCAAAAAGGGGAAGAAGGTGGACCCAGGGAACTATAGGCCAGTGAGTCTGACTTCTATACCAGGAAAGATCTTTGAGCAAATTATTAAACAACATGTATGTAAGTACATGGATAAGAATGAAGTGATTAACCAGAGTCAGCATGGGTTTGTAACTAACAAGTCATGTCAGACTAACTTAATTTCCTTCTATGACAGAATCACTGACTGGGTGGATCAGGGAAATGCTGTAGATATAGTATATCTTGACTTCAGCAAAGCATTTGACAAAGTATCTCACACCATCCTTATTGAAAAAATGACCAAGTATGCAATGGACCAGGCAACTGTTAGGTGGATTCATAACTGGCTTAGTGATCGGACTCAAAGGGTGTTTGTAAATGGCTTCACATCCAGCTGGATGAATGTCTCAAGTGGGGTACCACAGGGCTCTGTCCTGGGACCTGTATTGTTCAACATCTTTATCAATGATTTAGATGAAGGAATTGAGGGTAAACTGATTAAATTTGCTGATGACACAAAGCTAGGAGGGATAGCTAATACTAGAGAAGAGAGAGAGAGGATTCAAAAAGACCTAAATAAACTGGAGCAGTGGGCAGCAACCAACAGAATGGTTTTTAACAGGGAAAAATGCAAAGTACTACATCTGGGCAATAAAAATGAAAAAAGCATATACAGAATGGGAGGAATAGAGCTAAGCAACAGTACATGTGAAAAAGACTTAGGTATACTAATAGATCATAGACTGAACATGAGTCAACAGTGTGATGCAGCAGCAAAAAAGGCAAATACAATTCTGGGATGTATTAACAGAAGCATACAGTCTAGATCACGTGAAGTCATTATCGGTCTTTACTCCTCTTTGGTCAGACCTCATCTGGAATACTGTGTACAGTTTTGGGCACCACATTTTAAAAAAGACATAGACAAACTGGAGCAAGTTCAGAGAAGAGCGACCAGAATGGTGACTGGTCTGCAAACCATGTCCTATGAGGAACGGTTGCAGGATTTGGGAATATTTAGCTTGCAAAAAAGAAGACTGAGAGGAGACTTAATAGCTGTCTACAAATATGTCAAGGGCTGTCACATTGTAGAAGGATCATCTTTATTCTCATTTGCACAAGGAAAGACTAGAAGCAATGGGATGAAACTAAATGGGAGGAGACACAGATTAGATATTAGAAAAAACTTTTTGACAGTTAGTGTGATTAATGAGTGGAACAGGCTGCCACGAGAGGTGGTGAGTTCCCCTTCAATGGACGTCTTCAAACAGAGGCTGGACAGACATCTGTCTGAGATGATTTAGTGAATCCTGCTTTGAGCAGGGGGTTGGACCAGATGACCCAGGAGTTCCCTTCCAACTCTACCATTCTATGATTCTATGATTCTATGATATTCTCCAGCATGTTATATGTTGAGGGTTAAATCACTAAATGGGAGTGTTTTTTTGTGAATGGCCATTGTGAAGGGTGGGAGGTCAATCACCATACCTCTCCTATCAGGGGAGTGTCTGGGCTTTAAATAGCCAGCCTTGACACTCATGTGTGTTCAATACCTGGAGGCCAGCTCCAGAAATAGGAGCTCATGTTTGTTTATGTTGAACTGAAGAGTGTGGATCTCTGTTGCTGATCCTGAGTGGCCAGACCTCGGCCGGGTGCAATGACTTTCTGGGCACTTTCTTAAGTTTGTTTTGCCAGTGCCATTTTGCCACTACATTTATGTTTCATGAACTTTGCGTTGGTTTATGCCGCTAAATAAACCAACTGAAAATTTAAAGAGACAGTGTCACTTGTTTACCTCCGCATACAGCCAAGTAAGTCGCTTTACGACAGTTGGTGTGAGAGTGCGTGCAAGATTCCAGGAAGACGTGTACCTGCCACAGAGACAGGTGGATGCCCTCGGTAAAGGTCGCCAGCCAGAGAAGTCCGACAGCATGAAGGACCTGCTTAAGCATCTGTTGCAGGCACAGCAGGCGCAACAAACGCAGCAGCAGCAAGCACAGTTCCAGCAGCTGCTACAGCAACAGCAGGCGCAGCAGGTGCAGTACCAGCAGCAACTGCAGAGCCAGCAGAACATGCAGCAGCACCGGGAGCAGCTACAGCAGCAATGAGAGCAGCAGCAGAGCCAGAAGGTACAGCAGAAGACAAATAAACTCCTGATGCGACAGATGGAACTCCTAGGAGATCCGTGGCAACCGCCCCACCCCCAAATCCAGGTAATGACTCACATGTCAGGAAGACGGTAAGAAGAGCATTACAAAAGATGATCCCGGGGGATGACATTGAGGCGTTCCTGACTGTGTTTGAAAGGGTGGCATAGCGGGAGAGATTACCTTCGGAGCAGTGGGCGGAGGTTCTGGCGCCATATTTAACAGGGGAGGCACAGAAGGCCTATTATGATCTCGCTTTGCAAGGCGCAAAGGAATAGGCCAAATTAGAAACAGAGATATTGGTACGCTCAGGAGTGACTATGTCTGTCAGAGCGCAAAGGGTCCACCACTGGGCGTATGCTGGTGACAAACCTCTGCGCTCACAGATGTTTGACTTACTGCATCTAGTCCACAAGTGACTGTAGCCACAGTCTTCCTCTCTTTTCCAGATGGTTGAGCGTGTGGTGATGGACAGGTTCATCCATTCCCTATCCAGGCTGGTGCAGACCTGGGTTGCCCAGGGCGACCCTCAGAACGCAGACGACCTCATGGGCCGGAGGTACCAAGTGGTCGAAAAATCCTTGGGGAAACAGGACAAAGTCAATTCCCCGAACAGGAGTACCCAAAGAGGGGCGGGCTCACCATGTAAGGGATCTAGTCACAAGCAATCCCACTGAGGGCCCTGCAAAGACTACTGGGAGGAAGGGGGTATGTTGGCGGTGTCATAGTCCTGGACACATAGCCGCCCGATGCCATATGTCCCCTGAACCAATGGACTTCAGCCTAGGCCGGCGTAGTTCCTATTATGCCTATCTGGCCTGTAGCGTGGATGGCCAACCTGGTGAGGGCCCGTAGGCGTGTGCCTTGTACGCTAATGGGGTGATGGTGCTTGGACTATTGGACTCAGGGAATCTGGTGATTCTGATCAGCGCTACCCTTCCCCACCAGCTGATCCCTGCCAAAACTGTGGGCGTTCGTTGCATACATGGTAGTAGAGATAATTGGCGTGCACTCAGTCAGAGGCGAGGTGCAGATGCATTGGGCATGGGAAGCCCTTGATGCAGTATAAATTAATTCATCGCACTCTCAGGTGAAGAAATGCAAAATTTATTCATTGGTACAACAAACCCAGTAAGTAAAATAGATATAACAAACCAATAGTGAGTGGCGACACAAGAGAAGACGTTTCGGCCTTTAAATGGCCTTATTCATTTCAGTCGCCGAGGTCACGCCACACCGGAGCATCATTGAAAATGTCGCCCAGATGCAGGAGTGAATGGCGAAAGTGATGCCAATCGTGAAGGCACATCTCCTCCAGGCGCAGGAGGCCCAGGCAAGGGTCTATAACAGATCGGTGAGGTTGAGGCAGTTCCAGCCTGGGGACTGTGTTCTGGTGCTAATCCCCACAGTCGAGAGCAAGTTCCTGGCCAAATGGCAAGACCCGTACGAGGTAGTGGAGAAAGTTAGCGAAATTAATTATAAAATCTACCAGTCTGGCTGAAGAAAGCCGCATCAAGTGTACCATGTGAACCTGCTCAAGCCGTGGCGACACCAGGAACTTGTGGAAGCTCCTTGCCTGGGAGCCGCTCCAGAAGGCAAGGTAGAAGAGGTCACAATAGCAGAGACTCTATCGTCAGCCCAGAAGCAACCATGTCGAGAACTGCTACAGCAAAATCGTGACCTGTTCTCAGTTGCCGGGGCGTACTGAGGTGGTAGAGCATGATGTGCTAACAGAGCCACATATAAGAGTGAACCTGAAGCCCTACAGGATTCCTGAAGCACGCCAAGAGGAGATCTCAACTGAGGTGAAAAGGATGTTAGACCTCAGTGATAGAGGAGTCGAAGAGTGGATGATCGAGTCCCATCGTCCTTGTGCCAAACCCCAATGGAGAGTGGAGGTTTTGTAATAACTACTGCCGGCTGAATGAGGTGTCCAAATGTGACGCATACCCAATGCTCCGCATTGACAAACTCATCGAGAGGCTTGGACCGGTGAGGTACATTACCACCCTCGACCTGAGGAAGGGCTATTGGCAGATACCCATGTCCCAGACGGCTAAGGAGAAGATGGCTTTCTCGACACCTGATGGGTGCTTCCAATACACTTGATGCTGTTCGGACTGCAGGGGGCCTCAGCCACCTTCCAGAAGGCTATGGATCAAATCCTAGCCCGACATAAGAAGTATGCCGCAGCCTACCTTGACGACATTGTGATCTTTAGCCTAGACTGAGATAGTCCTCTACCTAAGGTACAGGCCATTCTGGATGCTCTGAGGAAGGCAGGGTTTACAATAAATCTGAGAAAATGTGCCGTTGGAAAGGAGGAGGCTAAGTACTTGGGCTATGTCGTCGGGAGATGTGAAATAAAGCCACAAGTCAATAAAGTGGAGGCAATCCAGAACTAGCTGCAACCACTCTCCAAGAAGCAAGTGAGACCGTTCCTGGGGATTGTGGGATATTACCGGCGGTTTAGCCAAAATTTTGCCATGATCGCCGCGCCGCTTACGGATCTCCTAAAAGGCACCTGATCGATGGTGAAATGGGCGGAGGAAACAGAGACGGCGTTCCAACAGTTGAAGCTAGCACTGTGTAAGCAGCTGGTCCTGGTCGCACCAGACTTTAAGAAGGAATTCGTCGACCAGACAGATGCTTTAGAAGTTGGCCTGGGAGCCATACTCTCTCAAGAGATAAATGGGGAAGAACATCCCATTCTCTGAGCCGGAAGGTTTCGTCCTGGAGAAGAACTACGCAATAGTAGAAAAAGAGTGCTTAGCCATAAAATGGGCTGTAGATACACTAAGATATTACCTACTAGGCCGGAAGTTTAAACTAGTGTCAGACAATACCCCTTTGAGATGGTTGAGGGAAAAGAGGGGTAAGAATGCCCGGGTAACTAGACGGTTCTTAGGTCTCCAGGACTTTCATTTTCACGTGGAGCATAGGCCTCGGAAGTTACACGTGAATGCTGATGCCCTCCCTAGAATTCACTGTCTGGTGTCTGAAGGTGCCCAAACCACCAGCTTTGGGCAGAGGGGGGGAATATGTGACAGAGTCACTGGTGTTATATGTGAGGGGAGGTATGTTTCGCTACGGCGGGTAGCTTTAGCAAACTGAACCTACATCTATTCTCCAGCATGTTATATGTTGAGGGTTAAATCACTAAAAGGGAGTGTTTTTTGTGAATGATCATTGTGAAGGGTGGGAAGCCATTCACCATACCTCTCCAATCAGGGGAGTGTCTGGGCTTTAAATAGTCAGCCTTGACACTCAGGTGTGTTCAGTACCTGGTGGCCAGCTTCAGAGAAAGGAGCTCATGTTTGTTTATGTTGAACTGAACCGTGTGGATTTCTGTTGCTGATCCTGAGTGGCCGGACCGGGCCGGGTGCAATGACTTGCTGGGCACTTTCTTAAGTTTGTTTTGCCATTATGCCAGATGGGCTACATTTATGTTTCATGAACTTTGCGTTGGTTTATGTCACTAAGTAAACCAACTGAAAATTTAAAGAGACAGTGTCACTTGTTTACATCCGCATCCAGCCAAGTAAGTCGACCACACCTCCCTAATCCTTGACCTGTGGATGTGTTCTTGAAAGGACGATTGTAACTATTTAAGCGACATATGCCTCTGTAACAGTCAGAATTGAAAGAGAGAATCAAAATCAGTCAGACTCTTCAGGACATCAGCTTGGTAGCATGGCTCGATCCAGAGAGACAGATTTGGATTCTACATGATTCCGGTCTAAGTGTACATGGTCCTGACTGGAAGGATACAGATCTTCTCTGTTGACCATCAAAGAACCCATTGATACATTTGGGGATACCAGGTTGGGATGATAAAGTCATCTGGCCTCATGGATATATTTGGGGTTGGCAGGTGGAATCCTCCGGTCGCCTGGAACCCATGGAGACATTCAGAGAAGCCAGAGTGGGAACCTCAGGTCTCCTGGCCTTGTACCTCGATGGACTGTCAGCTTCCTAAGCTTGCCGCTATCTCTTCTCTGTGGAGGACTGCCAAAAGCGGGGGGCCACTGGTTGAGGTAGTTGGCCCTAGAAGTCCCAAAGTCGCAGCTGCTCTATTCCCATCAGGCCAGCAGAAGGGTGAGACTGTGTAATTTTGCACCATCTTGGGTATTTGCTGGGACTGTTCTATGTGTTGATTGTCCATTTGGTTCAATAAAATATTGCCACACTGTTTTACCCTCACCCTGTGTTATCTGAGTGGTATTATGCCCACGGAAGACCTTGGGTCTTCACATATAATGAAAAAGAGAAAAGCAAAAAATATAGACAAAGGACTTGAAAGCAAATTTGCTGTACCTGTAATACGATTCTCTCATGGGAGAGAATCAGATCACAGTAAGATGACACTTGGCTCAAACTCCAACAGAGTTTGAGCCAAGTGTCATTAGCATAATTGGCCAGATTCTCTTGTAAGAGGGAAGACCGGGGTGTAAGTACTTTCAGAACAAAGGATCCGGAACTGCCGGAGCCGTTCCTCTGGTTGCAGGGGGAAGACAGACTTCCAGCACAGGAGTCAGGTGACTGGGAAGCTGGGGGCGTGTCCAGAGTGAGAGCTGAGAGGTCAGGTGACCGGAAAGCTGGTGGCGTGGCCAGAGAGAGGGAGAGACGAGGACTTTTGCACGGGAAAGCGAGAGCAGAGTCCCGCTCAGTAGAGCAGAGTCCCGCTCAGGAGAGCAGTGTGAGATGGTCCAGGCTCCTGGCTCCAGTACTGGGAACAAGAGCCAAGTGCAGTGGACCGGAGGAGTCAAGCCGACTAGAGGGAGAAGAGACGCAGGGTCTGTGGAGCCGAGTACGTGAGGTGCCGTGTTATGGACTAGGGGCTCAGTGGGTAAAACCGGAGACCGTGAGCTGCCGCCAGAAGACGGAGCATTGTTTGGGCGGGGAAGCCTGAAGAAACCAACACCAGCATCAGCTGGCAACTGCCTTGTGGAGGAAAAGAGTCAGCTAAGTGTAAAAACTGTCGGTTACAACCGGTTCGACTCTGCTATATCTAACTGTCAGTTAAAGACTTTTACCTGCTACTCCCCTTGTTTTCACCCATATTTTCCCCTGTTACTCCATGCGTGGAGATTGACCCGGTTATTATAAACTTCCCTTGTTTATTAACCCTATATTGGGTTCTCTGTGTTTCTGTGTCGCTGCATCTAAAGTACCCGTGTTACATTTGGCGTAGTCGGCAGGATGCAGTCGTTAGATACAGACACTGCAGAGCAGTCCATCCTGGGAGCCCCTAAATCTAGCTTGCCACTGGGGGCCATGCTCATTAATCTCCGAAAGTTCAACGGGGACAATATGATGCTGTGGGACTGGATTGAGAGAGTTAGGAGTATGTTAGTATGCATCCGATGACACCAGCTATGCAAGCCGAAATAGCCTTACTGTCCCTGGATGGCGAGGCTCGACAATCCGTGATGTACCGCCCTTCCCATGACCGGGATACTGTAGAACTAGTGGTGCGGATACTGGAGGAGATGCATGGGGATCCAACCAATGTAGGAGAGCTGAGGATACGGCTGTTTCACCAAGTGCAGCACGAGGGGGAGACTGTGACGCAGTATGTTAATGCCTTACAGAGGGTGCATGCCTATATCACTAGAAAAGACGACATGGGGAATTTGGGAATGGGCCCCCCTGACGTGATCTTAAGGGACCAGTTTGTGGCAGGCCTTAGGGATGTGCAGCTAAAGCAGGCCTTGCGGGAGCGCCTGCACGCCAACCCACGTATGACTTTTCTAGAAGTGGGGGCGGAGGCACGTGTGAGAGAGCAGGAGATGGGGGTGACGGCCCTGGCAGGGTTGGTCCGATGTAACGAAGTACCCACCCCGCCTGCAGCTGAACCGGAATGGGCTTGAGAAATGCGAAAGGAGATACAGGAGATGCGGGATGAATGGTCCAGTCTCAAGAAGACCCCTGCCCCGACACCAGAGATTCCCAGATCGATTGCTCCAGTTATGGAAAGAATTGAATTCAGGACCCCCCCTGCAGGAGAGTTCTGTAGGGGAGTGAGGCAGCCCTACACAGACAGAGACACGACCTCCTGGAAGTGTGGAGGCGCAGGACATTACGCCAGGGGCTGTGCTAGCCGAGGGCGGCACCTGTCGCGTCAGCCGTTAAACTAGCGGGCTCCGTGTTTGGGGGACACAGCCCGGAGCCTGAGGAAGGGGAAAGAAAAAGAGGAGGGCCCAAGGACCTGGTTTCCACCAGCCCAACTGTCTGGGCCAAAATAAGCGGTCGGGCTGTTCACTGCCTGATTGACACTGGATCCCAGGTGACTACCATAACAGAAGCCTACTTTCAACAGCGATTTCCAGAGATAGCGTGGCCTGAATAGGGACCAGTAATTAGACTCACGGCAGCTAATCAATTACCTATCCCGGTCGCAGGGGTGGTGTGGATGAAGATCCGAGTGTGTGGAAAAGATGTGGGAAAAAAAGGAGTCGTCCTGGTCGCAGGGGGAACCGGAAGTGGACCCCCGGTGATCCCTCGGAATGAATGTGCTGAAAGAGATCGGGCAAATCCTGATTAGTAAGCCGAAGGAGATTCCTCTAGACCAGTGGGACCCGCGAACCCCCCAAAGGAGGGTCTTTCAGCAACTAATCCGAGCTGCCCAGGCTCAGGAGACATCGAATGAAGGGAAGATCCTGAGGAAAATAATAGTGCCAGCAGCTACGGCGCTCACCTTACCGCCAGGACAAACTGTACTCACATTATCCGCATGGGCCTGTGTGGTGCCCTGCTGTGCTTGATGCCACAGAACCCAGAAGGGTGCATGGACGGATTTCTCCACAAGAGGCCCTCACTACATGCAAACACCTCCACCTTTCACCTCATACCAGCAGAGGGAGCCCGTTAGGGACATATATAAAGGGAAGGTGGAGCCAGGCAGTGAGTTCAGTCTAGTTGAGTCTAAGTTTACAGTTAGTGTTCAGAGAGGAGCATGCAGGCTGCTGTGTGAGGCAAGCTAGGTCTCCAGCAGCACTGAAGCCTAGTGAGGGCCCGAGCGTGGCCGACAGCGAGGAGAAAAGGAAGGAGTGATAAAAGGGGGCAGAGGAGCATACCAGGCTCACCCTAGTATTATACCGGACACCGGGTCCGAGCCTACAGGGACCCTTTACACCCAGTAGGGATAACCGGAATCCCAGGAGGACTACAAGTCCCTGGCAAACCTGAAGCTAGACACATACAGGACCAGGAACCACGAAGGCCCCGACGTCCAGGGAAAGTGGTTACCAACCGAAGGTCCTACTTCAGAGCAACAGGTGGAGAAAAAGCAAGACACATAAGCTAGGCACAGTTGCAGGCTGGCCAGGAGCTTATACAGAGGCAGACACGGATCAGGAGGCCTTATACCCACTCCCTGGGGAGAAGTCCAAAAGTTCGCCCTTCACCTGGAGTACCCTGGACCGTATCTAACAGCTGTACCAGTAAAGGTAACGAAGCAAAACCCCCTGTCTCTGTCAGTTACTCCGGCTGCGCCATCGTTTTTCCCCTGCACTACAACGCCCAGCGCACCTTCCACCATCTATTTATCTACACTGCCCTGAGGCCAGCTCCACCTGTGGGGAGCTGTAACATCTTTAGCTGCCTTGACACCTGCCTCAGTGGACTGCTGCAGCGCTGGGGACCTTCACCAGACACCACAGGTGGCGTCACGAATTTCTCTGAACTTTTAGTAGTAATTGCTACCCCTTTTGTGCACTGACCGCCCTGGGCCAGCCACCATGATATACTGCCCCAGACAGTAAGGCCCCTGGAGGCGAGTCACCTGCACACCTCTTGAGGGGGTCGAAGTTCAGATAGAACCAACATCGATGGACAAAGTACCCCCCAGACTCTTGGTGGCTCGGACACTGGCCACCGTTCAGGGTGGCAATGTAATAGTGCGGTGTGTTAATCTGGGCAAAGATGATCTCACACTCCCTCCCAGGGTGGAAATAGCCCAGATTCTGGGAATGCCAGAGAAGTTGGTGCGACCTGATGTGGTACAGCTGTCCGCTGTACGAGGAGACCCCTGGACTCTGGCGGTCACCGTGCCGCCGGAAGCCCACCGGGCTAGTGTGAAGGGGGGACGAAGAATGCTAGAACGAATGCGGGCTGAATTGACGGGACTAACACCTCGACAGGTGCAGCAGGTGGAGGAGGTACTGGAGCGGTACCAGGAAGTCTTTGCTCGCCATGAGGATGATTTTGGTTGCAACGAAGCCATTACCTACGAAATTCCCACACGGAGCGCTGCCCCAGTGTGGGAGAGATACCGGCAGATACCTCCCCAGATGTATAAAGAGGTTAAGGAGATGCTAGCCCATATGTTACAGAATGGTGTGATACGAGAGAGTCAGAGTCCGTGGGCAGCCCTGATTGTCCTGGTTCGGAAGAAAGATGGGACCCAGCGTGTGGACCATAGACACCTGAATGCCTGTACAGTACGGGACTCTTACCCACTACCCCAAATCGAAGAGTCCCTGTCGGCCTTGGGGAAGGCAAGATACTTCTCCTCCTTGGATCTGGCAGGTGCCCGTGGCCGAACATGACCATGCGAAGACGGCGTTCATATTACCCATGGGACTGTTCGAATTCAATCGGATGCCCTTCGGCCTGACTAACGCCCCCGGGACGTTCCAGCGTCTGATGGAGAGGTGCCTAGGTGATTTGAACTTCGAGGCGACACTGATTTACCTTGACGACATAATTGTCTATGCCGCTACCTTCGAGGAGCACCTCCAGCGACTGGAGCAAGTACTGAGTCGCCTACAGAGTCATGGCCTAAAGGTGAATCCCCAGAAGTGCCACCTGTTCCGCAAACAGATCGAATATCTCGGTCATACTGTGTCTGGTGAAGGAGTCAGGCCCACCGAGGAAAAGGTGGCTGCCGTACAGGAGTGGCCTACTCCGAAGACAGTGAGGGACGTTCGGGCCTTCCTGGGACTTGCCGGGTACTACAGAAGATTCGTGAAGAACTTCACCTGCATAGCCAACCCATTGCTGGAGCTACTTAAGGGATTGCTGGCGGGCTCCAAGAATCAGGCGATTCGGTGGGGAAGCTGCCAGGAAGGGGCTTTCCGTGCCCTAAAAATAGCCCTGACCGAGGCCCCAATACTTGCCTATGTGGATTTCTCCCAACCATTCATACTCCACACTGATGGGAGCCTACATGGTCTGGGGGCCGTGTTATCCCAAGTACAGGAGGGGAAAGAGCGCGTGATTGAGTACGCCAGCTGCTCCCTTCATGACTCCGAGAGGAACCCAGATAATTATAGCTCTTTTAAATTAGAGTTGCTGGCTCTGGTTTGGGCAATGACCGAGAAGTTTGCAGAGTATTTGTCCAGATCCGAAGTACTGGTGAGAACAGATAACAACCCGCTGGCCCACCTGGAAATGCGAAATTGGGGGCCCTGGAGCAGCGGTTTGTGGCCCGCATGGCCAGGTGCCGGTATAAGATTGCCTACCGGCCTAAGGCAGAGAATACCCACGCCGACGCCCTCTCCAGAGTGACTTATGAACAGCCTGATTATGACCGCGATGAAGATTTGGGGGCGGATGAGACCCCTAGCTTCCGAAGTTTCGTGGGACCGCTGGCCGCGGCGCAGGGACAGATCGGAGAGACGTTGGAAGAACAAGTGCTAGGGCGGCCAAGAGATGACTGGATCCGACTTCAACAGACTGACAGAGAAGTTGCTCAATTACGTCAATGGGTGGCTTTGCGGCAAGTCGCCATTCGAGAACAGAGGAGTACCCTGTTCCCGGGAGCACTGAAAATGCTGGGACAATGGGAGAGACTGTGTTTACGTGACGGGCTGCTGTACCGATGGGTGCAGCTACTGCGAGAGTTCGGGACCACCTGGCAAGTGGTGATCCCAGAGAAGTTAGTTGGAGTAGTGGCTAAGGAGGCTCATGAACGAGGGGCTCACTTTGGACCAGAGAAGACGTTTCAGTGGTTGCAGAGGCTGGTGTATCATCCCTGACTGCGAGCAACAATAGAAGACACTTGTCAAAGATGTCGGAGCTGTGAGCTGGTTAAGCCCCTGGAGCAACGAGTCCCCATGCAAACCATTGTGACTTCTGCCCCCTTGGAGGTGCTGATGATCGACTATTTGACTGTTGGACCGGCGCATCTCGGGTATGAACATTGCCTGGTAATGACAGACCACTTCACAAAGTTTGCGGTAGTGACCCCGACCAGAGACCAGACCGCCGAGTCAGCTGCGCAGGCCATCTGCCGAGACTTCATTCGGGTTTACGGCTGCCCAAAGAGAATCCATTCCGATCAAGGCGCCTGCTTCCAAGGCCAGGTGATGGAAGAGCTGCATCGGTTGTACAAGATTGAGAAGTCACGGACTACTCCTTACTACCCTCAAGAAATGGGGCCTGTGAACGCTTTAATCGGACACTGATCCAAATGCTCGGCATGTTGGAGGAAGATAGGAAGGTACGATAGCCTGAGTTTGTGGCCGAGCTGGTGTGGGTCTACAACAACCGAGTGAATAGTACAACGGGGTTCACTCCTTATACCTTGCTGTTCGGGCGAAAGGGCGAGAGATTACCGAGTTAGAGCTGGACCCCGAGGAGGACTACCCACGGACGGGGATGTCTTTCTGGGTCCGGGAACATCGGCATCAACTGCAGACCCCCCGACGGTTGGTACAGCAAAAGTTTCAGGAGCTCAGACATCATGAGACATCGCCTCTTCGAGGGACAGCTCTGAGGCCCGGGGAGCGGGTGTTGGTTCGGGACAGGCGGCCCCGGGGCAAATTGAGTAGGCGGTGGGAACGGACCTCACACCGAGTGAAGCGCAGGATTGGCGCTGAAGAACCTGTGTATGAAGTTCAACCCGAGGGGGCTGAAGGAGCCCCTACCAGAGTGGTTCATCGTAGTATGCTGCGACCCTGTCTGTCTAAAGATGACGAGGATGGAGAAGAATCACCTGCTTCTAGAGAGGGTCCTGTCACAATTGCTCCAAGCCACGATGTGGACGAAGAAGAATTGTTGGTTCTACCTCCGAGCCCCAGCACTCGATTACCTGCAGTCCCCGGTGCAAGCGGTGAGGGAACAACTTCGGTTGAAGCCACCGGGCAGGCGGAGATTGGGAATCTGAGTGACCCAACACCCCCCATCGGTCAAACTGAGTTACGCCGGTCAGAACGAACAACAGCAGGAATGTCTCCTCAAACTTACGAACAAGATCAATTCATATGGTACTGTATCGTCCAGGAAGTCCAAGAATGTGAACGTTTGGTGAAGGAACTCTCGCCCGTGGAATGGCGAGTTAAAGGAGAGCGGGGGTGTAAGAGGGAAGACCGGGATGTAAGTACTTTCAGAACAAGGGATCCGGAACTGCCGGGGCCGTACCTCTGGTTGCAGGGGGAAGAAAGACTTCCAGCACAGGAGTCAGGTGACTGGGAAGCTGGGGGCGTGTCCAGAGTGAGAGCTGGGAGGTCAGGTGACCGGGAAACTGGTGGCATTGCTAGAGAGAGGGAGAGACGAGTCCCGCTCAGGAGAGCAGTGTGAGAGGGTCCAAGCTCCTGGCTCCAGTACTGGGAGCAAGAGCCGAGTGCAGTGGACCGGAGGAGTCAAGCCGACTAGAGGGAGAAGAGATGCAGGGTCTGTGGAGCCGAGTACGTGAGGTGCCTTGTTATGGACTTGGGGCTCAGTGGGTAAAACCGGAGACCGCCCACTGCTGCAAGAAGACGGAGCATTGTTTGGGAGGGGAAGCCTGAAGAAATCAACACCGGCATCAGCTGGCAACTGCCTTGTGGAGGAAAAGAGTCAGCTAAGTGTAAAAACTGTCGGTTACAACCGGTTCGACTCTGCTATATCTAGTTAAACTGTGAACTGTCAGTTAAAGACTTTTACCTGCTACTCCCCTTGTTTTCCCCTGTTACTCCCTGCGTGGAGATTGACCCGGTTATTATAAACTTCCCCTGTTTATTAACCCTGTATTGGCTGCTCTGTTCACATGAGAGAATCGACGGCTATGTGACCCCGGCCTTGGGGCATGAAAGAGTTGGCTGGAGTCAAAGGCACTTAACATTCACTGACCCTTTTGGAAAGCAAAAGGAAGCACATGCGCTATCCAGACGTAGCCTGGTGCAATGCAGTGGCCAGTAAGATAATGCTGAGTTCCCCAAGACTGATTATGTGATTTTAACCCTTAATCTATATAAGAAAGTATTGACTTTGCAACAAGAAATCTCCACAGTTGTCTCTGTTCACAACAGGTGACACACAGACAGGTAGGAGTTCCCAATATGTGATACCAAGGCAGTAAGCAGAAATCGTAGTTGGGCAGAGGCATATGTTCAGTCATATGTAGATGTCACACAAGGTGTGGGAAAGACTTAGTGCAACACAAAGGGAAGAGGGAAAGGGAGCCCAGACACTAGGGAAAGGAGGTAGTGGAGACCTCCTAGTCTGGTCTAGTGTCACCCTGTCTCAACTATCATCCCTATATTGGCTCTTCACCAATTGCCACACGCGTGCCTCGCCCTGACTTTCCCTGGCGTATGGCTAAGGCTAGGGAAGGGAGGAGATGAGCACTAGTCAATCTCCACTAAACTCTATAGACAACAAGGGTAGACAAACAGGGGGGAATTGCTTAGCTTTAGACGACTCCAGACAAATGCACACACGGACTCATGCTCCAGAGAGGACGAAGTACTGCTCTTGCTAAAGCCTCACAAGTAGTAATGAATATCACCGGCACCTCCCTCTCAGACACACCAGGTATTTATACACCCAGGCCAGGGAGCTAATTAGCCAGAGGGAGGTAGCCGCTGGGTCCTAGAGACAGACAGCCTCTAAGAAGATGTCTGTAATGCTAAATGTAGAGATCTCCAGCAACCAACTGCAGGGCGACTGTCTGTCACCTCTTACACACCCGTGACAGTAGAGGCCATGGCAGGCAGAGAACAAGAGAAAAAAAGGCAGGAAAAGATGCTAATATGCAATCATTAACAGTACCAAGAAATGCACACCAAAGCAGACAGTAACAAAATTAACATTATTCCTCAGGTCTAGAGAGGCAATGTTCAGTTATAAGTAGAGGTCAGGGCAGGCAGAGGACAAGAGAACGAGGTAGGGAAAAGAAACAAAGGTGTAAATGTCAGGAACAAATGTAAAACAAAGCTGACTGGAACTAAATTAACCTTGTTGCTCAGCCCCAGAGACGTTATGAACGTGTTCATACTCACACTAGGGAAACGCTGCGCCTACACCCACCTGGTCCCCGTACAGACTAGAAAGGCATTAGCCGCACAACTAAAAAACACCACCTTGCACTTGGCTCCCTAGAAAGCCATCAATGGGTTTCACGTATTTCTGAGGAATCAGAGGGGAGGCCGCAACACATTACCAACAAGGGAAAAGGAAAGTGTGAGGAGAGATATGAGAACCCAAAGTGAGAAACTAAGACACATTCAAGTAAGGTGGAGGGGTGAAGTTTAATGAGTACCAAAATAAAAGGAACAAGAAAGTCTTCCCAAGAACATAACAGTGGTAAAAGGAAAAGGTGCTAGGAGTGAAAGCAAACCAACTTGCCGCAAGTACACAAGTGGAGTTTACTCAGCAAGTTAAACCCCTAAGAAAAAGATCCGGAACCGTTTAGTATACATCCACCAGGAAATATAGCCAGCAAGGAAGTGCAGAGAAGGGAGACTGTATAAAACCCCAGTCAGAACGCGATAAAGCAAACCAAAATGGGAAAATGGAAAACACCTGGAAAGTAGCAAACCAAGAAGGGAGAATTAGGACTAAGGAGAACCAGCAGTAGGACAGGGAAGGAAAAGAGCCATAGATCAACAGGCAGAAGAACCATAAAGCAACAAGTCACCGGACCAAATCCCCAAACCGAGCCATGACACAGTATTCAGTTATAAGTAGAGGTTAGGGCAGACAGAGAACAAGAGAACGAGGTCAGGAAAACAAGTCAAGTTGTACCTTAAATAAACATCAGGAATCAGGAATAAAGGCAAAATAAAGCAGACTGGAACTTATTGCTTAGACCCACAGTGGTGTGGGAATGACCCTTATAAGTCTTAGTGAGGGAAGGAATGAATATTTAGAGAGTGAAAGCTGGCATACCAGATGTACACCAGATACATCACCTTGTTCGCACATGGGACTGGGCCTGATACTGCAGTTCAACTCCATTACATTACAGTACCAGTAAGAGTTGTATGTTGTGAGCGGAGGTGCCATGGCCACTTTCCCTCCATTTATCAGAAGGGGCTTCTGAGTTGAATGGACCCTCCAATACTGATCACATATTAAGAATAGTCCATCAATATAGTTATCAGATATACACAAATATCTATTCTCCATAGCATCACTGTCCCGGAGGAAACTTGCTATATACCTGAGAGATTTCACTATGACCTGTCACACACATATTCCCATATTCCCCACCCTAGTAAGGACTAGACTTGTTTATTACTACTGTTCCAGGAATGTTTACACGCTTCTCATGGTTTTGACATATTGATGACATTATTGCGTGAAATTTGTGGTTTTAGTTTTTAGTCTGTAACATGACATCAGTCTGCTTAGTCCAAAACATGAATCATTAGTAATGACTGATGGTCTACAGGTCACAGTGCAAATAAATGAGAAAAACAGCCTAGTAGAAACTACAGTATAAACATGTGGCTGAGCTATATACAGTGTATATACACTGCTCAAAAAAGTAAAGAGAACACTCAAATAACACATCCTAGATCTGAATGAATGAAATATTCTCATTGAATACTTTGTTCTGTGCAAAGTTGAATGTGCTGACAACAAAATCACACAAAAATCATCACTGGAAATCAAATTTATTAACCAATGGAGGACTGGATTTGGAGTCACCCCCAAAATTAAAGTGGAAAAACACACTACAGGCTGATCCAACTTTGATGTAATGTCCTTAAAACAAGTCAAAATAAGGCTCAGTATTGTGTGTGGCCTCCACGTGCCTGTATGACCTCCCTACAACGCCTGGGCATGCTCCTGATGAGGTTGCGGATGGTCTCCTGTGGGATCTCCTCCCAGACCTGGACTAAAGCATCCGCCAACTCCTGGACAGTCTGTGGTGCAACGTGACGTTGGTGGATGGAGCGAGACATGATGTCCCAGATGTGCTCAATTGGATTCAGGTCTGGGGAACGGGCGGGCCAGTCCATAGCTTCAATGCCTCCATCTTGCAGGAACTGCTGACACACTCCAGCCACATGAGGTCTGGCATTGTCCTGCATTAGGAGGAGCCCAGGGCCAACCGCACCAGCATATTGTCTCACAAGGGGTCTGAGGATCTCACCTCGGTACCTAATGGCAGTCAGGCTACCTCTGGCGAGCACATGGAGGGCTGTGCGGCCCGCCAAAGAAATGCCACCCTACACCATTACTGACCCACTGCCAAACCGGTCATGTTGAAGGATGTTGCAGGCAGCAGATCGCTCTCCACGGCATCTCCAGACTCTGTCACGTCTGTCACATGGGCTCAGTGTGAACCTGCTTTCATCTGTGAAGAGCACAGGGCGCCAGTGGCGACTTTGCCAATCCTGGTGTTCTGTGGCAAATGCCAAGCGTCCTGCACGGTGTTGGGCTGTGAGCACAACCCCCATCAGTGGACTTCGGGCCCTCATACCACCCTCATGGAGGCGTTTTCTAACCGTTTGTGCAGACACATGCACACTTGTGGCCTGCTGGAGGTCATTTTGCAGGGCTCTGGCAGTGCTCCTCCTGTTCCTCCTTGCACAAAGGCGGAGGTAGCAGTCCTGCTGCTGGGTTGTTGCCCTCCTATGGCCCCCTCCACGTCTCCTGGTGTACTGGCCTGTGTCCTGGTAGCGCCTCCAGCCTCTGGACACTACGGTGACAGACACAGCAAATCTTCTTGCCACAGCTCGCATTGATGTACCATCCTGGATGAGCTGCACTACCTGAGCAACTTCTGTGGGTTGTAGAGTCCGTCTCATGCTATCACGAGTGTGAAAGCACAACCAACATTCAAAAGTGACAAAAACATCAGCCAGAAAGCATTGGTACTGAGATGTGGTCTGTGGTCCCCACCTGCAGAACCACTCCTTTATTGAGTAGGTCTTGATAATTGCCAATAATTTCCATCTATTGTCTATTCCATTTGCACAACAGCATGTGAAATTGATTGTCAATCAGTGTTGCTTCCTAAGTGGACAGTTTGATTTCACAGCAGTTTGATTAACTTGGAGTTATATTCTGTTGTTTAAGTGTTCCCTTTATTTTTTTGAGCAGTTTATGTATATATATATATATATATATATATATATATATATATATATATATATATATGTACAGGGTGGTCCAAAAGTAGGTGGACAGAAAATAATAACATTTATTTTGATTTATATATAAAATTATATTTACTAACACAAGCATAACATTGACAATAAAATTTTATTCTGAACAATATTACAAAAGCCCTTAAATTTTATCAGCGCAGGGGCTCAAACTGTTTTCCATTACAATTTGCACAGCTTTCAATTGCACAAGTCTCTTTGGGTATTAATTTCTTGAAATGAATCTCTTATGTAATTTTTCAAATCACTGACACTTTTTGGTTTTCGACTATAAACTTTGTCCTTGAGTACTCCCCAAAAGAAAAAATCCATTGGGGTCAAGTCTGGTGAACGTGCCGGCCAATCAAGTGGGCCTCTTCGGCCAATCCATTTATTAGGAAATGTTTCATCAAGATACTCGTGGACCACTCTTGAATAATGTGGAGGGGCCCCATCTTGTTGGAAATAAAGGTCATGTGAATTAGGCTGTTGCTGTAACTGGGGAACAACTTGATTCATTAGAATTTCCAGATACTTATCTCCTGTGACTGTTCCATCAAAAAATATTGGTCCTAAAACACCAAAACTTGAAATACCCCAAACATTGACACCAGGCTCATTTAGTTGTTGCTCTAATGTTAAATGCATGTTCTCATTATACCAGTAAATACAATTATGTCTGTTAATATGGCCGGATAATGTGAAAGAAGCTTCATCACTCCACATAATGTTATCTAAAATTACTGGATTTTGTTTGATAAACCTCCCCCTTTTGGACCACCCTGTATATGTATATGTATATATATATATATATATATATATATATATATATATATATATACATACATATATATATATATATATTGGGTACGACAGTGTCACTTGTGTGTTGGACACTGATCTGACCCAGTGATTGGTATGAAAAGCAATAATAGGATCTTTATACAGTCTTATGCATTATATTTAATGGGGAACAGATGATTAATTGTGGCCTGTGTGTGTCACCCTACCTGGATGCCACAAGTGTAATTAAAGCTGTGTCTGAGAGCAAGGGGGAGGTTCTCTGGTCAGGGGAACATTAGCATGCAGTACCTCCTGTCTCAGGCCAGTAGGGAGAGCAGGCTGCCCCTATAAAAGCTGGTACTGGGGACAGGGTTGGAGAGAACTGGATTGCCTGTCTCAGCTTTGAGACGTGTCCCAGAGTGGAGCAGGGACAGAAAGTTGCATTGTAACCTAAGAGGAAGTGTGGCAGGAGGAGAGCCACAAGCCAGAGACAAGAGGCGAAGAGAGCCTGTCTTGGCAGAGAAAAGACTTAATCTTACCAGACTTTGGTGTCTGAGGCTGGAAGGATTCTACATCCCCCAGCAGAGAACCAGTCCGCAAGGGACTGTACATTCCTTGGCCTAAGAAGCCTGGAGGCCCTGCCACAACCGAAGGGACCAGTAAAGCCGTACAAGGCTGGGAGCAAAAAGGAACCCACGTCGCAGGCCATACAGGCGAGAAAGCACGGAAAGCTCGGAAACGTGGGCTGTTACCCTATAACGAGGAGATAGCCAGAAGGAGCGCAGAAAGCACGGTAGGCCTACACCCTCACCCTGACCAGGGCCAATTTCCCCGTTGCTCTCAGACATCCAGGTCCCCTCCTAGCTGGGACTGTTTGTGGGTCAGTTTTCCTGTTTAGTAAAGACCCAGGACTGCAACCTGTTGTCTGTGTGCTCCTTGCTCCTCCAGCACTATCAGCACTGGGACTCTCACTACCATCACTCCCAACATCCATTATACTGCCCTGGGGCTGCACTCTTCCCATGGGGAGTCACACTACCCTAGCTGCACACCTCATCAGCCCCAGCGGTCTGCATGCAGCGGCGGTTCCTAATAACCGCAATCCACGGGTGGCGTAGTCGGACATAATCAACAACACGTAACAGACTACCATTGGCCTGACCACCCTGAGCCACGGACCGGGCAGCCACTACTACCCCCATCGTTCCCCTAATTGCCCGGATCCGAGTGCCCCACGGCCCAGGGGGCGAGTCATGTGCATTGATACTTACATCACGGGAAATAAAGGGCCCCATATTGGGAATCCAATTGACACATCTTCCCTATTAAACTAGGTATTATCGCTCCTATTTGGGAACTGATGGGTAGGAGGTAGTGGTCAACCAAAGGTTAGTTTAGATCCTTTATTTGCCTAAAACTATACTATCTACACTGCCCTGACGGTTGGCATTGGTGGACTAGGTTATCTGTCCCATTGGATACATTTTGTAAGCAAATTTGAGCCTACATCTAACAGACTGACCCACTGGATTGCACATATAAATAAAAAAAATAAATCAAATACATAACACATACTGTTACACACCTGTCTCAACGTATAGGTTGGCCTTTGCTTCCTTCTCTCTCTTTGTTGTTTCCCTCTGTGCTACTCTGTAATGGGTTATTATGGTAATCTGGCAAGCACCTAAGATATCATCATACAAGGCTTTTAAAGGCCGGCTCAGGCGGTTGTGTGCCACCTGAGTACTCAAGTAGTGGGGCACTCTCTTACCACATGCATGCCTGGAGTTTAGGTACACACCCAACCACTCGGTTCTGCTCAAGCAGCTCCAGACTGCTATCCTTCAACACCAGCTACTATTACCAGGCTTAGTCCAGTGACTCTTTGTGATGTCCACATCTTCGTCTCTGCTTCTAAACTACCTGATAAAAATTTGTTTCTGCTATCCTGGTGCTGCCTGCATTTTCAACTCTGCTGTGTCAAGTTACCTAATAAACAACTCATCTCAGCCAGCCGGGAGCTGTCCGCAGTCACAACTTTGCTGTTCCTATCTGCTCCCTATTCCAGCTACAAAGTACCAGATTGTTCACACAAGTCTGTTGCTCTTGTGTTGTCCACATTTTTGGCCCTGTTGCATCCAGTACTTCCAGCTCCACAGATCGCCTAACGGTCTGCATATCCGGCTCTACCGGTCCTTGCTGTTCCATTGTAAAGTCTGGCTAGTCAAGCTCCACTGCATCTTCGTCTCCGGTTCCTGCTGCTCACCCTGACGTGACTTTATAAATCTCTCCACTGGGTGAGCCCATATATTTGGTAAGATAATCTGGTGGACCACACATTTTTCTATAACGGCTCCGATGGAGCAACTTAAAACTACTGGGCCACAAGGCCAAATCTGTATTTGGTGCCTCGCCTACAATTTGCTATTTAGCATCTTGGTATTAGCTCATGTAGTGGAGGAAATTTCGAGCCAACTTATGCATTCGAACCTGATCCTACTTTTAATTCTGCACCCTTTATATTTGCCATGCTCCACAGTTAATAGTTGGAAACACCAAAGCCAACAAACCAGGTCAGAATCTGAAAATTTATGAAGTCAAGGAACATGGACAGAAAGCTCAGTGATAAAATACTATCACTTGCACCATCTAGGTTCCAAGATCTACTTTAGGTTGGAGCACCAGTAATCTGATTGGCTGAGTGGATCAAATTGACTTTCATGAAATGGTCATTAAAGTTGAAACTCTTAAAATGTCTTCAGAAAAAACATTGAAGAATGAGGTCATGTTTGTCATATCTACAAGGCTAGGGATACATGCCACTTTTGGCTGCGACACCCATCTCGTGATTGAGATCTAGTCGGTTCCGCTGCTACATCACAGCGCTGTACAAATTAATGGGATCGTAGAGCGAGATTATGACAAGCAAGTCCCAAAAATTCAGACTCCGTTGTATTTTTGCAACCTGCTTTTTGCAGTAGTGTAGGTGCCACAATACGACCCCATTCACTTCTATAGTGCCGCAATGTTGTAGCGACATGAGAGAACTTCTGTCACATCACGGCCAAAGTCATTGTGTAGCCCTAGCTTAAGGAATGCTCTGTTCGACTTTCTCATATGAGGACGGTGTTGCACTGAGCAAGAATATAATGAGGACTCTCACACCGTGTGATCTATAATATTTCTCGGTGCAGTAAATCCAGCCATAATTTTCCGCCAGTTGATATTACAACACAATAACCTCATGTCTTTATTAGTCAGGAAGCGACGAGTGCTGAACTTTCCATCTTGACGGCTTTGCACTTGCAGATTGTAAGGTAATGAGCGGTGTCATAAGCAGGGTGGGATAAGTCGGGATCCCTGTTTTATTAATAATATTAGTAATAAATCTACATCGGTTCCCGTACATCGCTCCTCACAGCTGTCCACATGCCACCAGCAGAAGAAAAAGTTAGTGTGAATAAATTAATGCAAATTCCCAGGATTATCATAACTCCGACCTTTTCCAGATCATCTTACATAATGGCTTGGAGTGATTCTGGTTCTCGGCTCTTTCGAGGACAGCTGTGGACTGTCGGAAATCCTAAACGTCTAAGATTTCTAGGAGGGGTGAAAGAACATGACGTCCTGGATAAAGCTAAATTCCATTCGTGCCAGTTATGGGATTTCTGTTACATGCTCAGCATACGTATGGACGGTCATCAGTTGTACAATATTTTATACAGGATCAGACGTCTCCCTCATGAAACCTCTGAGCGGTAGTTTCTTGTACACCCCTGCACCACATCAACTTGGCTCCCAATTGACTCCCTATTACAGAACAGGCGGCCAGCCATGCATGCTTATATCCCTCTCCGTTGAAGTCTAGAAGAATTAAAAAGACTTATGAGCACCTAATTTTTGAAGCTGTAAATTGGTAGTATAGGATGCTGTTAGATATATAGTGCTGCTATACCGTCCACAAAAATAGTACAAAAAAGTTTCATTGCATCCTATCAAATATTTGAACGCACAGTGACTCTAATAACAGTGCCACACATTGTTGGTGGCTCCAAGGCATGTGCCCTATGGGCCATATCTATACTTAGTCCCTGGACATCCGCAGAAGTCCATACAGGCATACTGTACCTCTCCATTTCTACTTTCCTCTGATTTCACAGTAGGCATAGAATTTTTTTTTGCTGGATTTTATATTGTTCAGTCAGATCCCATTCACTTATAAATGATCCATTGGATCTCAGGGTGCCTTTTTTCAGGAAAGAACAATATACCAGTTTATATATTTCTGTCTTTGGATGGTGTGACAAACACAGTCACCCTGGCCTGGTGCAGGGGTAAATTATTATTAATTATGCCATACATATTGTTCCTTTGTTCAGTAGGCTTTGGACATGAGCCATTGTTTCATATGAGCCTGTACGCTGACTCTTGTTGTATGTTAATCTGTGGAATGCCTGCTGATTGCATATTGTATCAGCCCCCTGTGGTTTACTAGTCTACACAACTTGAAGGACAAATATGCAGGTTAATTGAACAATCGAACAATGAAGGATTACCTCACCCTCCTTCCCCCAATGCCCTGAATGAGAGCTGTGGAATATAAAAAGGGGCTGCCTCTATCTCCAGAGAGACTCTACAGGAGATCAGCCCATGGAGCCACGACTCCAGTTGGTGAAATACAGATCGGCTCCACTGCCCAACACGGAAGTTGGGACTGTACTATATGTTGTTGCCGGCTGGAGCTGGATATAGGCGCTACGATTGTGGTATCCACCTTCAGGAGGAGCATAAGCTGTGACTGCAGACTATAAGGGCGGGAGATACAAAAGCTGTGGGCCAATCAAAAGTTGGGAGACAGTGGGTATCACTGGTACAGGGACAATGGAACTACAGGCCCCAGGTTCGGATATCATGGACTGGGGGCATTGTGGCCATCTACCCGGAGTTGCTGTAAGCCTGTGGAGGTAAGGAATAAAAATAGTTACCGTACATCATTAACCTGCCTAGATGATTATTACAACCCACAACCTCAGATCCTCACAGATGGAATATAAAAGGAACATAGTTTAAAGTGAATGTCTACCCACGAATACGATTTGTTTAAAGGATTATCACAGCAAGTAATTTTTTTTTACAAAAGTCCTATATGCATCTAGACTAATCCAAACATGGCCTCAGATAATTACTAGCTAGTTTCCTCCTACTGTTTACAGTTCCAAGTTCTCCATGCTTATGCCTAATAGACTATTGTCCACCAATAGGCACTACACAATCTCGTCAATGGTGATGGGGTGACAGTGGGAGAATCCTCCCTTTGTAACACCTCTTAGATGCTGTGGTCAGCATTAACCCTGGTATGTGAGGGGTTATATGACGCCAAATCAGAGATATCGCTAACTGACTGTTACGACCTCTGAAATACAGTGGGCACCCACAAGTGAAACCACAGTGTAATAGTATGGTGCATTGACTTCCCGACGCAATTTAGATATCCTATTAAGTTAAAAAAAATGAACCAGAAAAGGATTTGGACCCTATAAATAACATGATCATCCAAATAAATCATCACAATAGTCCAAACTGCTTCAGAGCATGTTGATTTGACACAGAGTCCAAAATCCAGTGTGTCATCTTAAAATTCTGGCTGACTGCAGTCACCACTAGTGGGCGCTCACTGCATCTAGATTTATTCAGCTTCCATTGAATCTGTATGCAGTGAGCTAACTCTGTTGGCAGCTACAGGTGAATAGAAGAATTTTTATGCATTGGCCCACATTTACTATTTAGTTTATATTAGATTTTCACTTAAAATGAGTAAAAAAAACCAAAAAAAACCAAATGATGTCAAATATCATTTTTGTGCAAAATTTCCAACTTTTATAGGTACTCGACGGCTTTGAAAAGTAATGAGAAAAGAGGGAGTTTTTTAATGTGAGCAGAAGTGGTCTACCTCTACAACTTTTAGACATATTTATTAGTACTATAGCTAGAAAAGGGTACAAGTTTTTGAGTAAATATAGTCTTGTCCACGGCGTATTTTTAATACATTTCATACAATTTCTTACAATAATTTTTTTTCAGACTGGCGTATGAAACTCTAGTCTTATACAATCTGTTACTGTGCCTATACAGGTGAATTTGGAGAGGTACATTGAAAAAAAATGCAGCTCTAATAGCTATAAAGATATATTAATTTATTATTATTATATTATATATTTTTTTTAAAAAATGATCAATTGATATGCAAAACAGCTCTTTTGCAAAACAAGGGAGATTCTCCTGCAAAGTATCAACTAGGAGATATCACTGGTTATGTTGCAAGGCTGATTGAAAGGTTGGACACTGACTTATAGGGTACCCTATCCCAGGTGGTACTTTGCAATGTCTTTTTTGTTCTGCAAAAGAGCTAGTTTCTATACTTTTCTCCAATGGAGCATTGTCTGTAATACTCCATGTTCAGCTGGTCTCTGTAAGGATAACCAGTACTTCCCCCTTGTCTGCTCAAAGGCATCACCCTCAGACAACCAGACTCTGCTCTTCCCTGATGATGGGCAAAAACTCCGAAACAGGCTGTCTGTAGATGAGTTTCTGGCTTGGCAATTACTATTTATAATTGGTTATTTGTTATGTGTATGATAACAAATGGCCGCCGTGGCCAATTTCATCCAAGAACAAAGTCTCCATGTATTACTTTAGTTTGAAAGGGGTCGTTTTATCTTCAGACAGTAATGATATGGGGGATATTAGAACTGAGTCTGCCATACCCGGTCATGTCCACAGCCAGAGATCACTGACCTGGGCCGCGAACTGGGGTTGTGCGAAGAGATCGGCTCATCTCCACCTATAGATTGTAATAATTATTAAAAATGCAGGTACTAAAACTAATCAGGCCTCAATTTTCAAAACTGTGTAAAAGAAAAACTGCCTTTGTTGCCGTTAGCAACCGATTCAAATCTCAGCTTTCACATTTTAAACGGCTGCGGCACAATGACCGCAGCATTGTGATTGGTTGCTATGGGCAACAAACACCGTTATCTATATGAAAGTTTTGATTTAAAAAAAAAAAGACATAAAAAAATTCTGAAATAAATAAAAATAAAAGAAATGCAAAAGGGTAAGATTTTAGGGCCAAAAAACTGTGCGGACAGGTAGCTTTCTAACATTACTTTCAACGCAAGCTTCATCTCGTGGCGCGACTTATCCGACAAGTACACCCTAATAGTGGTTCCCATTATTCTGACTGCTCCGTGTGTAAAGAGATAATGTAGTTACGGCTTAATACGGTTTCTAATTCCTTGTAAGTGACGCGAGCTTATCGTAGCCACTGTGAGGGAAAACATATTGAACGATTTCCAACACATTGCAAGTTCATTTCTAGAGAAGGTCAAATGAAGAAGTATCCGATATATCCTCCTTAGCAGGTGTCGGAAGTTTGTAAAGCTGTACTCCTGCGGGGGATGGGGGACTGGTGCTTGACAGGGGCCAGATGTGGTAATTATTTGCAGCTGGGGGTTCTAGTAGATTCCAAAACACTGGAGGAAGCGGGCAGCATGAGGAAGGACAAAGGTGCCTCCTCTTTGCTCGGCTCTTGTATTCAGTCAGGAAATAATAGCTGGATTCATTCAATAGTCGGGTCATTTAATTGTGAAGCAAGTTGTCAGCAGACATTTACAAGGCCAAGAAATAGGAGGCCGAGAGAGAGAGCCGAGAGACAGGGGCGAGAGCTCAGAGGAAGCCGGGGAGATGCTGAGCAGCGACTTTCCTCCGAGATATGAGTGTGATTAATGAGCCTCTATTATAACTGGAGAAATTATTTCACCAGGATCCATGATCCTCCAACGAATATTAATAATAATCCAAAGCCAGCGGCTATAAATTTCAGGGCATCAATATCACTAATTTTAAAGCACTGGCTGAAATTTCTCTGCAGTATGTGCATTATACATATATAGCTTTACAGCATACACATTATATACACACTTTGCAATGTATACATATACACAACACTGCTGCATGCACAGTACATGCACACTCATTTCTGCTGAATATGCAAACTCAGCTCTGCTACTTACACATAGCTTCTGCTACACACAGCTCTGCTCCATGCACACACACAACTCTTCTACAGCAACACACACAGCTCAGCTACATCAATAAACACACAGAAACACAGTCGCACAAACACTTTGAATATGACGCGCCCCCTGGGCCGTGGGGTACTCGGTAGCCGGGCCGGTCGTTGCTAGGAGAGATGTCACAGTGGCGGTGACCCGGTCCGTGACCCACCTGTGGTAAGCGGCTAAAGGGAGCTGCCGCTGCGGAGCAGGTCCTCTGGAGCTGTTGTTAATGCAGCATAGTTGGTTCAGCTCTCCACAGGTAGAGCTTAGCCCCAGGGCAGAGTAATGGTGATATAATAGATGTTGCTGTTGTGCAGGGTGGTGCAGGGGATGATGGCGCAGTAATAACTCGCAGAGACAGTGGGGTGCAGTCTTCAGGGTTTTACTCACGATTTTTAGACTCCAAGTTACCAGGGCCAGGGTAACTCCCCACGCCGTCCTGTGTTTACTCAGGGAGGGGTTCAGCAAACTCCCAGGTACCTCCGGAGTACGTAACAGGACCCCCTTCTGTGTGTTCCTTCTGGCCGTCTCCCTGCAACTCACACCCAGTGTCCCAAGCCAGCGACCGCGGACCTTGTCGGGCGACGTTTCCTCTGTCCCCTGGGTCCTCTATGACCACCTTTTTGGCCAGTTAGATGTGGCTGTAGGCTGCAGCACCTGAAATGCTGCACCGTCCGGTTATCTAGTTGAGACTTGAAGAACTCTGCTAGTTTAGGTGCCGCTCCCCTCTCTGCGGCCTGATCCTTCCACTCCTGGTGGGTTTGGACCCACGGGTGGCATCCGCACTGCTCGTCCCCCTTGGATCCTTTCTGTTCTTACTGGAGCCTTTATTCCTGCTCCTCTCCTCTCTTCAGTCTGTCCTGGGCCTCTCTCACTAGGCCCTCCTCCTGAGCACTCAGACTGTTCTGACTGACTGACTGTTCCCCTCAGACTGGACTGGACTCACAAGAAGGCTTCCCCTTTTTATATCCTCCTTCTCAAGTGCTCCCCTGTACTTCTTACTCCACCCACACCCACTACATGGTTCCCCCTCTCTTGGTTCCCCCCACTCCAGCCAGGGTCAGGGCTCAGCAGCGCAGCAATGCATCTTGCCCCTCCTGCTGGTCTGGAGTAGTGTAGTGTTTGATGCAGGTGTTTTGGTCCCAGGCAGTACTCCATCCTTACCTGAGAATGAGATACCACGGCTCTGGGTGAGATGCAGTACCTCAGTGGCGACTGAACCCGCAGGGGCGCCACAAATACATTACCATATTTTGAAGTTTCTTCCAATCATTTGATTGATCACATGACCTGAAAAGGTCCTTTACCTATTCAGGACCTGCAGGATCCATGCAGCCTTAGTAATGCACAAGCCCTGGTAGCTTCCTCCCCTGCCCTGTACCGATCAGACTGATCAGGGTTGGGCAGGAAGAGAGAAAGCAGTTTTCTCAGTGATTGGGAAAGAAGCGGTGTCAGCATTCTCCATTATAGGAAGCTGTTCCCAGACTATAAGATACATACACTTTTTATCCAAAAGATTTTCTTGATTAAAAAATGTGTCTTATATTTCAAAATATATGTTATCTACATACATCAATGGTTAAGATTGGTGTCCTGGGTTCAGATTTGCCTACAGGCAGCATGATCTACATTTGTGTGGGTTTCCACTGGGTTGTCTCATACTTCAAAAACTGACAGGTAAATTTGTAATTTATTATGTGAACATCAGTGGGGACAGGGACTAAACTGAGTAATGACAATCTAAGTGCAACATTGTAGAATATATTATCGCTATATAATTAAAAAAAAAATCTGAAGCACTTAAAAGGGAATTCTTGAGTTTGATAATTTCCCGATTTCTGGGGGTGCAACTGCTAAAACCCCACCGATAATTGAAGCCTTGACTTTGAAGAACTTCGTGTGAATGGACTTGTGGAAAATCATGCCCACTGTCTCTCCATTAACTCTTATGGGAGTGCCGAAGACCAGCCAAGCTCGCATTTGGGCTCTCCATTAGATTTTATAGAGTCTATCATTACTAGGGAAAGGGATAACCACTGCTCTCCCAATCCAACAAGTAGTCATTGGATTACGTTCTTCTGATTACTGTCCTCTATGGTGATGGCAGACTTTGCCATCATGTTGCCTGGACCTTCAATGTACAATGAGGGTCCCCCTTGTACAATGCCAATGAGGTTTGATTCTGGTATTGAAGTGGTAAAATTCAGAGTTTTCTTGGATTTAACAGTTGCGGCAAGTGTGTGTCTGTAGTATTCCCACTAGTCATCTTTTGATGACTAGTAGCAATTCTCCACATATCTCCTGAGAGTTTTTGGTGCGGAAACTGAGCAGAACATCCAGGTTTTTGAGGAGGATTTTGAGAGTTTCCGCTTTGAAAAACTATGCAAATAGACTCTGTGTGCACATACCCTAGTGTGTGACACTACCAATGGAAGCCCTACCCTGGGAGATGGGGACTCGGAGACGGGTCCTAACTTGTTGATGGGGGGTGCAGCCGTGGCCCGGACCCGCTCCGTGCCCAGGGCCGTCACACTGAAAAAAGGGATGGTATGGGCTCGTCCGGGTTGAGTGGCTGATCTCGACTACGCCACCTGTGGCACCTGGTGAAGGCCACCAGCACCACTGCAGTCCGCTGAGGCATGGTGTTATGGCGGCTGTCGTTGTTACTACTCCCCACAGGCGGAGCAGGGCCTCAGGGCAGAGGGACAGGACGGAGGGGGTAGTAGTTCGGGAGGTCTGGTGCTGCGTAGTGTGGTGTAATGCAGAATAAAGAGTCCGGAGGCCATAGGGGTTAACTTCCAGGGTTTTTACTCACGTTGTAGAGTACAGCTGCAAGGCTTCTCCCTGCTCGTCGCGGAGTTCTGCGGTCACCAGAGACGGGGGGGTCCGACAACCTCCTAGTAAGTCCAGTGTTCAATCAGGACCCCGCAACCAGAGTGTTCCTAGACTACAGACCGGGTTCTCTTTCCTGTCTGTGTGTGTAGATAGGCCGGATCTCCCTCTGAACTCCTCTCAGAAAAAGGGTAAGGGTGGCAGCTCCGCTCCTTCCGATACCCGGTGGGATCCTCAGGGCCTACCGGGCTTTCCCGACCAGGACATGGAGTAGCAAGGTCGGGTGTCGGGGGCCGGTACCCCTCTTGCAGCCGGAATCCCTCTGAATATATCAGGTTGGCAAGGACAGGTGGAGTATACCGCTCCGTCTGCATCCTCCCTGGGATCCATTTGCTGTGGAGCTACACTCATAAGCTCCGGGCCTTCTTGGTCATGATCCTTGACCGGGTTGAGACATACATTATCTGCAACCTGCCCCTCGACCCAAGGCCAAGGTACGAGGGCTGTGTCTCCATCCGATGCAGGCCCACACATGATCCGCGTCCAGGGTAGGAGGTCACAGTAGAACAGTCAAAGAACCATCAAAAGACAAAAGGACCAAAGACCAAGATGGCTGGGTATTAAATAGTAAATTTTAAGTGTCACTAAAATGTGAGTCCTCCACCCTCACCCACTAAATGGTTCCCCTATCTTTGGTTCCCCAGTCTCCCCGTAACCAGCAGGGCAGCACCTAGTGCATTATAGCCTCCTCTGGTGGGAGAAGTGTGGTGCTGGATGTGAAGGAAGGGTCCTGACGATCACACTGTTCTTACCTCAGAGGAGGAACACTACACTCCATTAAAGAAGTGCAGCATCCCTGTGGCGGTCGAACCCTCAGGGGCGCCACACTAGTATGCACAAAAAGTATTTTTGCAGAGTTTTCGGAGTAGAAACTGTACAGAACCTCCAAGTTTTTGACGAGTTTTGTGTTTCTGTGGAGCATTTGGAGAGTTTCCACTCAGTTTCTGCTCCATAAGGTCTTTATCAAAGTCTTTGGGCCCAATTCATCAAAGCTCTCACACCAGAATTCTGGTGGAAAAGCTTTAAAAATCGCAAAATTTAGGCACAACTCCGTCTTACGACAAATTTTTGTCTCTAGCACTCTCCCTCATCAAGACCAGCGTGAAGAATTCCCGATTTGATGAATCGGGCCCTTTGTAAGCATAGCCTAAGGTGGATATTTTTTTGTTTGAGGTGCAAAAGTATAGTCAAAAATACGACAATCATCTTATAAAGACAGAGATGAACAAATCTATTGGTAACGAATCCAGCAAAATGGCAGCTAACCTGATGCAATTTTGGTGAATTCTTTTGAGGGCCTTGAAAGGGTTAAAAAAAAAAAGTTTATACATGCTTGTCCGAGGGCAGCCCCTCACCTATCCTTGTGTCACAGATCCCATTCTGGTCCTTTGCTTGCATTAGATCAGTCTTCACTCTGGTCTTCTCGTTGGTCTTCAGTCGGCAACTTTCAGCACCTAAAGTTCCAAACTGAAGACTGATCCAAAGCAAGTGAAGAACCGGATGGGGATCTGTGGCGTTAGAACAGGTGAAAGACATCCCTAGGATACATGAGAATAATAATTTTGCAATTTTTTTTTTTACCCATTCCGGACCTCAATTTATCATGCTTTGGGGTTTGGAAATAACTTAGAGCATAATAAATATCTTTTTGGCCAGACTCGATAAAATCTGCCTAAAACGGATTTGAGGAACTTCATTCATCTCTACATTTCTAGAAAGTACTTCACCCGAGTGATGGTGTAACCATGGTGTAACCAGCATGGTAATTGATACATGTCGTGCAAATTGCATAATTTTTCTGTGCTCCAGTTCAGGGTCTCCCATTGACCCACTCTACTTATAGCACTGCTTTCCTTCTATGTAGCTTTTTGTGGCTCCTCTGGCACCAGCACTTAGTGGCCAAGGCTAGCCTCGTATGTGGCTAGCCTCGTAGCTACACGAGATCGGACAATTGCAAGCCAATTGTACATGAAAGTATATGAGGTTCAATTTTTCATTCCAATATGGCAATTTATTACATGATTATTAGTTGTCAACAGAGTAAACAAATACTTGTAGTCAGGGGGCCACCAACATTAATTATACCCCAAACATGGTGGTGGTGGTGGGAGTCACGCACTAATGACAGCGTGTAGACAAGATGTAGAGTAATATACACATGGTTCCCATACATTCCCACTTCTGTGCTTCATTTAATCTACATCAGAAGGAATATGTTTAGCCAAGGGACCCAGAACTTCTAAAAGGGGTCACCCCACAATAATTCACTGTAATATATCACATATGACAGATGTTTATAATCACATTCCTAATAGACCTCACTATGACAAACGTGCGGCCCTGTAAGGAAAATCATGTTTATTTGACGGATGTGTCATCTTTCTGGACCAGACCATGGCCTTGGAGTCTTTAGTCTCCAGAGAGGTGACATTATATACCCAAGGGCTGACCTCACAGGAGGTAATATTATTCCAAGATTTCCATTAATATCTGTCACTGATGCTGGAGGAGTCACGGAGCTGAAGAAATGGGGGATCTGTATGATTGACCTTGTAGGATGATATGTCCAACTACTATGTGTGCATAGTATATCATACACTGTGTGTACACCATAACCGTCATACACTTAATACTATGAATGCAAGCTAACACTTTAATTACCTGTGATGGTCCAGGTATATGGAGTGGGTTCAGAAATGGAGCCCTCTCTATACATAGTGGGTGCAAGCTGATATACAGCAGGCACCTGCTTCTTACAGCAGCAATCGGAGTTAGCTGATTTCTAACCGCTTAGATGCTGTTCATTTCTGACAGCGGCATTTAAACGGTTGCTAAGTGGTATCAAACAACTTCAAAGGGCCAATGTTTTACCATGGCATCCAGGGGGCCTTCTGAAGACCCCAAACGATGGGCTTCACAGTAGATCATTCTTTTACTATATGCAAAACTGAAGTAGTTCAATCAAACAATCGATCGAACGATTGAAGGCTCAAGTCTAACAAAAAATATATGAAATGTTAGAAAAATTATTTTTAGAAAAATAAATAAATATAAAAAAATCCAATCACCCCCTTTTCTCAATCTAAAAAATAAAGAAATACAGATAAAAATATATTTGATATTTCTGCATCCATAAAAGTTTAATTAACCTTAAAGGAAAATGGCAAAAAAAATCTTAAAAAATGAATTTTTCTTTTTTTTTTTTCAGCACATTATATGGTAAAGTGAATTGTGTCAATCAAAACTACAACAAACATTAGTGACATATTACATCCTCTCATCCTAGAAATTGTGCCATTTTGGCTATGATCAAACTGGGTTTTTATGAGGCGTTCAAAAACAACAAGAGTTTTTCAAGTGGAAATTGCACCAAGAAAAGTTTTTGGTGATGTTTCTCTTTCCCTGAAGCATTTTCCAGAAGAGTTTTTGAATATTTTTTTTTTCCCTGAATCATTTTTTTGCAGTCTTTTGACTAGACAGTGCCTGGTTTGGAGCAGATTCCATCAGAATCCGCTTCAAAAAAGTAATATACACTTTTTTTCTACCAGGTATTTATCGAAACAGCTTAGCAAAAAAAAAAATTTCATATGAACAGCAAACCAATTTCTCATGGTAATGAATCAGAATGGTTTTCCAAATATTTTGGAAGTTGTTTTTGAGGAGGAGTTTAGAGTAGTCCTGATAAAAAAAAAAACTTCTCAAAAATTTCCTGCGAACAAAGCTTTTAGACTCCCGTTGGCTTTGGGCTTTAGAAGAAAACTGGGTAGAGCTCACAAGAGAAGTAGTCTAGTGCTCCATTCTAGAATTTGGCAGAGGTCGCAGACCTTGGACCTCTTAATGTGCCATGTCTATGCTTAGACAACCCCAGTAGGATAAGATTCATAACAAGTCATCTAATGTTCCCGGAGAAGCTATTGGCACAAAGTAAGACGGTGCCACCAGAAGGGACTGATTATCACCACGATGTAGTAATGATGATTTGCTGAAGTTTCTGGTACGTGTATATACTCTGGCGCTATGATGCAGCTGCTGCCCAGCGTGTGTATTATCCCCGTACACATATTTTATTGTTAAGCACATTCACTGTCAGGATTATGATTTCTGCCCCCTATGGGACAGCAGAGGCTTCCGCAATGTCTGGCACCTGTACACCAGATGTTCAGCAGATGGAAGAGGAGAAATCATGAACTGCACTTAACTCATGGATATACATGTACCTCTCCCCAAATCAGCACCAGTCGTAGATAATACGGATTTCTGTACGTCTGTCCTTGGGTACCGGAGAGGCTTATATCAACTTGTGATAGATATATGATAATGGCTGCAGGAAGGATCCCAGATTTAAAGGGGATGAAATTAGGGAACATTTATCACCATGCAAGTGCATAACTATGTAGTATCCACACAAATTTTAGACCTGAGCCCCCCTAGTGTGTTGCTCAGGTGCTTGGGAACTGTGCCATTGATATAGTCTCTTTTCGCCCTACCGTAAAAAAACAATTGTACAAATTTCACAGAAAACAGGGCAATAAGATAGTTTACGTAATAGTCATAAAGTTACTAAAATAACAAATATTACCGCCATACTGTTACTAAACACAACTCACTATGCCAATATTACCACTAAACAAGGGCGAAATAATGACCATTACCACCCCACAGTGTCTGAATATAACCACCAACTTGTTAATTAACAAAACCAACTATACTAAGACATATATACCAATAATTACAAATGAAATTGACAAATAATACCGCCACACCATGACCACATATTACTAGGATATACTGTGGTGACCAAATAATACCACCATATTGATCATAAATGAAACCCACTCTGCTAGCACTAATATTAACCCGATAGAATAATTCTATAGTGGTAGGAGCTCTGTAGATCAGGGTTCCCCAACTCCAGTCCCCATGGCCCACCAACAGGTCATGTTTTCAGGATTTCCTTAGTATTGCACAGGTGATAATTCCATCACCTGCACAGGCAATAATTCCATCACCTGAGCAATACTAAGGAAATCCTGAAAACATGACCTGTTGGTGGGCCTTGAGGACTGGAGTTGGGGAACACTGCTGTAGATGATATAAGTGATATAAGCATAGATAAATCCAGTGACTTACCGGTGACGTCTCCAATTATTATTATTTATTATTATAGCGCCATTAATTCCATGGTGCTAATTGAAATTATTCTCTTTTCTCCTCTCTGTGTCATGGATCCACGACTTGTCGCTGTTTATGTAACATACAGACAACTATGGTTGATCGCTTCTAGAGAACCCTTTCCACTTTATACAGATACATCACAGTAGTGATGTCTCCCTTTGTGCCCCCCCCAACACACAATGTCCCTTATACAGTATTAATGGTTATGTCCTCTTTTCTAGCCCCTTACAATAATAAAAACAATTCCCCTTTGTGCCCAAAGGCAGTAGTAATGCCCCCACCCCTCGCAGACTGGTACGCATATAGTATTAATGTCCATCTTTTATGCCCCTATGCAGGTATAAAGTCCTTTATTAAGCACTTATAAAGTACTAATATTCTCTTTCGTGGCCTTATACATTAATTCCATCCCTCTTTGTGGCCGCCTATATTAAAACCTTCCCCCTTTGCGACCCAATACAATAACAACGTTCACCTATGTGTTCCCAGACAGTAATTCTCTTCCTCAGGGAACTAGTTGCTGCAGATGTTGGGAAGCGTACAGAAACTGTTCGTTCACTTTAATGTCTCAATCAAAGCAAAATCCCTTCAGTAACAGTTCTCTCATGAACTTCTCAGCAGTGGAACCATAAGTCCCATTAATATCCGCTCAACAACAGTTCTCTTAGAGATTCCTTAGTAATAGAACTGCAAGTCCCAGCAGGATGTACTCCTTGATACAGCAATGCTCTGGTCACACTGGGATCCAGCTTGGGACTGCATTTTTCAGACAGCTGGGAACATATGGAGTGGGGGTAGGATCCTCCTCTGGGGAAGACCAGGTAGCAGTGGACATTTCAACCTGGCTGATCTGCAGACTTGGTTCAGCTCCAGAATTGTCTTCACTGTTCACACACTGAGCTGCTGGGCTGTCAGCACTCACTCTGTGCCTATCTTTCTTTCAGCAGTCTTTAATGGAGGAGCACACACTCATTCTCATGCCCAGCTAACTCCTTCTTCTCCAGCTTGCTCAGTCAATCATTCTACTCCTCTTCCAGTATGTAAAGAGGCACAAAGGCTGCTGAGATTTGTAGTCCAGGGCAGCGCAGCAAAAAAAAGCATTAAAGGGATTTTCCACTACTCGGACTACTCCTTCTGAATCCTTATGTTTCCCCCCAAAGTAAAATAATAACACTTAGGCTGTGTGCCCACGATGCATTTTTTAAGCGTTTCCGCAGCAGCAAAAATGCTGCAGAAACGCTTAAAAAACGGATGGTAGAAGGCCTGCCATGTCCCCCAATGATAATCCGCATATGCTGTGCACATGCTGCGGAAATTTACGCTGCGGATTATCATTGCGGAAAAAAACGCAGAGCTACTAATTATTTTGCGGAAGCTCGGCGTTTTCGCCGCCATTGACTTGCATTAGAACGCGCCAATTCCGCAAGACTGCATCTGTACTTGCATAATTGGCGCGTTCTAATGTGCGGATGGTACCCGAGTGTGGAGAAGAGGAGAGTCTCATCCACACCCAGGTACCATTAAAAAAGCTGTAAAAAAAGAAAATAAAAAATAAATGTATACTTACCTTCTGGCGGCCTGCGCTGCACTCCTTCTTGCTTCCCGGCACTTCACGATGGAATGAAGGACCTGCGCTGACGTCAGAGTCATGTGACGGGTCACGCGACGCTGACATCGGCAGGTCCTTCAATCTACCGCTGCCGGCAGCCGGGACCGAGTGAAGCAAGACAGCGCCGGCGATCGGAGGGTAAGTATATTTTATTTTTTGTATTTTTTGACATTCTCTCGGGTGACAGTATATAAATCCATGCCTTTTGCATGGATTTATAGAGTGTGACCAAGTTGTCAAGCACTTTCCAAGTGATGCTAAAATCGCTTGGAAAAGCGCTTGACAACCCGCATGCGGAAATGCATGTGAAGAACGCTTCACATCCGCATGTCCCTGGCAGGAAAAACGCATGTACAATCATCATGTACAATCCGCATGTACAATCCGCATGTACAATCCGCATGCGTTTTTTCTGCCAGGGAGATGCAGAAACGCTCAGGAAAAAATCCTGAACATTTCTGCATCGTGGGCACATAGCCTTATACTCACTCCTGGTGCCGGCACCGTTCCAGTGATGTCGGCACAGGATCTCCCGGGAATCGCGTGACATTTTTATGCCAGGCGAATCCAGATGGCCACTCGGCGCTGCTTGATAATATAGTATGACACCACTGGACTCCATGTGCCTTCATGCAGCCACTGTGCACTGTACTGTGTGCATGAGGCCTGCTACTCAGTGGAGAGATTTATTATTACTAAAGCTGTAGTAGTTAAAGGAGTTGTTCACGCTTGGAGCAAAATTCTGCAGTCACTCTATGAGACCAGCACAAATTTTGACACTATTTTTGACACTGACACCATATAAAATAGTGCCAGTTTGCATTTACCGTATTTTTCGGACTATAAGACACACTTTTTTCCCCCAAAATTTGGGAGGAAAATGGGGGGTGCGTCTTATGGTCCAAAAGTAACTTACCAGTGGTGGTGGACTGGGATCGGCGGTGACAGCGGCAGAAGGTGGAGGCGGTGGCAGCATAAGAGGTATCTGCCTCGGAGCCGGGGCTTTGCCCGGTACCGGGGCTGTTTTTTTGTTGTGAGTGGCTTCCGGTGCGCGCGGCCATCTTTCTGAAGCTGATCTACAGGAAAATTGCCACCGGAGCTGGCGCATGCGCTCTGCTATGCCGGCGGCCATTTTCCTGTAGATCTCAGCTTCAGAAAGATGACCGCGCGCACCGGAAGCCGCTCACGCCGCTCTGCCACGCTACTCACAGCAAGACACCGGCCCTGGTACCAGGCCCTAGGGCCCCAGCCACAACTCACCCAAGCCCCAAGCCACCACTCACCCAGGCCCCAAACCCCAAGCGCCAGCCACCACTCACCCAGGCCCCAAGCGCCAGCCACCACTCACCCAGGCCCCAAGCCCCCAGAGCCAGCCACCACTCACCTAGGCACCAAGCCCCCAGCGTCAGCCACCACTCACGCAGGCACCCAAGCCCCCAGCGCCAGCAACCAGACGCCCAGCGCAAGCCACCAGGCCCCCAGCCCATCAGCACCAGGTGCCCAGGCCACCAGGCACCCAGCCCCAGGCAACCAGCGCAAGGCCACCAGACGCCCAGTGCAGGCCACCAGCACCAGGCAGCCAGACCACGAGGCGACCAGGCCACCAGCGCCAGACACCCAGGCCACCAAGCAACCAGTGCCAGCCACCAGCGCCAGGCCCTGCTTCCTGAAGGACCTTGCCTCCTGTGTCCCCCGCTACACGGCCCATCCAGGTAAGATACCTATTCAGACTCTAAGACGGACCCCATCTTATCAAAAAAAAATTTTTCCTAATTTTCCACCCCAAAATTTGGGGTGCGTCTTGTGGTCCGGTGCTTCTTATAGTCCGAAAAATATGGTAATTAAGATTGTTCTGAAGTGTGAACAAGGAATGGCAAAAACTGCAAAGTAATTCCTTGCCATGAAAATGAACTTAATCACAGAAACCCTATTTCCTCTGAATTTCAACCATGGCACAAAATGACCTGCTTACATCATTTCATTGACCTTCTTGCTAGCTCAGGGGAAAGAATTAACAAGGACAAGTCTGCTGATATCACTCTGTGAAGCTGATTGAATTAAAAGAGCAGACTCGTTGCTTTTAAAGGGTACTCGAATGCTTGAAATCATTGTCATTTTCTATTAACTATAGTTACTTCCAAGGAACACGTGCAATCATCATTACTTGCATCAAAAGAGCTTTACAGGCAAGGACATTGCTGCTTGTAAGATTGCCCTTAAATCAATAATTTATCTGCCAATCAAGAACTTCAAAGCCCAAGAAAGTGTAGCAGGTGCCAAGATCGTCTCCAAAAGAGCATTCAGCTACAGGATTGGTTCAACACCAGTGCAGAGCTTCCTCAGGAATTGTTGTGACGGGGTGTGAAACGGAGCAGGCAGAGACAGCAGGCCGATGAACAATCCAACAACCTTTATTGAGACTGTGAGAATATAACACCAAATGCAGCTGTAGTTCTTTAGAGTCAGTAACACAGAAAGGGACAAATCCGGGGGCGCCACCAGGTAATCCAACGCCAAGTACAATGCAACAACAGTCGCAGACTAAGTCCTCAAATCCAGCAGGGTGTCAAGACATCACAATCCCACATGACAACTGATCTCCACTGTCCAATAGTCCAACGGATCTCCAATAGTCCATACACGGCACTAGGATCTGGCCTCAGCAACAGATCCTAGCCCTTCACACTGCATAGCATCAACTAACTAAAAACATGTGTCTTAGTGTCTTACATGCTTTGGGATCAGCCCTCTGGTTGGGTAGAGATACACACACCCCACACCCTTAAACATTTGCGACAAGTAGCTCGAAGAATGAGGAATCTTCTAGAACTCCAAGTCTCCAGCCGGTCTGCAGAGTTGTGTATTTAAGGGAAGCTCCATGCAGAGAGGAACAAAGACACTCATGCCCCCACTAGATGCAGGAGAGAAAATGCTAATATAGGCCTGAATCCAGTATGGTCCATGAAAACAGGCTGGGGGGGGGACACGCTGTCACAATTGCATCAGGCAGATATCATTGCATCTGCACGCACAGTGATGCAAAGGCTGTTGGAGGCTGGCCGGGTGTCAATAAGAGCAGCAAAGAAGCCACTTCTTGCAAAAAAAGCCATCAAGGACAGAATGACATTCTGCAGGACATACAGGCATAGGACTACAGAGGACTGGCTGAAGTGATTTTCTCTGATGAAGACCCCTTCAGACTGTTTGGGACATCTGGAAAAATGATTGTCCAGAGAAGAAAAAGTGAGCGCTGCCATGAGTCCTGTATCTGCCAACAGTAAAGCCTCCTGAGACTGCTCATGTGTGGGGGCTTTTCATCCATGGAGGAGGCTCACTCACAATTTTGCCTGAGAACACGGCCATGAATGAAGAATGAGAACTGAACCTCCTCCAAGAGCAACTTCTCCCAACCATCCAGGAGCAATGTAGTGATAACGCTTTTTCCAGCTTGATGGAGACCTTGTCATAAGGCAAAAGTGGTAACTAAGAGTCTCGGTGAATAAAACATTGACATTTTGGGTTCATGGCCAGGAAACTCCTCAATTCTCAATCTTACTGAGAACCGGTAAATCGTCAAAAAGCGGGAGGTCAAAGAAAACACAGAAATTGTAATAAACTCCAAGCATTGATGAGACCAGAATGGGCAGTCATCAGTCAGGATAGTGTAAATGTTGCTGTTTTCCTGAATTCAACATTGCTTTTCTTTTGTTTCTGCACCTCTCTATTCCTGAGATATGAACCCCTTTTACCTGCATATTAATCTACTCTTTTTATCCAACTGGGCATGGCCCTCGAGGAGACTCTCATAGAGAAGAGTCAAGGACAACGCCCTCTTGGTAAAAAGGCTAGAAATACATTCAGGGAAGAGGGGGACATATCTCAGGAACGGAGAGGAGTAGGAACAAAAGAAAAACATCACCGGATTCAGGAGAACAGCGGCATTTACACCAATTAAAATAATTATATATTTATGGAAAATGACAGGTCCTCCTTAACCCCTTACACGACCTTGGACGAATGAGTACGTCCAAGGTCGTATCCCTGCACTCCATGCGGGCTCTGGTGATGAGTCCGCATGTTTTCAGGCACATGATAGCTGATCTGATCAGCTGTCTTGTGCCCCTAACAGCCGCGGGTGGAATCACAATCCACCCGCGACTGTTAACTAGTTAAATGCCGCTGTCAATCTCTGACAGCGGCATTTAATTCACACGGAAGCAACGTCACTAATCCAGCCCATCGGCACCTGTGTCACATGACTGCAGGTCGCCGATGGGTTGGAATGAAAACGCGGGGTCTGCAGGAGACCCCTGCGGTTGTCATTGCCGGGATGCTATGAGCACCACCCCACGGTCGGAGCTCATAGCAAGTGAGCATTTTTGCTACACACAGCAGGGCTGAAGCCCTGCTGTGTGTAGCACGGCCAATCAGAACATTGCAGCTTCTAGTCTCCCATGGAGACTATTGAAGTCAGTGAAAAGTAAAAAAAAATTGTTTTTAAAAATATATTAAAAAAATTAAAAATATAAAAATTCAAATCACCCCCCTTTCACCCCATTCAAAATAAAACAATAAAAGTATACACATATTTGGTATTGCCGCGTTCAGAATCGCAAAATCTATCAATATATAAAAATAATTAATCCGATCGGTAAACGGCGTAACAAGAAAAGGGATCAAAACGCCAGAATTAATTTTTTTTTTGGTTGCCGCCACTGGCAATAGAATGTAATAACAGGCGATCGTGTCTACCCCAAATGGGATCAATAAAAACGTCAGCTCAGTGCGCAAAAAAATAAGCTCTCAATTGGCCCCAGAGCCTGAAAAATGGAGACGCTACGGGTCTCAGAAATTGGCAACTTTTTTTTTTTTTTGCAAACTTTTTTTTTACCACTTAAATAAAAACAAACCTATACATGTTTGGTATCTACAAACTTGTAACCTGGAGAATCATAATGGCAGGTCAGTTTTACCACATAGTGAACATGGTAAAAAAAAAAAAGTGAAATTGCACTTTTTTTGCAATTTCAACGCACTTTGAATTTTTTTCCTGTTTTCCAGTACACAATATAGTAAAACCAGTGATATTGTTCAAACGCACAATTCGTCTCGCAAAAAACAAGCCCTCACACAGCCATATTGACAGAAAAAGAAAAAAAGTTATGGCTCTGGGAAGAAGGGGAGCAAAAAACGAAAACGCAAAAATGGAAAAACCCAAGGTGGTAAAGGGGTTACAGGGGAAATAACCTAAACACTTGACTGCTTTTTAGCAGTAATTGTCAGTGATGTGACTTGTGTTCTAGAGTCAAGAGAGTTTGAGGAACGTATGTGTATGGGAACATTATATTATTACTGCTATATAGATAAGGACTCTCGGTTCTAGTGAAGAATCTTTGTGGTCTGGTCTCTCTTAGTAGATGCGGCAATAAAACGCTAAAGATAAAATAACTGTCTCCTCAGATTTAATAAAATTGCTTTTAGGATCTTTGATCTTTCTTCCATCACTGAGCAGATTAATTCATTTGTGGAGTAATCTCAGATGGTCGGTTCTGTCGAGTGGTTTGGCCCAAGAGAATAGACATGGTAATGAGGATGTATTATTAAACAGATGGCCTTCTTCAGGTCCACACTCGACTCTGACTGACGTCTTTGTCAAGCTTCCTGTCTTCCATTCTTCTTATTTGTACACTCACAAGGAACTGTTAACTACTTTTAAGATAGTTCGCCTCTTGGCGGGAAATCTATTGACTCCTCATTTTCTGTCCCTCTCCACGGACAATGCATGAAGTTATCAGTGCACGAAGATGTTAATAGAATATTTTCAGCATCACAAGTTCCGCAGAATGAATAATCCATATTGTTATAATGAACCTTGACAGAACAAAGCATCTGACAATTTTCTCATTTTCTTCAACCAGGTTTGAAAGTTCAATAGAAGTTTAGCAAGTTGGATCCAAGCCAGAGCGGCCTTTACGAGGTGGGGGAGGGGAGTAGCTAATATTAAGGAGATAGATCTTACTTGGGTGTCTTATTGGAAAGAGACAAAACAAAAAATATCTATCTCCAATCTCAGCATGGTGGCAATAATGAGGTAATGTATTATGGATGGTCTTGTGCTGTTTTATGGGTGGACGTATAGTCTGTCCAGAGGCCCTGTAGAAAGAAAGGGTCTTACCTGTACCTTACCACCTGAAGTTTTAATACAAGAGTCCTGCTTTACCCTACTTCTCCTATTAATTACGCTTTGCATGGATCACTACTATAGAGGATGATGGAATCAACCTATTTATTTCCTTAGACCATCAAGGATCTTAACATTTATCCTTTAACTACCCTTGACCATGATGAATGTTGGCATTGACACCTTAAGTACCCTAGACCACCTGGAAATATAGCATTACCCCTTTAGTAAAATATCTTACCCAAGATTTTAGAATTAACACCCTTCACTACCTTGACCCACCAGGGATTGTAGTAATAGCTGCTGCAATACATAGATGTTAGAAATACTTTTTGACAGTGAGGGTGGTCAATGAGTGGAACAGGCGGCCACGAGAGGTGGTGAGTTCTCCTTCAATGGAAGTCTTCAGAGGCTGGACAGACATCTGTCTGAGATGGTTTAGCGAATCCTGCATTGAGCAGGGGGTTGGACACGGTGACCCTGGAGGTTCCCTCCAACGCTAACATTCTATGATTCTATGATCCTAGACCTAGAGATGTTAGCATTAACTTCTATAATTCACCCTACACCACCAGGGATATTAGCATTAACCTCTGTAATTCACCCTAGCCCATAAGGGATAATACTACTAACCTCTGTAATACACCCTAAAAAAACAGGGTTAATAGTACGAACCTTTGTAATACACCCTAAAGAACCAGGGATGATAGTACTAATCTCTATAAACCACTCTAGACAACCAGGGATGACAACAATAATTGCTAAAAAAAACACTCTAGACCACTAGGGATGATAGCACTCACCTCAGAAAAACACCATTGACCACCAGAAATTATAGCACTAACCTCTGTAATACACCCTAAACAACCAGGAATGATACCACTAACCACTGTAAAACACTTTAGACCACCTGGGATAGTAGCATTAACTTCTGCAAACAACCTAGACCACCAGGAATGATAGTACTAACCTCTGAAATACAGCCTAGACAACCAGGGATGATAACACTAACCTCTACAAAACATCCTAGACCACCAGAAATTATAACACTAACCGCTGTAATATACCCTAGTCAACCAGTGATGATAGCGCTAAGCTTTGTAAAACACCCTAGACAACCAGGAATGATAGCACTAACTTCTGTAGTACAACCTAGATAACCAGGAATGATAGCACTAACCTCGGTAACACAACCTAGATAACCAAAGATGATAGTAATATTATATTAACTACTCTATAACCATACCTATTTTCATCAGAATGCTAGGCCACCAGAGGCCATTACCAATAACCTTTAGTACTCGCCCTGCAATCAACAGCAGTTTTCACAATTAAAATTGATTTATACAGGAATATGAGACGAGCTACAGTATATAATGTTTTTCTGTTGTCCTAGACCCAAATCCAGTTGGAAGCCCTAATGTTACACGCACGCCGCTAGGTTCAGATAGGGGCGAGACAGGTTACATGAATTCTTTGGAATCCTGGGGGAACCGTTACTCAAGGCGACCATAGACCATGTGCTGCAGCTTCTCTCAGGCACACAGGGGTATTGACCCTCAGGAACAGACACGTAATGTTATGATTTGCAACAAGTACTAAGGAAAGATAGGGGAAAGCTGTCCCTACAGTAAGACTAAGCTGAATCCCTACAATGTAGCGGGCTGCCTGCTCCTAGCGAACAGACCTGCCTTTGTCCTCGGCTAGTCTGAACGAAGACCTATAGCATAAGGGTAGGGATCCCTAAAAGAACTAAGGACTGGGACAAAAATGGGACACCTCCTAAACAGAGAAGTTGTTGCAGAACAAAAAAGACAAACTGCCAAAATGGTACTAGAGGTCCCAGAAGCACCAAGCGAACTGACAGAGAAAGGCACCGAAGCACCTGGCTAGAGAAACAGTCAAACACTGAAGTCCAGCACAGCCAAAAGGGCGGAGCTGGAATATAAAGGCAGATGGTCACGTGACCGCAAAACACAAGATGGAAAAAACAAACAAGAGGGTTCTAACAGTACCCCCTTTTTTATGAGGATCCTCCAGGCCCAGGCCTGTCCGGAAACCTCTTGTGGAAAGCTTTAACAAGCCTAGGAGCAAAGACATCATCCGTCCTTACCCAGGAGTTGTCTTCGGGACCGAAACCCTTCCAGGAGACAAGATACTGTAATGTCCCTCTATGCCATCTAGAATTCAAGATACGAGAAATTTCATATTCGCCGTCTTCCACCACAGGAGGAACTGTGACTGCAGCATCCCTATCTGACACATCAGCCTTTTTCAACAAGGAAGCATAAAACACAGGATTAATCTTCCAGAAAGTAGGGACATCCAACCTAACAGCAGACGGGTTAACAACCTGAAGCACTTTAAATGGACCCACAAACTTAGGACCCAGTTTTTTAGAGGGAATCCTCAACCGCAGGTTCTTCGAGGACAACCAAACCATGTCACCCACAGTAAACAAAACTTCCTTACGTTTCCTGTCAAAATACTTCTTGGACTTCTTGTTAGCCTCTTGAAGGTTGCAACGTACATTAGTCCAAACTCTCTCCAAATCACCGGAAAAATTCTCCTCCTCCGGCACCGCCAACCCCAATTTGGAGAACGAACCAAAAGACGGATGTCTCCCAGTACAACAAAAAAAAGGAGAACACCCAGCAGAGGAGGATGTATGATTGTTAAGAGCAAATTCCGCGAGAGGCAGAAACTCAGACCACACCTCTTGATTGTCCGCTACAAAACAACGCAAAAACTGTTCTACATCCTGGTTCTTTCTTTCAGTCTGTCCATTAGACTCAGGATGATACCCAGACGAAAATAACAAATGGACTCCCAACCTGTCACAAAAAGCACGCCAAAAGCGAGCCACAAACTGAGGTCCTCTATCAGAAACAATGTCCGTGGGAACGCCATGAAGCTTGACAATCTCCATAACAAATGCCTTAGCGAGTGTCTTGGCGCAGGGCAACTTAATGAATGGGACCAAATGACACATCTTACTAAAACGGTGCACGACCACCCAGATGACAGTAAAACCCTCAGACACAGGAAGATCAGTAATAAAAATCCATTGTGAGATGCGTCCAAGGCGCACTAGGAGCCTCCACAGGGCAAAGCAACCCCGCAGCAGGAGTATGTGAAGCCTTTGACCTAGCACACACAGTACATTGATGCACCCACTTGATGACTTCTTTCTACCATCCAGGCCACCAAAAACTGTGACTGATAAGTCTCTTAGTATCAGAAATTCCTGGATGACCTGCCAACCGAGACTCATGACACTCCACAAACAAATCTCTCCTAAAGGTTCTAGGCACGAACAACCTCCCATGGGGAGTGTTAGATGGGACATCATCTTGAGCTTTCAGAATCCCATCCTCCAAAACGGAGTCCAATGCCGCCACCACAACTCCTTTCTGTAAAATGCTCTCCTCCTCCTCGGCACCGACCGTAGGAGAGAAGCTGCGAGATAAAGCATCGGCTTTAACATTCTTAGTACCAGGGATATAGGTAACAGAAAAATGAAACTGAGAAAAAAAAAGTGCCCATCTAGCTTGACGGGCATTCAACTGCTTGGCAGCATCCAGATAGATCAAATTCTTATGATCTGTGAAAACCTGAATAGGAAATCTAGCACCTTCCAAAAAATGACCCCAATGTTCAAACGCGAGTTTAATAGCCAGCAACTCCCGATTTCCAACATCATAATTCAGTTCGGTTTCCGAAAATTTTTTCGAAAAGAAGGCACAAGGATGTACTCCACCCTTGTTCTCCTGAGACAAAACTGCCCCGACCCCCACCGATGAAGCATCGACCTCGACCAAAAAAGGCTTGGTCTCATCAGGCTGCAGAAGGATAGGGGCAGAACTGAACCTTTCTTTGAGATACTTAAACGCTTCAATGGCCTCCGTAGTCCACTGGACCGTATTCGCACCTTTCCTGGTGAGATTGGTTAGAGGTTTAACAATTACAGAAAAATTCTTAATGAATTTCCTGTAATAATTGACAAAACCCCAAAATCTCTGTATAGATTTCAAAGCAATAGGCCTAGGCCATTCCTGCACAGTCTGAACCTTCACAGGGTCCATCTCAAAGCCCTCGCTGGAGACAATGTAGCCCCAAAAACTAATTTTCTGCATAGCGAACTCACATTTCTCCAGCTTAGCAAAGAGTGAATTATCACTCAATAACTGCAAAACTTCACGTACCCTCTGCCAATGGGACTCTAGATCTGGTGAATAAATCAAAATGTCATCCAAATACACAACCACATTCTTACCAATTAAAGGTCTCAGGATGTCATTAATAAGGTTCTGAAAAAATGCAGGTGCATTGGTAAAACCAAAAGGCATCACCAGATTCTCAAAATGACCTACCGGAGTGTTAAAGGCAGTTTTCCATTCATCACCCTCCTTCACTCGTAACAAATAGTATGCCCCCCGGAGATCAATTTTAGAGAACCACTTGGCCCCCACTAACAAAAGGTTGGTCTATAAAACGAGAATGCTTGGTCTGGGGGACAATGTGTGCAAGTGGGTAAATAGCTGGCTGAGTGATAGAAAGCAGAGGGTGGTTATCAATGGAGTAAGCTCAGGGTGTGTCAGGGTTACTAGCGGGGGGCCTCAAGGGTCTGTCTTGGGCCCTATATTATTTAATATATTTATTAATGATCTAGTGGAAGGGTTGCATAGTAAAATAGCAATATTTGCAGATGATATTAAACTTTGTAAAGTAGTTAATACAGATGAGGATAGGGCACAGCTACAGGAGGATTTAGATAAATTGGGGAGTTGGGCCAAAAAATGGCAAATGGGGTTCAATGCCGATAAATGTAAGGTCATGCACATGGGAAAGAAAAACAGCAGTCACCCATACTTATTAAATGGGAAACCGTTGGGGAAATCTGACATGGAGAAGGACCTGGGCGTCTTGGTTAATAGCAAATTAAATTGGAGTGCCCAGTGTCAGGCAGCAGGTGCCAAGGCAAATAGAGTCATGGCATGCATCAGAAGAGGAATAGGGGCATATGATGAGAACATTGTTCTTCCTCTGTATAAAGCGCTGGTAAGGCTGCACTTAGAATATTGTGCACAGTTCTGGGCTCCGGTGCTCAGGAAAGACATATTGGAGCTAGAGAGGGTACAAAGGAGGGCGACTAAGGTAATAAAGGGAATGAAGGGACTAGAATACCCAGAGAGGTTGTCAAAATTAGGCCTATTTACGTTGGAAAAGAGAAGGCTTAGGGGAGACCTCATAAACATGTATAAATATATCAGGGGGCAGTACAGAGATCTCTCCCATGACCTGTTTATACCAAGGATGGTGACAAAGACGAGGGGGCACACTATGCGTCTGGAGGAAAGGAGGTTCCTGCACCAGCATAGAAGGGGATTCTTTACGGTCAGAGCAGTGAGACTCTGGAACTCTCTGGGAGAGGAAGTGGTGATGTCCAACTCACTTAATGAGTTCAAGAGAGGCCTGGACGCCTTTCTTGAGAACAATAAAATTACATCTTATGCTTAGTTAATTAATCCAGGGATTTAATCTGACTGCCAGATTGGAGTCGGGAAGTGAATTTTTCCTCAATGATGTAAATTGGCCTATACCGCATGTTTTTTTTTGCCTTCCCCTGGATCAACGCTGCGGAATAGCTGCAGTGCACAAGAAATAGGCTGAACTGGATGGACGCTTGTCTTTTTTCGGCCTTATAAACTATGTAACTATATGTAACTATGTAATATGTAACTGGTTAAACAAGTCAGGAATTAACGGCAATGGGTAGGAATTGCGTACGGTAATCTTATTAATTTCACGAAAATCCAGACATGGACGTAAACTCCCGTCCTTTTTTTTAACAAAGAAGAATCCAACTGCCACAGGCAACTTAGAAGGTCTAATGTGACCAGCAGCCAGGCTAGTCTGTATGTACTCCTCCAAGGCCTTTCTTTCAGGGATAGTCAGATTAAACAAGCGACTCTTGGGAAGAGTAGTTCCCGGAACAAAGTCAATGGCGCAATCATAATCCCTATGAGGAGGTAAAACTTGCGACTCCTCCTCCGAAAAAAAACCTCCAAAAATCTTGAATAGGTACCGGTAATTCACCTTTTTCCACAGCCGCAATGCGACCGTTACAACATTTATCATAGAACTTCGGACTCCAAAACTTAAGACTCCAAGACTTAAGACATTAGTAGACCAGTCTAGTAAAGGATTGTACAGTTTTAACCAAGGCAATCCTAGAACGACTGGAGAGGGTAAATTATCCAATACAATCAAGTCCAAAATTTCTTGGTGAACTCCATTGATAGTGAGGGGAAATGCAGCAGTCTTGTGAGTAATACATTTCAAAGGAGTGTTATCTTGTGAGTAATACATTTCAAAGGAGTGTTATCAATTGCAATCACAGAAATAGGTGATGACAAAGGTTTGGATTTCAAGTTAAGTTTTTCCAAAAACCCTTTATCAATCACATTAAGTGTTGAACCACAATCCACAAATACCTGAAATTCAATCAAATCTCCCTGCAAAGTAGTACTCCCAGAAATAAATACTCCTGCAGAGCGTAAACAAGCAATACGGGCGTACCTGACCTTTTTTTTTTCTTTACTTAAACAAAGCTCACAATACTTAATCAAATGGTCAGCTTTACCACAATAAAGACACAATCCCTCAGCGAACCTCCGGTCTCTTTCCTGAGAGCGGAGTGACATCGCCCCAACCTCCATCGGTTCTCCGCCGTCTGAGCAGATTTTCTGGGGACTAGGACCTGACATTACTGGAGTCTTTACCTCATTCAGCCTGAACCTCAGCCTCCTGTCCACACGAACAGTTAATTGCATGGCATCCTGCAGAGTCTCAGGTGCAGGGAATGCAATTAGCAGATCCTTAACCCTTTCACTCAGACCAGCAAGAAATAAACATTTCAGCGCAGGATCATTCCATTTGACTTCTGAAGCCCATCTTCTGAAGTGTGTGCAATAATTTTCAACATCACCTGACCCCTAATTCAAACGCCTGAGTTCTGCCTCAGCAGATGAGATTCTATCAGGATCGTCATATAATAGACCCATAGCAAAAAAAAAATTCTTCTACAGACCTTAAGCATGGATCATTAGGTTGGAGAGAAAAGGCCCAACCCTGTGGTTCATTGCGCAAAAGTGACATAATAAAACCAATGTGCTGTGATTCATTCCCAGAGGACCTTGGTCTCAAATGAAAATATAACAAACAAGCATTTTTAAAGGAAAAAAAATCTTGCTGTTTACCATAAAAAAACATCAGGCAGTCCTACCTTGGGTTCCACAAAATGCGCTCCAGAACAGCTACTCACGTGTTGCTGTAGCTCAGCCACCTCCAGAGACAATCCCTGCAAGCGTTGAGCCAAATCCTGGACGAAAACCATACTGATCCCCGAATTTCTTTCCTTTTAGCTTTTTGGGCTGGACTTACTGTTATGATCTGCAACAAGTACTAAGGAAAGATAGGGGAAAGCTGTCCCTACAGTAAGACTAAGCTGAATCCCTACAATGTAGCGGGCTGCCTGTTCCTAGCGAACAGACCCGCCTTTGTCCTCGGCTAGACTGAAAGAAGACCTATAGCATAAGGGGAGGGGTCCGTAAAACAAAAATGGGACACCTCCTAAACAGAGAAGTTGTTGCAGAACAAAAAAGACAAACTGCCAAAAAGGTACTAGAGGTCCCAGAAGGACTAAGCGAACTGACAGAGAAAGGCACCGAAGCACCTGACTAGAGAAACAGTCAAACACTGAAGTCCAGCACAGGCCAAAGGGCGGAGCTGGTGGATTATAAATGCAAATGGTCACGTGACCGCAAAACACAAGATGGAAAAAAACAAACAGGAGGGTTCTAACACGTAGGTTGTTTCACTTGCTGACCAGACACACTTGACAAGAATCCTCATAAACGGCAGAACAGTAGTATTTAATAAGAAGCCGCACAGCCAGTGCAAGTTAAGTCTTATGAGCAACAGGCTCCCGTGACAAACAGTACAGTTCCCTTAGCAGCACAGCAGTTCACAGTCTTCCCAGTAGTACAGGACAGCACAGTTCTAATGCAAAGGCACATTAATAAACACAGCATTCTTTACAGCACAGTGAGATGGAGGAGGGGGAGATGATCCCTGTGACATCATTTCTTCCAGTCCTTATCTTTCTGCTTGACAATACTCTGCACTGCTAGTTCAGGAACTCTACCTGACCTGTGCTTAGCTTCACTCCTGACTTGAATCCTTTTCACTTGCAGGGGCGCTTCTGTCAGATACAGAACACACACACACCACCTTTCTCTTTGGCTACAGCCAAGCAGTAAACAACTTCCCCACAATCACCCTGGGGCTCTGCTAAAACCCTCCCTGTCTCCTGTGACTGTTAACCCCTCTAGTTGCTGGATGTTTTTAAAGCAACAGCGCTACTTCTGCATGTCAAACTAAGCAAAAGATATAAGTACCTTGCATTCTACATCAAGTAATGAATTAGCATATACATGGCAATGCAAGGGCAGACATATCATTGGTGCAACCTGTGCAGCCACACAGGGGCCCAAGAGGTCAGGGGGCCATTGCCACCTCCAAAGCAGGTAGAATTATGGACTTTGATGAGCTATGGGACTAGGAATATTAGAGAATCGGACCATCCCAATTTGGGTACACCTTGTATCCTATGTTATTTATATGCACTTTTGCTTTTTAGTTACAGCAGGATATATGCTCATTTTGTTAGGTTTTGTCTGTTAAATGGCCAGTGTAAACATGCTGTTATACTTTGCATACATACCAACTTATAGTCATCAAGGATCAAGACCTTCCCAGGATATTAATTGTACGTTTTTTCAGCCCTGAAATAAGTTTCCTTGTATTTTGCTGTTTAGGTTTCTTTGGATTTTCTATGTTTAACCTGGACTGCCTGACCGTGCTCGATCCAGAAAGTTAGGAATCCTTAGAATCCACATTCAGGGATAACAGACTCACAGACTTGAGTTTTTCTTCTTGTTTGCTTTTGATACCCTCAAAACTACAGTCCGTAGAGAGTGCGGTATAGTATGGCTAATTCCAATGATCTTCTCAAATCAGAATCATCGATTTTTTTTGCTTCCTTTTTTTTTATTAAATATTTTCCATGCAGATCTGATGAACAACCATAAACTGGGCTTTCATAAGTGAATCCTAGGAGGAGGTGGGTGGTATGATGTTGAATGGCGCTATAAGCTCTGGCCTTCACCCTACTCCAACTCTTACACTGCTCATCATCACCATGAGGCTTGTGATAATAAGCTGGCATCATAACCCTGCAGTAACTGGCAATAGACCAAGAATTTAATAGAAACTGCAGAGAAATATTAGGCCACTTTGAGAGTTATTCCCAGGCGTGAGAACAACAGTTAATAGGATGATGAATGAGAACTTCAAAATTATCTCTGAGCAATAAACAGGAGCAATGCCTGATCTGCTACATCATGTCTCAAAATAATTGCATGTTCCTCTTCTTGTAATAGAGGCATAACTGTAATATAAATATGTAATATATATATATAAAGTAATTTTTTTAATTTTAAAAATGGGCCAATGGAAAAGTTTGGGCACCCTTGGAGATTTGTGTGCTCAGATAACTTTGTATATATTAGTATAGGAGCTGTTGACTGGCTTTACATATGTATCTGGCAGAAGTTCTTTTTACTATTCTGACTCCATAACTAGGCTGTGTGTGTGGGTTGCTGGAGAGACCGTTTCTGTGGCTCTCTATGTACCGTTACTCACATAGTGATTTCATCAGATATCTTGAACTCGACTGCAGGAGGCACGTATGAAGATTGCAGAAGAAGATTTATTTTCCAGCTGAATTCTTGTAGCTATGCACAATTACAGTAGATAAAAATAACTATTTCTGAACCAGAAATGCTGACACGTCTGCTTCTTAACATGGCTGACATACAGAATGAGGACGAAGAAGGGATGGGTTACCGACATCAGAGCTACCTCAGAGTCATATGGAGAAAGGGAGGGCAACTTCTAAAAGGGGCAAACCCTATTGCAAGGCATCATAACAACACAATGATAATACAATACTGTCTGTATAGTAATCATGAGACATGAAAATGGTCGCCTCCAGTGGCCATTTTTCCGAAGCCCACTGCAGGGAAATCAATGGGAAGGAGGACTCTGGTCAACACCAACATCTTAGAAGAGTTCAGGGCCTGCAGCCTTGCAGTGCTGGGACACCCCCTCCTCCCAGCCCGAGGCTTGCAGCATCACCCCACTCCAGCCTCCTGAAGCAGCAACTCTGCCTCCTGTGACCCCGCTCCACCACTGTCGCCGACCTCTTGGTAAGCTATTGTAAAACTGGACTAAGACGCACCACTATTTTATTTTTTTTAAAAAATTCCAATTTTCCTCCCCAAAATTTGGGCTGCATCTTATGGTCTGGAGCGTCTTATAGTCCGCAAAATACGGTAGTTTGTGCCCCTTAATTTGAGTGGTTAGAAGGGGTCTCTGAGATCCACATGATGAACAGTATTAACCCCTTTACGACCAAGTCAGCAATAGTACGTAGCTGCGCCCTGGGCCTTATAGACCAGCTACGTACTATTACGCGCGCTGCAATCACGTCTGCACATAAGCGGTGCGGGGCGATCGCCGCCGGCTGTCAGCTGATTGTCACAGTTGACACCCGGTGCTATGTGCCAGGAGTGGTCCCGCACCACTCCATGCACTTTAAATTCCGGAATGCTGCGATCGAAGACGATCGCAGAATTGTGGGGGAAGGGGAGGTAAGCGCCAATACTTACCTCCTCTGCCGATGTCCTGCGCTGTCTGCGGCGGCTCCCAGATGTTGTCACGGTGAACCGATTTTGTCATGACAACATCCGGGTCAACAGACAGCAGGAAGTTACTTTGGTCATGCACAGTGCACGATTAAAGTAACTTCTCCCTGTGCAGCGCTGACAGGCTGCATGGCATCGGGAGCTGCTGCTCTCTATGCTATACAGCCGATCAGGCTACAAAAAGTGAAAGTCCCATAGTGGGACAAAGTTTAAAAGTAAAAAAAAGTGCCAGAAAGTGAAATAAAAAAGAAAAAATTTTTTTAAAAATATTAAAAACAAATGAAAAAAATAACCCCCAAAAAATAAAAATATATTGTACCCATAATATTTATTTATTATGAAAAAAACCAAAAACAATAAAAGTACATATAATTAGCATTGCTGCATCTGGAACGACCTGAGCTATAAAACTGTCTGACTAGTTAACCCCTTTAGTGAACGCAGTAAAAAATAAAAATAAAAAACGAAGCAAAAAACAATGCTTTATCATCATACCGCCAAACAAAAAATGCAATAACACGTGATCAAAAAGACGAATGTAAATAAAAATGGTACCGCTGAAAACCTCACCTTGTCCCGCAAAAAAACAAGCCGCCACACAGCTCCAACAGCCGAAAAATAAAAAAGTTATAGCTCTCAGAATAAAGCAATACAAAAAAATTATTTTTTCTATAAAATTGTTTTTATTGTGTAAAAGCACCACAACATAAAAAAAACTATATAAATGTGGTACTGCTGTAAATGTACTGACCCTAGGAATAAAGCTGTCTTATCAATTTTACCACACGCAGAACGGCATAAAAAAAATGTGAAAAAAACAATTCCTGAATTGTTGGTTGTTATTTATTCTGCCTCCCAAAAATCGGAATAAAAAGCGATCAAAAAATATCACGAGCCCAAAAATGGTACCAATACAAACGTCAACTTCTCCTGCAAAAAACAAGCTGTCACATTACTTTGTGGAAAACTTATAGCTCTCAAAATATGACGATGCAAAAACTAGTCTTTGCAAAAAAAGTGTCTTTTAGTGTGTGACAGCTGTCAATCATAAAAACCTGATATGAATCTGGTATCGCTGTAATTGCACCGACCCGAAGAATAAAGTCGTCTAATCATTATACCGCACGAGGAACGGAGTAAAAAATAAACTCTAGGGTTAGGTTTCTGATAGGGTTAGGGTTGTGCTAGGGTTAGGGTTGTGCTAGGATTAGGGTTAGGGTTATGCTAAGGTTATGGTTGTGTTAAGGGTTAGGGTTAGGGTTGTGCTAGGGTTAGGGTTGTGCTAAGATTAGGGTTTCTTACGCTCGCGCCTGGACTGACTGGCGTGAGCATGGTTAGTGATCCCACTGGACCATGAACCGAGGAGTGCCTGGAGGGGCGTGACTAAGTATCAACCCGGTCTGAGTCGCACGGTGGCTCAGTCGACTCCGTGAACCAGGGAGGAACCGAGCAGAGGGACCAGGTGCTACTCCAGGTCAGACCCCGGTCACAGCTGTTGACCCACACTGGGGAATGCAGGAACAGGCAGGTTAGACTGGCATATAGACAGGTGGGTACTGGCAGGCATGGCTGGTATGCAGAGAGGTAGGTATTGGCAGGCACGGCTCGTATGCAGACAGGTGGGCACTGGCAGGCACGGCTGGCATGCAGACAGGTGGGCACTGGCAGGCATGGCTGGTATGCAGACAGGCGGGTACTGGCAGGTCGGAACACAGGCAGGATAGGAACGAAGCCCCAGGTGTGGTAGACTAGCAGAGCAGAGCAAAACCCGCAGATGTGGTAGACAAGCAGAGCAGAGCAAAACCGCAGGTGCGGTAGACAAACAGAGCAGAGCAAAACCCGCAGGTGTGGTAGACAAGCAGAGGAGAGCAAATCCCGCAGGTGCGGTAGACAAGCAGAGCAGAGCAAAACCCGCAGGTGCAGTAGACAAGCAGAGCAGAGCAAAACCAGCAGGTGCGGTAGACAAGCAGAGCAGAGCAAAACCCGCAGGTGAGGTAAACAAGCAGAGCAGAGCAAAACCCGCAGGCGCTGTAGACAAGCAGAGCAGAGCAAAACCAGCAGGTGCGGTAGACAGGCAGAGCAGAGCAAAACCCGCAGGTGCGGTAGACGAGCAGAGCAGAGCAAAACCCGCAGATGCGGTAGACAAGCAGAGCAGAGCAAAACCCGCAGATGCGGTAGACAAGCAGAGCAGAGCAAAACCTGCAGGTGCGGTAGACAAGCAGAGCAGAGCAAAACCCGCAGGTGCGGTAAACAAGCAGAGCAGAGCAAAACCCACAGGTGCAGTAGACAAGCAGAGCAGAGCAAAACCCGCAGGTGCGGTGAACAAGCAGAGCAGAGCGAAACCGCAGGTGCGGTGAACAAGCAGAGCAGAGCGAAACTGCAGGTGTGGTGAACAAGCAGAGCAGAGTGAAACCGCAGGTGTGGTGAACAAGCAGAGCAGAGCGAAACTGCAGGTGCGGTTAACAAGCGGAGTAGAGCGAAACCGCAGGTGCGGTGAACAAGCAGGGCAGAGCGAAAACGCAGGTGCGGTGAACAAGCAGAGCAGATCAAAACCGCAGGTGCGGTGAACAAGCAGAACCAGATACACACAAGGTACTTACAATGAAGTAGCGAGTGTACACAAAACTCACAAACAGAAGTTCAGAGACAATGAGTTGGAGTTAGGTGCAAGTTCAGACACTGCAGGAAAAGGGAAGGTTCGGACATAGAGACAAACAGGTAACGGGCTAGGACACAGTTCAGACAGGAACTGAGCCAGGAACAAGATACAGGAACGAGCCTGGGAACTCAGCCCCCAGGGTGGCAGAGACAGACTAGAAGTCACAGATACAGGTAACAGGCCTGGGTATACAGCCCCCAGGGGCAGAACAGACAAGATACAGGACAGGACCTGTCAACTCAGTTTGCTAGGAGCACACTGAAGAAAAGTGTTGCTCAGGCACCCCCTACTGGGTGGAGAGGGTTTAAGTATCCAGTGACTCACAGCAATAGGCTGGGGAGGCATTAGGAGTGCGCACACAGTAACAATAAGAATCAGGCAGTAACCGCGCCACCGCCCTAAGCAATCAGACAAGAGACACAGCAGGTACTGGAGCAAAGTGTGCAGCCTGGATTGATAGGTAAGATGGCGGTCTTGAATGGTGGGAGGTGGTAAGCCATTCCAGCAAGCCGCCAGGGTTGTTACAAGGTTGTGCTAGGGTTGTGCTAGGGTTAGGGTTGTGCTAGGGTTAGGGTTAGGGTTGTGTTAGGGTTAGGGTTGTTTTAAGGTTAGGGATGTGTTAGGGTTGGGGTTGGGATTTTTTCTAAAGTAAAGAAAAAAAATGATGACAATATAGCGACCAGTGTTGAGTGCAAGTGCTCGCTACTTGAGTTTGCATCGGGGGCTCGGGTATGCACTGAGTATCGGGGGTGCTCGAGTGACATGCTCGAGTCTCCGCCTCATATGCTTTGTGGCCAAAAAAAGTTGCATGGATTTACTGCCATGCACAAGCGATCCCGCGTGTTTTTTTTGGGGGTGTCTAATAACCGTGAAACATGCGGGGCAGGGACTCGAGCATGTCACTTGAGCACCCACGATACATGGTACATACCCGATTACGCGATGCAAACTCCAGTAGCGAGTACTTGCTCTCAAGACTAATGACTACTTATTCAATATAATGACCTAATGTTATCAAATTCTGCGTCGTACCTCTGGGTTCAAAATGTTCACTATATCCCTTGATAAAATCCTTGAGGGGTGTAGTTTCCAAAATGGGGTCACTTGTGAGGGGGGTCCACTATTTAGGTGCATCAGGGGCTTTCCAAACGCGACATGGCATTCGCTCTCAATTGCAGCCAATTTTGCATTCAAAAAGTCCCACAGTGCTCTTTCCCTTCTGAACCCTGCCATGCACCCAAATAGTATATTTTCCCCACATATGGGATATCGGCGTACTCAGGAGAAATTTCACAATAAATTGTATGGTGCAATTTCTCTGTTACCCTTATGAAAATGCAAAATTGGGGGCTGAAAAACATTTTTGTGGAAAAAATCTGAAAATTTAATAACTATGGCTCAATGTTATAAACTTCTGTGAAGCACCTGGGGGTTCAGGGTGTTCACCACACATCTAGATAAGTTCCCTGAGGGGTCTAGTTTCCGAAATGGTGTCACTTGTGGGGGTTTCCACTGTTTAGGCACATCAGGGGCTCCCCAAATGCGACATGGCGTCCACTAATTATTCAAGCAAATTTTACATTCAAAAAGTCAAAAGTCAAATGGCGCTCCTTCCCTTTCGAACCCTGCCGTGCACCCAAACAGTGGTTTTCCCCCACATATTGGGTATCGGCGTGCTCAGGAGAAATTGCACAACAAATTTTGGGGTCCATTTGCGAAAATAAAAAAATTGGGGTCTAAAGTAACATTTTTGTGAAAAAAGTTAAATGTTCATTTTTTTCTTCCACATTCCAAAAATCTCTGTGAAGCACGTGAAGGGTTAATAAACTTCTTGAATGAGGTTTTGAGCACCTTGAGGGGTGCAGTTTTTAGAATGGTGCCACTTTTGGGTATTTTCTGTCATAAAGGCCCCTCAAAGTCACTTCAAATGTGATGTGGTCCCTAAAAAATGGTTTTGTAAATTTTGTTGGAAAAATGAGAAATCGCTGGTCAACTTTTAACCCTTATAACTTCCTAACAAAAAAAAAAAAATTGTTCCAAAATTGTGCTGATGTAAAGTAGACATGTGGGAAATGTTATTTATTAACTCTTGTGTGACATATCTCTCTGATTTAAGGGCATAAAAATTCAAAGTTTAAAAATTGCAAACTTTTCAAAATTTTCGTCAAATTTCCATTTTTTTCACAAATAATAATAAGTGATATTGAAGAAATTTTACCACTATCATGAAGTACAATATGTCACGACAAAACATTCTCAGAATCAGGGGGATCCGTTGAAGCGTTCCAGAGTTATTACCTCATAAAGTGACAGTGGTAAAAATTGTCCCAGTCATTAACGTGCAAACCACCCTAGGGGGTAAAGGGGTTAAACAAAGTTATAATATATCAAAACTTATTTAAAAGTTTAGCCCAAAGGGCCAATCGCGAGACCTTATTTCTCAATTTTCTAGAAAACAAGATATTTCTCGTTGCTTAGGAGATTGAGTAGAACTTTTGGCACTAGTAATTTAAGCCGAAAGGGCCAAGCTGGTGACCAGGATGAAAATGGAAAATTGTACTTTGAGAGGAGTTTGGTGGGTTCATTAGCAATTTGGACGTTTGTAAAGGTATCCATCCCAAGTCAATGATTCTCTCCACAAAAATTTGGATATAATGTAAAAATGTGTTTTTCTTCACTTTCACGGTTTCCATCCTGGAAGTTCAGAAATTAGAGCTCAATAAAAAGCAGATCAGGAAAACATCGCAGGAAGCGGCCACGGACAGTTTACTGTAATGCGTTTCAAGTGGAAAAGATGCTGTAAAAGCCGCAGATTTCATCCAGAATTTGCTGGTGATTTACGGTCGTCCATTCTTTCACCGCACATCTGCAGGAGGCACATGGTGACAGACATTGGGGGATAGAGTTCACTCCCGTAACATGAAATTGGATAGCTATAGTAGAGATTCTGACATTCTGAGCCAAATCTTTCCAGCAGTTTTACAAGAGCGAGGATCTTTTTTTTTTTAGACTTTTTTCTTTATTTATCCAATAAAAATTCCATAGATCCACAAGGTCATCCTGTATTTGTATAGTCACAGTATAAGCCAGACACTCCGCGAGAAGATATCATAACCTCAAACATATGTTGTTAACGTTTCTGTTTTGTAATTGTGTTTCTTTTTTCTTTTTTAACTCCTCCATCGATGTTAACTGTTTCTCAAGCTTCATTCATCATTCTTTTTTTTGGAGGTTTTTTTAAAGGGTGTAATAAATGCCCTGTCACTCACTATGTCCCTTTCTACAAGGAGAAACGTTATCCCTTAGACCTCAGTCCGAAGCCTCTCACCTAGCCAAATCAGTTCTCATACTTTGCACTCACGAGGGGCAATACCCCGAAACACTGTGTCTGCAAATTGAGATTCTGATTTGCCTTTTATCCTAAGTCATATTGCAAGACTCATTAAAGGGTCGATAGTGACTTGTAGGATTGCTGCTTCCAACAGGTGGCGCTATAGAGTTCAAGTCCTCTTCCCCTCTGAAAAGGCAATTGGCATATTAAATGCCATGAATTTCAGATGTATTTTTGCAAGTGTTTTTCTGCGTGGTGTTTTTTTTTTTTTTTTTTTTTTTTATTCATACGTCTTTTGTTTTTTTCCTATAGAAAAGCTTATGGGAAAATAACAGAACACCTAAAGCATTCTGCATTTTGTACAAATAGAAATATATCAATGCACCAAAAATGGGGAAAATGCCACATTTTGCAAAAAAAAAAAAACCTGTAAAACTTCCTCTCAGAAAAAAAAAATGCTATATATGCACTCTCCCCTGAGTGGCTGCAGGGTCAGGAGTGACCAGTCAGCAGGTTCGTCAGATCTCTGGTGGTCGGTTACACAATTGCCCCCGGCCCAGCGGAGACTGCCAAAGTGTCAGCGCTGGAGTAAGGAGCTGAGTGAGGAAGGGTTTGAATTTGCATTATTTTATTGTTTTTACCCCCCAACTGCCCATTGTTGAATGATTTTACCTTTTGAACTCCTTTAATGCGTCCTTCACAGACTTTTGTGTTGCTTTTTTAGGTGATTTTTTTTTATGTCTCTAATATATTTTGAATCAGATCATTTTTATTGAAAACTCCAAATACAAGTTTTTCATTTTCATTGTATGACATAATAATTCCTCATTATAAAACAAAAACAAATCATCACAACTTCAATTCCCTAACCCTCCCTTAAGCCAAATCCCAACATTCTGGAGAGAACCAATTTCATTTACACGGCATATCTAGAATAAAGGAATATACAATTTGTCAGGGGGGGTGGAAGAAAGAGGGAGGATAGAAAAAGGGGCTAACGATTAGGGAGCAGCATTGTATATATTCTATCTCTAATTAGAAGATTTGTGGACAGCCCTGGAGTGTAAAGCCAAGGACTTCATAGCTTTTCGAGTTTTCAAATCGAGTTGCGTTTAAGGTAGACTCCACTTTCCAATCAGATATTATTTATCTTTCACTTTAGCGCTCCAATATTTGGAAGTTGTGTGTCTAACCAACGAAATGCAATAAACTTACGTGCTTGAAATAATATATGAGCGATAGTTATGAATTGGGAGAGAGTCGGGATCCACTCCATCTTCAAATAATCCCAATATACATATACGAGGATCTGTTAACAATTGCACTCCATACACCCTTTCTATCAAAGAGATGACTTTGTTCCAAAATGTGCCTATCCGTCTACATTCCCACATCATATGCATCAGATGTGCCTCATCAATCCCGTATTTTGCATCATGGCGATACCCTACCTTGTGCAAAAAGCTTGGAGTTTTGTACACTCTATGAATTAAATATAATTGAGAGCCTTTGGTCCTTATCTATCTATATAATTGTCTTATCCCGTCTGTCTGTCTGTCTTTCTGTCTGTCTGTCTGTCCAGGAAATCCCGGGTCGCTGATTGGTCCGGCCGAGGCCAATCAGTGACGCGGCATTTCAGAAAAACATGACGGCCATTAGCGGCTCATGTGCGGCACGGAGGTCAGCGGCGATGCAGCCGGGAGATGCAGCCGGCTGCTCGCAGCATAAGTCCCCCGACCGCAGGTGCCGCTGACCTACATGCGGCTATCGTCGGAAGATCAGCGGCTACAGCCGCTTATCTCCCGAGGACAAGTGTGACGCCCCTCCCCTCCTCTCCCCTCCCCTCTTCTCTCCTCCCGTCCCTCCCCCCGCTCGATCAGGACCCCGGCACCCAGCGTCATACTTACCCCTCCCCGTGCCTGCGCAGCAGCTCCTGTGTCTTCCGCTGATGCTCTGTGACGTCTCAGGTCAGAGGGCGCGGTGACGTCTTTACACCGCGCTCTCTCCTGAGCGGTCACAGTGCACAGCGGGAAGATGCCGGCTACGCTGGAGTCCAGATAAGCAGTGAGGTGAGTATTGGATTTTTTTTTTTTGTATGGGGCCATAGGGGACCTGCATGGGGCACTATGGGGGGGATGTGACAGCCTGCATGGGGCACTATAGAGAGATGTGACATCCTGCATGGGGTATTATATAGGGGGGATGTGACATCCTGCATGGGGCACTATGGAGAGATGTGACATCCTGCATGGGGCACTATGGAGAGATGTGACAGCCTGCATGAGGCACTATGGAGAGATGTGACATCCTGCATGGGGTATTATATAGGGGGGATGTGACAGCCTGCATGGGGCACTATGGAGAGATGTGACATCCTGCATGGGGTATTATATAGGGGGGATGTGACATCCTGCATGGGGCACTATAGGGGGATGTGACATCCTGCATGGGGTATTATATAGGGGGGATGTGACTTCCTGCATGGGGCATTATATAGGGGGGATGTGACATCCTGCATGGGGTATTATATACGGGGGATGTAACATCCTGCATGGGGTATTATATGCATGGGGTATTATATACGGGGGATGTGACATCCTGCATGGGGTATTACAGTATATAGGGGGGATGTGACTTCCTGCATGGGGCATTATAAGGGAGGGGGGGATGTGACATCCTGCATGGGGCATTATAAAGGAGGGTCGGAGACATATGCTAGAATACCCGATGCGTTAGAATCGGGCCACCATCTAGTAGGGTAATAGTTTGGGAACAGCTTCCAAAATCTCCATTGCTCCACCAACATAGGGCCAACATCCGCCTTCCATTTAGCTTGAGCAGCCAGGGGGTGATTATCCAGTTGGGATGACAATGCAACTCTTTGTACGGCCTGTAGAATCAATATTAGGGGATGATGTTGTATGCTGAGGTCTAACAGACCTGATTGAGCTGAGAGCGCTTGTCGGATTTGTAGATATTGGTAAAAAGTGTTACATGATAAGTTAAATTCTTCACTGAGCTGTTGAAAGCTTTAAAGAACAGAGTTTGTGAATGCCATATTTTGCGGACTATAAGATGCAAAGGACCATAAGACACACCCCAAATTTTCAGATGGAAAATAGTAAAAAAAAATGTAATGTGTCAAATGGGGGTCCGTCTTATAGTCCGAATTTAACTTACCAGGGGGCGGCGGCAGTGGAGCGGGGTCACAGGAAGCAGGAAGCCGGCGGTGGTAGATGTGGGGCGATGCTGCAGGCCCTGGGCTGTGAGGATGGGGTGTCCCGGCGGTGCACTTCAAGAAAATATCGGCGATGCTAGGCAGGAGCAGAGTCTCCGCTCTGCTTATTGAACTCCCGGCCGTGGGCATCAGGAAAATAGGATCTGGAGATGGTGCATGCATAGATTGAGATCTCGGCTCGTCATCGATTTCCTTCTTTCTCCACTTATGAGCCTCGTCTTCTACTTCCTATCTCCTGAACTCCTCATTTTCTCTGAAAAATAGCTAAAGTCCGTTTACTTTAGAACCAAACAGACTTGCAGCTCACTGAGGAATCAGAATACACCTGTGTATTGAAGAGAGGAGGGGAATGGGTTGAGCAGAATAAGAGAGAGACGAAAAGACACCAACAGACAGATGTGCTGCTTCAATTAAATGTTTATCTCATGGCAGAACTGTATTCACAGCTACATTACTCAGTACTGCTGTATAATGTCCTCCATACTGCTGCTGCTCCTGTACATGTTTACATAGAGACAGGAAAGCAGGAATCCAGGGCCAGCGTCAGCACCCGGCGCACCCGGACAAGTGCCGGGGCCCTGAGCAGGCAGAGGGGCCCACTGGCGGTCGCGCACCCCGCCGGGCTATGGGCGGAGGAGAGCGGTGTCAGCGCCCCCTCCCCCCCGCTTGCTCAGGGCCCCGGCCGCCGGATACTTACCTCTCCCCGTGCCTCCGCAGATCCGCTGTCTTCCTGCTCTGCGCTCCCTGTGACGTCTCAGGTCAGAGGGTGCGGTGACGTCTTTCCACTGCGCCCTCCCCTGAGCCGTCACAGGGAGCGCAGAGCGGGAAGATACCAGCGACGCTGGAGTCCGGACCTGAACAGCTGCAGCAGGTGAGGAGGAGTGAGGTGAGTATTTAATTTTTTTTTTGAATGAATGGAGGCATGGGGCATTATATTAGGGGTGACATCCTGCATGGGGCATTATAAAGGGGGGGGTGTGTGTGACATCCTGCATGGGGCCTTATAAAGAGAGGGGGGTGACATCCTGCATGGGGCCTTATAAAGAGAGGGGGGTGACATCCTGCATGGGGCATTATAGAGAGAGGGGGGGGTGACATCCTGCATGGGGCATTATAGAGAGAGGGGGTGACATCCTGCATGGGGCATTATAGAGAGAGGGGGTGACAGCCCGCATGGGGCATTATAGAGAGAGCGAGTGACATCCTGCATGGAGCATTATAGAGAGAGGGGGGGTGACATCCTGCATGGGGCATTATAGAGAGAGGGGGTGACATCCTGCATGGGGCATTATAGAGAGAGGGGGTGAGAGCCTGCATGGGGCATTATAGAGAGAGGGGGTGACATCCTGCATGGGGCATTATAGAGAGAGGGGGTGACATCCTGCATGGGGCATTATAGAGAGAGGGGGTGACATCCTGCATGGGGCATTATAGAGAGAGGGGGGGGTGAAATCCTGCATGGGGCATTATAGAGAGAGGGGGGTGACATCCTGCATGGGGCATTATAGAGAGAGGGGGTGACATCCTGCATGGGGCATTATAGAGAGAGGGGGTGACATCCTGCATGGGGCATTATAGAGAGAGGGGGGGGTGACATCCTGCATGGGGCATTATAGAGAGAGGGGGTGACATCCTGCATGGGGCATTATAGAGAGAGGGGGTGACAGCCCGCATGGGGCATTATAGAGAGCGGGTGACATCCTGCATGGAGCATTATAGAGAGAGGGGGGGTGACATCTTGCATGGGGCATTATAGAGAGAGGGGGTGACATCCTGCATGGGGCATTATAGAGAGAGGGGGTGAGAGCCTGCATGGGGCATTATAGAGAGAGGGGGTGACATCCTGCATGGGGCATTATAAAGAGAGGGGGTGACATCCTGCATGGGGCATTATAGAGAGAGGGGGTGACATCCTGCATGGGGCATTATAGAGAGAGGGGGGGTGAAATCCTGCATGGGGCATTATAGAGAGAGGGGGGTGACATCCTGCATGGGGCATTATAGAGAGAGGGGGTGACATCCTGCATGGGGCATTATAGAGAGAGGGGGGGTGAAATCCTGCATGGGGCATTATAGAGAGAGGGGGGTGACATCCTGCATGGGGCATTATAGAGAGAGGGGGTGACATCCTGCATGGGGCATTATAGAGAGAGGGGGTGACAACCTGCATGGGGCATTATAAAGAGGGGGGGTGACATCCTGCATGGGGCATTATAGAGAGAGGGGGTGACAGCCTGCATGGGGCCTTATAAAGAGGGGGGATACATCCTGCATGGGGCATTATAAAGAGAGGGGGGGTGACATCCTGCGTGGGGCATTATAAAGAGAGGGGGTGACATCCTGCATGGGGCATTATAAAAAGGAGGGGTGACAACCTGCATGGAGCATTATAAGGGGGGGTGGGGACAGCCTGCATGGGGCATTATAAGGGGGGGGGGAACAGCCTGCATGGGGCATTATAAGGGGGGGGGACAGCCTGCATAGTGCTTTATGTGGGGGGAACAGCCTGCATGGAGCATTATAAGGGGGGGGGCACAGCCTGTATGGGGCATTATGTGGGGGGTAACAGCCTGCATGGAGCATTATAAGGGGGGGGGGACAGCCTGTATGGGGCATTATGTGGGGGGTAACAGCCAGCATGGAGCATTATATGGGGGCCAGTATCCTGTATGGAGCTTTATAAGGGGACCAGTATCCTGTATGGAGCGTTATATGGGGGCCAGTATTCCGTATGGAGCCTTATATGGAGGCCAGTATTCCGTATGGAGCCTTATATGGGGGCCATTATTCCGTATGGAGCCTTATATGGGGGCCAGTATTCCGTATGGAGCCTTATATGGGGCCCAGTATTCCGTATGGGGCCTTATATGGGGGCCAGTATTCCATATGGGGCCCAGTATTCCGTATGGGGCCTTATATGGGGGCCAGTATTCCGTATGGAGCCTTATATGGGGGCCAGTATTCCGTATGGGGCCTTATATGGGGGTCAGTATTCCGTATGGAGCCCAGTATTCCGTATGGGGCCTTATATAGGGGCCAGTATTCCGTATGGGGCCTTATATGGGGGCCAGTATTCCGTATGGGGCCTTATATGGGGGCCAGTATTCCGTATGGGGCCTTATATGGGGGCCAGTATTCCGTATGGGGCCTCATATGGGGGCCAGTATTCCGTATGGGGGGTTATATGGGGGCCAGGATTCTGTGTGGAGCGATTCGCTGGTTTCTGAGCTGTTGGAATTTACAATAGATATCGCTCATGTAATGTAAGAAGTGAAATCTTTGCATTGTACTATATATATATATTTCTCTGCGCTATCTGTGCATCATGAATCGTGGTATGTGTTAAAGGGGCCCACTGAGACTCTTTCGCCCGGGGCCCAGAAAAACCTGGAGCCGGCCCTGCAGGAATCCCTCATGTCTTTGTGTTCTGAGTATGGGAGACATCATAGCAGCTGGTCTCCACCCACTAGCTCAGAGACAACCGAAAATTAGAAATATGGTCTGCGGAGGGGAAAACTAGGAAAAAATTAACAAAAATCATCCAAGAACCCATATCACATGGAGGAAACTCATCCAGGCAGTGTAACTTCAGCACACATTGCAGAAACTGTGGGATCTGAAGCTGAAATGTAAGTTCAAGCTCTTTGATCCCAAGGCAAATGTCTGACATTTCCCCTAGTGCTATAAGTCTGTATACACCAAACAAGTCCATGCCTATCTCTATCATGCTTTCCTTCGAAAAATACCGGTTATGTAACTTTTTATTGTATCATAGAACAGGTAACAGTCATATGTTCTATTCGCTGTCATCTGTAACTAGTCTGGATGTCCAGAGGACCCGCTAATGGGCAGTGAGAACAATATTCCTTTTTGTGGGCTCTTGATTTGGCCCTACAGCTGTCAATCAAGACCAGAGGAGAAGGGTTATGGGGGCTGTCAATCAAGACCAAACGAGAAGAGTTTTGGAGCCCTTTATACAAAGAGCCCAGTTGTGTGGTCCTAGGAAATCTAGTTACGCGATTGGGATAAAACCATACAAAACTCCATAAAGATGAACACAAATTACCGAACCGCTATAAATTAGTGAACACAAATATTTTCCATAACTAAGAGATAACAGAACAGTTTCACACTGGGCAGCCTTGCCAATGTCACCGGATATACCAGGTGGTCTTGCAGTTATTTATCAGTAACACTCAGTTGCCCAGCCTGTTTGCTTATTGCTTCTGACGGGAAAAAGAATTTTAGGAAGTCATTGAATTGTAGATTACGGATTTCTTAACTTTCGTCCAAACAGTGAATTCATTGAAACGTTGCATTATTGGAAGCCGGAGAGGCCAGGTTTCACAAACACGGAAAACGCAAACAAGGTGGAAAGCTGAAAGCAAGTCAAACAAGTTTGTGATAAACACAGGATATCCTGAGTACAAGCGGGAGGCACAACATTTCCTATCAGGTCATAATAAGAGGCCTTTACAGGTTTTGGCCTGATCTGATATCCAAGGTGCCAGTAGTCCAGAATCTCATTATGTAAGATCCCTGGAGAACTAGCATGGACACCGGAGGTCCTCTACAGCAAGAAGAAGCCTTGATTGCCAATGGGAACCAATATTATAGCGCACTTATTGCTGATTTTTCCTTTTCTAAAATGGTAACACATGCATGTATATGAAATTTTGTAGTGCTAAGAGGTATCTTTACTATCTTTCACCAGCACGTAACCCTATTTTCCCTACCAGAACTTTCTCTTTAAGTAAAACATCTTTTGTGACCAAAAAATTAGTCTAGAGTAAAAAAATAAATAATATTCAGTGAGGAGGGAGATGCAGCTGCAGTATCTCTCTTTCAGTGTCTGTCTCATGCTGTGAGAGGGGGGGAGGGAGGTGCAGCTAATGTTTTTCTGCCTGAGTTTGCATGTGAGGCTTTGGGAAGAGTCAGATAGCCATATAACTTGGACAAGGATCGCAACACAATTGTCACGGGTGTGTCAGGTGTGACAGACAGTCGCTCTGGAGTCGGCTGCAGAAGGTCACTGCGGTTGGCATTGCAGGCGCTTTCTTGATCCTCTCATCTCTTTGATATTGTTGTATCCTTCTTCCTTTAGGACCCAGCAGCTACCTCCACCTTCTGCTGCTGATTGACACACCCGTGCTTGGTAGTTAAAAACTCTCAGTTTCTTCAGAGAGGTGCCGGTGATAGTTCTATGTACCTCTGTGTTGGCTTGAAGCACTAGCAGTTGGATAGTTTCTTCTCTGGTGCCTTTGGAGGACAGTTGGGTTATCTCTCTGGTGTCTGCACAAGCTAAGTGTATCCCCTTTGTTTGTCTACCTTGTTGTCTTTAGTTTGTAATGGGGCTTGACTAGTTCTCACCCTGTCACCTCCCTATCTAGGTCCAAGCTCTAGGGACATTCAGGGCTTAGATTCCTGCTCGGCGATAGGTGAGGAACCTATATAGGGACGATATGGTAGACAGGGTGGAATTAGATCTGCCTAGGGGTCTCTACACCTCCTTTCCCTAGGCTTCCTTCCCCTCTTCCCTTCGTGTTGCACTTAGTCTTTCCCTCACCTTGTGTGACAACAATGCTCGGATTCACCAACCTGAGCGTGACTGCAGCATAGAAATACATGCTCGAATTGGGGGAGACCCGAAAGCCAGTCCATGCATTGTATTGCAATCCTCGTTCAAGTTATATGGCCGTCTGACTCTTCCTTTATTTTGATAAGAGAGGGGAGCATATGGGGGAAACATCTGATTGTACCACAGCACAGCTCTTAAATCACACCAGGATTAGTTTGTCTACTAAGCAAATGTCGTATGTGAAATGTACATTTCCCCCCAAAAATTGTTTTTTTTTTATATTTTTTGACAGGGATCCTTCTCTACAGTTTAGCTGACCATACGCATTATAGGTTGACAATCAAACAATCGTTGGTTGCACGATGGCCCAATACATGCTTCAGATTACATCACCCGATGATCTACAGTATGATGGAGCCAGTGCAGATCATTGGCCAAAAAAAAAATCCAACAAGCCCTACCGCTGTTTAGATTGACTACAAATGTTCTTTGGGTGAAACGAATAGTTGCTTGCTTCATCAACCAGACGACAATCATTTGTTACAGTCTGCCAGAGTACTGCATAAATACCGCCACATAGTTCTCAAATAATGCAACCATCCAGTACCACATAGCAACTCAATCCAGAAAGTACTTTTATAACAGTGCTATAAAATAATCTGATACTACTGGTACTGCTGAATAAAATTTGTGGTGATTACAAACCTCGAATACCAGGGCATCTATGGTGTGCCCACTTCTGCAAATACATGTAATCTGCATGACCTCAGCTGTTCCATACTAAGGACCAGGGCTGGTTATATCATTGGTGCAACCTGTGCAGCAGCACTGTGGCCCTTTTCCACCTCTAAAGCAGGTGGAATTTTGCATTATGATGAGTTATTGGACTGCAAAAGGCCCATATATTGTTCTTGCACAAGGGCCCTCTTCTGTCTGTGTTCCCCAGTGCTAAGGACGGCCATGCTTGTAAGTCTTTTCGGGTTCCCATATAGAGGTGTTAATTAAAGACTCTCTGTGATGCATTCTTATGTAGCAGAAGGGCCTATGGGTTCTCCTTCTCACTACTGCCTATGGGCCCTCCTTTTCTTTAGTGCCTATGGGCCCTCCTTGGTACTAGTGGCTATGGGCCCTCCTTGGCAGTAGAGCTTATGGGCCCTCCTTCTCACTAATACCTATGGGCCCTCTTTGGCATTAGAGCCTTTGGGCCCTCCTTCTCACTAGTGCTTATGGGCCCTCCTTCTCACTAGTGCCTATGGGCCCTCCTTGGCACTAGAGCTCATGGGTCCACATTCTCACTAGTACCTATGGGTCCTCCTTGGCACTAGTGTCTATGAGCCCTCCTTCTCACTAGTGCCTATGGGCCTTCCTTGGCACTAGAGCCTATGGGCCCTCCTTCTCACTAGCGCCTATGGGCCCTCCTTCTCACTAGCGCCTATGGGCCTTCCTTGGCACTAGAGCCTATGGGCCCTCCTTCTCACTAGTGCCTATGGGCCCTCATTCTCATTAGCGCCTATGGGTCCTCCTTCTCTATAGTGCTTAAGGACCTTCCTTGACACTAGTGTCTATGGGCCCTCCTTGGCACTAGTGCCTATGGGCCCTCCTTCTCACTAGTGCTTATGGGCCCTCCTTGACACTAGTGTCTATGGGCCCTCCTTGGCACTAGTGCCTATTGGCCCTCTTTCTCACTAGCGCCTGTGGGCCCTCCTTCTCCCTAGTGCTTATGGGCCCTCCTTGACACTAGTGTCTATGGGCCCTCCTTGACACTAGTGTCTATGGGCCCTTCTTGGCACTAGTGCCTATGGGCCCTCTTTCTCACTAGTGCCTATGGGCCCTCCTTGGCACTAGAGCTCATGGGTCCACATTCTCACTAGTACCTATGGGTCCTCCTTGGCACTAGTGTCTATGAGCCCTCCTTCTCACTAGTGCCTATGGGCCTTCCTTGGCACTAGAGCCTATGGGCCCTCCTTCTCACTAGCGCCTATGGGCCCTCCTTCTCACTAGCGCCTATGGGCCTTCCTTGGCACTAGAGCCTATGGGCCCTCCTTCTCACTAGTGCCTATGGGCCCTCCTTCTCACTAGCGCCTATGGGCCCTCCTTCTCTATAGTGCTTAAGGACCTTCCTTGACACTAGTGCCTATGGGCCCTCCTTCTCACTAGTGCTTATGGGCCCTCCTTGACACTAGTGTCTATGGGCCCTCCTTGGCACTAGTGCCTATGGGCCCTCTTTCTCACTAGCGCCTGTGGGCCCTCCTTCTCCCTAGTGCTTATGGGCCCTCCTTGACACTAGTGTCTATGGGCCCTTCTTGGCACTAGTGCCTATGGGCCCTCTTTCTCACTACTGCCTTTCGGCCCTCCTTCTCACTAGTGTCTATGGGCTCTCCTTGGCACTAGTGCCTATGGGCCCTCCTGGGCTGTTGGCCGAGTTATCAGCTATCTCTCCCCTGACTCCCCCATACATAAGAACACTTGGCTTGACCGAACCTTCCTGTGTTCGCTATGAGAAAGCCTCTGCTAGAATTATCACTTGTCTGAACAATAGAATCAGGGGATTTAATTCCAACCACCCGAACCTTATGTCCTCCGATATATTACATAGTAACATAGTAACATAGTTTGTAAAGCCGAATAAAGACTTGCGTCCATCAAGTTCGACCTGTTAATTTTGTAATTCCTAAAGTTGATCCAGAGGAGGGCAAAAACCCCAAATGATTTAGCCAATCTTCACCTGAGGAAAAATTCCCTCCCGACTCTGAAACCAGCAGTCAGAATAAATCCCTGTATCAACCTACTATTTTATTCTATTTTTAAGTATACGCTGAAATCTGCCTGGTATCTAGAAAAGCATCCAGTCCCCGCTTGAACTGGTGTAGTGAATCCGACATTACCGTCTCCTCACTCAGTGAATTCCATATTCTCACTGCTCTTACCGTAAAGAACCCCTTCCTATGCTGGTGCTGAAACCTTTTCTCTTCCAGTCTTAGTGAATGCCCTCTTGTTACCGTAATATCCCTCCTTTTGAACAAATCCCGGGCAAGGTCTCTATACTGTCCCCTAACATATTTGTACACATTTATTATGTCCCCCCTCAACCTTCTCTTTTCCAGGCTGAATAGTCCTAGTTTTGCCAACCTCTCTGGGTATTGCAGTCCCTCCATTCCCTTTATTAATTTTGTTGCCCTCCTTTGTACCTTTTCAAGCTCATTTATATCCTTTCTGTATATTGGGGCCCATAACTGAGCACAGTATTCCAAGTGTGGTCTGACCAGTGCTTTGTACAGTGGAAGAACAATGTTCTCATCCTTTGCAGCTATACCTCTTCTGATACATCCCATTACCCTGTTTGCCCTTACAGCGGCGGCCTGACTTTGCGCACTCCAATTTAGTTTGCTATCAATCAAGATGCCCAAGTCCTTCTCCATCTCTGAATTCCCCAATGATTTCCCATTCAGTGAGTACTGGTGACTTCCATTTTTCCTTCCCATATGTATGACCTTACATTTCTCCTCGTTAAACCTCATTTGCCATTTAATGCTCCACCTACCCAGCTTATCCAAATCCCTCTGTAGGTCTGCACTGTCCTCTTTTGTATTAATTGTTTTACATAACTTTGTGTCATCTGCAAATATTGATATTTTACTATTTATCCCGTTGACTATGTCGTTAATAAAGATATTAAATAACATTGGGCCTAGTACAGACCCCTGTGGTACCCCACTAGTGACGCTTACCCAATCTGAGTATATTCCATTTATAACCACCCTCTGCCTTCTATCCTTTAGCCAGTTAGCTACCCACTTGCAGACATTTTCCCCCAGCCCCATCATTCTCATTTTGTATACCAACCTATTATGTGGCACGCTATCGAACGCTTTTGAGAAGTCGAGATACACGACATTCACTGGTTCCCCCTGATCTACTCGAGAGCTAACCTCCTCGTAGAAGTCAATCAGGTTTGTTTGGCAGGAGCGATTCCTCATGAATCCATGTTGGTTCGGGGTTAATAGATTATTAGCATCAAGATGCTCCGTAATTGCCTCTTTAATGAAACTCTCAAAAATTTTGCCCACAACGGACGTCAGACTCACCGGCCGATAGTTTCAGGCGTCACTTTTTGCTCCCTTTTTGAATATTGGCACTACATTCGCCTTGTCGCCAATCAAGTGGTACAGACCCAGTCTCAACAGAGGCCTTAAATATAAGATATAACGGTCTGTCTTTCACATTACTTAGTTCCCTTAGTACCCGTGGGTGTATGCCATCAGGTCCTGGTGATTTGTTTATTTTAATGTTACTGAGGCGTTTCTGTACCCCAGCTTGGGTTAGATTTGTCATACTTAGTGGAGGATTAAGCTTGTCACTTCTCATTTCTCCTGTTAGTTCTATTTCCTTTGTGAAAGTTGTCGAAAAAAAATTATTTAATAGATTAGCTTTATCCTCATCTTTCTCTATGATTTTGCCTTCATCACTTTTTATCGGTCCAATATTATTCGATTTAATCCTTTTACTATTTATATACGTAAAGAACAGTTTGGGATTTGATCTACTTTCCCTAGCAATACGTCTCTCTCTGTTTCCTCCTTCGCTATTTTTATTTGTTTTTTACAGGTTCTCGTTTTTTCCTTGTAACACATTAGTGCCTCCTTACTGTTTTCCTGTTTTAATCTCTTGAATGCCTCTTTTTTGCTATTTAACGCCCCTTTTACGTTCTTGTTCAACCATATTGGTTTCCTCTTATTTCTGGCCCTTTTATTCCCATACGGTATATACCTCTCGCACTGAGTATTCAGAATTCTTTTGAAGGTTTCCCATTTACTATTCGTATCCCTTTGATTAAGAAGTTTGTCCCAGTTTATAAGTTGAAGGTTTTCTTTCAGCTGATCAAACTTCGCCCTCCTAAAGTTTAATGTTTTTGTTGTTCCCTTATTGATAACCCTACTGAAGGGCATTTTGAAATTAATAATATTATGATCGCTATTACCTAGGTGCCCCTCTATCTGTACCTCAGTTATTCTATCAGGCCTATTAGTCAATATTAAGTCCAACACGGCCTTCCCTCTCGTTGGCTCCTGCACTAGTTGGGAGAGATAATTATCCTTAATATTTGTCAAGAACCTTTTTCCTTTCTGAGATCTACAGGTTTCTGTTTTCCAGTCAATATCCGGGTAGTTGAAGTCCCCCATAACAATCACTTCATTATGTTTTGCTACTTTGTCTATTTGTCCTAATAGCAGTTTCTCATTCTCCTCTGTTATATTTGGTGGCTTATAGCAGACCCCTAGTAATATTTTATTATTATTTTTTGCCCCCTCTATCTCTACCCACATGGACTCGACCCCCTCTTCTCCCTCTCCTATATCTTCCCTTAGTCTGGGCTTTAGACATGACTTTACATATAAGCAGACTCCTCCGCCTTTCCCCTGTTTCTGGTCCCTTCTAAATAAACTATAATCTAATAAATTTACCGCCCAGTCGTAGCTATCGTCTAGCCAAGCCTCTGTTATACCTACGATGTCATACCTCTCCTCCGATATAAGCGCCCCCAGCTCATCCGCCTTATTGGTCAGGCTTCTTGCGTTGGTCAGCATGTAAGATAAAATTTTGGGGTTATTTAGCATCCTATTCTTCTCTAACGATCTAGCTGTACTATCCCCACCCCCCTCTCCACCCTCATTATATTCACTTCTCCCCGTCCCCCTTGCTTGCCTCACATCCCACCTATTTCCTTGGTTCCCGCCCCCCGTCTCTAGTTTAAATACTCCTCCAACCAATTAGCCATCTTCTTCCCCAGCACCGCTGCACCCTCCCCATTGAGGTGCAGCGCGTCCCTACGGTAGAGCCTGTAGCCGACCGCGAAGTCGGCCCAGTTCTCCATGAACCCAAACCCTTCTGCCTTACACCAACTCTTTAGCCACTTGTTCACCTCCCTAACTTCCCGTTGGCGCTCCTGTGTGGCTCGCGGGATTGGTAGTATTTCTGAGAAAACTACCTTGGAGGTCCTTGCCCTAAGCTTCCTACCTAGATCCCTGAAATCATTTTTAAGGACCCTCCATCTACCACTCACTTTGTCATTAGTGCCAATGTGGACCATGACCGCTGGGTCTTCGCCAGCCCCTCCCAGTAACCTGTCAACCCGATCCGCGATGTGCCGGACTCGAGCGCCAGGGAGGCAGCACACCGTTCGGCGATCCCGGTCTTTGTGACAGATTGCCCTATCTGTCCCCCTAATAATAGAGTCACCCACTACCAAGACCTGTCTAGCCTGCCCTACACTTCCCCCCTCCCCCTCATTACTGGAGCATACACTCCCCCGGCGGTCAGAGGACCTGTCGTGCTCCAATAATGCCGGTTCTGAACCAGCCTTCCTATACTTCTTCCCTCTATCCCTCCTAACTGTTATCCAGATCCCTGCCTGTTCAGCCTGCACTTCCCCACTATGCTCCACCCCCAGTGTTGACCCATTGAGTGTCTGCTCGGTGAGCAGCAAACTCCATTCCATGTTGTCGATGCTCCTCAGTATCGCTATCTGAGCACTTAGATCCAGGATTTGGGCTTCCAAGTGCACGATATGCTCACATCTCTCGCAGCAGTATGGATCCTTGAGCGGTAGCTCACGGAATGCATACATTGCGCAAGATGTACACTGCACGGCTCCGGCCAACATGGACACCATTCTAAATATGGGGATACAGTCGGTATATATATACAAGTACAAAACACAATTATTTATATATAGGTGTATGGACGGGGATCAATTAGGGATGTGCAAGTGTATCGATTAGATATCAGCGCGGGATCAGTTAAGTATGGACGGGGGATCAATTAAGTATCAATTAAGTATGGACGGGGGAATCAGCTGAGTGGGTCAGGTGGATTAATTAAGTATGGACGGTGTGTCAATTAACTATGGACTGGGGATCAATAAATGTGGACTGGGGAAATAATTAATTGTGGACTGGGGAATCAATTAATTAATTATGGACAGGGGGTTAAATAAATATGGATGGGGGATAAAGCAAATAAATAGGTATGGACATGTGTCAATTAACTATGGACTGGGGATCAATAAATATGGACTGGGGAAATAATTAATTGTGGACTGGGGAATCAATCAATTAATTATGGACAGGGGGTTAAATAAATATGGATGGGGGATACGGCAAATAAATAGGGACTGGGGATCAGTAAAAGTGGACAGGGGGAATCTTAAATAGGACAAGGGGGATCAGTTGGGTGACAGTCTAGAGGTCCCCATACTCATTATAAGGTTGGCGAATCCCCACGGAATTGGCAGGTTTGCCTGACTCTTTACTTCCTTTACACTCCTATAGCTACTCCTGTTATAAAACTATTTATTGTAATTTTCCCCATTGAAGTCACTGTGTGAAGACCTTTTCAGTGCAGATTTTCCCCCAAGTCTTTGGATGATTGAGCCAACTAATAATGCAACACCGCCCATGGCAGCAGCTATTTCCCATGATAACATATTGGTGCCAACAACTCCAAGATATTCGATACACACGTACCAAAAAGTAAACTTTCTCTAAGTCGTCTGACTTTGACTTCTGTCCTCATGTCTTGGAGGAGAATCTCCTCCCTCTTGAATCGGTCTTTGAAGTGATGTATTAGGCCTTTGATGTGACGCGCCCCTGGGCCTGTGTCGCGCTGCGCTGCGCATGCGGGAGCTTACCCGGAGCCGGATCTGTGGAGGGTTGTAGTCTCGTGGCGGTGACCCGGTCCGTGCCCAGGGAGTCAAACTAGACGGCAGTCCATTAGTAGTAAATGGTTGATGACTACGCCACCCGTTGAGTGCAGCCAGGGGGCTGCTGCTGCAGGGCAGACCGCTGAGGCCGATGGTGGGATTGTGCAGCGTGATAGTATAACCCCCAACGGGAGGGGTATGGCCTCAGGGCAGCCGACGTGGATGATGGGGGTAGCAGGAACCACTCAGAGACGGTACGGTGTAGTTCAGGGTCTTTACTGGTAACAACAAAAGACCCTCCCGGAGTACTTGCTAGCGGATGGGGCCTGGTCAGTCCTTGAGCAGATGGGATCTCCCCTGGCCAGGCGTAGTTGTAGGCCTCCCAAACTGACTGTACTCTTCTGGCTACCTTGCTAGGAGCTGATGTAAGTAGCCCACGTCCCTGAGTGTACCGTGTGGTGCTCACCCGTATGGCCGGTGACTCGGGGCCTTCTAATGGCTTCCGCTCCACGATGGCGGTGCTGGTCCCACGCGTGTGACCGTGCCTTCGGGCTTCTGGGCCAGAGGACCTGAAATCCCCTGCCTGACGGATTCTGCTGCTGGGCAGGAATTAGTCCCCACAGCCTCGGACTCCGGGTCCGGTAAAAAGTCTTCTTAGTCAGGGCGAACTCTGCAGCTGCCAGCCCCTGACTCCTTGTAACTGCTGTTTCTTCCTATGCTGTCTCTACTTCTTCTCTTCTGCTACTCACTCACCCTGCCTCAGCCCCAGGTTTATATAGGGGAAGTTCTTCCCCTCCCAAGACTGGGCAGGAGGTGTGGCATGCACAGGATCCCTGACTAAAGGACCTCCCACCTGCTCTCAGACATAACATTACGTTACTGTGGCAACCAGACCCCTGGGGTGTCACATTCCCCCCTAGTAAAATTTAGTACTCCGGGACTAAACACATTTAGAAAACATAACAAGGCAAAACATTAATAATACAATAAGAAAACACATAAAGATGGTTACGGCGTGTCCGCAACCGGGTGCAGTCTCTGAAGAAAGCAAGGTGTCCATTTCACCAACACAGGGAGACGTAACCAGGTAGGGGTCTGTTCTACCCCGAGTCCTTGACAGTCTTTAGTCCATCCTGGGTTACGCTCCAACTATATACAAGGATTCCCGGTAAATCCACCAAGGATTCCTAAAAACAACTAGAAATACAAAATTACACACAAGCAACTATAGACAGGTAAACATTATAAAATAGCTTAAACATTTAGATCCTCCAACGTGCGGGTAACTGGCCTCTAGTGGCCCTAGTGGACCTACGGAGCTGACTGTCTGGCCCTGAACTACAGGGTGTAGGAGCTGTCAAGGGTAAACTGGGCAGCTGTCTACCGGCTCTTTGTCTCACTAGGGGTACGGCAGGCTCACTATAAGCAGAGGGTTGATTCTCCTGTTCTACTTGTGTGGAGTCTTCTGCCTCCTGGACCGGCTGTTCTTCCAGCTCTACCCGTTGCTCCGTAGGTTCTTGGGATGATGGTTGGAGGAAGGTGAGTACGGGTACCACAACTGCACCATTGACTTGAGTCCAAGACCGAGGGAAGTCCCCGAGCACGGTACTAACCATATCTTCCCTTTCTCCCACGGGTCGATGGTCTTCTTGTTCCTCTTCAGGGTTCCTCAGTTGTTCGGGACACTTCTTCAGGTGGTCCCGGGATACAATGGCTGTGGTTTCCCCTCCGTCTTTACTGATGGTACAGACCTTCGGGTTCTCGTGGCTTGAGGGCAGTACGGTGTACGGGTCCTTCTCCCACTGGTCATCCAACTTGTGGAGCCGTCTTTTCCTCTTCAAGACCTGCTCTCCGGGTACCAGGGGAACAGCGGGAGCATACTGGTTGTAAGTCTTCTCTTGTCTTTCCCTAGCCTGACAGAGACTTCGCTCCACGCTCTCCTGTACTCTCCGGTACTGCTGCTGCCTCTCTGTGTCCCAGTCTGTTTCTGGTGAAGTGTCCTCAGGTGTCAGGACTCCCATTTCCAGGTCAACAGGTAACTTACCAGGTCTCGCCCTCATTAGGTAAGCCGGGGTACAGTTGGTGGAACCTACCGGGATGTGGTTGTATAGGTCCACCAGATCGGGCAACTTCTCAGGCCACAGACTGCGTTCTTCCAGGGGCAATGTTTTTAGAAGATCCATTACCACCTGGTTCATTTTTTCACAAAGTCCATTAGTTTGCGGATGGTAGGGTGTCGTCCTTATCTTCCGGCAGCCATACAGATTGCAGAATTCCTGGAAGACCTCCGCTTCAAAGGCAGGTCCCTGGTCCGTCAGCACTTGGTCCGGGTACCCGTGTGGACGGCAGAAGTGCTGCTGGAAGGCCCTAGCTGCTGTTTGAGCCGTTAAGTCCTTGACGGGGACGACAACCGGGAGTAATGATCCACGATGGTTAACGCGTAGACGTAGCCACTTCTGCTTGGGGTCAGTTTTACATGATCCAAGGCTACCAGTTCCAACGGTTGCCGGGTGACGATGGACTGCAGGGGAGTCTTCTGGCTGGCCCGGTCCTTCCTTCTCAGATTGCACGGGCCACAGTCTCTGCACCACTTCTCGATGGTTCCCCTCATGCCTACCCAGTGGAACCGCTCGCGCAGCAGGAACTCCAGCTTTTTCCACCCGAAGTGTCCAGCTCCGTCGTGGTATGCCTCCATCACCATGGCTGCGTCTCTTCGGGGCACCACTACTTGCCAGAGTAGTTCATGCGTCCGGGAGTTGACCATTCTGCGGCAGGAATAGTCGACTCTTCTCCGCCCATAGTTGTTTGGCTTCCTCCGGAGCGTCTGGTTCAAGGCGAGCCTCCGGCCGAGTCAGCATCTCCTTCACCAGTCGGACGGCAGGGTCGCTGTCTTGCGTTTCCGCCCAGTTGTAGTGGGGTAAGGGGTTCAACGTAGCAGCCTGCTTACCCCTTACCCGGTGGGAATACTGGATAGTCCCATGACGGTGGAACGCAGGGAGTTCAACTTCTTCCAGTCCCTCCGGATCTTCTCCTTCGTCCGGCAGGTTGGGCATCCTGGACAGGGCGTCCGCGTTAGTATTGGAGCGTCCTGCCCGGTATTTGATTGTGAACTCGTAGTTGGACAGACGGGCCATCCACCTCTGCTCCAGGGCACCGAGTCTTGCCGTGTCCAGGTGTGTCAACGGGTTGTTATCCGTGTATACGGTGAACCGGGAAGAAGCGAGGTAATGCCTAAAGCGCTCGGTGACTGCCCATACCACGGCCAGGAACTCTAGCTTAAATGAGCTGTAATTTTCGGGGTTCCTTTCGGTGGGTCGCAGTTTTCGGCTGGCATAGGAGATTACTCGTTCTCTCCCCTGCTGAATCTGGGACAGTACGGCTCCTAGCCCGATGTTACTGGCGTCGGTGTAGAGGATGAAGGGCTGGCTATAGTCCGGGTACGCCAAGATTTCATCCCCCGTGAGGGCCATCTTCAGCTGGCGGAAGGACTCTTCTTCTAGCTTTTCCCATTTGAAGGGCGGCTTCTGGTTCTTGGCCTTCCGGGACTGGCCTATCAGGAGGTCCTGCATAGGTGCTGCCTTTTTGGTGAAACCGGGAATAAACCTTCGGTAGTAGCCTACCAACCCTAGGAACTGCCGCACTTCTTTTACGCTGGAGGGGCTTGGCCATCCCTTAATTGCGGTGATCTTATCGGGGTCGGGAGCCACTCCGTCAGCGCTCACCACGTGTCCCAGGTATTGCACCTTTGGTTTCAGGAGGTGACACTTGGAGGGTTTCACCTTTAGGCCGTAACTCGCCAGAGCTTCGAACACCTCCGCCAGGTGTTTCAGGTGGTCCTCATAAGTTTTGGAGTATACGATGACATCGTCCAGGTACAACAGGACCGTCTCGAAGTTTCTGTGGCCCAGACAGCACTCCATTAATCGTTGGAAGGTTCCTGGGGCGTTGCAGAGTCCGAACGGCATGCAGGTGAACTCGCTAAGTCCCATCGGGGTGGTGAATGCGGTCTTCTCCCGGTCCGCCTCTGCTACAGGAACCTGCCAGTACCCGCTAGTGAGATCCAAGGTAGAGAAGAAGTTAGCAGATCTTAAAGCAGCCAATGACTCCTCTATCCTTGGTAAGGGGTACGCATCCTTGTGTGTGATACGGTTGATTTTCCGGTAATCTACACACATCCTCATGGTGTTGTCTTTCTTTTTGACTAAAACTAGTGGGGCTGCCCAGGGGCTACAGCTATCCCGGATTACCCCAGCCTCCTTCATGTCTCTAAGCATCCCCTTGGCGTGTTGGTAATGTGCAGGGGGTACGGGTCGATACCTCTCTTTTATGGGAGGATGATCTCCCGTGGGGATGCGGTGTTCTACCCCCTTGACTCGCCCGAAGTCTAACGGATGTTTACTAAACACTCTCTCATACTCTTGAACCACCCGATAGACTCCTTGTTTCTGATGTGAGGGAGTGGAGTCAGTACCCAGATGTAGTTGCTGACACCAGTCCTCCATGTCTTTCTTAGAGCCGTTACCTTCCTCCGGGTGAGATGGAGGCAAGGGTTCCACAGATTGTATAGAATTTTGATTAGTGGTATATAATTTGGCTAGCGTGGCATACCGGGGCAGGTACACTTCCCTCTCCCCGATATTTATTATGCGAACGGGCACCCTCCCATGGCGTACATTGACCACCCCCCGTGCTGTCAAAATGGTGGGCCTACTGTCTGAGTAAACTGGTTCTACCATTGCCTGGTAATCTCTACCTCTCAGACCAATAGCTGCCCGGCACCAAATCATCATTTCACTTTTTGGGGGCATGGCAATAGGAAAAGGGTCACACATTCTTACGCTACCAATCTCACCGCCGGAGAGTTCCACTTGTTGCCGTTGCATCAGTGCCCGGATCTCTTTCTGGAGCACCCGCTGCTCGCCGGAGCTGGCGTTCTTGGCAACCTGCTGTAAAAGGAAAATCACCTCTGCAAGACAATTTTCAATTACGTTAGTTCCTAGAGTTATTTTTGGGTGACTCTCATGTTTATCAATATCTACAATGATCAGTCCCTGTGCGGCCAGTTCGACTCTACCGATTTTGAGGGTCACCTCTTTAAATCCGATCTGTGGCACGGGCTGGCCATTGCTGGCGATGATACTCAAGTCGTCGTCAGGGTAGCGGGTAATATCCGAGTCATTCCAGTACTGCTTGAAGAGCACGTACGGGATGGTGGTGACCTGTGACCCGGTATCCAGTAGGGCACTCATGGGAATGCCATCCAGTACCACAGGCAAGACTGGACGTCCTCCCACATATCTGTCGCGCCAGTTCGATGGGCCTGGTGATCTTTTTCCTGGGGGTTGGCCCTCTACCCCAGGTTGTGCCCGTTTAAAGAACAGTACCTTTCCATATGTCCGGGTTGATTGCAGCGGCGGCAGATGGGTCGTCCGTCCTCGCTGTATCGGTCACTGGGTCTTCCTCTGGCCGGTGGGGTCCTCCTTGGTCGACGCCACGGGATGTCCTCCGGTCCGGATGCCAGCTGGATCTTCCCTGGGGTGGAAACCTGTAAAGACTGCACAGTTCGGGTTAGCGCAGCAACGCTCTTAACTAGCTCTTGGACCTGATGGTGTAGGTCTGGAGCCGGGTCATTGTCCAAAGCCTGCGCATGAGCTCCCACAGGCCCTGTCGACAAGGGCGCCGCCTCCTGGTGGTAAGTGATAGCTGGGCGCCTGTGGGTCACAACGCCACCCGGTGCTGGTTCTCGGAGCACCCGGATAGCTCTATCCTTGAACTGTGCAAAGTCCAGATGGGGATCCTGTAAGGCCATTGCCCGCAACTGGGTTCGGTGGGCATTGCAATATAAACCCTCTATAAATTGTTCAGTCAACAGCCTGTCCTCGTTTCCCACCCCATCAGGGTCGGTCTGCTTTATGGCCCTCAGGGCCTCTTGTAGGTTTAGTGCATAGTCCCTTATACTCTCATGCGCTCGCTGCTTGCACCCGTAGAATCTAAGCTTGATCTCGGCTGAGGTGCGGGTATCGAAGGTGTCCCTCAGCCGGGTTAGTATCTCTGCGACAGTCCTCCTCCCAGGTGGCCAAGATTTTACTTCTCTTTTGGCTGCCCCGGTTAGTTGGGCCACCAGGATGCTCACTTTTTGCTCTTCTGTGAGGGGGTACACCTGGAAGAGGCTATCCAGCTTTTCTCTAAAGTCATGCAGGGTATGTGACTCCCCTGAGTACTGGGGTAGCCAAGCTGCTCCCGGGATATAGGGCATGGTGAAGGGCATAACTGCAGCAGCGGTAGCGCTGGCGGGGGTTGAGGCAGTGAAGCTCTCCTCCGTATCCGACATCTTCCTCCCCCCTAGTGGACCGTGGCCTACCTTGCGATGATCCTCTTCCGTAGGCCGCGGCTCCGCAGTGGATCGTCAGGGTTGAGGACCTTCCGTCGCGCTCCTGTGACGTCGGCGTCTGCTGGGCTCCTTCCAGGACCTTACGCAACGTCCGGACGTGAGGCGGGGCTTCAGTTCTCGCGCGCTTTCGGAGTCCACGCCCCTCTTCTTCCCGCGCGGCGTCCTCAAGATGGCGTCCAATGGCGGGAAAACTCCACGGATGGCGGGAAGAAGGTCGAAGATGGCGCCGGATGGCGGGAAAACTTCGCGGATGGCGGGAAGAAGGTAGAAGTTGGCGCCGGATGGCGGGAAACCTCCACGGATAGCGGGAATCTTCACCACTGGTAAGTTTGAACAGTCTTTGCTTTTCAGGCACGCAGTACCCGGTGGTTGCGGGCACGAAATCCTGCCGACTACGCCAAAGTTGACGCGCCCCTGGGCCTGTGTCGCGCTGCGCTGCGCATGCGGGAGCTTACCCGGAGCCGGATCTGTGGAGGGTTGTAGTCTCGTGGCGGTGACCCGGTCCGTGCCCAGGGAGTCAAACTAGACGGCAGTCCATTAGTAGTAAATGGTTGATGACTACGCCACCCGTTGAGTGCAGCCAGGGGGCTGCTGCTGCAGGGCAGACCGCTGAGGCCGATGGTGGGATTGTGCAGCGTGATAGTATAACCCCCAACGGGAGGGGTATGGCCTCAGGGCAGCCGACGTGGATGATGGGGGTAGCAGGAACCACTCAGAGACGGTACGGTGTAGTTCAGGGTCTTTACTGGTAACAACAAAAGACCCTCCCGGAGTACTTGCTAGCGGATGGGGCCTGGTCAGTCCTTGAGCAGATGGGATCTCCCCTGGCCAGGCGTAGTTGTAGGCCTCCCAAACTGACTGTACTCTTCTGGCTACCTTGCTAGGAGCTGATGTAAGTAGCCCACGTCCCTGAGTGTACCGTGTGGTGCTCACCCGTATGGCCGGTGACTCGGGGCCTTCTAATGGCTTCCGCTCCACGATGGCGGTGCTGGTCCCACGCGTGTGACCGTGCCTTCGGGCTTCTGGGCCAGAGGACCTGAAATCCCCTGCCTGACGGATTCTGCTGCTGGGCAGGAATTAGTCCCCACAGCCTCGGACTCCGGGTCCGGTAAAAAGTCTTCTTAGTCAGGGCGAACTCTGCAGCTGCCAGCCCCTGACTCCTTGTAACTGCTGTTTCTTCCTATGCTGTCTCTACTTCTTCTCTTCTGCTACTCACTCACCCTGCCTCAGCCCCAGGTTTATATAGGGGAAGTTCTTCCCCTCCCAAGACTGGGCAGGAGGTGTGGCATGCACAGGATCCCTGACTAAAGGACCTCCCACCTGCTCTCAGACATAACATTACGTTACTGTGGCAACCAGACCCCTGGGGTGTCACAGATGCACTATGCACGTTCTGTTATGTTTTCATTTACTGCGGATGCCCAGGAATGCGAGAGGGGGAAAATCCGAGATAAATTATGGAGGAGTTTTATATTTTCACACAGGGTCAGAAAGCTGCCGCGATTCCATACGTGAACAGTAAATGGATTCAATATGTGACTGTCGCTGATCGCGCTGCCACCAACGCTTTATCATTGGCGTCTTGCCGACTTGTCACTCACCCTGTGACATTGGTAGGGTGACTTTGTAATTTTCTACATCCAGTTTTTTGAATCTCATTTTATGATGACTGTCAGATTAATACACCTGCAATGGGTCCGATATGACAGGAAACACTTGGTGTGAGTTTTAGCAAACCATTGCGAATGGAAAATGTGAATAATCCATGCCCAAATTATATTATACCACTAATCTGTCTTCCTTGGAGAAGGGTGATTGGGATTGGGAGATTTTGAGGGTTCAGTATGATGTATATAACCTCTGTTCACTGCTGTTAAAGGCGGCTAACAAAGGCAGCGCCAGCCATGTGTGGTGCAGGCTCAGCTCCTGAGCCCGCTCCATACACCCAAAACCGACGTGGGACGTACATATATATATTACATGTCAGGAAGAGGTTAAAGTGGTTGTACATGACTAGTATACCCTGTCTGCTTCCTTCCTAAAACAGAGGCACACCTTCTGCTGTGGAGAGAGTAGGTAGACCCCTATACACATTAGATGGTCATCCAGTTCATCTGACTTTATTGTCATGTTCATGGGGGCTTTTAGGATAAGAATCTAAACTATCCTATTTAAAGTCTTCTCATATGTGCAATGGAGACTCCACTGTTTGAGTCAATTATGAGACATCATCAAGTTCGTCGTCTATCGCCTATGCCAAAGCAGAAGAACGGGAATAGGGTCTCCTAATCAAAGGCTGACCATAGGGTTTAATGCTACTGAAATCTCCAGCAATCAGCTGTAAACTCTGAAGGAATTCCTCTACAGCACCCCCACAGACAAAATCAAAATTTACACATGGAGTGACATGCCAGGCCTGGCATGGCAATGTGAGGAGGCTTAAAAGGCATGCATGTTCCTCTGGGAAATTAAATATGCAAATTGCCTCTTCAGAGAGAAAGAGGACTTGAACTCTAGCGCCACCTAAAAGTCACTATTGACCCTTTAATGATTCTTGCCACATGACTTAGGAGGATAAAATCCAAACCAGAATCTTAATTTGCAGACACAGTGCTTCAGGGTGTCGCTCCCAGTGCAAAGTATGAAATCTGATTTGGCTGTAATGAGAGGATTTTGACTGGGATCCAAGAGGTAACGTTTCTTCTTCTATGTAATGCTTGGACTTATCAGGTCCTGCAAAGCAAGAGAAACTCTTTAGGAACCATTTTTATTAGCCAAAATGGCTACAAACAGGAGACCCAAGCTTGAAACCAACAGAACTCTTTCAGGTGTTTGTGTGTGGTAGAATCATGTAAACTAGGCAATGCTCCTCTGGGAATTTAAATATGCAAATTGGTTTTCAGAAAAAAAGGGGATTAGGATACTAGTGCAGCCTATTGGGCCAGCAATCGTGAAACTCAATACTGACCCATTAACAAGCCTTTTACCCAGCCAAATCAGACCTCTTGCTTTGCACCCTGAAATACATATCTGCAAATAGAGTGTCTGGTTTGCTTTCTTCTAAATTATTTGGCAAGGCTCATTAAAGGGTTGATATTGAGTTTTAGAATTCCTACCCCCAATAGATGGCACTAGAGTTCAAGTCCTCTTTCTCTCTGAAGAGGCTATTTGTATATTTAATTCCCAGAGGAGCATTGAATGGCCTAAAAATCTCCTTATGCCGGCTTGACACTTTCCACAAGGAGAAATGTTCCCCTTTCATTACACTATTAGAGGCTGCTCACCCAACCAAATGAAATCTGCTGCTTTGCACTGATGAGAGGCAAATACCCCGAAACATGTGTCTGAAAATTAAGTTTCTGCTTTGGCTTTTTATCCCAAGTCCTGTGGCAAGGCTCGTTAAAGGGTCAATATTGACTTGTAGGATTGTTATTCCCAATAGGAGGCCTCTTTCTACTTGAAGAAGAAATTTGGAGAATTAAGAAGAGGCTTGGTCCCAGCGTTGCCCTGTTTTGTACCCCCTGCATCTCCAAATGGAGTACTTTATCATATGTAGGGTGCAGAAGCGTGAATCTTACCATTCTGGCAAATAGCCACTTCCAAAGCCCAGAAATTAACGACTACAACTTAGTAATGAGCTGTTGTATTATGGAGAGAAGTCTTCTATCATTTCTGACTGGCAAGACTCTAGTTATAATGTTCCATTTGTTCCTTAGATGAAATGACTTGCATATCTTGGAGCACGGAGGTTCGGTGATTTCAGCACATACCAGAAAGTTTTCTATACACTCTTTACACAACCTGATGTGCTGTTCACAGCAGAAATGAGATCTCCTCCACATCTGCGATGAACGAACGCGGGTACAGCACGTATCTAATACATTGTTATCTTGTGCCAGGTCCAACTCACAGGGCGTCCATCCATAAATAAGCAAACTATAATTGTACTGGTGTTATCATTGGATGGAATATGGCGCTTGTTACAAGATGCCCACATCCTATGCCCATGCTGGAAGCTTTGTTTGCTGCCTTCTTTCTAGCACTTCATCACTTTTCTAGCGGTGGTCCAAGCTGCTGATAGATTGAAGGCTTATTCCAAAAATACCAAAAATAAGTGGTTCCCTATGCATAGCATAAGGGATAACTTGCTGGTGGTTGGGGGTCTGACCTCTAGGACCCCCAGTGATCTTGAGGATGGGGCTGTGCAGCCCATCTTAAATGGAGTGGTGGTCCGCATTCTCACGCTCCGCTCTATTCATTATCTATCTTGGAAAAAGGCAAGTGCAGCCAATTGACCTACCTCTTCCCGCTGTGGCCATTTTTCATTTTTGCACTATTGTTTTTTTTTTTTCTTTCTTCCATGAGCCATAGCTTTTCTTTCCAGTCAATGAAATCACATGAAGCTTCCTTTTTTTTTTTTTTGGGCAGGATGAGTTTTGTTATTGAATGACACCATTCATTGTACTATATAATGTACTAAAAAATGGGAAAAAAATTCTAAGTGAGATAGAATAATGAAAAAAAATACATTTCCAGAATTTTGTTCCTTGGGTTTAGTTTAATTTTTATGTTGTTTGTAATACAGTAAAAATAACTTTTGGGCAATACCCAAATTTATATCATAAAGAATAGAAAAAAAATACAGTTTACCTACTTGCAAGTAATAAAAACCTTAAAAAAAAAATTGGAGTGTGTTTTTGTTTTCACAACTCTTCTATTTTTCCATCAAAAGAGTTGTGTTTTTGATCACGTTTTATTTCATTTTTTGGGACTGAAAAGTAATAAAAAATTGTAAATTCTGGCATTTTTACATATTTTCAACATGCGGCATGCGGGAGAAATAAGGTTATATTTGTATAGTTATTATATACCAAAAGTGAGAAATCTGAGTGTGCTGCGCTATGTCATGCGTCTGAGTTGAAATACTTGAGCCTGTGTTTTGTGGTCGGTTTCTCTGTCCTCCAAGCCACAGCAAATACACTTAGGCTGCGTGCCCACTATGCGTTTTTCAAGCTGTTTTGCTGCGGAATTTCCACAGCGTAAACGCTTGCAAAACGCTTGGTAATCCGTGCCCCATGATCCCCATTGAAAATCTGCATGTTCTGTGCCCATGCTGCGGAATTTTGCGCAGCGGATTTTCCTTGCGGAAAAATCTGCAGCATGTCCATTATTTGTGCGTTTCTGCATGCAGATTTGAGGTCCCAATGCATTTGAAAAACGCAAGTCAAATCCGCATGTAAAAACGCTGCAAAAACGCATTAAAAACGCGTGTAAAATCCGCAAGCATTTTTACTGCCAAGAACATGCAGAAACGCTGCAGAAATTTTCTGCTTCAATTCTGCATCGTGGGCACATAGCCTTATTCTCTGGGTGTTTCATTTCTGTTATCCTTGCTTTAGGCTATGTGCACACGATGCGTATTTCATGCGTATTTTGTGCGGAAAATTCCGCAGCGTAAACGCATGAATTACGCATGTTAGCCTTCTGCCATGGTCCCCTATGGCATTCCGCAATTGTAATGCCCACGCTGCGGAATTTTCCGCAGCGTTTTGTTGTGCGGAAAATTCCGCAGCATGTCAATTCTTTGTGCGTTTACGCATGCGGAATTGCCATCTACAATGCAGTAGAAAACGCAAGGCAATTCTGCATGTGCAAAACGCGCGAATTACGCGCGAAAAACGCATGCCAAATTCCGCATGCGTTTTCCAGGAAAAAGGACATGCGGAAATTTCCGCTTCAAATAACCATCGTGTGCACTTAGCCTAAGTCTTTTTAGGGTAACAGGTGTTTTGATTTACTCATTTGTCTGCCCTATCACCTTTGTGCAGTTTTACATACTTTCCACCTGCTGGTATTTCCTGCTGGTGATAGTCTCATTTGGATGTGACTCGCCCCCTGGGCCGTGGGGTACCCGGAACTGGGCTTCTGTACGATGCTGGGGGTAGTAGTGGCAACCTGATCCCGTGGCTCAGGGTGGTCAGATCAAATGCTGTGGCAGTCTATTTATAAGTGTTTTGAATGTCCGGCAGCACAGGGATAGGATAACTCCCCAAGGGAAGAGTGTAGCCTCAGGGCAATGTAGGAGGATGCTGGGGGTGATGGTGCAGGCGCAGCATAAATCACACAGAGTCCAATGGTGCAGTTCAGGCTTTTTACTCACAGTTGATATCCAAGTCACTTCTGTCAGCAATGACTGCCCAAGCCGTGCTGCGTCCACCAGGTGAGGGGCTCAGTCAACCCCCAGGCAACTCAGGAGTATGGCACAGGACCCCCTTCTATCCTTTCTCTGGCCTCTCGTGCCCCACCAGTGACCGCGCTTCTGTCCGGCTGCCTCGGGCCTTCTCTGGTAAAACTTAGCGCCAGTTTCCCTGACCCTATGTGGTGCCTTCCTAGCGGGTGTAGCAAGGGGTCGCACCAATAAATGATCACGACCTCCGGTTCTTGGCTGAGGAATGATTTACCTCCACCAACTTGGGAATTTGGTACCCTTCCACGGCCTGACCCTTCACCCGATATAACGCGGGCTTGCAACGGTTGCTGTCCGTTCTGCTCTCTTAGGGTCCCTTCTGCCTTCTTGTTTCTGGAGCCTTTCTACTCCTCTGTCTCTTCTCTTTCCTTCCTTCTCCTTCTCCTCTTCTCCTCTCTGGCCCCGGCCTTCTCTCCAGGCCTGCCTCGTGGAGCTGAGCTCAGGCTGAGCCTCGGCTCCCTGTCAGCTCTCTACTCCTTTTCTCTGCTCTGCTTCTCAACTGAACTTCTAAGATGGCTCCCACCTTTTATCTGATTGTCTGTGTGTGTCTGAGCCCAGGTGACCTGCACCCAATAAGCTCCTTCCTATGCTCCAGAAACCGTCCCCTCTGCTCCTACATCACTGGGTTCTCTCCCCCCTCCCCACTCCAGCCAGGGACATGGTCAGTTGTGCCTGCATAAAATGGGAGCACCGTCGAGCTGTCCCCCGGAAATGGGGTGAGTGTGTGTATGCCGCTAACTGAGCCCTGGTCCACACTCCATCCTTACCTGGGAGTGGAATATCACACCTCTGGTTGAGGTGCAATACCCCTGTAGCAACCGAACCCTCGGGGCGCTACATTCCCCCCTGGTAAACCACAGCACGCCCTCGGGCTGGAAAAGAGCAAAAGCATTTGATTTACAAGACATGCAGAATTAAAGTTTTTTTGTTTTTTTTTTACGTTAGAAAACGGCCGACATTATTCAATTCCCTTTATGGGAAACACTTTCATCATGCAGAACATTTTCAATATTATGTAACTCTCCTAGCAGCATATATAACAATTCTATATATAAAACTTTTTCAGGTAAAACATTTTTTTAAGTAAATTCTGTTCTTCACATTTTTCAATAAAGTGCAAACTTGGCAAACTTTTAACAGGAGGGACCCGTTCGTAAACCCTCAACGTAGGCCCTGGGGTGGCTGCAGGGCATAGCTGATCCAGCTGCTGGACCTCATCTTCGGCCACCTCTAACGGGTTTTTGTTCTGAGGTCAGTTGTTGTAGTTTCTTATAAAACCAGTAGGGGGCACTTTAGGAAGTGCAACTATTTACAAAATTGATCGCTCCCAGTCCTCGGCCGGATAGTTCACTAAGTTGGCTGCTCCCAGTCCTCAGCCGGTTTTAACTGACCCGATGCCGGGTAACTCTCTGCAACAGTTCCTTCACCCTGACGGGCAACTATGTATGTTGGTACGCTGCCACTCCTTAGTAGCGGTGTCCCCCCTGCGCACCCTCTTCCTCCTCGCCATATTCTTCAGACCCGTCCGGGTCCTCTGGGCAACAATACTCCTGGTACTGTTCCTCCTCCACTCTCTGGACGTTGAGGGCATACCAGCCCCTTGCGCCGCGGTGCAGTAGGCCTTGCGGCGGGGCCTGGAGAGGGCCGCTGTTGATGACGCCCTGGATCGGCGGCTCCACCAGGGGGGGGCCCGGGAGCAGACTGACGCTGGCAGCGTCTGGGACAGGGAGACTCCTCTTACCTGCTCCCGCTCCTGCGTCACGTGTCTTCTCCTGGCGCTGGTCGGGACCCGCGACGGCTGGGGCACTGCTGATGCTGGGCAGCTTAGTCTGCTGCTGGTCCGCCATCTTGCTCTCCATTCCTGATGTCTTCCTCCTCCCTGGTTAACCGTGGCCTACCTTCCGTTGATCCTCTTCCGTAGGCTGCGGTTCCGTTAGCGCTGCTCTGGGCGAGGACCTTGCGTCGCATCCTGGTGACGTCAGCGTCGCTCTCTCTCCTTCCAGGACCTTGCGCAGCGTCCGGACATAGGGCAGGGCTTCAAGTCTCGCGCGGTTTTTGTGTCCACGCCCCTCTTTTTCCCGCGTGGCGTCCCGAAGATGGCGCCTTTTGGCGGGAAACGGCCCCGAATGGCGGGAAACTTCGCTCAGGTAAGTATAGAGTTTTTTTCAGGCACGCAATACCCGTTTGTGGTGGGTTGGTCACAATCCTGCCGACTACGCCAAAGCTGACTCGCCCCCTGGGCGGTGGGGTACCCGGAACCGGGCTTCTGTACGATGCTGGGGGTAGTAGTGGCAACCTGATCCCGTGGCTCAGGGTGGTCAGACCAAATGCTGTGGCAGTCTATTTATAAGTGTTTTGAATGTCCGACTACGCCACCCGTGGATTGCGGTCAGGGATGACCGGCGCTGCAAGGCAGACCGCTGAGGCTGGTGTTGGTGTGCAGCACAGGGATAGGATAACTCCCCACGGGAAGAGTGTAGCCTCAGGGCAATGTAGGTGGATGCTGGGGGTGATGGTGCAGGCGCAGCATAAATCACACAGAGTCCAATGGTGCAGTTCAGGCTTTTTACTCACAGTTGATATCCAAGTCACTTCTGTCAGCAATGACTGCCCAAGCCGTGCTGCGTCCACCAGGTGAGGGGCTCAGTCAAACCCCAGGCAACTCAGGAGTGTGGCACAGGACCCCCTTCTATCCTTTCTCTGGCCTTTCGTGCCCCACCAGTGACCGCGCTTCTGTCCGGCTGCCTCGGGCCTTCTCTGGTAAAACTTGGCGCCAGTTTCCCTGACCCTATGTGGTGCCTTCCTAGCGGGTGTAGCAAGGGGTCACACCAATAAATGATCACGACCTCCGGTTCTTGGCTGAGGGATGATTTACCTCCACCAACTTGGGAATCCGGTACCCTTCCACGGCCTGACCCTTCACCCGATATAACGCGGGCTTGCAACGGTTGCTGTCCGCTCTGCTCTCTTAGGGTCCCTTCTGCCTTCTTGTTTCTGGAGCCTTTCTGCTCCTCTGTCTCTTCTCTTTCCTTCCTTCCCCTTCTCTTCTTCTCCTCTCTGGCCCCGGCCTTCTCTCCAGGCCTGCCCCGCGGAGCTGAGCTCAGGCTGAGCCTCGGCTTCCTGTCAGCTCTCTACTCCTTTTCTCTGCTCTGCTTCTCAACTGAACTTCTAAGATGGCTCCCACCTTTTATCTGCTTCTCTGTGTGTGTCTGAGCTCAGGTGACCTGCACCCAATGAGCTCCTTCCTATGCTCCAGAAACCGTCCCCTCTGCTCCTACATCACTGGGTTCTCTCCCCCCTCCCCACTCCAGCCAGGGACATGGTCAGTTGTGCCTGCATAAAATGGGAGCACCGTCGAGCTGTCCGCCGGAAATGGGGTGAATGTGTGTATGCAGCTAACTGAGCCCTGGTCCAAACTCCATCCTTACCTGGGAGTGGAATATCACACCTCTGGTTGAGGTGCAATACCCCTTTAGCAACCGAACCCTCGGGGCGCTACAGATGTCCAGCCATAGTGCTGTAGTTCAAGCCAGTCAGTGAAAGACCAGCTAGGGTTTATCTGTCTGCTGTTTATGTTCTTTACCCTGCACCCATCTTTATTTTTTTTGTGTTTCGTGGTTTATTTTACTCACTCTGGGATCTCTTTCCTTTTTCAGTACACTTTCCCTTCTGTAGGTAATTGTCACTCTGCTCTGCTCTGTGGTTCTTTAGGAGGAAATGAAATGCTGGACGGCCTTTCAAGTGTGGCACCCTGCTACACACAGGTACCACAGGACCCAAAAGGGTGCATGGACGGACTTCTCCACAAGAGGCCCTTACTACACACAGACACTTCCACCCTTCCACCTCATACCACCAGAGGGAGCCCTGTTAGGGATATATATACTGGAGGGTGGAGTTAGGTAGGGAGAGTGTGCTGGCACTTGAGATCAGTCAAGAGGCAGCACCTGTTGAGCTGCTGTGCTGAGGGCAAGCCAAGGCCAAAAGCACGTGCTGAAGCCTGAGGGCCCAGAGCATGGCCGGAGGCAAGGAGAGGAGAGAGGAGTTAAGGGGGCAGAGGAGCATCTTAGGCTCACCCCAGAACACAAGCTTTACACCGGGTCCGCGCCTACAGGGTCCTCTACGCTCAGTAGGAATAACCGGTATACCAGGAGGATTCCAGACCCCTGGTCAACCTGAAGCTACAATCATCTACAGAACTAGGAACCATGAAGGCCCCAGCGTCCAGGGATAGTGGTAGCCAGAGAAAAGTTCTTACTACCAAGCAGACAGGTGAGAGAGTGAAACAGTACAGAAGCTAGGCCTAGTTCCAGGCTGGTCAGGAGCTTCAGAGAGAGAGAGGAAGAAACGGATCAGGAGGCCTACTACCCGCTCACTGGGGAGAGTCCAGAAGTGCACCCTTCCTACTTAGTACCCTGGACCATACCTGCCGTTTACACCAGTAAAGTTACTGAAGCGAATCCTCTGTGTACGTGTCCGTCATTCCCCCTGACCCGACTGGGCCACCTCTCACCTGCATCCCTTTCATCAACCCTGCCCCTGGGGGGCCCGCTCCACCTGTGGGGAGCAGAAACATCTCAGCTGCCACCCCATCACCCCCAGAGGTCTGCAGCCGCGCAGGTACCCATTACCGGGAACCACAGGTGGCGTCACGAGACAAAACCGTTTATCATCCCTTCAAGCAACAACCCCTTTTAAGAGTGACCCCAGGGTACGGGCCCGGGAGCCGACCGCCGTGACATCCCAAGAAGGTAAAGGCCCGGGTACCGAGTCCCCCCATATCCCCCTGGGCGAGTCATACTCTTTCTGGCGTCACGAACAGGATTTCGTGCCCGTTGCCACCGGGTACTGTGTGCCGTATTTGAACTGTGTTTGAACTGTGGTGAACATCGCCGCCATTACTGTGTCGCAGCGCGGGAAGATGAGGGGTGTAACCGCAGGAACCAGAGAGGCGTGACTGATGGTAGCGCGCGACGCCCAAGCCACGCCTCGCGCTCTGACGCCGCACCAGGAAGCGTCAGGTCCTGGAAGGAAACCGCAATCTGCGGAGCTGCGGCCTACCCAATAAAAGCAAAGAAGGTAGGCTACTGTTTACTGAGGGGGCGCAACCATGGCCGACGACCAGCAAAACGCCGGAGCACCGGTTAACGCTCCCGATGCTCAAATCGCGCCCGGCGCTGCTCAAGCCGGATCGGCCGCCCCACCAGCAGGGGTCGTGACTCCAGTGATACCCATGGCCCTGCCGTACGTCCCCGGAGCGAAATGGCTACCCCAGTATGACGGCAAACCAGACACCCTGTCTGGGTTCAAAAGAAAAATATGTGGTGTATTGGACATGTACTCAATGACTGGTAAACAGAGAGCTGCTGTTGTGCTGGGACAATTGGCTGGTGCCGCAGAGCGGGAAGTTGAGACCTGGCCAGCCGCAGACCAGGAATCAGTATCTATTATATTTAAGAGACTGCAAACTGTCTTTGAAAACCGCACTGAGACAGATCTTCGGATGAGGTTCTACCACTGTACCCAGAAACCTGAGGACAGTATCCGGGACTATGCCTGGCGTTTACAAGAGGCCCTGAGGGCCCTGAAACAGGTTAGTCCAGCCAGCATAAATAATGAGGACAAAATGCTGATAGAACAATTCATCCAGGGGTTAAGGTCCCAGGAGGAGAGCAGAACTGTACGGTGGTGGGCCTTAGATCATCCAAATGCCACCTTTTACGCCCTGAAGAACATGGCTATTAAGGGCCTTCAGCCCCTGGAAACATCATATACTGCTATCCAGCGTTACCAGGGTGGGGCCACCCCAATGCTCACAGCACTCACTGCCCCTTCATTAGCGGCTGAGGCAAAAGTGCAAACAGCGTCCCCTAGCGAGCTGGACAGCCTGCGCTCTGAAGTGCGTCAGCTAAGTAAAACCCTGACCACTGTCCTGAGCGCCCTGCAGATACAGACGGAGCCCAAGCCGGATGGAAGGATCCTACTCGCCGACAGTCCTGAGGATGTCCCCTGTATGAGGAGAAGAAGGAGGACAACGCCACCCCGTGGGAGGACCAACGACCGACCTCGCTCTCCAGTTGAACTCATTTGCTACCGTTGCCACAAGGCAGGCCACACCACACGGACCTGTCCTTTAAACTGGCAAATCCTGGGGCCAAGGGCCGACACCCAGGAGTAGGTCAACCAGGCCCATCGAGCTGGTACGACCGGTTTGTAGGAGGAAGGCATTTCCTGTCCATCGTGCTGGAGGGCATAGCAACACCTGCACTACTGGACACCGGGTCACAGGTAACCATCATACCTGATGTCCTCTACAAAAGGTACTGGTCCATAGATGAACTCCACCCGCCAGACCCGAACCTCTCTGTGTATGCCTCCAATGGCCTTCCTCTTAACCTGGTAGGGGTTAAGGATGTGACAGTGAGGGTGGGAAGAGTGGAACTAAAGGACCAAGGACTGATTGTAATAGAGTCTAACCCTGGTAATACAAACCCATATATGATACTTGGTACAAATGTTGTTGGTAACAGTTTGGGAGAAGTGTTGTTCTTACTCCAACAGATTGCTGACACTGCCAGACCAGGGCAGAGGAAGGTGCTCCAGAAGGAAATTCGCGCCCTCCTGTACCAGCAACAAGTAAAACTAACAGGTGGTGAGATTGGTAATGTACGGGTGACAGACCCGATACCCATTGTGATTCCCTCACTAAGTGAAATGCTGATTTGGTGTAGGGCAGCAATAGGTCTCAAGGGACAGAACTACCAGGCGGTAGTAGAGCCCGTTAACTCAGAGCACAGACCTACACTCCTAACTGCTAGAGGGGTAGTTGATGTGCGCAATGGGAGGGTACCTGTACGCCTCCTAAATTGTGGGGAGGAGGACGTCAAATTGCCAAGATACGCCACTGTTGCCAGACTGTATACTGTGAATAATAATGCCATACACACAGTGGAATCCTTGACCCCACCAGATACGGTGGAGGACAATGACTCCAAAACCCAGCTGGAGGAAAGGTGTCAACAGCTCCATGTTGGAACTGACGCCACTCCTGTCCATCAAAAACACGGTGTCTACAGAGTGGTTCAGGAATATGAACAGGTGTTTAGTAAACACTCACTTGATTTTGGAAGGGTCAAAGGGGTACAACACCACATACCCACAGGTAACCATCCACCCATTAAGGAGCATTACAGACCCATACAACCAGCACATTACCAAAAAGCAAAAGAAATGTTGCATGACATGAAAAAGGCAGGGGTAGTGGGACAGCTGTAGCCCCTGGGCAGCTCCCCTGGTCCTGGTCAGAAAGAAAGACGGTAGCATGAGGATGTGTGTAGATTATAGACAAATTAATCGAATAACACATAAGGATGCATACCCTTTGCCCCGTATAGAGGAATCCCTGGCTGCACTAAAATCTGCCAATTATTTCTCCACATTGGATCTCACTAATGGGTACTGGCAAGTCTCTGTTGCTGAGGAAGACCGGGAGAAGACAGCCTTCACCACCCCGATGGGATTATGCAAATTCAACAGCATGCCATTTGGACTCTGCAACGCACCCGGAACATTCCAGAGGTAGATGGAGTGTTGCTTGTTGCTTGGGACACCGGAACTTTGAGACAGTGCTGCTATACCTGGATGACGTTATCGTGTACTCGAGGACGTATGAAGACCATCTAAAGCACCTGGTGGAGGTATTTGAGGCATTGTCCCAGTATGGGATGAAACTAAAACCTTCCAAGTGCCACCTGCTCAAACGGAAGGTTCATTACCTGGGACACATAGTCAGCTCAGAGGGGGTAGCACCAGACCCGGAGAAGGTCACTGCCATCCAGAAGTGGCCTGAACCAAGGAACATCAAAGCAGTACGTCAATTTCTGGGACTGGTCGGGTACTACAGGAGGTTCATTCAGGACTACACGAAAAAGGCAGCACCTGTACAAGATCTCCTAGTAGGACAGTCCAAAAGAGGTAAAAGTCCCCCATTCCAGTGGGGCAAAGAACAGGCTGAGTCCTTTGCGTTAATGAAGGAAGCCCTAACCGGTGAGGAAATCCTGGCTTACCCCGACTACAGCCAACCTTTCCTGTTATACACAGACGCCAGCAATGAGGGACTGGGAGCTGTGTTGTCCCAGAAGCAAAACAGCAGAGAAAAGGTAATTGCCAATGCCAGTAGAAAGCTTCGCCCTACTGAGAGGAACCCGGAGAATTACAGTTCCTTCAAGCTGGAGTTCCTGGCCTTGGTCTGGGCTATCACCGAAAGATTCAAACATTACTTAGCCTCAACTAAATTTACAGCCTTTACCGACAATAACCCCTTGACACACCTGGAGACAGCCAGGTTGGGAGCCATGGAACAGCGTTGGGTGGCCAGATTGTCGAATTACCAGTTCACAATCAAGTACCGGGCAGGTCACAAGAACACCAATGCTGATGCCCTGTCAAGAATGCCCCACCAGTCGGACACCGAGGATGAAGTGGATGACCTAAAAGAAACTGAATTACCTGCTTTCCACAGAAATGGAATGGTCCACGAGCAACACACCTCTAGAAGACGTCATAGTAAGACGCTAAACCCTTTACCTCATCACAGCTGGAAGGAGACCCAGGACAGTGACCCGGTTGTCAGCCTCATCAAAGGACTGATAACCCAAGAAGGTTCTCACCTGGAGAAGGATGCTCCTCCACAAGCCAAACACCTGTGGAATGAGAGAAGCCAGCTGTTCATCTACAGAGAAAAGCTGTGCAGGAGGTATGTCAACCCTAGAACCCATGAAATGGTGTGGCAGATTGTAGTGCCCAGGACGGATATCCAGATGGTGCTAGAGGCCTACCATGACCAAGCAGGTCATTTTGGCTGGAAGAAGCTGGAAACCCTGCTGAAGGACCAGTTCTATTGGGTTGGAATGCGGAGTTTCATAGAAAGGAGGTGCCGGAATTGTGGGCCCTGTAGCCTCAGAAGGAAAGACTACGGAAGTCAGAAAGCACCCTTGCAGTCCATCAGAACAACCCAACCCCTGGAGATTGTCGCTCTGGATCACGTCAAACTGTCGCCCAGCAGATCAGGCTATTCCTATGCCCTGACCATGGTGGATCACTATTCCCGGTTCCTGGTGGTAGCCCCTGTCAAGGATCTGACAGCAGAAACTGCAGCAAGAACATTCCAAACCTACTTCTGCAGGCCCCATGGATACCCGGACAAGGTGCTAACAGATCAAGGCCCTGCCTTTGAAGCTGAGCTGTTTAAAGAATTCTGTCACCTGTATGAATGCAAGAAGATCCGGACTACACCATATCATCCCCAGACCAACGGTATGTGCGAGAAAATTAATAACATCTTCATTGACCTGTTAAAAACCCTACCTTTGGAAGAGAGGAACCAGTGGCCAGACAAACTACCTAATCTGGTAGACCTGTATAACCACATACCTGTGAGTTCTACTAACTGTACCCCAGCGTACCTTATGAGAGCAAGACCCGGAAAATTGCCCATGGACCAGGAACTCGGAGTGGTAGAACCTGCTGCAAATATGTCCACTGAAGACTGGGACACAAATCGGCAAGAGCAGTACAGGAAAGTACAGGCCTGTGTTGAAGAAAGCCTAAACAAAGTAACAGAAAGACAAGAAGACCAGTATAACAAGCATGCATCAGCAGAACCCTTGGCACCCGGAGAAATAGTGCTAAAGCGGAAAAGAAGAGGTCACAAGCTTGATGACCAGTGGGAAAGAGAGCCCTACAATGTGTTAAATTCAGGATTTGACAACACCAAAACCTGCTTGATCGGCAAGGATGGAGGTAGGACAACCATAACAGTCTCAAGAGACCACTTGAAATTGTGCCCAGGTCTACTGAAGACACAGGAGGAAGAAGTACCTCTTTTAATACCGGAAAAACCCAAGGAAGATGTAGATCATACAGTTCTAGGAGACTTCCCCGCGGACTGGCCTCAACTCGATGGAGCAGTTATCATACCAGTGATACACTTCTGTCAGCCACCAGAAGAACCTCCACCACAAGAAGAAACTGTGAGCGCCCTGGAAGAACCTGCTCAGGAACAGGAAGAGTCCCCAGTAAGAGGAGGATCACCAGTTGAAGCAGAGCCTGAGGGTCCAGTAAACAGTGCAATTGCCAGCCCTATAGAGATGTTGAGGCAGTTCTATAACTTACCCACACGTACACCTGATAGGTTAGCGGATAGTGCATGTGTGACGCCTACTTCGCTACTCGCTAGCCCACCCTGAGAGATGGGGGTACTCGGAGCCGGGTCAGATGTTGGGGGTAGCAGTCGTGGCCTGGACCCGTTCCGTGCCCAGGGTCGTCACATCAAAATAAGGGCTAGGAGGGACGATGGTAATCGAGTGGATATAAAGACTACGCCACCTGTGGTTTCTGGTGATCCTCCACCAGCGCTGCGTTCAGTCCTCTGAGGCGAGATGTCGGGGCAGCAGCAGATGGTACTACTCCCCACAGGCGGAGCAGGGCCTCAGGGCAGAGAAGACGGATCAGGGGGCCGTAGTGGGTGGTGCGGTGTGGTGTCGTGCTGAAATAAGGGACCGGAGGCAATGGATGCAGTCTTCCAAGCTTTACTCACGTTGTTAGGTGTCAGCTGCAAGGCTTCTCCTTGCTCCTCACGGCGGGCTGCGGCCACCAGGAAGGGGTTCAGCACACTCCGGGTAGTTTGGGTGCAACAATCAGGACCCCCTGCACCAGAGTGCTCCTAGACTTTCCCACTAGGTCCTCTCCTGTCCGTATGTGGTGCGTGTTACAAGGCTGGGTCTCCCTCTGGACTATGCACAGAACAAGGGTACGGGTGGTGACTCCGCTCCGTCCGTTACCCGGTGGGATCCTCTGAGCCTCCGGGCTTCTCTGACTAAGACTTGAAGTGACAGAGTCAGATATCGGGGGCTGGAACCCCTTTTGCAGCAGGAGTCCCTCTGGCTAGGCCAGAATAGTGAGGGCAGGTGGCGTATGCCGCTGAGTCTGCATCCCCCTGGGATCCTTTTGCCTGTGGAGCTGTTCTCCTCTGCTCCCCTCCAGGCCTTCTTAGGTAGGGACCTTGACCGGGTAGAGACAGCCGTTAACTCTAGCCCGCTCCTCGCCTCAAGGCCAGAGGACGAGGACTGTGTATCCTCAATCAGCTGCAGGTTTACACAGAAAGCCACGTTCAGTGATGAAGATCGCAATCAAAAACCTTAAGCCCAAGATGGCCGTTTATTAAATATGAATTTGGTGGTGTAACCTAAAGTGCATCCTCCACCCTCTCCCACTACATGGTTCCCCCTATCTTTGGTTCCCCCCATCTCCTCTTATCCTGGCTGGGGCAGCACCCTGGTGCATATAAGCCCCCCTCAGGTGGGAGAGGTGTAGTGTTGGATGGATGGCTGAGTCCTGAGAGGTGCTCCTTCCTTACCTCAGAGAGGGAATATCACACCTCCGTCTGAGGTGCAGTACCCCTGTGGCGACTGAACCCTCAGGGGCGCCACATTTGCACGTCAGAGACAGACACCAGTATCACCCCAGTGCTACATAGATCCACACGCAGCACACAAGGCCAAATCCCTACCAGGTATAGGGAATAAAGTACAAAAGCCTAAAGTGTAAAAATGTGTCAAACTTGTACATAGTTACCCAGTTCGGGTATTGCCTATTGTTATTTATTGTGTGCCTTTGATATGTGTTTTATTTATAACATGCCTTTAATTATTGCCTGCATTTATTCCAAAAACCAGAGACTTGGAGGTCAACAACTGTGAGTGGCCCAGGACTGTCCAATGTAGATAGTTACCCAGTTGGTTTTTGTTACATTTTTTAATTTTTCAAAGCTTGAACATATATTATCTATGTGTTTTTGTTATTATGATTGTAATTGTTGTTGTGACCTGTTTACAAAAAAATGCTTCAGTCCAGGAGTACTGAGTTGTACTAGGGGGGAATGTGGCACCCTGCTACACACAGGTACCACAGGACCCAAAAGGGTGCATGGATGGACTTCCCCACAAGAGGCCCTTACTACACACAGACACCTCCACCCTTCCACCTCATACCACCAGAGGGAGCCCTGTTAGGGATATATATACTGGAGGGTGGAGTTAGGTAGGGAGAGTGTGCTGGCACTTGAGATCAGTGAAGAGGCAGCACCTGTTGAGCTGCTGTGCTGAGGGCAAGCCAAGGCCAAAAGCGCGTGCTGAAGCCTGAGGGCCCAGAGCATGGCCGGAGGCAAGGAGAGGAGAGAGGAGTTAAGGGGGCAGAGGAGCATCTTAAGCTCACCCCAGAATACAAGCCGGACACCGGGTCCGCGCCTACAGGGTCCTCGACGCCCATTAGGAATAACCGGTATACCAGGAGGATTCCAGACCCCTGGTCAACCTGAAGCTACAATCATCTACAGAACTAGGAACCATGAAGGCCCCAGCGTCCAGGGATAGTGGTAGCCAGAGAAAAGTTCTTACTACCAAGCAGACAGGTGAGAGAGTGAAACAGTACAGAAGCTAGGCCTAGTTCCAGGCTGGTCAGGAGCTTCAGAGAGAGAGAGAGAGGAAGAAACGGATCAGGAGGCCTACTACCCGCTCACTGGGGAGAGTCCAGAAGTGCACCCTTCCTACTAAGTACCCTGGACCATACCTGCCGTTTACACCAGTAAAGTTACTGAAGCGAATTCCCTGTGTGCGTGTCCGTCATTCCCCCTGATCCCACTGGGCCACCTCTCACCTGCATCCCTTTCATCAACCCTGCCCCGGGGGGGCCCGCTCCACCTGTGGGGAGCAGAAACATCTCAGCTGCCACCCCATCACCCCCAGAGGTCTGCAGCAGCGCAGGTACCCATTACCGGGAACCACAGGTGGCGTCACGAGACAAAACCGTTTATCATCCCTTCAAGCAACAACCCCTTTTAAGAGTGACCCCAGGGTACGGGCCCGGGAGCCGACCGACGTGACATCCCAAGAAGGTAAAGGCCCGGGTACCGAGTCCCCCCATATCCCCCTCGGCGAGTCACAAGCAACATAGGTCCGAGTTGCCCTCTTCTAGTCTGTGGTTAGCGCTATCTCAGCTCACGCAGGAACCACTAGGCAGTGTGGGGTAAGGATCTCTAGTCTCTATGTTTTTTTTTTCTCTTTCCTGGTCTGAAAACTCATGGACCTGCAGCAGCTGTTTTCATGCGTATTCATGGTTGTGTGTCACACAACCTTATCAGGTTAGCATATCCTTTATTTGCATGCTTGTTATTCTCAGATAAGATCCTATTTGCTCTTTTTTTGCTCATAGTTTCTACTATCATCTAGTGTGTGGTTAGAGCTATCTCAGCTCACACAGGAACCACTAGGCAGTGTGGGAAAAGGATCTTTAGTCTGAACAAGAACCCGCAGGTTCAGTTGCAGTTTTTAGTGTGTTTTAGTGTGTTACCTACTTTTCTGGGGTGAGTTGCTACACTATCATAATACACTACCGATGCAGAATTCACAGCATACAGATGAATAAAAATAGGTTGCAATTTATTCTCAACGTGTTTCTAGGTCGAACAGATCTCTTCCTCAGGGGGACCACAGGAAGAGGTCTGTTCGATCTAGAAACTTGTTGGGAACAAACCGCAACCTATTTTTGAATTCCTAGGAACATGTTTAGTGGGTATGTCAGAAACATTTTATGATAAATATAAAAAACGTGAAATGAACTAGGCCTTTGCTGTATAGACTGGGACAGCATGAGCAGTGTCAGGCCCGGCATCAGCACCCGGCGCACCCAGGCAAGTGCCCGGGCAAGTGCCGGGGCCCCGAGCAAGCGGGGGGCCCACTCACTGTCGGGGACACCGACACGCTATGGGGCCTGTGAGTCGGGGGAGCCCCTGTGCCAGCGCCCGCAAGTGAGCCACCCTGCTTGCTCATGGCCCCAGCACTTGCAATACTTACCTCTCCTTGTTCCTCTGCAGCTCCGGCATCTTTCGCGTCTTCTGACTCTGTGACGTCTCAGGGCAGAGGGCGCGATGACGTCACTACAGTGCGCCCTCTGCTTTGAGCAGTCACAGTGCAGAGAGCCAGAAGACGGCGATGCTGAGGAGTCCAGAGGAGAGCAGCGGCAGCGAGGAGAGGTGAGTATTTGATTTTTTTTTATGTATTGAACAATATATGGGGCTCATACTGTATGGATCTATATATGGGGCCCATTCTGTATAGAGCAATATATGGGGACCATACTGTATGGAGTATTATATTGGGCCCATACTGTATGGAGCAATATAAGGGGCCCATTCTGTATGGAGTATTATATGGGGCCCATTATTCTGTATGGAGCATTATATGGGTTCTGTTATTCTGTATGGAGCATTATATGGGGCCCATTATTCTGTATGGAGCACTATGTGAGGGCATTATACTGTATGGAGCAATATATGTGGTCCATTATACTGTATGGAGCAATATATGGGGTCCATTATACTGTATGGAGCCATTTTTGGGGCCCATTATTCTGTATGGCGAACTATGTGGCGCCCATAATACTGTATGGAGGACTATGTGGTGCCCATAATACTGTATGGAGGACTATGTGGTGTCCATAATACTGTATGGAGGACTATGTGGTGCCCATAATACTGTATGGAGGACTATATGGTGCCCATAATACTGTATGGAGGACTATGTGGTGCCCATAATACTGTATGGCCATCTATGTAGAGCACATAGTACTACAGTTGTGCTCAAAACTTTACATACCCCAGCAGAATTTTTCCTTTCTTGGCCTTGTTTCAGAGAATATGAATGATAACAAAAAACTTTGTATCCACTTATGGTTATGGTTAGGGTGTTGTAACGGGTCTGGGAGGCGGAACCTCTGAGCTACTATACAAGGGGGCAGTCCTTGTAAGGGAGCGGGTGGCGACCAGGGAAGACGGGCAGGAGGTCACAGCAGGTGACCGGGACAGTCTCTGAGTGAACGGGCTGGAGGTCACGGCAAGTGACCGGGGCAGTCTCTGGATGAACGGGCTGATGGTCACGGCAAGTGACCGGGGCAGTCTCTGAATGAACGGGCAGATGGTCACGGCAAGTGACCGGGGCAGTCTCTGGATGAACGGGCAGATGGTCACGGCAAGTGACCGGGGCAGTCTCTAGGTAAAGGGTTGGTACGACCTGTGGCGGCTGATGATAGACGTGAGCTCCCAGGTGAGCAGGCGAGAGTCTCTGGATGAACGGGTGGTCACAGCATGTGACGGCGGAGCCTCCAGGAAGACCAACAGACAGGCGGCAGATGAGCGCTCCCAGGTGAGCGGGCAGAAGTCTCTGGACAGGCGGGTGGTCACAGCACGTGACGGCAGAGCCTCCAGGTAGGCTAGCAGACAGGCAGCAGATGAGCGCTCCCAGGTGAGCGAGCAGGAGTCACTGGACAGGCAGGTGGTCACAGCACGTGACGGCGGAGCCTCCAGGTAGACTAGCAGGCAGGTAGCTGGTGTGTGCTTCCAGGTGAGCGGGCAAGCTGGTCCATAGACAGACTGACAGGAGTTGGAAGGCAGACCGTCGGACCTCAGGCAAGCAGGCAGGTGGCTGATGTGCGCTCCCAGGTGAGCGGGCAGGCTGGTCCTTAGACAGACTGACAGGAGTAGTAAGGCAGACCGTCGGACCTCAGACTAGCAGGCAGGTAGCAGATAATCAGGCAGGAATCTGGCAGGTAACTGGCAGGTAACTGGCAACGGGACCTGAGGGCTGAAGCAGAGTAGAACAGTGCAACAACATTGCTCGGGCACCTCCATTTTGGAGGAGGTGCCTTATATATGGTGAAGTCCTCCGGCCATTGGCCGGGGACTCCTTAGGACGGCGCGCGCGGCCCCTTTAAGAGGAAGGGAGAGCGCGCGCGCGCGCCCTAAGCACAGTGGCCGGGAAGGAGCGCGCGCTGCCAGCAGAGCGGGAGGAGGACGCCGGGCACGGAGCAGGGAGGTGAGGGGAACAGCGTCCCTGCCTGGCAGAGGGCAGGGACGCTGGCGCTACAGTACCCCCCCCTTTAGGCCCCCCCTTTTTTAGGCCAGACAGAAATTTAGCTAGGATAAGACGGGCAAGGATGTTCTCCCGGGGCTCCCACGTTCTCTCCTCAGGACCAAACCCCCTCCAATCTACTAGAAAAAAGGTCTTTCCTCTTACCCTTTTGGTGGCAAGAATGTTCTCTACCTCAAACTCGTCCTCAGTAGAAACTGGAGCAGGAGGCGTACCTGTAGACTTGGAAAAAGAGTTAAGTACCACAGGTTTGAGGAGAGATACATGGAAGGAGTTAGGGATCCGTAAGTTGGCCGGGAGTTTTAATTTATAGGCCACCGGGTTGATCTGACTGATGACCTCCAGAGGGCCGATGAACCGAGGCCCTAACTTGTAAGAAGGTATCTTGAGTCGGACATATTTGGATGAGAGCCAGACTTTATCTCCAGGACGAAATTGTGGAGGATCCAGGCGTTTTTTGTCAGCGTGTCTTTTCATCCGTTCGGACGACTGAAGGAGTGCGGATCGGGTACTCTCCCAAATGGAGGAAAATTTGCTAACGAGAGATTCCGCAGCCGGGTTGTCCACAGAGGTGGAGACAGGAAAAGGAATCCGAGGATGCTGACCGAAGACTACAAAAAACGGGGATTTGGAGGAGGATTCGCTCTCGTGATTGTTATAGGAGAACTCGGCCCATGGTAGGATATCCACCCAGTCAGAATGATGGGCATTAACGAAGTGCCGGAGGTAACTGGTCAGGTTCTGATTGATCCGCTCCACTTGACCATTGGACTGTGGGTGGTAAGCGGAAGAGAAGTCCAGGGTGACGTCTAGCAGTTTACAAGTGGCTCTCCAGAAACGTGAGGTGAACTGTACCCCACGATCCGACACGATGTGGAGGGGCAGGCCATGAAGACGGAAGATGTGGCGGATAAAGTCTTTAGCCAGCTCGGGTGCAGACGGGAGACCAGGCAGGGGAATAAAGTGAGCCATCTTGGAAAAGCGGTCAGCGACCACCCAAATGACCGCACAACCGGCAGAGACGGGGAGATCAGTTATGAAGTCCATAGCAATATGCTGCCAGGGGGCAGCAGGCACAGGAAGCGGAAGAAGGCGACCGGCTGGCAGGTGTCTCGGGATTTTGTTGCGGGCGCAGGACACACAGGCAGAAACAAAGTCTATTATGTCCTTGTGCAGGGTAGGCCACCAGTAGTGCCGGGCAATAAGCTGGAGGGTCTTTTTCTGACCGGCGTGGCCAGCTAGTTTAGACGAGTGACCCCAGTGTAGGATCTTCTCCCGATCAGGTACTGATACGAACGTCTTACCGGGAGGGAGACGATTTAGGCTCACGGGAGCCACCTGCATTACTCTGGCGGGATCGATGATATGTTTAGGTTCCTCCTCGAGATCGGACACCAGAAAGGATCGGGACAAGGCATCTGCTTTGACGTTTTTGTCAGCCGGGCGAAAATGAAGAACAAAATCAAAGCGAGCAAAAAACAAGGATCACCGGGCTTGGCGCGGGTTAAGTCTCTGGGCATGCTGGAGGTAAGCCAAGTTCTTGTGGTCAGTGTAAATTATTACCGGGTGAAGAGCCCCCTCGAGTAGGTAACGCCACTCCTCCAATGCCAGTTTGATGGCCAATAACTCTCGGTCTCCTATGGAATAGTTGCGCTCAGAAGAGGAGAAGAGTTTGGAGAAGAAGCCACAAGTTACCATTCTCCCGGAAGATGATTTTTGAGTAAGTACCGCTCCGGCTTCAGAGGAGGAGGCGTCAACTTCCAGGAAGAACTGCTTGTTGCCGTCGGGGCGATGCAGCACCGGGGCGGAAGAGAAGGCCTGTTTTAGGGAAAGAAAGGCCTCCTCTGCTTCGGGCGGCCACTCTTTGGGATTAGTACCCTTACGGGTGAGCGCGGAAATTGGGGCAGTCCGGGAAGAGAAGTGTGGTATGAAGAGGCGGTAGTAGTTGGCGAAGCCCAGGAATCGCTGGATGGCCTTCAACCCCTCCGGTCGAGGCCATTTCTCGATGGCAGACAGTTTCTCTGGATCCATTCGTAGGCCGGTCTGAGAAATAATGTAGCCCAAAAACGGAAGCGAGGTCTGCTCAAAGAGGCACTTCTCGTATTTAGCGAAGAGGTGATTCTGCCTGAGCCTGAGCAGGACCTGACGAACGTCCCTCCGGTGAGTCTGGAGATCCGGAGAGAAGACCAAGATGTCGTCCAGGTACACCACTACGCAGGAGTAGAGAAGGTCCCGGAAGATGTCATTGACCAACTCTTGAAAGACGGCAGGAGCGTTACAGAGACCAAAGGGCATTACCAGATATTCATAGTGGCCGTCTCGGGTGTTGAATGCCGTCTTCCATTCATCCCCCTGACGGATACGAACCAGGTTGTACGCCCCACGGAGGTCCAGTTTGGTGAAGATTCTAGCCCCCCTCAGACGATCAAATAACTCCGGAATGAGCGGAAGGGGGTACTTATTCTTCACCGTGATCTGGTTTAGGCCTCTATAGTCTATACAGGGACGGAGAGAGCCGTCCTTCTTTTTGACGAAAAAGAAGGCTGCTCCCGCCGGGGAGGTAGATTTCCGGATGAATCCCCTGGCCAGATTCTCCTCAATATATTCGGACATCGACCGGGTCTCAGCAGCGGATAAAGGATAAATACGCCCACGGGGAGGAGTAGTACCAGGTAACAGGTCGATAGAGCAGTCGTATGGTCTATGAGGAGGTAGTGTCTCTGCTTCCTTTTTATTAAAGACATCAGCATAAGACCAATAAGGAATCGGAAGTCCAGGTAGATTAGCTGGGGTAGGAGAAGGACGGACGGGATGGACGGGAACCAGACAGGTCTTATGGCAGTCCTGTCCCCAGCGAAGGACTTCTCCGGTCTGCCAGTCAAGCACGGGTGCATGTCTCTGGAGCCAAGGTAGGCCTAGCAAGAGGGCGTGAGAGAGTCCAGGCAGAACATGAAAGGAGATACTCTCAGAATGCAGCATTCCCACCTGCAGAGTAATGGATTCGGTGATGAGTTGGATGGGGCGTGGTAAGAGGCCCCCATCCACGGCAGCAACAGACAAGGGTACAGCCAGAGGTTTGGTGGGGATGCGGTATTTCTCTACCAGGGACTGTGAAATAAGATTCCCGGCTGCTCCAGAGTCAAGTTGGGCTAATTCGAAATAATGGTTCTCCCCGAAGACGATTGAGACTGACAGCAGCAGAGATGGAGAGGATTTATTCTTGTCTAGGTTGACCTCTCTGAGCGAACCTAGACACAGGCGTTTCCCGACCTCTCCGGGCAGGCACGGATCCGGTGCTCCTTACTGCCACAGTAGAAGCAGCTCCCCTCGGCACGGCGTAAGTCCTGACGGGTTTTGACCATCTTGGTCTGGTCGACCTGCATAGACTCAGGAGAGTGTACCTGGGTAGAGACGGAGGGAGTGACGGGTTTCTGAAAAGTAGGAGCTAGACATGGTAACCTCCTCTCACGGGTGACCTCTTTGGCACGCTCCTGGAACCGTAGGTCAATCCGGGTGGCAAGAGTTATTAGGTCATCAAGAGTGGTAGGAATGTCCCGACCGGCAAGTTCATCTTTAATACGGCCGGACAGACCCTCCCAGAAGACGGATACCAGAGCGTCGTTATCAAAGGCCAGCTCCGAGGCAAGGGTACGGAACCGTATGGCATATTGGCCCACGGTGAGACTTCCCTGACGGAGGCGTAGCAGTGATGATGCGGATGAGGTCTTCCGTCCGGGTTCGTCGAAGACTTTCCGGAAAGCCGTGAGAAAAGCAGGCAAGTTGGACACCAGGGGGTCTCCTCTCTCCCATAGAGGATTTAGCCAGGCCAGGGCCTCCCCGGTGAGATGGGACATGATGAATGCAATTTTGGCCCGGTCGGAGTTAAACTGGTGGGACAATAGTTCAAAGTGTAGGGTGCACTGATTTATGAAGCCCCGAGCCTGGGCGGAGTCGCCTCCGAAGCGAGGAGGTGCAGAAAGCCGGGGTCCGGGGTAGGATACCATGGTATTAGTGGGCAGTGGAGCTGCCGGATTGCGAGACATGGCACTGGCGGAGGTTGCTGGTGGAGCAGTCAGAGTGTCCAGGCGAGTATTGACATTCCGCAGGTGACCCAGGATGGACTCCTGTTGGGACCTTTGACGGGACAGTTCATGACACAAGTCCGAGAGCGAGGGAGCTTGGGTGCCACCGGGTTCCATGGCCCGAGCAAACTGTAACGGGTCTGGGAGGCGGAACCTCTGAGCTACTATACAAGGGGGCAGTCCTTGTAAGGGAGCGGGTGGCGACCAGGGAAGACGGGCAGGAGGTCACAGCAGGTGACCGGGACAGTCTCTGAGTGAACGGGCTGGAGGTCACGGCAAGTGACCGGGGCAGTCTCTGGATGAACGGGCTGATGGTCACGGCAAGTGACCGGGGCAGTCTCTGAATGAACGGGCAGATGGTCACGGCAAGTGACCGGGGCAGTCTCTGGATGAACGGGCAGATGGTCACGGCAAGTGACCGGGGCAGTCTCTAGGTAAAGGGTTGGTACGACCTGTGGCGGCTGATGATAGACGTGAGCTCCCAGGTGAGCAGGCGAGAGTCTCTGGATGAACGGGTGGTCACAGCATGTGACGGCGGAGCCTCCAGGAAGACCAACAGACAGGCGGCAGATGAGCGCTCCCAGGTGAGCGGGCAGAAGTCTCTGGACAGGCGGGTGGTCACAGCACGTGACGGCAGAGCCTCCAGGTAGGCTAGCAGACAGGCAGCAGATGAGCGCTCCCAGGTGAGCGAGCAGGAGTCACTGGACAGGCAGGTGGTCACAGCACGTGACGGCGGAGCCTCCAGGTAGACTAGGAGGCAGGTAGCTGGTGTGTGCTCCCAGGTGAGCGGGCAAGCTGGTCCATAGACAGACTGATAGGAGTTGGAAGGCAGACCGTCGGACTTCAGGCAAGCAGGCAGGTGGCTGATGTGCGCTCCCAGGTGAGCGGGCAGGCTGGTCCTTAGACAGACTGACAGGAGTAGTAAGGCAGACCGTCGGACCTCAGACTAGCAGGCAGGTAGCAGATAATCAGGCAGGAATCTGGCAGGTAACTGGTAGGTAACTGGCAACGGGACCTGAGGGCTGAAGCAGAGTAGAACAGTGCAACAACATTGCTCGGGCACCTCCATTTTGGAGGAGGTGCCTTATATATGGTGAAGTCCTCCGGCCATTGGCCGGGGACTCCTTAGGACGGCGCGCGCGGCCCCTTTAAGAGGAAGGGAGAGCGCGCGCGCGCGCCCTAAGCACAGTGGCCGGGAAGGAGCGCGCGCTGCCAGCAGAGCGGGAGGAGGACGCCGGGCACGGAGCAGGGAGGTGAGGGGAACAGCGTCCCTGCCTGGCAGAGGGCAGGGACGCTGGCGCTACAGGTGTGATGCCATGCCTGTAAGCAAGGAGGGGTCCCCTAATCAGGTTTTGCTAGCATGCAACACTTCCTGGCTCCAGACTAGCAAGGGGAGCTCCTCCCCTTAGTAACTGGATCTGGAGGCGGGGTTAGTTAGTGTGAGGAGAGCAGACAGGAGTTGAAGTCAGGACGTCGACGAGGAAGGACCTAGGGAGTGGAGCTGCACGGCAGTTCACCCCAGAGGAAGTGCAGAAGAACCGGACACCGGAGTCCGAGGTTGAGGGGCACCGAAGGCCCAGCAGCAGAAACCGGAGGGCAGGAGACTGCAGGTCTCCTGGCCCCATCAGACGCCCGGAGGCTCAGCAGAACGATAGGGCCCAGCACCGCCACGTGGGAGCGACACTCCAGGAAGGCCCGAGCTGCCTGCCATACGGGTGAGCACAAAGACGTTTTACTCAGGGACGAGGGCCGCAGCATAGCTATACGCAGCAGGGCCAAAGAGGTAGCGCAAAGGGAAGGCCTACAACTCCACCTGGCTAGGTGGATCCTACAACTTGCTTCCAGGCCGCCCAGACCTCTACTACCATCTCGTGCCCCGATCTGCCTAACCACCGCAAGTAATGATAAGAGGAAACCGCCATTAAGTTGTGGACTGATTATTAACTGCGCCATCCCCTGCACTACACCGCACAGCAACATCTATAAAATCACTACTTCCTGCCCTGTGTAACGGGTCTGGGAGGCGGAACCTCTGAGCAACTATACAAGGGGGCGGTCCTTGTAAGGAAGCGGGTGGCTCCCGGGGAAGACGGGCAGATAGTCACGGCAAGTGACAGGGACAGTCTCTGGGTAGAAGGGCAGGTAGTCACGGCAAGTGACAGGGACAGTCTCTGGGTAGAAGGGCAGGTAGTCACGGCAAGTGACAGGGACAGTCTCTGAGTAGAAGGACGGGTACTCACGGCAAGTGACAGGGACAGTCTCTGGGTAGAAGGACAGCAGGCAGGTGGTTGGTGAGCACTCCCAGGTGAGCGGGCGAGAGTCTTTGGACAGGCAGGTGGTTACGGCAAGTGACGGAAGAGCCTCCAGGTAGGCTAGCAGACAGGTAGCAGGTGAGCGCTCCCAGGTGAGCAGGCAAGAGTCTCTGGACAGGCAGATGGTCACGGCAAGTGACAGCAGAGCCTCCAGGTAGGCTAGCAGACAGGTAGCAGGTGAGCGCTCCCAGGTGAGCAGGCAAGAGTCTCTGGACAGGCAGGTGGTCACGGCAAGTGACAGCGGAGCCTCCAGGTAGGCTAGCAGGCAGGTAGCAGGTGAGTGCTCCCAGGTGAGCAGGCAAGAGTCTCTGGACAGGCAGGTGGTCACGGCAAGTGACAGCGGAGCCTCCAGGTAGGCTAGCAGGCAGGTAGCAGATAAGTGCTCCCAGGTGAGCGGGCAGGCTGGTCCATAGACAAACTGACAGGTGTCGGAAGGCAGACCGTCGGACCGCAGGCTTCCTAGCAGGTAAACGGATATCAGGCAGGTATCAAGCAGGAATCTGGCAGGTGACTGGCAGGTAACTGGTAACGGGACCTGAGGGCTGAAGCAGAGTGAAGGCTTTGCAACAACATTGCTCGGGCACCTCCATTTTGGAGGAGGTGCCTTATATATGGTGAGGTCCTCCGGCCATTGGCCGGGGACTCCTTAGGACGGCGCGCGCGGCCCCTTTAAGAGAGGGGGAGCGCGCGCACGCGCGCCCTAAACACAGTGGCCGGGAAGCAGCGCGCGCTGCCAGCAGAGCGGGAGGAGGACGCCGGGCACGGAGTAGAGAGGTGAGGGGAACAGCGTCCCTGCCTAGCAGGAGGCAGGGACGCCGACGCTACAGTACCCCCCCCTTTAGGCCCCCCCTTTTTTAGGCCAGACAGAAATTTATCAAGGATGAGAGGGGCATAGATGTTCTCCCGGGGCTCCCACGTTCTCTCCTCAGGACCAAACCCCTTCCAATCTACCAGAAAAAAGGTTTTTCCTCTTACCCTTTTGGTGGCCAGAATGTTCTCTACCTCAAACTCGTTTTCAGCGGAAGCCGGAGCAGGAGGCGTACCTGTAGACTTGGAAAAAGAGTTAAGTACCACGGGTTTGAGGAGAGATACATGGAAGGAGTTAGGGATCCGCAAGTTGGCCGGGAGTTTCAATTTATAGGCCACTGGGTTGATTTGTTTGATAACTTCTAGTGGGCCGATGAACCGAGGCCCTAACTTGTAGGAAGGAATCTTGAGCCGGACATACTTGGACGAGAGCCAGACTTTATCTCCAGGATGGAATTGTGGAGGATCCAGGCGTTTTTTGTCAGCGTGTTTTTTCATCCGCTCGGACGACTGAAGGAGTGCGGATCGGGTACTCTCCCAAATGGAGGAAAATTTGCTAACGAGAGATTCCGCAGCCGGATTGTCCACCGAGGTGGAGACGGGAATTGGGATCCGAGGATGCTGACCGAAGACTACAAAAAACGGGGATCTGGAGGAAGATTCGCTCTCGTGATTATTGTAAGAGAATTCTGCCCATGGCAGGAGATCCACCCAGTCTGAATGGTGGGCATTAACGAAGTGCCGGAGGTAACTGGTCAGGATCTGATTGATCTGCTCCACTTGACCATTGGACTGTGGGTGGTATGCGGAGGAGAAATCCAGGGTGACGTCTAGCAGCTTACATGTGGCTCTCCAGAAGCGTGAGGTGAACTGAACCCCACGATCCGACACGATGTGGAGGGGCAGGCCATGGAGACGGAAGATGTGGCGGATAAAGTCTTTAGCCAGCTCGGGTGCAGACGGGAGGCCTGGCAGGGGAATGAAATGAGCCATTTTGGAAAAGCGGTCAGCGACCACCCAAATGACCGTACAACCGGCAGAGACAGGGAGATCTGTTATGAAGTCCATAGCTATATGCTGCCAGGGGGCAGCAGGTACTGGAAGAGGAAGGAGGCGACTGGCTGGCAGGTGTCTCGGAACCTTGTTGCGGGCGCAGGACACACAGGCAGAAACAAAGTCTATTACGTCCTTGTGCAGGGAAGGTCACCAGTAGTGCCGGGTGATAAGCTGGAGGGTCTTTTTCTGACCGGCATGGCCAGCAAGCTTAGACGAGTGACCCCAGTGTAGGATCTTCTCCCGATCAGGTACCGTTACGAATGTCTTACCGGGAGGGAGACAATTTAGACTCACGGGGGCCACCTGCATTACTCTGGCGGGATCGATGATGTGTTTAGGTTCCTCCTCAAGATCAGACACCAGGAAGGATCGGGACAAGGCGTCAGCTTTGATGTTTTTGTCAGCCGGGCGAAAATGAAGAACAAAATCAAAGCGAGCAAAAAACAAGGACCACCGGGCTTGGCGCGGGTTAAGTCTCTGGGCACTCTGGAGGTAAGCCAAGTTCTTGTGGTCCGTGTAAATTATTACCGGGTGAAGAGCCCCCTCGAGCAGGTAACGCCACTCCTCCAATGCCAGCTTAATGGCCAATAATTCTCGGTCTCCTATAGAATAGTTGTGCTCGGAAGAGGAGAAGAGTTTGGAGAAGAAGCCGCAAGTTACCATTCTCCCGGAAGACGATTTTTGGGTAAGTACCGCTCCGGCTCCAGAGGAGGAGGCGTCAACTTCCAGGAAGAATTGCTTGTTGCCGTCCGGGCGATGCAGCACCGGGGCGGAAGAGAAAGCCTGTTTTAAGGAAAGAAAGGCTTCCTCAGCTTCGGGCGGCCATTCTCTGGGATTAGTGCCCTTACGGGTGAGCGCAGAAATTGGGGCAGTCCGGGAAGAGAAGTGCGGTATGAAGAGGCGGTAGTAGTTGGCGAAGCCCAGGAACCGCTGAATAGCCTTCAACCCCTCTGGTCGAGGCCACTTCTCGATGGCAGACAGTTTCTCAGAATCCATTCGTAGGCCGGTCTGAGAAATTATGTAGCCTAAAAACGGAAGCGAGGTCTGCTCAAAGAGGCACTTCTCATATTTAGCGTAGAGGTGGTTCTGCCTGAGCCTGAGCAGAACCTGACGAACATCCCTCCGGTGTGTGGGGAGATCCGGAGAGAAGACCAAGATGTCGTCCAGGTACACCACTACGCAGGAGTAGAGAAGGTCGCGGAAGATGTCATTGACCAACTCTTGAAAGACGGCGGGAGCGTTACAGAGACCGAAGGGCATTACCAGGTATTCATAGTGGCCGTCCCAGGTGTTGAATGCCGTCTTCCATTCATCCCCCTGACGGATACGGACCAGGTTATACGCCCCACGGAGATCCAGCTTGGTGAAGATTCTAGCCCCCCTCAGACGGTCAAATAATTCCGGAATGAGCGGAAGGGGGTATTTATTCTTCACCATGATCTGGTTAAGGCCTCTATAGTCTATAGAGGGACGGAGTGAGCCATCCTTCTTTTTGACGAAGAAGAAGCCTGCTCCCGCCGGGGAAGTAGATTTCCGGATGAATCCCCGGGCCATATTCTCCTCAATATATTCTGACATGGATCGGGTCTCAGCAGCGGATAAAGGGTAAATGCGCCCACGAGGAGGAGTAGTGCCGGGCATCAGGTCGATTGGGCAGTCGTATGGTCTATGAGGGGGTAATGTCTCTGCCTCCTTTTTATTAAAGACGTCCGCATACGACCAATAAGGAGCCGGAAGACCAGGTAGATTGGCTGGAGTAGGAGAAGGACGGACAGGATGGACGGGAACTAAACAAGTCTAATGGCAGTCCTGTCCCCAGCGAAGGACTTCTCCGGTCTGCCAATCAAGCACGGGTGCATGTTTCTGAAGCCAAGGTAGGCCTAGCAATAGGGCGTGAGAGAGTCCAGGCAGAACATGAAAGAAGATGCTCTCAGAGTGCAGCATTCCCACCTGCAGGGTTATAGATTCGGTGATGAGTTGGATGGGATGTGGTAAGAGGCCCCCATCCACGGCAGCGACAGATAAGAGTACAGCTAGAGGTTTGGTGGGAATGCGGTATTTCTCTACCAGAGACTGAGAAATGAGATTTCCGGCAGCTCCAGAGTCAAGTTGGGCTAGTTCAAAATAACGGTTCTCCCTGCAGATGATAGAGACCGACAGCAACAGAGATGGAGAGGGTTTACTCTTGTCTAGGACGACCTCTCTGAGCGATCCTAGACACAGGCGTTTCCCGACCTCTCCGGGCAGGAACGGATCCGGTGCTCCTTACTGCCACAGTAGAAGCAGCTCCCCTCGGCACGGCGTAACTCTTGACGGGTTTTGACCATCTTGGTCTGGTCGACCTGCATAGGCTCGGGTGAGTGCGCCTGGGGAGTAGCAGGAGAAGGGACAGGTTTCTGAAAGGTAGGGGCTAGACGTGGAAACCTCCTCTCACGGGTGACCTCTTTGGGGCGTTCCTGGAACCGGATGTCAATCCGGGTGGCAAGAGTTATTAAGTCGTCGAGAGTGGTAGGTATGTTCCGACCGGCGAGTTCATCTTTAATACGGCCGGACAGACCCTCCCAAAAGACAGACACCAGGGCGTCGTTATCCCAGGCCAGCTCCGAAGCAAGGGTACGGAACCGTATGGCATATTGGCCCACGGTGAGATTTCCTTGATGGAGACGTAGCAGAGATGATGCGGATGAGGTCTTCCGTCCGGGTTCGTCGAAGACTTTCCGGAAAGCCGTGAGAAAGGCTGGCAGGTTGGACACCAGGGGGTCTCCTCTCTCCCATAGAGGATTTAGCCAAGCCAGTGCCTCCCCTGTGAGATGGGACATGATGAAGGCTACTTTGGCCCGGTCGGAGATAAACTGGTGGGACAGGAGTTCAAAATGCAGGGTGCACTGGTTTATGAAGCCCCGAGCTTGAGCGGGGTCGCCTCCGAAGCGAGGAGGTGCAGAAAGCCGGGGTCCGGGGCAGTCAGAGTGTCCATGCAAGAGTTGACATTCCGCAGATGACTCAGGATGGAGTCCTGTTGGGACCTCTGACGGGACAGTTCATGACATAGGTCCGAGAGCGAGGGAGCTTGGGTGCCACCGGGTTCCATGGCCCGAGCAAACTGTAACGGGTCTGGGAGGCGGAACCTCTGAGCAACTATACAAGGGGGCGGTCCTTGTAAGGAAGCGGGTGGCTCCCGGGGAAGACGGGCAGATAGTCACGGCAAGTGACAGGGACAGTCTCTGGGTAGAAGGGCAGGTAGTCACGGCAAGTGACAGGGACAGTCTCTGGGTAGAAGGGCGGGTAGTCACGGCAAGTGACAGGGACAGTCTCTGAGTAGAAGGACGGGTACTCACGGCAAGTGACAGGGACAGTCTCTGGGTAGAAGGACAGCAGGCAGGTGGTTGGTGAGCGCTCCCAGGTGAGCGGGCGAGAGTCTTTGGACAGGCAGGTGGTCACGGCAAGTGACGGAAGAGCCTCCAGGTAGGCTAGGAGACAGGTAGCAGGTGAGCGCTCCCAGGTGAGCAGGCAAGAGTCTCTGGACAGGCAGGTGGTCACGGCAAGTGACAGCAGAGCCTCCAGGTAGGCTAGCAGACAGGTAGCAGGTGAGCGCTCCCAGGTGAGCAGGCAAGAGTCTCTGGACAGGCAGGTGGTCACGGCAAGTGACAGCGGAGCCTCCAGGTAGGCTAGCAGGCAGGTAGCAGGTGAGCGCTCCCAGGTTAGCAGGCAAGAGTCTCTGGACAGGCAGGTGGTCACGGCAAGTGACAGCGGAGCCTCCAGGTAGGCTAGCAGGCAGGTAGCAGATGAGCGCTCCCAGGTGAGCGGGCAGGCTGGTCCATAGACAGACTGACAGGTGTCGGAAGGCAGACCGTCGGACCGCAGGCTTGCTAGCAGGTAAACGGATATCAAGCAGGTATCAAGCAGGAATCTGGCAGGTGACTGGCAGGTAACTGGTAACGGGACCTGAGGGCTGAAGCAGAGTGAAGGCTTTGCAACAACATTGCTCGGGCACCTCCATTTTGGAGGAGGTGCCTTATATATGGTGAGGTCCTCCGGCCATTGGCCGGGGACTCCTTAGGATGGCGCGCGCGGCCCCTTTAAGAGAGGGGGAGCGCGCGCGCGCCCTAAGCACAGTGGCCGGGAAGCAGCGCGCGCTGCCAGCAGAGCGGGAGGAGGACGCCGGGCACGGAGTGGAGAGGTGAGGGGAACAGCGTCCCTGCCTAGCAGGAGGCAGGGACGCCGACGCTACACCCTGGAGCTGAGCTCTGCCTGTGGAGAGCTGAACCAACTCTGCTGCACTAACAACAGCTCCAGAGGTTCCGCACTGCAGCGGCGGCTTCATATAGCCACATATCACAGGTGGAATCACGAACTGTATATACAAACTATAAATCCCCTGTAAATATCTCCTTTTATTGACCGCCCTGGGTCAAGGACCGGGTCAGCGCCACTGTGACATCTCCCCTAGCAATGACCAGCCAGGCACCGAGTACCCCACGGCCCAGGGGGCGAGTCAACTTGGCGTCACGATCAGGATTCACGAAGCCCGGTATAACCGGGTCCTGTGTGCCATAGACTGTACTGAACTGTGTTATCACGTCATTTACCGTCAGCCGAGGGGAAGCAGGAGGCCCGGATCCGGAACCGCCGGGTAAGCGATCCTTCCGCCTGCAGAGCTGCATACTGGTACGTCAGCAGACGCCCATGACCTGGCTGAGGTTCACTAGGGGGGAGGAGGATGCCCAACCGAGGAGAGGATTCAGCCGCGGTTGCCCCAGTACTCAGGGGAGTCGCACACCCTGAACGACTTTGAGAAGAGACTGCGCAGTTTGTTTAAAGTGTACCCCCAGTCTGAGGAGCAAAAAATCAGCATCCTCATAGGCCAGCTAATCGGTGCAGCCCAGAGAGAGGTGAAGTCCTGGCCAGGCAAGGACAAAGGCACTGTCAAGGAAATACTGGCCCGGTTGAAGGATACCTTTGACACCCGCACCGCAGCAAAAATTAAAATGAAGTTCTACGGGTGCAAACAAAGGGTGCAGGACAGTGTACGGGACTATGCTCTAAACCTGCAGGAGGCGCTGCGGGCCATTAAACAGGTGGACCCCGACAGTGTGCGAGATGAGGACAGATTGCTAACTGAGCAGTTTATTGAGGGGCTCCTGTCTAACGCTCACCGGACACAGCTGCGCATTATGGCTCTGCAAAACCCTGGTCTGGACTTTGCACAATTTAAAGACCGAGACAACCGAGTGCTGCGAGAACCAACCCCAGGCGACACTGCATCCCTCCGGCGTCCAGCTATCACATACCACCAGGAGGTGGAGTCCTTTCCCCCAGCACCTGTGGAGGCTGACGCGCAGACTCTAGACAATGACCCGCCTGCAGACCTATGCCTTCAGGTCCAGGAGCTGACCAAAAGTGTGGCTACACTAACTAAAACCGTGCAGGCCATGCAAGTGTCTCCAAAGCAAAAGATCCAGCTGGCTTCCAGTCCAGATGATGTCCCGTGGCGACGACAGAGAAGAATTCCACCGACCAGAGGGAGGAACAGCGATCGCTACGACCAGGACGGACAACCCATCTGCCGCCGCTGTCAAAAGGCGGGGCACTTTGCAAGATTCTGCGATTTAAAACGAGCAACCCCTGGGGCAGAGGGCCAACCCCCAGAAGTAAGACAACCAGGCCCACAAAGCTGGCGAGACAAGTACGTGGGAGGACGACCGGTCCTGCCTGTCGTGCTTGATGGCATCCCAATGAACACACTGCTGGACACTGGGTCCCAGGTGACAACGATGCCATCTATCCTTTAAAAACAACACTGGACTGGTTCAGACAGATGAACATCTTAGTATCTATGCCAGCAATGGTCAGCCCTTGACTCAGGTGGGGTATAAAGAGGTGACCATAAAAGTTGGCCGAGTAGAACTGCCATCACAAGGAATGATTATTGTTGATATTGATCGCCGAGAAAGTCATCCTATGATAACTATAGGCACCAATATGATAGAGAATTGTCTTGGGGAAATTATTCTTTTGTTGCAGCAGGTCGCAGAGACTGCCAGTTCCAGTCAGCAGTGAGTTCTGCAGAAGGAGATCAGAACCCTGATGAAAAGACAACAGGTAGAGCTGTCTGGTGGAGAAGTTGGCAGTGTCAGGATGAGTGATCCATTCCCCATTGCAATGCCCCCTAGGAGTGAAATGTTAATATGGTGTCGGACAGCAATAGGTCTCAGGAGTCAAGATTATCAGGCCCTGGTAGAAGCCGTGTACTCTGATAGTAGGCCCACCATCTTGATGGCCAGGGGGGTAGTCGATATCCGCAAGGGGAGAGTACCGATACGCATCCTGAATTGTGGGGAGAACGAGGTCCATTTACCCCGGTATGCTACCCTTGCTAAGCTGTTCACTGTCAGTAACAATGCAATAAAGGCAGTGGAACCCTTGCCTCCATCCAAACCGGCGGAGGATAACGGCTCCAAGGGGCAGATGGAGGATTGGTGTCAGAAGCTATAAGTAGGCACTGACTCCACCCCTTTGCACCACAAGCATGGAGTATACCGGGTGGTCCAAGAGTATGAGCGAGTCTTCAGCAAACATCCACTAGACTTTGGGCATGTAAAAGGGGTCCAACATCATATTCCCACAGGAGATCATCCGCCAGTTAAAGAGAGGTACCGGCCTGTACCCCCAGCTCACTATCAATGTGCCAAAGGAATGTTACCGGAGATGAAGGAGGCTGGGGTGATCAGAGATAGTTGTAGCCCCTGGGCAGCTCCATTAGTTCTCATCAGAAAGAAAGATAGTACAATCAGGATGTGTGTTGATTACAGACAGATTAACCGCATTACACATAAGGACTCCTACCCATTACTCAGAATTGAGGAATCATTAGCTGCACTAAGATCTGCTAATAATTTCTCCACTTTGGATCTCACCAGTGGGTACTGGCAGGTTCCTGTGGCAGAGGAGGACAGAGAAAATACCGCGTTTACAAAACCAATAGGCCTTAACGAGTTAAACTGCATGCCATTCGGGCTCTGCAACGCCCCAGGAACCTTCCAGCGGTTAATGGAGTGTTGCCTAGGACACAAAAACTTCGAAACTGTCCTGCTGTACCTAGATGATGTAATTGTCTACTCAAAGACATATGAAGACCACCTGGAGCACCTGGTCGAGGTGTTCGAAGCCCTATTTGGTTATGGCCTGAAAGTAAAGCCGTCCAAGTGCCACCTGTTAAAGCCCAAGGTGCAGTACCTAGGTCATGTGGTAAGCGCCGAAGGTGTAGCACCAGACCCTGAAAAAGTCACTGTGATCAAGGACTGGCCAAGACACTCCACTATCAAGGAAGTGTGGCAGTTCCTCGGGCTGGTAGGCTACTACAGGAGATTCATCAAGGGTTTCACCAAGATAGCGGCATCCATGTAGGACCTCTTAGTGGGCCAGTCCAAGAAGACCAAGAACCCGAATCCTCCGTTCAAATGGGGTAAACCAGAAGACGAATCTTTTACTCGACTGAAAATGGCTGTTACTGGAGACGAAGTCCTGGCCTACCCCGACTATGGCCAACCCTTTATACTTCATACGGATGCCAGCAATGTGGGATTAGGAGCGGTGCTGTCCCAGGTACAGCAGGGCAGAGAGAGAGTGATTGCATACGCCAGCAGGAAGCTCCGTCTTACGGAAAGGAACCCCGACAACTATAGTTCCTTCAAGTTGGAGTTTTTAGCCATAGTCTGGGCTGTAACAGAGCGCTTCAAACACTACCTCGCCTCCTCCAGATTTACAGTCTTCACAGACAACAGCCCACTGACGCACCTGGAGCCTGCGAAGCTTGGTGCCTTAGAAAAGGATGGATGGCCCGACTGTCTAACTATGAGTTTACCATCAAGTATCGGGCGGGGCATAAAAACACAAATGCTGATGCGCTGTCCAGGATGCCCAACTTGCCAGATGGGGGAGAAAACCCGGAAGATCTGGAGGAGATAGAGCTACCCGCTTTCCATCGTCACGGGGTGACCCAGTGCTCCCACTGTGTGAGGGACAAGCGCTCTGCCAGCAGAGAGGCCACGTTCAACCCATTGCCCCATCATGGATGGGCAGAGACGCAGGATAGCGCCTGGTAAAGGAGTTGCTGACACAAGCTGACTCGCACCCTGATCCAGATGTTCCACAGGAGTCCCAACAGTTGTGGAAGGAGAAGGGCAAACTGTTCATCTACGAGGGAAAGCTGTGTCGAAGAAGTATCAACTCCCGGACACACGAACTGGTCTGGCAGGTGGTAGTCCCGAGGCGGGATGCGCCAGTGGTCTTAGAAGCGTACCACGATGGAGCAGGACACTTCAGGTGGAAGAAGTTGGAAGTCCTGCTACGTGAGCGATTCTACTGGGTTGGCATGAGGAAAGCAATCGAGAGATGGTGTCAAGAATGTGGTCCATGCAACCTGAGACGGAAAGACCGTGATAGCCAGAGGGCTCCCCTGCAGCCCATAATCACCAAACAACCACTTGAACTAGTAGCCTTGGACCACGTGAAGCTAGCCCCAAGCCGGTCAGGCTATGTCTACGCTCTCACCATAGTAGACCACTACTCCAGGTTCTTGGTAGTAATAGATCAGACGGCAGCCAAAGCGTTTCAACAACATTTTTGTCGTCCGCACGGTTACCCTGAACGAGTGCTTACCGACCAAGGTCCAGCCTTTGAAGCAGAGGTGTTCCAGGAATTCTGTAACTTGTACGGCTGCAAGAAAATCAGGACGACGCCGTATCATCGCCAGACCAACGGGTTGTACGAGAAGATGAACCAGGTGGTAATAGACCTGTTGAAGACGTTGCCCCTTGAAGAATGTAGCCTGTGGCCAGAGAAGTTACCAGATTTGGTGGCCCTATATAACCACATCCCGGTGAACTCCTCCAACAGTACACCCGCTTACCTAATGAGAGCAAGACCTGGCAAGCTACCCATTGACTTAGACATGGGAGTTTTAACACCAGAGACGACATCACCAGATGCAGATTGGGATACAGAGCGGCAGCAACAATACCGCAAGGTGCCAGAATGTGTGGAGAGAAGTTTGTCCCAAGCGAGACAGAAGCAGGAGAAAACTTACCATCAGCATGCACCTGCAGTTCCCTTGTCACCTGGAGAACAGGTACTTAAGAGGAAGAGACGAGTCCATAAATTAGATGACCAGTGGAAGGTTGAGCCATACACCATCCTACCCTCAAATTACGATAACACCAAAGTGTGCCTCATCAGTAAAGATGGAGGGGAAACTTCAGCGGCAGTCTCAAGAGACCACTTGAAGATATGTCCTGAACAGTTGAAACACAGAGAAGAAGACCAAGACAGCCCTCAGCCCACAGAAGTGGTGGAAGAAACGGTCCAGACAGTCCTTGGAGCATTTCCCCGGTCTTGGACGCTGGTGAACAGAGCAATTGTGGTACCGATCCTAACCTTTCTCCAAGCAGCCTCACCGGAAGCTGCAGAGGCTCCAAAACATCTGTAAGATCAGTCGGCCCCAGAGACAGATGCTTCATCAGCAGCAGATCAGGAGAATCTACCCTCTGCTAGCTGTGAACCTGTTGTACCCAGGGTGAGCCAAAGAATTCGTAGGAGATTACCCAGCCTGCCGGTGTTACCTCAGACTACCCGTAGTGTAGTTCATACTGAACCCACCACACCAGGGGTAGACACTAGGGACCAGGGTAGGTTAGTGACAACAAATGTACTACGTAGATTGACCCGGAGTACTAAACGTCAGCTCCCTGCCCGCTGGAGGAACTAAAGTGTAAGAGAACTAAAGAGTATGTTATAAATAGTTGTAATCGTTAAATAATGTTAGATATATATATTTGTTAAATTTATAGACAATTGGACCACAGGACTAGGTGAGGTCAGGACAATGTTGGATATAGTTACTAATTGGCCTAGAAAATAAACCGCAGGCGTGGCTGAAGACCAGGCCCACCGAAAGAGTGCCCTGAAGCCACGCCCAGGGACGATACACAAAGTGGGTTAATGCGGTTCCCACCAGCCAAATTTCAGTTACCCGGATTGTGGCGTAAAGACTAAGCGCCTAAGTGACTGCTGTACGTTTTTGCTTGGGTTTTTGTAGTTTTTGCTTTTTGAGATTTTGCAAACTATTTGTAATGTGAATTGTTATTGTTGATTGTTAATTTTAAAAAGGTATCCTCAGTCCGGGAGTACTGAAGTTAACTAGGGGGGAATGTGGCACCCCAGGAGTTGGGTTGCCACAGTGGCATTGCCTCCCTCACAAGGGGGTGATGCCATGCCTGGAAGCAAGGAGGGGTCCCCTAATCAGGTTTTGCTAGCATGCAACACTTCCTGGCTCCAGACCAGCAAGGGGAGCTCCTCCCCTTAGCAACTGGATCTGGAGGCGGGGTTAGTTAGTGTGAGGAGAGCAGACAGGAGTTGAAGTCAGGACGTCGACGAGGAAAGACCTAGGGAGTGGAGCTGCATGGCAGTTCACCCCAGAGGAAGTGCAGAAGAACCGGACACCGGAGTCCGAGGTTGTGGGGCACCGAAGGCCCAGCAGCAGAAACCGGAGGGCAGGAGACTGCAGGTCTCCTGGCCCCATCAGACGCCCGGAGGCTCAGCAGCACATAGGGCCCAGCACCGCCACGTGGGAGCGACACTCCAGGAAGGCCCGAGCTGCCTGCCATACAGGTGAGCACAAAGACGTTTTACTCAGGGACGAGGGCCGCAGCATAGCTATAAGCAGCAGAGCCAAAGAGATTAGCGCAAAGGGAAGGCCTCCAACTTCACCTGGATAGGTGGATCCCCCAACTTGCTTCCAGGCTGCCCCGGCCTCTACTACCAGCTAGTAACCGTGCCCCGGTCTGCCTAACCACCGCAAGTAAAGATAAGAGGAAACTGCCATTAAGTTGTGGACTGATTATTAACTGCGCCATCCCCTGTACTACACTGCACAGCAACATCTATAAAATCACTACTTCCTGCCCTGGAGCTAAGCTCTGCCTGTGGAGAGCTGAACCAACTCTGCTGCGTCATCATCGGCTCCAGAGGTTCTACACCGCAGCGGCGGCTCCATATAGCCACACACCACAGGTGGTGTCACGAACTGTATATAAAAACTATAAATCCCCTGTAAATATCTCCTTTTATTGACCGCCCTGGGTCACAGACCGGGTCACCGCCACTGTGACATCTCCCCTAGCAACGACCGGCCCGGCACCGAGTACCCCACGGCCCAGGGGGTGCGTCATATGCATTGCAACTGCCATAAAGCAAACACACCGTTGGACGGTATATACAGACAAAACAAGAAAGACGTGTGTGTCTCCAATATGGCCGCCCCGGCAACAACTTTATGAATCTGCCTAAAAGAAAAACGGCCTATGTTGTTCATAGCAACCAATCACAGCATAGCTTTCATTTGTTACAGTGCCTTTGAAAAATGAAAGCTACACTGTGATTGGTTGCTATGGGAAACATGCCTATTTTTCCTTATACATGATTTCATAAATCTTCTGTAATACTGTACATGTAATTAGTAATCACTTTGCCTTATACAGAAGTTTATATATTTTTACGTTTATGGCTTTGTAAGCAAATATTAAGCCCCGCATTAAATTGTCAGTAAAATACTATCTGTCAGCAAATGCTTCACCATAATATCACCGAGCATGGTTACTTGTAATGCTGCCGGCCATGTGCCTATTCCTGCCCAAGATTACAGCGAGGAGCTTGTTTTTCAATGTTTTTCACACGTTCTGTTCTGTGGAACCAAATGCGAGGAACCGTGTTCATCAATTTCTCTCTCCATCACTACCACGCATTTCACATCTGGTGATCCGGGCCCGAATATAAGGGAACATAAAACACCTCTCTCGCGTCCTACAACACTGATTCATTTATGGGTTAGGCAGCTCTTAATAATGGTGAAATATGGAGAATGAAACTGATCAGCGGTCGTGTGATCTGTCACATGACTAAATGACGCCATGGAAGGTCCTTTTACACCACCGCGACCCGCCAAAGACACCGGACGCACCGTACAGGAGACCAGGGGCCATCAGAAGGTGAGTATAATGTTTTTTTTTTATTTTAATTCTTTTTTAACTACAGGTTCTATGGTACCCGGGTCTGGAGGAGAGTCTCCTCTTCTCCAGACCTGGGTACCATCCGCACATTGAATTGCTTAATATCCGCATGTGCACATGTACTCATGCGGATATTATGCGATTCAATGCAAGTCAATGGCGGCAGTTACGCCACGTTTCCGCAAAATTAATGGAGATGCTGCAGATTTTTCCGCAATGATAATCGCAGCTGATATTTTCGCAGCATGTGCGGATTATCATTGGGGACCATGGGGCACGTATTAACAGGCGTTTTTTAAGCTTTTCGCTGCAGAAATTCTACGGCAAAAACGCTTGAAAAATGCATAGTGGGCACGCAGCCTAATATATAGATGTACAGATAGATAGATAGATAATAAATAGACAGAAAATTAAACATCATGACACGTCTATTACTAGGGAGAATGTGCTACAATTGTATTTCTATTGCCCCATTGAGTTTATTAGGAGCCGTATACATATGTTCAGTATGCTGTGAGCTCCCCCTTGTGGTGGCTCCAGTCAGGGATTTTAGTTCCCATGTTCTTTACTGGATAGCCAAGCTACAGCCTCACTGAATTATTTTGCATATGAGAAAATGAGTCTCATCAGTGTTCTGGATTCCATTGTCATCTATTTCTGACCTGGGCATAAGTTTTTACCATCAGTGCAGCATTTATTATTTTAAGCAAGAATAAAAAAAGATCTCCAAGTTTCTACTCCCGATTAAGCAGTAAACACTGGACAGTGCTCCGTTGCCACATGGATGACGTCCGTGTGATACGTATCTTTTTGTACACCGGTCTCCATTTTTTATGCTATTTTGTCCCCATAGACTATAATGGGGATGTGTTCTATCAGAAAATAACACAGATAGAAGACATGCGAGAAACACAGATGTCTGAACGAGGCCTAAAGCTGCCAATGCAAACAACATACAGTAGCTGTCAGCCTAATGCTCATCAGGCAGTGACAGATATCACAAGATGCCCTCGCTCTGAGAAGCAAGTGCTGCGTGCCGAGCTGAGAGCAGACCCCCATCAGCACCCCACATTATATGGGTCGTATTAACTGGAATTCAAGGTGCATTAGACTATGGAGATGACGCGCCCCCAGGGCAGTGGGGTACTCGGCGTCCGGGCCTATGGATGCTGGGGGGAATATGTCACAGTGGCTGGCCCGGTCCGTGGCCCAGGGCGGTCAACAAAAAGGGGATAGTTTATATTGGATTTGTAGTTTGATCGTGACGCCACCTGTGGTTTCTGGTAATTTGTACCAGCGCTGCTGCAGACCTCTGAGGCAGTTGATAGGCAGCTAGGATGGAACAGCTCCCCACAGGTGGAGCGGGCCTCAGGGCAGTGTAGAGTTTGATGGTGGGTGGTGATGCTGGTGCTTGTAGTGCAGTCGAGAGAGATGGCGCAGCTGAAATAACTGACGGAGGCAGTGGAGTGCAGTCATCCGAGTTTTACTCACAGTTCTTGTTCGAGGTTCTCAGGTACACTGTACGGGTGTCCGCCTCCGCGTTGCACTGCGTCCACCAGACCAGGGGTTCAGCACTTTCTCAGATATGTCAGGAGTGCTTGAAGGAACCCCGCGTTCTTTATATTCCTTACTAGACCGACTTCTCACGCTGGGTCTTCTCCCTCCTGCCCTGCGCTTCCCGACACTCAGTCCCGATCGGGTGCTCTGAAGTCCCTCTGGGCAACCTGGAGTTCCCGGACCTACTTGATGCCCTTCACGGTGACTAGGGTGAGACTGTGGCAACTGCACCATGGAAGTGCAGAAGCCTCCAGTTTTTCCAGCCGAGACTTGGAGTAACACGGTTGGTCCAGGGGCCGGTCCCCTTCTTGCGGCCTGATCCCTCTGACACCAGGCAGATTCGGGGCGTACGGGTGCCGTCCTGCACTCACCGTACCCCCTGGGATCCCTTCTGTAAAACGGAGACTTTCTCCTCTGCTCCCCTCCTGGGCCTCTATCACTAGGCCCCACTTATGGAGCAGAGCTCCTGAAGAGACTCTGCTCCCCTCCTTACTGCTCACTCACTTCTCTGTCTTGCCTGCCACCCTAAGATGGCTTCCCTTTATATACCTCCTTTAATGGTGCTCCCCTACTCTACATCCTCCACCCACACCCACTACTGGTTCCCCCTCTCTTTGGTTCCCCCCACTCCATCCAGGGACAGGGCTCAGCAGGAGACACAGTGCATCTTGCCCTTCCAGCCGGCCTGGAGCAGTGTAGTGTTGAATGTGGGTGTTGGGGTTCCGGGCAGCACTCCCTCCTTACCTGAGAGAAGGAGACACCACACCTCTGGGTGAGGTGCAGTACCTCTGTGGCGACTGAACCCTCAGGGGCGCCACAGCTACATGGCAACTTTAAGCACGACACCGATCACACGGCCAAAGTTTGCTATGTGAACACGTGTCGTGCTCAAAGTCGGCGTGTAGCCCCAGCCCTTGGCCTCATTCACAAGTCAGTGATTTTCTCGTGCGACAAAATCGGTCCGAGCTTCATCAGTGATTTTGGTCAGAGTTTCATCAGTTTTTCACTGATGAGAAGAAACAAAAAAGTTTCTCCACCTTCTCCTATCCATCAGCCTGTGACAAACGGGATGACATCAGAGCGCTGTCCAATTTTTTTCACGGACTCATAGACTTTCATTGCCGAGTTTGATCGGACATGTCTCAGCTATTTTGCATGGACCACTCGTTCCGCAAAAAATCATGGACACATGAACAGCCCCATAAACTGTCGTAGGTATGAGGGCTACCTGTGAAAAACACGGATAGCACTCAGACGCGAAAAACTGACGTGTGAATGAGGCCTGATTTTTGGTCATAAACAAGCACCAATAAACTACAGTAGGTACAGAAAGTATTCAGACCCCTTTACATGTTTCACTCTTTGCTTCATTGCAGCCATTTGGTAAATTCTAAAATGTTCTTTTTTTGCTCATTAAAGTACACTCTAGACCCCATCTTGACTGAAAAAAAACAGAAATGAAGAAATTTTTGCAAATGTATTAAAAAAGAAAAACTGAAATATCACATGGTCATAAGTATTCAGACCCTTTGCTCAGTATTGAGTAGAAGCACCCTTTTGAGCTAGTACAGCCATGAGTCTTCTTGGGAATGATGCAACAAGTTTTTCACACCAGGATTTGGGGATCCTCTGCCATTCTTCCTTGCAGATCTTCTCCAGTTCTGTCAGGTTGGATGGTGAACGTTGGTGGACAGCCATTCTCAGGTCTCTCCAGAGATGATCAATTGGGTTTAGGTCAGGGCTCTGGTTGGGCCAGTCAAGAATGGTCACAGAGTTGTTCTGAAGCCACTCCTTTGTTATTTTAGCTGTGTGCTTAGGGTCATTGTCTTGTTGGAAGGTGAACCTTCGGCCAAGTCTGAGGTCCAGAGCACTCTGGAAGAGGTTTTCATCCTGGATATCTCTGTACTTGGCCACATTCATGTTTCCTTCAATTGCAACAAGTCGTCCTGTCCCTGCAGCTGAAAAACACCCCCATAGCATGATGCTGCCACCACCATGTTTCACGGTTGGGATTGTATTGGGAAGGTGATGAGCAGTGCCTGGTTTTCTCCACACATACCGCTTAGAATTATCACCAAAAAGTTCTAACTTCGTCTCATCAGACCAGAGAATCTTATTTCTCATAGTCTGGGAGTCCTTCATGTGTTTTTGAGCAAACTCTATCCGGGATTTCATATGTCTTGCACTGAGGAGAGGCTTCCGTCAGGCCACTCTGCCATAAAGGCCCGACTGGTGGAGGGCTGCAGTGATAGTTGACTTTGTGGAACTTTCTCCCATCTCCCTACTGCATCTCTGGAGCTCAGCCACAGTGATCTTGAAGTTCTTCTTTACCTCTTTCCAAGGCTCTTCTCAAACTATTGCTCAGTTTGGCTGGACGGCCAGGTCTAGGAAGACTTCTGGTGGTCCCAAACTTCTTCCATTTAAGGATTATGGAGGCCACTGTGCTCTTAAGAACCTTGAGTAATGCAGAAATTCTTTTGTAACCTTGGCCAGATCTGTGCCTTGCCACAATTTTGTCTCTGAGCTCTTTGGGCAGTTCCTTTCAGCTCATGATTCTCATTTGGTCTGACATGCACTGTGAGCTGTGAGGTATTATATATGTAGCAGAGGCGAGAGAGCCTTTAAGAGAACTCTTATATGATGCTTCAAAGATGGAGAGAGACTGCCATCTGCTGGCCAGACACAGTCAAGCGGAACCAAGATATACAGGAAAAGTTGAAGAGAGAGCAGATTAAGACGCTGGACCCGATCAGGTGACTTCCAGGAAGGAGTTCCTGGAGATAAGAGGCCAACGCGCCAAGCCTGAGGAGTTTTTGGCGCCAAGCAGCAGAGAGGAGGAGACGTGTTCTCTGCGTGCTGAGAAGCCCTGCGTGGCAGGCCTAAGTCAGAGGCCTGTGAGGTGCCACAGCCGGGCACCGGTGGAAGAGCTCCAGATCCCTCACAGATGTGACCCGAGTGCTGTGCCTGCTGAGGAGACTCGGAGCCTGCTTGCGGTGCTGAGTGAGTTCGCAGAACCCGACGTCGCCCGCCGACAGACGAGGTCTGGACCCCCCTACCCAAGGCTTGAGAGATTGCCTCCAACAAGCAAAGAAGAGAGGAGTTGAGAGACGGCTGTCCCAGGAAAGTCACGCCAGTGGAAGCAGAGGAGCTGCATAAGTGAACAGGGCCGTCACTTCTACTGTTCACTCACGGTACCGGGGCCGGGGCCAATTGGGTTTAGGTACTCAGGTTGGGAGGGGAACGGTTGGGGTTAAAGAAGCTCAACGTGATCTAATTGAATTTGTCCGGAAAAGACTTTCGGCCTAGCGGGAATAACCGGTGACCCCCGCTAGGGCCATATGCAGAGTTAAAGAACTCACGTGGTGTCCCCCATGATGAGGGCACCACATTACTTTGAGAGACTTCGTATTTTGCTAATATTTCAAATTACTGTTCATTACCCTTGTTGCCAATCCCTTGTTCAGAATACCTGTTATATATATAAACTGTTTATATTCATCTCTGACTGTTTTCGCCTTGTGTCTCTGTGCGTTGCATTCCGGCATCTGCATTACATTTGGCATAGTCGGCAGGATGCAACATTCAGACGCAGAGATGGCGGAGCAGCCTGTGACTGGGTCCGGCCGGAGCCATATACCCCTGGGGGCTATGCTCAGCCATCTTCCCAAGTTCACGGGGGATGGCATGTCACTGTGGGACTGGGTAGAAAGACTGAGAAGTATGCTACGTATGTATCCCCTCGATCCCATAGCCCAGGCGGAACTGGCCCTCCTAACCCTTGATGGAGAGGCCCGGCAGACTGTGATGTACCGCCCACCTGGGGACCGTGACACCGTGGACAAAGTGATAAAAATTCTAGAGGACATGCACGGTGACACCACAGATCTGGGACACTTGCGCCTACGGTTGTTTCAGCGGGTCCAAGGCGAAAATGAGACCATAAATCAGTATGTTAATGCATTGCAGGAAGTGATGGCCCATATCACTAAGAAGGCTCGAGACGGGAACCGAGGACTGGGACCATTAGATGAAGTGTTGCGTGACCAACTGATTGCTGGCTTGAAAGACCCTTCCCTGAGGCAGATCTTGAAGGAGCGGCTGCGTTTGAGCCCTGATCTGGGCTTCCTGGAGGTAGGGGCTGATGCTAGAGTCCTGGAGAAAGAAGTTCCTGTTCTCAAAGCCACAGTTAGAAGTCATGAGCCAATTGCCCCTGGGTTCACCAACAAAGAGCCTGATTGGGTACGGGAAATACGTCAGGAAATTCGAGATATTGGGGGTGAATTGAACGCTATCAGAAAGACCCCTGCTGCCCCCTTGCCGATGGACTGTACCGCCCAACGTGGACGGAGACCAGAGCGAGAAAGACGTTCCTACCAGGCCCCAGCACGGCATGTACCCGACCTATCGGTAGAACGAGGACCATAGTGTTGGACCTGCGGCGGTAGGGGGCATATCTCCAAAGACTGTCCAAACCGAGAAAGGAGGAGGAGGGGACAGCCATTAAACTAAAATGCCCCACGGCTGTGGAGCATACTGTGGGGTCTCGAGCTTCAGAGAGTGGAAGAGGGAGCTCTGAAGACATTGTCTCCGAGAGGCCCATTATCTGGGCTGAATTTAATGGGCAGCGGATCCGCTGTCTAATGGACACCGGGTCTCAAGTGACCACTATGCCTGAGACGTATTTCCAAAGTCACTTTCCTGAAGTTGCTCATTCCTGGCGGGAACCCACTGTCAAACTGGTGGCGGCTAATCAACTACCTATCCCAGTAGCGGGAGTAGTATGGATGTCTGTCCGGACATGTGGAAAGGACCTCGGTCGGAAAGGGATCGTACTGACCACAGGGCCCGGAGGCGATGGGCCCATTGTAACCCTGGGCATGAATGTGCTGAAGGAGGTCGGACAGTTCCTGGCTGAGGGCTGTAACAAAAACAACTGGACCCGCGCCACTCGAGACCCAGCTAACAAGAGAGCATTCCAGCATCTCGTGCGGGTCAGTCAAATTCAAAAATTGCCCGCTACCTCTCAGTACCTTGGTAAGGTATCGATACCACCCGAAGCCACAATGACACTGCCAATGGGACAGACTGTACTCACGTTACCGGTGCTGGCACATGTGTCCTTAGAAGGCGTGGGCATTCAAATTGAACCAATGGAGGGAGAGGAAGCGCCCTCTGGACTCCTTGTTGCTCGGACCCTGGCCACCGTGCGGCAGGGTCGAGTGCCCGTGCGTTGCATCAATCTAAGTGGCACGAGTTTACAGTTGTTGCCCCGACAAGAGGTGGCGCGAGTGTGAATAATGCCAGAGGCCCTTACCAGAGCTGACGCTATAGGGCTGACACCTGTGGAAGGAGAGCCATGGACCCTGGAGGTGTCCCTCAACAGCCAGGAGAATGGAAGAGAACCCTTGGCTGGGCGCCACCTCTTGGAGAAAATTGAGGGTAATCTGACTGAGTTTTCTGCTGGACAAGTAAGGTAGATCGAACAACTTCTACAGCGATATCAGGGAGTGTTTGCACAACATGAAGACGATTTCGGGTGCACTCGGGACATTCAGCACGAAATACCCACCAGAAATACTGCTCCCATCCGAGAGAGATATTGGCAGATCCCGCCTCAAATGTACCAGGAGGTGAAAGAGCTGTTCGCCCACATGTTGCAAAACGGCGTGATCTGCGAAAGTCAGAGTCCTTGGGCGGCTTCTATCGTGCTGGTCCGGAAGAAGGATGGTACCCTGAGATTCTGTGTAGACTATGGGAAGCTGAATGCCTGTACAGTACGGGACTCCTATCCACTCCCCCGAATTGAAGAGTCTCTATCTGCGCTAGGAAGCGCTAAGTTCTTCTCTTCCCTCGACCTGGCCAGTGGCTATTGGCAGGTCCCAGTAGCTGAGAAGGATCGTCCGAAGACAGCTTTTATTCTCCCTATGGGCCTGTTTGAGTTCAATCGGATGCCGTTCGGGCTAACAAATGCGCCGGGAACCTTCCAAAGACTGATGGAGAGATGCTTGGGGGACCTCAACTTTGAAGCCACTTTAATACATCTGGACGATATAATTATCTATTCCGCTACGTTTGAAGATCATCTCCGCTGACTGGAACAAGTGTTAGAACGGCTTCAAAGGCACGGCCTGAAAATTAAACCTCGTAAGTGTCGACTCTTCAAGCGACAAATTGAATATCTGGGGCACACTGTGTCCAGTGCAGGAGTGCACCCCACTGCGGAGAAAGTAGCTGCCGTGCAGAAGTGGCCCACACCCGCCAATCTAAAAGAACTGAGGGCATTTCTGGGGCTCGCTGGATACTACCGCAGATTCATTAAAGACTTCGCTAAGATTGCGATCCCGCTCAATGAATTGCTGAGAGGAACGGCTGGGGGAGCCAAGCGGCAGCCCATTCAGTGGGGCGCACGACAAGAAGAGGCATTCCGAGCATTGAAAATGGCACTAACGGATGCCCCAATTCTGGCCTACGCTGACTTTTCGCAGCCTTTTATGTTGTACACTGATGGAAGCTTGCATGGACTGGGAGCAGTGCTGGCTCAAGTGCAAGGAGGAAAAGAGCGGGTGATCGAGTATGCCAGCAGGTCGCTCCGAGATACGGAGAAGAATCCGGACAACTACAGTTCGTTTAAGCTGGAGCTACTGGCACTGGTGTGGGCCATGACCGAGAAATTTGCTGAGTACTTGTCAGGGTCAGAAGTGCAAGTGCGGACAGATAACAACCCTTTGGCCCACTGGAAGAACGCCAAACTGGGCGCGTTAGAGTAGCGGTGGGTCGCAAGGATGTCCAAATACCAGTATAAAATTGCCTATCGGTCCAAGGCCCTGAACACTCATGCAGATGCCCTGTCCCGGGTCACTCAGACGGGGCCGAAGAGGGACAGAGATGAGGAGCTCGAAGGCGACGAGATTCCGGATTTTAGCCAGTTCGCCGCTGCCGTGGTCAACGCCCAGGAGACCAGAGAGGAGCCGAGGCCCACTCAAATTCTGGGCCGCTCAAGAGACGAGTGGATACATCTGCAACAATCCGACCCAGAGCAGGCAAAGCTGAGAGAATGGGTCGCCCTTGGTCAAAGACCAGACCAGGAAGCAAGAGCCGCTTCACTTCCAACTACCCTACAAATCCTAGGCCAGTGGGAGAGGCTCTTCCTGAAGGATGGCTTGCTATGCCGAAGAATCCAGCTACCTCGAGAGTTTGATGGTACCTCGCAGGTAGTAGTTCCAGGAGCGCTGGCAACGCAGCTAGCCCAGGAAGCTCATAGAAGAGGTGCTCACTTCGGCGTAGAGAAGACCTTTCGGTGGTTGCAACGGCTGGTGTATTGGCCTCAACTGCGGCAAGAAGTCGAGGGAGTCTGCCGAACATGTTGCCAGTGCGAGTTGAACAAGCCCCAGGAACAAAGAGCTCCCATTCATACCATCCGAACTTCTGCCCCCTTGGAAGTCCTGATGATTGACTACCTGATGATAGGAACTTCATACAATGGTTATGGACACTGTTTAGTCATGACTGATCAATTCACCAAGTTCGCAGTAGTGACGCCTACCAAAGACCAGACAGCAAAAGCCGCAGCTAAGGCCATCTGTCAGGATTTCATCCGGATTTATGGGTGCCCGAAGCGAATACATTCTGACCAGGGGGCCTGCTTCCAAGGACGAGTGATGGATGAACTATACCGCATCTATGGGATCGACCGATCCCGAACAACGCCCTATCACCCTTAAGGGAATGGCGCATGCGAGCGCTTCAACCAAACCCTGTTGCAAATGTTGCGAACGCTGGAAGCGGACAAAAAGATGAAGTGGCCCGAATTTGTGTCCGAGCTGGTGTGGGTGTATAATAATCGAGTTCGTGCGACTACTGGCTACACCCCTTACATGTTGCTGTTTGGAAGAAGTGGGCGAGAAATTACTGAACTGGAGCTAGACTCAGAAGACTCCGGCCCGGGCAGTAGCCCAAGTGCCTGGATTCGAGAACACCAGCGCTGGCTCCATACAGTGAGAAGATTGGTTGCTCAGAAGTTTCAGGAAGTCGAGCATGCAGATCGGCCCCCGACCTCAGGTGGATCACTCCAGCCAGGAGACCGTGTACTGGTAAGGGTCAAACGATTTGGGAGTAAACTGGACCATCGTTGGGAGGCGATACCATATCGGGTGGTGAAGAAGGTTCACCCAGACAACCCAGTCTACGAGGTTAGGCCCGAAGGGGATGATGCCGCGACACCCAGGGTGTTGCATCGCAATATGCTGCGACCTTGCTCCTCTGAAGCAGAAGCCTGTAACGAGGTTGGGCCCTCAAACGAATTGGCTGGAGTGCCACATACAGGAACTTTGGGAGATGAAGAAGGATGGGCCACAATGCAGTTGGGCCCATCAGAACCGTCGATGCCAACCCCGAGTGGAACCCAGAATGAGTCAAGAAGTGACTTGCAATCCCCAGTGGTTGATTCATCGGATATCCCGGAGTCACCTCCGCAGGAGGAGCCCCGCAGAGCTGAGCGGGCTAATGCCGGAATTCCTCCTAACCGGTATGCTCAAGAAGAGTTTATCTGGTCTCAGATCCAACAGAAAACGCAGGAGTGTGCTCAATTCCTGTCTGAACTTGCACTGCCTGGAAAGAGACATCAATTCTGCAAGAAATCCACTCGCCCGAGGACTGGCGAACAAAAAGGAGGGAGGAATGTAGCAGAGGCGAGAGAGCCTTTAAGAGAACTCTTATATGATGCTTCAAAGATGGAGAGAGACTGCCATCTGCTGGCCAGACACAGTCATGCGGAACCAAAATATACAGGAGAAGTTGAAGAGAGAGCAGATTTAGACGCTGGACCCGATCAGGTGACTTCCAGGAAGGAGTTCCTGGAGATAAGAGGCCAGCGCGCCAAGCCTGAGGAGTTTTTGGCGCCAAACAGCAAAGAGGAGGAGACGTGTTCTCTGCGTGCTGAGAAGCCCCGCGTGGCAGGCCTAAGCCAGAGGCCTGTGAGGTGCCACAGCCGGGCGCCGGTGGAAGAGCTCCAGATCCCTCACAGATGTGACCCGAGTGCTGTGCCTGCTGAGGAGACTCGGAGCCTGCTTGCGGTGCTGAGTGAGTTCGCGGAACCCGACGTCGCCCGCCGACAGACGAGGTCTGGACCCCCCTACCCAAAGCTTGAGAGATTGCCTCCAACAGCAAAGAAGAGAGGAGTTGAGAGACGGCTGTCCCAGGAAAGTCACGCCAGTGGAAGCAGAGGAGCTGCATACGTGAACAGGGCCGTCACTTCTACTGTTCACTCACGGTACCGGGGCCAATTGGGTTTAGGTACTCCGGTTGGGAGGGGAACGGTTGGGGTTAAAGAAGCTCAACGTGATCTAATTGAATTTGTCCGGAAAAGACTTTCGGCCTAGCGGGAATAACCGGTGACCCCCGCTAGGGCCATATGCAGAGTTAAAGAACTCACTTGGTGTCGCCCATGACTGTTCTCGCCTTGTGTCTCTGTGCGTTGCATTCCGGCACCTGCATTACATATAGACAGGAGTGTGCCTTTCCAAATCAAGTCCTATCAGTTTAATTAAACACAGCTGGACTCCAATGAAGGAGTAGAACCATCTGAAGGAGGATCACAAGGAAATGAACAGCATGGGACTTAAATATGAGTGTCTGAGCAAAGGTTCTGAATACTTATGACCATGTGATATTTCAGTTTTTCTTTTTTAATAAATTTGCAAAAATTTCTACATTTCTGTTTTTTTCAGTCTAGATGGGGTGCAGAGTGTACTTTAATGAGAAAAAAAATGAGCTTTTTAGAATTTGCCAAATGGCTGCAATGAAACAAAGAGTGAAACATTTAAAGGGGTCTGAATACTTTCCGTACCCACTGTATATACAAGTCAACTGGAGCCCGTCTAAATGGACCCTAAGGCCTCATTCACATGTCAGTTTTTCACGTACCAGTGCTATCCGTTTTTTTTCACTGATCGCACTCATCCCTATGAGAGTCTGTGGGGCTGTTCACATGTCAGATCTTTTCCTCGGACCAAGTGGTCAATGCAAAATTGCGGAGACTTGTCCGACATGTCACCCATGGACCATACACGGATGACACACTTATCCAAAACACTGATGGCAACTTCTATTGCAAATTTGTGGCCACTCTCCTATCCTCGCCCATTTACCATTTCTTTCTACCCTGGCAGGAGGAGATGCCAGGGGGAGTTGTGGCAATGAGGGACATTCAGCCAACCGCCCGGGACAGCAGGACATAGCCCCAAATCCGGGACTGTCCCGCTGTATCCAGGAAAATTATGACCTATGGATTTATTTTTTGTTCATTCATTCATAGACGTAGCAGCCAGAACTTTTTCACTTTTACTTAAGCGTCATTATATGAGGTCTTGCTTTTTTTGCGAGACATATTGTAGCTTTTCAAAGTACAATTGTTCCAAACATGTCTGTAAGGTCTAGTTCACATTAAGCATAAATGCTGCTTTTTCTCTGCACATTTTCTGCAGGTGTCTGCACCAAACTACTCAAAAACAATCTTCTCTGATTATTTCATTTTTGTTGCATTTTTTATTCTTTTTTCCCATTATGTGATGCGTTTTTAGTGCAGATGTGAAGCCGCGTTTTTAATATGTTTTTTGTTTTTTTAGAGTACAGAAAAGCTTTGATTTTGTGCTTGAAAAAGCAACTGGCTCCACATAGAAGCCCATAGAGAAAAAAAAAAAGCACCAAAATCGCATCATTCAGCAGAGTCTTTACAGTGAACCGTAGCAGAATTTCTGCACAAAAAAATGCAGCAGAAAAAAAACACAGCGTTGACGCTACATGTGAACATGGCCTAACAGAAGACTGTTATTGCGTAGTGTGATGTGGACACCTTCAAAAAACATGCAGCATTTACACTACATGTGACCACGCCTTCAGTTCCATTTTTATTACATTTTTTATGGGATTAATGGAGAAAAATCAATCACGCCATTTTTATGCCATTTACTGATCACTGTATATAATCTGATCGCTGTGTTGTGCGGGTTGTTACGATTATAGCGACACAAAATATACAGTTATATGAAAAAGTTTGGGCACCCCTATTAATCTTAAGCTTAATGTTTTATAAAAATTGGTGTTTTTGCAACAGCTATTTCAGTTTGATATATGTAATAACTGTTGGACACAGTAATGTTTCTGCCTTGAAATGAGGTTTATTGTACTAACAGAAAATGTGCAATCTGCATTCAAACAAAATTTGACAGGTGCATAAGTATGGGCACCCTTATAATTTTCTTGTTTTAAATACTCCTACCTACTTTTTACTGACTTACTAAAGCACATTTTTTGGTTTTGTAACCTCATTGAGCTTTGAACTTCATAGCCAGGTGTATGCAATCATGAGAAAAGCTACTTAAAGTGGCCACTTGCAAGTTGTTCTCCTGTTTGAATCTCCTCTGAAGACTGGCATCATGGGCTCCTCAAAACAACTGTCAAATGATCTGAAAACAAAGATTATTCAACAGTTGTTCAGGGGAAGGATACAAAAAGCTGTCTCAGAGATTTAACCTGTCAGTTTCCACTGTGAGGAACATAGTAAGGAAATGGAAGAACACAGGGACAGTTCTTGTTAAGGCCAGAAGTGGCAGGCCAAGAAAAACATCAGAAAGGCAGAGAAGAAGAATGGTGAGATCAGTCAAGGACAATCCTCAGACCACCTCCAGAGAGCTGCAGATGGTGTCACTGTGCATCGGTCAACTATACAACGCACTTTGCACAAGGAGAAGCTGTATGGGAGAGTGATGCGAAAGAAGCCGTTTCTGCAAGCACGCCACAAACAGAGTCGGCTGAGGTATGCAAAAGCACATTTGGAGAAGCCAATTTCTTTTTGGAAGAAGGTCCTGTGGACTGATGAAACCAAGATTGTGTTGTTTGGTCATAAAAAAAGGCATTATGCATGGCGGCAAAAAACACAGCATTCCAAGAAAAACACTTGCTACCCACAGTAAAATTTGGTTGAGGTTCCATCATGCTTTGGGGCTGTGTGGCCAATGCCGGCACCGGGAATCTTGTTAAAGTTGAGGGATGCATGGATTCCACTCAGTATCAGCAGATTCTTGACAATAATGTTCAAGAATCAGTGACAAAGTTGAAGTTATGCAGGGGATGGATCTTTCAGCAAGACAATGATCCAAAACACCGCTCCAAATCTACTCAGGCATTCATGCAGAGGAACAATTACAATGTTCTGGAATGGCCATCCCAGTCCCCAGACCTGAATATCATTGAACATCTTTGGGATCATTTGAAGAGGGCTGTCCATAGAATCATAGAATCATAGAATGGTAGAGTTGGAAGGGACCTCCTGGGTCATCTGGTCCAACCCCCTGCTCAAAGCAGGATTCACTAGATCATCTCAGACAGATGTCTGTCCAGCCTCTGTTTGAAGACGTCCATTGAAGGGGAACTCACCACCTCTCGTGGCAGCCTGTTCCACTCATTAATCACCCTAACTGTCAAAAAGTTTTTTCTAATATCTAATCTGTGTCTCCTCCCATTTAGTTTCATCCCATTGCTTCTAGTCTTTCCTTGTGCAAATGAGAATAAAGATGATCCTTCTACAATGTGACAGCCCTTGACATATTTGTAGACAGCTATTAAGTCTCCTCTCAGTCTTCTTTTTTGCAAGCTAAACATTCCCAAATCCTGCAACCGTTCCTCATAGGACATGGTTTGCAGACCAGTCACCATTCTGGTCGCTCTTCTCTGAACTTGCTCCAGTTTGTCTATGTCTTTTTTAAAATGTGGTGCCCAAAACTGTACACAGTATTCCAGATGAGGTCTGACCAAAGAGGAGTAAAGACCGATAATGACTTCACGTGATCTAGACTGTATGCTTCTGTTAATACATCCCAGAATTGTATTTGCCTTTTTTGCTGCTGCATCACACTGTTGACTCATGTTCAGTCTATGATCTATTAGTATACCTAAGTCTTTTTCACATGTACTGTTGCTTAGCTCTATTCCTCCCATTCTGTATATGCTTTTTTCATTTTTATTGCCCAGATGTAGTACTTTGCATTTTTCCCTGTTAAAAACCATTCTGTGGGTTGCTGCCCACTGCTCCAGTTTATTTAGGTCTTTTTGAATCCTCTCTCTCTCTCTTCTCTAGTGTTAGCTATCCCTCCTAGCTTTGTGTCATCAGCAAATTTAATCAGTTTACCCTCAATTCCTTCATCTAAATCATTGATAAAGATGTTGAACAATACAGGTCCCAGGACGGAGCCCTGTGGTACCCCACTTGAGACATTCATCCAGCTGGATGTGAAGCCATTTACAACCACCCTTTGAGTCCGATCACTAAGCCAGTTATGAATCCACCTAACAGTTGCCTGGTCCATTGCATACTTGGTCATTTTTTCAATAAGGATGGTGTGAGAGACTTTGTCAAATGCTTTGCTGAAGTCAAGATATACTATATCTACAGCATTTCCCTGATCCACCCAGTCAGTGATTCTGTCATAGAAGGAAATTAAGTTAGTCTGACATGACTTGTTAGTTACAAACCCATGCTGACTCTGGTTAATCACTTCATTCTTATCCATGTACTTACATACATGTTGTTTAATAATTTGTTCAAAGATCTTTCCTGGTATAGAAGTCAGACTCACCGGCCTATAGTTCCCTGGGTCCACCTTCTTCCCCTTTTTGAAGATAGGAACAACATTTGCTCTTCTCCAGTCTTCTGGGACTTCTCCTGTTCTCCAAGAATTTTCAAAGATTATGGAGAGTGGTTCTAAAATTTCTTCTACGATCTCCTTCAGTACTCTGGGGTGTAATTCATCTGGACCTGGAGACTTGAACTCATTTATGTTAGCTAAATATTCCCTCACAATCTTTCTGTTTACAGATAACTTGGATTCCTCTATTCCTTTAAAAGGACAGTGAAGATCAGTTGATGTTACATTTTCTTTCTGAGAGAAAACAGATGCAAAATAGGAATTAAAAAGTTCGGCCTTCTCAACATCCTCTCTTACCATTTCTCCATTTTCATCCTGTAAAAATCCTATAGCATCTTTGACTTTTCTTTTACTTTTGACATACACCCAAAATCCTTTTTTATTGCTTTTGACATCTCTTGCAAGCCTTAATTCATTGTCAGCTTTAGCTAACCTGATACGCGCCCTGCAGGATCTGCAGACTGCATTATAATCTTCTTTAGATATGCCTCCCTCTTTCCATTTAATAAACATTTCTTTCTTTCTTTTTAGCATGTGTTTAAGTTCTGTGTTCATCCATCCTGGTTTCCTTAAATGCTTCCCATTCTTCCTACTTTTCGGGATTGTTAACGATTGTGCTTTGAGAATCTCATTTTTAAAAATTTCCCATCCTTCCTGGACATTTTTGTCCTTAAGGACATCCAGCCATTGGATCCCTCCTATTCTCTTTCTGAGTCTCTTAAAATCTGCCTTTCTAAAATCTAACCTTGAAGTTTGAGTCTTCACATGTCTTCCTCCTCTAGTTATCCAAAATTCTATAATAGCATGATCGCTGCCTCCTAGGGTCCCAGCCACCTTTACCTCCTCAACCATTTCCTCTCTGTTTATAAGGATTGGATCCAAAGTAGCAGATCCCCTTGTTTTCTCCCCTACCTTTTGGAAGATAAAGTTGTCAGCAAGAGAGGATAAGAATTTGCTTGACCTGTTAGTTTTACTTGAGAGAGATTCCCAACAAATGTCTGGATAGTTGAAATCTCCCATGACCACTACGTCATATTTTTTGGAGAACTTGGTCATTTGATACATAAAGAGTTCATCCATATCTTCAGCTTGCCCAGGTGGCCTGTAGTAAATGCCTACAATGGTGTCCTTTCCGTTGTTCTCTCCTTGTATTCTTACCCAAACAGTTTCCACAGAACTCCCAGTCTCTGAAGCTTCAATCTCTGTGCAGATATACGCTTTTCTAACATACAATGCAACACCTCCTCCTCGTTTATCAAGTCTGTTTCTTGCAAATAAGTTGTATCCTTTTAGCCTTTTATTCCAATCATGTGTATCGTCCCACCAAGTTTCAGTGATTCCAATGACATCATATTCCTTTTCCTGCATTAGTAGTTCCAATTCTCCTTGTTTGTTGCCCATGCTTTGTGCATTTGTATAAAAACATTTTAGTTTGTGATTGGTTTCTCTTCCTCCCATATTTTTATTATTTAAATTGTTTTGTCTTTGTTCTTCTTTTCCACTTCCAGTAGCAGAGATCTCAATAGTATTTGTCAGCTGTATGGCTTTTTCTGGCCTTTTGCTTTCCTTCCCACATTGTTCTAGTTTAAAGCTCTTCTGATGAGTGTAGCAAGGCGACTTCCAAATACATGTTTTCCAGTCTTCGTAAAGTGCACCCCATCTCTAGCAAGTAGTCCATCGTATAGGTAATTCATTCCGTGATCCAGAAATCCAAATCCTTGTTGACGGCACCATCGACGTAGCCAGTTGTTCACCTGTAGAATCTTATTCCACCTCATTGTTCCATGGCCATCCACTGGGAGGATGGATGAGAAGACCACCTGCGCTCCCAATTCTTTCACTTTCTTGCCTAAGTCTTCAAAGTCACTGCAGATGGTTTCCAGGTCCTTTCTTGCGGTGTCATTTGTCCCCACATGTATTAGCAGGAATGGGTAGTGATCTGTAGGTCTGAAGAGTCTTGATATCCTGTCAGACACGTCTTTAATTTTTGCTCCTGGAAGACAGCACATTTCTCTTGAGGTTATGTCTGGTCTGCAGATAGCAGCCTCTGTTCCTCTTAGCAGGGAATCCCCCATGACCACCACTCTCCGTTTTTTTCTTCACAACATTCTTCTTTCTCCATCCAGGAGGATTCTGAGGTCCATGCTCGGCGACCATCAAACTTAACTGAACTGGAATTGTTTTGTAGAGAGGAATGGTCAAAAATACCTTCATCCAGGATCCAGGAACTCATTAAAAGCTACAGGAAACGACTAGAGGCTGTTATTTTTGCTAAAGGAGGATCTACTAAATATTAATGTCACTTTTCTGGTGAGGTGCCCATACTTATGCACCTGTCAAATTTTGTTTGAATGCAGATTGCACATTTTCTGTTAGTACAATAAACCTCATTTCAAGGCAGAAACATTACTGTGTCCAACAGTTATTACATATATCAAACTGAAATAGCTGTTGCAAAAACACCAATTTTTATAAAACAATAAGCTTAAGATTAATAGGGGTGCCCAAACTTTTTCATATAACTGTATCTGTTATTTGCTGATTTGTGATGCTTACTTTTTGTAAGTGCATTAAAAATGTCATTATTATAACTGTTTTTCATTTTTTTTTTAGTAATTTCAAAGGAAATAAAAAATATCTGACTTTATGTTATCCCCAGAATACATAGAAATGCACTGGTGTATACAAATGTAGCTCTATGCACCAGTATAATCTGCCTGTAGGGAAGCAGAATGCAATGCATATTCAGCTACAGAATATTCCCCTATACATGTGTCAGTGCAGTCTGTGGCTCATAGCTTCTGCTCTCGCCTCCAATTATACAGGTTCGGAGTTAAAATCCTGAGGAAGATCAGACTTCAAGAAAAGAGAAGGATGAGTTAATTAAATGGTTATAAATCACCCCCCACTACCTAAAGGAAGAGAAAGTACTGAGCAATGAACTCAGCAACACACAGTGAAGTGTGCACAGCAGCAGACAAGATGTCACCAACACAGAGTGAGTGAAAGTAGGGATGTAGCCCTGAACTCCTGGGACAGCTCCCTCAAATCAGGACTGTTCTGCTGGATCTGTGACAGGTGCGAGTGTAAGGTAATAGACATATTGCCCTGTTCCCCCTGGAAGACATCAGTGCTGTGTACAATGTAAAGTGTAGTGTGGATTGTGATGTGGTGTATTGTAATGTTTTGCAGTGTACTGTTAGGAAGCTGAGTTCTGCCCAGCAACAGACAGTGAGTAGGGTGAGACATAGTTAAGTCTTGGGACTAGCCCAGAGAGGGAGGGGCTATGCAGCTGGATCAGAGCGGACTTCCTGGTAGTGACTCAGTCAGGGCCTAGTTTGCAGCTAGAGCAGACGTTTGGTCTGAGTCCTCAGCAAGGCCGCATGCAGTGGGTGTTCTGTGGCATGAGAGAAAAGAGATCAGGACAGAGATAGCATGATCCTGAGGAACAGACTGTGACATAGAGAGAGTAACAGAGCTGCAGAGAGAAGGACAGTGCCAGCTCAGAGAGGTGACCAGAGAGCAGAGTGACCTAGTGAGACGGGTCCGGAGAAGGTAAGTCTAGCAGCACAGCCCCCGAGTAGCTTACAGCTCTTAAAGGCAACGGGTCAGGATGGAACAGAACGTGAGACGAAGTGAGGGACCCAAGCAGGAGTTTCCTAAGCGTCAGGGAGCTTGAAGCTCAGTGCGGCCATATTGGTAAACCCTCTCTTCTACGAGGAGATTCAGACGCAGAACCACGGGAAGAGGAAATGACTGTACTGTGGTGTTAAGCTGGGTGGTGGTGAAGGAAATGAGACCAGTGGAGGCAGAAATGTGTGAGGCCGAGGAACTAATGAGACTGTGTATTGAGATGCTCTGTATTAATGAAGAAACTGCGAGAACCTATGTACCCGCCATCCTGTATACATTGTTGCCAAGCAATGGCTGTTTAGTAAAGCATCGTTTGATAAGAACTGGCGGTCTCCTTTCATGAACTGGTTAACATCTGGTCCTGGCACACCAGCGTCATCGGTTACATGTGGCCTGCAGGGGTGTAGTGCCCTCACAGCACAAGTCCGCACACCCAGCCAGGACCACCACCTTCATGTAACGTGTAGGGGCGCAAGAGATGAGTACCTCGCTTGCAGCTACTGCCTCGCGCCATGTTACACGAGCAATGCCTACAGTGTTCCCTATGTAAAAAGATTCTACCATACACAGTATATGTCCCCCACAGTGTCCCTCTTCCCTGCTGCCCGTGACCCGTAGGTCCTGTAGACTAAATGGTGGAGGAAGGGCCTGTCGGCTTCCTGCTCTACAGTTATATTCAGCTGTATCTGTGACCTGAGGACATACTCCTGACCTTCTGGGGCAGAGGGACAGCTCCCCAAATTCAGGACAGTTCCGCTGAATCTGGACTTTCAGGAGGTATGGTCACTGTAACTGGTGGTCTTGATCTATGGCCCAGTTCACCTTCAGTAACATCTACCTTACAGCGTCCCGACCACACTGCAGCACGTCTCCTGTATGCAGATACCGCACATCTCTGCACCACCCATCAGGTCCAGACAAAGGTCGGGAATCTATAATATAACCAGGGATGTGTCCTCTATAGACTGAGCATGCTCAGTGTAGCCGCAGACAGAAAGACACATCCCAGACAGGGAGGAGGACAAGGCTGGAGGAGGAGGAGTAGTGGGGCCTGGAGATAGCGGTATGCATAGGCGCTGACTGCATACCGCTATCTCCAGCTCTAGTGGGGGCATACCAGTGACCTTCAGAGAGGCCGGAGGAGGAGCGCGATCTCTGACGCCATTTTATTGAAGACAAATGTGCACAGTCTCTTCAACAAAATGGCGCCGGACAGCACGGAATGCACATGTGCTTACTCCGGTGCCGCTCTCCTCCTCCTGCCTCTCCGGAGATCACAGTGTCTTTTATTTAAATATTTAACCAACGCCCACACTCCGCCCTCACTTAGCCACCATTTTAAGTGCAGCAAGTTAAATACTGATTCCGGTGTCACACTCCTCCTCCGGCCTCCCCAGAGATCACAGTGTCTTTATATTAACATTTTAGTCTTCAACAAAATTAGCTGTGTCTTCAACAAAATGGCTCCGGAGTCGGCGCTTGTGCATACTGCGCTATCCATTGCCATTATCCCTATGGTCAGCTCATGCGCACTGCTATGTTGACGTTGTAGTACATGACTTCAATAAAATGGCGCCAGAGTCAGCACGTGCGCATAATGTGCTATCCGGCGCCATTTTATTGAAGACACCGTATATGCGAATTCGCAGACACAGTGTCTTAAAAAAAAAATGGCGCCGGAAATGTGCTACTAAAAATGCTCACCACCCGGGTGTAGAGCGGGTTCAATAGCTAGTCCACTATATCCTGAGCCTCCTGCCCTCCCCGACTCACAACAGAAGCACAGCAAGCAGAGTTAGTGCACAGCTTCTCAGTGCTGCCATCATTCTTTACTCAGTGTGTACTACATGCAGTCTACCTTCTGCCCCTGCTGACCGCTGTCCCACCAATCAGACAGTGCTCTCTTTTCTTTTTCACCCTACCTCAATCTGCAGCTCGCTCTATGTGCCTCCCCCCTCCATAAATGCCAAATTTACCTAAAAGTCCGGCAGGAGACAAAGGAGGAAATTTAAAGGGAAATTGTCAGTAAAATCAATATCTTATATCTGTTCCTGCATTCCCAAGGAATCAGCATTTTAATTCATATGCAAATCAGTCGTTAAAGGGGTGTTTTCAAGTTCTTAAATTAAATTCATTTAATTCATTAGATAATGTGCAAGGAACTTGCTTCTTCTATCTGCTGCCATTCTCCTGCAACTTTTATCTTTTATAGTGTACAGCTGGTTTCCATGGAGCCGGCAGGCCTCTAGTGCCTGGCAGAGAGTGTCCAGGAGTTACATTCCAGAAGAAGGGTTAACTCTTAACATACCAGTCAGCTCTCTTCAGCCCATTGATTTCTATACAGCAGTTTCTGCTCACCTTCCTCTCAGCTCATGAAGAGATGCAGTTATAAATCACAGCTGTCACTCAAGAAGGAGACTGTCCTGCTATAAACCAAGAAGTAAGGGAACTATAAGAAGATTGTGTAGTTCAGAGCTGAACTATATACCCCTTTAAGTGCTTCAGCATGACAGAGCACTTCCCAAGCCTTTGCCGCCTGAGGTCCCCCTCCCCCCCAGCCCAGCACCGCCCTCTTTAGTTTGATTGACAGCTCACTGTCTGTGTGATGTCAGGCGCCAGGAAAGGAAATCAGACAGTGAACTATCAATCAAGCTAAAGAGGCTGGAGCTGAGTAGGGAAACAACCTTGGAAAGCAGTGGCTCCTTCAGTGCTCTCCCACACCCAAAGCACGTAACACCTCATTTGCATATGAATTAAAATTCTAATTACCTGGGAATGCAGCAACAGATAAAAATTATAAAGATTTTATAGATTTATATTTCAAAGACCTGCATGCAGTTTGAGGCAGTAGACAGATTAAACAAAAAAATATATTTTTCACCACTAGGTGGCCGTCCTGCCCTGAGCACCTGCCCTTCAGTGCCTAATGGTAAATGCAGCCCCGTTATTATTTCGTTCATTGGTTGTGCTAAGGTCAGGGCTATGCTGGTGCTGTTTTGGGGGGCATCCTCATGAGAAAAAGAAGGTTTACAACACAGATTTACGTTTCCTGTGCTTCCGCAGGGTTTCGGTGAGAGCAAATATTGCTAGGACATGCCACCACTGCATGATTGGTGGGGGTCCGACTTCGTGAGAATTGAAGGGATCACTGTTTTGATTTCACTTCTCTTATTCTCATTAACCATCCATCCCCATTTAAAGGGGTTGTCCACCTTTGATCACATTTGTTTTTACCTAAATGAATGTATTTGGCTCTAAAAATTATTTTTTCCATTGGGTTTCATTAAAAAAATTGCCTTGCCCACGTAGCGTTTTTCAAGCGTTTTTGATGCGGAATTTCCGCAGCGGAAACGCTTGTAAAACGCTTGGTAACACGCACCCCATGGTCCCCAATGGGATTCCGCAAGTTCTATGCACATGCTGCGGATTTTTCCGCAGCGTTTAATTTTGCGTTTCCGCAAGCAGAATTGCCTTTGTCCAATGCATAAAAAACGCAAGGCAATTCCGCATGTGGAAAACGCGTGATAAACGCGCGAAAAATGCGCGATAAACGCGTGCGGAATTCCGCATGCGTTTTTCCGGGAGAGGACTTGCAGAAATGAAGCAGAAATTTTTTGCTTCATAAATGCAACGTGGGCACATAGCCTTATAAGCACTGTAATCCACGGCAGAATGAGCTAACTGAGAATCTGTCAGTGAGCTCCCTGTCTCTTTTTTTTTTTCCATCTTATGACTAGATAAAAGTGCCTGTAAAAACCAAACGGTCCAAAATATTTATTGAAACCCAACTGCAAAAAATAAAAAAAAAGATTTTTAGCCCCAAATATATGCATTTTTGTATAATTTTTTTTTTTTTTTTAAAGGGGTTATCCGGAACTATTTCATTATTTCACTTTGTGACGTTTGACAAACCCAATGCCACAGCTGAGCAGAATATGAGAATGATAACCTGAATTAGGGAACGCAACAGTGCGGACAAGAGCGAAATATATTTTTATTAAGCCTATGAAGCATCTGTTTCCTCCATCCTCTTATAAATGAAGACATATGGGCTGCCGAGCGCGCCGGAGGACGACGAACGCTTGCACTGGAGATTGTTACGCCATATGGGCTTATTTGGATTGGGTATGAAAATATATGCAGCCACGCTGCGTTATTAGCTTAATTAATGTAAGTATGATTTAAGAGGCAGCCCCTCCACTGATGAGTGGTATGAGGGCGCAATCTAAACATTCCTACTATTAGCTCGTCATGAGCGGCCGCTACATGGGAGCCTCCACGGAACACAGGCTGGATTCATTCATCCTGCCAGAATCCCACCTCCTCATTTGCTGCTCGGCGCGGACGTCTATTGCAGTAATAACTTATAAATCACGTCTCTGTGTTGCATTTGACCCCCAAGTGATGACATACCTCTCGCTAGTTACAGGAGTCATAATTCGATGACACAGTCACATGGGTTCAACAGGTAATTTTTACAGAAAAAGGCCACGGAAACGTACGTCTCAGATCGCTGTCGAAACGGCGCGACGAACCTAAAAATTATAAAGTCGCTCGCTTTTGGTTGTTTTTTTTTTTTTTTTAGCTTTTTTTCCGCTATATAAACTGCTGCTATAATGAACCTTTTACAGGTGGAAAAATATTGGAAAAGTAAAAACAAATATTTTTAGGAGGAAATTATGAGCAGATTTGCTTTTTTTTTTAAGCAATTAAAGTAGTGATAGGGTTAACGGAAAATATGGGCAATATCGACTACGATATAAATAAAACTGATTTTTCTTTTTTTTTTCTTACTTTATTTTTATTTTATATTGATTAGTTTATTTCCACAAATATAAATAAATAAAACCCGATTTTCCATATTTTTAATACTTTTTTTTTATATTTATTACTTTATTTTCACAAATATAAATAAATCCGGTTTTCCAATTTTTTACCTTTTTATTTATATTCTGTACTTTATTTTCACAAACATAAATAAAACCGATTTTCCATTTTTTTCCCATTTTTTTTATATTTTTTCTTTATTTACAAAAATATAAATAAATAAAACCGATTTTTCCATTTTTTTCCTTTTTATTTTTTTTCATATTTATTACTTTATTTTCACAAATATAAATAAATAAAACTGATTTTCCATTTTTTTCCTTTTTATTTTTTCATATTTCTTACTTTTATTTTCACAAATATAAATAAATAAAACCGATTTTCCATTTTTTTCCCTTTTAATTTTTTTTCATATTTATTACTTTATTTTCAGAAATATAAATAAATAAAACTGATTTTCCATTTTTTTTCCTTTTTATTTTTTTCATATTTATTACTTTATTTTCACAAATATAAATAAATAAAACTGATTTTCCATTTTTTTCCCTTTTTATTTTTTTCATATTTATTACTTTATTTTCACAAATATAAATAAATTAAAAATGATTTTCCATTTTTTTTCCTTATTTTTTTTATATTTAGTATTTTATTCTCACAAAAATAGATAACATTTATTTTCCAGTTTTTTTCCTTTTTCTTTTTTTTTAATGTTTATTATTTTATTTTCACAAATATACATAATAAAACTGATTTTCTCTTCTTTTTTTCTCTATTTATTTCTTTTCATTTTATGTTTAATATTTTATGAGTTTAAATTTATTTTCTTTATATTTACTTTGGTTTCATTTATTTGTATATTATTTGAAATATTTCTAGATTTTGGCTATGTGCCCACGATGCAGAATTGAAGCGGAAAATTTCCGCTTCATTTCTGCATGTCCTTCCAGTAAAAACGCTTGCGGATTTTACACGCGTCTTTTAAGCGTTTTTGAAGCATTTTGCACATGCGGATTTGCCATGCGTTTTTTTCCACATGCGTAAACGCACAAATAATGGACATGCTGCGGATTTTTCCACACATAAAATCCGCTGCGGGAAATTCCGTAGCATGGGCACAGAACATGCGGATTGTCATTGGGGACCATGGGGCACAGATTACCAAGCGTTTTTAACACGTTTCTGCAGCAGAAATTCCACAGCAAAAACGCTTGAAAAACGCATCGTGGGCACGCAGCCTTTAAGTTACTTTTTATTCATTTGTTATCATTTTTTAGTTTCAATTATGTTTTATGTATTTATTTTTATCTTTTCATTAGCAGTTATTTTTTATCATTTATATTTTTTTAGCATTATTAGTTTATTTTTTGCTATTTATTTTTAACTATTTTATATTTATTTTAACATTTTATTACCTTACATTTTTGGGGGGGTTTTTTTTGTTTCTTGATACTTTTTCTTAATTAAAATTTTTTTTTATTATTTTTTTATTTTTTAGTTTCAATGTTTTTATTTTTATTGATTTCTTAATTTATTATTTTATGAACAGACTTTTAATCAACAGACGATCTATTTTTACATAGTGATTTTTACTCGTCCTAAATCAGCCAGTGTAAAAGTGCCTTACCATACTTTTCCAAGGTCCTCTTCTTTATGACTTTCTGCCCATGTGTCAGTCTTCATTGAATTTCTGGCATTATATTCATGCAACGGGAAAGTCAGGATAGCAAAGGTCAGAATCAAGCTGTAGAGCTTTACAGTAATATGTCATTATCACCTACTGCTCTGCCTTTGTGTCAGTCTTCACTGTAGTTCTTGCTTTTCCTTCATGCACCAGGTAGTTCAGGATGAATAGAACTGTGGAAATCATATGGTATAATAAAAACGAACGTGCTCTGTTAATCAGCTTGATTTTCCCATTTACCCTCCCCTTCCTCTCTCCTACTGCTTTGCCTTAGTGTCAGTCTTCACTGTACTTCTTGCATTTTGTTCATGCCCCAGGAATGGACAGCAACATTAGATTATACTCAAATAGGACACAGTTCGAAACTACACTGCAGAGTTATAGGAGAGAAACATGCAGCAAAATCCTTGTCCTACAGTTCATCCAGCCCCCTCTCTGCATTGGTGTCAGTCTTCACTGCAGGTCTTGCATTTCATTCATGCACTAGGGAGATCAGGATGATATTGCAGATATCACTAAGAGGAGATATATTAGATAAAACTAGAGTTAATTGAATCAATTTGCAAGACCCTAGTCCAGCGGCCACGTCAGTAGTCCATGGCTAACGGAGAGGAACCCTGCGAACCTCCTCCTACCTGCCGGTTCCCAAGACGCCTCTTCTGATTAGTTGGCCCGGTGTGATGTCATGTGTGTCACAACTCAATGATGACATCACACTGGGTGTACGTGGGAGGAGGTTCACAGGTCTCCCATTCCCCAGCCCTGTATTGACGTAGCCGCTGGACCAGGGTCCTGCCAATCAATTCTCTCATCTCTAGGAACAAACTCAACCAGCACTACTGATCTGCCTGTGTCAGTCTTCACTGCACTTCTTGCTTTACGTTCATGCACCAGGTAGATCAGGATGGTATTGCAGACATCACCAAAATAAGATTGTACACCAGAAACAACCTTGCATTATTAACCACTAACCAGCATTACTTCTCAGTCTATCATCCTCTAGTGATCTGCCTGTGTCGGTCTTCACTGTACTTCTTGCTTTAAGTTCATGCACCAGGAAGATCAGGATGGTACTGCCGACATCACTAAGATAACATACATCAGAAACAACCTCGTGTTATTAACCAGCATTACTTCTCAGTCTATCATCCCCTACTGATCTGACTGTGTCGGTCTTCACTGCATTTCTTGCTTTACATTCATGCACCAGGAAGATCAGGATGGTACTGCAGACATCACTAAGATAAGATGCATTATTAACCAGCATTACTTCTACATCCATACTGCTGCGCCTGTGTCAGTCTTAACTGAAGTTCTTGCATTCCATTCATGTACCAGGAAGATCAGCGACATAACTTAGGATACAATTGTAACCTACAGCATTAGAATTATAAGAGGGGAGAGAAATAACAGAATCCTTGTGACTGTGCCGTCTATGGGGCTCTTTGACTTGTTTCCTCCATGTTTATCCGTTGATTAGTTTACGTTCGTCCACGTTCCGTGGCTTTTACGACATTTATATTTTTTACAGGAACTGTTTAGGATCAGAGGATATGTGCAGGAGGGAGCAGTAAATGAGTGCGATTGTCGTCTGCAGCCGCACAGGACCCGACTGTATTCTCTGCTTACCCAGCGCTATTTGCGTTTGATAAAATGTTTCCTCCGATGCTTTTCCAGTCCAATAAGTCTCCATTTATTTTATTAGTCGCACAGACAAAGTAAACGGCTCATGAATCAACAAGCCGCGCGTCCGGTGGTGGGGGGTGGGGGGATCATGATTAAAATGTAAATGTAATTATGTAGAATGGCGCACAATGGAAAGAAAAAGCCGCCGTTATTTCTTGTACGGCCAGAGTGAGATGAATGTAGAAGGACAATTACCCTGCAAGACTACAACCCCCAGCATGCCTTTGGGAAGGAAAGTTTTGCAACAGGTTGAAGTTCACTGATCCCCAGGGTATGGAGACGAGGGGCGGTAACATGGTGAGATATAGGACCACGGGTGCTGCTGGCGAGTGCCTCTAAATGTGCCCAGACGCTGATTCAGCCGACACTGTGGCGTAACTAGAGTCTGATGGGCCCCAATGCAAGATTTGGACCAGGCCCCCCTCCATCCATATATCTATATCCGCCATCCTGTTATATATGTCATCTTGGTATATACAGTGGGTACGGAAAGTATTCAGACCCCTTTAAATTTTTCACTCTTTGTTTCATTGCAGCCATTTGGTAAATTCTAAAAAGCTCATTTTTTTCTCATTAAAGTACACTCTGCACCCCATCTTCACTGAAAAAAACAGAAATGTAGACATTTTTACAAATTTATTAAAAAAGAAAAACTGAAATATCACATGGTCATAAGTATTCAGACCCTTTGCTGAGTATTGAGTAGAAGCCCCCTTTTGAGCCAGTACAGTCATGAGTCTTCTTGGGAATGATGCAACAAGTTTTTCACACCTGGATTTGGGGATCCTCTGCCATTCTTCCTTGCAGATCCTCTCCAGTTCCGTCAGGTGGGATGGTGAATGTTGGTGGACAGCCATTTTCAGGTCTCTCCAGAGATGCTCAGTTGGGTTTAGGTCAGGGTTCTGGCTGGGCCAGTCAAGAATGGTCACATAGTTGTTCTGAGGTCATTCCTTTGTTATTTTAGCTGTGTGCTTAGGGTCATTGTCTTGTTGGAAGGTGAACCTTCGGCCAAGTCTGAGGTCCAGACATTCATGTTTCCTTCAATTGCAACAAGTCGTCCTGTCCCTGCAGCTGAAAAACACCCCCATAGCATGATGCTACCACCATGTTTCACTGTTGGGATTGTATTGGGCAGGTGATGAGCAATGCCTGGTTTTCTCCACACATACCGCTTAGAATTATCACCAAAAAGTTCTATCTTCGTCTCATCAGACCAGAGAATCTTATTTCTCATAGTCTGGGAGTCCTTCATGTGTTTTTAAGCAAACTCTATGCGGGCTTTCATATGTCTTGCACTGAGGAGAGGCTTCCATCTGGCCACTCTGCCATAAAGGCCCGACTGGTGGAGGGCTGCAGTGATAGTTGACTTTGTGGAACTTTCTCCCATCTCCCTACTGCATCTTTGGAGCTCAGCCACAGTGATCTTGGGGTTTGTCTTTACCTCTCTCACCAAGGCTCTTCTCCCACGATTGCTCGGTTTGGCTGGACGGCCAGGTCTAGGAAGACTTCTGGTGGTCCCAAACTTCTTCCATTTAAGGATTATGGAGGCCACTGTGCTCTTAGGAACCTTGAGTAACGCAGAAATTCTTTTGTAACCTTGGCCAGATCTGAGCCTTGGCAAAATTCTGTCTCTGAGCTCCTTGGGCAGTTCCTTTGAGCTCATAATTCTCATTTGGTCTGACATGCACTGTGAGCTGTGAGGTCTTATATAGACAGGTGTGTGCCTTTCCAAATCAAGTCCTATCAGTTTAATTAAACACAGCTGGACTCCAATGAAGGAGTAGAACCATCTCAAGGAGGATCACAAGGAAATGGACAGCATGTTAAACTAGAAGAAGAGGGGATGGGAAGAAAAACGTCAGACACAAACATGCAACCAGAGAACATACTAATGAAAGATATGAAGTGCGACAAAGAAGGTCCAAGACAAGATACTTGGAAGGGAGGTAAGAAAATTTCTAATACAATCCACAGGGAGAAGATTGGAACAAAACAAAATCGTGTAAACTGCGTGCTAGCAAATGCCAGGAGCCTGACAAACAAGATGGATGAACTGGAAGCAGAAATATCTACAGGTAACTATGACATAGTGGGAATAACCGAGACATGGTTAGATGAAAGCTATGACTGGGCAGTTAACTTACAGGGTTACAGTCTGTTTAGAAGGGATCGAAGAAATCGGAAAGGGGGTGGAGTCTGTCTGTATGTAAAGACGAGTCTAAAGCCTACAATACGGGAGGATGTATGGGAGGAAATGAGGAGGTCGAGTCCTTATGGGTGGAGATACATGGGGCAAAAAACAATAATAAAATTATCATAGGAGTCTGTTATAAACCACCAAATATAGCAGAAGCCACGGAAAGTCTATTAATGAGACAAATAGACGAAGTAGCAAAAAATAACGAGGTGATTATTATGGGGGACTTCAACTACCCCGATATAGACTGGGAAACCGAAAGCTGTAGATCTCAGAAAGGAAACAGGTTTCTGTCAATTATCAAAGACAATTATTTGTCACAACTTGTGCAGGAACCAACTAGAGGGACGGCCCTTTTAGACTTAATATTAACTAACAGGCCAGACAGAATAACTGAGGTGCAGGTCGGGGGGCACCTGGGAAATAGTGACCACAACATTATACAATTCCACATGTGCTTCAGTAGGTGCCCAGCAAGGGAGTCACAAAAACACTGAACTTCAGCTAAGAGATGCCCTTCACCTTATAGACTGGGATAGTATCTTTAGTAATAGGAGCACGGAGAGAAAATGGGAAATTTTCAAAACAGTCCTACATAGTCACTGTAGAAGGTACATACCTTATGGGAATAAAAGGGCTAGGAATAGGAGGAAGCCAATGTGGCTAAATAAGGAAGTCAAGAGGGCAATGAAAAACAAAAAAAGGGCTTTCGGTAAACTTAAACAAGAAGGCAGCGAGGAAGCGCTAATATCTTATAGGGAAAAAAACAAAATCTGTAAGAAACAAATAAGAATAGCAAAAGAGGAGACAGAGAGACTAATTGCCAAGGAAAGTAAAACGAATCCCAAACTGTTCTTTAACTATATAAACAGTAAAAGGATTAAAACTGATGGCGTTGGGCCATTGAAAAATAACCTGGGTAAAATCATAGAGGGCGATGAGGGTAAAGCAAACCTACTCAATAGCTTCTTCTCCACTGTTTTCACAAAAGAAAACAATTTATCGGAGGAAATGCAGAGTGATAAAGTAAACCCTCCGCTAAATATCACCCACCTAACCCAGGAGGAAGTTCAGAAACGCCTAAATAATATCAAAATAGACAAGTCACCAGGCCCAGATGACATACACCCCTGGGTACTAAAAGAATTAAGTAATGTGATAGACAGGCCGCTGTATCTTATATTCAAGCACTCTTTATGGACAGGGACTGTCCCACTAGACTGGCGCCAAGCAAATGTGGTACCAATATTCAAAAAGGGGTCTAAAAGTGACCCTGGGAACTATAGACCAGTCAGCTTAACGTCTGCTGTGGGTAAATAGTTTGAAGGATTTCTTAGAGATGCTATTGTAGAATATCTTAATGATAATAACTGTCTAACTCCATATCAACATGGATTCATGAGGGATCGCTCCTGCCAAACAAACCTGATGGCCTTCTACGAGGAGGTGAGCTCACAGCTGGACCGGGGAGAGTCAGTGGATGTTGTATACCTTGACTTCTCCAAAGCGTTTGATACCGTGCCACACAAAAGGTTGGTATATAAAATGAGAATGCTTGGTCTGGGGGATAATGTGTGCAAGTGGGTAAATAGCTGGCTGAGTGATAGAAAGCAGAGGGTGGTTATCAATGGAGTAAGCTCAGGGGGTGTCAGGGTTACTAGCGGGGTGCCTCAAGGGTCTGTCTTGGGCCCTATATTATTTAATATATTTATTAATGATCTAGTGGAAGGGTTGCATAGTAAAATAGCAATATTTGCAGATGATACTAAACTTTGTAAAGTAGTTAATACAGATGAGGACAGGGCACAGCTACAGGAGGATTTGGATAAATTGGGGAGTTGGGCTAAAAAATGGCAAATGGGGTTCAATGCCGATAAATGTAAGGTCATGCACATGGGAAAGAAAAACAGCAGTCACCCATACATATTAAATGGGAAACCGTTGGGGAAATCTGACATGGAGAAGGACCTGGGCGTCTTGGTTAATAGCAAATTAAATTGGAGTGCCCAGTGTCAGGCAGCAGGTGCCAAGGCAAATAGAGTCATGGCATGCATCAGAAGAGGAATAGGGGCATATGATGAGAACATTGTTCTTCCTCTGTATAAAGCGCTGGTAAGGCCGCACTTAGAATATTGTGCACAGTTCTGGGCTCCGGTGCTCAGGAAAGACATATTGGAGCTAGAGAGGGTACAAAGGAGGGCGACTAAGGTAATAAAGGGAATGGAGGGACTAGAATACCCAGAGAGGTTGTCAAAATTAGGCCTATTTACATTGGAAAAGAGAAGGCTTAGGGGAGACCTCATAAACATGTATAAATACATCAGGGGGCAGTACAGAGATCTCTCCCATGACCTGTTTATACGAAGGATGGTGACAAAGACGAGGGGGCACACTATGCGTCTGGAGGAAAGGAGGTTCCTGCACCAGCATAGAAGGGGATTCTTTACGGTCAGAGCCGTGAGACTCTGGAACTCTCTGGGAGAGGAAGTGGTGATGTCCAACTCACTTAAAGAGTTCAAGAGAGGCCTGGACACCTTTCTTGAGAACAATAAAATTACATCTTATGCTTAGTTAATTAATCCAGGGATTTAATCTGACTGCCAGATTGGAGTCGGGAAGTGAATTTTTCCTCAATGATGTAAATTGGCCTATACCGCATGGTATAGGAATAGCGGAATAGCTGCAGTGCACAAGAAATAGGCTGAACTGGATGGACGCTTGTCTTTTTTCGGCCTTATAAACTATGTAACTATGTGACTTAAATATGAGTGTCTGAGCAAAGGGTCTGGATATTTATGACCATGTAAAATTTCAGTTTTTCTTTTTTAATAAATTTGCAAAAATTTCTACATTTCTGTTTTTTTCAGTCAAGATGGGGTGCAGAGTGTACTTTAATGAGAAACAAAAAATGAATTTTTTAGAATTTACCAAATGGCTGCAATGAAACAGAGTGAAAAATTTAAAGGGGTCTGAATACTTTCCGTACCCACTGTATATATATATGTCCTCCATCCTGGTATATGCTCCTTATCCTGTGCCCCATCCTGGTATATATTTCCCCCATCTTGGTATATGTCCCCTGTTCAGGCGCTCTTCTTTAATGTATAGAAAAAAAGAAACCATTATACTTACCAAAGGCAAACATAGAAGTCATAGGGACCCATAGTATAATGCACTCCCCATAGTCCTCCATATAGTATAATGCAAATACAATGAAAAAAATAGGAGTTTTACGGGTTCATTCAATAAATATATAAACTTTATTAGTTACATGATATGCATTAAAATATACACAGATATAGCAACGGATGGCATGTGCAGGAAGACAGAGATATAAATAGCAGCAAGGGCACAGGTCAACCAAACCTTATAGAAAATGTTAGAAAAGGTAACCAGACATGGGGGGGGGATCTAAATCTCAACGATTGCTTAAGGATTGCCCAATGCCCCATCATAGTATAATGCACTCCCCATAGTCATCCATATAGTATAATGCACAGCCCATAGTCATCCATATAGTATAATGCACATGCCATAGTCATATATGTAATACAATGCAAATCCCATAGTCATCCATGTAGTATAATGCACAGCCCATAGTCATCCATGTAGTATAATGCACAGCCCATAGTCATATATGTACTGTAATGCACAACCCATAGTCATCAATGTAGTATAAGGCACAACCCATGGTCATCTGTGTAGTATAATGCACAGCCCATAGTCCTCCATGTAGTATAATGCACAGTCCATAATCATCCTTGCAGAATAATGCACAGCCCATAGTCATATATGTAATGTAATGCACAACCCATAGTCATCCACGTAGTATAATGCACAGCCCATAGTCATCCATGTAGTATAATGTACAGCCCATGGTCATCCATGTAGTATAATGCACAGCCCATGGTCATCCATGTAGTGTAATGCACAGCCCATGGTCATCCATGTAGTATAATGCACAGCCCATAGCCATCCATGTAGTATAATGCACAGCCCATAGTCCTCCATGTAGTATATAATGCACAGCCCGTAGTCATCCACGTAGTATAATGCACAGCCCATGGTCATCCATGTAATATAATGCACAGCCCATAGTAATCCATATAATATAATGCACAGCCCATAGTCATCCATATAATATAATGCACAGCCCATGGTCTTGCATGTTGTATAATGCACAGCCCATAGTCATCCGTGTAGTATAATGCACAGCCCGTAGTCATCCATAAAGTATAATGCACAGCCCATAGTCCTCCATGTAGTATAATGCACAGCCCATAGTCATCCATAAAGTATAATGCACAGCCCATAGTCATCCATGTAGTATAATGCACAGCCCATAGTCCTCCATGTAGTATAATGCACAGCCCATAGTCCTCCATGTAGTATAATGCACAGCCCATAGTCCTCCATGTAGTATAATGCACAGCCCATAGTCATCCATGTAGTATAATGCACAGCCCATAGACCTCCATGTAGTATAATGCACAGCCCATAGTCATCCATGTAGTATAATGCACAGCCCATAGTCCTCCATGTAGTATAATGCACAGCCCATAGTCCTCCATGTAGTATAATGCACAGCCCATGGTCATGCATGTTGTATAATGCACAGCCCATAGTCCTCCATATAGTATAATGCACAGCCCATGGTCATGCATGTTGTATAATGCACAGCCCATAGTCCTCCATGTAGTATAATGCACAGCCCATAGTCATCCATAAAGTATAATGCACAGCCCATAGTCCTCCATGTAGTATAATGCACAGCCCATAGTCCTCCATATAGTATAATGCACAGTCCATAGTCCTCCATATAGTATAATGCACAGTCCATAGTCCTCCATGTAGTATAATGCACAGCCCATAGTCCTCCATGTAGTATAATGCACAGCCCATAGTCATCCATAAAGTATAATGCACAGCCCGTAGTCCTCCATGTAGTATAATGCACAGCCCATAGTCCTCCATGTAGTATAATGCACAGCCCATAGTCCTCCATGTAGTATAATGCACAGCCCATAGTCATCCATGTAGTATAATGCACAGCCCATAGTCCTCCATGTAGTATAATGCACAGCCCACAGTCCTCCATGTAGTATAATGCGCAGTGTATATGTAGCACCCTGAGGATTCGGCTGCTACAGGGGTATTGCACCTCAAGCCAGAGGTGTGATATTCCACTCCCGGGTAAGGATGGAGTGTGGAACTGAGCTCAGTTAGCTGCATACACTACATACATCCCATTTCCGAGGGACAGACCGATGGTACTCCCACCAGTTAATGTGCAGGTACGACAGTGTCTGTCCCTGGCTGGAGTGGGAGGGGGGTGGAATATCCCAGTAGTGTAGGGGCAGATAGGGGGAGTAGTCTGGGTAATGCTAGGAGCTCATTGGGTGCTGGTCACCTGAGCTCACACATAGAGGGAGTATATAAGGTGGGAACCATCTTAGATCAGGGTCAGTCTTCTGTAGAGGGTCGGTCAGTCTTCTGTAGAGGGTTAGTCAGTCCTGAGAGAGGTCCAGGAGCGCCTGCAGAGAGAAGAGAGAGAGGAGAAGAGAAGGACCCAGAGGGGGAGAAGAAGGAACCCCAAGAACCCAGAATTAGACCAGAAGGGTGAAGGGTTGGCACGCAAGGGAACCGGATCCCAAATTAGTGGAGGAGAGAAACAACCCTCAGCTAAGAACCGGAGGCTGCGACATTACATGTGGAGCAGCCCCTCACCAAGTCCACTAAGAAGGCACACCAGGTATAGGGTCAGGGAACCCCGAAGAGGTGCACCCAATAGGAGACCCGAGGGAGCCGGACATAAGTGGACCCCTGGTGGGAACGGCCAGTAGAGAGGACAGTCAGAAAGGGAGCTCAGGACCACGCTCCAGAATTGCTTGGGGGTTGGCCGAGTCCAGGACCTGGTGGACGCAGCACGGCTCGGGCGGTCACTCAAGGCCAGAGTGACCAACAGAACAGCAGTAAGTAAAAACCCTGAACTGCACAGCCCGACTCTGAGTCTTCTTACCATCCACACTGCACCACCACTACCACCATCCTCTACACCTGACCCCCTGAGGCTATACCCCTCCCGTTGGGGGTTATACTATCACAGCTGCACACATACCACCAGCCTCAGCGGACCCTGCTGCAGCGGCGGCCTTTTGACCGCAAATCAACGGGTGGCGTAGTCGACACAAAGAACAACTAATAACATCTGTAAAGACTGCCACACACTGAGCTTGACACCCTGGGCACGGACCGGGTCACCGCCACTCGGAGACTACAACCCCCATCTGATCCGGCTCCGGGTATCCCCCAAACAACACTGGCCCAGGGGGCGCGTCATATAGGCATCCATAAAGTATAATGCACAGCCCATAGTCATCCATGTAGTATAATGCACAGCCCATAGACCTCCATGTAGTATAATGCACAGCCCATAGTCATCCATGTAGTATAATGCACAGCCCATAGTCCTCCATGTAGTATAATGCACAGCCCATAGTCCTCCATGTAGTATAATGCACAGCCCATGGTCATGCATGTTGTATAATGCACAGCCCATAGTCCTCCATATAGTATAATGCACAGCCCATGGTCATGCATGTTGTATAATGCACAGCCCATAGTCCTCCATGTAGTATAATGCACAGCCCATAGTCATCCATAAAGTATAATGCACAGCCCATAGTCCTCCATGTAGTATAATGCACAGCCCATAGTCCTCCATATAGTATAATGCACAGTCCATAGTCCTCCATGTAGTATAATGCACAGCCCATAGTCATCCATAAAGTATAATGCACAGCCCATAGTCATCCATGTAGTATAATGCACAGCCCATAGTCATCCATAAAGTATAATGCACAGCCCATAGTCCTCTATATATTATAATGCACAGCCCATAGTCATCCATAAAGTATAATGCACAGCCCATAGTCATCCATGTAGTATAATGCACAGCCCATAGTCCTCCATGTAGTATAATGCACAGCCCATAGTCATCCATAAAGTATAATGCACAGCCCATAGTCCTCCATATATTATAATGCACAGCCCATAGTCATCCATAAAGTATAATGCACAGCCCATAGTCATCCATGTAGTATAATGCACAGCCCATAGTCATCCATGTAGTATAATGCACAGTCCATAGTCCTCCATATAGTATAATGCACAGTCCATAGTCCTCCATGTAGTATAATGCACAGCCCATAGTCCTCCATGTAGTATAATGCACAGCCCATGGTCATACATGTAGTATAATGCACAGCCCATGGTCATACATGTAGTATAATGCAAAGCCCATGATCATCCATAAAGTATAATGCACAGCCCATAGTCATCCATGTAGTAGTATGGCCCCGGGCACCATGTACTCACTGATTATAAAAAAATACAATACACTTCTGCTGAATGTGCGTCCGAGGACGCACATCCAGCTGAAGGAGGGGCTGGCGTTGGCGAGCCCCTCACCCGCCGGGCCCGGTTGCAGTGGCGACCTCTGAGACCATGGTCGTTACACCCCTACTGCTCATCCACATGCACACTGGGCCCAACCGATCATCCATGTGTCATAAAAAGGGAGAAGAGGGTCTTTCAGCACAACTTTTGGGACATCGGACAAACATTCAACACAGGCCGAATTCAGATGCCCATTTTTTTTCTTGTAAGGGTATGTTCACACATTACGTTTTTGCTGCGTATACTTTGCACGTTTTTGTCGCGTTTGAATAAATGAAAAGGGCTGGAAAAAAAAACCTGAAAGAATTGACGTGGTGCGACTTGGCAACAATGCAGCAAAGCTCAAAATACGTGGCATAAATAACTATGTACAGTGTGAACATACCCTAAGAGAGTTTTTTATTTTATCAATGTGCCATATCAGATTTTTCTCCGTGAATCCGTTTTTCTCGTATGTAAAAATAAAAAATTTCCAAAATGTCTCCAAACCATCAGACAATAAAAAATGGACACCACTTAGATGGTACACGGGTGGCGTCTGTGTGCTGCCTGTTTTTATCTCATGGACCCATAGACTTGATTGGTGAGATTGTCCCATGATTTAGGTCAGAAACTGGCATGCCTCCAGCTTTTTATTTTTTTTGCAGACACTGTAAAAAACACGAACATTTGAAAATGGCCGTAGCCTATAATAATAATAATTTTTATTTTTATAGCACCAACATATTCCGCAGCACTTTACAATTTTAGGGGGGACTTATACAAACAATACAGAATAAGCATATCTCATATCGAAAGGAGTGAGGGCCCTGCTCGCGAGCTTACAGTCTATGAGGAAATCGGGGAGACACAAAAGGTAAAATGAACATACATTGTATAATGCAGCCCTGATATACTAAATAGGATAAATAATAATACATGGACTGGTCGCCTGCCAGTATGTGTATAGTCCTGACAGAGGCTATTATGTGCATGGTTGGTATGAACCTGAAATTGAAGAAGATTTTAATATGGGGGAAAACTGGGACGGACAGATAGTGTGTTTAGACGATACGCCAGTCTAAAGAAATGGGTTTTTAGGGTCCGCTTGAAACTGTGGGTATTGGGAATTAATCGAACTGCCCTGGGTAGTGCATTCCAAAGAATTGGCGCAGCACACAAGAAATCTTGGAGACGGGAGTGGGAGGTTCAGATTATGGAGGATTTTAGTTTTAAGTCACTGGCAGAACGGAGGGCACATGTAGGGTGGTAGACTGAGACAAGGGAGGAGATGTAGGAGGGTACTGAAGCATGGAACGCTTTGTGGGTAAGCGTGATAAGTTTAAATTGAACTCTATATTGGATGGGCAACCAATGCAATGACTGGCACAGGGAAGAGGCATCGGTGTAGCGGTTGGCGAGAAATATGATCCTGGCTGCTGCGTTAAGGACGGATTGGAGAGGGGAGAGTTTAGTAAGAGGGAGCCCGATAAGTAAAGAGTTGCAATAGTCGAGGCGAGAATGAATAAGAGCTACAGTAAGAGTTTTTGCCGAGTCAAAGGTGAGAAAAGTCTTGATTCTTGAGATGCTTTTGAGGTGTAGATTGTAACAGGTCTGGGAGGCGGAACCTCTGAGCAACTATACAAGGGGGCGGTCCTTGTAAGGAAGCGGGTGGCTCCCAGGGAAGATGGGCAGGTAGTCACCGCAAGTGACAGGGACAGTCTCTGGGTAGAAGGGCAGGTAGTCACGGCAAGTGACAGGGACAGTCTCTGGGTAGACTAGCAGACAGGTAGCAGGTGGACGCTCCCAGGTGAGCGGGCAAGAGTCTCTGGACGGGCAGGTGGTCACCGCAAGTGACGGCAGAGCCTCCAGGTAGGCTAGCAGGCAGGTAGCAGGTGAGCGCTCCCAGGTGAGCGGGCAAGAGTCTCTGGACAGGCAGGTGGTCACGGCAAGTGACGGCAGAGCCTCCAGGTAGGCTAGCAGGCAGGTAGCAGGTGGGCGCTCCCAGGTGAGCGGGCAAGAGTCTCTGGACTGGCAGGTGGTCACGGCAAGTGACGACAGAGCCTCCAGGTAGACTAGCAGGCAGGTAGCAGGTGAGCGCTCCCAGGTGAGCAGGCAAGAGTCTCTGGACAGGCAGGTGGTCACGGCAAGTGACGGCAGAGCCTCCAGGTAGGCTAGCAGGCAGGTAGCAGGTGAGCGCTCCCAGGTGAGCGGGCAAGAGTCTCTGGACAGGCAGGTGGTCACGGCAAGTGACGGCAGAACCTCCAGGTAGACTAGCAGGCAGGTAGCAGGTGAGCGCTCCCAGGTGAGCGGGCAAGAGTCTCTGGACAGGCAGGTGGTCACGGCAAGTGACGGCAGAGCCTCCAGGTAGGCTAGCAGGCAGGTAGCAGGTGGGCGCTCCCAGGTGAGCGGGCAAGAGTCTCTGGACTGGCAGGTGGTCACGGCAAGTGACGACAGAGCCTCCAGGTAGACTAGCAGGCAGGTAGCAGGTGAGCGCTCCCAGGTGAGCAGGCAAGAGTCTCTGGACAGGCAGGTGGTCACGGCAAGTGACGGCAGAGCCTCCAGGTAGGCTAGCAGGCAGGTAGCAGGTGAGCGCTCCCAGGTGAGCGGGCAAGAGTCTCTGGACAGGCAGGTGGTCACGGCAAGTGACGGCAGAACCTCCAGGTAGACTAGCAGGCAGGTAGCAGGTGAGCGCTCCCAGGTGAGCGGGCAAGAGTCTCTGGACAGGCAGGTGGTCACAGCAAGTGACGGCAGAGCCTCCAGGTAGGCTAGCAGGCAGGTAGCAGGTGAGCGCTCCCAGGTGAACGGGCAAGAGTCTCTGGACTGGCAGGTGGTCATGGCAAGTGACGACAGAGCCTCCAGGTAGGCTAGCAGGCAGGTAGCAGGAGAGCGCTCCCAGGTGAGCGGGCAGGCTGGTCCATAGACAGACTGACAGGTGTCGGAAGGCAGACCGTCGGACCGCAGGCTTGCAAGCAGGTAAGCGGATATCAGGCAGGTATCAAGCAGGAATCTGGCAGGTGACTGGCAGGTAACAGGCAGGAATCTGGCAGGTGACTGGCAGGTAACAAGCAGGAATCTGGCAGGTGACTGGCAGGTAACTGGTAACGGGACCTGAGGGCTGAAGCAGAGTGAAGGCTTTGCAACAACATTGCTCGGGCACCTCCATTTTGGAGGAGGTGCCTTATATATGGCGAGATCCTCCGGCCATTGGCCGGGGACTCCTTAGGACGGCGCGCGCGGCCCATTTAAGAGAGGGGGAGCGCGCGCGCGTGTGCCCTAAGCACAGTGGCCGGGAAGGAGCGTGCGCTGCCAGCAGAGCGGGAGGCAGGGACGCCGACGCTACAGTACCCCCCCCCCCTTTAGGCCCCCCCTTTTTTAGGCCAGACAGAAATTTACCAAAGATGAGAGGGGCATGGATGTTCTCCCGGGGCTCCCACGTTCTCTCCTCAGGACCAAACCCCTTCCAATCTACTAGAAAAAAGGTCTTTCCTCTTACCCTTTTGGTGGCCAGAATGTTCTCTACCTCAAACTCGTTTTCAGCGGAAACCGGAGCAGGAGGCGTACCTGTAGACTTGGAAAAAGAGTTAAGTACCACGGGTTTGAGGAGAGATACATGGAAGGAATTAGAGATCTGCAAGTTGGCCGGGAATTTCAATTTATAGGCCACCGGGTTGATCTGTTTGATAACCTCCAGTGGGCCGATGAACCGAGGCCCTAACTTGTAGGAAGGAACCTTGAGCCGGACATATTTGGACGAGAGCCAGACTTTATCTCCAGGACGGAATTGTGGAGGATCCAGGCGTTTTTTGTCAGCGTGTTTTTTCATCCGCTCGGACGACTGAAGGAGTGCGGATCGGGTACTCTCCCAAATGGAGGAAAATTTGCTAACGAGAGATTCAGCAGCCGGATTGTCCACCGAGGTGGAGACGGGAAATGGGATCCGAGGATGCTGACCGAAGACTGCAAAAAGCGGGGATTTGGAGGAAGATTCGCTCTCGTGATTATTGTAAGACAATTCGGCCCATGGCAGGAGATCCACCCAGTCTGAATGGTGGGCATTAACGAAGTGCCGGAGGTAACTGGTCAGGATCTGATTGATCCGCTCCACTTGACCATTGGACTGTGGGTGGTATGCGGAGGAGAAGTCCAGGGTGACGTCTAGCAGCTTACATGTGGCTCTCCAGAAGCGTGAGGTGAACTGAACCCCACGATCCGACACGATGTGGAGGGGCAGGCCATGAAGATGGAAGATGTGGCGGATAAAGTCTTTAGCCAGCTCGGGTGCAGACGGGAGGCCTGGCAGGGGAATGAAATGAGCCATTTGGGAAAAGCGGTCAGCGACCACCCAAATGACCGTACAACCGGCATAGACAGGGAGATCTGTTATGAAGTCCATAGCTATATGCTGCCAGGGAGCAGCAGGTACTGGAAGAGGAAGGAGGCGACCGGCTGGCAGGTGTCTCGGAACCTTGTTGCGGGCGCAGGACACATAGGCAGAAACAAAGTCTATTACGTCCTTGTGCAGGGTAGGCCACCAGTAGTGCCGGGTGATAAGCTGGAGGGTCTTTTTCTGACCGGCGTGGCCAGCTAGCTTAGACGAGTGACCCCAGTGTAGGATCTTCTCCCGATCAGGTACCGTTACGAACGTCTTACCGGGAGAGAGACGATTTAGACTCACGGGGGCCACCTGCATTACTCTGGCGGGATCGATGATGTGTTTAGGTTCCTCCTCAAGATCAGACACCAGAAAGGATCGGGACAAGGCGTCAGCTTTGATGTTTTTGTCAGCCGGGCGAAAATGAAGAACAAAATCAAAGCGAGCAAAAAACAAAGACCACCGGGCTTGGCGCGGGTTAAGTCTCTGGGCACTCTGGAGGTAAGCCAAGTTCTTGTGTTCCGTGTAAATTATTACCGGGTGAAGAGCCCCCTCGAGCAAGTAACGCCACTCCTCCAATGCCAGCTTAATGGCCAATAACTCTCGGTCTCCTATAGAATAGTTGCGCTCAGAAGAGGAGAAGAGTTTGGAGAAGAAGCCGCAAGTTACCATTCTCCCGGAAGACGATTTTTGGGTAAGTACCGCTCCGGCTCCAGAGGAGGAGGCGTCAACTTCCAGGAAGAATTGCTTGTTGCCGTCCGGGCGATGCAGCACCGGGGCGGAAGAGAAAGCCTGTTTTAAGGAAAGAAAGGCTTCCTCTGCTTCGGGCGGCCATTCTCTGGGATTAGTGCCCTTACGGGTGAGCGCAGAGATTGGGGCAGTTCGGGAAGAGAAGTGCGGTATGAAGAGGCGGTAGTAGTTGGCGAAGCCCAGGAACCGCTGAATAGCCTTCAACCCCTCTGGTCGAGGCCACTTCTCGATGGCAGACAGTTTCTCAGGATCCATTCGTAGGCCGGTCTGAGAAATTATGTAGCCCAAAAATGGAAGCGAGGTCTGCTCAAAGAGGCACTTCTCATATTTAGCGTAGAGGTGGTTCTGCCTGAGCCTGAGCAGAACCTGACGAACATCCCTCCGGTGAGTCTGGAGATCCGGAGAGAAGACCAAGATGTCGTCCAGGTACACAACTACGCAGGAGTAGAGAAGGTCCCGGAAGATGTCATTGACCAACTCTTGAAAGACGGCGGGAGCGTTACAGAGACCAAAGGGCATTACCAGATATTCATAGTGGCCGTCCCGGGTGTTGAATGCCGTCTTCCATTCATCCCCCTGACGGATACGGACCAGGTTATAGGCCCCACGGAGGTCCAGCTTGGTGAAGATTCTAGCCCCCCTCAGACGGTCAAACAATTCCGGAATGAGCGGAAGGGGGTATTTATTCTTCACCGTGATCTGGTTAAGGCCTCTATAGTCCATACAGGGACGGAGTGAGCCGTCCTTCTTTTTAACGAAGAAGAAGCCTGCTCCCGCCGGGGAGGTAGATTTCCGGATAAATCCCCGGGCCAGATTCTCCTCAATATATTCAGACATAGACCGGGTCTCAGCAGCGGACAACGGGTAAATACGCCCACGGGGAGGAGTAGTGCAGGGTAACAGGTCGATTGGGCAGTCGTATGGTCTATGAGGGGGTAATGTCTCTGCCTCCTTTTTATTAAAGACGTCCGCATAAGACCAATAAGGAATCGGAAGTCCAGGTAGATTAGCTGGGGTAGGAGAAGGACGGACAGGATGGACGGGAACTAAACAAGTCTTATGGCAGTCCTGTCCCCAGCGAAGGACTTCTCCGGTCTGCCAATAAAGCACGGGTGCATGTCTCTGAAGCCAAGGTAGGCCTAGCAAGAGGGCGTGAGAGAGTCCAGGCAGATCATGAAAGAAGATGCTCTCAGAGTGCAGCATTCCCACCTGCAGAGTAATGGATTCGGTGATGAGTTGGATGGGATGTGGTAAGAGGCCCCCATCCACGGCAGCGACAGATAAGGGTACAGCCAGAGGTTTGGTGGGAATGCGGTATTTTTCTACCAGGGACTGAGAAATGAGATTCCCGGCAGCTCCAGAGTCAAGTTGGGCTAGTTCAAAATAACGGTTCTCCCCGCAGATGATAGAGACCGACAGCAGCAGAGATGGAGAGGGTTTATTCTTGTCTAGGACGACCTCTCTGAGTGATCCTAGACCCAGGCGTTTCCCGACCTCTCCGGGCAAGTACGGATCCGGTGGTCCTTACTGCCACAGTAGAAGCAGCTCCCCTCAGCTTGAAGTAACTCTAGACGGGTTTTGACCATCTTGGTCTGGTCGACCTGCATAGGTCCGGGTGAGTGCGCCTGGGGAGTAGCGGGAGAAGAGACGGGTTTCTGAAAGGTAGGAGCTAGACGTGGAAACCTCCTCTCACGGGTGACCTCTTTGGCGCGCTCCTGGAACCGGATGTCAATCCGGGTGGCAAGAGTTATTAAGTCGTCGAGAGTGGTAGGAATGTCCCGACCGGCGAGTTCATCTTTAATACGGCCGGACAGACCCTCCCAAAAGACAGACACCAGGGCGTCGTTATCCCAGGCCAGCTCCGAAGCCAGGGTATGGAACCGTATGGCATATTGGCCCACGGTGAGATTTCTTTGATGAAGGCGTAGCAGAGATGATGCGGATGAGGTCTTCCGTCCGGGTTCGTCAAAGACTTTCCGGAAAGCCGTGAGAAAGGCTGGCAGGTTGGACACCAGGGGGTCTCCTCTCTCCCATAGAGGATTTTGCCAAGCCAGTGCCTCCCCCGTGAGATGGGACATAATGAAGGCTACTTTGGCCCGGTCAGAGATAAACTGGTGGGACAGGAGTTCAAAGTGCAGGGTGCACTGGTTTATGAAGCCCCGGGCTTGAGCGGGATCGCCTCCGAAGCGAGGAGGTGCAGAAAGCCGGGGTCCGGGGCAGGATACCATGGTATTGGTGAGCAGCGGCACTGCCGGGTTGCGAGTCATGGCACTAGCGGTGGTTGCTGGTGGAGCAGTCAGAGTGTCCAGGCGAGAGTTAACTCCACGCAGGTGACTCAGGATGGACTCCTGTTGGGACATCTGACGGGAAAGTTCATGACATAGGTCCGAGAGCGAGGGAGCTTGGGTGCCACCGGGTTCCATGGCCCGAGCAAATTGTAACGGATCTGGGAGGCGGAACCTCTGAGCAACTATACAAGGGGGCGGTCCTTGTAAGGAAGCGGGTGGCTCCCAGGGAAGACGGGCAGGTAGTCACCGCAAGTGACAGGGACAGTCTCTGGGTAGAAGGGCAGGTAGTCACGGCAAGTGACAGGGACAGTCTCTGGGTAGACTAGCAGACAGGTAGCAGGTGGACGCTCCTAGGTGAGCGGGCAAGAGTCTCTGGACGGGCAGGTGGTCACGGCAAGTGACGGCAGAGCCTCCAGGTAGGCTAGCAGGCAGGTAGCAGGTGAGCGCTCCCAGGTGAGCGGGCAAGAGTCTCTGGACAGGCAGGTGGTCACGGCAAGTGACGGCAGAGCCTCCAGGTAGGCTAGCAGGCAGGTAGCAGGTGAGCGCTCCCAGGTGAGCGGGCAAGAGTCTCTGGACAGGCAGGTGGTCACAGCAAGTGACGGCAGAGCCTCCAGGTAGACTAGCAGGTAGGTAGCCGGTGAGCGCTCCCAGGTGAGCGGGCAAGAGTCTCTGGACTGGCAGGTGGTCATGGCAAGTGACGACAGAGCCTCCAGGTAGGCTAGCAGGCAGGTAGCAGGTGAGCGCTCCCAGGTGAGCGGGCAGGCTGGTCCATAGACAGACTGACAGGTGTCGGAAGGCAGACCGTCGGACCGCAGGCTTGCAAGCAGGTAAGCGGATATCAGGCAGGTATCAAGCAGGAATCTGGCAGGTGACTGGCAGGTAACAGGCAGGAATCTGGCAGGTGACTGGCAGATAACAAGCAGGAATCTGGCAGGTGACTGGCAGGTAACTGGTAACGGGACCTGAGGGCTGAAGCAGAGTGAAGGCTTTGCAACAACATTGCTCGGGCACCTCCATTTTGGAGGAGGTGCCTTATATATGGAGAGATCCTTCGGCCATTGGCCGGGGACTCCTTAGGACGGCGCTCGCGGCCCCTTTAAGAGAGGGGGAGCGCGCGCGCGCCCTAAGCACAGTGGCCGGGAATGAGCGTGCGCTGCCAGCAGAGCGGGAGGAAGACGCCGGGCTCGGAGCGGAGAGGTGAGGGGAACAGCGTCCCTGCCTAGCAGGAGGCAGGGACGCCGACGCTACATAGATGACATGAGCGAGCGAGTGATTTTATGTGAGGAGTGAAGGAAAGATCTGAATCAAAAATTATACCAAGACAGCGGGCTTGTTGCTGGGGAGTAATGGTTGAGCCACAAACGGAAATGGCAATATCGGGCACAGGTAGTTTAGTGGAGGGAGGAAACACAAGTAGTTTAGCTTTTAACAGATTCAGTTTTAGGCAGAGGGAGGACATAATGTTAGACACAGCAGAGAGACAATCACTGGTCTTTTGTAGTAATGCAGGGGTGATGTCCGGAGCAGAGGTGTATAATTGGGTGTCATCAGCATAGAGATGGTACTGAAAACCGAATCTGCTGATTGTTTGTCCCATAGGAGTGGTGTATAAGGAGAAAAGAAGGGGGCCTAGGACTGATCCTTGAGGAACCCCGACAGTAAGGGGAAGGAGAGAGGAGGAGGAGCCGGCGAAAGACACAGAGAAGGAGCGGTCAGAGAGATAGCAGGAGAACCAGGAGAGAACAGTGTCCTTGAGGCCAATAGTGCGGAGCATAGTGAGGAGGAGCTGGTGATCCACAGTGTCGAATGCTGCAGAGAGATCCAGGAGAATCAGCAGGGAGCAGGGACCATTAGATTTAGCTGTTAGTAGATCATTAGAGACTTTAGTGAGGGCAGTTTCAGTAGAATGTAAAGAGCGGAAACCAGATTGTAAAGGGTCAAGAAGAGAGTTGCCTGAGAGATAGCGGATCAGACGGGAATGGACCAGTCGTTCCAGGAGTTTAGAGATAAAGGGAAGATTGGAAACAGGTCTGTAGTTGGCCGTGCAGTTCTGGTCAAGAGATGTTTTTTTTAAGTAATGGATGTATGCTGGCGTGTTTAAAAGAAGAGGGAAAGATACCAGATGAGAGGGAGAGGTTGAAAATTTTAGTTAGGTGAGTGGTGACAGCTGGAGAAAGGGACTGAAGGAGATGTGAGGGAATAGGGTCACTGGTGCAGGTGGTAGGGCGAGAAGATGCAAGGAGCCTGATCACTTCATCTTCCGTGACTGGTTCGAAGTCGGAAAGTGAGCAAGATACAATGTGGGGGGGGGGGGGGGGGGAGCATGCATAACATTTGGGGATTGGGTGAAAATTTCCTGTCGGATATAGTCAATTTGTTCTTTGAAATAATTGGCCAGATCGTCAGCGCTGAGGTCGGTGGTCGGGACCTGTGCTGTTTGATTGAGGAGAGAATGAAACGTGTCAAAGAGTCGTTTAGGATTATTGGAAAGTGAGATTATGAGGTTGTTAAAGTAGGTTTGTTTTGAGATGTGAAAGGTAGAGTTATATGTTTTCAGCATAATAAGTACGTGTTTTTTTCTTGACAAGCACAGGTAAATCGTCTTTGTGAAAAATGGACGTCTGAATGAGATCTAACATATATGGTCAGACTAAGGAGAAAAAAAAATAGAAAACGCCCCATCCAGTCTTCTAATCATGGGAGAGCAAAAAGATGACCCCTAAAAAAGTGAAAGCCTCCATATTTCAGAATATCTCTAAATGGCACCATAGAGATATTCAATGCTGTCATATTGTTTAAGATGAAGATAGTTCAATAATTGACCGCAGCAATGAACAGGTACCGTACAATGTGTACAGGTACAGTGCAGGGTCTAATGGTGTTTCAGTCTTGGAGCGCCATCTAGTGTTTGCTATTGGCAGTACAATCATAAAAATAAAAAAAATTTGCATGTGTAGTCTGACCCTACACAGGACTATTACAAGGAACTAAACAAGTTGGTATCTTGTCTGCTGATGAATCCATAAGAGCCAATGACCTGATACCAGAGAGTTCAAATGGGACAGTTTCCATCCAAAACACATAAAAAAACTCTATTGTCTACAGCCAAGCCATCAGACACAATCGGATATGTTCCAACCCTATGGATAGAGACAAACACCTTGATGGCCTCAGAAACACCTTTATGAATCAGGGCTACCATCCAAGTGTAACGACCGGAACGCCAGTCGAATGTGAATGAGGGATACGGAGCTGCTATGAATGAGTCCGACCTCGTATAGTGGCAAATAACTTTCTTTATACTGGTCACACAAATGACAGGGTTAAACGATTCTACAAAATATGGGCCACAACAGCCACTAACACAAATTACAAGTTATGCAGCCCGAGAGAGCCCAAGTGCCAATCTCGCGGGAATGAGCCAAACTACCCCTGTGCTATGCCGCTCCCAGCCTTATTCAGTACAGGGCCTACCCAGGATGTTACCGCGGACGTGGCACATGGTCCTCCCAGGAATATAACCTTACACCCCTCTCCCACACTAATACAATGGGATCTGAGTACCCTTGTTTTCCCCTTAGAAAACACCCATATATATATATATATATATATATATATATATTTAGCCAACACGTTACCTATACAGTGTACAGTTTCTTTTCTTACAAGAGCAAAGAGAAATCTCTCAGACTTAATACATATACAAACAGTTAACAAACTAAACCTTTTATTAGACCCTTATCTCTGGCCACAGGGTTTGATCAGCTTCTCCTTCTCACTAGTGATGGGCGAGCACTAAAATGCTCGGGTGCTTGTTTCTCAGGTCGAGCACATTGGAATACTCGGGTGCTCGACCCGAGTAACGAGCCCAATGTAAGTCTATGGGAAACTCGAGCATTTTTCAGGCGGCTCCCCCCGGCAGTCTGCAGAGGGTCTAAAAATTGCCCAAATTGATGGTAACAGTGCTCAAATGACATGGGAACAGCATGGGGAAGACCCCTGGAAGCATTTCTGACTCCCAGGTCACTGCTGTCAACAACGTTGTCAGAGGTATTACGTCACTTTTACGGACTCACAATAAAACATACAAGAATGAAACCAAAATGGATTTTCCTGGGAAATATGTTAAGGAACATCCTTTCCATGACATGTACAATGTATATAAAGCAAAATAAATAACCAAAAACAAAAATACTCCTCCACACCTTGGGCTATGTTCACACGTAGCGTTTTTGATGCGTTTTTGCACTTTTGCATTGCTTTCAACCAAGACAAATGCATTCACCAGGAAATTTCATTTTAACATTTTACAACCTTATCTGGCCATGTGGTGTATAACACATCATCAGACACATGCATACAGTGCTGAAAAGTTATGGGAACAGCATGGGGAAGACCTCTGGAAGCATCTCTGACTCCCAGGTCACTGCCTAAAAGTGTGCCCATCATAAGTGATCCTTGGCGCATGCGAAGATGCCTCCCTCCATGAACCTGTCATTGCAGACTTGCAACAATCACCGTCCACGTCCTTGTCCCACTGCAGCGTTCAATTGTCCCTACCCCATTCCTTGGAATGCAAGCGCAAGTATGCAGCCAGCCATCCACCCACCCACAGGCTGCAATACTATACTGCCAAATTTTTGACAGCTGCTTGCACTTGAAATGTGGTCTTTTAGGCTCTTGGAGGCGGAAGCTTTTCACAACCTCATGCCGGCGGCAGCCGGGTGTCCATACTCGATCCCCAGCCGCCACTATATTTCCCGGTATCGCCTCCGCCTTCCACAAGCACGGGTCCCACAACATTACCCGTGCCCTCCCCAGTGCCTTTACTGGGAAGGACCACCTAACCACAAACACGTGGACAGGTGAATGTGGCCAGGGACGGTACGGAGCCAGTCCACAACTTTTTTTGCTGACAGTTGTATTTAGCTCGGTGAAAGGACTGGCATAGAGGGAAACCCTATCTAGCCTGCGTGTTATTTCTCACAGGAATTCCTGTAATGCAGCTTGTTGCAGAAGCAATGGCAGCCCGTCCAACATCAACTCGCCCTTGTCGGTGGTGCTTTGACACACACACACACACACACACATCTTTCTTTGCGCATTTAATTTCTTGAATACAGAGTTGGACAATGGCCTGATCTGTAATGCGGTTTGAGAAATAACATGCATAAGCATGGCCGATCCACATTAAAAAAGCAGCCATAGAGTGTCCGGGAACCTTCCCCCACACTTTTCTTAGCCAGGGCTGCTTCTCGGCAGGGTTGGACGGGCCCACCAGAGAACCGGAGACTCCTCCAGCGGGCTCTGGCTTCTCCTTCAGGAGAGTTCATAGTGCCGAGGTGAGGCCATGATGATGATAGAGGCCACCATCTGCTTAGTTTTCTGTTACTTGGAATGCAAGTGCAAGTATGCAGTCAGCCACCCACCCACAGGCCGCAACACTAAACTGTCAGATTTCTGGGCAGCTTTATGCACTTGAAATATGGCCTTTTAAGCTCGTGGAGGCGGAAGCTTTTTACATCCTCATGCCGGCGGCAGCCGGGTGTCCATACTCGGTCCCCAGCCGCCACTGTTTCTCCCAGTGTCGTCTCCACCTTCCACAAGCACGGGTCCCACAACATTATCCGTGCCCTCCCCAGTGCACTTACTGGGAAGAACCGCCTAATCACAAACACGTGGACAGGTGAATGTGGCCAGGGACGGTACGGAGCCTGAATGTGGCCAGGGACGGTACGGAGCCAGTCCACAACTTTTTTTGCTGACAGTTGTATTTAGCTCGGTGAAAGGACTGGCATAGAGGGAAAACGTATCTACCCTGCATGTCATTTCTCACAGTAAGTCCTGTAATGCTGCTTTCACTTGAAATGTGGCCTTTTAGGCTCGTGGAGGCGGAAGCTTTTCACAACCTCATGCCTCGTGTCCATACTCAGTCCCCAGCCGTCACTATTTCTCCCGTCTCCGTCTTCTACAAGCGCGGGTCCCTGAACATTACTGCTGGTACTTTTCTGTGGGAATTTGCTTGCCTCCTACCAGCCTGGAATATTTCCAGTAAACTATGGTACGACGCCATGGTATTAGCACTGCCCCCAGTACCAGTAGCGAAGCCTTCCCCAATTTCCTTCTCAGGAATTTTATTTGGTAGACTGAGTGGCTGCCCAAATACATTTTCTCACAAAGGAGCTGAAGATAGAGTGGCAGTAGGTGCAAGTTTCTCCAGCCTGTTAGATATTAGAGGGTGAATGGCAGCACATTGGATCAGTGGTTAGCACTGAAGCCTTGCAGCACTGGGATCCTGGGTTCAAATCTCAGCAAGGACAACATCTGCAAGGACTTTGTATGTTCTCCCCATGTTTGCTTGTGTTTCCTCCTCAGTAAAAAAGCAGCCATATAGTGTCCAGGAACCTTCCCACACACTTTTCTAAGCCAGGACTGCTTCTCAGCAGGGTTGGACGGTCCCACCAGAGAATGCCTTGGCTTCTACCTCAGGAGAGTTCATGATAGCGCTAACTTTGCAGCTGCTATGGGGCTCTTGAGCGGGGGAGAAAGGTTAGCCCTCAGAATCAAATCCTCTGGTGGGCACAATGTTTTTCAATCTGAAACAGCTTCTCAGTGGGAGTTGTATTTCACCACAGCCATATTCTTTAGCTCGGTGAAAAGACTGGCATAGAGGGAAACCGTACCTACCCCGGCTGTCATTTCTCCGTCAGCAGGTTCCGCCCATTGTCACACACGGCCATGCCTGGCTGTATTTTCAGCGGTGAGAACCACAGATCAGGCTGCTGTGTTACAGCTTTCAACAACTCTGCAGCGCTGAGCGGTTTGTCAATTAAGCATTAAGCATGTTATCTTCAGCACAGCCTGTTGCTGCTTGGCCAAGGCAGTGATGCAGTGCTGTCAGCTTGTGACTGATGTGGTCAGTTCGGAAATGGAGGAGGAGGTGCATGAGCTGAACAATGTGATTACATTGAGGTTAAATTGGTGACGCTGTTTTTTATACTAAAGAAAGATCCTATTGTTTGTTTGTTTTTTACGTTATTTTTTAAGACAAATGCATTCACCGGGAAATGTCATTTTAACATTTTACAACCTTATCTGGCAATGTGGTGTGTGACACATCATTAGACACATCCTTTTTTATTTATGATGGAGGGACTCTGAAAGTCATAAAGCCTATTTTTATAGGGACATCAGACGGCCCTTACTATTCTTAAAAGGCCAGCAGTCGGCCCTAGCTATTGTTAGAGAGCCATCAGCCGGCAATGCTTTGTTGTTCCCATTATTAACAAGTGGGTCTCCTATACTGTTATTGCGTATGCAGTGACTGCAAGGGCTGCCAAAAATGTGGACGCAACCCAATACCCCTTTGAAGAGACATAGAGGAGGGTCTAAGTAAAAAAAAATGTTCCCATTATAAAGGAGCGGGTCTCCTATAGTGGTAATGCCCATGCTGTGACTGCAAGGGCTGCCAAAATTTGGGAAAAACCCTACTAAGAATTTAAAGACACACAGAGCAGGGCCACAGTAACAAGGTACGACATGTTCCCATTAGAAAGGAGAGGGTCTGCTATACAGTTATAGGGTATGCAGTGAGTCCAACGGCTGACAATTTTAGGAAAAACCCCACTAAGAATTTAAAGACACATAGAGCAGGGCCACAGCAACAAGGTACAACATGTTCCCATTAGAAAGGAGAGGGTCTGCTATACAGTTATAGGGTATGCAGTGAGTCCAACGGCTGACCAATTTTAGGAAAAACCCCACTAAGAATTTAAAGACACATAGAGCAGGGCCACAGTAACGACAAATTCCCATTAGAAAGGAGAGAGTCTCCCATAGTGTTGGCCTATGCAGTGAATGCAAGGGCTGCCAAAAATTTGGAGGCACTTCAATGCCGTGTTCTCTGGATTGCTTTTTAAGCAAATAATGAGGATTAAGATGCAAAACAATTATTCCTGGCCCCTGAGACCTGGGCCTATTTCCAGAAATATCTAACAGCAGCAGAAGGCAGAATTGGAATGGAGCCTCTTGTGCTATATACACTGCCTGCCTGCCTATATACACTGCCTGCCTATATACCCTGCCTGACATCTCTGCAGATGGATTAGTTAGTCCTCATAAGGACTGTTTGTTAAGATGGATATGTGTAATGTACGGTTTTTCTCCCTACACTACCTAATACACAAGCAAATCTCTCCCTGACGCAGCAGCACCTCTCCCTACAATGTCTGATCCGGAGTGACTGTGACGAGCATGACGGCGCCAGGTCTGATATAGACCTGATGACTCTGTGCGGCCAGCCTATCACTGTAATGCCCACAACCAACATGGCTACGGCATTACAGTGCATGGCAGGCAATCCCTGCATGTTCATTGGCTCTCTAAAGAGCGCCAAACATGCAGGGAGGGGACCCGAGTTCCCGCCCGAGCAACCCGGAAATACTCGCCGAGCTTGTCGAGCACCATGATGCTCGGGCGAGTACCGAGTAGTGGCGAGCGCGTTCGCTCATCACTACTTCTCACCAAGCTCTCCAGCACGTTCAGGTGTAAGCAGGAATTAGAATCAATCTCAGTCTCAAAGTGTAGTTCACAACAGGGCTCCTTTGTAGTATCCACGTACACAGTCTTAGTATACCAGATCCTTCACAATCTCTGGATCAAGACTGACCAGTCCATCAGCAGTGATATACACCAGGCAGTTCTCAGCACTACTGGAATCACTAACTAGTTTTCCCTAACTGACTACACAGTTGGTGACCGGTCACATATCTCAGTTACTCACAAGGCACAGCTTCTTCTTGGACACACCGTCTGGCTGCAGTCTGTATAAGCTCAAAAACGTTCCCTAGGAATCCGTCACGTCTCGTCTCCTCGGAGGACTTCTTGGTTCTGTGTTTCCTGGGCTTTTTTACAGATCCCCGGGCTTTTTCTTTACTTGTTTCTTGCTGACCCCTAATGGCCGGACTAAGTTATTGCAGGAGAAATTTATACTGTCAGTAATATGAACTCATTACTAAAAAGACATGTCAACATGTTACACAAGAACAATTGAGAACCAGATTACAAGAGCCACCAGAATATCAAGGAATCATCTCCTACATTACAAAACCAAACAAGAATGCAACCAGGTGCCTCTAGTAGTCACCTACAATCCAAATCTGGAGGCGCTAAGGAGAGCTGCACGGAAACTACAACCCTTACTACAAAAAGATGCCCGATTACAATCCATATTTCCAGACCCCCCACTTCTGTTTCAGGCAGCCCCCAAATCTAAGAAGCATCTGTTAGAACTCTCCTGTTAGGTTTTTTTTAGTTTGCTGGTCACATGACCATTTTTGCCTATTTAATCCGGCTCCGCCCTCCTGGTCTTGCTGGACTTCATTGTATTTACTACTCTTGAGCTAGCTTGGTGCTCTGTTGCCGTTCTCTGTTAGGTTTGCTAGGTCTTCTGACCTCTATGCTTTTTGTTGTGTGTTTGTCTTTGACTGCTACTATTTCTGCTAGGAGGTGTCCAACTTATCCCAGTCCCTAGTTCTTGTAGGGATCCCTCCCTCACATCTATAGGTCTTCGTTCAGACTAGCCGAGGACTTTAGCGGGTCTGATCGCAGGATCAGGTTCCCCGTTACATCGTAGGGATCTAGTTTAGTTCTATTGTAGGGACAGTTCTCCTGTCTTTCCTTAGTCCCTGTAGCAGATCATAACAGTAAGTCCAGCCCTAAAAGAAAAAAAAAAAAATTTTCTCTAAGGAAAGACCTCCAGTTTTCCATCATGGTCTCGGTTCAAGATTTGGCTCAACGCTTGCAGGGACTCTGTCTGGAGGTGGCCAAGCTCCAACAACACGTGAGTAGCTGTTCTGGAGCACATTTTGTGGAACCAAAGGTACGTCTGCCTGATTTATTTTTTGGCGAACAACAAGATTCTTTTTCTTTTAAAAATGCTTGTTTATTGTATTTTCGTTTGAGACCCGGATCCTCTGGTGATGAATCACAGCGCATAGGGTTCATAATGTCACTTTTGCGCAAAGATCCTCAGGGATGGGCCTTCTCTCTCCAACCTAGTGATCCGTGCTTTAGATCAGTGGATAGTTTTTTTTCTGCTTTGGGTTTGTTGTATGATGATCCTGATCGTGTCTCATCTGCTGAGTCTGAATTGAGACGTTTGAGGCAGGGATTAGGTAATGTGGAAAAATATTGTTCTCACTTCCGTCGGTGGTCTGCCCAGGTGGGGTGGAACGATTCAGCTTTGAAAAGCTTGTTTCTTGCTGGGCTAGGTGAAAGGGTTAAGGATTTACTGATTGCTTATCCCACACCTGGAAACTTGCAGGAGGCTATACAATTAGCTATACGGGTGGACAGGAGACTGCGTGCAAGGGTTAATGAGAGCAAATCCTCTGCTATGTCAGCTCCGAGTCTTGAGAGGGTCTGTGCTGACAATGGAGAGCCGATGGAGATTGGGGCGATGACACCCCGCTCTCAGGAAAAAGATCGCAGGCTTTCTGAAGGCTTGTGCTTCTATTGCGGAAATTCTGGTCATTTTATTAAGAACTGTGTGCTTCGTTTGAAGAAAGAAAAAAAAATGGTCAGTTATGCCCGTATTGCCTGTTTAAATTCTAAGGGAGTATTCCTATCTGCCACTACTGCTGCTCAGGATGAATTAATTGAATTTCGGGTATTTGTGGATTGTGGTTCTACTCTGAATGTGATTGATGGGGGATTCTTGGAAAAACTTAGATTAGAACCTAAAACTTTGTCATCCCCTATTGCTGTGGTTTCTGTTGATGGCTCTCCCTTGAAGAGTGTTACTCATAAGGTCTGTGAATTTCCCCTCACTATATTAATGGTATTCACCAAGAAAATTTGGATTTGGTGGTATTGGATAATTTGCCTTCTCCAGTAATATTGGGGTTACCCTGGTTAAAATTGCACAATCCTGTACTGGATTGGTCTACCAATGAAATTAAGTCCTGGAGCCCTAAGTGTTATGACAAGTGTTGTAACGTACGTATTGCTGCGGTGGAAAAAGGGGAATTACCTGTACCTATTCAGGATTTTTGAAGAGTTTTTTCTGAGGAGGAGTCACAAATTTTGCCTCCCCATAGAGACTATGATTGTACCATTGAATTTGTCCCTGGAGCGACTCTTCCTAAAAGTCGTTTATTTAATCTTACTATTCCTGAGAGAAAGGCTTTGGAGGAATACATACAGACAAGCTTGGCCGCCGGTCACATTAGGCCTTCCAAGTCTCCTGTGGCTGTTGGATTTTTTTTTGTAAAAAAAAAAGATGGCGGTTTACGTCCTTGTCTGGACTTTCGTGAGATTAATAAAATTACTGTACGCAATCCTTACCCACTGCCATTGATTCCTGATTTATTTAACCAGTTAGTGGGGGCCAAGTGGTTCTCTAAAATTGATCTCCGGGGGGCATACAATTTGTTGCGCATGAAGGAGGGTGATGAATGGAAGACTGCTTTTAACACTCCTGTGGGTCATTTTGAGAATCTGGTGATGCCTTTTGGTCTTACCAATGCTCCAGCATTTTTTCAGAATCTTATTAATGACATCCTTAGACCTTTAATCGACAAAAATGTGGTTGTGTATTTGGATGACATTCTGATTTATTCGCCTGATCTGGAGTCTCATTGGCGGAGCGTACGTGAGGTATTACAGTTATTAATGGACAATTCGCTTTTTGCTAAGCTGGAGAAATGTGAGTTCGCTGTACAGAGAATTAGTTTTTTGGGCTACATTATCTCCAGTGAAGGTTTTGAGATGGACCCGGTTAAAGTTCAAGCTGTGCAGGAATGGCCTAGGCCTATTGGTTTGAAATCGATACAGAGGTTTTTGGGTTTCGCCAATTATTACAGAAAATTCATAAAAAATTTTTCTATTATTGTCAAACCGCTGACCGATCTCACCAGGAAAGGTGCTAATGCGGTTCAGTGGTCTTCTGAGGCCATTGAAGCTTTTGTGTTTCTAAAGGAGATGTTCACCTCTGCTCCCATCCTTATGCAGCCTGATGTGACTAAGCCGTTTTTGGTTGAGGTTGATGCTTCTTCGGTGGGGGTCGGTGCGGTGTTGTCTCAGGAAAGCAAGGATGGAGTACATCCCTGTGCCTTTTTTTCAAAAAAATTTTCTGAGACTGAACTTAATTACGATATTGGTAATCGGGAATTGCTGGCGATTAAACTCGCATTTGAACACTGGCGTCACCTCTTGGAAGGTGCTGAATTTCCCATTCAGGTTTTCACTGATCATAAAAATCTGATCTATCTTGATGCTGCCAAGCGCTTGAATGCCCGTCAGGCTAGGTGGGCACTTTTTTTTCGCGGTTTAATTTTTCTGTTACTTACATTCCAGGTACCAAGAATCTTAAAGCTGATGCGTTGTCTCGCAGCTTTTCTCCCATGGTCGGTGCTGTGGAGGACGAGAGCATTTTACAAGAAGGTGTTGTGATTTCTGCTTTGGACTCCGTTTTGGAGGATGAGATTCTTAAAGCTCAGGAGAATGCCCCATCTAACACTCCCCATGGGAGGTTGTTTGTGCCTAGGACCTTTAGGAGAGATTTGTTTGTTGAGTGTCATGAGTCTCGGTTGGCAGGTCATCCAGGAATTTCTGAGACCAAGAGACTTGTGGGTCGCAGTTTTTGGTGGCCTGGATGGCAGAAGGAAGTCATTAAGTGGGTGCGCCAATGTACTGTGTGTGCTAGATCCAAGTCTTCGCATGCTCCTGCTGCGGGGTTGCTTTGCCCTCTGGAGGTTCCTAGTGCACCTTGGACACATCTGGCTATGGACTTTATTACTGACCTTCCCCCCTCTGAAGGTTTCACGGTCATCTGGGTGGTCGTGGACCGTTTTAGCAAGATGTGTCACTTGGTTCCCTTCATCAAACTGCCTTGCGCTAAGACACTCGCTAAGGCCTTTGTCAAGGAAATTGTCAGACTACATGGTGTTCCTACTGACATTGTTTCTGATAGGGGACCTCAATTCGTGGCTCGTTTTTGGCGTGCCTTTTGTGACAGGTTGGGAGTTCATTTGTCGTTTTCATCTGGATATCATCCTGAGTCTAATGGCCAGACAGAAAGGAAGAACCAGGATGTTGAGCAGTTCTTGCTTTTTTTTTGTGGCAGACAATCAAGAGGGGTGGTCTGAGTTTCTGCCACTTGCTGAATTTGCCCTTAACAACCATACATCCTTTTCTGCTGGGTGTTCGCCTTTTTTTTGTTGTTCTGGGAGACATCCGTCTTTTGGGTCATTCTCCAAATTGGTTTCGACTGTGCCTGAGGAGGAGAGTTTTTCCGGTGATTTGGAGAGAGTTTGGATGGATGTGCGTGGTAATCTTCAGGAGGCTAACAAAAAATCTAAGAGGTACTTTGATAGGAAACGGCAAGAGGTTTTGTTTGCTGTTGGTGACATGGTTTGGTTGTCCTCTAAGAATCTGCGATTGAGGATTCCTTCTAAAAAATTGGGTCCCAAGTTCATAGGGCCCTTTAAGGTGCTTCAGATAGTTAACCAATCTGCTGTTAGGTTGGAGGTTCCTACGTCCTGGAAGATTAACCCGGTGTTTCATGTTTCTCTGTTGAAAAAAGCTGATGTGTCTGATGGTGACGCCTCTGCCACTGTTCCTCCGGTGGTGGAGGACGGGGAATATGAAATTTCCCGCATCCTAAATTCTAGACGGTATAGAGGGAGTTTGCAGTATCTCGTCACTTGGAAGGGTTTCGGACCTGAGGATAACTCATGGGTGAGGGCGGATGATGTTTCTGCTTCCAGACTTGTCAGAGCGTTTCACAGGAGGTTTCCTGGTAAGCCTGGGCCTAGGGGATCCGGAGGATCCTCTTAGAAGAGGGGGTACTGTTAGAACTCTCCTGTTAGGTTTTTTTTAGTTTGCTGGTCACATGACCATTTTTGCCTATTTAATCCGGCTCCGCCCTCCTGGTCTTGCTGGACTTCATTGTATTTACTACTCTTGAGCTAGCTTGGTGCTCTGTTGCCGTTCTCTGTTAGTTTTGCTAGGTCTTCTGACCTCTATGCTTTTTGTTGTGTGTTTGTCTTTGACTGCTACTATTTCTGCTAGGAGGTGTCCAACTTATCCCAGTCCCTAGTTCTTGTAGGGATCCCTCCCTCACATCTATAGGTCTTCATTCAGACTAGCCGAGGACTTTAGCGGGTCTGATCGCAGGATCAGGTTCCCCGTTACATCGTAGGGATTTAGTTTAGTTCTATTGTAGGGACAGTTCTCCTGTCTTTCCTTAGTCCCTGTAGCAGATCATAACAGCATCATTGTCAGAAGCTCCCTGTTATCTCCACCAGCTACAGGAACCTTTCCTTGCAACCAGAAAAAATGTAAAACCTGTCCTTTAATAATGACCACAGACAAGATAAAGATATCCAACTCACATCAGGACTACAAGATCCCAGGTACGTTCAGCTGTATCACATCTAATGTAGTGTACTTAATTTTATGTACCAAATGTCCAGCTGGGGGTCTTTATGTAGGGGAGATGGGGCAAAAACTTAGGAAAAGGATGAATCATCATCGCCACACAATAAAAGAAAAAAGAATAGATCTACCTGTAGCCAAGCATTTTTGTTCCCCTGATCACAGCATCAAAGACATGAAAGTACTGGTATTAAAAGGTAATTTCAAATCTCAAAGAGAAAGAAGAATCTCAGAATATAAACTAATGGTGACCTTTGACACTTTCAGAGGAGGAATGAATGTGTCGCATGGATTTATGTCATTCTACATCAACTAAGGAATGTGCCCCTCAGATTTGTGAGGCCATCACAACACTGGACCTAGTCACGGGACAATAAAACCTTCACACTCCTTATCTATTAACTGCTAAAATATTTATAGTCAGAACGGTTTATCTCTCACATAGTAATAGCTTCGCTTTCAGTCACCTGTCTCATCTATTGCATTATTTCTGTGTCTTATTGTGTATAAATATTTGACTCTTCAGATTTGGGGTTATACTAGCCTGATGAAGAGGCCTGAGTAGTCTCGAAAGCTTGCAATTTGTTACCATCTTTTCAGTCAGCCATTAAAAGGTATCAACCACTGAGGACTCTCAAATCTAAATATTTTTCTATTTACTGGATAACACGGTACAAAAATATATATTTTCCCTGCATGAACATGAAAATTTGGGTCTACAAGACACCAGCGCACTGTAAAATGATATGTGACTTCCAGGAATAATTTTTACATTTTTCAGTTTTTCAAATTAAAAAAAAAAAAAAAGATAAAATGGAAATTTAATCTACAGCAATAAAAAGCAAAATGGATCTACATGGTGCTAGGGGTGAAGAAGGGCAGTTTTGCGTATTCATATAACTTTATGGGTTGTTACAATTAGGCAGTATGGAAAATGTATTTATTTTAATCTACGTAAAAAAAATATATTTTTTTTGCGAGGGTGAGGTACTTTTTTTTAATTTTTATTAAACTTACTTATACATTTTGCAATTACTTCTGTAACACCTACAGTCACATTCTCTTATTGTTTAGTTATTTTATTAGTCCTTTATCAAGCTCAGTGATCTGTAAAAAAAAAAAAAAAAAGTTACAAATCCGTCAGCGCTCGGCTTCCTGCTCCCTGTCCCTTCACTCATTGGTATTTCATTCTGTACCAGTCTACACAGCAAAGCTGAAAAGTAAGCAGCGGCCAAATTGCCAACCGCAGTGTCCCATAGATGGCGAATAATGTAACCTTGTTTCACACCTGGGATGAAATGGTGAAAAAAATATAATTCAAACATTGTTTTTTTGGGGGGGATTTTGTTTTTACGGCTTTTATTGTGCGACCAGGAAACATGATTGGTCTCGTTACAATCGGACTGACGTAGACAATCATGCATTGCTTTTTTTTTTTTCTATTTAAGTGATGAAAAAAACGTAAAATATTGCAAACTTTTTTTTATTTGCTTTGTGTCGCCATTTTCCGAGAACCAGAATATTTCTATTTTTCTTCTAATGGGGCTGAGCGAGCGTTTGTTTTTTTGCGTGGCGAGCGGACATTTCTATTGATACCAATTTTGTGTACATAAGATGCTTTGATCGCTTATTACATTTTTTTTTTTTAGGAAGGCAAGGAGGCAAAAAATAATGCAATTCCGGGAGTTTTGATTTTTCTTTACTGGTGGGGTTACCGTATTTTTCGGACCATAAGACGCACTTTTTTTCCCCTATAGGAGGAAAATGGGGGGGGGGGCTGCATCTTATGGTCCGAACGTTACCTGCAGTGGTGGTGAAGTGGGATTGCAGGGCCCTCCAGGATCGCAGTGGTGGCGGTGTCAGCAGAGGTGAGGCAGAGCGGCTGGGGCCGGGACCTGTGCCCGGCCGGTACTGGGGCTGGGGCCGGTGTCAGGCAGTGAGCGGCGAAGCAGTGCGGCCTGCGCAGGTTTCTGGTGTGCGCAGCCATCTTCCTAGAGCTGTGATCTACAGGAAAATGGCCACCGGCGCATGCGCAGACCGGTAGCTCCGGCTGCCATTTTCCTGTAGATCACAGCTCTAGGAAGATGGCCGCGCACACCGGAAACCTGCGCAGGCCGCACTGATTTGCCGCAGCCAGGTACAGGCCCCAGTCCAAGGCCCCGGGCTCAGTCCGGTACAGGCCCCAGCCCGGTACAGGCCTCATCCTCAGCCAGAGGCCTCAACCCCAGCCCCAGCCACAGGCCCCAGCACAGGAACCGGCCAGGCTAAGGGTCTCAGCCAGGCACAAGCCCCGGCCCAGCACAGGCTCCACAGCATCTGACCTCTTCTGCTGCAGCTACCGACGACTTCCTGAGGGACCCTGCCTCCTGTGACCCTCGCTCCACTGCCCCCCAGGTAAGATACCGTACCTATTCAGACTATAAGATGGACCCCCATCTTATAAAAAATATTTTTTTCTATTTTCCACCCCAAAATATGGGGTGCGTCTTATAGTCAGAAAAATACGGTAATTAATTCCATATTTTAATAGATCGGGCATTTCTGAACATAACGATACCAAATATGTTTTTCTATTTTTTTTCTTCCTATATTTTTAATAGGGGAAAAGGTGGGTAATTTAAAGTTTTTTATATTTTTAGAAACTTTTTTCTATATTTTTTAATCCCCTTAAGTGAACTTGCTTATTCTATATACTGCAATATTGTAATATATAGTGAAAATCTTGGTCTCCTATCTGTGAGCCTCGCAGGAGGACAGATGTAAACCATCGATCCCCAGTGATCGCATCAAGGGGGGACTGTGGAAGTCGGTGAATGTTCCTTTTAAGTGCCGCTGTCGGACATTAAAATGGTTAACATCCATGGTCGGAACTCGATGTTAAGAGACAGATATCGGCTTGATGCAGTATTACCGGTATCTGCCGCGTGTGGAGTGCATGCAGCTCCTGAGCCTCCTCCACATGTGAGGACCCCTTCCCAGGACATGAATACAACATCCACAGGATAGATCATCAATATCAGATTGGTGGGGGTCCGATACCCGGGAACCCTCATCAATCAGCTGCCGCTACACACACTGATCAGTACTACACAGAGAAGATCCCTTCAAGGTTCACGTCCAGCCAATACCATCCTATTGTTCGTGCCGGATCTCAGACCCCCCGTAGATAGGTCATCAATATAAAAAAATGCCTAGACAATCCCTTTAATGTAAATATTAATATATTCAGTACATCAAATTAAAACACATAAAAACATCAATGGATGAAAAGGCAAAACAGGTTTATTTAAAGTCATACACCACAAAGTTTAAATCTCATTTTACAAAAAAAATTGAATATCAGTGGATGTAATTTTCTCGTCGGTGGATGCTTTTGGAGTGAAGTTTTGTTTTTTGTTTTTTTTATGCTTCAATTGACTGATCAACGACTGTCACGCAGGACCTGCAGGTTTTCTAAATTTTGCAATTGGGTGGCTCAGTCTTCAGAAGCACTCACCATCACCCCTATTACATGGACCAATTATTGTACTGTCTTAAATCTTTGGGGACCACATGAGCAGGCAGCTAATAGGCACAAGTGGTTTACAGGGGATGTCATGACATCAAGCGTCCCGGCAGCTATGTACAGATGTGATGTCATCAGCCCAAATCACGTCTCATTGTTTAAGTAAACCGCACTGGACAGCCCCTTTAAATGTTCACCCGAGCCTCTATGCCCCTTCTCTGGCCACAGGTAATTTTTGCCCTGTTCTGGTCGGAAGTATCCATTACCTTTCCAATGGATGGGCGATATAAATGCTGGACATATCAGGACCCCCAGTCCCTTGTTCCCCCTTTACCCCCTTTTAGCATAAGACCCCACCGATCTAGCATCTATCACCAATCCAGTGGACGGATAATAAAAGTGTCTGACCTAAACCACACTAGTAAACGCTATGCAGTTTAGCTTTGTATAACTGTTGCATGCTGGGAGTTGTAGTCGGACAACATACTATATATTTGATCTTTAAAAAGAAATAAAACCATTTAGTAAAAATCTTTACATTACTGCCAAAGAACATAGAAGAAAATGTTTTTTATTGCAAGTCTATTATTTTGCAAAAATTAATAGTACACAGTAAAACAGACTTATTTTACAGAACTTCCATAACATGAGGGTTAAAGGCCAAGTTTTATTATTCGCATTGAAAATAAAAAAGCAACATTTGCAAATCTTCAATTAAAAATGTATTATTTTGTATTTTTCAGCTTTTCCATGGCGACAGACTACAAACCTTGTGTAGTCAGACAAGTGTCTCCATGGTGACAGACTACAAACAAACCTTGTGTAGTCAGATGGGAATAGAACTGCAGGATTCCCCCCCCCCCCCCCCCCCCGACACCATAAATACATATAGGGCCCTTAGGGCGGTAACCCTAGATCCTCTACGTCAGGGTTCCCCAACTCCAGTCCTCAAGGCCCACCAACAGGTCATGTTTTCAGGATTTCCTTAGTATTGCACAGGTGATGTAACTATTGCCTGTGCTGATGATGGAATTATCACCTGTGCAATACTAAGGAAATCCTGAAAACATGACCTGTTGGTGGGCCTTGAGGACTGGAGTTGGGGAACCCTGCTCTACGTCACCAAAGACTATTAAATTAGGTTTCTGGTTCCATGTAGGCAGGAAACCATAGAAAGAATCAGTACTTGAGTCCTACAAGGCTTTTGCTTTCCCTCCTTGCAATTACAATGTCCCAATCATCTCCTAAAGGCTGGAAAATAGCTTGTTGCGTAGGCCTCTCCTCCACTCAGCCACCTTTATATCTGAGAGGTCACGTGACACTTTCTTGCATAATTAACACTTAAAGGGGTTGCTCAAGATTACAAACAAGGCTGTTTTCTTTCATAGATAGATATTGCAGATCGGCTCTTCTGTAAGTGAATGGTGCTGAGCTGCGATGTGGTTTTTGGAGAAAAATCAGACAGGAAAAACACCATGTCTTACAAATCAGAGGGCTGGGTATATTAGAAGGCCCACTTAGTACAGACAATTGTGGCATCTAGATCAGCTATACTGAGGGTTTAGTAGGAATACCCACTTTAAATGAAGGTATCCATATCTCCAAGATCCTATCCCAATATGTAGTAGGTATTTAATATTAGCAAATATCTCAAATTAGAAATTTTGTATAATTCTTCAGATTCGCTATGCTGCTTACACCATGTACAGGGCATTGTAGTAGTAGGTATCCATGGTTACAACAATTCCTAGTGACCGTTAGGCAGCTCTTAGTGGTCGTAACCATGGATACCTAAGATACTGCAATGCCCTGTACATGGTGTAAGCAGCATAGCGAATCTGAAGAATTATACTAAATTTCTAATTTGAGATATTTGCTAATATTATTATTACACCTACTACATATTGGGATAGGATCTTGAAGATGGGAATACCCCTATAAAGGGATCTCTTAGTAGGGGAGTTTCTCTTTAGAAAAAGTAAAGAAGAGAAGAGAAAGCGCGGACGAGAGAAGGCGGAAAGCGCGGACGAGAGAAGGCGGAAAGCGCGGACGAGAGAAGGCGGAAAGCGCGGACGAGAGAAGGCGGAAAGCGCGGACGAGAGAAGGCGGAAAGCGCGGACGAGAGAAGGCGGAAAGCGCGGACGAGAGAAGGCGGAAAGCGCGGACGAGAGAAGGCGGAAAGCGCGGACGAGAGAAGGCGGAAAGGAGAAAAAAAAAAGGAGGAGAGATGTTTATATTACTTTAAGCAGACATCTTTACAAGGGGTTGTTTCTTTTGATAATCGCCTCCCCAAAGGGCCTATTGGCATAAAGGCAGTCACACATTTCTCTTGCAGCGACCACTACAGGAGAAACATGGGGATCTCAAAGTCTGAAAATCATAGTGAGCATGTGCGACCATCTCTATATTCAAAGAGGACTTTGGGACCCTTAGTCATAGGATCAGTGGGGGTCTCAGCAGCTGGATCCCCAGCGATCCTGTGTCATTTTTTTTTAATGAAGGATCTGTCAACAGAAGCTTTTTCACAGTTTCCAGTTGAAAACAGTTTTACATTTCGATATTAATTTATACTAAAAGATCCATTTTGATCTCTAGGCAAGTGATAGATCCGAAGAGTCTAGTAAGATAGGGGTAGAACTCACCGATTTTGGGAAGTTCTCTAAAATAAGAATATACACAGTGAACATTCGTCTGGATATTTCTACAGACATTGTTTTATTAGCAAAGCAGCAGTAAGAGAAACAGGAACCCCCCGGGGCGAGCCCACCACCCTCTCCTCCGCCCGTCACATCGCCATTTATCTTATTTACAATCATACACAGGAAGATTAGAGTCATTGCAGATCCGTATTATTATAATCAGTATAAAAAGTATTGGACAATATCCACTAATGACTAGATGAAGATTTGTGTGCTGCCGTATTAAAACGCATAGAAATAATATAAAAAAAAAAAAATTATATTACATTCCTGGCTTTAACACAAAGAAAAAAAAAAAAGCACCGCAGAACCGGGCCTCAAATAAATAGGATTTTTCCTAGTATATGAATAAAGGCAATTCATAAAAATATATATTTTCACAATAATACATTCTTTGCCCCCCGGGAGGCAGCCGCAGAAAATTAAATTAATAGGTTCAAAAATAAAAATAAAGGCCAATATAAAAAAAAAAAATAAAAAAAAAATTAAAGGGCATTTTCAATGTAGCCGTTAGGTCATGACTGGTTGCTTGAAGCCCATAACCAACAGCAGCAATAATGAAGAGTCCCTTTAAAGGTTTAGGATTTGGAGAGCGTGCACAGAAAGCAGCTTTATTTAATTAAAGGGGTTTCCAGGATTGGGAAATAAAAATGACGGCTTCTTCTTGAAACAGCGCCCCACCTGTGTATGGGTTGTGTCTGGTATTGCAGTTTCTAGTGCACTGGTATTCACTGCAACATTAAATATATTTTGGGCGCCTTTTGTGGTTACTTGGACCCCATGATATCACATGAGGCACAGTCACTAGGTGTCATGTGACATCATGGGGGCTTTGAGCAGCCCCCCATCTGGCTTCCATGGACTGGGGTAGTGCATACGCTTTTTTGCTCATTTCTGGACACAACCTATGGGCAGGCGTGGTCACCATGCTTTTCTAATCCTGGACAACCCCCTTTTTACAAGGTTCTGCTATACTCCCAGAAACTAAACCAAAAATGGATGGATTGGTTTGTATGAAATGTATCTTCCAGCTGTTCTTGGCCATAAGAAAGAGCCTGGTATCCCTTTAAGATGTCTTTTCTACTTACATAGGACCGCATGAATGTGTGAACCTCTACATATTTGGGATTGCACCTTCTACTTCAGTCCCTAAGGGTACTGCCATGGGTACTTCCCTACACCATACTATGAACCGCCTTAACTTTTTTCCTATGGGGATCCACCAACCAGCACAGGGCTATTACTTACATATTCCACCTCCACATCCTATATAAGGACTATACAGATGCCAAAATTTTACTACAGCCTTTACGAATTGTGCACATCGCTCCATTTTGCTATATCCCCTATAGGGCCCAATATGTCAAGTGACTACACATTGACCTGGAAATGCCCAAAATTAGCATAAAATGCCACTTTTTTTATGAAAAATTGTGCGAATGGTGTCCTTTTTATGGCCAAAATCAAATGCAACGGGACAGGTGGAAGGCATCTGATAGGGATACAGCACAACAGGGCACATCCAAGGGAGACCAGGTTGTTTACTATGGAAAGGAGCATAAAGCCAAAAGTCTACAATCCCATAAATTAAGAAAAAAATCTATATATATAATTGTGCAATATATGTGAAAAAAATAATAGCACTGGATTTTATATTGACTAAAGTGGTACAAAGCCCGCTGCTCCTGGAATGGTGGTCACTGTACACGAAGCCTTTATTTCACTCCATACGACAGTGCACGCGAATATCTCACTTGGTAATGAAATCACCCGAAAAAGCATTAGAAACACGGTAGCAGCTGTATGGATAAATTACGAGATGTGCGTGTGTACATAGAATATGGATCGGTGAGGTCTAATTCTGCACTTCCGCCACATGCTCCTTTTCGGCTTTTTCTTTCGCTTTCTCTTTCACAACCAGTTTTTCCTCCTTTTGCAGAAGCTCCATGATCTCGGCAACTTGGCTGGTGGAGATGTCGATGTCCTCCTTGTCAATCAGTTCCACGACCTGAGAGGAGACAGAGGGGAAATGTGGAAAAAAAAAAATTAATAAAATATTACAATTTTCACACTGGGCACTAGGCTCAACACTAGACTCACACTTCCTGTCCTGTGCATTAGACTTTCGCAATGATGAAAAAATGGAAACATTTTCATAACATCTCGATTTATTCAGAATTGATAGCAGCCTCAGCTGCCATCAATGAGGTTATTGATGGTCGTCTGAGGAATGTTCTGCCATTGAGTACACTTGGGCAAATCAAGATCCACTGCTGGCAGCTCCCTGTGCAAAATCACCGACTAATGACGACCCCAACATACTCGATTGGAGGATAGTCCGGAGACGCTGCAGACCATGGGAGCACGCACAGACCACCCATCTTGCTCATCGTAACAGAAGCAACATATGGCCTTTTATGTGGTGTCCCCATCGATCTTGAGAACAGGGCAGTGATTGAGCATGAACACAGACACTTCCTTAATTTTTAATGTGTCGAAGATCAACCGAACATGGTACTTCGGTATCTCTAATGGTCCCGTAGGGAATGAATGGCGCGGCAATGCTCATGCTCAACCACTGCACCACTTACATGGCGCTTGGGATCGATGAGGGTCTCATTGGAAGGGACATCAATCACTTATCCTACGGATATAGGGTATCAATTCAACGTCTTTAACAGAAGCAGCAGGTGTGAAAACACACTTCATACCTTGGCCACGTCATCGAGGTCGATTTTCCCGTCCCGGTTTTCGTCCAGAGCCTCGGCTAATCTCAGGAGCTTTGGCTCCGGGATCTTCTGGATGTGCCTCATGATGTTAATGAGCTCATTAATGCTGACGAGATTCTCCCTAAAGGCGAAATACAATCTGTGTACAGCAAACAGTTATAGCTATTAAAATAAGGGAAAAAGAGCCAAAGCAAAAAACTAAAAAGGGGGAAAAGGGAAGCAGGGAGAGGCGATTAAGCCGGTGACCTCTGATGATTGCCGCTCACAAAAGATCTGGAAATGATTGTATGATCACAAACACGATGGACATGAAACGGGACGCAAGACTACAGGAGAACACAGAAGGAGAAAATACAAGACACACACAAAAAAAAAAAAAAAAAAAACACAACACGACATACTCCGGCCACACTGAAACAATATAGATTAATTAGGATTCAGCAGGGGCGAAACGTTCTAGCACTACAGCATAATTTTAATTTGTTTGTTTTTATTTTTCCCCCTTCCATATTCCACCAGTGAAATAAGAAAACAATTCCCCCATTGTTTTAGGGTTTCGTTTCATTGCGCGATAAAGGATCTTGCAACCCAAGTCTCCAAGTCAGTGCAATCAGCACAACTCCAAACTTTGAAGTTTTTCAAACTTTTGTAACTTTTTTTTTTTTTTTTTTAGAAATTACAAAAATGTGCAATTTTCTGAGATTCATACTTTTTTTTCTGCAGTTGGAGCCGTACGAGGGCTTGTTTTATTTTGTGATGAGCTGACGTTTCTATTGGTATCATTTCAGGTTACTTATAGCATTTTGATGTCTTTTTATTGCATTTCTTAGGGTGGTGCAGCGAGTGAAAAAGAACAACTCTGGCATTCTGATTTATAGTTTTTTTTCTCCTCATTTCTTTGCGTCACTTCCTGTATGGATTTTTTTTTTATATTTTAAAAAGGAGTGTAAAAAGGACGTGGTGAAACCAAATAGGATTTTTTTTTAGTTTTTTTTAATTTATTTATCTTTGAATGGGAAAAAGGGGAAGATTAAAAAAATAAATTATATAGAATGTATTACAATTTAATAACTACATAAAAAAAAAAGAATACAGAGAGATTCTTGAGCAAAGTTATATGGAGCGATGCGTCAAATATTCCCTCAGTAACGAGGAATACACTTTGTGGATCTAGAGGAGGAGGTTTTGATTGATGGCGGCTCAGGTGTTGAGACCTCCGCCGATCATGGAAACTAAGACGCAGAAGCTTAGTTGAGTGCTCCTTTCCTGAAAGATTGAATACAGGCTCAATGGAAAGCCTAGGAGCCAATCATCAGGCTTGGAGAAACTATAGTTTTATTAAAAAAATAAAAAATGGATAAAAATTCACCTAAGACACCACTAGTGTCATGCACTTACCCAACTGGTGGAGAAGCAGCACTTCCTTCATCCAGAACTTTGTCCTCGTTCTCCAGCTCCGTTATGATTTTGTCCATCTGCCCGATCATGCGGTTCACCCTCTTTGTCAGCCTCTTGCTTGCCTTCGACTCCTCCACCACCATTTCTTGTCCAGACTTGGAAAGTTCCTTCTTTATTTCCTCCAAATCCTGCAACATTGCTACAACTTAATATCTATGTGTGGTGCAGATGATGTTTATAAGCCTGTAAACCTTCATCATTGTCTAAAGGTGGACATGCTACATGGTGGGGGCTAGTTCTATGTTGGCATTAGGCAAGACTTCCACCCACATTTGGACATTGAATCCAGAGCATGCATGAGGCATCTTATCCACAAGGCCATCGCTATCAAGAAACTGCACGGGGCTGATTTAAGAGCAATGCCATTGGCGTCTTCACCAGCTAAGTGATCGACTCATTTTCATATTTGTCGCTCTATGAACTTACATAGCATGTGCTCCTGATGAAGCCTATCCTATGGAGAAACGCGTAGATTGGGGAGGAGGTCAGTGGTCATTTTAGGGTGACTGCCCCCTACTCTTGTACTACCTGATTTTTTTTTTAATCTTTATATTGGATATGGTCACTTTTTTTTTCTTGAGAGAATTGTGTTGTGTTTGTTTATTAGTATCTATTAAAAAAATGCAAAAACCAGTGATTTTGTGTGTATGATCTGTGAATATAGTGCCAATTACATACACTTTTTCTATTGACCAATCAATGATTTATTTTCATGTGATCACTGGTTGTATGGAAAATGCAGGAGCTGCTGGGTACTAGGAGATCAAGTCACGTCTGCTATGCAGGAAGCTGAATTATCCCTGTAACCAGGTGACTCTACCAGCCCCGGTTACAAGGGAAATCAGATTTTATTTTATTTTTTTCCATTTCACACATTGTCATTATTTTTTTTATTTTTTTTTTCTTTATTGGGGGGCACATTTCAACATTTTATATACTTTATTTAAAATGTTGAAATGTGCCCCCCCTCCCCCCAAATAAAAAAAAAGTTTTTATAATGGGCAAAAAGTGTGAAATAAATTAAAAATAAATAAATAAAAAGACCCATATTAAAAAAAATAAACAATAACATAAAAATTAGGCCCCATGTATCATGAAAAAAAGATGCAAAAATTAAAATGTCTTTGGTTGGGAGGTCCTGAAGTGGTTCAGTTTAAGATGAACAGAATTGTCTCCCCTCTCACCTCGCAGTACTCCTGGACTCCCCTCTCACCTCGCAGTACTCCTGGACTCCCCTCTCACCTCGCAGTACTCCTGGACTCCCCTCTCACCTCGCAGTACTCCTGGACTCCCCTCTCACCTCGCAGTACTCCTGGACTCCCCTCTCACCTCGCAGTACTCCTGGACTCCCCTCTCACCTCGCAGTACTCCTGGACTCCCCTCTCACCTCGCAGTACTCCTGGACTCCCCTCTCACCTCGCAGTACTCCTGGACTCCCCTCTCACCTCGCAGTACTCCTGGTCTCCCCTCTCACCTCGCAGTACTCCTGGTCTCCCCTCTCACCTCGCAGTACTCCTGGTCTCCCCTCGCAGTACTCCTGGTCTCCCCTCTCACCTCGCAGTACTCCTGGTCTCCCCTCTCACCTCGCAGTACTCCTGGTCTCCCCTCTCACCTCGCAGTACTCCTGGTCTCCCCTCTCACCTCGCAGTACTCCTGGTCTCCCCTCTCACCTCGCAGTACTCCTGGTCTCCCCTCTCACCTCGCAGTACTCCTGGTCTCCCCTCTCACCTCGCAGTACTCCTGGTCTCCCCTCTCACCTCGCAGTACTCCTGGTCTCCCCTCGCAGTACTCCTGGTCTCCCCTCTCACCTCGCAGTACTCCTGGTCTCCCCTCTCACCTCGCAGTACTCCTGGTCTCCCCTCTCACCTCGCAGTACTCCTGGTCTCCCCTCTCACCTCGCAGTACTCCTGGTCTCCCCTCTCACCTCGCAGTACTCCTGGTCTCCCCTCTCACCTCGCAGTACTCCTGGTCTCCCCTCTCACCTCGCAGTACTCCTGGTCTCCCCTCTCACCTCGCAGTACTCCTGGTCTCCCCTCTCACCTCGCAGTACTCCTGGTCTCCCCTCTCACCTCGCAGTACTCCTGGTCTCCCCTCTCACCTCGCAGTACTCCTGGTCTCCCCTCTCACCTCGCAGTACTCCTGGACTCCCCTCTCACCTCGCAGTACTCCTGGACTCCCCTCTCACCTCGCAGTACTCCTGGTCTCCCCTCTCACCTCGCAGTACTCCTGGTCTCCCCTCTCACCTCGCAGTACTCCTGGACGTCATCCTTCAGCTCAGACAGCTCCTCCTTCTCCTTCGTCAGCAGCTTCTTCTGCTCTATGAGCTTGGTGCAGGCGTCGCTCAGAACGTCAATTTCCTCCTTGGTTATTTCCTCGCCCTGAAAGGTAAAGTCAATGTAAGAATTGTCCCACTGCCCGTCACCATCATGGAATTTACCGGTAGATTCGTAAAAACACAAAGACAGGCAATCTGTCAGTCACACCAAGTTTTTTCATGGCATTTATGGTGTAGTAAGAATTACCCTTAAATAATTCCTCAGGTAGGTCAGTACGATTAAAAAGAGAACAGCAAAAAAGTAGAAGTTTGGTATATTTTTTTTCTATTTTTTTTTTTTTTTTATAAATCAGACTTTCACGGATGCGGCCATACCAAATCTACTAATGGGACTTGAACTTCTGATTATTTCATTCACTTTTATGGAGATATTCTAGCACATCGTAAAAAAGAACCTTCTTCTATAAAAGCCCAGGTCGACGACGACGCCAATCTCCGGCGGACTACTTTTGTTTTAATTTTCCTTCTCTTTACAGCATTTATCTCATCTGGTTATTTAATTCTTTTTTTTTTTTTTTAATATAAATCAGACTTTCAAGAATGCGGCGATACCACATCTACTAATGGGATTCATTCACTTTTATGGAGATATTGTAGTAGAGTAAAAAATAACGTTCTTCCATTTAGCCCAGGTCGACGACCTACAGCGGATGCCGACCTCCGGCGGACACTGACGACGACCTCCGACCGGTATAGGTCCTGCTTCTAAGAGGCTCAACATTAGGTAAAGAAAAGTATTGGCAGGTGGGCTATACCCGCTCCTTAGACACAAGGCAGCTCTGGTTCGGGTTCACAGTAGGAGAGAAGCAGAACCAAAAACTACTCAAAGAAACAACCAGAACCTGAACCCGAGGAAATAAAACTAAGACCACAGGCAACGAGAAGTGATCCCCGGGAAGGAACACCAGCAGTAGGTTGGGAGCGGTGTCCTCCAATATAGTCAACAAAAAAAAAGTATTAGAGCAAGCAGAAAAATCCACATTTCTCGTTGATGGCACTGGCGAGACAGGACCATGGCACGTTCCAGAGCAGTCCCAATGGGTGAGGGAAAAAAAATGAACATGCAGACTGCAAAGAGCTACCTGCAGCACCTTACTCCTCAAGGTGGCATCCGTAGAAGCCATAAAGGATTTTGTAGAGGATGATGAAGGTGGCAGTGGCCCAGGTGGCAGCCTTGCAAACCTGAGATAGACGCACAAAGCCTGACGGTCCAGTAGTCCCCAACCACCCTTGCGGAATAAGATGCAACTAGAAACGGCAGAGGTTTATCCTTGACCATGTAGGCCTCAATAGTAACCAACATGAACTATTATGAAAGGTCATTTTGGAGGCTGATGGCCCATAAAGGAATCAGGTAGAATTGAATGTCCCTGACCAGACCTAAAGGGCGGGAAAATTGCTCCAAAAGATGGTGTACCAAAGATGGGCAAAAGGAGGTTAGGACGATGTTCTTGTTGATGTGAAAAGCCAGGACCACCATTGGAAGAAAGGATGCCAGCAGATGCAAGACCATCTTGCCCTAATGGGGAAGGAAGGGAGTCTTGCAGGAAAAAGCAGTGAGCTCAAGACACCCTGTGAATGGAGGCTGTCGGCAACAAATGTCACCTTCTCCAAAAGAAACTTTGGGGAAATGCTGCAAAAGAGGCTGAAAATGTAAACTGCAGGAGAGCAGAGAAAAATAAGGATAAGGTCTCAAGATTGCTCCCCTCCTTACAGGCACCAGGTGGCATTACCCACCCCCAGAAGGATGATGACCTGTATGCAAAAAGCCAGAAATTAACCCCTTCAGGGCAGGAGAAGCTGAGCCTGCATCCAGAGGAGACTGAAGAAAAAGTAGGGCTACCAAGTGCGGAGGTAAAGTGTGGTATGTTGAGGTTTACGAGCCTTCAGCATGGTCTGGACACCAAAGTCAGAAATGTCAATGGATCAGGAAACCTTGTCTTCGCAACAACCACAGCATAAAAAGCGGCTGAGGGAAAGTGGGGTGGAAGAGAGGAACTTGTGGAAGAAAGTCCTGATGAGGAGGGAGGGTCCAGGCAGCTTCTGCAACTAACTGGATAACGTCTGTGAACCATGCCCGGCAAGGACAGTCCGGAGATATCAGGATCATCCTCTGTCTTGACCCACTTTAGGACACAGGGAAGTGAAGGGAACAGAGCAGAGAACTCTGTACAAGAAGAGACCAGTGCATCTGCTGCAAAGGCCTTCAGGACCTGGCAACACAGGTTGGGACTTTGTGATTGAGATGAGCTGTGAAGAGATCCTCGAAGTGCGTGCCCCAGCAAAGACAGAGCTGGCTGAACACCTCAGAGGATGCAACAGATTCAGGGTTTCTAGGCGGAGAAAGTTTGCAGCCCAGCTTTCCACGTTGGGAATGTGAACCATGGAGAAGAAACCTAACCATTTCCTTCATGGTTAAGGGGCTTCTGGTGCCCCCAATGATTCAGGAAGGCCACTGCAGTAGAGTAGACTGTTTGTACTCAAAGAGGACAGTTAAGGTAAGCAGGGCTGTGGAGTTGGAGTCCATTTTGGTGGAGTCTAAATCGGTATAAAATGGACCGACTCCGACTCCTAAAATATATAATAATTTGGGTACACTAATTCAATGTAGTTTGTGGGGAATATTTTTTCATAAGAATTTGGGAAAGTTATGAAATGTCCTATAAATGTCTGTCCTATTCCTGATCTAAGGGTCTAGACTTTTAGCTGAGATAAATCTGTGCTACAGTAAATTTATCACTTAAACATGAGCCATGTATGAGGGAGTCGGAGTCATGGAAATGGAGGAGTCGGAGGTTTGGCTTACCAACTCCACAGCCCTAACGGAAAGGGAGGACCAGTGGGAGAGAACCAGAAAGATGGCTCTCAGTTCCAGAAAGTTGATCTGGGGTTGGAATTCCTCCAGACACCATGAGTACACTTGAACTCCGCTATCCAGCTAGAGAGACTGCTTTTGGTCCTCACCACCTTCCATTTTAATGGAAGAAAGGACCTGCCACAAAGTAGAGCAAGGGCTGTCAACCAACAAAGATCTCTGCAGACTTGAACGATAAGATAAATGTGATGATATAAAGGGTCCACCGACTTGTTCCAAAGAGACAAAGTGGAATACTGCAAAGGGGAACGGTAAAACTAGGCAAAGCGTACCGCCTCAAAGACTGATGCCGTCCAGCAGAAACAGATTGGGTATGTGGGCTCCATCAACAAAAGACACTTTGGCCTGCAAAAGGGAGAGCTTGTTTGGGGTTAGGAAACCCCAACCCACCAAGGTGTCGAAGGTCATATGCCTTGAAATTCCAGGTGTTGGGATGGCATTCCCAACATGACTTCTGTTGGTTGATGATCTAACCAAAGAGCTGCAAGGAATCGAAGGCGATTTGGAGACTGGACAAAAATATTTTCCCTAGACGAGACTTTCAACAAAAGATTGTTTGAGATATGGAATGACTGCCAGAACTCCTGAACAGAGCAGCATCGTGAGAGAAGGGAAAACCTTGGTGAAGACCCTGGGAGCTGTCGCTAGTCCAAATGGGAGCGCTACCGGCTCTGTGCTCCGGCATAAGCCTCGGAGGACAGGTGACCGGTCGATATGTGGGGTCTGCAGGGAGGTACATTACTGTGGAGTGCACATAGTGTTCTCCCTGGAGTGAAGGAAAAAAAGTGGGGAACAGCCACACTACAAAGAGGAAAAAAAAGCTAAAATAAAAAATATATTCTAACAAATAATAATACTAGGCTAAAACTGAGCTGTCTTGCGTCTGAGGAGCGGCTAAAGCCCACCAGGCAGCGCCAGTAATATTATTTCTACCTAGTGTGGAGCCTCCTAGTGGTAGGACATACACCCACCCAAGGCACTGTATCCCCCAATGCTATTTATGATGCTGGACATGTGTAGACAAAATGTATAATCCTGGTTAGCAAGCAGTGTGAACGTTTCCCTGCACAACATTAAAATGAGCATTTAATGACTTTAGCGCTAGTTGGACTTGTAAGTTATAAAGGGAACCTGACAGCTGATGTCCAATCACGCTGCCCGTGGATCAGGCATCGTGTGTCCACTGTCAGGATCCCTTTACATTGTGAAATCACTAAACAGAAGATACACAGACAAGGAATTATAAAGCAGGATACAAACCTTGATCCCCTCCAGAATGGGCGCAGCGTCCCTCAGGACCTCCGCTTGGTCGGCTGCTTGTGCTGGAGACATTTCTGGCACTTCTGTTGGGCTGATCTTTACTTCAGCAGAAACTGATTCCAGCTCTGGAGCGGCCTCCACCTAAGAAGATATAAAAGGGAAAGATAAGCTGGCTCAGTGGCCAAATTACTACAGCCCGAAACATTTTTTTGGGTGTTGCAAGTTAAATTTGATGCTCCATATATCTTTCATACATGAAGTGGCTCGGGGTGTATGGAGCAGGCTCAGGAGGCTGATCCCGCTCTACACAGGGCAGATGCCGGCTGCATTATGCAGGCAGCACCTGCCTCTGTCAGCAGCAACTCAAGCCAACTAGGATCGCTGCTGTTTAACCCCTGAAATGTTGCCGCCAATCACAGGCATTTAAGTCACGTCATCATTAGTTTGGGAAGCCAAAAATAGAATGAATAAAAATTTATGAGAGAGAGAGAGAGAGAGAGAGAGAGAGAGAGAGAGAGAGAGAGAGAGAGAGAGAGAGAGAATGTTTAAGGCATTTTTACTACTTACTGAAAAGTCAAAGGTTTACATACACTAAGATTACTATGCCTTTAAACAATTCTGGGCTACCCATATGATGATGTCATGTGTTTGGAAGCTTCTGATAGCTTTAGAGACACACCTGTGCATGTATTTTAATGCACACCTGAAACACACTGCTGCTTTGTGTAGCATCATGGAAAAGTCTAAAGAAATCAGCAAAGATATCAGGAAGAGAATTGTGGACTTGCACAAGTCTGGCTCATCCTTGGGTACAATTTTAAGATACCTGAAGGAGCCTCATTCATCTGTACAAACAATTATATGCAAGTACAAACAAGATGGGAATGTCCAGCTATCATACCGCTCAGTAAGGAAACGGGTTCTGTGTCCCAGAGATGAACGTGCATATTAACCCAAGGACAAAAGCAAAAGACCTTGTGAAGATGATAAGATTGTGTCAATAACCACAGTGAAACGAGTACTGTATCAACCCAAGGACAAAAACAAAAGCACACAGGAACAAAGACCTAAATTTTTGGAGACATGTCCTGTGGTCTGATGAAACTAAAATTGAACTTTTTAGGCATAATGACCATCGTTACGTTTGGAGGAAAAAGGGAGAAGCTTGGAAGCCTAAGAACACCATCCCAACTGTGAAACATGGGGGTGGCAGCATCATGTTGTGGGGTTGTTTTGCTGCAGGAGGGACTGGTGTACTTCACAAAATAGATGACATCATGAGAAAAGAAGATTATGTGGCAATACTGAAGCAACATCTCAAGACATCAGCCACGAAGTTAAAGCTTGGGCAGAAAGGAGTCTTCCAAATGGTCAATGACCCGAAGCATACTGCCCAAATGGTAACAAAGTGGCTTAAGGATAACAAAGACAATGTTTTGGAGTGGCCATCATAAAGCCCTGATCTCAATACTTTTGAAAATTTATGGGCAAAGCTGAAAAGGCTGCGAGCAAGGAGACCTACAATCCTGGATCAGTTACACCAGTTTTGTCAGGAGGAATAAGCCCAAATTCCGACCAAATATTGTGAGAAGCTTGTGGAAGGATATACCAAACATGGAAACCTCTGGTTTTAACTAATATATATATATATATATATATATATATATATATATATGATTTTTTTTTTTAAGCCACAATACTGCCGCATCTGTAAAAGTCTGATATATCAATATATAAAACCTATTTGACCAATAAGGTAAATGGAAAAAAAATAAATAAAAATGCTTTTTTGGTAGAACATTAGCTGAGCAGATCGTGTCCGCATGCAGGAGCCCCTCGTCATCCGCTGCAAATCTGGGGAAATTTAGAAAGGGAAAAAAAAAAAAAAAGTGTTCAGTTTTCCTGCAGCGCCACGGTAGGGAAAATGAGGTATTACATAGTCCACACAGACATCAATGGCTGATGTGCTGGGTCCTCCGGTGTAAGAAGACCCGGCACAATAGTCTATCTCAGGCTGCATTTCCCCCAGTGAATCACACGCGCCGGTGGCGGGTCGACACATAATCGCGCTGCTGCTATTCCAGTATTCCAGATTTTCTCAATCCAATAAGAAAGCACAGCTTTACCTTAGCTGCTGTCTGTAAGCTTTCCTTGGCAACCTCAGCCAACCTCTCCATCTCCTTCTCCTTCTTAATCGCCGCCTCCTCCTGAAGCGTGGCCTCCAGCTTGGTCTTGTTGTCCACCTTGTCGCACTCCACTGCGGCCACCTTCACCTGGGCCTCTTTAGCCTGAGAAGCAGAGGACAAAAGTTGTATCTGGTATTATAGAGCCTGGATCAGCTCAGGCGCGTCATGTTGATCAGTTACGTGACCGCTGCAGCCAATCAAGATACAGGTGCGACAAGTGAGTGCCTAGGCCTGTGATTGTCTGCAGTGGTCACGACATGATTGATGCAACATTGATTTAGGATCAGTATTGTCTGAATTGGTTGCAATAGCAAAGCATATTTTACACTGTGCAGAGCGTGTGCGCTGATTATACATATGCTGACCCCGTTGGGGGAGGGGGTGACGTACATACCATGCTTTCGGGTAAAGTCTGCAGGGTTGTTTTGAGTTGATCAGCTGGTGACAATGTGTCAGGGAGATACAAAGCCCGGGACAATAGCAGCAGCGATGTGGGAATTTCCTGATTCAAGTGCAGCTCCAGCCACTGACGGGAGAGAGAAAGAAGCATCCACAATGTGAAAACTTTCCCCTTTCACAAAAACATCTATTAGGGTGAAATACATCCTTAACAAGTAAATACTGGGAAAAAAAATGAAATAAGTTTTCCAACTATTGATGAAGGGGAAAAATACATACATAACCCTTCTCCAATAGCCCCCATGATCCAGCAAAAAAAGCATTGGGGGCTGCTGTCATTATAAGAGCTTCCAGTACAGCAAAAGTCAAGAGTTTCTCTACTGGTCCAGAAGAGGACTGAAGAGGTAAAGGGTTTGCTTGTTTTTTTTTAACAATGTTTAACATTTGTCGCCATTTTTTTTTTTTACTTTAACCCCTTCCGGACCCGTGTCACAGCGTCTGTGACATGGAAATCAGTTCGTTCCCGGCCCGTGTCACAGCATCTGTGACATGGAGGGATCGCGCCCCTGCAGCGCGTGCGGGCGGGGTCGCTCAGGTGTCACAGTTGCTACTGCAACTGTGACACCTGTAGTTTACCCCTCAGGTGGTGGATTAACCCCCCCATGCCTAAAACCCCCCCGATTGGCAGTTTCACTAAAGTGAAAGTGAAACTGCCAATCGGAATGAATATTTCACCAATGGAAATTGGTGAAATATTTACTATCTGGGCATGGCTTGATGCATATAGCATCAGCCATTGGCTGGGGGGAGTGTCACCTCTGTTCCCCCCCTCCCCCCAGATCTGATTGGGGGGCTAGCGTCACATGGACACTAGCCCCAATCAGATGTGGAGGGAGTTGTTCACGATGGCTGAAACTCCCCAGCTCCATCCCGTCCCTGATCCGCAGCAGGTAGTATTGCCCCCACTTCCCCCCGACCCCCCCCTCCCAATTTCATTCCTGCACCCCGACCTTCGCTCCTTCCATCTTCCACGTCTTCATCCACCGGCTGCTGCTCTCCTTCTGACAGCTAGTAGACTGTGATCACAGGCAGCAGCAGGCTCAGTGTAAATGCACTGCTCCTGCGATCACACCCACCATCCCCCAGTCCCAGTGATCACCCCCCCTCCCAATGATCACCCCCCCGTCCCAGTGTTCACCCCCCCCGCAAACCCAGTGATCACCCCCCTGCTGCTGCCGGCTCCTGCTCCCCTTTCTGCCCCTGTAATCACCCCCCTGCTGCTGCCGGCTCCTGCTCCCCTTTCTGCCCCTGTAATCACCCCCCTGCTGCTGCTGCTGGCTCCTCCATCTCCTCAGCCCCCTCCTACACCTGACCACCCCCTCATGCGCCCCGTGTTCCTGAGCGCACCCCCTACACGTGACTGCAGAAGGTTACACCAAGCACTCACACTATAATAAAAAAAAAAAAAAAAACTTTTTTTTTTTTTTTTTTAACACATGCACACAAAATGTCCCACCCGTCCCGCTCATCCCAGTCTAGGGCGTACTCAGCTGAGGAGTCTATGTCAGATTGTTGTGTGTGTTGTAGTGTATGTGAGGTGTTGTGTGTGTGGTGTATACACTACACCACACCGCACATCAACCTGACATACACTACACAATGGTGTCCGCTAACAAATTGGAACCATGTTGCATTTGGAGAGCCCCTGTGTGCCTAAACATTGGAGCTCCCCCACAAGTGACCTCATTTTGGAAACTAAACCCCCCAAGGCACCTATCTAGATGCATAGTGAGCACTTGGAACCTCCAGGTGCTTCACAAATTGATTCGTAAAAATGAAAAAGTGGAAAAAAAAACACTTATTTTTACGGATTAATTTGTGAAGCACCTGGGGGTTCCAAGTGCTCACTATGCATCTAGATAGGTGCCTTGGGGGGGGGGGGGTCTAGTTTCCAAAATGGGGTCACTTGTGGGGGAGCTCCACTGTTTAGGCACATCAGGGGCTCTCTAAACACGACATGGTGTCCGCTAACAAATTGAATGGAAAATCGGCTCAAATTGTTAGCGGACACCATGTTGCATTTGGAGAGCCCCTGATGTGCCTAAACAGTGGAGCTCCCCCACAAGTGACCCCATTTTGGAAACTAGACCCCGCAAGGCACATATCTAGATGCATAGTGAGCACTTGGAACCCCCAGGGGCTTCACAAATTGATTCCTACCATCGTTCCTGCCCCACTGGTCACACACGTCATACCTACTAAGGTAACATTAAGAAGAAGGACTTTTCAAAGCACTTAGAAAAAAAAAAAAATATTGACAAAAGTTTATGCCCTGAGGGTTCTCTGATGTAACGTACGAGAATTTAATAGACACGATATACATGTATGAACGTGGGAGGCTTTGCAGCAGTCTCTGACCTGTTTCAGCTGCTCTCGTAACCGTTCCTCCGTGACGCCGAGCGCTCTCATCCCTCTGGCACGGCACGCGGCCTGCAGTTCCTTAACATTCAGCGAGTCCACCCCTTCCTCTGCGATCAGCTGTCACCGAAAAGAACATAAAGCATCATAAACATTTCCCAGACTGATGGGAGTTGGTTTCTATTTTTCTTGAAAATATAGGAAAATCCATTTTTAGAAAATCCAGTTGGTTTGTTTGAAAAAAAAATAAAAAAATAATAATAATAATAATAATAATAATAATACCTGTGCTTCAATCACCATCCCTGGGTCCAGCACCTCATCTCTGACGCTGCTCCCGGTGATTGTCTGCAGTGGTGGTCACATTGCAGCTAATAATTAAAACGCACCGATTGCCTGCATGACATCTGCGCTGCAGGCAATATCACACATTGGGAGCTGCGGTGGAAACTCGGTGTTGGGCCCGATGAGAGTGAGTAAAGCACCTTTTTTCTCTTTTTAAACTAAACTGGATTTTCCAGAATCCAGAAAGAGCTTTTAAACCTCTATAAAAAAAAAAGCTACATTTTCATACCAAATAATTTATCGAAGTTCCAAATTCCATTTGTGGCTTTTATTATTGATTTACGTTAAATTCTTCCAAAAATGTGGGTCTTATTTTAAGTCTAATTTATAGGTGGTGTCTTTTGTTTTGTTTTTAATTACTTGGTGGGTGAGCTCTTAGGTTTCCAGATTTCTTTGGATGATTCATCAGTTCGTCGCATTTTTTCAAGCCTATCTGGTGGGCTCCTCCGAGAAGGCTGTGGAGCCTGTGACGCGCGCCGCTATCTAGTGCGCACAGCTCACCTTGTCGTCCGCCTTGATCGTCCGCAGCTTCATGGTCAGCTGGAAGCGGAGGAAGTTATTGGTCCCGATGGACTGCAGCTCCAGGAGTTTGCACAGAGCCACCAACTGCGGCCGCGTCAGGTTATCCAGGGTCAGCTCGTCCTCAAACAGCTTGGAGAAGCGCACGATCTCCTCATTGCTGGGCCGCTCGCCGGTGCTCCGGATCTGGAAGTAAAAGCAAGACGTTTCCTTACACCGGTGCCGGTCTGTAAGAAGGGGAAGGGGGAACAGGCCCATGGGCCACACAGCACATTCCTACAGGCAACTAGGGAGAGATTCTGAGCACATGCATGCACGCTCGGAAAAAAAATCGAGCATGCACGTCTATGGAGGAGGGGAGATGAGGAGAGATGGCCGTTGGTGAACTAACACTCAGACAGTTCTGTGATGTGTAGTGGAAAATCTGTGCACAATATAACGTGCTCCACAACGTAAAAAACACCCCTGAAGACTGAGGGGGTTGAAGGAGTGGGCACAAGAGCTGAGGCTGCTCCACAGAAGGCCTCTAACAGCAACAACCGGAGCTTCCTAGCTTTGATTGCTGCCATTTAATCACTTAAATGCCACTGTCAACCTCACAGGTTAAAAGACCCCTACGGAAACTAAAAGTGAAAATTAATAAATAATAATAATAAAAATATACAATTTTAATTATAGATTTTTCTTTTTCTTTAGACCATTTAATGGTTTAAATAATTTTACAGATTGAGCAGCACAAAATATGGTTATATTTTTTCCTTTAATTGGGAAAAGAAGCACTAGTTTCTTTATATTTTAAAAAATATTATTTTATTATATTAAAATAATAATCTTTTAAAAATATATTAGTATACTAGTGCTTCTTTTCCCAATTAATAGAAAAAAAAATGTATATATATATATATATATATATATATATATATATATATATATATATATATATATATATATATATATATATATATATATATATAATCTCCATAAAGAAAATTAAAAAATATAATTAAAAACAACAACACAACACCACATAATAATATGCACCTCCCCCTACAAAAATGCAATACAAAAGATCAAAAGGCCGTATGGAACTCCTAAAATGGTACCAATAAAAAGTACAGTTTCTCATACAAAACCTCAAAAGGCTTCATCAACATTAAAGAAAAAAAAAAAAAGTTACCGGTCTCAAAAAAATAAATAAAATGTCACACAATCTACTTTATTTTTCTTTATATTACAGTTTAAAAAAAAAATGTATGCCGCTATAAAGAGAAAAAAAAAAAAAAGTATGTGTGTTTGGTATGACCATAATCAAACTGACTGGAAGAATCATGACACAGAGTCATCTTTACTGCATAATGAATGGCGCAAAAAAAGAAAAAAGCACAACTGAATTTTGTGTTTGTTTTTTAGGAGGGGGGGGGATAAATGACATGACGAAATTAAAGGGAGTAAATAAAAAAAGGGTGTTTGAACAGCGAACGGTTAATAAGATCCTGTTATGTAAGGTGTTGTCTGAAAAGGCAGAATTTAATATCGGTCCTTTCCTGGTTTCCTGGAAATCATTTATAATCTTAAGGACAAAGGACATTGAGAGATAAGTCACTTACTGGCGGCTCTTCATTCTCCTCCTCTGTGACCTCTGGTACACCGGCCGGCCCAGCGTGTAACTGGGATCACTGTGCGGGGAGACCCACCCTACACATAGGGCTTTACTTACTTTCCCTCAGCTTGTCACTTGCACTAGCCAGCAACATGAGTATGTATGTATTCTGAATGGGCAGAAAGGAGAAAGCAGCTGCCATATATCTCTGCCAGCAGCTTATCTCCCCTAAGAACAGAAGAATCAGGCATCATCCTCCCCTCAAGGAAATACATAGTACGTTGCAGCCCGACGACGCCAAAAACCACGGAAAAATCACTTTAACACATTAAAATATAAAATATTAGCCATTTAAAATTATACCAGGCTCAATAATCATAGTCCAATGGGGAAAAGGGGAACTTTTCATCAGGCTGTGATTGGTAAGAGGGGTGATAACCTGAAGAAAAGTTCTTGTATCCTTCTTTCTGGTTCATAGGATACTGTGCACAGGGGGGGGGGGTCACAGTAACAGGCTGCGATTGCTAAGTGTTAACCCGATGAAAAGTTTATGTATCCTCTTTCCCATTCTTTGGAGGCTATAATGGAGTAAAAGGCTGTGATTTGTGTGAGGGGTGACCCTTTTACAGCCTCCAAAGGATGGAAAAATAGGATACGGGAATTTTTCCTCATGTTAACACCCCTCTCACCAATAACAGCCTATTGCTGTCACCCCTTCCCCTGTACAGCATCTAATTAACACAGTAGAGGGATACAGGAGCTTTTCCTCAGGTTATCAACCCCACTTATCAATAATGAGTCTTTTATTGTCAGCCCATTCCCTGCACAGCATCCTATGAACTCGGTAGAGGAATACAGGAGCTTTTCCTCAAGCTCAAGTTATCAACCCCCTTACCAATCACAGCACGTTGCCTTACAATCATAGACCTCCCTGAGCAGCCAGAGATCTTTGGTGAGGTGGTGGTTCTACAGGGATAATGGAACACCTCTTCATGTTATCAACCCTTTAATCAATTAAAGCCTTTACGGTCTCCAGGAGGGGTGGGGGGTGGGGGTTTATATACAGGAACTTTAGATCTTTGCTGGAATCCGTATTTTAGTCACAGACATTAAATTTCTAAGACTAAAATACAAAATCTTACACCTTGATGCAAGATTTCATTGAGGCACCCATGACTGCAAAGTTCTGGGTAGCATTTCCTCAGTGTGCTTGGTGTCTGCTGGTCCCCCAAAAATATATGCACCTCCTTAATATATTTTGTGCTAGAATTCAGAGTAAGAGCACAGGCGGTTTAGGGGCAGATTCTGCAGCAAAAACTCAATGTAGGAAGAAACCAGCAGAAGTGGGAATACATTATTGGGTGGCGTCATACCTTCTGAAAAAAGTTGGAAAATTCGGCGGTCACATTCCCTTTGGCGGCTTTGTTCCTTAGTGCCATCGCCTCAATAGTGTCTTGCAAGAACTTTGCTAACTCCAGCTTTACTCTCAGCTCCTTCTTCAACCTCTCCTCCTGGGGGGTGCAAGAAAGACAGCAAATATCACAAGGAGGAATATCCTACATCTAGTTTTGGGAAGACTCACAATTTAAAACAACCCCTAAATCCTGGAGCGGCGTGCTCCTCCAGATCAGATATTCACCTTCTTTGAAGTGGTCTCAAACGTGGAAGGCAGCATATTTGGAAACAGCTTCAATACGACTGGGAGTAGGAACTCCATGAATGGGACGATGATGAAGACGAGGAAGGGGACCAGCCGGAAGAGGTCAGCGCATATCCTCAGGAACTGGAAGAAACAAATGGGATAAAAGAGGTGAAGGATCAAAGTCACGAGGCGCGCTAACCACAAGCTAATCTGTACCGAGGCTGGAAAACGGGTGTGAAATGTGTCTGGCCACCATTTCATAGCACAGCATTGGAAAAAATGAAATCTTAATACTTTTTAAGAGTGTGTAAGCTTTTGCTACCCTTACATTGTTCACTAGCTTACCTTAAAGGGGTTGTCTGAAAGAAAAGCATTAATTGTAGAAATATTCTGCAACAAAATCTTGAATGAGTGAATTCACCCTGAAGCAAAAACTGGGCCCAAAACTGACCGGAAGAAGAGGAGCTGCCCTGACACTCCGCACTGCAGCACCCGGTGATGTCTGACCCCCGGTGTACACTCCTTAGGGGTGTACTCACTTATTTTTTTGCTAGCGGTTTAGACATAATTGGCCGTGTGTTGAGTTACTTAGAGGGCACACCAAATGTACACTGTTACACAAGCTGTACATAGACTACTTCACATTGTAACAAAGCGTTTACAAAAATGTGAAGGGTGTACTCACTTTTGTGAGATGCTGTACATCGTTCATTGCAGTGGCCACAGCAGCTATTCCAGATACTGCGTGGACCCAGCTGGGTCTGACCACAGCGGCTCTGAGCTCTGGCTGCTTTAAGGGATTGTCCACAACTAAGACATTAACGACCCATTCTTCAATATCGCTCATCGGACCCAAGCCCCGGCACACTGCTGTTAGCCAGGTCCTGTGGTGGCAGGAATTGGCGCACAGAGCTGGGACACAACAGTGCCGCACACTGTGTAGTGATCGTCTGCAGCTCAGCTCCCATTCACTTTAATAAGAGCAGAGTGGCGGTACCCAGGAATGACCACTGCTCCGTGCACCCGGCAGAGCGAGAGCGGAGAACAGCCGGTCGGTGGAGACGCCAGGTGTCGATACGATTTTGATCTCAGAAAAGAACATCAATGTCTTAGTCCAGGACAAGAATAATTACTTTACAATGACCCCAGGTCTCTCTTCCCATGGCTTAGATACAATCAGGATAATAAATGGGGGTCCAGGCTGTATCGGCACACAGCCATAACAATGTACAGCCCCTCTTTACTCACTGGGCCAGTCTGCAGCAATGGTACAGAGGCTGCTGTAACCACAGGACTTTGCTGGGCCAGTCTGCAGCAATGGTGCAGAGGCTGCTGTAACCACAGGACTTTGCTTGGCCAGTCTGCAGCAATGGTGTAGAGGCTGCGGTAACCACAGGACTTTGCTGGGCCAGTCCGCAGCAATGGTGCAGAGGCTGCTGTAATCACAGGACTTTGCTGGGCCAGTCCGCAGCAATGGTGCAGAGGCTGCTGTAACCACAGGACTTTGCTTGGCCAGTCTGCAGCAATGGTGCAGAGGCTGCTGTAACCACAGGACTTTGCTTGGCCAGTCTGCAGCAATGGTGCAGAGGCTGCTGTAACCACAGGACTTTGCTTGGCCAGTCTGCAGCAATGGTGCAGAGGCTGCTGTAACCACAGGACTTTGCTTGGCCAGTCTGCAGCAATGGTGCAGAGGCTGCTGTAACCACAGGACTTTGCTTGGCCAGTCTGCAGCAATGGTGCAGAGGCTGCTGTAACCACAGGACTTTGCTTGGCCAGTCTGCAGCAATGGTGCAGAGGCTGCTGTAACCACAGGACTTTGCTGGGCCAGTCTGCAGCAATGGTGCAGAGGCTGCTGTAACCACAGGACTTTGCTGGGCCAGTCTGCAGCAATGGTGCAGAGGCTGCTGTAACCATAGGACTTTGCTGGGCCAGTCTGCAGCAATGGTGCAGAGGCTGCGGTAACCACAGGACTTTGCTGGGCCAGTCTGCAGCAATGGTGTAGAGGCTGCGGTAACCACAGGACTTTGCTGGGCCAGTCTGCAGCAATGGTGCAGAGGCTGCTGTAACCACAGGACTTTGCTGGGCCAGTCCGCAGCAATGGTGCAGAGGCTGCTGTAATCACAGGACTTTGCTGGGCCAGTCTGCAGCAATGGTGCAGAGGCTGCTGTAACCACAGGACTTTGCTGGGCCAGTCCGCAGCAATGGTGCAGAGGCTGCTGTAACCACAGGACTTTGCTGGGCCAGTCTGCAGCAATGGTGCAGAGGCTGCTGTAACCACAGGACTTTGCTGGGCCAGTCTGCAGCAATGGTGCAGAGGCTGCTGTAACCACAGGACTTTGCTGGGCCAGTCTGCAGCAATGGTGCAGAGGCTGCTGTAATCACAGGACTTTAGCAGTTTGCATATTCTCTACAAGCGCACGGATACTAAATATCGTGAAAAGCAGGGAATTATAAAGGTTATTTTAGTTACAAGAGCACCTAAGGGTCACCCACCAATACAAACCTTGTGTATACACATAGTATTTGGCCTTTTACCCCCCTGCTTCTCACACCCACTTATATCAGTAAAACTATACACCCAGACAAAAACATTTTAATGCAAGTATTGTCCTGACGTTTTTTTAGGATCATTCTGAGCATGAGATTCCCCTCCCCCCCAAAAAAAAGTTTGCAGTGGCCAATGTTAGGTGTTTGATTTTAGCTGTAGCGGTCTATCAGCAGGGAGGAAGTACAGGACTGCAGGAATGAAAATCTCTATCACTTCCAATTAGGGAGCATCGGAGTGACAGGGGACTCAAACGATAAAAAAATAATGAAAAGATACTTAAGTAACGGAATAAAACCTTTCAGGGTATGTTCACAGTTTTTTTTTGCTGAGTTTTTGGAGTGGAAACTCCCAAGTTTTTGGGGAGGATTTTGAGAGTTTCTGCTCAAAAACTAAATGCGAACATTGTACAAGTAACAGTTTTTTGTGCAGATCAGCTCTAAAATCCTCATCAAAAAACACTGACAATTTATATGGTGTTCATATGAGGAGTGTCTTGTTTTTTGTTTTTTTTAAAGATGTACTGGGGAAAAAAAAGTGCCTGTCAGTTCTCTGAAATAGATTCTGATTGAATCAACTGGAAAAAAAGGCAGTGCTTAATCAAAAAGATGCAAAAAAAAAAAAAAAACTCCACAAACTGTCGTTTTTGGATGAGTTTTCCTTTCCCCGGAAATTCCTCAGTTTTTCAGCACAGTAGTGCTTAAAACGGACACAGTCCGGATTACTGGGTGCCAGATTAAAAGGAAATTTGCTATATATGAAGAGTGGGAACTGGATGCAATTAACATCTATTCTATTTTTTCTTCAAAAGCCATTTTCATACTAAAACAACTACTAATCTTCCGTATACTGAAGATTAAAGGTGTTCGAGAACACGGCAGACGGGCGTACGCCCCATTAAGTAACATCGATCTGATATCCCAGACAACAAAACAGTGGAGATTACCCACAGACGTCAGCGTTGGCAGCGGGGCGTCCTGGCAGCCCGTCCTGCCAATTACTGGAAACAATTAGTGCAATACACCCGGGTGACTCAGCCGCCTCTGTGCAGATATGTCACGGGGAAGGAAGCAGACAGACGAGCCCGAACACAGGTAAATCACCGACTGCAGCACATGCAGATCCAATATGGTGGCCGTTCCCAAAGGAGCAGTCTCCCAGTGTTCTCCGCCTTACATACCCCCCCTTTTCTTACCTGTCTCCGTTCCCTTCTGGATAAATTACTCCCATTGAGGATGTTCCACATCATCCGGGCTGCGATTTTGGTGTCAATCCAGAGAAGCCGAAAGCCGTGATAATAGTGCTTTAACTCGTCCATCACCCTCTGTCCTATAGACTTCTTCACGGTCTCCACTTCCGTGTTGGGACTGTACACCGGGCCACCTTCTTCCAGCTTCTTATTTTTGTCCTTCAAAGACTTTAAGGATTTTTCTACCACTGAGTCGTCGAATAGGGGACTGGAAAAGTGCAAGCCCCGGACCGAGGTGTACTGGCCGGGCACACCTCTCCATGCGGGGGATGAAGCGTGGACTCTATAGTAGGTTCTTTCAGGGCCGTTAGTCCGTGAGAACCCGCTATCCCCGTCTCTTAGCGAAATGTAAACCGGATGGGCGGCAGCACAACTCCGAAAGTGAGAAGTCCTGGGTGAGAAGGAAAAGATGGAGAAGTAACACAAGCGGGAGGCAAATAAAGAGTCAGAACGATAAATATTCCATCATTTCTTAAAGGGATGGACAAAAAGTAGCGGCTGCCGAAATAAACCCCCAAAAAATCAGCAATCCTAAATATCTGCGGAATATGTTGGCGCTATAAAAATAAAAAAATACTATTAATATTATTATATCTGCCGTGTCTGAAAAAAATACAAAAGGTAAAAGCTGGTGATAAGAAGTGCTAAGGCATATAAAATTCAGCAATTACAACCTTTAATAAAGTCCTTGTAAAAACACAACGCGTTTTGACGGCATGCAAGCCGTCTTCATCAGGCGATCACCTGATGAAGACGGCTTGCATGCCGTCAAAACGCGTTGTGTTTTTTCAAGGACTTTATTAAAGGTTGTAATTGCTAAATTTTATATGCCTTAGCACTTCTTATCACCAGCTTTTACCTTTTGTATTTTCCACATTTCACACCTTTGGGGTTACTGGTGAGCTGCTTTGGCTTACTTTTAAAATTTTAGCTCATGGACTGTTTGCCCCTCATTTTGACATCCTAGCGCTTCGTACTACCAGCTTCAACTTCTTTTTTTCATGTCTGAAAAAAAGTCTCATTGGCAAAAATATAAAACTAAAGATCCTGTACAGTAAATGTTAACAGAAAAAAATAAAATAAAATTGCCTTTTGGTGTTTTTTTGGGATGTCATACCTTTCCCCAAAAAAAGATGGAATAAAAATTGACCAAAACTTTGTATGCACTTCAAAATGGTACCAATAAAATAGTCACCTCGCTGTGCAAAAAATGAGCCCCCACTCGGCTCCAAACAATATATATTACTGATTTTTTATTTTTTTAAGTTTTACATTTTTTTAGGCCAATAATAAATATATGATCAAATGAAAAAAAAATGTAATAAAAGGTTTTGCCTCTTTGAGGGGGAAAAAAAAACTGCAAAAATTAATAATCGGCCTGTCAGGAAGGGGTTGGAAGAAAAGTTCAAAAAGTTTGGCCAAAAGTGGAAAATATTAGAAAAAAAAAAAAAAGCTAAGCTATCGGGTTAATTTCCCCGGGAGGAGCTTTGATGATGTCTTGTTCTTCAGTCTTCTGACGGCTGATGTCTGTGATTGGCTGCAGTGGTCAAATGACTAATGAAAGTGACATTGCGCTACTTGAAGCGTTAAAAGTCCTGTCGGGTCATCTGACCACTGCAGCCAATCACAGGTTTCAGTGGTTAGGTGGATAAAGAACGGGATGTTATCAGTTTTTCTCCTGGCGGAGACCGCAGGAGCGGAGGAGAATTGAGCCGGTGACTATATACTACATCATCTGAAGACTTTTACGAGTAAGGCTAAGTGCCCACGATGCAGAAATGCTCCTGATTTTTCCTGAGCGTTTCTGCAACTCCCTGGCAGAGAAAACTCATGCGGATTGTACATGCGTTTTTCCTGCCAGAGACAAGCAGATGTGAAGCATTTTGATCATGCGATTTCGCATGCGGGTTAACAAGCACTTTTCTAAGCGATTTTAGCATCACTTGGAAAGTGCTTGACAACTTGGTCACACTATATAAATCCATGCAAACAGCATGGATTTATATAGTGTGACCAAGTTAGTTAAAAAAAAAAAAGAATTAGAATGGTAAAAAATTTTAAAAAAACATATACTCACCTTCCGATGGCCCCCGGTCTCCTTATCCGATGCGTCCGGTCTTCTCAGTGTCTCGCGTTTGTGTAAAAGGACCTTTCATGACGTCACTGCAGGTCGTTTTAGACCATCGCGAGCTGCCGGGAAGCCAGAACGCATCGCTATGGAGACCGGGGGCCATCGGAATGTAAGTATAATGTATATTTTTTATTTTAAAAATTCTTTTTTTTTTTTTTTTTTTTTACAGGTACTATGGTACCCGGGTCTGGGTGAGAGTCTTCTTTTCTCCAGACCTCTGTACCATCCGCACATTGAATCGCTTAATATCCGCATGTGCACATGTAGTCACGAGGATATTAAGCAATTCAATGCAAGTCAATGGCGGCAAAAACGCCGCGTTTATGCAAAATAATTGTTTGTGCTGCGGATTTTTCCGCAATGATAATCCGCAGCGGAAATTTCCGTAGCATTTGCACAGCACACACGGATTATCATTGGGGAACATGGCAGGCCTTCTACCAAGTGTTTTAAGAGTTTCTGCAGCGGAATTGCCGCTGCGGAAACGCTTAAAAAAAACGCATAGTGGGCACACAGCCTAAGGGGGTCTTGCACAGTTAATGGGGTCTTTATTTTGAAAAATCCATAAGAAACACCGCAACTCTGAGTGGGCAGATTTGATCAGGGAGTTGAAATCCAAACCCAGTCCTCATCTCTCTCCTCTGACATCTGGAGTTGGGGGGGTGATCGGCAGACCCGGGGGGCCAGAATCAGCGAGTACGGACAGCTGTAGGCACGCTATAAAGACAAGATCTACAACAAGGAGGGAGATAAACTCTTACCGATGATTTATCAGCCTTAAGGAAGTGCAGTCGAGACAAAAGCGATCCGAAAAAAGACCTGGAAAAGAAAAAAAGGAGATGGATCAACAATCAGGCATTTGCTACGCGAGGACAAACTCTGCTTCATTTCTGCAGGAGCAGCGACCCCCCCATATCAATGAGCGGCGTCAGGTACTGCAGCTCAATATGGGATATGAAGCCTTATTCTAATCTTACAGAATCCCTTTAAACTTCTTCCAAGAGGCGCAAAGATGGTAAAGAAAAAGGAAGAGCGCTGATAAATCCAGGGCAGGAGATGCCGCTCACCTAAATGCCACCCGCCCCCCCCCCCCCAAGACCTCAGTGGTACAGCCTCGGGCTCCAAGCCTAGAAGCATCAGTAATGGGCATCAGTCCTGCTGTCACCAGTCTTCCCAGTCTGGCTTTAACCAGTTACTGGTAACTACTGGGAGGCCAGACATCTTACACAGCTCATGTTATAGCAGAGCCCGATAATAACCAGTTTCCACCAGTAAGTAGCTGTGGTTCCAGTATAATGTGGCCGTGGTGAGAAGCTGACGGCCGGGAGCTACATCAAATCCAAACTAATCCTCCGGCTAATCTTAAAGGGGAGTTGTAACACGACGGCAAAAGGAGAAGCTGTCTCTGATCCCTGGGGATCCTAGCGACACAGCGGTCATGCCGGTCATCAGGATGCCCGTAGACTGCACGATTGGCCGATGCTTCGTTCCCCTTTAAAGGGAATCTATTCTCAGAAATTTCACTCCCCCCCCTCAAATTATTTCCTTTCAAAGACAAATCCGGCGATACCTTTACACGGCCGATCCTTTCCTCCGTTACTGAGAAATCAGCGTTTATATTGATATGCAAATAAGGCTGAAGAGCTATGGTAGATCCGAAGCCTCCATCACTCCAGATCTACCACAGCTCTTCAGCCTCATTTGCATATCAATATAAACGCTGATATCTCAGTAACGGATCGGCCATGTAAAGGTATCGCCGGACTTGTCTTTGAAAGCGCTTCAAATACTTTGTGGTGTAAAATCCTTACTACAGCTCTGGGTTAAATGAGTTGTCCAGCTTTGAGGACATTATTATTATTTTTACTAAACTGCACATATTTGGGGCTCCTTTTTTATTAAAAACTTAGCACCGTTTTTACTTTCATAGCCGCTGATTGCAAAAGGAGTTAACTAAGAATCTGTCAGTGAGCGCGCTGTGATGGTATGATGGGAGAGTTTGTAACTTTTTATCAACGTTGTATGTGCAGGAAAACAAAAAGCAAAACAGTGCAGTAAAGAATAAATTATTGTCCTCCCTAAGGGTGGACAATCCCTTTAACAAGAAGAAAAACCCCATCACATATGTATATATGAGTCAGGTGTGCCGGGCCTGTGTGTGACGCTGAGGCTCCCCGGCCTCCTCTCACCTCTGCTGCTGTCTCCCCGCTTCCACAGCAGCGGGGTGCGGGCTCCCCAGGAGGACTTAGGCAGGCAGCCTCTCACCAGCAGGGCGGCCATGCTGTCAGGACGGGCGGGCGGAGCGGCGGGGGGAGACAGTGAAAGATCAGTCCCGGGGATGAGTCCTGGATGAATGTTTCCCCATGTCCTGCTGCCAGAACAATCCCCACCTCAAGCTCCCTCACTGAGCATGCGCAGAGACAATTGCCGGTTAAGGAGGCGGAGCTTACGCGATGACGTCATGGCACGTGATAGCGTCTGCGTGTGCTGCAGAGGCCATTTTGGATGAGAGGTCCAGAGGACTGCAGGCAGGCGCACGTGATCCTGCTCTGGGTGGGATGACGCAATTGCTCGGAAACTATATCAGCGGCCATTTTGGTAATGGGCAGAGCCGGGCGCTGTGACATTGCAGATTATTGGTGTATGAGGGAAAAGGGTCACACAGCAGATCTTACCCATAAGGCACCGCGCTGCGGGCACTTTCTTTATGCTTCCTTCCTGTTTTGTTTCGGCAAATAATTAACCCTTTCACGAATAGACCCATAGTTTCCATCGACAAAGTTGTACGAGGGCTCGTATCTTTGTGGGACGAGTTTGATGGACACAAATAAACATATAACAGTTCGATAAAACAGCAATTCAGGGGCCTCGGGGAATTTTTTTTTTGGTGATACGTCTATTATATTATTTTTTTGTATTGTTGGACTTAAACTTTTTTTGTTATTTTTTATTTTTATAATTTAAAAAAAAAATCTCATTTATTTTTCTTTTACTTTTTTTAGTCTTGCGTTGGATTTAAACGTTCATGTTATTATTTATATAAATATATACTGTATATTTAACTTCTTTATTTTTCTATTGTTGGATTTAAACTGTTTTATCTTTATAATATTTTTAAAAAACCTTTTCAATTATTTTTTTATTAACTTTATTATTGTATTGTTGGATTTAAACTTGTTATTTTTTTATATATAATATTAAAAAAAAAACTTTTAAATTAATTTTTCATTTTTTTTCTTCTTTATTCTTGTATTGCTGGATTTGAACTTCCATGTTATTTTTATAATTTTTTTTTTTTTTAAGTAAATTACCATTTTTCATTTACTATTTTGAATTGTAAAGCGCTACGGAATAGGCTGGCGCTATATAAATAAAGATTATTATTTTTTATTGTTGGATTTAAACTTTTATGTTTTTTTATCGTTTATGTTCAAAAACTTTTTAAATTATTTTTTTATTAACTTCTTTATTCTTGTATTGCTGGATTTGAACTTCCACATTATTTTTTTTTTTAGAATTTTTCATTTTGTATTAACTTTTTTATTTTTATATTGTTGGATTTAAACTAGTTATTTTTATATATAATATTTTTAAAAAACTTTCATTTTTTTATTAACTTTTTTATTTTTGTGTTGCTTGATTTAAACTTTCATTTTTTTTGTTATTATTATTATTACAATATTTTTAAAAACGTTTTGAATACTTTTTTTTTTTTATTCTCCCCTTGTACCTATTGATCCCCCCAGTGCAAGCACTGTGCACTGCACGGATTCGCCGGTTTCTGACGTGGGACCGGAGGGTATGTATGAGTTATATGTGGCACCCCAGGGGTCTGGTTGACGCAGTAATAGAAATATTATGTCTGAGAGCAAGCGGGAGGTTTCTCTGGTCAGGAGCCCTAAGCATGCAACACGGCCCACACAGACCTGGGAGGGGAGGAATCTGCGAATATAAACTGGGTCTGGGGCGGGATTAGGTGAGACAGAGCGTGCAGAACAAGCAGAGCAGTCAGAGCCTGGAGAGAGAAAGTAAGAACCAGGAGCTCTGTAGGAACAGTAGCTGAATACCAGGGGCTGGAGCTGAGCAGAGTTCGCCCTGGTTGAAGACACTAATACCGGACACGGAGTTCGAGGCTGTGGGGATATCCAGGCCCAGCAGCAGAATCCAACCGGCAGGGGATTCCATGTCTTCTGGCCATAGAAGCCCGGAGGCACGGTCACAAGCAAGGGACCAGCAACGCCATTGTGAAGCGGAGGCTAACAGAAGGCCCCAAGTCATCGGCCATACGGGTGAGCACCACACGGTATACTCAGGGACTTGGGCTACTTCTACCCGCATAGAGCAAGGTAGCCAGGAAAGAGTGCAGATAGACGGGGAGGCCTACAACTCCACCTGGCCAGGGGGAGATCCTGCTTGCTCACAGACTGACCAGGCCCCTACTGCTAACCAGTACTCCCGGGAGGGTCTGCTTTATACCATCAGTAAAGACCCTGAACTGCACCACACGTCTCTGTGTTTCATCACCGCACCAGCACCATTAGTACTGGGACGCTCACACCATCACTCCCATCTTCCACACTAGCTGCCCTGAGGCAATACTTCTCCCGTGGGGAGTTATTCCATACTCGGCTGCGCAAACTACATCAGCCTCAGCGGTCTGCAGCGCAGCGGCGGTCCCCACTGACCGCAATCCACGGGTGGCGTAGTCGGACATTTGTTATTACCTAAGACTGCCACTGGTTTGACCGCCCTGGGCACGGACCGGGTCACCGCCACGGAGGACTACAACCCCCAGCGATCCGGCTCCAGGTATCCCCTGCACAGCACAGGCCCAGGGGGCGCGTCAACTTTGGCGTAGTCAGCAGGATTTCGTGCCCACAACCACCGGGTACTGCGTGCCTGAAAAAGACTTTTGTACTTACTTGTGGCGAAGTTTCCCGCCGTCCGGAGTCGTTTCCCGCCATCGGACGCCATCTTGGACCGTTTCCCGCCGTCTTCTGCCGTCTTCCCGCCATCCGCAGCTGCTTCCCGCCTTCGGACGCCATCTTTGGGACGCCCCACGGGAAGAAGAGGGGCGTGGACTCCGAAAGTGCGCGAGAACCGAAGCTCCGCCCCACGCACCGACGCTGCGCAAGGTCCTGGAAGGGAGGAAGAGCGACGCTGACGTCATCGGAGCGCGACGCCAGGTCCTCTACCCCGACGATTGACTGCGGAGCTGCGGCCTACGGAAGAAGAGCATCACAAGGTAGGCCACGGTCCACTAGGGGGGAAGAAGGATGTCGGACACCGAGGGGAGCTCCACTGCCACAGCCACCGCCAGAGCAACCGCTGCAGCGGTCATGCCATTCACCATGCCCTATATCCCGGGGGCAACCTGGCTACCCCAGTACTCAGGGGAGTCACATACTCTAAGTGACTTTAGGGAAAGACTGGATAGCCTCTTCCAGGTATACCCCCTCACGGAAGAGCAAAAAGTGAGCATCCTGGTGGCCCAGTTAATCAGGGCAGCCCAAAGGGAGGTAAAGTCCTGGTCAGCTGGGAAGAAGAGGACTGTCAGAGAAATACTAGCCCGGCTGAAAGACATATTTGATACCCGAACCTCAGCCGAGATAAAACTACGATTTTACGGGTGCAAACAACGGGCACATGAAAGTATAAGAGACTATGCTCTAAACTTACAAGAGGCCCTGAGAGCCATTAAACAGGCAGACCCTGACAGCGTGGGAAATGAAGACAAGCTGTTGACAGAACAATTTATTGAGGGTCTACTGTGCAATGCCCACCGAACCCAGTTGCGGGCAATAGCCTTACAGGACCCTGACCTGGACTTTGCACAGTTCAAGGACAGAGCCATCCGGGTGCTCCGAGAACCGGCACCAGGTGGCGCTGTGACCCACAGGCGCCCTGCTATCACTTACCAATGCGGACGCCCTGTCCAGGATGCCAAACCTACCGGACGAAGGGGAGGATCCAGAAGAATTGGAAGAGATCGAACTCCCTGCGTATCACCGTAATGGGATTACCCAGTATTCCCACTGTGTGAGGGGCCAGCGATCCGCTACGTTCAACCCCTTACCCCACTACAACTGGGCGGAGACGCAAGACAGTGACCCCGCAGTCCGTCTGGTAAAGGAGATGCTGACCCAGGCTGACGCCCGCTTGGACCCAGATGCTCTGGAAGAGACCAAGCAACTGTGGACAGAAAAGAGCAGACTGTTTCTCTACAAGGAGAAGTTGTGCCGCAGAATGGTCAATTCCCGGACACATGAACTGATCTGGCAGGTGGTGGTACCGAGACGGGACGCAGCTATGGTGCTGGAGGCCTACCACAATGGGGCAGGGCACTTCGGATGGAAGAAGCTGGAGTTCCTGCTGTGTGAACGGTTATACTGGATAGGCATGAGAGGAGCCATTGAGAGGTGGTGTAGAGACTGTGGCCCGTGCAATCTAAGAAGAAGGGACCGTGCCAGCCAGAGGACTCCCCTGCAGCCCATCATCACCAGGCAGCCGCTGGAACTGGTCGCTCTGGACCATGTTAAACTGGCTCCAAGCAGAAGCGGGTATGTCTACGCCCTAACCATCGTGGATCACTACTCCCGGTTCCTGGTGGTGGTCCCTGTCAAAGACTTAACGGCTCAGACAGCAGCCAGAGCCTTCCAGCTGCACTTCTGCCGCCCACACGGGTATCCGGACCAAGTGCTGACGGACCAAGGGCCAGCCTTCGAAGCGGAGGTCTTCCAGGAGTTCTGAAACCTGTATGGCTGCAAGAAGATAAGAACAACGCCCTATCACCCCCAAACCAATGGACTTTGCGAGAAGATGAACCAGGTGGTGATAGATCTGCTAAAAACATTGCCCCTGGAAGAACGCAGTCTGTGGCCTGAGAAACTGCCCGATCTGGTGGACCTGTATAACCACATCCCGGTAGGTTCCACCAACTGTACCCCGGCTTACCTAATGCGAGCAAGACCGGGTAAGCTGCCTGTTGACCTGGATATGGGAGTCCTGATACCCGAGGACACCTCACCAGAAGCAGACTGGGATACAGAACGGCAGCAACAGTACCGGAAAGTACAGGAGAGCGTCGAGCGAAGTCTCTGTCAATCAAGAGAAAGGCAGGAGAGGACTTATAACCAACATGCTCCCGCTGTTCCCCTGGTACCTGGAGAGCAGGTCTTAAAAAGAAAAAGGTGGCTCCATAAGTTGGACGACCAGTGGGAAAAGGACCCGTACACCGTACTGCCCTCAAGCCACAATAATCCAAAGGTGTACGTCATCAGTAAGGATGGAGGAGAGACCACAGCCACTGTCTCCAGAGACCACCTGAAAAAGTGCCCCGAGAAGTTGCAAACCACGGCTGAAGATCAGGAAGACCCTCAACCCGTAGAGGAAAAGGAGGAAATGATCAGCACCGAACTCGGAGACTTTCCCCGGTCCTGGACACAAGTAAACAACGCTATCGTGGTGCCCGTCCTCACCTTTCTCCAGCCAGCCCCTCAAGTGCCTACAGAAGACCAGGTAGAGCTGGAAGAGCAGCCGGCCCAGGAGGCAGAAGAGTCCACACCAGCAGCACAGGAGAATCAACCCTCTGCTAGTAGTGAGCCTGCCGTGCCCCTAGTGAGCCAAAGAGTACGCAGACAGCTGCCCAGCTTGCCCATAACACCTCCTACACCCTGTAGTGCAGGACCAGTTAGTGAGCTCCGTAGGTCCACTAGAGTCACTAGAGGTCAGATGCCCGCTCGCTGGAAAATCTAAATGAATGCACTGTGAGTTTATCTGTTTAACTGTTTATGGTTTATGTTTGTTGCCTGTTATTAATCATGTTTCTCAGTTACCCTGCAGATTTATTTGTACTAACAGGTTATGGACGCTGGATAACCGGAACAGTTTTGTAGATAGTTGCACATTGTGCCTCTTGCGAAGACGGCCGCGGAAGAGAAAACCTGTCTGGCGTGGCCTCCTTGCGGCCCAAAGTAGCTAGCTCCAGCCTTGCAGCCACGCCCAAGGCCAACGCAAGGGGTTTGCTTTGGACAGGTCCCCTACTTCGCTTAAAGCTTCACCTTGGGTGACATGGACACCCTCTAGTTTCACAAACTTCACCTTGGGTGATATGGACACCCGATTGCGGACACGCCATGACCTTTAAAGAACTAAAGCTTCTTGTAAATATGTTATTGTATTATTGTTATACCCTGCATTTATGTTTTTTTAAAAATGTGTTTAGTCTCGGAGTACTAAAATTTACTAGGGGGGAATGTGGCACCCCAGGGGTCTGGTAGCCACAGTAATAGAAATATTATGTCTGAGAGCAAGCGGGAGGTTTCTCTGGTCAGGAGCCCTAAGCATGCAACACGGCCCACCCAGACCTGGGAGGGGAGGAATCTGCCCTTATAAACTGGGTATGGGGCGGGATTAGGTGAGACAGAGCCTGCAGAACAAGCAGAGCAGTCAGAGCCTGTAGAGGGAAAGTAAGAACCAGGAGCTCTGTAGGAACAGTAGCTGAATACCAGGGGCTGGAGCTGAGCAGAGTTCGCCCTGGTTGAAGACACTAATACCGGACACAGAGTCCGAGGCTGTGGGGACATCCAGGTCCAGCAGCAGAATCCAACCGGCAGGGGATTCCATGTCATCTGGCCATAGAAGCCCGGAGGCACGGTCACAAGCAAGGGACCAGCAACGCCATTGTGAAGCGGAGGCTAACAGAAGGCCCCAAGTCACCGGCCATACGGGTGAGCACCACACGGTATACTCAGGGACGTGGCCTACTTCTACCCGCATAGAGCAAGGTAGCCAGGAAAGAGTGCAGATAGACGGGGAGGCCTACAACTCCACCTGACCAGGGGGAGATCCTGCTTGCTCACAGACTGACCAGGCCCCTACTGCTAACCAGTACTCCCGGGAGGGTCTGCTTTATACCATCAGTAAAGACCCTGAACTGTACCACACGTCTCTGTGTTTCATCGCCGCACCAGCACCATTAGTACTGGGACGCTCACACCATCACTCCCATCTTCCACACTAGCTGCCCTGAGGCAATACTTCTCCCGTGGGGAGTTATTCCATACTCGGCTGCGCAAACTACATCAGCCTCAGCAGTCTGCAGCGCAGCGGCGGTCCCCACTCACCGCAATCCACGGGTGGCGTAGTCGGACATTTGTTATTACCTAAGACTGCCACTGGTTTGACCGCCCTGGGCACGGCCTCGTTCCATACACTAGTATGGTGCGAGGCTGTACCCCATCTAGAGATGTGGGCGTGGCCTACTAGAGGGCGCGGCCTTGCTCCATACAGGTGTATAGAAAGGAGGCTGCGCCCACTGGCCGGGGGTATGAATACCGGCTCAGAAACCGGCGAATGCACACAGTGCATGGGCTGGGGGATTCATAAGTCTGCAATCACACAGAGTGACTACAGACTTATTGATTTGGACAGGACAGCCCCTTTAAAACAAGTCATCATCTATTCATGGGATAGGTGATAACCTACTGATCGGTGGGGGTCCGGCTGCTGGGACGCAAACTAATCGGCAGAACATGGACCCTTTATCCCTGTCCCAAAGTGACGCGACAGGTAAAATTCACAACCACTGCACCATTCACTTTCCATACGGCTGCCAACCGGTCGTTCCATTTTGCAACAGGAATAAAAGTTCCTCAGAGAGGGGGATAAGTCGCGGCTACATTTTCTCCGTAGGAAATACATAAAGGCTTGGCCGCATGGTTTACTTTATACCAATATTATCTTCCTGAAAATTGGTGGACGCCAGTAATAAATGTGGAACATATTTTATGTGTAGAGAAAGTCGTGCCCGCTCATTTAGAAACCTACAAATTTCCTCTTCAAGGGGCAAACATCTGTTCTTTTTGGTATTAAAGGGATTGTCCACTGCTAGGATAACCCCTTCTTGATCTAAAGGTCTGGCTCCAATAAAATTAATAAGCTTTTTTATTTTATCGGGTCAAAAAAAATTTAGATCAAGAAGGGGTTGTCCTAGTAGTGGACAACCCCTTTAATTATTTATAAATTTATCTAAAATTTTACCAAAATTTTCTTGTGTATGTGCTCCATGAATTTGCTCCCAAAAAAAAGGCACAAGCCTATTTTAATAAATTTGCAACGTGGAAGACAACGCTACAGAGATAAAAACGAAAGATATTTCACCCCAAAACTTGTATAAAAACTTTGTTCATCATAAAAACAATAGCAATCACACAGGTGGAGGGGCAACAGGATAACAAAGGGAATCCCCTCCCTCTGTGAAAACTGTGACTACTGTTGACCGAGCGATGAAAGGGGTTTTCCACTACTCATATAACCTCTTCTGAATAAGTTTCCCCTCCAGTAAAATAATAACACTTAGGCCACAGCCCCACTATCAGTATTCGGTCAGTATTTTTTCTCAGGAGTGGGAGCCAAAACCAGGAGAGGAACAATCAGAGAAAAGGTATAATAGAAGCAAGTCACCAATTCTGCATTTATCACCCTCTCCTGGTTTTGGCTCCCACTCCTGAGGAAAAATACTGACCGAATACTGGCCAAATACGGATAGTGGGGCTGTAACCTTATACTCACTTCTAATACCAGCGCCATTTCAGTAGTATCGGCACTGGTTCTCCCGGAGATTGCGTGACATTGTTATGTCAAGTGACCCCTGAGGCCAATCAGTGCTGTCTTCACTCTCCTCTGCTAGAGATGAATCACAGACATCTGGAGAAAGTGCTCTCTGCTGCGTAGATAAACGATAACCGCTTGTTAGATGTTTTTGCCTATCTGGTTGCCCATGGACACGTTCTGTGGTTCGTCTATGACAGGTCGCACATGCTCAGTAGATGTCAGCCATCCTTCTACAGTGGGTATCTTTTTCTTACTTTGCAGTGAGACGACACATCAGTGATTATACCGTTTTCAATGTACAGTTTCCTTTTAAATACCTTGTAAAAAAAATCCCTCATCTTCCCTGATAGGTGATAACTTGTAGATCGGTGGGGGTCCGACCGCTGGGTCCTGCACCGATTGGTAGAAAGCGGCACTGCTCATGCGTCACTTCTGTTCCAATCATTCTCTATGGGGCTGTGCTTGACTTTCTCCAGCAAAAAGAGAATAAATGGAGCAGCGGTTGGATGTCCAACCTGCTGCTCCATTGTATTGGGGATAAAAATTCCCCATTTTGCCGATCAGTTCAGGTCCCAGAGTTTGAACCCACACCAATCAATTTTCTAAGCCTAACTAGGGTTAGGGCTAGAGTTAGTGCTAGCATTAGGGATAGGGTTATGTTTAGGGCTGAGATAATAAACACAAAAATGTTATAAAAAGTATAGAACAATGTGCAATTTATTTATTTTTTTCAATTTCATCTTTAATGGTCCACAGAATCAGTGTTCCCACCGATCCTAGCAATTTAACCCCTTGTATACCACTGTCAATAGTGAAAGCTCATTAGCCCCCACTCACACCTTCCTTGACGCGTGATCCCTAGGTGCGGATGGGTTGATGCGGCCAAGAAATAACCTGTGTTTGCCATATACCGATGTGTCTCTTCTAATAGACGTCCTGTCAATGTTAGGCCGAGTTCACACGGGCGTATTTTACAGTCCGTATACAAATCGGAATGACCGCGGATCTCGTGACCTGAATTTATAGTCTCATCTGAGGATGTAATTTCAGGTCAGAAATCCCTAAAATGCCAAAAATCTGGGGGTAAAAACAAACGATCCAAAAAAATTTGGTATATGTCATGTTTGTAGCAACCCATAATATAAAACTGTATTCATCCAGTACAGTGAATGCCGCAAAAAAAACCCCACAGAATTGCTGTTTCTTGTTCATCCCGCCACAAAAAAATAGATAAATATGTTTGCTCTTTATGACAAAATTAGACTCCATCCTTAAAGGGTTAAGAAATATCTTTAAATCATAAATGGAGCTGCAACTTTTAAATCTGCAGCTTGTGAATACTTTTTTGCGCAATTCAATGCAAATTTCGCCCTTGTAATTTAGAGCACACAATAAACAAATGTTCCACTAGGGGGAGCACATGATCTATGTGGATAAACAGTTTCATGAATGTCTGGCCTCATGATGAATAACTTTTGCACAGTTCTGTATGTACAGTACAGACCAAAAGTTTGGACACACCTTCTCATTTAAAGATTTTTCTGTATTTTCATGACTATGAAAATTGTACATTCACACTGAAGGCATCAAAACTATGAATTAACACATGTGGAATTATATACTTAACAAAAAAGTGTGAAACAACTGAAAATATGTCTTATATTCTAGGCTCTTCAAAATAGCCACCTTTTGCTTTGATGACTGCTTTGCACACTCTTGTATTCTCTTGATGAGCTTCAAGAGGTAGTCACCGGAAATGGTTTTCACTTCACAGGGGTGCCCTGTCAGGTTTAATAAGTGCGATTTCTTGCCTTATAAATGGGGTTGGGACCATCAGCTGTGTTGTGCAGAAGTCTGGTGGATACACAGCTGATAGTGACTCGCCCAGGGGGATGGGGATGACTCGGTACCTGGGCCTTTAGCCTGGCCTTTAGGGATGTTGCGGTGGTCGGCTCCCGGGCCCGTACCCTGGGCCTCTCCTTTAAAAGGGTTGGTGATTTGTTAAGTTTATAAAAGAGTTTGTGACGCCACCTGTGGCTTCTGGTGATGATCACCAGCGCTGCGCAGTCCACTGAGGCTGGTGATAAGGCAGCTGGATGATATGGCTCCCCACAGGTGGAGCTAGGCCTCAGGGCAGTGTATGAACGGTGAAAGCAGGACGAAGAGACCCAGCCCGGTCAGAGTAAGAACAGGGACAGACACGATAGTCACTTCAGTACCTTTTACTGATGGAAATTCAGGCACTCCCCGGAGCACTGTAGGGTGAAGGGTGTATATCCGGATCCTCCCCAATGAGCGGGTTTTGGGCCTCCTGTTTCTTGACTCTGCGTAGTAAGTTTCTGACCTGCCTGGAGCTAGGCCTAACTTTGTCTCTGTCCTGCGCTGGCTGACCTTGTGGTAGGGCCTTCTGTTGGATTACACGCTCCCGACTTAAGGGGCCTATGTGTCTCCTGGCTCTGTTATGTATCAGCACTTTAGCGATCCTGGGACTTGTAGTTCTCCAGGGATTCCAGTTTATCCTACTGGGTCATGGAGATCCCGGTAAGCTTCGGACCCGGTGTCCGGTAACTGCTTCAGGGTGAGCCAGTTATGCTCCTCTGCCCCCTATGAACTAACTCTCTCTACTCGCCTTCGGCCTACTCGGGCCCTCAATAGGCTACTCACACTAACCGCAGCTTGCTGCGCTTCACCGATCTTATGGCGCCGGCACGCCTAAAGCTCACCTCTCTGAGCTACACCTGAGTCTGGATCTGGATAAGCTCCACTGCAGGATAGCAATTGCAGGAGCTGGAACAGGCTTTTGTCCTCTGAGGTAACTCTTCTCAGACTGCACTGGACTCACTGCTAAACCAGAATAGACTCTGACTGCAACTCACTTAGACTCCAGACTAGACTAACTGCTGCCTGGCTCCACCTTCCCTTTTATATCCCTAAAGGGCTCCCTCTGGTGGTCTGAGGTGGAAGGTGGAGATGTGTGAATGGTTATGGGGGCCTCTTGTGGAGGAATCCATCAATACACCCTTCTAGGATCTGTGATACCAAGCACAGCTGGGCTTCACAATAGTCCTACTGAATAGACTGTTAGAATTTGTATTATGGCAAGAAAAAAGCAGCTAAGTAAAGAAAAACGAGTGGCCATCATTACTTTAAGAAATGAAGGTCAGTCAGTGCGAAAAATTGGGAAAACTTTGAAAGTGTCCCCAAGTGCAGTTGCAAAACCATCAAGCGCTACAAAGAAACTGGCTCACATGAGGAGCGCCCCAGGAAAGGAAGACCAAGAGTCACCTCTGCTTCTGAGGATAAGTTTATCTGAGTCACCAGCCTCAGAAATCGTAGGTTAACAGCAGCTCAGATTAGAGACTAGGTCAATGCTACACAGAGTTCTAGCAGCAGACGCATCTCTACAACTGTTAAGAGGAGACTTTGTGCAGCAGGCCTTCATGGTAAAATAGCTGCTAGGAAACCACTGCTAAGGACAGGCAACAAGCAGAAGAGACTTGTTTGGGCTACAGAACACAAGGAATGGACATTAGACCAGTGGAAATCTGTGCTTTGGTCTGATGAGTCCAAATATCAGATCTACGGTTCCAACCACTGTGTCTTTGTGCGACGCAGAAAAGGTGAACGGATGGACTCTACATGCCTGGTTCCCACCGTGAAGCATGAAGGAGGAGGTGTGATGGTGTGGGGGTGCTTTGCTGGTGACACTGTTGGGGATTTATTCAAAATTGAAGGCATACTGAACCAGCATGGCTACCACAGCATCTCGCAGTGGCATGCTATTCCATCCGGTTTGCGTTTATTTGGACCATCATTTATTTTTCAACAGGACAATGACCCCAAACACACCTCCAGGCTATGTAAGGGCTATTTGACAAAGAAGGAGAGTGATGGGGTGCTACACCAGATGAGCTGACCTCCACAGTCACCAGACCTGAACCCAATCGAGATGGATTGGGGTGAGCTGGACTGCAGAGTGAAGGCAAAAAGGCCAACAAGTGCTAAGCATCTCTGGGAACTCCTTCAATATTGTTGGAAGACCATTTCCGGTGACTACCTCTTGAAGCTCATCAAGAGAATGCCAAGAGTGTGCAAAACAGTCATCAAAGCAAAAGGTGGCTACTTTGAAGAACCTAGAATATAAGACATATTTTCAGTTGTTTCATACTTTTTTGTTAAGTATATAATTCCACATTTGTTAATTCAAAGTTTTGATGCCTTCAGTGTGAATGTACAATTTTGATAGTCATGAAAATACAGAAAAATCTTTAAATGAGAAGGCGTGTCCAAACTTTTGGTCTGTACTGTATATAGCAGATTATTTAATAATAATAATGCTGGCAGTGTCACACAGTCAGCATCTTCCTGTAACAGCAGCAATCAGAGCAAAGCTTCAATTGCCACTGTTAACCCCCATAGGTGTTTAAGGCGCGCAGTTCAGGGGGCACACCATTTTGTGCACCCATTGGTCCCTCCCTCCCCCCTCAACGCAATCTGCGATGTTGGTACTCCTGTGAAGCCCAGTCTTAGGCGACTGTGATTTTCTCTATGTACAGCAAATACAGTTGTATTTCATTATATAGTAAAAGTGATCAATCACAGGGTCAAGTCCCTTAAGGAAACTGGAAAAAAAATTAAAAAAATATTGCAAAATTAAAAAAAATAAAAAAAATTGTAAAATTAAAGCAAAAATAAACTAAAAAATTTGGAATCACTATAGAAAAAATACATTTAGTATCCTCACATCCCTAGAAGTTCATTCAATTAAAATCTAAAATTATATTACCGTAAGGTAAACCAAAAACAAATGCGAGAATCTGCCGTTTTTCAGTTGTCACACCTCTTTCAAAAACTGCAACAAGAAGTGATTAAAACATTGTATGTCCCCTAAAATGGTATCAATAAATTTGCTATCGCAAGTAATTGTACCGACCTCAGGAATCATACTTTCAGGTCAGTTTCACAACATAATGAACGCTGAACCCATCAAACAATTGTGGAATTTCTTCTTTTTTTTCCCGAGATTTCACCCCCGAGTCAGGAAAGCTGATGGACAATCACTCAAAGTATTTTTTTTTAAGCCCTATCAGATAAAGAACACAATTGTGTTAAGCAATGGACAGAATGAGGCGCTGCCAGAATGGATGGGCAACATGGTGATCGGGGCACCTTTCACACTATTAGTTTTGCAGGTAAACCTCTTGAATCCCTTCTTTAAGTTGGGTGTGGATATATGGAGTGGGTTCAGACATTGACCTCGCTTCATACCGGACAAGTGCAGTCTGCATTATACCAGTGACCGATAATTTTACAGTCATTTTAGGAGAAATAATATAAAAAAAAAGTTTTCTAAAACTTTAAATATACCCCAATTAAAAAATAAACCCATTTGTTGTTGCGTCCATAACAGTCCAAAGTAAGAAAATATTGCATTTCTTTTTGAGCCATATGCTAAATGCCATAGAAAAGGGGTGGGGAACCTTTTTTTTCTGCCAGGGGCCAGTTGGGTATTTTTACTATTACTTGGGAACCATACAAAATTATCATCTTAAAATGATCCTGGTATATATGGTCAAACATTTAATTACTTCTCCCTTAATATGATCACTTGAGCGGCTTCTCTTTGAGAAGTGTGATGTTAGGTGGTATGGATGATGTTGCTACTCGTAACTGCTTTTCCAGATTTGCATCGGTCTGGAGCGCAGGCGACACTGTAATGATACTGTAATGCACACGCCCGGGCTGAGCGGCGTGTGCGTGTGATTCCACTGGACCGTGCCAGAGAGTGAATGCCTGGAGGGGCGTAACTAGGTATTCACCCGATCCGACCAGGGTCGCACGACGGCATACGAGCAGAGGGACCAGGTGCTACTCCAGGACAGACCCCGGACACGGCTGTTGACCCACACAGGGGAATACAGGAACAGACAGGTTAGGCTGGCACACAGACTGGTGGGTATAGGCAGGCACGACTGGTATGCAGGCAGGCGGGTATGCAGGCAGGGGGGTACAGGCAAGCACGGCTAGAGTGCAGACAGGGAGGCACTAGCAGGTTGGAACACAGGCGGGATAGGACCCAGTACACACTGGGACTCAGGAACAGAACCACAGATGTGGCGGACAAACACAGCAGAGTGAGGCCGCCCAGAGAGGTGAGCGAGAGCAGGGCAAGACGAGACCGCCTAGAGCGGTGAGCAAGAGTAGAGCAGGACAAGGCCGCCTGGAGCGGTGATCAAGAGTAAAGCAGGACAAGGCCGCCTGGAGTGGTGAGCAAAGGGTCAGAGCTGAGCGAGACTGCCGGAGCAGTGAGCAAGGAGTCAGAGCAGAGCGAGACTGCCGGGGCAGTGAGCTAAGGAGTCAGAGCAGAGCGAGACTGCCGGAGCAGTGAGCAAAGGGTCAAAGCGGAGCGAGACTGCCGGAGCAGTGAGCAAAGGGTCAGAGCGGAGCGAGACTGCCGGAGCAGTGAGCAAAGGGTCAGAGCGGAGCGAGACTGCCGGAGCAGTGAGCAAAGGGTCAGAGCGGAGCGAGACTGCCGGAGCAGTGAGCAAAGGGTCAGAGCGGAGCGAGACTGCCGGAGCAGTGAGCAAAGGGTCAGAGCGGAGCGAGACTGCCGGAGCAGTGGGCAAAGGGTCAGAGCGGAGCGAGACTGACGGAGCAGTGAGCAAAGGGTCAGAGCGGAGCGAGACTGCCGGAGCAGTGAGCAAAGGGTCAGAGCGGAGCGAGACTGCCGGAGCAGTGAGCAAAGGGTCAGAGCGGAGCAAGACTGCCAGAGCAGTGAGCAAAGGGTCAGAGCGGAGCAAGACTGCCGGAGCAGTGAGAAAAGGGTCAGAGCAGGCCAGAACCGCCGGAGCGGTGAGCAAAGGCAGAGCAGGCTAGAACCGCCGGAGCGGTGAGCAAGGCAGAGCAGGCTAGAACCGCCGGAGCGGTGAGCAAGGCAGAGCAGGCTAGAAACGCCGGAGCAGTGAGCAAGGCAGAGCAGGCTAGAACCGCCGGAGCGGTGAGCAAGGCAGAGCAGGCTAGAACCGCCGGAGCAGTGAGCAAAGCAGAGCAGGCTAGAACCGCCGGAGCGGTGAGCAAGGCAGAGCAGGGGGGACAGGGCTCTGTACACAAGGAACAGGCAGGAAGGGAAAGGCAGAACCAGATACCCACAGGGTACTTGCAGTGAAGTAGCGAGTGGACCACAAACTCACAAACGGAAGTGTACAGTGACAACGAGCAGGAGTTAGGTACGAGTTCAGACTCTGCAGAAAAAGGAAAGGTACGGACATAGAGAAACACAGGAAACAGGCTAGAAGAGTATACAGACAAGAACAGACACAGTAGCAAGATACAAGAGCGGGTCTAGGTATGCAGCCCCTAGAAGGCGGGAGGAACAGGCTAGGAGCGTGTTCAGACAGGACAGACAAGATACAGGAGCGGGTCTAGGTATGCGGCCCCTAGAAGGCGGAACGAACAGGCTAGGAGCGTGTTCAGACAGGCCTGGAAATACAGCCTCCAGGAAAGGCAGGCAAGCAAACACAGAAAGGGACCTGGCACATTCAGAGTGAAAGAACACACTGAATGAAACACAATGCTCAGGCAGGGTTTCCTGGGAGGAGCTGAGTTAAATACCAGGTGACAGACAGCAATAGGCTGATGACGCACAAGGGGTGTGCCCGCAGCAGGTACAAGAAACAGGAAGTGATCGGGCGCCGCCCTTAAGCAGCAGAAGCAGAGGCAAGCAGACAGCATGGAGGGAAGCCAGGCTAGCAGACTGGACTTGAGATCAAGTGCGCGCTCTTGCACAGTGGGAGATGGACCACTATGCAAGGACGCCGCCAGGTATGTTACAGATACGTTTTGTAAAGATCTCGCAGCTGTAAGTTGTTCTGAACACAGATGTATATTACACCGCAGGTCTCCTCACAGTGGGAAATTCATCACTGCTCACATAACATAAGATTCAAGAAGTGGGAGGTCTGCTGTGAACATTACACAGGAGACACCGAGACTGTTATATATACACATTATATACGAGACACCTAGACTGCTCTATATACATCACATAGGAGACACCAAGACTGCTGAATATACATCACATAGAAGACACCGAGACTGCTGAATATACATCACATAGGAGACACCAAGACTGCTGAATATACATCACATAGGATACACTGAGACTGCTGTATATACAAGTGCTTCTCACTAAATTAGAATATCATCAAAAAGTTAATTTATTTCAGTTCTTCAATACAAAAAGTGAATGTCACGGGGTTACCGTAACAGGTTGGAGCCAGGAGACCTCAGCGCCTGAGGGCTCCTGCTCCAACTCCGAGAAGAAGCACTTCTCTGTCATTTTAAATGTATTTATTTCTTCCAACAGAACAGGGGTTAAGCGGCCATGTTGGATTTCTCTGTGCTCACAGCTGAGCTCGGTTAGCCACTCCCTTTCCCTTTATAACCTGGGCTCTGATATGAAGTCCTTGTCAGAGCTAGCATTTGTGTTAGAATCTATGTTGTCAGCCATCTTGTTGTGGTTTGCTGGCTTCTAGTCTTTTCCTCTGGTGCTGGGTGTCTTGGTCATGTGATCTCTTCACTCTTTATTACTCAGCACCTGTCTCCCATTCCCCGCTGGACATCAGTGTTGTTTCGCTTGTGCTCTGGCTAAGTTGCCTTGTTAGTTCTTTGTGCTTAGGACAACTGATATCCTGGGACTTCTTGTTCCACCAGTTTTGTTTCCTTTTATCTTCGTTTCTGCAACTTACTTTTCTTTTAGGAGGTCTCCTGTTTTTGCTCCCAGTCCTTAGATCTGTTAGGGACACCCTTTCCCCTTCCTTCAGGTCTTCGTTTGAGTTCAGTGCAGGAGTGTCGGTGGGCCTATTCACAAGGAATAGGGCACCCACCCCAGCGTAAGGTTAAGCTGAGTCTCAGTGCAGGGACAGCTTTACCCTCCTATTCCTTAGTTCTAAGTTTCAGAACATAACAATTTGCTGCATGGCTAAGGAGAGTGAGTAGATCTATGAGAAGGAGTTTGGGAGGAATAACTTGTGACTGTTGCCTGGTGTGTATGCGTGGTTATTCCTTATCCTTCTCCATTTTGGTTTATTCCCCCTACCTACACACCCCAGTGCTTCCCTCTGTTATATGTGAGAGAATATTTTGTGTGCCTGGAGTTTTCTGTTTATCCCTGTCCGTGTAGCCTTGTTTGCTGGGTGGGTGTACTTCGGTGCACAGTAGCGCCCCTCTTCCCCGAGTGGGGGGAGGAGAACAAGCGGAGGGCTAACTCAGGAGTTAGGGCAAGGACAGAGGCCTCAGCATCCTCACCTTCAGAGGTATCCTGGGGAATAGGGCGAGCTAGGGCGCTCCCTAGTGTTAGGGTCAGGGTAGGAGCCCCTGATCCCTGATCACCCGACAGCTGTGTCGTGATAGTGAAACTCATATATTATACAGAGTCAGTACAAACAGAGTGATCTATTTCAAGTGTTTAATTCTATTAATGTTGATGATTATGGCTTACAGCCAAGGAAAACACAAAAGTCATTATCTCAGTAAATTAGAATACTTTATAACAACAGCTTGAAAAATGTTTTTAAAATCCGAAATGTTGGCCTACTGAAATGTATGTTCAGTAATTGCACTCAATACTTGGTTGGGGCTCCTTTTGCATCAATTACTGCACCAATGTGGCGTGGAATGGAGGAGATCAGCCTGTGGCACTGCTGAGGTGTTATGGAAGCCCAGATTGCTTTGATAGCAGCCTTCAGCTCGTCTGCATTGTTGGGTCTGGTGTCTCTCATCTTCCTCTTGACAATACCCCATAGATTCTCTATGGGGTTAAGGTCAGGCGAGTTTGCTGGCCAATCAAGCACAGGGATACTGTTGTTTTAAACCAGGTATTGGTACTTTAGGCAGTGTGGACAGGTGCCAAGTCCTGCTGGAGAATGAAATTTCCATCTACAAAAAGTTTGTCGGCAGAGGGAAGCATAAAGTGCTCTAAAATTTCCTGGTAGACGGCTGTGCTGACTTTGGTCTTGATAAAACACAGTGGACCTACACCAGCAGATGACATGGCTCCCCAAACCATCACTGATTGTGGAAACGTCACACTAGACCTCAAGCAGCTTGGATTGTGGCCTCTCCACTCTTCCTCCAGACTCTGGGACCTTGATTTCCAAATGAAATGCAAAATTTTCTTTCATCTTAAAACAACACCTTGCACCACTGAGCAACAGTCCAGGTTTTTTCTCCTTGGCCCAGGTAAGACGCTTCTTGCGTTGTCTATTGGTCATTAGTGGCTTGACACAAGGAATACGACACTTGTAGCCCATGTCTTAGATACTTCTGTGCAAGGTGGCTCTTGAAGCAATGACTCCAGCAACTCCTTGTGAATCTCCCCCAAATTTTTGAATGGCCTTGTCTTAACAATCCTTTCAAGGCTGCGGTTATCCCGGTTGCTTGTGCACCTTTTTCTACCACACTTTTTCCTTCCACTCAACTTTCCATTAATATGCTTGGATACAGCACTCTGTGAACAGCCAGCTTCTTTAGCAATGACCTTTTGTGGCTTACCCTCCTTGTGGAGTGTGTCAATGACTGCCTTCTGGACATCTGTCAAGTCAGCAGTCTTCCCCATGATTGTGGAGCCCACTGAAACAGACTAAGGGACCTTTTTAAACGCATCGGAAGCATTTGCGGGTGTTTTTTGTTAATTATTCTAATTTACTGAGATAATGACTTTTGTGTTTTCATTGGTTGTAAGCCATAATTCATCGACATTAACAGAAATAAACACTTGAATTAGATCACTCTGTTTGTAATGACTCTATATAATATATGAGTTTCACTTTTTGTATTGAAGAACTGAAATAAATTAACTTTTTGATGATATTCTAATTTAGTAAAAGGAACTTGTACATAATATACAGTACAGACCAAAAGTTTGGACACACCTTCTCATTTGAAGATTTTTCTGTATTTTCATGACTATGAAAATTGTACATTCACACTGAAGGCATCAAAACTATGAATTAACACATGTGGAATTATATACTTAACAAAAAAGTGTGAAAAAACTGAAAATATGTCGTATATTCTAGGTTCTTCAAAGTAGCCACCTTTTGCTTTGATGACTGCTTTGCACACTCTTGGCATTCTCTTGATGAGCTTCAAGAGGTAGTCACCGGAAATGGTTTTCACTTCACAGGTGCGCCCTGTCAGGTTTAATAAGTGGGATTTCTTGCCTTATAAATGGGGTTGGGACCATCAGTTGTGTTGTGCAGAAGTGGTGGATACACAGCTGATAGTCCTACTGAATAGACTGTTAGAATTTGTATTATGGCAAGAGAGACACTGTGTCTGCTGTATATATATCACATAGGAGACACAGAGACTGCTGTATGTATGCCTACTCGGGCCCTCAATAGGCTACTCACACTAACCGCAGCTTGCTGCGCTTCACCGATCTTATGGCGCCGGCACGCCTAAAGCTCACCTCTCTGAGCTACACCTGAGTCTGGATCTGGATAAGCTCCACTGCAGGATAGCAATTGCAGGAGCTGGAACAGGCTTTTGTCCTCTGAGGTAACTCTTCTCAGACTGCACTGGACTCACTGCTAAACCAGAATAGACTCTGACTGCAACTCACTTAGACTCCAGACTAGACTAACTGCTGCCTGGCTCCACCTTCCCTTTTATATCCCTAAAGGGCTCCCTCTGGTGGTCTGAGGTGGAAGGTGGAGATGTGTGAATGGTTATGGGGGCCTCTTGTGGAGGAATCCATCAATACACCCTTCTAGGATCTGTGATACCAAGCACAGCTGGGCTTCACAATAGTCCTACTGAATAGACTGTTAGAATTTGTATTATGGCAAGAAAAAAGCAGCTAAGTAAAGAAAAACGAGTGGCCATCATTACTTTAAGAAATGAAGGTCAGTCAGTGCGAAAAATTGGGAAAACTTTGAAAGTGTCCCCAAGTGCAGTTGCAAAACCATCAAGCGCTACAAAGAAACTGGCTCACATGAGGAGCGCCCCAGGAAAGGAAGACCAAGAGTCACCTCTGCTTCTGAGGATAAGTTTATCTGAGTCACCAGCCTCAGAAATCGTAGGTTAACAGCAGCTCAGATTAGAGACTAGGTCAATGCTACACAGAGTTCTAGCAGCAGACGCATCTCTACAACTGTTAAGAGGAGACTTTGTGCAGCAGGCCTTCATGGTAAAATAGCTGCTAGGAAACCACTGCTAAGGACAGGCAACAAGCAGAAGAGACTTGTTTGGGCTACAGAACACAAGGAATGGACATTAGACCAGTGGAAATCTGTGCTTTGGTCTGATGAGTCCAAATATCAGATCTACGGTTCCAACCACTGTGTCTTTGTGCGACGCAGAAAAGGTGAACGGATGGACTCTACATGCCTGGTTCCCACCGTGAAGCATGAAGGAGGAGGTGTGATGGTGTGGGGGTGCTTTGCTGGTGACACTGTTGGGGATTTATTCAAAATTGAAGGCATACTGAACCAGCATGGCTACCACAGCATCTCGCAGTGGCATGCTATTCCATCCGGTTTGCGTTTATTTGGACCATCATTTATTTTTCAACAGGACAATGACCCCAAACACACCTCCAGGCTATGTAAGGGCTATTTGACAAAGAAGGAGAGTGATGGGGTGCTACACCAGATGAGCTGACCTCCACAGTCACCAGACCTGAACCCAATCGAGATGGATTGGGGTGAGCTGGACTGCAGAGTGAAGGCAAAAAGGCCAACAAGTGCTAAGCATCTCTGGGAACTCCTTCAATATTGTTGGAAGACCATTTCCGGTGACTACCTCTTGAAGCTCATCAAGAGAATGCCAAGAGTGTGCAAAACAGTCATCAAAGCAAAAGGTGGCTACTTTGAAGAACCTAGAATATAAGACATATTTTCAGTTGTTTCATACTTTTTTGTTAAGTATATAATTCCACATTTGTTAATTCAAAGTTTTGATGCCTTCAGTGTGAATGTACAATTTTGATAGTCATGAAAATACAGAAAAATCTTTAAATGAGAAGGCGTGTCCAAACTTTTGGTCTGTACTGTATATAGCAGATTATTTAATAATAATAATGCTGGCAGTGTCACACAGTCAGCATCTTCCTGTAACAGCAGCAATCAGAGCAAAGCTTCAATTGCCACTGTTAACCCCCATAGGTGTTTAAGGCGCGCAGTTCAGGGGGCACACCATTTTGTGCACCCATTGGTCCCTCCCTCCCCCCTCAACGCAATCTGCGATGTTGGTACTCCTGTGAAGCCCAGTCTTAGGCGACTGTGATTTTCTCTATGTACAGCAAATACAGTTGTATTTCATTATATAGTAAAAGTGATCAATCACAGGGTCAAGTCCCTTAAGGAAACTGGAAAAAAAATTAAAAAAATATTGCAAAATTAAAAAAAATAAAAAAAATTGTAAAATTAAAGCAAAAATAAACTAAAAAATTTGGAATCACTATAGAAAAAATACATTTAGTATCCTCACATCCCTAGAAGTTCATTCAATTAAAATCTAAAATTATATTACCGTAAGGTAAACCAAAAACAAATGCGAGAATCTGCCGTTTTTCAGTTGTCACACCTCTTTCAAAAACTGCAACAAGAAGTGATTAAAACATTGTATGTCCCCTAAAATGGTATCAATAAATTTGCTATCGCAAGTAATTGTACCGACCTCAGGAATCATACTTTCAGGTCAGTTTCACAACATAATGAACGCTGAACCCATCAAACAATTGTGGAATTTCTTCTTTTTTTTCCCGAGATTTCACCCCCGAGTCAGGAAAGCTGATGGACAATCACTCAAAGTATTTTTTTTTAAGCCCTATCAGATAAAGAACACAATTGTGTTAAGCAATGGACAGAATGAGGCGCTGCCAGAATGGATGGGCAACATGGTGATCGGGGCACCTTTCACACTATTAGTTTTGCAGGTAAACCTCTTGAATCCCTTCTTTAAGTTGGGTGTGGATATATGGAGTGGGTTCAGACATTGACCTCGCTTCATACCGGACAAGTGCAGTCTGCATTATACCAGTGACCGATAATTTTACAGTCATTTTAGGAGAAATAATATAAAAAAAAAGTTTTCTAAAACTTTAAATATACCCCAATTAAAAAATAAACCCATTTGTTGTTGCGTCCATAACAGTCCAAAGTAAGAAAATATTGCATTTCTTTTTGAGCCATATGCTAAATGCCATAGAAAAGGGGTGGGGAACCTTTTTTTTCTGCCAGGGGCCAGTTGGGTATTTTTACTATTACTTGGGAACCATACAAAATTATCATCTTAAAATGATCCTGGTATATATGGTCAAACATTTAATTACTTCTCCCTTAATATGATCACTTGAGCGGCTTCTCTTTGAGAAGTGTGATGTTAGGTGGTATGGATGATGTTGCTACTCGTAACTGCTTTTCCAGATTTGCATCGGTCTGGAGCGCAGGCGACACTGTAATGATACTGTAATGCACACGCCCGGGCTGAGCGGCGTGTGCGTGTGATTCCACTGGACCGTGCCAGAGAGTGAATGCCTGGAGGGGCGTAACTAGGTATTCACCCGATCCGACCAGGGTCGCACGACGGCATACGAGCAGAGGGACCAGGTGCTACTCCAGGACAGACCCCGGACACGGCTGTTGACCCACACAGGGGAATACAGGAACAGACAGGTTAGGCTGGCACACAGACTGGTGGGTATAGGCAGGCACGACTGGTATGCAGGCAGGCGGGTATGCAGGCAGGGGGGTACAGGCAAGCACGGCTAGAGTGCAGACAGGGAGGCACTAGCAGGTTGGAACACAGGCGGGATAGGACCCAGTACACACTGGGACTCAGGAACAGAACCACAGATGTGGCGGACAAACACAGCAGAGTGAGGCCGCCCAGAGAGGTGAGCGAGAGCAGGGCAAGACGAGACCGCCTAGAGCGGTGAGCAAGAGTAGAGCAGGACAAGGCCGCCTGGAGCGGTGATCAAGAGTAAAGCAGGACAAGGCCGCCTGGAGTGGTGAGCAAAGGGTCAGAGCTGAGCGAGACTGCCGGAGCAGTGAGCAAGGAGTCAGAGCAGAGCGAGACTGCCGGGGCAGTGAGCTAAGGAGTCAGAGCAGAGCGAGACTGCCGGAGCAGTGAGCAAAGGGTCAAAGCGGAGCGAGACTGCCGGAGCAGTGAGCAAAGGGTCAGAGCGGAGCGAGACTGCCGGAGCAGTGAGCAAAGGGTCAGAGCGGAGCGAGACTGCCGGAGCAGTGAGCAAAGGGTCAGAGCGGAGCGAGACTGCCGGAGCAGTGAGCAAAGGGTCAGAGCGGAGCGAGACTGCCGGAGCAGTGAGCAAAGGGTCAGAGCGGAGCGAGACTGCCGGAGCAGTGGGCAAAGGGTCAGAGCGGAGCGAGACTGACGGAGCAGTGAGCAAAGGGTCAGAGCGGAGCGAGACTGCCGGAGCAGTGAGCAAAGGGTCAGAGCGGAGCGAGACTGCCGGAGCAGTGAGCAAAGGGTCAGAGCGGAGCAAGACTGCCAGAGCAGTGAGCAAAGGGTCAGAGCGGAGCAAGACTGCCGGAGCAGTGAGAAAAGGGTCAGAGCAGGCCAGAACCGCCGGAGCGGTGAGCAAAGGCAGAGCAGGCTAGAACCGCCGGAGCGGTGAGCAAGGCAGAGCAGGCTAGAACCGCCGGAGCGGTGAGCAAGGCAGAGCAGGCTAGAACCGCCGGAGCAGTGAGCAAGGCAGAGCAGGCTAGAACCGCCGGAGCGGTGAGCAAGGCAGAGCAGGCTAGAACCGCCGGAGCGGTGAGCAAAGCAGAGCAGGCTAGAACCGCCGGAGCGGTGAGCAAGGCAGAGCAGGGGGGACAGGGCTCTGTACACAAGGAACAGGCAGGAAGGGAAAGGCAGAACCAGATACCCACAGGGTACTTGCAGTGAAGTAGCGAGTGGACCACAAACTCACAAACGGAAGTGTACAGTGACAACGAGCAGGAGTTAGGTACGAGTTCAGACTCTGCAGAAAAAGGAAAGGTACGGACATAGAGAAACACAGGAAACAGGCTAGAAGAGTATACAGACAAGAACAGACACAGTAGCAAGATACAAGAGCGGGTCTAGGTATGCAGCCCCTAGAAGGCGGGAGGAACAGGCTAGGAGCGTGTTCAGACAGGACAGACAAGATACAGGAGCGGGTCTAGGTATGCGGCCCCTAGAAGGCGGAACGAACAGGCTAGGAGCGTGTTCAGACAGGCCTGGAAATACAGCCTCCAGGAAAGGCAGGCAAGCAAACACAGAAAGGGACCTGGCACATTCAGAGTGAAAGAACACACTGAATGAAACACAATGCTCAGGCAGGGTTTCCTGGGAGGAGCTGAGTTAAATACCAGGTGACAGACAGCAATAGGCTGATGACGCACAAGGGGTGTGCCCGCAGCAGGTACAAGAAACAGGAAGTGATCGGGCGCCGCCCTTAAGCAGCAGAAGCAGAGGCAAGCAGACAGCATGGAGGGAAGCCAGGCTAGCAGACTGGACTTGAGATCAAGTGCGCGCTCTTGCACAGTGGGAGATGGACCACTATGCAAGGACGCCGCCAGGTATGTTACAGATACGTTTTGTAAAGATCTCGCAGCTGTAAGTTGTTCTGAACACAGATGTATATTACACCGCAGGTCTCCTCACAGTGGGAAATTCATCACTGCTCACATAACATAAGATTCAAGAAGTGGGAGGTCTGCTGTGAACATTACACAGGAGACACCGAGACTGTTATATATACACATTATATACGAGACACCTAGACTGCTCTATATACATCACATAGGAGACACCAAGACTGCTGAATATACATCACATAGAAGACACCGAGACTGCTGAATATACATCACATAGGAGACACCAAGACTGCTGAATATACATCACATAGGATACACTGAGACTGCTGTATATACAAGTGCTTCTCACTAAATTAGAATATCATCAAAAAGTTAATTTATTTCAGTTCTTCAATACAAAAAGTGAATGTCACGGGGTTACCGTAACAGGTTGGAGCCAGGAGACCTCAGCGCCTGAGGGCTCCTGCTCCAACTCCGAGAAGAAGCACTTCTCTGTCATTTTAAATGTATTTATTTCTTCCAACAGAACAGGGGTTAAGCGGCCATGTTGGATTTCTCTGTGCTCACAGCTGAGCTCGGTTAGCCACTCCCTTTCCCTTTATAACCTGGGCTCTGATATGAAGTCCTTGTCAGAGCTAGCATTTGTGTTAGAATCTATGTTGTCAGCCATCTTGTTGTGGTTTGCTGGCTTCTAGTCTTTTCCTCTGGTGCTGGGTGTCTTGGTCATGTGATCTCTTCACTCTTTATTACTCAGCACCTGTCTCCCATTCCCCGCTGGACATCAGTGTTGTTTCGCTTGTGCTCTGGCTAAGTTGCCTTGTTAGTTCTTTGTGCTTAGGACAACTGATATCCTGGGACTTCTTGTTCCACCAGTTTTGTTTCCTTTTATCTTCGTTTCTGCAACTTACTTTTCTTTTAGGAGGTCTCCTGTTTTTGCTCCCAGTCCTTAGATCTGTTAGGGACACCCTTTCCCCTTCCTTCAGGTCTTCGTTTGAGTTCAGTGCAGGAGTGTCGGTGGGCCTATTCACAAGGAATAGGGCACCCACCCCAGCGTAAGGTTAAGCTGAGTCTCAGTGCAGGGACAGCTTTACCCTCCTATTCCTTAGTTCTAAGTTTCAGAACATAACAATTTGCTGCATGGCTAAGGAGAGTGAGTAGATCTATGAGAAGGAGTTTGGGAGGAATAACTTGTGACTGTTGCCTGGTGTGTATGCGTGGTTATTCCTTATCCTTCTCCATTTTGGTTTATTCCCCCTACCTACACACCCCAGTGCTTCCCTCTGTTATATGTGAGAGAATATTTTGTGTGCCTGGAGTTTTCTGTTTATCCCTGTCCGTGTAGCCTTGTTTGCTGGGTGGGTGTACTTCGGTGCACAGTAGCGCCCCTCTTCCCCGAGTGGGGGGAGGAGAACAAGCGGAGGGCTAACTCAGGAGTTAGGGCAAGGACAGAGGCCTCAGCATCCTCACCTTCAGAGGTATCCTGGGGAATAGGGCGAGCTAGGGCGCTCCCTAGTGTTAGGGTCAGGGTAGGAGCCCCTGATCCCTGATCACCCGACAGCTGTGTCGTGATAGTGAAACTCATATATTATACAGAGTCAGTACAAACAGAGTGATCTATTTCAAGTGTTTAATTCTATTAATGTTGATGATTATGGCTTACAGCCAAGGAAAACACAAAAGTCATTATCTCAGTAAATTAGAATACTTTATAACAACAGCTTGAAAAATGTTTTTAAAATCCGAAATGTTGGCCTACTGAAATGTATGTTCAGTAATTGCACTCAATACTTGGTTGGGGCTCCTTTTGCATCAATTACTGCACCAATGTGGCGTGGAATGGAGGAGATCAGCCTGTGGCACTGCTGAGGTGTTATGGAAGCCCAGATTGCTTTGATAGCAGCCTTCAGCTCGTCTGCATTGTTGGGTCTGGTGTCTCTCATCTTCCTCTTGACAATACCCCATAGATTCTCTATGGGGTTAAGGTCAGGCGAGTTTGCTGGCCAATCAAGCACAGGGATACTGTTGTTTTAAACCAGGTATTGGTACTTTAGGCAGTGTGGACAGGTGCCAAGTCCTGCTGGAGAATGAAATTTCCATCTACAAAAAGTTTGTCGGCAGAGGGAAGCATAAAGTGCTCTAAAATTTCCTGGTAGACGGCTGTGCTGACTTTGGTCTTGATAAAACACAGTGGACCTACACCAGCAGATGACATGGCTCCCCAAACCATCACTGATTGTGGAAACGTCACACTAGACCTCAAGCAGCTTGGATTGTGGCCTCTCCACTCTTCCTCCAGACTCTGGGACCTTGATTTCCAAATGAAATGCAAAATTTTCTTTCATCTTAAAACAACACCTTGCACCACTGAGCAACAGTCCAGGTTTTTTCTCCTTGGCCCAGGTAAGACGCTTCTTGCGTTGTCTATTGGTCATTAGTGGCTTGACACAAGGAATACGACACTTGTAGCCCATGTCTTAGATACTTCTGTGCAAGGTGGCTCTTGAAGCAATGACTCCAGCAACTCCTTGTGAATCTCCCCCAAATTTTTGAATGGCCTTGTCTTAACAATCCTTTCAAGGCTGCGGTTATCCCGGTTGCTTGTGCACCTTTTTCTACCACACTTTTTCCTTCCACTCAACTTTCCATTAATATGCTTGGATACAGCACTCTGTGAACAGCCAGCTTCTTTAGCAATGACCTTTTGTGGCTTACCCTCCTTGTGGAGTGTGTCAATGACTGCCTTCTGGACATCTGTCAAGTCAGCAGTCTTCCCCATGATTGTGGAGCCCACTGAAACAGACTAAGGGACCTTTTTAAACGCATCGGAAGCATTTGCGGGTGTTTTTTGTTAATTATTCTAATTTACTGAGATAATGACTTTTGTGTTTTCATTGGTTGTAAGCCATAATTCATCGACATTAACAGAAATAAACACTTGAATTAGATCACTCTGTTTGTAATGACTCTATATAATATATGAGTTTCACTTTTTGTATTGAAGAACTGAAATAAATTAACTTTTTGATGATATTCTAATTTAGTAAAAGGAACTTGTACATAATATACAGTACAGACCAAAAGTTTGGACACACCTTCTCATTTGAAGATTTTTCTGTATTTTCATGACTATGAAAATTGTACATTCACACTGAAGGCATCAAAACTATGAATTAACACATGTGGAATTATATACTTAACAAAAAAGTGTGAAAAAACTGAAAATATGTCGTATATTCTAGGTTCTTCAAAGTAGCCACCTTTTGCTTTGATGACTGCTTTGCACACTCTTGGCATTCTCTTGATGAGCTTCAAGAGGTAGTCACCGGAAATGGTTTTCACTTCACAGGTGCGCCCTGTCAGGTTTAATAAGTGGGATTTCTTGCCTTATAAATGGGGTTGGGACCATCAGTTGTGTTGTGCAGAAGTGGTGGATACACAGCTGATAGTCCTACTGAATAGACTGTTAGAATTTGTATTATGGCAAGAGAGACACTGTGTCTGCTGTATATATATCACATAGGAGACACAGAGACTGCTGTATGTACATCTCATAGGAGACACCGAGACTACTCTATATACATCACATAGGAGATACCAAGACTCTACTGTAAACAACACATAGACATCAAAACTACTGTATACATCACTTAGGAGTCACTGGGGCTGGAGTATATACATCACATAGGAGACACTGGGGCTTGAGCATATACATCACAGGAGACGCTGTGGCAGGAGCATTTACACCAAAACAGATGTTGGGTCAGGAGCAGATCCATCACAGGAGATGCTTGGACTCCACCCACGAGAATGTCCTGAAGCTGGAACTGTCCTTCATTGCATGTGCCGCTGCATACAGTAGTGAATACTGCGTAAGCATGGAAGAAAGAAATAAAGGGCCCGCGGCCAGCAAAATGAGTACTTTGGCCCAAGCATTGTGGTTCTCGGGAGCCAGAGAAAATGTCATTGCGGGCCCCACCCTTGCCATAGAGCAAGAATAAAATAAAAAAAAAACCACCAGAATTGCCATTTTTTGGTTTCCACTTTTTGCAAAAATTGCAATAATAAGCGATTAAAATGTTGTATGTACCCCACGAGGGTACCAATAAAAATAGTGGCTCATGACTCAACAAAACAAGCCCTTCCACAACTCTATCGACTGAAAAATTAAAACTGTACGGATCTTAGAATATGGTGACAGATACCAATTTTGTTTTGTTTTTTTACTTTTTACCAAAAGTTTGGAAAAATTTTAACCACTAAAATAAAAATAAATAAACTATACATATTACGTATTGTCATACTTGTACTAACCTGAATAATTATGGTGCCTGGTTATTTCTACCACACAATAAACACTGTAGGGGTTTGGTACTCAGCCACGGTTCAAGTAAGAACAGGAAACGTTTTCACAAAAATGTTCAGGCAGGTTTATTCTGACTTCATAAACCGCTTAGCATACGCAAACACAAAGACAGCCTTTTCCAGCACAAAGGGAAAACACAAGCAAAATGTCCATGCAATGGTGCGGGTTCAGTGTCCAGTTCTCACGGCCTTAGCACAGACCAACACACTGGAGATCCACACGTCTCCAGACACAGACCCCAACTGAGACACTTGTAATCCATTTTATTTACAACAAACCATACCACGGGGTGGGGATGTGTGAGCAGCCACTGCCACCCAGCTCTTATAATTGCTCATAAAAGCCGGCCCTCATACGCCCTATTAACCCTCTCAGCACTATGTGTGCTGGAGCATGCTTTCCCGGTTTTACATCACTGAAGCTGCCAACCGCAGCGATACATATCTCACCTCAAGGACATGTCCTGCAGCCATCTTACATACCCCCTCCCTCTGCCCAAAGTCGGGGGGCTTGGCACCTTCGGCTAACATACAGTGGACCCTCGACAAAGCGTCAGCATTGCCATGCAGTTTCCCAGGCCTATGCTCTACATGGAAGCTAAAGTCCTGGAGGGCTAGGAACCACCTGGTCACTTGGGCATTGTTCCCCTTCTTCTCTCTCATCCACCTTAGTGGGGCATGATCTGATGCCAGCCTGAACTTTCTGCCTAAGAGGTAGTATCTCAGTGTGTCCAACGCCCACTTGATGACCAAACATTCCTTCTCCACTGTGGAGTAATTCTTCTCACAAGATGTCAGCTTCCGGCTTAGATACATTATGGGGTGCTCCTCCCCGTTCACCTCTTGTGATAGGACAGCCCCCAGTCCGTCATCTGAAGTGTCCGTCTGGACCACAAACTCTTTTGAGAAATCCGGTGCCACCAGCACTGGCTGTTTACACAGTGCCTGCTTTAGCTCCTGGAAAGCCGTCTCAGCTTCTGAAGACCACTTAGCCGACTTTGTCCCTTTCAGGATGTCAGTCAAAGGGGCGGCTATCATGGCGAAGTTAGGAATGAGCCCTCGGTAATAGCCCACAATGCCCAGGAAGGCTCTGACCTGTTTTTTTGAGAAAGGTTGTGGCCAACCCTGGATCGCTTCAATTTTATTTATTTGGGGCTTTATCACGCCTCTGGCTACGACATACAGTGCTGGCCAAAAGTATTGGCACCCCTGCAATTCTGTCAGATAATACTCAGTTTCTTCCTGAAAATAATTGCAATCACATATTCTTTGGTATTATTCTCTTCATTTAATTTGTCTTTAATGAAAAAAACTCAAAAAGAATTGTCCTAAAGCCAAACCGGATATAATTCCACACCAAACCTAAAAAAGGTATTGGCACCCTTTGAAAAATCATGTGATGCTTCTCTAATTCGTGTAATTAACAGCACCTGTAACTTACCTGTGGCACCTAACAGGTGTTGGCAATAACTAAATCACACTTGCAGCCAGTTAACATGGATTAAAGTTGACTCAACCTCTGTCCTGTGTCCTTGTGTGCACCACATTGAGCATGGAGAAAAGAAAGAAGACCAAAGAACTGTCTGAGGACTTGAGAAACCAAATTGTGAGGAAGCATGAGCAATCTCAAGGCTACAAGTCCATCTCCAAAGACCTGAATGTTCCTGTGTCTTCCGTGCGTAGTGTCATCAAGAAGTTTAAAGCCCATGGCACTGTGGCTAACCTCCCTAGATGTGGACGGAAAAGAAAAATTGACGAGAGATTTCAACGCAAGATTGTGCGGATGGTGGATAAAGAACCTCGACTAACATTCAAACAAGTTCAAGCTGCCCTGCAGTCCGAGGGTACAACAGTGTCAACCCGTACTATCCGTCAGCGTCTGAATGAAAAGGGACTGTATGGTAGGATACCCAGGAAGACCCCACTTCTTACCCCGAGACATAAAAAAGCCAGGCTGTAGTTTGCCAAAACTTACCTGAGAAAGCCTAAAACGTTTTGGAAGAATGTTCTCTGGTCAGATGAGACAAAAGTAGAGCTTTTTGGGAAAAAGCATCAACATAGAGTGTACAGGGAAAAAAAAGAGGCATTCAAAGAAAAGAACACGGTCCCTACAGTCAAACATGGCGGAGGTTCCCTGATGTTTTGAGGTTGCTTTGCTGCCTCTGGCACTGGACTGCTTGACCGTGTGCATGGCATTATGAAGTCTGAAGACTACCAACAAATTTTGCAGCATAATGTAGGGCCCAGTGTGAGAAAGCTGGGTCTCCCTCAGAGGTCATGGGTCTCCCAGCAGGACAATGACCCAAAACACACTTCCAAAAGCACTATAAAATGGTTTTAGAGAAAGCACTGGAGACTTCTAAGGTGGCCAGCAATGAGTCCAGACCTGAATCCCATAGAACACCTGTGGAGAGATCTCAAAATGGCAGTTTGGAGAAGGCACCCTTCAAATATCAGGGACCTGGAGCAGTTTGCCAAAGAAGAATGGTCTACAATTCCAGCAGAGCATTGTAAGAAACTCATTGATGGTTACAGGAAGTGGTTGTTCGCAGTTATTTTGGCTAAAGGTTGTGCAACCAAGTATTAGGCTGAGGGTGCCAATACTTTTGTCCGGCCCTTTTTTGGAGTTTTGTGTGAAATGATCAATGATTTGATTTTTGCTTCATTCTCTTTTGTGTTTTTTCCTTGCAAGCAAATTAAATAAAGAGAATAATACCAAAGAATTTGTGATTGCAATCATTTTCAGGAAGAAACTGAGTATTATCTGACAGAATTGCAGGGGTGCCAATACTTTTGGCCAGCACTGTAGCCCAAATATCTGGCTTCCTCCATGCTCATGGCACATTTCTTGGGGTTGATGGAAAACCCCGCCTTCCGTAGAGCATTGAATATCGCCTGGACTTTGGCTTCCCCAATCCTGGCTGTAGATCACGATATCATCCAGGTAAGCCGCTGCATACTTCTTGTGGGGAGCTAGGATTCGATCCATGGCTCTCTGGAAGGTAGCTGTAGCTCCTTGCAACCCAAACGGCATCCTGGTGTATTGGAAACACCCATCCAGAGTTGCAAAGGCAGTCTTCTCTTTGGCCTCTTGGGACATGGGAATTTGCCAATACCCTTTTGTAAGGTCAAGGGTGGTAATGTACCTGGCCGGCCCTAGCCTTTCAATTAGTTCATTTACCCTTGGCATTGGGTACGCATCAAACTTAGAGACCTCATTTAGTTTCCTATAGTCATTGCAGAACTGCCATTCTGCATCTGATTTCGGCACCAAGACTATGGGACTGGACCAGCCACTCTTGGACTCTTCAATGACACCTAGACTCAGCATGCGCTTCACCTCCTTCGAGATTACCTCTCGGTGGGCTTCAGGAATCCTGTATGGCTTTAGGTTCACTCGAACATGAGGCTCCATAAGCACCTCATGTTCTACGATCTGCGTACACCCCGGTAGATCCGAGAACAGGTCCTTGTTCCGTTGTAACAACTCTTGGCATTGTTGCTTCTGGGCACATGACAGCGATTCTGCCACCTTGACATCTCCCATGTCGGCCTCCGACTTTGCCACCAAACACGGAGCTTCCACGGGCTTCCTATCTCGCCATGGCTTTATCAGGTTGACGTGGTACACCTGGTAGGACTTCCTTCTCACAGGTTGTTGGACCCTATAGTTGACATCGCCAACCTTTTCAATCACTTCATAGGGGCCCTGCCACTTGGCCAGGAATTTGCTCTTCACCGTAGGTACCAGTACCACTACCCGATCCCTAGGGTTGAAGTGTCTCACCCTCGCCGACCTATTGTACACCCTCGACTGTGCCTCTTGTGTTTTGAGGAGGTGTTCTTTCACAGTGGGCATCACCTCTGCAATCTTCTCTTGCATCTGGGCCACATGTTCGATTACACTCCGGTAGGGTGTAGACTCCGCCTCCCAGGTCTCCTTCGCTACGTCCAGGTGTCCGCAGGGGTGTCGGCCATATAACAGCTCAAATGGGGAGAATCCAATAGAGGCCTGTGGGACTTCTCTAATGGAAAACAGAAGGTACGGCAGTAGGCAGTCCCAGTCCGGCCGTCTTTCTCCATGACCTTCTTCAACATGGGCTTCAAGGTTTTATTAAACCTCTCCACCAAGCAGTCTGTCTGTGGGTGGTAGACTGAGGTCCTGAGTTGTGTGATTTGCAGGGTTTTGCACAACTCCCTCATCACCCTTGACATAAATGGGGTCCCTTGATCCGTTAGGATCTCCTTAGGCAACCAATTTCTCGAAAAGATGTGGACCAGCTCCCGGGCTATGCACTTGGCAGAAGAGTTTCGTAGTGGTACAGCCTCCGGGTACCGGGTAGCGTAGTCCAGTACCACTACTGAGGACTACTGATGTCCTCTGGCAGACTTGACCAGGGGCCCCACTAGATCCATGGCGATGTAATCGAATGGGGCCTCAATGATGGGTAGTGGCACTAAGGAGCTACGGAAGTGAGCCACGGGAGGTCAGCTGACAAGTGGGACAGGACCTACAATAATTCATGATCTCTCTGTGACAACCGGGCCAGTAGAACCTCTGGAGGATCCTTTCCTGTTTTTTTTCTACCCCCAGATGCCCACCTAAGACATGTGTATGGGCCATATCTAACACCCTGCGTCTTTACGGCCCTGGCACTAGTAACTGCTCGATTACTTCCCCTCTGAGCTTGGTGACCCGATATAGCAACTCCCCATTCACAGCAAAGTACGGATATCGGGTGTCAGCCCCCCGGCTCTTGAGCAACACGATTCAGAACAGTGACAGTATCAAATGCCCCTTTTAGAGATAAGTCCCTGAGTTGGGCGGTTCCAAAGTTTCTCCCGGACACCTCCAGCTCAGGAATATTGGCCTCCGGGCAACCTGCCTCATCCTCATCCCCAACAAGCACACAAAAAGGAAACCCATCGGCGGTGGCCTGCGATGACGTTTCTACAGGAACAACCTGGTTGTTGTCTGGACAACCTGGCTTTCTCCCTTTCTCCCACAAGTCCCAAAACAAGGCAAAGTCCCGCCCTATTATCACAGGGTGCAGCAGGTCCTTGACTACGCCGACCTCATGGGACTCGGTGCCACAGTTTGTGTCTATGACCACTCGGGCCACAGGGTAGTCCTTAGCGTCCCCATGGATACAACGGACGCCAACCTTTTTCCCCGGAACCATAAGTGTTACCAAACTCCCCGAGTCTAACAGAGCAGTCACTCGCATACCATACACCGACACGAGGCATGCCTGCGGTCTCTCGCCTGGTTGAGACAGCACTGCAGGCAGGATATGCAAAATATGAGCAATGCCGTCCTGCACTGCAGTCCTCAGTTGTCATGGGGCACCGGGCGGCTTTGTGACCTGGGGTGTGACATCGCCAACATACTATGTTAAGGGCCATGACCTCTGGCAGCAACTCAGACCCCACCTGGGCTCTAGGACGCTTCCCAGATGCGGCTCTAGTTCCCCTCTTTTGGGTGTCCACCTCCTTTTGGGAACCCCAGTATGGAGACGCTACAACCCTGGGCTTTCTCAAGGAACTTTCCACCGCCTGGTATCTTTCCACCAACCCCACCAGATCATCAGCATTATGGGGATCTCCCTGGGCAACCCAGGCTTGCACCGACCTCGGAAGGGACTGGATGAACCTGTCCATGATGACCCTTTCTACCATCTGTGCTGGGGAGGAGGATTCAAGTTGCAACCACTTTTGAACCAGGTGCAGGAGGTCGAACATCTGGAACCGGGGAGGTTTGTCACTGCAATAGGCCCAGCGGTGCACCCGTTGCGCCCTGACAGCCAGAGTCACTCCCAAAAGCGCCAAAATTTCTGTTTTCAATTTGGCGTACTTTTTTGCATCCTGCAAGGCCAAGTCATAATAGGCTTTCTGTGGCTCACCCGTTAAATACGACACCAGCACCTCCACCCACTGCTCTGGAGGCAATCTCTCCCGCTTCGCCACCATATCAAAGACCGTCAGGAACGCCTCAACGTCATCACCCGGAGTCATCTTTTGCAGGGCTCTCATTACCGTCTTACTGACATGCGAATCATCACCTGGAGTTCCATCTGCCAGTGTTGCTGCTGAATCTGCTGCATCAGGAGTTTATTAATCTGTTGCTGCTCCCGCTGCTGCTGCTGCAAGCTTTGCTGGGTCTGCAAGTGCTGTTGATGTTGCTGCTGTTGGCTTTGCAGCAGGTGTTTGAGTAGCTCCTCCATGGTGCCGGACATCTCTGGCTGACGGCCTTTACCCAGGACATCCATCGATCTCTGAAGCAGGAACACGTTTTCCTGGAATCATGCCCGCACTTCTAGCATCAATTGTAGGGGTTTGGTACTCACTCAGCCACGGTTCAGGTAGGAAGTGGAACAGGAAACATTTTCATAAAAATGTTCAGGCAGATTTATTCTGACTTCATGAACCGCTTAGAATAGGCAAACACAAAGACAGCCTTTTCCGGAACAAAGGGAAAACACAAGCAAAATGTCCATGCAATGGTGCGGGTTCGCCCGCTAGTGGTCAGTGTCCAGTTCTTACGGCCTTAGCACAGACCAACACACTGGAGATCCACACGTCTCCAGACACAGACCCCAAATGAGACACTTGGCCTCCATTTTATTTACAACAAATCACGCCCCGGGGTGGAGATATGTGAGCAGCTACTCCCACTCATCTCTTATGACTGCTTGTAAAAACTAGCCCTGATATGCCCTATTAACCCTCTCAGCACTATGTGTGCTGGAGTATGCATTCCCGGTTTTACATCACTGAAGCTGCCAACCTCAGCGATACATATCTCCCCTCAAGGACATGTCCGGCAGCCATCTTACAACACCATAAAACAAAACCCAAAAATCGAGAACGGAATTGCGTGTTTTGGTTTTTAGTTTCACCATTGCAACCAACTAAAAAAAATTGTACCCATTTTTCAGCATTTTACTATTATATGGTAAAGTGAATGGTGTTATTCATAACTACTGCTTGTCCCATAAAAAACAAGCTCTCATACAGCTGTATCGACAGAAAAGTTAAAAAAAGTTATGAAACTCAGAGTAAGGGTAAAAAAAAGAAAAAAAAAAAAAATCGCAAAAATTGTAAAATCGCCTGGTTGAGATGGGGTTAAAAAACAAACCAAATTCCATTATAATATTGAGGTTCTTTTCACATAACAATCCCCTGCGACTGATCCACAACTGTATTTTACCGCATGGCTTTTATACATCCCATTAAAAATGTGGTTTGGGTTTTCCTAACATTTACAAAAAAAAATTAAATTAAAAAGTAACTAAAATATTCTGATAAGGACCCAGGGGGCTTATTAACCCAGTTACTGCATACCAGGCCCTTCTCAGCTTGAGCGGGTTTGCATTTTAGAATTCAATTATTATATTTCATATTCAGAGAATTGAAAAAAAATGAAATAGGTATTTTCTTCCGCGCATATTTAATAACTTTTAATGGAAAGTTATGCAAAATTTTACGTACTGGAAGGGAGTAAAATTTTAGCATCATCCAGTCAAACTGGTGTTGCGTGCGTTATAATTAATAAGTTGTCAGAGCGGCTTTAGTTTGCATCAGGGCCCTATATTAATGGCCTGGTATTTCGTTGTGTGGTCCCTTCCCCCACCTGACCATTATACTCGGCTGGCCCCTCTGATCTTGGCGCTTCTGTTCAATTCTTCTAAAAAAAAAAAATAAAGCACAGCGGGAGGCTGTGGAGTCCTGACATAAGAGGCCATGAAGAAAAGCTTCCCTCTCACAAAGACATGGAGGGAAATGGGAGACGAGGTATCAAATATTTATCAGAAGTAGCTGCCTTTACATCCAGATGCCAGGAAGATTGCCCGGACGGATGTGAAATATGGCAGCTAATTCGCTGTAAAAATGGCGCTAGTGTAATCAAATCTTTTTAGGAGTCTGGCCCGACAAAACCTGCACTTGCCCTCTTTTGCTGAGATTCATGGAATTAAGCCAAAGTAGCAGGAGCGTGCATGCTTAGCAATTTTTGGATCTCCCAAAAAAGAGAAAGCCATATTACGTGACGCGGGGCAGTAGATATAGGCGAGGTACTCGTCTCTTATGCTCCAGCATATTACATGAAGGTGGGGGTCCTGGCAGGGTGTGTGGACTTGTGCTGTGAGAGCGCCACGCCCATGCAGGCCGCATGTAACCGATGTTAGTGGTTTGCCAGGACCAGATGTTAGACTGTTCAATGATGGAGACCACAGTTTGAAAATAAACTTTTTTCTGTACGGGAACGGGAAATCTTCACTTTTCCTCTTTACACTCTCTACTTGTCCTCTTTCGCCACCGTTTTTCACTACTACACCACAACCCAGCTCAGTACTACAGTCCTGCTTAGCAAGAGTCCTTTACTCGACCCACGGTCTTCTTTCCCCTTAGGGTGTCAGTATGGCTGAACCCAGCTTCAAGCTCTCTGATGATCTGGAACTCCCAGAACTTTCTACTCGTCTCACGTACTCAGTCCTGTCTGGACCAGTTATCTTCAAGAGTTATAAACTCTGGGCCTTGCTGCTAGGTGTCCTCTCCCAGGACCCGTCTCCGATCGATAACTCTGTCTCTTAGTTACTTCTGCTCGGGATCTTGCTATCTCTTGCTTCGGTCTCCTCTCACTTTAGGACACCCAAGAATGCGGCAATGCTCACAATGGACCTGAGGCCCTTTCTCTATGCACTCCAGGCCATATCTGATGCTGTAACAGGAAATCGTCACTTACCCTTCAACTCAGGCACTCCCACTCTGGGCTAGTCCCAAACACCATACAACTATCAAACTACACACCCTATCAATATTACTAATACCTTTAATGCACATCACAATTCACATTACACCACATAACATTTACATTTGCTTCTTCAAGGGGAAATGTGGGTAGCAAGTTCATCTCCTTACAGCAGCACGTACGTCTGTTCCTGGGTCCCTCGTCTATCGAACATTTAAGAGAGGGCTACATGGTCAACTGGTTCTGACCTTTTGCGGCTTGCTTGTTGCAGTTGTGGTACCTTGTGGGTTGCAGTATGACATTTCACTTCCATTATGCAGCACATTGGAGGCTGCATACTGCGATCTTTGGCTGAGTGACCCATGTCATGGGCAAAGTTGCCATGTAGCCCTAGCCGAATGGCAAATCCTATAGATGAAACACTCCAGGGGCTAATTCATCAAAATGTTTGCAACTTTTGGTGTTTTCACGCAAGGTTGAAACAGCTCCACCAAAATGGGCCGAGCTGGAGAGGAACCATAACTACACCCGCCGGTCAAAATTCAGCCAAAATGCCGGTCTAGAAATGTTACTCCAGTCCCTGACTAGAGTAACATTTCTGGCAAGTAGCACGTCACTGATACGATATACTGAATTTAATAAGTGGCGTTTACCACTTACTAGATTTGGCGAATCTTAATCCTGCCCACCCCTCATGGTGTACGAAACGCCAGTCTTGATGAACCGGGGCCTAAAAATATTTACAAATTATGTCTTTTTCAGGCTTTGTATGCCACCTGAAAAAGCACTAAAGAAACGTTAAAAAAAAATAGAAAAAAACATATGCACTGCTATGTAAAAACGACATTCTGTGCATGTTTAGTCTTTTGCGTTTCCTTTATTCACGTTTCTAAAGACACAAACCGTTCTAAAGAAGTGACCCAACTGTTCTTTAGGCGGCTTTTGCTTTGAAGCCGTTCACGATTACATTGAGAGAAGTTGTGCCCATCTAGTCGGCACCTGACCGCATTTATGTAAATTACATACTTGGGGACCCGCACCCGTCACCAGAAAATCTTCACGGACTTGTACCCTAAAGCTGAAGAGCCCCTTTAATATTCAGTCAGCCAGATCCACCGCTGGTCTCTGTTTCCAGATCCTGTCCTCAACAGACCACAAATGGCGCCACGTAAACCAAAAGAGTGTCCATTTCTGGTGTATTGAGGATGGGACAACTGTGACGCGCCTGCTTTTCTCCGAAACTAAAAAAAAAGTGACAACCCCTGTCGGAGAGTTTTGGGAGTTGGGAGAATATTTAGATTTGAGAGTCCTCAGTGGTTGATACCTTTTAATGGCTAAATGAAAAGATGGTAACAAATTGCAAGCTTTCGAGACTACTCAAGTCTCAAGTCATCAGGCTAGTATAACCCAAAATCGGAAGAGTCACATATTTATACACAATAGGGCACAGAAATAATGCAATAGATTAGACAGGTGATGAAAAGCAGAGCTATTACTATGGGAGAGATAAACATTTCTGGCTGTAAATATTTTAGCAGTTCATGGATAAGCACTGTGAAAGTTTTATTGTTTGATGCAGTGTTGATATGACCCCAAAATTCTGATGGGCTCTTTCCTTAGTTGATGTAGAATGACATAAATCCATGCGACACATTCATTCCTGCTCTGAAGGTGTCAAAAGTCACCATTAGTTTATATTCCTAGACTCTCCTTTCTCTCTGAGATTTGAAGTTACCTTTTAATACCAGTACTTTCATGTCTTTGATGCTGTGATCAGGGGAACAAAAATGCTTGGCTACAGGTAGATCAATTTTTTCTTATTTTATTGTGTGGCGATGAGAATTCATCCTTTTCCTAAGTTTTTGCCCCGTCTCCCCTACATAAAGACCCCCAGCTGGACATTTGGTACATATAATTAAGTACACTACATTAGATGTGATACAGCTGAAAGTACCTGAGATATTGTAGTCTTGATGAGTATTGGGTATCTTTATCTTGTCTGTGGTCATTATTAACGGACAGGTTTTACATTTTTTCTGGTTCCAAGGAAAGGTACCTGGAGCTGGTGGAGATGACAGGGAGCTTCTGACAATGATGCTTCTTAGATTTGGGGGCTGCCTGAAACACAAAAGTGGGGGTTCTGGAAATATGGATTGTAATCGGGTGTCACGCTGTCTCTGTATACTGGAGGTAGGGGGCCTAAGCTGACCCTAAGCTGGGGCCCTGACTAATCCCTCAACCTGGAGGTACTGTTAAAGGTACAGAGGTCCAGGCCGCCAGCGTAACCCCTACCTCCTGAGGATCCCTGCACCTAAGTAATCTAGTCCTGAGAAGGACCCCGATCACAACAAAAGAGGACAAGTAATAATATGCCCACACACAGTACTTAGACGAACGAGACAGTACAAGGGAAAAACCAAAACCACCTTGCATACAAAAACTACACAACTACAACAGAGGGAACACCAACGGGAAAGGAGATAAATGATAAAGCGAGGAAGGGAAAAAACACTCCAAAAACACTTATCTCAGAAACTCCAAATACCACGATCCGCTCTGTAAGTCTGTATGAAATGCTTTCACCGACACTTCCCAAACAGACCAGCAGGCATTTGAAGGAGACTCACTACAGCAGCATTGATTGCAGCTGGGCGAGGCTGGACCTCGTCTAGCACAGAGAGAGAGAGAATTAACTCCCTCACTGCCGAAAACACAAAGCACCAAAAAGTCAGCTGCGAGAAGTCAGGCTGTGTAATCGTGACGATCTTCGTGGCGACACACCCGTGACAGTACCCCCCCTTCTACGAGGGGCCTCCGGACCCTCAGGGCCAGGTTTATCCGGGTGAGTCGTGTGGAAGGCCCGAACTAATCGGTCTGCGTTAATATCCGACGCAGGAACCCACATCCTCTCCTCAGGACCATACCCTTTCCAATGAACCAGGTACTGAAGGGACCGGCGATTAAAACGTGAATCGATGACCCTTGATACCTGGAACTCCAAGTTACCATTGACCACCACTGGAGGGGGAGGTAAAGGTGACGGTACCACCGGCGCCACATACCTCTTAAGCAACGATCTGTGGAACACGTTGTGAATTTTAAACGTAGGGGGGAGGTCAAGACGGAATGCCACCGGATTAATAATAGAACTGATTCTGTACGGCCCGATGAACCTGGGACCCAGTTTCCAGGAGGGAACCTTAAGTTTAATATTCCTGGTAGACAACCATACCCGATCGTTCACACTTAGGTCCGGACCAGACACTCTCCTCCTATCAGCCATACGTTTGTATCGGTTCCCCATAGTATTCAGATTCTTCAGCACCCCTCTCCATACTGAAGCGAGTGATGAGGAAAATCGTTCCTCCTCAGGAACCCCCGAAGAGCCCCCCCTACTGAAAGTACAAAACTGGGGGTGAAAACCATATGCCCCAAAAAACGGGGACTTACCAGTGGACTCGCTCCGCCTATTATTAAGAGCAAACTCTGCCAGAGGTAAGAAAGAAGCCCAGTCCTCCTGGTTCTCTGACACAAAACACTGGAGATATGTCTCCAAGCTCTGGTTCATACGTTCCGTCTGACCATTGGTCTGAGGGTGAAAAGCCGATGAGAATGACAAATGCATCCCCCGCCGTGCACAAAACGCCTTCCAGAACTTGGACACAAACTGAGACCCCCGATCAGACACTACATCGGAGGGTACCCCGTGAAGCCTCACAATCTCCCCAATGAACACCTGCGCAAGAGTTTTAGCATTAGGGAGAGCCGGAAGAGCGATAAAATGTGCCATCTTGCTGAACCTGTCCACTACAACGAGTATGACCGTTTTACCCGAAGACGGAGGGAGGTCCGTAATAAAGTCCATAGACAGATGAGTCCAAGGACGCTCCGGGATCTTCAAAGGTAAGAGGGCCCCAGACGGACGGGTATGTGAGGTCTTAGAGCGCGCACAAACCCCACAGGACGCGACAAAAGTTACCACCTCCTTATGTAAGTTAGGCCACCAAAACCGACGCGAGAGGAGATCCACAGTTGCTTTACTCCCCGGGTGTCCTGCCAAAACTGAGTTATGGTGTGCCTCGATCACCTTTTGTCGCAACTGATCTGGAACAAACAGTCTCCCCGGAGGTCCAACAGGGGCGTCCCCCTGAGCCTCCAATACCTACTCCCAGATTGCCGTCCACCACACAACCTGGGATCAACAGTTTTCCGACGACTCTTCACTCTGCAAGGGACGGGATGGACACCCCCCAATAAAATGTCCTTTTCTCCCGCAGAAGAAACACCTTCCTGTCTTATGGCGCACCACCGGTCCCCTCCCCCGAAATGATGTCCCTCCTAATTGCATAGGCTCCTCTGGACTGACCAGGGGAACGACCATATGAGGGGACCTTGTAGGAGGTGGAGTCATCACAGGGGGTCGAGTTATCCCGCACCTCTCCCGAAGCCGTCTGTCAACGCGAATAGCCAGGGCCATAGCGGCTTCCAGTGACGCGGGAGAGTCATACTGTGCCAACACATCCTGTAATTTGTCGGATAAACCTTGACAAAACTGGCTCCTAAGAGCCGGGTCATTCCACTGGGTGTCCGTGGCCCACCTACGGAACTCCGAACAGAATTCCTCCGCCGGACGATCTCCCTGCTGGATCCTACGTAACTTAGACTCAGCAAGGGAGATCCGATCTGGGTCATCATATACGAGTCCCAGAGCAGCGAAAAACCTATCCACTGACTGGAGAGCCGGGGAGCCCGGGGGAAGAGAGAACGCCCAAGATTGTGGGTCCCCTTGTAGGAGCGAGATGACAATTCCCACCCTTTGTTCTTCACTCCCCGATGACCAAGGCCGCAGCCGAAAGTACAATTTGCATGCCTCCCGGAAAACAAAAAACTTGTCCCGCCCCCCAGTGAACCTGTCAGGGAGAGCTACTTTAGGTTCTGGTCCGGCTTGCTCCTGAGGATGCAAAACCTTGGACCTAACGTCCGCCAGCTCCATGGACAAACTCTGCAACTGCCGAGCTAGACCGGCTACTGGATCCATGGTAGCTGGAGAAAAACTAAGTGGGTCGGTGAAAATGTCACGCTGTCTCTGTATACTGGAGGTAGGGGGCCTAAGCTGACCCTAAGCTGGGGCCCTGACTAATCCCTCAACCTGGAGGTACTGTTAAAGGTACAGAGGTCCAGGCCGCCAGCGTAACCCCTACCTCCTGAGGATCCCTGCACCTAAGTAATCTAGTCCTGAGAAGGACCCCGATCACAACAAAAGAGGACAAGTAATAATATGCCCACACACAGTACTTAGACGAATGAGACAGTACAAGGGAAAAACCAAAACCACCTTGCATACAAAAACTACACAACTACAACAGAGGGAACACCAACGGGAAAGGAGATAAATGATAAAGCGAGGAAGGGAAAAAACACTCCAAAAACACTTATCTCAGAAACTCCAAATACCACGATCCGCTCTGTAAGTCTGTATGAAATGCTTTCACCGACACTTCCCAAACAGACCAGCAGGCATTTGAAGGAGACTCACTACAGCAGCATTGATTGCAGCTGGGCGAGGCTGGACCTCGTCTAGCACAGAGAGAGAGAGAATTAACTCCCTCACTGCCGAAAACACAAAGCACCAAAAAGTCAGCTGCGAGAAGTCAGGCTGTGTAATCGTGACGATCTTCGTGGCGACACACCCGTGACATCGGGCATCTTTTTGTAGTAAAGGTTGTAGTTTCTGTGCAACTCTCCTTAGCGCCTCCAGATTTGGATTTTAGGTGACTACAAGAGGCACCCGGTTGCTTTCTTGTTTGGTTTTGTAATGTAGGAGATGATTCCTTGATATTCTGGTGGCTTTTGTAATCTGGTTCTCAATTGTTCTTGGATGGTAGCCCTGATTCGAAAAGGTCTTTCTGAGACCATCAAGGTGTTTGTCTCTATCCATAGGGTTGAAACATATCCGATTGTATCTGATGGCTTGACTGTAGACAATAAGAGTTTTTTATGTGTTTCGGATGGAAACTGTCCCATTTAAGATAAAGTTGGATGGTCGATTGGCTTCCGGTACAAGGATGTCTCTATTTCATTGTTCTGTAGCTTGATGAAGTTGTCCAAAAAGTTAATTTCAGTACATGAGTAGCTGAGTGTTAGGTTGATGGTGGGATGAAATCGATTAAAGTGTTCAGCTCTTGCTCAGACTCCGTCCAGATGATTAAAATATCGTCAATGAAACGATAGTAGGCCAGAGGCCTAATGGGATATGAGGACAAAAAGTCACTTTCAAGCTTGGCAATGAAAAGATTTGTGTACTGTGGAGAAATTTTACTTCCCATCGCTGTACCAGTCTCTTGTAGATATATGTTGTTATCAACTTCAAAGTAATTGTGGGTGAGGATGAATTTTGTCAGTTTCACCACGGAATCAGCATCCATTCCTGTATTTTCCATGAAGATTTTGCAGGCATTAATCCATCCTTGTGTGGGATATTAGAATACAAAGATTCCACATCCATGGTGGCCATGATGGTTCCTTCTGGTAGAGGAACTATTGCTGCTAGTTTATTCAGTAGGTCTGTTGTGTCCTGAATCTCAGATACGGCTTTTCCAAAGACGGGTTTTGAAAGTATTAGCGTGTTTTCACTCTGCTTTTTGTGGTGTCTGAGGGGGATATCTATGTATATCAATAGTCTCCCAATGTTGATAAAAAAAACAACTATACCACCAAGGAGTAGGCCGATACGGTATGAGATAAAAACATCAATAATATATACTGGACTAATGGGGGCCAAAGGGGCCCTTTACAAGGCAAGTAGTGGTCTATGGGTGAGTTACAACATTTCCACAGGATAAGTAACAAACGTCTGATTGCTGGGGGTCCTGAAGTGGTAGACCACCACTTTATTCACTGTCTGTAGGAGTGATGGTGACGCGCCCCTGGGCCTGTGTCGCGCTGCGTTGCGCATGCGGGAGCTTACCCGGAGCCGGATCTCTTGAGGGTTGTAGTCTCGTGGCGGTGATCCGGTCCGTGCCCAGGGAGTCAAACTGAGCGGCGATGTATCAGCGGTAGATGATGGACGACTACGCCACCCGTTGAATGCAGCTATGGAGCTGCCGCTGCAGGGCAGACCGCTGAGGCCGGTGGAAGGATGGTGCAGCGTGGATGGTATAACCCCCAACAGGAGGGGTATGGCCTCAGGGCAGCCGACGTGGATGATGGGGGTAGCAGGAACCACTCAGAGACGATGCGGTGTAGTTCAGGGTCTTTACTGGTGACAAAGATAGACCCTCCCGGAGTACTGGCTAGCGGTTGGGGCCTGGTCAGTCCTTGAGCAGATGGGATCTCCCCTGGCCAGGCGGAGTTGTGGGCCTCCCAAACTAACGATACTCTTCTGGCTACCTTGCTTGAAGCGAGTATAAGTAGCCCACGTCCCTGAGTGTACCGTGTGGTGCTCACCCGTATGGCCGGTGACTCGGGGCCTTCTAGTAGCTTCCGCTCCACGACGGCGGTGCTGGTCCCATGCGTGCGACCGTGCCTTCGGGTTTCTTGGCCAGAGGACCTGAAATCCCCTGCCTGACGGATTCTGCTGCTGGGTAGGAGTTAGTCCCCACAGCCTCGGACTCCGGGTCCGGTAAGAAATCTTCTCAGTCAGGGCGAGCTCTGCAGCTGCCAGCCCCTGACTCCTTGTAACACTGCTCCCACAGAGCTCCTGTTGTTTCTTCCTATGCTGCTTCTCTTCTCTACTTCTGGCATGGCCCAGGAGCTGGGCCCAGCCGGAGCCACAGCTCCCTGTCAGCCCTCCTGGCTGAACTCTCCCTCTCCACTCTCTAACCCTGCCTCAGCCCCAGGTTTATACAGGGGAAATTCTTCCCCTCCCAGGACTGGGCAGGAGGTGTGGCATGCATAGGATTCCTGACCAAGAGACCTCCCACCTGCTCTCAGACGTAATATCTCTATCACTGTGGCAACCAGACCCCTGGGGTGTCACAATGGTCATGCACGCTCTTCCACAATCACGAGAAAGGGGGTCTTGAATGAAGCCGCGATCATGCGTTCTACAAACGGGCACCTGTTCATTAAATCTCTTACCAAGTGACCGTGCATTTAGTATATCCTGCGGTTTGGTGATAAAGGTTGTGTGTGATCCAACCCTGCTAACCTGTAGAGTACAGTGGAGACCCACATGTGATTACTGGTGAATGATTATGAGAGTGCCGGGTTAAGTCGATGCTATTATTATACAGCTCAGATCCTTGGAGGAAGTGGTTTTACTACAAAACAATCTCAACTGGTAATCTTAATATAGGAGCGGTGACAGCTCTGGAAAAAAAATTACACCTACGCAGTCCGAAAGTGCATGCAAATCTATATTGGTGTGGTGCATAACCTTATTTGGGGCGAGTGTCACACATCGACTAAGTGATGAAAACATCCCAATCAGTGAGTCGTGAGCGAGTGATCAGTCAGATAGAAACAGATGTAACGCTCGGATTTCCCACAACGTCTCAGGGAGGGGCGCCATGTAATTCAGCAAAAAATAAAATGGTAGTCGACTGATCATGTGATCAAGGAGCATTAGGTTTATTCATACCTTTACCCAAAGTCTCCCGAAAAAAAGGGAAGACCTCCTTAATTCCCAAGGGAGTGACAAATTCCCGTGGTACAGCAGAAGCCTGTAGCGCTCATTGGACATTTCCAATTTTAACGGTGGGCTTGCAAATGTGTTCAGTCAGAGTTTTTTAAGGACCCATGGACATTGTTTTTTTTTTGGCTCTCTGGTAGCCGCCCGGATACACTCAGGGTTTTTATATCAAAACAGAATAAAGTTTATTAGCAATACCTGACTATTTGCTTTTAGGTCCATAGTAAAAGAAAAGAAAATAGACAACCCCTTTAAAGGCAACAAGGATTAATGTTGATGCAGCATGAATTAGAGCCTGGCTGTATGACTGCAGACAGGTATACTTTTTCGAAAATTCTCCTATTTTTTCCTAACGGGCAGATCTGCAGGACCCAGCAGCAGCCACTACATGATAGATGGATCTGTGCTGTTTAGCTCAGGGACCACCAACAGCCGGCTGCTGCCGACACTAAAGAACACCTGATTGGTGGGGATGTGGGGCCGCGTGTCGGACCCCCACTGATCTGATATTGATGATCCATTCTCTGTATAGGCTATCAATATAAATGTAGTGGAGCAATGCTTTCACATTGCGTTCTGTGTCCCCGTCGGAGCATACGTCCGAAATCCCCCTCAAAACTGTGTCCGGACGTATGTGCCGACGGGGCCATAGACTGTAATGATGCAGAGTGAGCGTGCGCTCTGCTGTGCATCATTTACGGGAGTGTACACCTGCAAGAGGCGCACACCTGGACGTAGTAGGCTGCATTGGAGTGTCCTGTAGGGTACACTCCTTAAAATGGTGCACGTCAGAGTACACGTTCGCTCTGCCATCACTGGTACAGTCTATGGCCCCGTTGGCGCATACGTTTTAGGGTGAATTTTGGACATATGCCCCAATGGGGACACAGTATGCAATGTTAAAGCACCCTGAAAAAACTAAAAAAGAAAGATTTATTTTTTTCACACGTCAGATTTAGTTGGTTTTTTTGGGCATAGCCACAAGTTTTCGACACCTTCAGCAAATGGAGGATTTTGGCAGGCAAAGCCAGGGATGGACATGGGAGATGTCGACCATTCACACGACCAGGTCTGGCTCGGTGTCAGGTCCTCTATACGCCCTTATGGAGGATTTTTTTTTTAGACGCCCCTTTTTATGCGTTATCGTCCCCATAGCCGTATGCGGCCTTGTTCTTTTGTTTTGCAGGGTGTCGAGCTGCAGCTTTGAATCCAAGAGGGATGTAATGATGAGAAACAAAAACGCAATTCCGCCATTTTTTTTTTCCTTTTATTCTGGTGTTGTGAGGTAAAAACTACCTGAAAATATCGTTCTTCAGCTCGATATGATTACGGCAGACATCAAACTTGTGGACTTTTGAAAAAAAGACAACTAATTTATCGCTTGGTAAAGAAATAAAAAATGTGATTTCTGTGGCCATTTTCTGAGGCCCGTGACTATTTTTTCCCCGTGGATGGGGCCGGGTGAGGGCTGATCTTTTCGTGTGGCTAGCTGTGGTTTTAATGGATGTTATTTTATTCTTTTTATTACTTTTTATTACATTTTGGACTGAGGTGTGATTTTTTTTTCCTCATAGCGTTTACTGTACCCATTACATAAGATTATATGTCGATTGATTGGCCTTTTATTAGCCCGAAGATACTATAGTAATATTTTGGGGGGGGGGGGTTTGATTTTTTTTCTGTTTTGGTTCCTTCATAGTTGGAGTTGCCTCAACAGTATTTGGTAGCCCATCAGAGAAGGCTGGCAATGCCCCGTATGTGGCCACACGTCAATCAGTGTCACCATGACAGCGCGCAGTCCCGCCCTCCCTCTGTGGTGACAGCTAGTAAACACCAAGGCCACGCCCCCCACCCTCACTGACGTTCCCGCCAAAAAAATATTGTCAGGATCACGCAGGCGCCCCTTAGTGCGGTGATGTCGGTGTGACCGCAGAGTTTATACATCGGGAAGGGTCAGCGCGACCACCGGAGCCCGGTAAGCACAAGCGGCAGCAAAGCTACCCTTAACACTGGGCAGCCAATCATCATCGCGTGTTTACTGTCTGTGGGCGGGGCTTCCGTCAGTTGTGTTGTGACGTCAGACGGGTCTGGCTCCCCCTGTCTGTCAGTGAATGACATTGGCAATGACTGCTGATGGCGGTCGCCGCTGCCCCGGCCGCTGCTGTGTGCACAGGGGGCGTGATGGCGGGTGTCACCTATACAGAGGTATATAGGGCAGGAGGCAGAGTATAGAAATATCCACAGCCACCAGAGGGCGATGTATAGAAATATCCACAGCCACCAGAGGGCGATGTATAGAAATATCCACAGCCACCAGAGGGCGATGTATAGAAATATCCACAGCCACCAGAGGGCGATGTATAGAAATATCCACACCACCAGAGGGCGATGTATAGAAATATCCACAGCCACCAGAGGGCGATGTATAGAAATATCCACAGCCACCAGAGGATGATGTATAGAAATATCCACAGCCACCAGAGGGCGATGTATAGAAATATCCACAGTCACCAGAGGGCGATGTATAGAAATATCCACAGCCACCAGAGGACGATGTATAGAAATATCCACAGCCACCAGAGGGCGATGTATAGAAATATCCACAGCCACCAGAGGGCGATGTATAGAAATATCCACAGTCACCAGAGGGCGATGTATAGAAATATCCACAGCCACCAGAGGGCGATGTATAGAAATATCCACAGCCACCAGAGGACGATGTATAGAAATATCCACAGCCACCAGAGGGCGATGTATAGAAATATCCACAGTCACCAGAGGGCGATGTATAGAAATATCCACAGTCACCAGAGGGCGATGTATAGAAATATCCACAGCCACCAGAGGGCGATGTATAGAAATATCCACAGTCACCAGAGGGCGATGTATAGAAATATCCACAGTCACCAGAGGGCGATGTATAGAAATATCCACAGTCACCAGAGGGCGATGTATAGAAATATCCACAGTCACCGGAGGGCGATGTATAGAAATATCCACACCACCAGAGGGCGATGTATAGAAATATCCACAGCCACCAGAGGGCGATGTATAGAAATATCCACAGTCACCAGAGGACGATGTATAGAAATATCCACAGTCACCAGAGGGCGATGTATAGAAATATCCACAGTCACCAGAGGGCGATGTATAGAAATATCCACAGCCACCAGAGGGCGATGTATAGAAATATCCACAGCCACCAGAGGGCGATGTATAGAAATATCCACACCACCAGAGGGCGATGTATAGAAATATCCACAGCCACCAGAGGGCGATGTATAGAAATATCCACAGTCACCAGAGGGCGATGTATAGAAATATCCACAGTCACCAGAGGGCGATGTATAGAAATATCCACACCACCAGAGGGCGATGTATAGAAATATCCACAGCCACCGGAGGGCGATGTATAGAAATATCCACAGTCACCGGAGGGCGATGTATAGAAATATCCACACCACCAGAGGGCGATGTATAGAAATATCCACAGCCACCAGAGGGCGATGTATAGAAATATCCACAGCCACCAGAGGGCGATGTATAGAAATAGCCACAGCCACCAGAGGGCGATGTATAGAAATATCCACAGTCACCAGAGGGCGATGTATAGAAATATCCACAGTCACCAGAGGGCGATGTATAGAAATATCCACAGCCACCAGAGGGCGATGTATAGAAATATCCACAGCCACCAGAGGGCGATGTATAGAAATATCCACAGCCACCAGAGGGCGATGTATAGAAATATCCACAGTCACCAGAGGGCGATGTATAGAAATATCCACAGTCACCAGAGGGCGATGTATAGAAATATCCACAGTCACCAGAGGGCGATGTATAGAAATATCCACAGTCACCAGAGGGCGATGTATAGAAATATCCACAGTCACCAGAGGGCGATGTATAGAAATATCCACAGTCACCAGAGGGCGATGTATAGAAATATCCACAGTCACCAGAGGGCGATGTATAGAAATATCCACAGTCACCAGAGGGCGATGTATAGAAATATCCACAGCCACCAGAGGGCGATGTATAGAAATATCCACAGCCACCAGAGGGCGATGTATAGAAATATCCACAGTCACCAGAGGGCGATGTATAGAAATATCCACAGTCACCAGAGGGCGATGTATAGAAATATCCACAGTCACCAGAGAGCGATGTATAGAAATATCCACAGCCACCAGAGGGCGATGTATAGAAATATCCACAGCCACCAGAGGGCGATGTATAGAAATATCCACAGCCACCAGAGGGCGATGTATAGAAATATCCACAGTCACCAGAGGGCGATGTATAGAAATATCCACAGTCACCAGAGGGCGATGTATAGAAATATCCACACCACCAGAGGGCGATGTATAGAAATATCCACACCACCAGAGGGCGATGTATAGAAATATCCACAGCCACCAGAGGGCGATGTATAGAAATATCCACAGCCACCGGAGGGCGATGTATAGAAATATCCACAGCCACCGGAGGGCGATGTATAGAAATATCTACAGCCACCAGAGGGCGATGTATAGAAATATCCACACAACCAGAGGGCGATGTATAGAAATATCCACAGCCACCAGAGGGCGATGTATAGAAATATCCACAGTCACCAGAGGGCGATGTATAGAAATATCCACAGTCACCAGAGGGCGATGTATTGAAATATTCACAGCCACCAGAGGGCGATGTATAGAAATATCCACAGTCACCAGAGGGCGATGTATAGAAATATCCACAGCCACCAGAGGGCGATGTATACAAATATCCACAGTCACCAGAGGGCGATGTATAGAAATATCCACAGCCACCAGAGGGCGATGTATAGAAATATCCACAGCCACCAGAGGGCGATGTATAGAAATATCCACAGCCACCAGAGGGCGATGTATAGAAATATCCACAGCACCAGAGGGCGATGTATAGAAATATCCACAGCCACCAGAGGGCGATGTATAGAAATATCCACAGCCACCAGAGTATAGAAATATCCACAGCCACCAGAGGGCGATGTATAGAAATATCCACAGCCACCAGAGGGCGATGTATAGAAATATCCACAGCCACCAGTGGGCGATGTATAGAAATATCCACAGCCACCAGAGGGCGATGTATAGAAATATCCACAGCCACCAGAGGGCGATGTATAGAAATATCCACAGCCACCAGAGGGCGATGTATAGAAATATCCACAGCCACCAGAGGGCGATGTATAGAAATATTCACAGTCACCAGAGGGCGATGTATAGAAATATCCACAGCCACCAGAGGGCGATGTATAGAAATATCCACAGTCACCAGAGGACGATGTATAGAAATATCCACAGCCACCAGAGGGCGATGTATAGAAATATCCACAGTCACCAGAGGGCGATGTATAGAAATATTCACAGTCACCAAAGGGCGATGTATAGAAATATCCACAGTCACCAGAGGGCGATGTATAGAAATATCCACAGTCACCAGAGGGCGATGTATAGAAATATCCACAGCCACCAGAGGACGATGTATAGAAATATCCACAGTCACCAGAGGGCGATGTATAGAAATATCCACAGTCACCAGAGGGCGATGTATAGAAATATCCACAGCCACCAGAGGGCGATGTATAGAAATATCCACAGCCACCAGAGCATAGAAATATCCACAGCCACCAGAGAGCGATGTATAGAAATATCCACAGCCACCAGAGGGCGATGTATAGAAATATCCACACCACCAGAGGGCGATGTATAGAAATATCCACAGCCACCAGAGGGCGATGTATAGAAATATCCACAGCCACCAAAGTATAGAAATATAGAAATATCCACAGTCACCAGAGGGCGATGTATAGAAATATCCACAGCCACCAGAGGGCGATGTATGGAAATATCCACAGCCACCAGAGGGCGATATTGTGGAGAGACAAATCCATTGGCTGAAATAATTTCTGCTCAATATTATATTACTATTATTATAATATTTTATCTCTGTAAAAAAAAAACTGATCAGCACCTCCGAACAGAATAAAGCAAGTGTGAACAAGTGCAAGCTGCTTTGGCAGCATAATACAGACACAGAAGATCACAGTCGCCTCTGTAGCGCGGAGATGTGCAGTGACTGTATGACCTGCGGACTGCTCTCTCCCTTGGTCTGTCGTTCCGCTCTCTTTCTTGCTTCCTCTCCCGCTCTTTGTTTTCTTCTCGTTTTCTTTCGTCGCTCACATTCCTTCTGCCGTCCTCTTGTTTCTCCATCATGGTGTATGCACCTGACCTGCGTCTAAAGCCCCTCATACACATGAGACTAACACCGGCCGCAGCTCTCAATATCATTGGGTTCTGGCGACGGTCTAGTGTGCACGGGGGCGCCGGACGACTGACGGTTGGGGAAGATGTCGATCGCGCATGTCCAATTTTCTCATAGAAATAACAGGAGTGCTCGGCCGAGTGTGCGCTTCTGTGTACAAAGAGAGAGAGAGCGCAAAGACCAATAGAGTTTCACCTGTAGACATAGGAATGAATAATAAAAAGGTGGTGCTCACCTGGTTTGGTTGTGTAAGGACACAACCACCATAACGTATAAAAAGCAGCTGCAGCGGATCTCCAATGGGTGTCCCACAGGACCAGAATAAATCCAAAGGCGGTGAAAGTAGAGATATACGTCCGCGCCGCTGAAAGATCCTCAAGTCAGGAACATGTAATAATATCCTTGTTTATTGGTAAATGCCTACGCGTTTCCGGGTGTTCCACACCCCTTCATCAGGGCACCAACAGATCTTCTGTGTACGGGAGAGATGGCCAAGATGGCTGCCGGACAGATGGGCAGAAGTATCGGCTGACGGCCATCTAATGTGTACGGGGCTTAGGTCACTTGCATTTGATTTCCAGCCCGTTGGCTTTTCCGGTCCCCAGGAGCAGCTGCAACAGCCAAAAGGCTGGATGTGGCGCGCCGCGCTGCACGCTGATGTCACAGCTGGGTCATATTGTGCAGTGATGTCACAGCAGCGCCGTCTTTCACAACGGAGCTGTATTGTGTGGTGATGTGATGTCATGGCAGAAACGTATTGTACAGTGATGTCATGGTGGTGATGTATTACATGGTGATGTCAGAGCAGTAATGTATTGTGTATAGTGATGTCACGGCGGTGATGTATTGCACAGTGATGTGATGTATTACGCTGTGATGTATGACGCTGGGATGTGATGGCGGTGATGTATGACGCTGTGATGTGATGGCGGTGATGTATGACGCTGGGATGTGATGGCAGTGATGTATGACGCTGGGATGTGATGGCGGTGATGTATGACGCTGGGATGTGATGGCGGTGATGTATGACGCTGGGATGTGATGGCGGTGATGTATGACGCTGGGATGTGATGGCGGTGATGTACAGTACAGACTAAAAGTTTGGACACACCTTCTCATTTAAAGATTTTTCTGTATTTTCATGACTATGAAAATTGTACATTCACACTGAAGGCATCAAAACTATGAATTATCACATGTGGAATTATATACTTAACAAAAAAGTGTGAAACAACTGAAAATATGTCTTATATTCTAGGTTCTTCAGAGTAGCCACCTTTTGCTTTGATGACTGCTTTGCACACTCTTGGCATTCTCTTGATGAGCTTCAAGAGGTAGTCACCGGAAATGGTTTTCACTTCACAGGTGTGCCCTATCAGGTTTAATAAGTGGGATTTCTTGCCTTATAAATGGGGTTGGGACCATCAGTTGTGTTGTGCAGAAGTGGTGGATACACAGCTGATAGTCCTACTGAATAGACTGTTAGAATTTGTATTATGGCAAGAGAGACACTGTGTCTGCTGTATATATATCACATAGGAGACACAGAGACTGCTGTATGTACATCTCATAGGAGACACCGAGACTACTCTATATACATCACATAGGAGATACCAAGACTCTACTGTAAACAACACATAGACATCAAAACTACTGTATACATCACTTAGGAGTCACTGGGGCTGGAGTATATACATCACATAGGAGACACTGGGGCTTGAGCATATACATCACAGGAGACGCTGTGGCAGGAGCATTTACACCAAAACAGATGCTGGGTCAGGAGCAGATCCATCACAGGAAATGCTTGGACTCCACCCACGAGAATGTCCTGAAGCTGGAACTGTCCTTCATTGCATGTGCCGCTGCATACAGTAGTGAATACTGCGTAAGCATGGAAGAAAGAAATAAAGGGCCCGCGGCCAGCAAAATGAGTACTTTGGCCCAAGCATTGTGGTTCTCGGGAGCCAGAGAAAATGTCATTGCGGGCCCCACCCTTGCCATAGAGCAAGAATAAAATTTAAAAAAAACACCAGAATTGCCATTTTTTGGTTTCCACTTTTTGCAAAAATTGCAATAATAAGCGATTAAAATGTTGTATGTACCCCACGAGGGTACCAATAAAAATAGTGGCTCATGACTCAACAAAACAAGCCCTTCCACAACTCTATCGACTGAAAAATTAAAACTGTACGGATCTTAGAATATGGTGACAGATACCAATTTTGTAAAAAAAAAAATGTGTGGCCATCATTACTTTAAGAAATGAAGGTCAGTCAGTCCGAAAAATTGGGAAAACTTTGAAAGTGTCCCCAAGTGCAGTTGCAAAAACCATCAAGCGCTACAAAGAAACTGGCTCACATGAGGACCACCCCAGGAAAGGAAGACCAAGAGTCACCTCTGCTTCTGAGGATAAGTTTATCCGAGTCACCAGCCTCAGAAATCGCAGGTTAACAGCAGCTCAGATTAGAGACCAGGTCAATGTCACACAGAGTTCTAGCAGCAGACACATCTCTACAACAACTGTTAAGAGGAGACTTTGTGCAGCAGGCCTTCATGGTAAAATAGCTGCTAGGAAACCACTGCTAAGGACAGGCAACAAGCAGAAGAGACTTGTTTGGGCTAAAGAACACATGGAATGGACATTAGACCAGTGGAAATCTGTGCTTTGGTCTGATGAGTCCAAATTTGAGATCTCTGGTTCCAACCACCGTGTCTTTGTGCGACGCAGAAAAGGTGAACGGATGGACTCTACAAGCCTGGTTCCCACCGTGAAGCATGGAGGAGGAGGTGTGATGGTGTGGGGGTGCTTTGCTGGTGACACTGTTGGGGATTTATTCAGAATTGAAGGCATACTGAACCAGCATGGCTACCACAGCATCTTGCAGCGGCATGCTATTCCATCCGGTTTGCGTTTAGTTGGACCATCATTTATTTTTCAACAGGACAATGACCCCAAACACACCTCCAGGCTGTGTAAGGGCTATTTGACCAAGGAGGAGAGTGATGGGGTGCTACGCCAGATGACCTGGCCTCCACAATCACCAGACCTGAACCCAATCAAGATGGTTTGGGGTGAGCTGGACCGCAGAGTGAAGGCAAAAGGGCCAACAAGTGCTAAGTATCTCTGGGAACTCCTTCAAGATTGTTGGAAGACCATTTCCGGTGACTACCTCTTGAAGCTCGCCAAGAGTGTGCAAAGCAGTCATCAAAGCAAAAGGTGGCTACTTTGAAGAACCTAGAATATAAGACATATTTTCAGTTGTTTCACACTTTTTTGTTAAGTATATAATTCCACATGTGTTAATTCATAGTTTTGATGCCTTCAGTGTGAATGTACAATTTTCATAGTCAAGAAAATACAGAAAAATCTTTAAATGAGAAGGTGTGTCCAAACTTTTGGTTTGTACTGTACGCTATGATGTGATGGTGGTGATGTATGACGCTGTGATGTGACGGCGGTGATGTATGACGCTGGGTTGTGATGGCGGTGATGTATGATGCTGTGATGTGATGGTGGTGATGTATGACGCTGTGATATGATGGTGGTGATGTATGATGCTGTGATGTGACGGCGGTGATGTATGACGCTGTGATGTGATGGCGGTGATGTACGACGCTGTGATGTGATGGCGGTGATGTATGACGCTGGGATGTGATGGCGGTGATGTATGACGCTGGGATGTGATGGCGGTGATGTATGACGCTGGGATGTGATGGCGGTGATGTATGACGCTGGGTTGTGATGGCGGTGATGTATGACGCTGGGATGTGATGGCGGTGATGTATGACGCTGGGATGGCGGTGATGTTTGATGCTGTGATGGTGGTGATGTATAACGCTGGGATGTGATGACGGTGATGTATGACGCTGTGATGTTGGTGATGTATAACGCTGGGATGTGATGGCGGTGATGTATGACGCTGGGTTGTGATGGCGGTGATGTATGACGCTGGGATGTGATGGCGATGATGTATGACGCTGTGATGGCGGTGATGTATGATGCTGTGATGGTGGTGATGTATAACGCTGGGATGTGATGGCGGTGATGGATGACGCTGTGGTGTGATGGCGGTGATGTATGACGCTGTGATGGCGGTGATGTATAACGCTGGGATGTGATGGCGGTGATGTATGACGCTGTGGTGTGATAGCGGTGATGTATGACGCTGGGATGTGATGACGGTGATGTATGACGCTGTGATGTGATGGTGGTGATGTGTGATGGTGATGTATGACGCTGGGATGTGATGGTGATGTATGACGCTGGGATGTGACGGCGGTGATGTATGACGCTGTGGTGTGATGGCGGTGATGTATGACGCTGTGGTGTGACGGCGGTGATGTATGACGCTGTGATGTGACGGCGGTGATGTATGACGCTGTGATGTGACGGTGGTGATGTATGACGCTGGGATGTGACGGCGGTGATGTATGACGCTGTGATGTGATGGAGGTGATGTATGACGCTGGGATGTGATGACGGTGATGTATGACGCTGGGATGTGATGGCGGTGATGTATGGCGCTGTGGTGTGATTGCGGTGATGTATGACGCTGTGATGTGATGGAGGTGATGTATGACGCTGGGATGTGATGGCGGTGATGTATGACGCTGGGATGTGATGACGGTGATGTATGACGCTGTGATGTGATGGCGGTGATGTATGACGCTGTGATGTGATGGCGGTGATGTATGACGGTGTGGTGTGATGGCGGTGATGTATGACGCTGGGATGTAACGGCGGTGATGTATGACGCTGTGGGGTGACGGCGGTGATGTATGACGCTGTGATGTGACGGCGGTGAGGTATGACGCTGTGGTGTGATGGCTGTGATGTATGACGCTGGGATGTGATGTATGACGCTGGGATGTGATGGCTGTGATGTATGACGCTGGGATGTGACGTATGACGCTGGGATGTGATGGCTGTGATGTATGGCGCTGGGATGTGATGGTGGTGATGTATGACGCTGTGATGTGATGGCGGTGATGTATGACGGTGTGGTGTGATGGCGGTGATGTATGACGCTGGGATGTAACGGCGGTGATGTATGACGCTGTGGGGTGACGGCGGTGATGTATGACGCTGTGATGTGACGGCGGTGAGGTATGACGCTGTGGTGTGATGGCTGTGATGTATGACGCTGGGATGTGATGTATGACGCTGGGATGTGATGGCTGTGATGTATGACGCTGTGGTGTGATGGTGGTGATGTATGACGCTGTGATGTGATGGCGGTGATGTATGACGCTGTGGTGTGATGGCGGTGATGTATGACGCTGGGATGTAACGGCGGTGATGTATGACGCTGTGGTGTGACGGCGGTGATGTATGACGCTGTGATGTGACGGCGGTGATGTATGACGCTGTGATGTGATGGCGGTGATGTATGACGCTGTGATGTGATGGTGGTGATGTATGACGCTGTGATGTGATGGTGATGTATGACGCTGTGATGTGATGGTGGTGATGTATGACGCTGTGGTGTGATGGCGGTGATGTATAACGCTGTGGTGTGATGGCGGTGATGTATGACACTGTGGTGTGATGGCGGTGATGTATGACGCTGTGGTGTGATGGAAGTGATGTATGACGCTGTGATGGCGGTGATGTATGACGCTGTGATGTGATGGCGGTGATGTATGGCGCTGGGATGTGATGGTGGTGATGTATGACGCTGGGATGTGATGGCTGTGATGTATGGCGCTGGGATGTGATGGTGGTGATGTATGACGCTGTGATGTGATGGCGGTGATGTATGACGGTGTGGTGTGATGGCGGTGATGTATGACGCTGGGATGTAACGGCGGTGATGTATGACGCTGTGGGGTGACGGCGGTGATGTATGACGCTGTGATGTGACGGCGGTGAGGTATGACGCTGTGGTGTGATGGCTGTGATGTATGACGCTGGGATGTGATGTATGACGCTGGGATGTGATGGCTGTGATGTATGACGCTGTGGTGTGATGGTGGTGATGTATGACGCTGTGATGTGATGGCGGTGATGTATGACGCTGTGGTGTGATGGCGGTGATGTATGACGCTGGGATGTAACGGCGGTGATGTATGACGCTGTGGTGTGACGGCGGTGATGTATGACGCTGTGATGTGACGGCGGTGATGTATGACGCTGTGATGTGATGGCGGTGATGTATGACGCTGTGATGTGATGGTGGTGATGTATGACGCTGTGATGTGATGGTGATGTATGACGCTGTGATGTGATGGTGGTGATGTATGACGCTGTGGTGTGATGGCGGTGATGTATAACGCTGTGGTGTGATGGCGGTGATGTATGACACTGTGGTGTGATGGCGGTGATGTATGACGCTGTGGTGTGATGGAAGTGATGTATGACGCTGTGATGGCGGTGATGTATGACGCTGTGATGTGATGGCGGTGATGTATGACGCTGTGGTGTGATGGCGGTGATGTATGACGCTGTGGTGTGATGGCGGTGATGTATGGCGCTGGGATGTGATTGTGGTGATGTATGACGCTGTGGTGTGATGGCGGTGATGTATGACGCTGTGGTGTGATGGCGGTGATGTATGGCGCTGTGGTGTGATGGCGGTGATGTATGACGCTGTGATGTGATGTATGACGCTGTGATGTGATGTATGACGCTGTGATGTGATGGCGGTGATGTATGACGCTGTGGTGTGACCGCGGTGATGTATGACGCTGTGATGTGATGGCGGTGATGTATGACGCTGTGATGTGATGGTGGTGATGTATGACGCTGTGATGTGATGGCGGTGATGTATGACGCTGTGATGTGATTGTGGTGATGTATGGCGCTGGGATGTGATGGCGGTGATGTATGACGCTGTGGTGTGATGGCGGTGATGTATGACGCTGTGATGTGATTGTGGTGATGTATGGCGCTGGGATGTGATGGCGGTGATGTATGACGCTGTGATGGCGGTGATGTATGACGCTGTGATTTGATGGCGGTGATGTATGACGCTGTGGTGTGATGGCGGTGATGTATGACGCTGTGATGTGATTGTGGTGATGTATGGCGCTGGGATGTGATGGCGGTGATGTGTGACGCTGGGATGTGATAGTGGTGATGTATGACGCTGGGATGTGATGGAGGTGATGTATGACGCTGGGATGTGATTGTGGTGATGTATGATGCTGGGATGTGATGGAGGTGATGTATGACGCTGGGATGTGATTGTGGTGATGTATGGCGCTGTGATGTGATGGAGATGATGTATGACGTTGTGATGTGATGGCGGTGATGTATGACGCAGTGATGTGATGGAGGTGATGTATGACGCTGGGATGTGATTGTGGTGATGTATGACGCTGTGATGTGATGGAGGTGATGTATGACGCTGGGATGTGATTGTGGTGATGTATGGCGCTGGGATGTGATGGCGGTGATGTATGATGCTGTGATGTGATGGCGGTGATGTATGACGCTGTGATGTGATGGAGGTGATGTATGACGCTGGGATGTGATTGTGGTGATGTATGGCGCTGGGATGTGATGGCGGTGATGTATGACGCTGTGATGTGATGGCGGTGATGTATGACGCAGTGATGTGATGGAGGTGATGTATGACGCTGTGATGTGATGGCGGTGATGTATGACGCTGGGATGTGATTGTGGTGATGTATGACGCTGTGGTGTGATGGCGGTGATGTATGACGCTGGGATGTGATGGCGGTGATGTATGACGCAGTGATGTGATGGAGGTGATGTATGGCGCTGGGATGTGATGGCGGTGATGTATGACGCTGGGATGTGATGGCGGTGATGTATGACGCTGGGATGTGATGGCGGTGATGTATGACGCTGGGATGTGATGGCGGTGATGTATGACGCTGTGGTGTGATGGCGGTGATGTATGACGCTGCGATATGATGGCGGTGATGTATGACGCAGTGATGTGATGGAGGTGATGTATGACGCTGTGGTGTGATGGCGGTGATGTATGACGCTGTGGTGTGATGGCGGTGATGTATGACGCTGGGATGTGATGGCGGTGATGTATGACGCTGTGGTGTGATGGCGGTGATGTATGTATGATGCTGGGATGTGATGGCGGTGATGTATGACGCTGTGATGTGATGGAGGTGATGTATGGCGCTGGGATGTGATGGCGGTGATGTATGACGCTGTGGTGTGATGGCGGTGATGTATGACGCTGGGATGTGATTGTGGTGATGTATGACGCTGGGATGTGATTGTGGTGATGTATGACGCTGTGGTGTGATGGCGGTGATGTATGACGCTGGGATGTGATTGTGGTGATGTATGACGCTGTGGTGTGATGGCGGTGATGTATGGCGCTGGGATGTGATGGCGGTGATGTATGACGCTGTGGTGTGATGGCGGTGATGTATGGCGCTGGGATGTGATGGCGGTGATGTATGACGCTGTGGTGTGATGGCGGTGATGTATGACGCTGGGATGTGATGGCGGTGATGTATGACGCTGGGATGTGATGGCAGTGATGTATGGCGCTGGGATGTGATGGCGGTGATGTATGACGCTGTGGTGTGATGGCGGTGATGTATGACGCTGGGATGTGATGGCGGTGATGTATGACGCTGGGATGTGATGGCGGTGATGTATGGCGCTGGGATGTGATGGCGGTGATGTATGGCGCTGGGATGTGATGGCGGTGATGTATGGCGCTGGGATGTGATGGCGGTGATGTATGACGCTGTGGTGTGATGGCGGTGATGTATGACGCTGTGGTGTGATGGCGGTGATGTATGACGCTGGGATGTGATGGCGGTGATGTATGGTGCTGGGATGTGATGGCGGTGATGTATGGCGCTGGGATGTGATGGCGGTGATGTATGGCGCTGGGATGTGATGGCGGTGATGTATGACGCTGTGGTGTGATGGCGGTGATGTATGACGCTGGGATGTGATTGTGGTGATGTATGGCGCTGGGATGTGATGGCGGTGATGTATGACGCTGGGATGTGATTGTGGTGATGTATGACGCTGGGATGTGATGGCGGTGATGTATGACGCTGGGATGTGATGGCGGTGATGTATGACGCTGGGATGTGATGGCGGTGATGTATGACGCTGGGGTGTGATGGCGGTGATGTATGGCGCTGTAGTGTGATGGCGGTGATGTATGACGCTGTGGTGTGATGGCGGTGATGTATGACGCTGGGATGTGATGGCGGTGATGTATGACGCTGGGGTGTGATGGAGGTGATGTATGACGCTGGGATGTGATGGCGGTGATGTATGACGCTGGGGTGTGATGGCGGTGATGTATGACGCTGTGGTGTGATGGCGGTGATGTATGACGCTGGGATGTGATGGCGGTGATGTATGACGCTGTGATGTGATGGTGGTGATGTATGACGCTGGGATGTGATGGCGGTGATGTATGACGCTGTGATGGTGGTGATGTGATGGCGGTGATGTATGACGATGTGGTGTGATGGCGGTGATGTATGACGCTGGGATGTGATGGCTGTGATGTATGACGTTGTGATGTGATCGCGGTGATGTATGACGCCGTGGTGTGATGGCGGTGATGTATGACGCTGGGATGTGATGGCGGTGATGTATGACGCTGAGATGTGATGGCGGTGAAGTATGACGCTGGGATGTGATGGTGGTGATGTATGGCGCTGGGATGTGATGGCGGTGATGTATGACGCTGGGATGTGATGGCGGTGATGTATGGCGCTGGGATGTGATGGCGGTGATGTATGACGCTGGGATGTGATGGCGGTGATGTATGACGCTGGGATGTGATGGCGGTGAAGTATGACGCTGGGATGTGATGGCGGTGATGTATGGCGCTGGGATGTGATGGCGGTGATGTATGACGCTGGGATGTGATGGCGGTGATGTATGACGCTGTGGTGTGATGGCGGTGATGTATGACGCTGGGATGTGATGGCGGTGATGTATGACGCTGGGATGTGATGGCGGTGATGTATGACGCTGTGATGTGATGGCGGTGATGTATGACGCTGGGATGTGATGGAGGTGATGTATGACGCTGGGATGTGACGGCGGTGATGTATGACGCTGGGATGTGATGGCGGTGATGTATGACGCTGTGGTGTGATGGCGGTGATGTATGACGCTGGGATGTGATGGCGGTGATGTATGGCGCTGGGATGTGATGGCGGTGATGTATGACGCTGGGATGTGATGGCGGTGATGTATGACGCTGGGATGTGATGGCGGTGATGTATGACGCTGGGATGTGATGGTGGTGATGTATGACGCTGTGATGTGATGGCGGTGATGTATGACGCTGTGGTGTGATGGCGGTGATGTATGGCGCTGGGATGTGATGGCGGTGATGTATGACGCTGTGGTGTGATGGCGGTGATGTATGGCGCTGGGATGTGATGGAGGTGATGTATGACGCTGGGATGTGATGGCGGTGATGTATGACGCTGGGGTGTGATGGCGGTGATGTATGACGCTGTGGTGTGATGGCGGTGATGTATGACGCTGGGATGTGATGGCGGTGATGTATGACGCTGTGATGTGATGGTGGTGATGTATGACGCTGGGATGTGATGGCGGTGATGTATGACGCTGTGATGGTGGTGATGTGATGGCGGTGATGTATGACGCTGTGGTGTGATGGCGGTGATGTATGACGCTGGGATGTGATGGCTGTGATGTATGACGTTGTGATGTGATCGCGGTGATGTATGACGCCGTGGTGTGATGGCGGTGATGTATGACGCTGGGATGTGATGGCGGTGATGTATGACGCTGAGATGTGATGGCGGTGAAGTATGACGCTGGGATGTGATGGTGGTGATGTATGGCGCTGGGATGTGATGGCGGTGATGTATGACGCTGGGATGTGATGGCGGTGATGTATGGCGCTGGGATGTGATGGCGGTGATGTATGACGCTGGGATGTGATGGCGGTGATGTATGACGCTGGGATGTGATGGCGGTGAAGTATGACGCTGGGATGTGATGGCGGTGATGTATGGCGCTGGGATGTGATGGCGGTGATGTATGACGCTGGGATGTGATGGCGGTGATGTATGACGCTGTGGTGTGATGGCGGTGATGTATGACGCTGGGATGTGATGGCGGTGATGTATGACGCTGGGATGTGATGGCGGTGATGTATGACGCTGTGATGTGATGGCGGTGATGTATGACGCTGGGATGTGATGGAGGTGATGTATGACGCTGGGATGTGACGGCGGTGATGTATGACGCTGGGATGTGATGGCGGTGATGTATGACGCTGTGATGTGATGGTGGTGATGTATGACGCTGGGATGTGATGGCGGTGAAGTATGACGCTGGGATGTGATGGCGGTGATGTATGACGCTGGGATGTGATGGTGGTGATGTATGACGCTGGGATGTGATGGCGGTGATGTATGGCGCTGGGATGTGATGGCGGTGATGTATGTCGCTGTGGCGCTGTGGTGTGATGGCGGTGATGTATGACGCTGGGATGTGATGTCGGTGATGTATGACGCTGTGATGTGATGGTGGTGATGTATGACGCTGGGATGTGATGGCGGTGATGTATGACGCTGTGATGTGATGGCGGTGATGTATGACGCTGTGATGTGATGGTGGTGATGTATGACGCTGTGATGTGATGGTGGTGATGTATGACGCTGTGATGTGATGGCGGTGATGTATGACGCTGGGATGTGATGGTGGTGATGTATGACGCTGAGATGTGATGGTGGTGATGTATGACGCTGTGATGTGATGGCGGTGATGTATGACGCTGTGATGTGATGACGGTGATGTATGACGCTGTGATGTGATGGCGGTGATGTATGACGCTGGGATGTGATGGTGGTGATGTATGACGCTGTGATGTGATGGCGGTGATGTATGACGCTGGGATGTGATGGCGGTGATGTATGACGCTGGGATGTGATGGCGGTGATGTATGACGCTGGGATGTGATGGTGGTGATGTATGACGCTGTGATGGCGGTGATGTATGACGCTGTGATGTGATGGCGGTGATGTATGACGCTGGGATGTGATGGTGGTGATGTATGACGCTGTGATGTGATGGTGGTGATGTATGACGCTGTGATGTGATGGTGGTGATGTATGACGCTGGGATGTGATGGCGGTGATGTATGACGCTGTGATGGCGGTGATGTATGACGCTGGGATGTGATGGCGGTGATGTATGACGCTGTGATGTGATGGTGGTGATGTATGACGCTGTGATGTGATGGCGGTGATGTATGACGCTGTGATGTGATGGCGGTGATGTATGACGCTGGGATGTGATGGCGGTGATGTATGACGCTGGGATGTGATGGCGGTGATGTATGACGCTGGGATGTGATGGCGGTGATGTATGACGCTGTGATGTGATGGTGGTGATGTATGACGCTGGGATGTGATGGCGGTGATGTATGACGCTGTGATGGTGGTGATGTGATGGCGGTGATGTATGACGCTGTGGTGTGATGGCGGTGATGTATGACGCTGGGATGTGATGGCGGTGATGTATGACGCTGTGATGTGATCGCGGTGATGTATGACACTGTGATGTGATGGTGGTGATGTATGACGCTGGGATGTGATGGCGGTGATGTATGACGCTGTGATGTGATGGCGGTGATGTATGACGCTGTGGTGTGATGGCGGTGATGTATGACGCTGGGATGTGATGGCGGTGATGTATGACGCTGTGGTGTGATGGTGGTGATGTATGACGCTGTGGTGTGATGGTGGTGATGTATGACGCTGGGATGTGATGGTGGTGATGTATGACGCTGTGATGTGATGGCGGTGATGTATGACGCTGTGATGGCGGTGATGTATGACGCTGTGGTGTGATGGTGGTGATGTATGACGCTGGGATGTGATGGTGGTGATGTATGACGCTGTGATGTGATGGCGGTGATGTATGACGCTGTGGTGTGATGGCGGTGATGTATGACGCTGGGATGTGATGGCGGTGATGTATGACGCTGTGATGTGATGGCGGTGATGTATGATGCTGTGATGTGATGGCGGTGATGTATGACGCTGGGATGTGATGGCGGTGATGTATGACGCTGTGATGTGATGGCGGTGATGTATGACGCTGGGATGTGATGGCGGTGATGTATGACGCTGGGATATGATGGCGGTGATGTATGACGCTGGGAGGTGATGGCGGTGATGTATGACGCTGGGATGTGATGGCGGTGATGTATGACGCTGTGATGTGATGGCGGTGATGTATGACGCTGTGATGTGATGGCGGTGATGTATGACGCTGGGATGTGATGGCGGTGATGTATGACGCTGGGATGTGATGGCGGTGATGTATGACGCTGTGATGTGATGGCGGTGATGTGATGGCGGTGATGTATGACGCTGTGATGGCGGTGATGTATGACGCTGGGATGTGATGGCGGTGATGTATGACGCTGTGATGTGATGGCGGTGATGTATGACGCTGTGATGTGATGGCGGTGATGTATGACGCTGGGATGTGATGGCGGTGATGTATGACGCTGTGATGTGATGGCGGTGATGTATGACGCTGTGATGTGATGGCGGTGATGTATGACGCTGTGGTGTGATGGCGGTGATGTATGACGCTGTGGTGTGATGGCGGTGATGTATGACGCTGGGATGTGATGGCGGTGATGTATGACGCTGGGATGTGATGGCGGTGATGTATGACGCTGGGATGTGATGGCGGTGATGTATGACGCTGGGATGTGATGTATGACGCTGGGATGTGATGGCGGTGATGTATGACGCTGTGATGTGATGGCGGTGATGTATGACGCTGTGATGTGATGGCGGTGATGTATGACGCTGGGATGTGATGGCGGTGATGTATGACGCTGGGATGTGATGGCGGTGATGTATGACGCTGTGATGTGATGGTGGTGATGTATGACGCTGTGCTGTGATGGCGGTGATGTATGACACTTGGATGTGATGGCGGTGATGTATGACGCTGGGATGTGATGGCGGTGATGTATGGCGCTGTGCTGGGATGTGATGGCGGTGATGTATGACGCTGTGATGTGATGGTGGTGATGTATGACGCTGTGCTGTGCTGTGATGTGATGGCGGTGATGTATGACGCTGTGCTGGGATGTGATGGCGGTGATGTATGACGCTGGGATGTGATTGTGGTGATGTATGACGCTGGGATGTGATGGCGGTGATGTATGACGCTGTGCTGGGATGTGATGGCGGTGATGTATGACGCTGTGATGTGATTGTGGTGATGTATGACGCTGTGATGTGATGGTGGTGATGTATGACGCTGTGCTGTGATGTGATGGCGGTGATGTATGACGCTGTGCTGGGATGTGATGGCGGTGATGTATGACGCTGGGATGTGATGGCGGTGATGTATGACGCTGTGATGTGATGGTGGTGATGTATGACGCTGTGATGTGATTGTGGTGATGTATGGCGCTGGGATGTGATGGCGGTGATGTATGACGCTGTGGTGTGATGGCGGTGATGTATGACGCTGTGATGTGATGGTGGTGATGTATGACGCTGTGATGTGATGGCGGTGATGTATGACGCTGTGATGTGATTGTGGTGATGTATGGCGCTGGGATGTGATGGCGGTGATGTATGACGCTGTGGTGTGATGGCGGTGATGTATGACGCTGTGATGTGATTGTGGTGATGTATGGCGCTGGGATGTGATGGCGGTGATGTATGACGCTGTGATGTGATGGCGGTGATGTATGACGCTGTGGTGTGATGGCGGTGATGTATGACGCTGTGATGTGATTGTGGTGATGTGTGACGCTGGGATGTGATAGTGGTGATGTATGACGCTGGGATGTGATGGAGGTGATGTATGACGCTGGGATGTGATTGTGGTGATGTATGACGCTGGGATGTGATGGAGGTGATGTATGACGCTGGGATGTGATTGTGGTGATGTATGGCGCTGGGATGTGATGGCGGTGATGTATGACGTTGTGATGTGATGGCGGTGATGTATGACGCAGTGATGTGATGGAGGTGATGTATGACGCTGGGATGTGATTGTGGTGATGTATGACGCTGTGATGTGATGGAGGTGATGTATGACGCTGGGATGTGATTGTGGTGATGTATGGCGCTGGGATGTGATGGCGGTGATGTATGATGCTGTGATGTGATGGCGGTGATGTATGACGCTGTGATGTGATGGAGGTGATGTATGACGCTGGGATGTGATTGTGGTGATGTATGGCGCTGGGATGTGATGGCGGTGATGTATGACGCTGGGATGTGATTGTGGTGATGTACGACGCTGTGGTGTGATGGCGGTGATGTATGACGCTGGGATGTGATGGCGGTGATGTATGACGCAGTGTTGTGATGGAGGTGATGTATGACGCTGTGCTGGGATGTGATGGCGGTGATGTATGGCGCTGGGATGTGATGGTGGTGATGTATGACGCTGGGATGTGATTGTGGTGATGTACGACGCTGTGGTGTGATGGCGGTGATGTATGACGCTGGGATGTGATGGCGGTGATGTATGACGCAGTGATGTGATGGAGGTGATGTATGACGCTGTGCTGGGATGTGATGGCGGTGATGTATGACGCTGGGATGTGATGGCGGTGATGTATGACGCTGTGATGTGATGGTGGTGATGTATGACGCTGTGATGGCGGTGATGTATGACGCTGTGATGTGATTGTGGTGATGTATGGCGCTGGGATGTGATGGCGGTGATGTATGACGCTGTGGTGTGATGGCGGTGATGTATGACGCTGTGATGTGATGGTGGTGATGTATGACGCTGTGATGTGATGGCGGTGATGTATGACGCTGTGATGTGATTGTGGTGATGTATGGCGCTGGGATGTGATGGCGGTGATGTATGACGCTGTGGTGTGATGGCGGTGATGTATGACGCTGTGATGTGATTGTGGTGATGTATGGCGCTGGGATGTGATGGCGGTGATGTGTGACGCTGGGATGTGATAGTGGTGATGTATGACGCTGGGATGTGATGGAGGTGATGTATGACGCTGGGATGTGATTGTGGTGATGTATGGCGCTGGGATGTGATGGCGGTGATGTATGACGTTGTGATGTGATGGCGGTGATGTATGACGCAGTGATGTGATGGAGGTGATGTATGACGCTGGGATGTGATTGTGGTGATGTATGACGCTGTGATGTGATGGAGGTGATGTATGACGCTGGGATGTGATTGTGGTGATGTATGACGCTGGGATGTGATGGCGGTGATGTATGACGCAGTGATGTGATGGAGGTGATGTATGGCGCTGGGATGTGATGGCGGTGATGTATGACGCTGGGATGTGATGGCGGTGATGTATGACGCTGGGATGTGATGGCGGTGATGTATGACGCTGTGGTGTGATGGCGGTGATGTATGACGCTGTGGTGTGATGGCGGTGATGTATGACGCAGTGATGTGATGGAGGTGATGTATGACGCAGTGATGTGATGGAGGTGATGTATGACGCTGTGGTGTGATGGCGGTGATGTATGACGCTGTGGTGTGATGGCGGTGATGTATGACGCTGGGATGTGATGGCGGTGATGTATGACGCTGTGGTGTGATGGCGGTGATGTATGTATGACGCTGGGATGTGATGGCGGTGATGTATGACGCTGTGATGTGATGGAGGTGATGTATGGCGCTGGGATGTGATGGCGGTGATGTATGACGCTGTGGTGTGATGGCGGTGATGTATGACGCTGGGATGTGATTGTGGTGATGTATGACGCTGGGATGTGATTGTGGTGATGTATGACGCTGTGGTGTGATGGCGGTGATGTATGACGCTGGGATGTGATTGTGGTGATGTATGACGCTGTGGTGTGATGGCGGTGATGTATGACGCTGGGATGTGATTGTGGTGATGTATGACGCTGGGATGTGATTGTGGTGATGTATGACGCTGTGGTGTGATGGCGGTGATGTATGACGCTGGGATGTGATTGTGGTGATGTATGACGCTGTGGTGTGATGGCGGTGATGTATGACGCTGGGATGTGATTGTGGTGATGTATGACGCTGGGATGTGATTGTGGTGATGTATGACGCTGTGGTGTGATGGCGGTGATGTATGACGCTGGGATGTGATTGTGGTGATGTATGACGCTGTGGTGTGATGGCGGTGATGTATGACGCTGGGATGTGATTGTGGTGATGTATGATGCTGTGATGTGACGGCGGTGATGTATGACGCTGTGGTGTGATGGCGGTGATGTATGACGCTGGGATGTGATGGCGGTGATGTATGACGCTGGGATGTGATGGAGGTGATGTATAACGCTGTGATGTGATGGCGGTGATGTATGACGCTGGGATGTGATGGAGGTGATGTATGACGCTATGATATGATGGCGGTGATGTATGACGCTGTGATGTGATGGCGGTGATGTATGACGCTGGGATGTGATGGAGGTGATGTATGACGCTGTGATGTGATGGCGGTGATGTATGACGCTGGGATGTGATGGAGGTGATGTATGACGCTGTGATGTGATGGCGGTGATGTATGACGCTGGGATGTGATGGCGGTGATGTATGACGCTGGGATGTGATGGCGGTGATGTATGACGCTGTGGTGTGATGGCGGTGATGTATGACGCTGGGATGTGATGGAGGTGATGTATGACGCTGGGATGTGATGGCGGTGATGTATGACGCTGGGATGTGATGGTGGTGATGTATGACGCTGTGATGTGATGGTGGTGATGTATGACGCTGGGATGTGATGGCGGTGATGTATGACGCTGTGGTGTGATGGCGGTGATGTATGACGCTGTGATGTGATGGCGGTGATGTATGACGCTGTGATGTGATGGTGGTGATGTATGACGCTGGGATGTGATGGTGGTGATGTATGACGCTGGGATGTGATGGCGGTGATGTATGACGCTGTGGTGTGATGGCGGTGATGTATGACGCTGTGATGTGATGGCGGTGATGTATGACGCTGGGATGTGATGGCGGTGATGTATGACGCTGGGATGTGATGGAGGTGATGTATGACGCTGGGATGTGATGGCGGTGATGTATGACGCTGTGATGTGATGGCGGTGATGTATGACGCTGTGATGTGATGGCGGTGATGTATGACGCTGTGATGTGATGGCGGTGATGTATGACGCTGGGATGTGATGGCGGTGATGTATGACGCTGTGGTGTGATGGCGGTAATGTATGACGCTGGGATGTGATGGCGGTGATGTATGACGCTGTGGTGTGATGGCGGTGATGTATGACGCTGGGATGTGATGGCGGTGATGTATGACGCTGGGATGTGATGGAGGTGATGTATGACGCTGGGATGTGATGGAGGTGATGTATGACGCTGTGATGTGATGGCGGTGATGTATGACGCTGGGATGTGATGGAGGTGATGTATGACGCTGTGATATGATGGTGGTGATGTATGACGTTGGGATATGATGGCGGTGATGTATGACGCTGGGATGTGATGGCGGTGATGTATGACGCTGGGATGTGATGGCGGTGATGTATGACGCTGGGATGTGATGGAGGTGATGTATAACGCTGTGATCTGATGGCGGTGATGTATGACGCTGGGATGTGATGGCGGTGATGTATGACGCTGTGATGTGATGGTGGTGATGTATGACGCTGTGATGTGATGGCGGTGATGTATGACGCTGGGATGTGATGGCGGTGATGTATGACGCTGTGATGTGATGGCGGTGATGTATGACGCTGGGATGTGATGGCGGTGATGTATGACGCTGGGATGTGATGGTGGTGATGTATGACGCTGGGATGTGATGGTGGTGATGTATGACGCTGTGATGTGATGGCGGTGATGTATGACGCTGGGATGTGATGGCGGTGATGTATGACGCTGTGATGTGATGGCGGTGATGTATGACGCTGTGATGTGATGGCGGTGATGTATGACGCTGGGATGTGATGGTGGTGATGTATGACGCTGTGATGTGATGGCGGTGATGTATGACGCTGGGATGTGATGGCGGTGATGTATGACGCTGTGATGTGATGGCGGTGATGTATGACGCTGTGATGTGATGGTGGTGATGTATGACGCTGGGATGTGATGGTGGTGATGTATGACGCTGTGATGTGATGGTGGTGATGTATGACGCTGTGATGTGATGGTGGTGATGTATGACGCTGGGATGTGATGGCGGTGATGTATGACGCTGTGATGTGATGGCGGTGATGTATGACGCTGTGGTGTGATGGCGGTGATGTATGACGCTGGGATGTGATGGTGGTGATGTATGACGCTGGGATGTGATGGTGGTGATGTATGACGCTGGGATGTGATGGTGGTGATGTATGACGCTGTGATGTGATGGTGGTGATGTATGACGCTGTGATGTGATGGCGGTGATGTATGACGCTGGGATGTGATTGTGGTGATGTATGACGCTGGGATGTGATGGCGGTGATGTATGACGCTGTGCTGTGATGTGATGGTGGTGATGTATGACGCTGTGCTGTGATGGTGGTGATGTATGACGCTGTGATGTGATGGCGGTGATGTATGACGCTGGGATGTGATGGCGGTGATGTATGACGCTGGGATGTGATGGCGGTGATGTATGACGCTGGGATGTGATGGAGGTGATGTATGACGCTGGGATGTGATGGTGGTGATGTATGACGCTGTGATGTGATGGCGGTGATGTATGACGCTGGGATGTGATGGAGGTGATGTATGACGCTGGGATGTGATGGTGGTGATGTATGACGCTGGGATGTGATGGTGGTGATGTATGACGCTGGGATGTGATGGCGGTGATGTATGACGCTGGGATGTGATGGCGGTGATGTATGACGCTGTGATGTGATGGTGGTGATGTATGACGCTGTGATGTGATGGAGGTGATGTATGACGCTGTGATGTGATGGAGGTGATGTATGACGCTGGGATGTGATGGCGGTGATGTATGACGCTGTGATGTGATATGATGGCGGTGATGTATGACGCTGTGATGTGATGGAGGTGATGTATGACGCTGTGATGTGATGGCGGTGATGTATGACGCTGGGATGTGATGGCGGTGATGTATGACGCTGGGATGTGATGGCGGTGATGTATGACGCTGTGATGTGATGGCGGTGATGTATGACGCTGTGATGTGATGGCGGTGATGTATGACGCTGTGATGTGATGGAGGTGATGTATGACGCTGTGGTGTGATGGAGGTGATGTATGACGCTGGGATGTGATGTATGACGCTGTGATGTGATGGTGGTGATGTATGACGCTGTGATGTGATGGCGGTGATGTATGACGCTGTGATGTGATGGCGGTGATGTATGACGCTGGGATGTGATGGTGGTGATGTATGACGCTGTGATGTGATGGCGGTGATGTATGACGCTGGGATGTGATGGCGGTGATGTATGACGCTGGGATGTGATGGTGGTGATGTAGGACGCTGGGATGTGATGGCGGTGATGTATGACGCTGGGATGTGATGGTGGTGATGTATGACGCTGTGATGTGATGGCGGTGATGTATGACGCTGGGATGTGATGGCGGTGATGTATGACGCTGGGATGTGATGGTGGTGATGTAGGACGCTGGGATGTGATGGTGGTGATGTATGACGCTGTGATGTGATGGCGGTGATGTATGACGCTGTGATGTGATGGCGGTGATGTATGACGCTGGGATGTGATGGCGGTGATGTATGACGCTGTGATGTGATGGAGGTGATGTATGACGCTGTGGTGTGATGGAGGTGATGTATGACGCTGGGATGTGATGGTGGTGATGTATGACGCTGTGATGTGATGGCGGTGATGTATGACGCTGGGATGTGATGGCGGTGATGTATGACGCTGGGATGTGATGGTGGTGATGTAGGACGCTGGGATGTGATGGTGGTGATGTATGACGCTGTGATGTGATGGCGGTGATGTATGACGCTGTGATGTGATGGCGGTGATGTATGACGCTGGGATGTGATGGCGGTGATGTATGACGCTGTGATGTGATGGAGGTGATGTATGACGCTGTGGTGTGATGGAGGTGATGTATGACGCTGGGATGTGATGTATGACGCTGTGATGTGATGGTGGTGATGTATGACGCTGTGATGTGATGGCGGTGATGTATGACGCTGTGATGTGATGGCGGTGATGTATGACGCTGGGATGTGATGGTGGTGATGTATGACGCTGTGATGTGATGGCGGTGATGTATGACGCTGGGATGTGATGGCGGTGATGTAGGACGCTGGGATGTGATGGTGGTGATGTAGGACGCTGGGATGTGATGGCGGTGATGTATGACGCTGGGATGTGATGGCGGTGATGTATGACGCTGGGATGTGATGGTGGTGATGTATGACGCTGTGATGTGATGGCGGTGATGTATGACGCTGGGATGTGATGGCGGTGATGTATGACGCTGGGATGTGATGGTGGTGATGTAGGACGCTGGGATGTGATGGTGGTGATGTATGACGCTGTGATGTGATGGCGGTGATGTATGACGCTGTGATGTGATGGCGGTGATGTATGACGCTGGGATGTGATGGCGGTGATGTATGACGCTGGGATGTGATGGCGGTGATGTATGACGCTGTGATGTGATGGCGGTGATGTATGACGCTGTGATGTGCTGGCGGTGATGTATGACGCTGTGATGTGATGGCGGTGATGTATGACGCTGGGATGTGATGGAGGTGATGTATGATGCTGGGATGTGATGGAGGTGATGTATGACGCTGTGATGTGCTGGCGGTGATGTATGACGCTGGGATGTGATGGCGGTGATGTATGACGCTGGGATGTGATGGCGGTGATGTATGACGCTGTGATGTGCTGGCGGTGATGTATGACGCTGGGATGTGATGGCGGTGATGTATGATGCTGGGATGTGATGGAGGTGATGTATGACGCTGGGATGTGATGGCGGTGATGTATGACGCTGGGATGTGATGGAGGTGATGTATGACGCTGGGATGTGACGGCGGTGATGTATGACGCTGTGATGTGATGGAGGTGATGTATGACGCTGGGATGTGACGTATCGTGCGGTTTTGTATGGGGCCCCACTGTTACACGTTTGGCCCCTGACACACTGGTAGAGGCTCCCGCTATAACCCCGGACTCCCCTGAGGAGGCTGCAATCTGTCATCAATAGCGGTCCCCGCTCCTCCCCGGCCGCCATCCTTCCTCCCTCCTGACGTCATGCTATAAACGTTACATTTGAAATGTCCGGTTGCGCCGCCGCTTCCTCCTCCCCCCGCCCCCCTGCAGCCAATCACAGGCCGGAGATTTTCCCGCGGGCTGCTGCGAAGAGAGGGGGCGTGTCCTGGGCTCCTCTCTAGTGGGCGTGTCGCTGGGTATGAGGGGGGAGTGGCCTGTCGCCGCCGTGTGCTGTCTGTCTCTCTCCATTGATTACCAGCCAGGAGCAGCTCTCACCTCCGCCAGCGCAGAAGGATGCCACAGACAGGTGAGTGTTGGCCGTCTGTCCCTCCCCGGCCCTCGTAGCTGCGTGTTTGCGCGCCCGGATACCGGGCCTGACTGCCAGCAGCCGCTTCATGTTCCCCTTACAGGGAGGGAGGAGGGGGTGAGTGAGGAGGTGGGCGGCTGGGCCTGAAACTTGGCGGGATCGCCTCTGCGTCTGCTCCGTGTGTAGTGCGGGCCTTGTGCGCGGTCTGCGGGCTCCATTATACTCCTGTCATCTGCAGCCGCGTTATATGGTTTCCTGCAGCCCCTGTGCACACTACACGGCTTTTATGCATTAGCAATCATGTTACAACCTGTTGCAAAACTACAACTCCCAGCATGCCCGGAGGCTCCGGGGGACAGGTGTGCAGGGTTGCGGGAAAGCTGGATGTGATCCGGCTCTGAGCCCTGCTTCCTGCTGGGCTGATACTCTGTAATAGAGCTGCTGCGGGGGTTATTGATGCTAGATTTTATTTTTTGGTGGTAAAGTGACCAAAAATCATCGGGTCTGCCCTGTCAATTTTTTGCTGGCGTTCACCATACAGGTTAAGTATTATATCTCATTAGTTCGGACCGGTGATAAATGCTAATCGAAAAAAAATATTGGGGATATGAACTTTTTTTTTTTAAGAATATTTTTCTTTTTATTGTTCCTTTCCTGGGACTTTAAACCCGGGGTGACTTTAGCACTTGTATGATAATACAGTCCTGCGCTCTAATGTTGTATTATTACAGCTCCATGAAGCCCGTCACAGGCTCTGGGTGTACAAACATGGCGGCCGCTGATCATGTGATGGCGTGCGCTGATGGACAGCAGTTTATAACCGCCTTACATGCTGCTGTCACTATTGTCACTGCATCTTAAAGGGAACCTGTCACCAGATTTTGAGCCTTTTTACAAGTGGCACCACCTTTATCTGCTCCTGTGCTGCATCCCCCAAACGTGCCCATCAGCTCCCAACTCCCCCTGTATACCCCAAAAATACCACCCTCGCCTGGTTCTGTCCGATGGGTATCCGCTTTGTGGCGCCCTGTCCCATTCAACCCTCTCTCTGCTGCACCCTCTCTCTTCCCCTCACTGCGTCGCTCTTTCTCTTCCCCTTTTCCCCCCTCTTTGCGACGCCCTGTCTCTTCCCTTCGTCTCCCCTCTTTGCGGCGCCCTGCCTCGTCTCCCCTCTTTGCGGCGCCCTGCCTCGTCTCCCCTCTTTGCGGCGCCCTGCCTCGTCTCCCCTCTTTGCGGCGCCCTGCCTCGTCTCCCCTCTTTGCGGCGCCCTGCCTCGTCTCCCCTCTTTGCGGCGCCCTGCCTCGTCTCCCCTCTTTGCGGCGCCCTGCCTCGTCTCCCCTCTTTGCGGCGCCCTGCCTCGTCTCCCCTCTTTGCGGCGCCCTGCCTCGTCTCCCCTCTTTGCGGCGCCCTGCCTCGTCTCCCCTCTTTGCGGCGCCCTGCCTCGTCTCCCCTCTTTGCGGCGCCCTGCCTCGTCTCCCCTCTTTGCGGCGCCCTGCCTCGTCTCCCCTCTTTGCGGCGCCCTGCCTCGTCTCCCCTCTTTGCGGCGCCCTGCCTCGTCTCCCCTCTTTGCGGCGCCCTGCCTCGTCTCCCCTCTTTGCGGCGCCCTGCCTCGTCTCCCCTCTCTGCTCCTAATCGCGTAGTCCTGCTTTGATTGACGCTTCATTGCGAACAGAGGTATTGCGCCTCACAGGACCGTGCAGACGCACTCTGCCATACTGTGAGCAGAGCATAAAGCAGCACTGCGTGAGCGCATAGCGACGTTGTCAGCGTCATTAACATCAATCAAGGCCAGGCGCTTGCGCAGTGCTGTTTTATGCTTTATTACGCGATTAGGAGTGGAGGGACATGGAACGCCTATTGGACCACCCTCATTTACATACAGCGAGGAAGCGTATCATATGGTATTTTTGGGGGATAGATAAGGGGGAGTTTGAAGCTGATAAACACGTTTGTGGGATGCAGAACAGGAGCAGTTAAAGAAGGTGCCAAACTGGTGACAGGTTCCCTTTAAGCAGTTATCCACCTGTCGCGCTGGGTTCGCTGTGGCACGTGTAGTCGACGCTGCATCTCGCGATCCATTGAAACAGCCGGTTACCTACCTTGCAGAAATGTCAAAAACTTGCTTAGGGTCTAATTGACCCCTCACAACTAAAGGTTAGACTGCTGCAATCTGAGCTAGGGCTGATTTGCAGTCAGATGGCCGTATAAATAGAAACGCAGTGCACGGACTGGCCGGCAGCTATTCCGACCCAAGCTTGACAGCATGATTTATTTCTATGCTGCTGTCACTCTCAGGTCGGGAGAACCGTGCACTGCTTTCCGATCTCGCTCCGTTTTATACGGCTGTGTGACTGCGCCCTTAGGTTCAGGTGTTAGTTGTATAACACAGACTGCACCTACCCTGTATGTAGCAGAATCAGCTCCTGAGCCTGCTTTGTTGAAACCTGGGCACAGTGGTCCTTTTGTTGCCGCCGGCACAAATGCATTGTATAGTGGATGCAAAAAATGGCAATGAGCCTCATTGTTTGGGTCCCATGTAACTTGCTAGACCGCACTAATGAGTGACGTCGTCCCTATGTACCACTATTGAGCTAGGGGCACACAGTGCAGGTATGGAAGTGCAGGGTATTATAGTGGCAGCGTCCTGTATGAACTTCATCCACGGTGTAATTTGGCCTGTGTGTTGTTATGCCACGGCTTTCACCCTTTGCATTGCACCGTTACCGCAATGCACCGCGCAGCTATTTTTGGACCTGCTGATAATTCCTGCGCACACACCGCCGATTTGAGGATTTTCTGCTTTTTGCTTCCTAATGCGCAGGATGAATGACACGCATTCCCTGCCTTTTTTGTACATGTCAAAACACCTTTTCCAACTGTAAATTTTTTTTTTTTTTGTAAAAAAGTGGTAATTAATACATTGCAAACTGCAGCAAATTATGGGGAAATGTGCATGGCTTTGTCAATTTTTTTTTATTTTTTTTTCCTGCATTTATAAAAAACAACTTGTCTTCCATCGTGAACTACTCCCTCGGGCAGCTGGCAGAATACAGAGGCCTATTGACATGGCCTAGTGGGAAGGGCAGATGTTGGCACAGCCTTTTTAGAGCGGTTTTTACATATTTGGATACAGTTTTGTTTTTTCCAAGGTCATGAATGGATTCTATGGGATTGGGAAATAGAAATGCAGGGGCAGTACGTCTCTTTCCTGCTGCATCTGCTACTGGATTTGGCTCAGACTGCACTCTTATTGCAGCTTCAGGTGGAGCGGTCCTCCATGTGGCTGCTCCCCCCCGACCCCTTTCCATGGGGTGCGGCTGCTGCTGGGCCCCCTGGGATGTCTGGATTAATCCCATTGACTTAGGACATTGCAGACCCAACTTCTTCTACTATCGGCTAATTGACTATCATGTACGTTTCCATCACTTGTCTCTGACCGGTATGGCTGTCATAAGTCCTTATGGGCGGCCATCTTTGTGTGGCAGCTCCGAGTTGAGCAGTTAATATAAATCTTCTATGGGAAGGACGAAGCGTTGGGTTTTTCCCCTTATAATACCTTTATGGCACATTGGTCACATCAAAGTCTTTCCTGTCTGATCATCCTGAGAACAGTGTTGCCCATGGTATTTTCTATTGTGATGCATTGTATTCTCCCAATGCTAGGATGTTATAACAATGTATCAAATTTGCCCAGAGCTGCAAAAGTATACACTGAGGGGGCACCTTGGGTGCTGAAACTGGGGTCTCCCCTGTGCTTAGACCCCTTTTGTCTTCCTCTCCACAGTTCACATTACATGGTATTGCTCTTGCTTTGCCTACATTGGGGTGTTTGTGGCTTTAAGTGCTCTTGTTTTGCAAATGTAGAAGCACGGACTGGCTGGGGTCCAGACTTGAACTTAATGACCTCAAAGGCATATATGAGGCTGTCAAGTTCAGTTCAGGAGACCCACACCCGGGCCTGGAGTCGTGGTCCATACATGGGCGTCTGAATGAGGCTTTACAGCAGGCATGACACCCAGAGGACTATAAGGAGCCTTTGGTGATCTAAAGGCTCACATAAAGTCTGGGCGGCTGTTATATGCGGTCTACTCCACTCTCCACAATCAATGTTTAACTAGGTGCAGTGTGTATGGGGCAGCTGAAATCATACAGACCCCTTTGCACCCTGTCTCCCACCGTCCAATGGGAAGCATAATGATCTGCAGCAGTAATAATGGATGCAACAGTATGGAGATGTGTATGAAGGAATTGCTAGTATAACAATTCCTGTGTTTTTTTGCAATTGCTCCTTTTTATGAGCAAGAGGGGGCCGGATGATTTCCTGCAATTCCACAATATGCAATCCTTGCTGGGTGCAATCTAACCTCGTCTGTTCATTGTGCCAGCGGCAGTAGCTGCGTCATGAGTCGTATGGGAGGGTATGACATGCGCTGGTTCACCACAGATGCCCCCTCGGTGTCTGTAGAGGGGGGCCGTATCACACAGATTTCAGCTCTGCAGTAGGCGGTGAAAGGATCTGTGTATAATAACGGCAGAGGAATGCTGATATAAAGCGCCGCTCCTCGCAGGGTGTAACCTCGCTGAATGAGGGGTGCTTCGGGGCCTGTTTTCCTCGACGGCTTTTTTCAAACAATACAATGTAGAAATCTGCCGGAGAAACGTCTGAGAATTCCAGGGGGATGTTGCAAAATTGCCTCCCACGTTTGCACTTCCTGGATATCTTGACTTTGCTGTCATGCACTTTTGGGGGTCTTTACTTCCAAAGTGAAATCTACACTGCATTTCTGCAGCCCCCAATTGAGGAGCTTGTAGTCTCCATGAAAATGCTCGGGAGCAGCTGCCCGGCCGGCCACCTGGAATAGGGTGAAAGTTGAGCAGGTATTAGTCATGCTGGGTACCGGGCCATCCTGTATATATATCAGGGGGAGAGAACAATATACACAATTTGTTTTACTCTGGGGGACTCCGGGGAAATGGCTGAAGGGGCCCCATACTATGATGGCTCATTGGCTTTCAGTAATGCAGATTACATGTGTGTGCGGCATGGTCGGAAGTCAGGAGACGGGCCTAATCCTATTTCCTGTGACTCAGGCGTAGTCATTCGTTTGTACATTCCTGGAAATGGGGTCACTGGGATTTGGTATAGCTTGATGTCGGGGGCACAGGAGGGGGCTTAGCGTTTTTGGTATGTGTATTTAGGATTTGTGGTATTTTATACACATCTGGAGCTTTGCGGACAAACTAATTCTAGGTAATCAATATCAGATCGGTGGTGGTCCGACTGCCGGTATCTCCACTGATCAGATGTTTGCAGCCTCCGCGGTGGCTGCATATGTGCGGAACATTGCAGCTCCATACACCGTGTAGTGGCCATTCTTGGGTACTGCGGCTCAGGTCACATTCACTTTAGTAGGAGCTGAGCTGCAAAACACAGGAACGGCCGTGTAAGCCGGACACGCAGGAGTGGTTGACCATCTAGTGTCCATAGGGGTGTCCTAACTTTCCTACAAGAGCAGATAGGGAAAGGATGGGGCTGAATTTCAACATGCCCGATCCATTATACTCGAGGTAAATAAAACCTATCTATCCAGAATACATGCACACTCACCTGAACAGAGCATGCATGCATGTGTGTGGGGGAGGCTGCAATATGTCATGATTTAAAAATTCCTTGTCGTTTTGTTTCCACAGCTCATATGCCAACCTATGTGTCTCCATGGTAACGGATAACAAAAGTTGTGCAGTTTTCATTTCTCTCCATATCTTTCCTTTGCTTTGTGGGGGGGGAGAAAAAAGCCAAGTAGGTGATAGAAGGGAATGAATGAGGCATCAGATGATGCAGCGTTTGTCATCTGTTGCCATGGGGACACATTAACCAGTATAGGAGCTGTGAACACAAACCGGTTAGAAAATGATTTCAAACCTGTTAAAAAGTTACTTTATTTTTCTCTAGTAGCCGCTGGTATATTTGGGTTGTGACTCGCTTTGCTCAGTATTTGGGGCCTTCAGTTAGTGTCTCGCTTTGCTCAGTAGCTGCCTCCCGGATCCTCATGTACATGGGCAGCGGAGTGATTCCTATTGTATGAGCAGCCAATAAGCCCCACCTCTCACAGCACATTCTGAAAAGAACAGCAGGGGGCGCCATAATGTGTGGGTTCGTTTTTTTTTTTTATTCTTATTGAAAACTCTGTTTTGCATCATGTAATATTTCATCATGAGGTTTGCTAGGCCTAGATATTAATGCCGTACAGTTGGTTTATGCCGGCGATTGTGACTGTTATTCACTATGTTGTGTGTTTGTTTTATGTTTTTTTTTCTTTCCTGGTCATCGCATGTGGACTCTTCACTCAATGGTTCGCTTCACTATTTCCTAATAGTTGATTACAGGGTGTCCCGTCCGCTGTAGGGATCCCTACCGATCAGCTGACTTTCGTTGAGCTATCAGCAAGTGCTCAGTTCTCCTACATCGCCCCCACAGGCGAAATAAAGTATTACACATCACTTATTTACTATATATATATATATATATATATATATATATATATATATATATATATATATATATATATATATATATATATATATATATATATATATATATATATACACACACACACACACACACACACACACACACACACACACACACACACACACACACACACACACACACACACACACACACACACACACACACACACACACACACGTACGTACGTGTTGGTGCTCTTGAAATAGTTCCAGGAAATGAAGGATTTCTCCCAGAGAATGGTTGCAGTTACACATGGTTTGTTATACACATGGTTATTTCCTTTTTGTGTATTGGAACAACACAAAAAAAACAGAGAGAAAAAGTGTCAAACTGGACATAATTTCACACCAAATGCAAAAAATGAGCTGGACGACATAATTGTTGGCACTTTTCCGAAATTGTGGGTAAACAACTTTGTTTGAAGCCTGTGATTAGTTTCCCTTCCTCACCGCCCCGATATCTCTGCTTGCTGTCAGTGATTGGGAAACCGCTATAATGACCCACAACTCATTCACATTGACTCTGGCTTCTCCAACGCCTGTCTCTATAATTGTGTATTTCAGTATGAAAGCGCCAGGACTACAGGCAGTTTACTTGCACTGTTTTTTTGTGTGTTTTTTTTTCGGGTGATGGTTGTTTTTATTCAGTTTTGCTTCTTTGCTGTACATCAGGGGTGGTGAACTCCATTACATTCAGTGGCCTGAGTAAACTTGATAGAAGAGGAGAAGAGGCCAAAGTCGGTGCAGACAAGGACCACCTGTGGTTCCACGTGCAGGTTTCCCCTTCATTATGACATTACTGTGATTCTACACTTACTCCATATGATATCATAGTAGTTAATCCTGCTGTTCCTGAAGCCCCTTCATTCCCCAGATTGGTCGGGGTCCCTGGGGATTTGATTACCACTGAAAACATTTCCTTTTTGAGATGAGAGAACCCCATTATTGAACATTTTCTGTCCATCTATTGTTGGTCTCTACAAGAAGGAGCTTTACAGGGACCCTGTCATGTTAAACATGGTGCGTGATCTGCAGGCGGCATGTTATTGGGCAGGAGGAGCTGATTGATATTTATACATTTCCAGGAGTCCAGTGGGCGGTCCTAGTGAGTGACTGACAGTCTTCCTGTATGTAGGCCCGCCCACTGGACTCTTATCATTCTGCTCAGCTTCCTTCTACTTGCTGATTCCCTTTAATTACCCCATCCAGAGCCTTGTCAAATGCCTCTCATGGGGCAAAACTTTGAAATTCAAACATTTTTGTAGGGCAACTTCCTCCAATAGGTGGCAGCGGAGAGCCGGCGTTCATTCTTCTAAAGGAGAGCTCCCTTGCCTATAGGGCCTATAGACTATAAGACTACCTCTGGTCTCCAGAAGAAGAAAGATCACTTGTAGAACGATTGCTCTAACATGTGGCATTAATTCTGTAATCTTTGGGCTCGTATTGTTCCTCTCGGTACTATGATCAGCAGGGTCTTCACATCCGCCTTTCTGACCCTGTTGGCCAAAAAAGCGTAAGAGCTGAAGAGACGGATGAGCCTTTCCTCCTGCGATTTGGGGTGATGGATGTGCTGTGTGGTGGTCCGCAGCGTGCCGTTCTGTGACTTCCCGCCCCCGCACCTTATTCCCGGGTTTACATCCAGTCTATATTAATAGCTCACCACATATCTGGCATGTAGTAATTCCCAGCCGCGGACCCTCCTGTCAGTACCGGCCCCCAGCGCTGAGTCCCCCCTCCACAGTCTGGATGTGCACCACCTTCCTTCTTTTTTCCATTTTGCTTATTTTTTGCTTTTTATTAGAAGCTTTCATTAGCATTCAGTAAAGCGATTAGTTTGCATTGCATTATCCCAGCGCTATAAATCCTAATTGTGCGTTTGCTTCCGCTCTGATTGGTTTTCCCTGTAGTCAGCCAGACTGCAGCTTTCTTAAAGAGATACCGCACCCCCTTTAAGGCAAAATGGATTCCCTTCTATAATAATGCAATGGGAATTGTTCCTTTTTTCTTTTTTTTTCTTAAGCTGGAGGTGCGTTTGGATCATAATACTCAGACTTCTTCACTTTCTCCTGTTGTCTTGTTGCATGGCGTCTGTGTCTATCAGCTGCTTCCTCCCCCCCCCCCCCCTATTTTTTTTTTTTATTCATCCGCAAGTAAAGATATGGATATGTGACAGCACAGCGAATCGTACAGCCAGGTATACGGGACCTCATACGGCCGAGTCATGAATTACTTGTCTTTCATGGTTTGTCTGTCATCTCAGATGACATTACCCTGAACAGAGCAGACGATCTGTAGCCCAGTCTAAGCTTCCATCATGGGATGCAGACCTGGTATTTATAAAAAAATATATATTTTTTTTAATTAATTTCAAGAAATCAATTATGTCAAATCTACTTGTCAATAGATATCGATCAGTATTTCTCTTACCGACAGAAAATAGCCGATAATTGTTTGTAAGAGGACTTGCTCCCATCATTCACCCATGCAGACATGCTGCCTGAACCATTGAGGCAGCTTCTCAGGAGCACATGTCGTCGTGTGAATGGGGGATGTGCTGCTGACGAAAACTGGGCACCGAACGTTAATATTGCAAGATGTATGGGGGAAGAAATCTGCCTAAATGTACTGTTGGCCCACACTGCATGTGCAGCCATAGTCTCGAGTTATGCACTGATAAGGTATACCCCTGACGGCAGCCAGTTTGGATAGATGCCGGGACGCTCTTCCAGCCTCCCCGATGGCGGCCATAGTCTGCATGGATGTTGGCCCGCTCTTCCAGCCTCCCCGATGGCGGCCATAGTCTGCATGGATGTTGGCCCGCTCTTCCAGCCTCCCCGATGGCGGCCATAGTCTGCATGGATGTTGGCCCGCTCTTCCAGCCTCCCTGATGGCGGCCATAGTCTGCATGGATGTTGGCCCGCTCTCCCAGCCTCCCCGATGGCGGCCATAGTCTGCATGGATGTTGGCCCGCTCTTCCAGCCTCCCCGATGGCGGCCATAGTCTGCATGGGTGCCGGGCAGGGCTGTGGAGTCGGTAAGCCAAACCTTCGACCCCTCATTTTCCATGACACAGACTTCCTCATACATGGCTCATGTTTGTGATAAATTTACTGTAGCTCAGATTCATCTCAGCTAAAAGTCTAGACCATTAGATCAGGAATAGGACAGACATTTATAGGACATTTCATAACTTTCCCAAATTCTTATGAAAAAATATTCCCCACAAACTACATTGAACTACTGTACCCAATTTATTATATATTTTAGGAGTCAGAGCCGGTCCATTTTGTTCCGATGCCACTAAAATGGGCACCGACTCCACAGCCCTGGTTGGTCCACACTGCATGTGCAGCCATAGTCAGACTTATGTGCTTATAAGGTATACCCCCCGATGGCGGCCAGTCTGGATAGATGGTGGGACGCTCTTCCAGCCTCCCCGATGGTGGCCATAGTCTGGATGGTTGCTGGGATGCTCTTCCACATTAGACTCCCATTGCAAAAAATATATATACCTCACAGTATAAAATTTTTTGCGGTGGTGTAGGAAAGCACATATGTTAGGCAAATGCAGACTGTACAACCTACTGTAGTGACGGTCCCTTTAGGTCAGTGTTTTTTTTTTTTTAATATCATTACCCCACCCACTCCAACCCTATATTGATCATTTTGCTAAAACCGGAAGTCTGATGAACGTTTGACCAGTTGTTTTGCAGATGAAGTTCTGCGGCTTTTCCAGCTTTGAGTGGGGATAGCAGAAATGTATGTGCACTCCAAAGACACAACCCTATTAATATGTATGTAAATGCGTGTAACCAATCTGCCTTCTGTGACTATAGGAATATAAGCGCCCACACAGCCAACTCTGCTTTAGGACCTGAGTTTTTATTTTTAAAATTTGAATGTAATTGTACTATCATGAACTTGAATATTTAACATGTTAACCGAGGCCTTTAGAGTCTGAGCTGTAGCTCTTGGTGTTTTTTTTTTTTTTTTTTTTTTTTTGGCAATTTCTCTAAGCATTGCATGGATTGACATTTTGGGTGAAGTCACTGGCACATTAATTTTTGAGAAGATTTCCATGAATGTTTTCCACAAGGGGCAATTTCAACCAGCACAAGAACCACGCTACCATTGATTTAATTTGGGGAAATTGTGGAGTCGTTCTCTAAGTAACTGGTCTGGGGATTTAGTAATTGTACATGGAGTATATTAATATACTGAAGCAAACCTAAGCTTGGCCATGTGTATCGCACATTATTTTAGCAAGACCGTTGATATGTATTTTGTCCCCAAGATAGGTGATATTGGGGGGGAGATAATCTTCGGGTAGTTGAATTTCGACCTTCTTATATTTTGGTACTCCCCTCTTACTACTAGAAACACATGCACATTCCACTGAGCCAAGCGTGCACGTGTAAGGAGTAGTGAGTAAACATTACGGTCAGATAGCATCTAATGTGTATGGCTACCCAATGGCCATCTCTCTCGTCTCTGTTCACGTGTACACTCAGTTTCACGTCTGTCCCTTCAAAGAAACGTTATAGAGAAATAGTAAAATAAAAAGTAGCCCAAAAAATTGGAAATAAAGTATGTTTTCTTGGTCCATGGTTTGTTTTTTTGTGAAGGACCCAGTTTCTGAAGATGTTTGCCCGCTTTGTCTTGCAGTAGTGTGAGTCCGGACGACTACTTGAAGTTCTGCACAGAAGTTATAACACTCGAGCACAATGAAGCAAGTTCCTCATATCATTCCCAATCCCGCCGCCAAGACTGCACCCCAGGAAGTGAGTCGGGAGTGCTCGGTCTTCCTGGGAAGAGCACAGATTTCCACCACAATACAAAAAGAGGGAGTAATACAGAAGCTGAACGGCCACGACTCCTTGCCATTCCTGCCGACGGACAAACTGAAGGATCTGACGTCTCGGGTTTTTAATGGGGAATCCGGAGCTCAAGAAGCCAAAGTGCGTATCGACGCACCAGAAATTCAAGGCATTGAGACTCCACCCAACACCACTCCAAGTAAGAACGGATCCCCGGAGATAAAACTGAAAATCACCAAAACCTACATGAACGGGAAACCCCTGTTCGAATCTTCCATATGCGGAGAGCAAGGGGAAGAAGCTCCGAAACCCGAGGTGACGGAGACCAAAGGCAAGAGAGGAAGGAAACGGAAAAGCATAAAGTTAGAGCCTAATGAGGAGGATAAAGCGAATGAGGAGGATAAAGCGAGTGAGGAAACCACCCCAGAGGAGTCCAGTTCTGCCGAAGCCCCTGAAGAGAAGGTATTGGTGTTTCCAAACCTAAACTTTGTGTTTATAAGTTGGCAACCTAGTTTAGCAAAGCCAGTCCTTTTTCTCTTGCTTGCCATGGATGTTATCCCCTTCGTCATCCGCACTGTAGTCCTAATCTCTTGTGCCGTACATAATAGGATCGGCGCATGTGCAATTTAAGTCTCCTTGTTCCGGGCAGAGGAATCTTTGCTGTAATTTTTTTTATTTTCTTCCCATAGTCGTGTTCGGATTTGAACACCTCAGACCTGCAAGAACACGAAGAAACAAAGTTCTCAGTTGGAGATTTGGTGTGGTCCAAAGTGTCCGGCTATCCCTGGTGGCCATGTATGGTGACGTCTGACCCTGTCCTGCACAGCCACACAAAGATAAAGGGTAAAATCATCATTTATTTTGGGTGTAACATTTATATACAATAGATGGGTCAAAAAAATATGTATCGGATTCTTGGTCGAATCGGTTAAGAAGGAGGTAAATGGTTTATGTACCTAATTCACTTTGCTAGAGTGTGACCTCCACATATATGTGGCCACATCCCTGCCTGGAATGGTAAGCCAACCACATGCTCGTGTTTGGGTTCGGTGGGGGGTCCTAGCGTTTGGTGGGAAGGGGGGGTCCCAGCGGTATGGGATCGGAGTGGGAAGGCGGGGTCCCAGCGGTGGGGGAGTGGTGGGTCCCAGCGTTTCGGCCCCACCAATCGCACTCTGCTTTTAGCCCCAAGTCACTTCAGTTTTTACCAACATTTGTCTTGAGCTGGACTATGAATTTGATCGTGAAAAACAGGGATGCCGCTACATCTGCTTTCTAGGTGGTAATGTTTTGTTTTGTTTTTTTTAGGGCAAAAAAAGAGTATCCGCCAATACCACGTGCAGTTTTTTGGCAACGCACCTGAAAGAGCTTGGATATTTGAGAAGAGTTTGGTAAACTTCAAGGGAGAGCACGAGTACGATCGCCTGTGCCAAGAGAGCGCGAAACAAGCGCCCAAAGCTGAAAAAATCAAGGTGCGTAACTGATTTCAATGTTTGATTGTACATTTTGCATGTTTTTTTTTTTTCCATGATGTATTTCTATTTCTAGAAGTGATCCTGTATCTGTAGGACATGTGAGCACCCCCCCCCCCCCCCACACACCATCCCCAGAATGATGGTGATGGTTTGGCGCAATGTCTCTTTTTGGCGGTGATACCTGCACAGGAAATACTTACCGCTGCCTCTTCATTTTTGGAATCTGTGGACCTCCCACAAATTAATATTAGTGATATGCTATAATAAAGTTGCCATTTTTAATGTGCTTTTTTTTTATTTTATTTTTAGCTTTTAAAACCGATCTCCGGTAAACTTAAAGCCCAATGGGACATGGGTATAGAGCAAGCTACAGAAGCCATATCCATGTCTAAGGAGGAGAGGAAGGATAAGTTTACTTTCATCTACATCAAGGACCGTCCCCATCTTAACCCTAAAGTGTCTGGGGAAGCTGCTATCCCTGTGGAGGCATACGATGAAGATGAAGAAGACGAGCCACCAGAGAGCCCCAAGAAAGAAGATGAAGTACCCAGCAAGAGGCGGAGGGCATCCAGGAATTCATCTTCTACCTGTCAAGACACTGACCCTGATTTTGAAACCACTACCGCAAGCTCGGAGCCGAAAGGTGGCATGGCGTCACCTCCGCAGAAAAAGAAGTCTGGAGGGCACGGTGTAAGAGGAAGAAAGGGAGATGCTGTGAACCAGTTTCTAGTATTTTGCCAGAAGCACAAAGACGAGGTTTGTAATCCACGTTTTCCCTTACCTTGCGACATTAGTTTTAGTATTGCACACTATTTATATGGTGACTCTCGTTTTAACAAACTTTACATAAATTTATAGTACAAGGGACTGTAAGAAGCTGTTTCTTTCTCCACTTATGAGCCACTTCTTTCTCTCCCCTCTGCCTCCTAAATTCATCATTCACGCTTATTTCTGCTAAAATCTTGAGAGAGGAGATGGGCTTTCCGTTCACTGAGGGATCAGGTTACAGCTGTTCATGGAGAGGGAAGAGGCAGAGACTCATACGGACAGTGGGTTCTGCTTTTTAGTAATTGTTTATCTCGCGCCAGTGTTGGACTCACAGCTACACTACTCAGTACTGCTGTGTAATGTCCTTCCTGCTGCTTCGGAGGGTGTTTTGCATATACATACATACATACATACATACATACATACATACATACATACATACATAATTTAGTAAATTCCTCATGATCCACCAATCTTGATAGCTGATATCACAGCTGACCTCCTCCCCCTCTTGTACAATGACCTTTGCACAGAGCATAACCACAAGCCCCTCCTGTGGATAACACCTGTCCATCGGTCACTTGTACCTGGTGGTTGCCACAGCAGTGCACTATTAACTACTTGACCATGGGAGGTCACCAAAGAGGTAACACCACTGGTGTCTGGGAACATCGGGAGGGTTAATATATCCCCCCCCCCCCCCCCCCCCAGCTCACCTTCCTACAGTCTGATTCCTAGGTCAAAAAGTGGCTCCCCCCCCCCCCCCCTCCTCATTTTTATTCCCTGTGTTCTACCTTTCCCTGGAGGACCCTCTTCCCTGGTATGGTTTAGGATGTTTTTGCATCAAAGTCTTGCACCTTTGTTCTGCCTCCAAGTATGCATTTTACATGGTCATTCTGGATACCATTTTAACCTCCGACCCCTATTCCCCCCCCCCCCCCCCCCCCACACACACACACACACCTTCTTCGGCAACTGCATTATTTTGGGTCTGTTTTTCTGCATGTTTTCCCCTATTTCTGGGGCTTTATTTTCTGGGGTGACTCCCCCTAGTCTTCTCTGTTTGCACCACTGCAATAAACATTTACCGTGCTGTCAGCCAGGCTCCCTTTGCACCCAGTGCCTGGAGCCCTCTAATTCCCCTCAGGAACAAAGCTCCCTCGTGTGGGCCAAGTCTTTGTCCCAGGCTATAGGTAATTTGGCCAGTCCCCTCCAGTCTGACTGATTTTCTGGAGCACTTAGCAGCCTAGTTCTACCTTCGGTGTTCACTTGCCCAGTCGGTTTCATCTTACATTGAGCTTGAGCAGCCTACATCATCTCTCTACACACGATTTCACAAGAGATGTAGGATCTTTGTCTCCAAATCACTCCTGGGGCAGAGCGACAGCTGATGAGACCTCTTCTCCCCATGCCCAATATGAATTCTTTGGGTACACCTCACACTGAGTCCATGACTTTGGCCATGCAGGACCTTATTAAGACAGTTGAAGGACACCCTTCATGTCAAGGATGAATCCAAAGCCCCTTCCCAAGAAGCAATTTCTTTCCACCACTGGAAACAGATCACCTTTCCCAACCAAGAAGGTTTTGACAATCTTCTTGTGAAAGAACGAAAACGATTCAGATAGCTGCGTGTCTTCCTCGTGGAAAGTTTGAGGCACTCTTACCCTTTCCAGGGTGAATTGGTTTCCTCAGCTTCCTCGTTGGAACACCTGATCATTTCTCTAAAACCACTACCTTACTCCCTCTCTAAAGTGGTCTTTTCTCCTTCCTTTGCAGCATCTTGGGTCAGCAAGGCCTGTAGAGCCTGGACTATGCATTTTCACCCGAGTTCATCTTCCACTCCTCCACAGAAGTGTTTTCTTGACCTCTCCTCACATGCTGCTCGCCTCAAAATTCCTTTTTTGAGGCTTCTCTAGTGTCTGTACAACTTGTGGCCCGTTTTACTGCCAATTCCATGGCTGTTCAGTGTTTTACTTGACTCAGTTCCTGGTCCACTGGGCTCCCTTGTAAAGAAGATGGGCTCGTTAGAAGGCGCCTAGATGAGATCATCAAGAATACTACTTGGGGGTAAGAGTGCTCTGTTTCCCCAGAATCGTAGACCTATTCTGCTACACTCTTGTTGAGACGTTCTCCCAACCCTACAACGTCATGCTTTCCTCATTCAAGCCTAAACTTTTCTGGCTTGCCTCTCCCAAGGCCACTAAGCTTTCCACATCTAGGTCTTACACTCAAATCACCATCTGAGAGATCTGGATGACTCCTGCGATAAGGAAGTGTCATCTCTTGGTTAGAAGATCAAATTCACCTCCGTACTCCCAAACAGGTTCTTTCCCATACGTTTTCTTCATCACCAGTTTGTTTGCACTTCCATTCAGACTAGTAACAGCTCCCAGGGTCTTCACCAAGGTTCTAGCCTCCCTGGATTGCGCTCCTCCATGCCAGTGGTGGCAATAATCGCTTATCTGGATATGTTTTTGGTGACTAGCCCATTTAGGGAAGAGTATTTGTCCAGTCTCAAACTCTTTAGATTCTTTGGTTAGATCATCCACTGGAGTAAGTCATATCTGAGCCATCCCAGCACCTGTAACTTCTGAATATGACCTTTCAGGTAGGTCGGGATTCTCTCCCACAGTTCAAGCTCTCCCTTCGAGCTAGAGTATCTCATTGGCGGCTGTAGTCCTTGTGCTCAATTTGTTTCTGCATGAGGGTTCTGGTCAGGGTGGTCCATTTCAGTCAGTACCCTTAGCCCAATTTCACACCCACCCCATTCTGACTCCTTGATCGTTTCTTTGGTTTCCCCATTAGTCTGGAGACCTTATTTGGTATTGGACAACCCTGGCTTTACTTTCCGGCCGATCCTTCCTTGCCCTTCTCTCAGGCTGGGGTGTGGTCGCTTTACTCTAGTTTTCTGGAAGAATCCTGCCTCCAGATCAACCTTCTACAACTGAGAGCCAATTTTCTGCCCCTCTACCACTTGTCCTCCCTTCTCAGGGACCACTTACTTTGTATGCAGAGAATTTGATTTCTGTGGCCTACCTGAATCTTTAGGGGTCACCAGGAGCCCCTCAGCCTTGAGGGAAACCGCCAGGATTCTTCTCTGGTTGGCTCTTCACGTTTCAGTGCCCTCTACAGTAAACATTCCCGTAGTGGAAAACTGGACCTCAGTCTGCTAGCCGGTGTACATGGTTAGCTGTTCTAGGACGCCTCACGGTCATGTGTCCCCCAATGCTATTAAGAAAATTTAGGATTTTTGTATTTTCTTTAAAACTACTTTCTCGTTGAATACAATGGGAGGGGGAAGCAGATCCTCCTCCGTTCCTGGTACTGGGGTCCGTTCTGGTTATCTGTGGTTTTTATGTTCTTTCCTGGGTTAAAGTGATGTTGGTTCCTAGTTGGCACTAAGCCTGGCTTCTGGTGTCCGAGGAGCGGTTATAGCTCACCATGTAGAACTACCAAAGGTTTTTTTTTTTTCTACTTTGTGTCTAGCTTTCCTTCGGCAAGTCTTATACTTTTTTTTCTGCCCCCATTGTAGTCAATAAGAAAAAGATTTTGCGATTTATTTATTTTTTTTAAACGCAAATATCCAATTTAAAAAAGTGTATGTTGCGTGGTAAAAAAAAAAAGTGGTGTATAGCCCTTTAAATAAAAACGTACACTCAGTGTCAGTATCTTACAAGGTTGGAGTTCCTCAATTGTCAGTGCCACACATGCAACATCTTTATTGTATGTAGAATGACTTTCGGTGTTTTTTTTTTGTGAACTTTTTACCCTTTTTTTTTTTTTTTTTCCTCCCTTCCGTAGGTTATAAGTGAACATCCCGACGCGTCCAGCGAAGAGATCGAAGAGTTACTTGAGTCGCAATGGAACATGCTCAGCGATAAACAAAAAGCCCGTTATAATACAAAGTTTGCCATAATCACCTCGCCCAAATCTGAAGAAGACTCTGGTAAACCTGATACTGCACTGTACTCTAAGGCATTTAAATAGCTTTCATCATGCTTTTAAATGGGAGCAAAAAAAAAAACCCCTTTCTACTAATCCCTTTTACTATATCTATTGGCCATTGTTTTTGTATGTTCCCGCTGACGTAGTTACATCTCCTCATCCTCCTCTTCTATTGTTTTACGTATAACACAGATGTAGAGAGTCTATTTTATAGCAATGAAAGAAAAAAAAAAAGCCAACGGGAGGGGGAAAAAAAAAATCCTCCCTTTCTTGGTTTTTACATTTGACCGAGATGCTTTCTGCCATATTGGAAGCGTCTGTACTGATTTTTAGCCTGACAGCATATTTTTAGTTCATTTTCTGTAATTATTAATTTTTCTTACTAAAGGAATTATACACACTTTGTGGTTCGGTCGCAGATTTCGCCGCCATTTTTATTTAAAAAAAAAAAATGGCAGCCAAGACGGCGATACGACCCAATATATTCTGTATAATATGTACGCTCGCTATCTGGAGCTGTGACCCACCCCACCGTTATAACGCTGCTGTTTAGTTAGATCTTTATTGAAAGGTTACGTGCAATGCCTTTAAGACCACTTTATTAAAGGGGCGCATTCACACCTTATGTAAAATGTATATTTGTCTGTAGGCGATTGACGTAAGCGGATCTGTCTGCTCGTCCCCTAAAATAAATGTTCCTTGTATTGTCCCTCTGTTACTCCTCCAGGAAAGGGAGGGGTTGGGGGTGGAAGTGCAGTTTTTTTTTTTTTCCCTAATTTTTCCGTTTGCTCTCCAAATGTAGAAACGTTACCCCAGCCTACCACCCCTCCTAGATCCTCGTCCGTGGTCTGACACAGACCCTTGCTCTGCACTGATGAGGGGCAAGTACCCTAAAACCTCTACATGCAGATGAAAGGAGACTTGGACTCGACTTGTATTGTTAGTTGGGTTGCAGACATTGACTCTGAGAACACTTTTTTTTCCCTCTTAAGTGTATTTAGGACTAAAAATCATTTTTATAATTGGGTTTCAGTATAAATTTTGCACCATTTGCCTTCTACAGCCTCCGTATTGCACTACCTATTGCTGGCTGCAGAATGAGTTAACTGAGATTTTGTTAGTGAGCTCACTCTCATTGACTGACAGGATAGTTTTGTCTTTTTCTAAGCTCCTTTCAGCTGATTTATAACCATAGACAACATAAAAGATGAATGTCCCGGGAAGCAAAGAGCCTGCAAAAGTCAAACTGTGCAAACTTTTTAATGAAACCCAATTTAAAAAATATTTATAGCCCCAAATGTATCCCGGAGAAGTAACAGAGCAACGGCACAATATAAGATTACTGATAAGGGAAAACTAATGTAATGGGTGGGGGGGGGGGGAATCAGGGCTGAGTCTACAATTAAGGTGAAACCAGTTTAACATAAATTACATCCTTGATACCACCGCAATCGGTCTAACCCATAGGATGAAGATAAACAGCAGTAAAGCACATAAAAACAATACGGGGATGGATGATTTTGATTTGCACCCTCCACCACCCTATAACGAAAAGGACATAAAAAAAAGCACCAATATGGGGCATGTATATAAAGCTCAACTCATCACACTCAAAACAACCTCTCCTGCTGCAAATTGAACGGAAGAGTTAAAATAATGGCTTCAAAAATGCTGCTGATTAAGTGATGATGAAGGCCAAAAAATAGATGCAAGTCCCATTTCTAAATAACCCACTGATTTAAAGGGTTTTTCCCATCGTCATAGATATGGATATTGTCGGATAGTCCTTGTAAAAACTAGCCCTTTTGAAATTTACGGCTTATTAAAATTAGCAGCCGTTCTTTAGATATTAAGACTTTTGTTTCTAGCTCGTTTCCTCGGAGACCAACCACCTATGCAGTCTAGTGGTGGTTGGTCTCCAAGGCAACTAGCTTTTAAACAAATATTAATATCTCAAGAACGGCTGTAAATTTTAACAAGCAGTAAATTGCAAAAGTGTTCGTTTTTACGAGCTCTATCCATTATACAAAGGGGGACAGAATGTTCTTTGATCCAAAGACAAATAGATATGTTTTTTTATTAAATGGAGGGGAAAAGATCCCTCTACAAGTACGATATAGAGGCTGCTGAACATGGGTGATAAAGTTTAGATTTATCAATCTCCGATGCTCCTTTTTAGGAAATGAATACTCCCATGTTAATAGGATAAGCCAAAAAACCTGATTGAGGGGGGGTCTAGTAATGGGATCACGTGTCTGTACCCACCCCTGATTAGTCTTTTGTGGGATATTCCAGTGGTAAGACCCCCTTTTAAAGGGATTGTCCAGCTAAAGAAAGTGTAATTGCATAAACTATATTAGTTGCATAGATTTAATGGTTTTACCCCTTTCCGAGGTGTGATGTACATATACGTCACACTGGGTGCCGCTGTACCTGCAGGCTGTGTTACACATCCGGCTTCTGCCTGAAGCAGCAGCGAGCCGAGCTAGCTCTGATCACTGCTGCTAACTGCTTTAAACGCTGCTCTCAATTTCTGACAGTGGCATATAAGGTGTGCATTTACATGGGCAAGCTGTAAGACACTGATTTTAGCTATATACTGAAATAGAGTGGTATTGCAGTATATAGAACAAGCAGTAGGACGATCATAGGTTCATGTCCCTAAAGTACAAAAAAATGAAAACCCTAAAAATTCGAATGACTCATTTTTTTTAACGGGGGAAAAAAAAACACATTCTATTTTAGTATAATAAAAAAAAAAAAAAAAATGTTTAGTATCTCTGCGTCCATAGGAGTCCGATCTATCAGGATTTAAAGTTATTTTACCCATATGGTATCGGCCAAAAAAAAAAAAAAAAAAAAAATCGGAACTTGATCAAGCTAGTGTAGGCAAGTGTGTAAATTGGTGCTCGTCCTCCAGAAGAGAAATGTCTCCTGTAGGTGGCCACCCACTAAAGACTTGACTTTGGATCTCAGACCACCCTAAAAGCATTTCTGGTGGTCCATCCCCACCATTGGAGTAGTGATTTATTTTTATTTTTTATTTTTTGCCTTTTTCTCAGCAATTTGTCATGAAATATTGGGGAACAATGAAATAAAACAACAACAAAACAAAAACACTTCTGTATCCTTCCAAGGTACAAAGCAGAAGAGCGCTGAGGACGTCAAGCGAAATGTACGCGAAGAGCGACCAGAGAGGAGATCAAGAAGTAAATGAAATTCATGTTGTCCGTTCATTTCCGATGGAAACGCTTCGTAAACGGAGCGTAGAGATGGGTTCTTTTAACGTCTTTTATTTATTTTTTTTTCCCAATTTTTTTTTTTTCTTAACCCTTTTTTTAAAAAAAAACAACAAAAAAACACAACCCACAACTGCATGTAATATCACAAAGTTGCGGCGTTTGGTTAAGCATCTCTTTTTTGGAAATATATATATATATATACATATATACTCCCGTCCAGTTAGATATTAAGCTGGTGCCGCGTTTGGTGTTGACAAGGTTGCCGGCGCCGCATCCGGTGTCGAAGGTTGCCGGCTTCTGGACACACACACTTGTACTCTTTTACTGTCGTACGGCTTCCTTATGAAGAGACTGCTTGTTTTAAAAAAAAAAAATAATAATAATAATTTTATATATATATTTTTCTTTTGTTCTCGTGGTTCTTCCCCCTTCGTTGTGCAGTCACACGTTGTATCGGCACAGTGGTCCTCCCTTAATGGTAAACCTGTCCATCCTAATAAACAAAGTCATTTCATCTGTTTTTTCTTACATGGAGTAACTATAGTGGTTGTTGCAACTATGCTAGCTATGTCCGAGATAACAAAAAAAAAAAAAAAAAGTTTCCTTCCCATTCTCTTCCTCCGTTGTGCGCGGGGCGGACACTTTCTGGGTGTATTATCCGAGTCGCATGTATTACCGAAAATCACGCTAAACATGATGATGATGATGACGGAAGGAAAACTGTGATTATTTATATGCTGTGCATCCGACGCTTTCACTTTCTTTAAGGTTTTCAATGGGTGACCTTAGCCAGCAATAAATAAAACAATTGACCTTTTACCTGGCGTTGCTTTTACGTCCTGTCTTTGTGCACACTACACATACATACGAGCCACCTACTAGCCGAAAAGTCCGAGGAAAAACCACAGCACCGGATGAATTCCAGATAAGTGCACCTTTTTATGCCAAACTGTGCCAATTTTTGTCTTGTTTCCAATTTCATGCAGAGGTATATAGCAGCATGCTTACACCCGTTTCTGCATTCTGGGGAGATATTAAAGGGTTATCCATCTTTGGTAACTTTTTTTTTTCTTCTTTAAATGCATGTATTTTGGGTTAAAAATCTTTTTTTTTTTTTTTTTTTGCATTCTGCAACTTCTGTGTTGCGCTGTCTTGTTAGCTGTATAGTGAGTTAACTGAGAATCGGTCCAATGGGGAGAGTTTGTATCTGTATTTTTCTGAGCTTCTCTTATGTATGTTTTGGCTTCCAGACCATTCAACTTTGATGTGGTCATGAGAGAAGCTCAGACAAAAATTAAAATGTCCCCATCTGACCGATTCTCAGTTAATTCACTCTGCAGCCAACACAAGACAGCGCAACACAGAAGCTGCAGGATGCAAACTGTGCATAATTTGTGATGAAACCCATTTGCAAAAATGGGCAACCTAATACCACGCACATAAAGTAGCGCTAATGACCCCTACTTTCTATACATTGGCTGGCTTGAAATGAACCAGTCAGCCAGCCCCCTTCGCGCACACATCATGCATAGCGCCAGACTTTTTTGGAAAATCCCCAGTGCTCTGGTTTTTCCTTTTTTTGTTGGAGTGTTAAATGGATTCTCTCCCAGGGTTTACAGGTGTCATAAGTTATGATAAATGGGGGTCACTGCACCAGGATTGCTAAAAATTGAAGGCAAAAAGCACTCAGGCGAGCGCTAGTAAAAGTCTGAGTCCTCCTTGGAGGAGAGCAGCGCTCCTTTTCCCCCCTTAGTTTAGCAATCGTGCACCTGGACCCCTATTAATCAGGATTTTAAACTTTAATGTATGATCCATTTGGCAGGGTACCAAAAATAATGCTTTAAAGTACAGTATGCCCCCCTCTGGACCTGTGGTAGAAAATGTGAAAAGCCGATAGGGCGCAGCTCTGGCGATCATTGGCGTACCAATGGATCATACATTTATGGTGTAAGCCTCGGACCTGACCGATGGGGACTGCCGCTTTGCTGCTATCTTCTTTTACATATTTGCAAAAATAAATGGTCTATTTGCTATTAGATCTGACATAGAAAAATGTGACCAAATGTTATGAGGGGCTGGAGAGGCGCGCCTTTCTTATTCCTGGGATTTTCATACACGTTTCACAACCTCCCTCTAAAGGTAGATTGCATGAAAACACACGAAGCCACATAGAGGCGGACGGCAAAGCCCCCGACGAGGAAGCGGCTCCTAGGAAGAGGCTCAGGACCCAGACTCAGAAGGTAACGTCTTTCCATCTGCACTAGTAGCGATATACTAACAACGTAGCCCTAACCCTGCAGACCACCACGACATTATGAATCCCGTCACTTTGAGAACTTCTTGTGTAACGGTCAACATTGCATTTACTTCTAAAAGGATCCAGCACATAACTGTGATCTATTGATTTATTCAATGCAAAGGGTTTATTGGCTCGTGGCGTAAACCCCTTCTTAATGTCCCGTTGATAGACGGCACCAATGACATGGTGAGCTCAAATCTACAGCTTACTTTTCTGTCTGCAGAACGAGTACCAGAAACTGGAGGAATTCTAAAGCCATCTTTATTTTTACGTAAATGTATGTATTTGGGGCTAAAAATCATTTTGGCCATTGGACTTCACTAACCATTTTGCACCGTTTGCCTTCCACAGCCTGTACATTTATAACTGGCTGCAGAATGAGATAACTAAGTATCCATGAGTGAGCTCAGTCAGATGGGAGAGTTTTGTCTTTTTCTCGGCTCCCCTCTGCTGATTTATGACCACATCAAAGCTGAATGGCTTTTACAGGCTCAACTTTGACTTGGCTTGGGGTCCTAAATCAGCTGAGAAGTGTTGTGAAGAAGATGGATAAGTGTATGTGTGCTCATATTTTTTTTTTTTATTGGGAGTAAACTGCCTGAGGAATCGCTTTAAACACTATTTATTTCCATTGTCAAACGGGAAAAGAGCATGTGCTCCAAGCTAGGTGCTGTCCAATCAAAATGCTGCTTACAAAAAAAACTTTAGAAAATAAAACCCCTGAATGGGGAGAGTTTCCTGCAACGGTTTCCACAAGAAAACTTTCTGACTGTCTCAAATCTTAGACGCCAGCATAACCACATAATTTTTTTAGCTGACTATGCCTGCGGTATTTTTTTTTTCCTGAATCTTTACGTTGTTTTTGCTGCATCTTTATTATTTTTTTTAGCCTTATGGTATGTTTTGTTTTCAATAAATCTTCATTCTTTTTATCCTTCCTGGTATTTAGCTTTGACAAAACTTGATTGCTACCGTCGTGTGCGGATTATATGCATTTTTTTTTTAGTACATTTTCTGCTTTATTTTTTTTTTTTCTCAATCTGTGGATTTTCTGCATCTAATGCAGTTCTATGGGGAATTCTTTGTTGGGAACACAGCGTTAGGGAAGAGTCAGACAGCAGACGAGGATCGCTATGCCTGGACTGGCCGGCGGCTCTCCTGATCTGTGCGTGAAGGCATGTATTTCTATGCAGCTGTCACGCTCGGGTCGGGAGAGCCGCCGGCCATTGTACGTCTGACTCTTCTCTTAGCTTTCCCACCAGACTAAGCTCACTGACAGATTTTCAGTTAACTCATCCTGCAGCCAACAATAGTCAGTGCAGCACAGAGACTATAGGAGGCATACGGTGCAAAATTCTTAACGAAACCCAATTTGCAAAAATGATTTTAGCCCCAAATACATACGTGTAAAGAAAAAAAATATCCTCAAACATGGACAACACTTTAAGTTTTAAATGTAAAGTGAGAACTTCAATGTGGTAGAAACATCTTATAAAGAACCTCTCCCGTCTCACTGCTATTACTATCCAATTTTGCAAGACAACTCATCCTGCTGCCACCTTATATATCCTATAAGTTTTATACCTCAGAATAAGCTAATCAGCAGTCCTTTTTAATAATAAAAATAAATGTATAATAAAACAATACCTATTTAGCTACAAGTCCTCAGAATGGATTCGAGAATCTTTCGCCGTCTGTTACATATGAATTTATAATACGAATGATGAAGGGATGTTTTTATTACCACTTTGCAACCATTTTTTATTGCAATTTTTTAAATTTCACTTTTGCAACTTTTTTTTTTCCTCGATGCATCTTATATAAAAAAAATTTTTTTTTTTTAATGTGTTTATTTGATATATATATATATATATATATATATATATATATATATATATATATATATATATATTCTCAAATACACATAAAATAAAAATACACAAAATAAAAAAATTAAATGCATATAAAAAATAAATACACAAAATAATTAAATGCGCATAAAAATACACAAAATAGATCAAATAAATGCACATAAAAAATAAAATTAAATTTAACGTACAAAAAAAACCCAAGCCTTCCTTCCTGCGTGCACAGCTCTAATACTTGATCTGTGTCTCTGCTGTTACCTGCTATTCTGCAGGATCTGGGTAAATGACCTTTTTCATAGGACTGCAGGGTTGTACTGCTCTTTCCAGCTGTATACAGATCGCTATTTGCAGAGATGAAGCACACGGCTGTTCTTTATAAATAGTACGCCATGCAATATTTATACATGGCCAGCACCGGATCTGTAGGAAGGGAATGCAGTAATCCAGTCCGAGCCTGGGGACCGGGCCAAATCACCTCCTACTCCTTGCATAGATCTGTAAGTCACAGGGTCCCTGCAGATTTACTCCTAGAGCAGACGAGGGGCCTGGATCCCCCGGTATACACTGGCGCGGCTGCACGCAGTGAGGAGAGTATAAATGGGGATGAAAGCAGCCAATCGGATTGCTTAAATCATTTTCCAAAAACATGGAAAACTTTTTTTTGTTGTTATTGCTAATGGTAATTGCCCCAATGTCTCCGCTATAGGTGCAAACACATTCTGCAGGTAAGAAATATTTTTTTCCAAGAATGTGCAGAATATACTCCACACATCTTTCCTACCTGTAACCCCGTAAAGGAGACGCTTTTAAAAGGATTTTTTTTTTATATATATATATATATATATATATATATATATATATATATATATATATATATATATATATATATATATATATATATATATATATATATATATATATATATATATATATATATATATATATATATATATATATATTTTTTTTTTTGAATTCTCCCCCCCCCCCCCTCCTCCCCGTCTGGTATTACGGCCTGTCCTCCCCGTCTGGTATTACGGCCTATCCTCGTTCTCCTCAATGGAAATGAGCTGTAATGTCTGATTCACACACAGGCTCTACATTATTAATACAGCAATGACGAGCTCGTCCTTCTCTTCATTCACTGCTGATTTCAGATATTTCTATTACCTCCCCCTCCCTCCATGCACATCATGCTGCAGACGTACAGCGTCATGTCACTTCCTGTCTGCGTAGCTGTTGGTTGCAGGCTGCTCTTCTGCACTCTGTCCACTAGATGGCAGCCAAGGACAGGTGTATGGCATAAAGGGACTCTTCCTATGTTGCCCTATCCCTGCCCCCACCTCGCTCTCATCGGCCGCTCATTTCATGCCCATTTCTGTATAAAAAAAAAAAAAATCTGCTTTAAAGATACCGATTAACTGTAAGGTTAAGCAATATTGATATATTTATTTTATTTTCTCCCCTAACTTATAGAAAGTGGAGCCCAGTAATGAAAAGTCCTCCAGACCCTCTAGAAGCAGAGAAAGCGCCCCCGTTAGGACCCAGACAGGTAACGCACACCACCTTATCCAGATCCGATTTATTGTGACAAATATTCTACATACTGGCCATCCTCTTTGAGAAAGACCACCCACCCAGAAGTTTACTTGGCAATTTTGCAAGAAGTTTTGATTATATTATTGTATATAATTGTATGGGTAGTTTCCGCACAGATGACCCTTTTTTTAATATGATTACTGCTGGCCTGGCTCCTGATACCCCAAATATTGGGTGTTTTTTGTTTTGGGTCAGGACCAGTGGCCGGTCTCTACATCAGTCCGTACTTAAACCATGAAATTTGGGTGTGTGGAGCCAACCCCCCCACTAAGAACATACAGTATTACAAATGAGCCGGGCAATGCGGAGACTTGTCCCCTGGTTTCTCCCCGTCCAGTTTTGGTTTGATTGACAGGTCTCACAATACACACATAAGGAGAGACCTGTCAATCAAACCAAAACTGGCTTGTTTCAAAAGATGTTTTTTTTTTTCAGAAACGCTGCTACATCATTTTAGTCTCGTAATGATCGTGATTAGCTAGTGGTGCAGTAAATGAAGACTTTTTTTTTTTTTTTTTTTTTTTCAGCAGCAGTGCACAACCTGTCTGATGCCTGTAAGCCACTGAAGAAGAGGACTCGCAATTCTTACTTGGCCTCGGTCACACTGGCCGCGAGCAAGAGTTCATCTCCTTTGTCTATGATTGAGAACGAGGTACGTACCGTTCTGTATCTGTGTTGTGTTGTTTCATGCTGGGACTATATGGTGATATTTTTGCAGACGTGTGTTTTTTTTTTTTTTTTTTTTGCAATGGTTAGAGTTGAACAAAAAAGATTTGTCAAACTCTGATCCAGCAGTCACGTCTGCAATCCGTGACCGCTACATCGGAGCGCTGCGAGCAAATTCCTAGCCTGTCGCCCTTCTGATTAGTAGGCCCCATGCGATCTAATCTTTTACGGCATGGCGCACACACACTATGTCGCGGGGCCTACGAATCAGAGTCACAAGGGATGTCGGTGGGTAGGAGAAGATTCGCAGTGCTCTGGCGTAGCAGACACTGACTGACTAGTGACTCTCAACTCTAAGATCAAAGTCTCTCTTTACCCGTATGGAAAGATGGTGGTGACGTCCGATGTTTTTAAACTAGCGTTTTTCTTCTGTCGTAGGTGTCTGATGAAAGATCGGAGTCTCCTTCCGAAAGCGCCGATGAATTGTTACTGTGCAAGAAATCCGAAAAAGGAAAGAAGGAACTTGTGTGCCTGGTAACACATGACAACTTTACATTTCATGGCACCAGCCCACTACTTAAATAGTTTGGCCCCCTGATTGATCCCACCACCCCCACACCCTTATTTAGTGCCAGTAAAGCTTAATCAGGGGGTTTAATGGAAAGTAAAGGGGTGATCAGTGGGGTCTTGCCACTCGTACCTGCCTCGATAAGTAGAATGGGGGGGCTTTTGTGCCCGTTAAAAAAAAAAAAAAAAATGGCGTGGCAGGTCAGACGTCCGACTGTCTCTCCATTCCCTGTAAAAAAGCCGGTTGCTGCGTTCAGCAGCCCCATAGAGCATGAATGGAGCGGTGGATAAAAGTGCCGCGTTGTGTAGGTCCCAGCGGTCGGACCATCACCGGTCAAGTTATAATCCATCCAATGGGTAGGTTATAACTTTTTTTTCACCGGACAACCCTCTAGTCAGCACAGAATGACTGTTCAAACCAAGCACAGGCGCTCGGTGCACCCCTGGTGTGGCTGAGCAGTTCAGTGCACTGTCCATTGACAAATCGATTCTTCCATTCCTGGGGAACCAATTTTCAAATTTTGATCCCTATTTTAAATTGAGTATTGATCCTTATTTTCCCAGCAGAAGAGCGACCCTGGTCACATAACATCACTGATTTTCAATCTGTGGCGCTCCAGTTGTTCCAAAACTACAACTCCCAGCATGCCCCGAGTACTTCAGCATAAGCTGTGAAACCACAGTTTTGAAGATTACTACTTTTTATGGTTCCACAAAACAATTTGTGTAATATACTAAAACTTTTTTGAAGTTTAGCCTTCTGTGCGGTCAGTTGTTCTCCGTGGATCTAGTCTGCGTTCTTGAAGACAGAGATGTCAAACTCAAATACACAGAGGGCCAAAATTAAAAACTTTGACAAAGTCGCGGGACGTCCTTAATGTTTATTTAGAAAAAAAGTGTACAATTGAGGAAGTTTTTACCTTTATCAAATATAATGATTAAGCTTTTCATATGGAAACAAACTTAAAGGGGTTGTCCCACAAATGAAGTACATTTTAATAGATCTTAGAATAAATAATCACAAACGGGGCCACAGGAATAATGTTATGTAAGAGCAGTAAAAAGCATATTGCCCAATGGCCTGTTTTAAATATGTAATAAAGCATAAAAAACCTTGAATTAATAAATACAGATAAAGTATGATGCCATTAAGTGTCCCCCTCAAACACAGTATGATACCCCCACAGTGAACTCTTCCACACAAGGTATGATGACCCTACTGTACCCCCGCCCAGCAAAGTATGGTGACCCATCACAGTATAATGCCCCAACTGTGATCCCCACACAGACCTCCATACAGAATAATGGCCCCACATAGTCCTCCATACAGTATAATGGGCCCCACATAGTCCTCCATACAGAATAATGGGCCCCACATAGTCCTCCATACAGAATAATGGGCCCACATAGTCCTCCCTACAGAATAATGAACCCCACATAGTCCTCCATACAGAATAATGGGCCCCACACAGTCCTCCATACAGAATAATGGGCCCACATAGTCCTCCCTACAGAATAATGAACCCCACATAGTCCTCCATACAGAATAATGAACCCCACATAGTTCTCCATACAGTATAATGGGCCCCACATAGTCCTCCATACAGAATAATGGGCCCCACATAGTCCTCCATACAGAATAATGAACCCCACATAGTCCTCCATACAGAATAATGGGCCCCACATAGTCCTCCATACAGAATAATGGGCCCCACATAGTCCTCCATACAGAATAATGGGCCCCACATAGTCCTCCATACAGAATAATGAACCCCACATAGTCCTCCATACAGAATAATGGGCCCCACATAGTCCTCCATATAGTATAATGGGCCCAACACAGACCTCCCGTACAGAATAATGGCCCCACACAGTCCTCCATACAGAATAATGGCCCCACATAGTCCTCCATACAGAATAATGGCCCCACATAGTCCTCCATACAGAATAATGGGCCCCACATAGTCCTCCATATAGTATAATGGGCCCAACACAGACCTCCCGTACAGAATAATGGCCCCACACAGTCCTCCATACAGAATAATGGCCCCACATAGTCCTCCATACAGAATAATGGCCCCACATAGTCCTCCATACAGAATAATGGGCCCCACATAGTCCTCCATACAGAATAATGGGCCCCACATAGTCCTCCATACAGAATAATGGGCCCCACATAGTCCTTCATACACAATAATGGTTCCCACATAGTCCTCCATACACAATAATGGGCCCCACACAGACCTCCGTACAGAATAAGGGGCCCCACATAGTCCTACATACAGAATAATGGCCCCACATAGTCCTCCATACAGAATAATGGGCCCCACACAGACCTCCGTACAGAATAATGGTTCCCACATAGTCCTCCATACAGAATAATGGGCCCCACACAGGCCTCCATACAGAATAATGGGCCCCACACAGGCCTCCATACAGAATAATGGGCCCCACATAGTCCTTCATACAGAATAATGGGTCCCAACACAGGCCTCCCGTACAGAATAATGGGCCCCACACAGTCCTCCATACAGAATAATGGGCCCCACACAGACCTCCGTACAGAATAATGGCCCCACATAGTCCTCCATACAGAATAATGGGCCCCACACAGACCTCCGTACAGAATAATGGGTCCCCACACAGGCCTCCCGTACAGAATAATGGGCCCCACACAGGCCTCCCGTACAGAATAATGGGCCCCACATAGTCCTCCATACAGTATAATGGGCCCCACATAGTCCTCCATACAGTATAATGGACCCCACATAGTCCTCCGTACAGAATAATGGGCCCCCACACAGACCTCCGTACAGAATAATGGGCCCCCACACAGGCCTCCCGTACAGAATAATGGGCCCCCACACAGGCCTCCCGTACAGAATAATGGGCCCCCACACAGGCCTCCCGTACAGAATAATGGGCCCCCACACAGGCCTCCCGTACAGAATAATGGGCCCCCACACAGGCCTCCCGTACAGAATAATGGGCCCCCACACAGGCCTCCCGTACAGAATAATGGGCCCCCACACAGGCCTCCCGTACAGAATAATGGGCCCCCACACAGGCCTCCCGTACAGAATAATGGGCCCCCCACACAGGCCTCCCGTACAGAATAATGGGCCCCCACACAGGCCTCCCGTACAGAATAATGGGCCCCCACACTGGCCTCCCGTACAGAATAATGGGCCCCCACACTGGCCTCCCGTACAGAATAATGGGCCCCCACACTGGCCTCCCGTACAGAATAATGGGCCCCCACACTGGCCTCCCGTACAGAATAATGGGCCCCCACACTGGCCTCCCGTACAGAATAATGGGCCCCCACACTGGCCTCCCGTACAGAATAATGGGCCCCCACACAGGCCTCCCGTACAGAATAATGGGCCCCCACACAGGCCTCCCGTACAGAATAATGGGCCCCCACACAGGCCTCCCGTACAGAATAATGGGCCCCCACACAGGCCTCCCGTACAGAATAATGGGCCCCCACACAGGCCTCCCGTACAGAATAATGGGCCCCCACACAGGCCTCCCGTACAGAATAATGGGCCCCCACACAGGCCTCCCGTACAGAATAATGGGCCCCCACACAGGCCTCCCGTACAGAATAATGGGCCCCCACACAGGCCTCCCGTACAGAATAATGGGCCCCCACACAGGCCTCCCGTACAGAATAATGGGCCCCCACACAGGCCTCCCGTACAGAATAATGGGCCCCCACACAGGCCTCCGTACAGAATAATGGGCCCCTCCCCCACACTGACCCGTGTTCCCGTGCCTTGAGATTTATTTTGTTTCGACCATGTTCCTGTACGGTCAGACTCGGCCATTACACAGTACACAGCAGGGGCACATTTATAGGATTATCTTGGTACAGGAACATTTTATTTAAACACATCCAATTGTAAAAGTGTAAGTGTACTTTGTTCGTTGGACAATCCAGATGACCTGGACCTCGCGCACCCGTTGCATACAGTGTTCTGATTGTTGACCGGTGTATTGTACAAGCATAAAAATTATCCACTTATTGGTCTGGGCAACGGTTCAGCAATTATTTAATGTACTGCCTTACAATAATACTCCTGTCTGTGTGAGATGGCGGGATTGGGCAGATCTGGTATGTTTAGGCCTGATCTACACTGTGTTCCAAATTATTATGCAAATAATATTTTCTCAGATTTTCCCAAATTTCCTATATGAATTGCAGTCATTGTAATTTTCCAGTCAAATAACTATTAGAGGACAATTGAAAGGTTTTTGTACAAACTGCCTATGATAACAGGATATTTGTTAAAAAAAATAAAAAACTCAAAATGCACTTAAAATGCATGTTCCAAATTATTATGCACAGCAGAGTTTTCAACCTTTTCATTTTAATAAAGAACAAAACAATGGTCATTTTTGAAATTATAAGCATTAGCAGGTTGTTAGAAACTGAAATCAAACAGTTTTCAACTCAAAACTTTATTCTAGGTGATGTTACATTTGCACATAGGACCCTTGTTCGAAAGGAGCTTCTGAACTCTCTCGTCCATTGAATTTGTCAGGTTTTGGATGGTTTCTGCTTCAATTGTTTTGCATGAGGACAGAATACCCTCCCAGAGCTGTTGCTTAGATGTGAACTGCCTCCCGCCATCATAGACACTCCTTTTGATGATGCTCCAGAGGTTCTCAATGGGGTTGAGGTCAGGGAAGCATGGGGGCCACACCATAAGTTTGTCCCCTTTTATGCCCATAGCAGCCAGAGATGCAGATGTGTTATGTGCAGCATAAGACGGGGCATTATCATGCATGAAAATGATCTCGATGGTCCAGATGGATGGAGTGGAGGATGGCTGGTTGATGGACACCCCATGCAAACACGGCTACGGCGCTAACAAGGAGGAGGTGGAGTAATGTTTTGGGCTGGAATCATGGGGAGAGAGATTGTTGGCCCTTTTAAGATCCCTGAAGGGGTAAAGATGAACTCCATAATGTATGTTGAGTTTCTCAAACAGCACTTCCTGCCATGGTTCAAGAAGAAGAACCGTGTATTCCACAGCAAGATCATTTTCATGCATGGTAATGCCCCGTCTCATGCTGCACATAACACATCTGCATCTCTGGCTGATATGGGCATAAAAGGGGACAAACTTATGGTGTGACCCCCATGCTCCCCTGACCTCAACCCCATTGAGAACCTCTGGAGCATCATCAAAAGGAGTGTCTATGATGGCGGGAGGCAGTTCACATCTAAGCAACAGCTCTGGGAGGGTATTCTGTCCTCATGCAAAACAATTGAAGCAGAAACCATCCAAAACCTGACAAATTCAATGGACGAGAGAGTTCAGAAGCTCCTTTCGAACAAGGGGTCCTATGTGCAAATGTAACATCACCTAGAATAAAGTTTTGAGTTGAAAACTGTTTGATTTCAGTGTGTAATAACCTGCTAATGCTTATAATTTCAAAAATGACCATTTTTTTGTTCTTTATTAAAATGAAAAGGTTGAAAACTCTGCTGTGCATAATAATTTGGAACATGCATTTTGAGTGCAGTTTGAGTTTTTTATTTTTTTAAATATACTGTTATCATAGGCAGTTTGTACAAAAACCTTTCAATTGTACTCTAAGGGTATGTGCACACGATGCAGAAATGCTCAGGATTTTTTCCTGAGCGTTTCTGCATCTCTCTGGCAGGAAAAAAAGCATGTGGATTGTACATGCGGTTTCCTGCCAGGGACATGCGGAAATGAAGCGGTCTTCACTTTCATTTCCGCATGCGGGTTGTCAATCGCTTTCCAAGGGATTTTAGCATCACTTGGAAAGTGCTTGTCAACTTTACACTATATAAATCCATGCAGCCGGCATGGATTTATATAGTGTGTGAATGTCAAAAAATAAAAAATAAATCTATACTTTACCCTCTGATGGCCCCCGGTGTCCTGCTTCATCGGTCCCGGCTGCCGGCAGTGAAGACTGTAGGACCTTCCGACGTCAGCGTCACGTGACCCGTCACATGACTCTGACGTCAGCGAAGGTCCTTCATTCAACCGCGAAGTGCGCGGGAAGCCGGCAGGACGCAGCGCGGGCCGTCAGAAGGTGAGAATATATATATTTTTTATTTTATTCTTTTTTTTTTAATGGTACCTGGGTCTGGATGAGAGTCCTCTCATCCACACCCGGGTACCATCCGCACATTAGACCGCATGAAAAGTGCATCAACATATACAGTGATGCGGATTCCATGCGGTCTAATGCAAGTCAATGGCGGCAAAAGAGCAGCGTTTCTGCAAAATTAATTGACATGCTGCGGATTTTTGACCGCAGCGTTTACGCTGCGGAAAAATCCGCATCATGGGCACAGCACATGCGGATTTCCATTGGGGAACATTGCTGCCCTTCTACCATGCGTTTCCGCGGCGTTTACGCAACTGCAAAAACGCCGCGGAAACGCATGAAAAACGCATCGTGTGAACTCAGCCTAATAGTTATTTGACTGGAAAATTACAATGACTGCAATTCATATAGGTAATTTGGGAAAATCTGAGAAAATATTATTTGCATAATAATTTGGAACACAGTGTATATGGCTGGCGTTAAGCCAGTTAAAACCCTAAAGGAAGAATTTCTCATCCCTGACCATCTTTTCTTTCGCTTCCTACAACTTGGGCACTCCCTGCGGGCACAGGTCCCATATGTTCCACCTACTCTGCAAGATTTAGCTGGGGTGCTTCTGGGCTCTCTGGCACCAGCAATGCTGGACTCATGCCTTGTGTTGTGGGGACCATTTTTTTCCCACTTGCATCAGGGTCTGAAATTCATCAAAATGGTGCACAACCTAAAGTGTTTTTTTTTTTTTTTTTAACCCTTTGTTTTTACCCTTTGTTCGGCTTTTGACCCCCCCCTCCTTTTTTTTGTCTTTTTACTTTTTTTTTCTTACCCTTTTTGCGTTTTTTGACCGCTCCTTTTTTTTTTTTTCCCGCAAAAAGTCGCATGTTTCATAAAATGACACGTCAATCGCACAATTTTTTTTCACACTTAAAATCACTCCGCGAAGTGGACAACTAGGATCACATTTGCAACAGATTTTGAGACCTTGACTTCTTGCGCCAAAACATCAGGAAACCCTAAAACTACCAGCGAACACACATACAAACAATTTTAAAAATGGTGCAAATGGAAAGAATGAAAGAAAAACAATGATTTCACAAAAATCAGGTATAAAATGCAATAATGGAATCAAGGCCCTTGTTTATCACCTGAAAGTGTGTTGTGGGATACTGGATGACTCTTCTAGAATCTGGGACAGATGGGCTTGGCTTTCCTCGGACCTCCGCTGTCTCACCTTAGTGACTGTACGAGCTGAGTGCACCCTCATAGTCGGCTGTGGGGGTCCTAGGAGGTCTCTGGCGATGTTGAGAACGACTGATTATGATATATCTGTATTTTTCTTCTCTTATTTTCAGTGAGCACATGGCGGCTAAACTTGTTTTTAACTTTCTTTTATTGTTGTGTTAGACTTTCGGTATTGTGCATATTCACATTTTCATATCTAATTGGCGTAGATCTTATGAAAAGGTTTTATGAAAACTGTATTGCATTGATTTATGTACATCCTTCTCATACTTTTTAATAAACTTTATTTGTTTAAAATGTAGTTTTGATTTCTTTTTTTATTTTTTTTACTTATTTATTTTTTGGGCAAATTACAATCTATATAAAGAATAAAAATGATTAAATCTTGCAATTTTTCACACCGGCCACTAGGGCTTTTTAGGAAATACATGAACATTAGCCACATTGTATTGAAGCCTCTTATGTGCGTGTGGAAAGGTCATTGTGAAAGGAGGGGGAAGCTGTGATCCTGCCTGTGATGATAATGAGCCTTATGAAAAACTTTTCTTGAAAGAACAGGAAGTATGAGTATAAAACTGCCCCCCAGTGGCCAGTTTGAAAATTGCAAGATTGTTTTTCATATCTTCAATTAAAAAAAAAAAAAAAAACTTTACAAACATTTTAAAATAATAAATGTCACAAGAACCCTTAAACACTGTCTTTTAGATACCAACTTCCCTTTAATAGACTAGATCCACAGTGATCAGCTGATCGCACGGCAGGATAAATTCTAAAAAAATAAATTTTTTGAAGAGTTTCACGTGGAGTGTGTATGTGTTTGTATATATACATGTAGAAATACTATAAAAATTCAAGTAGATGGCTGACTGTGCAACAGGACAGCTCGGGCCACCGTAGTGGATACCTTGCCCATTTGGGTTGTCCATATTCGAACATTTTTTTGTTATGTATTAAATAAAATTTTAAAAAAAAGTATATATTTTTAGAATATGGAGATCAATATTTTTGTTTTATATAGGTATATATATTTTTTAATATGGAATTTATATATATATTTTTTGTAAGAATATGGATATTTAAAAAAATTCTCTTCTTTTTTTTTCACAATGTCCGACAGTCATCCGTATTGTGCTGAATTTTTATTTTTTTTTTTTCATGTTGTGCATTACAAATATTTTTTTTCTTTCTAGCTATGTGAAAAAACAGGTGATCTCGTGTTATGTGAAGGTCTGTGCTGCTCTGCTTTCCATTTATCATGTCTTGGACTCTCAGAAAGACCAAATGGCCCATTTCAATGTGAAGAATGTACATCAGGTAGGAGGCCGAGGATAAAATTACCCACACCAAACACATTTAGCACTTTAGTATTGTCTGCAGTCCTATTTCACTATCTGCTTTTGTGCTGATTAGCAAGAAGTAAAGGACAGAAGGGAACGCGTGACTGGCGGGGTCGCTGTATAGTGGGAACGCGTGACTGGCGGGGTCGCTGTATAGTGGGAACGCGTGACTGGCGGGGTCGCTGTATAGTGGGAACGCGTGACTGGCGGGGTCGCTGTATAGTGGGAACGCGTGACTGGCGGGGTCGCCGTATAGTGGGAACGCGTGACTGGCGGGGTCGCTGTATAGTGGGAACGCGTGACTGGCGGGGTCGCTGTATAGTGGGAACACGTGACTGGCGGGGTCGCCGTATAGTGGGAACACGTGACTGGCGGGGTCGCCGTATAGTGGGAACGCGTGACTGGCGGGGTCGCTGTATAGTGGGAACGCGTGACTGGCGGGGTCGCCGTATAGTGGGAACGCGTGACTGGCGGGGTCGCCGTATAGTTTGAACGCGTGACTGGCGGGGTCGCCGTATAGTTTGAACGCGTGACTGGCGGGGTCGCCGTATAGTGGGAACGCGTGACTGGCGGGGTCGCCGTATAGTGGGAACGCGTGACTGGCGGGGTCGCCGTATAGTGGGAACGCGTGACTGGCGGGGTCGCCGTATAGTGGGAACGCGTGACTGGCGGGGTCGCCGTATAGTGGGAACGCGTGACTGGCGGGGTCGCCGTATAGTGGGAACGCGTGACTGGCGGGGTCGCCGTATAGTGGGAACGCGTGACTGGCGGGGTCGCCGTATAGGGGTAACGCATGACTGGCGGGGTCGCCGTATGGAGGGGGAACGCGTGACTGGCGGGGTCGCCGTATGGAGGGGGAACGCGTGACTGGCGGGGTCGCCGTATGGAGGGGGAACGCGTGACTGGCGGGGTCGCCGTATGGAGGGGGAACGCGTGACTGGCGGGGTCGCCGTATGGAGGGGGAACGCGTGACTGGCGGGGTCGCCGTATGGAGGGGGAACGCGTGACTGGCGGGGTCGCCGTATGGAGGGGGAACGCGTGACTGGCGGGGTCGCCGTATGGAGGGGGAACGCGTGACTGGCGGGGTCGCCGTATGGAGGGGGAACGCGTGACTGGCGGGGTCGCCGTATGGAGGGGGAACGCGTGACTGGCGGGGTCGCCGTATGGAGGGGGAACGCGTGACTGGCGGGGTCGCCGTATGGAGGGGGAACGCGTGACTGGCGGGGTCGCCGTATGGAGGGGGAACGCGTGACTGGCGGGGTCGCCGTATGGAGGGGGAACGCGTGACTGGCGGGGTCGCCGTATGGAGGGGGAACCCGATCTATCACCATAGATATGCATAGGTCTGCTTAAGAGCTGAAGAAACAAAACCGAAAAAAATATTTAATTTCCACCCTTGCGAAGATGTTTCATTTCTCATTTTAGATGCTAAAATAAAGTAACTTTACCATTGTCCATTAGACGCTCCCATGGTTTTCTGCTCCTCTGCAGGGATTCACTCATGTTTTGTATGCAAAAAAAAGGATGGAGATGTGAAGCGCTGCATCGCATCAAACTGTGGCAAATTTTACCACGATTCCTGTCTACGGCTGTATCCCAATGCCGTAATTGATGGGAAAGCAGTCCGCTGCCCGCTGCATCACTGTGCCAGCTGTCTTATGCCTCAACGTTCATGTTCCCGGGCCGTCAGAGGTCAGTGTGTGTCCCTCCATGGTCTGTCCCTCCATGGTCTGTCCCTCCATGGTCTGTCCCTCCATGGTCTGTCCCTCCATGGTCTGTCCCTCCATGGTCTGTCCCTCCATGGTCTGTCCCTCCATGGTCTGTCCCTCCATGGTCTGTCCCTCCATGGTCTGTCCCTCCATGGTCTGTCCCTCCATGGTCTGTCCCTCCATGGTCTGTCCCTCCATGGTCTGTCCCTCCATGGTCTGTCCCTCCATGGTCTGTCCCTCCATGGTCTGTCCCTCCATGGTCTGTCCCTCCATGGTCTGTCCCTCCATGGTCTGTCCCTCCATGGTCTGTCCCTCCATGGTCTGTCCCTCCATGGTCTGTCCCTCCATGGTCTGTCCCTCCATGGTCTGTCCCTCCATGGTCTGTCCCTCCATGGTCTGTCCCTCCATGGTCTGTCCCTCCATGGTCTGTCCCTCCATGGTCTGTCCTGTGCTTGTGTAAAGGTTCCTGGTGCCGTATGTGAAAGAGATGCTTCATGTTTTCTAGCTAAATTGACACGGTGTGTCCGCTGCCCGGTGGCGTACCACGGAGGAGACTCCTGCATATCTGCAGGATGCACGGTGCTTTCTCCCTCCAGCATCATCTGTTCTGCTCACTTTGTCACCAAAAAGGGCAAAAGCCACCATGGCCTCGTCAATATATGCTGGTGTTTCGTGTGCTCCAAAGGTATGTATGCACTGTTGGATCATGCCCTAATCCAATACTTCTGTGCTCTAGATGTGACATGGCCTCTTTTTATGTTTTACACCCTTTTTTGGGGGGGATCTTGCCTTGTAGGTGGAAGTCTGCTTTGCTGCGAGTCCTGTCCTGCTGCTTTTCATCCTGACTGCTTGAATATTGAAATGCCAGACGGCAGCTGGTTTTGCAATGACTGCCGAGCGGGGAAGAAGCCACGATTTCAAGACATTATTTGGGTGAAGCTAGGCAACTACAGGTACCAGTGTTATAGAAGGGTTGTGTTGTAGAAGAGGGAATAAGAGGATCTTCTATCTTGGACCTAATTCTTACCAACAGGGAAGAAATGGTTGAGAAAGTAAAGGTGGCTGGGATTTTAGGAGACGGCGATCATGCTTTCCTCAAATTTTGGACTTGGACTTTAAGGTTGGACTTCAGAAAGGCAGATTTTAATGGACTCAGAAAGAGGGTAGGAAAGGTCCAATGTCTGGATGTTCTAAAGGACAGAAATGTCCAAGAAGGATGCGAGATTTTGCTAAACGAAATTCCCACTACACAATCAGTAACCATCCAGAAAAGGAAGAATTGGAAGAATATAGAGACCAGGATGGATGAACACAGAACTTGAGCACCTGCTAAAAAGGATAAAAAGAAATGTATATCAAATAGAAAGAGGGTCCATATCTAAAGAAGAATATAAAGGTGTCTGCAGAGCAAGCATTAGAAGAGCTAAAGCCAGTAATGAAGTGAGGCATGCAAGGGAGACCAAAAGCAATAATAAAGGATTTTGGGGGTATGGCAAAAGAAAAGTCAAAGATGCTATAGGATTTTTACAGGATGAAATGGGTGAAGTGGCCAAAAATGATGTTGAGGAGGCCAAACTTTAAACTTCCTATTTTGCATCTGTGTTCTCTAAGAAAACAAATGTAGAATCAACTGTTCTTCTATTGAAGGACTAAAAGAATCCACACTATCTATAAACGGAGAGATGATGAGGGAACACTTAACTAATTTTACATGAATTTAAATCTCCTGGTCCAGATGAATTTCATCCTAGGGTACTGACAGAGAGAGGGAACTGCAGAACCACTAGCCAGAAGCTTTGAAAATTCCTGGATAATAGGAGAAGACCGGAGAAGGGCAAATGTTGTCCCTATCTTCAAAAAAGGAAGGGCTGTCACAGTGTAGAGGGATCATCCTTATTCTCATTTGGACATGGAAACACAAGAAGCAATGGGATGAAACTGAAAGGGAGAAGTTACAGATTAGATATTAGAAAAAAACCTTTTGACAGTGAGGATGATCAATGAGGGAAACAGGCGGCCACGAAAGGTAGCAAGTTCTCCTTCAATGGAAGTCTTCAGAGGCTGGACAGACATCTGTCCGAGATGGTTTAGTGAATCCTGCATGGAGCAGGGGGTTGGACACTAGGACCCTGGAGGTCCCCTCCAGCTCTAACAGTCTATGATAAGTAACTCTGAGGGATGAAAAGTGAACGGAAGACATGAAAAAAGCTCAAGATCAATACACACTGATTTCCCTAAAGACAAAACTGATCCAATAAGCTCAGAAGGGTCATGGTACTAAGTATTGTACTGTGAGGGGGGTCTTTAGTAAAGACCACTATCTATTAGCCAGTGCAGAAAAACGCAGTATGAAGACTGGCCGGATAGTAACTGGGTGGAATCACACACACACACATTTTGACACAAAATCCTATGTGATCAAGTAAGAAAAATTCTTTATATTAAATCAGCCTGTGCGTGTGGTTCAGAGAGAAACTGCGTCAAAAATGCACCAAAATAAATCTGTGCAATCTAAATAATTCTCCATTATGTATTAAGTCATTGTAAATGTCCTTGTGCATTTATCTTTATTTTTATTTTATAGATGGTGGCCTGCAGAAGTATGTCACCCCAAAAATATCCCTCCAAATATCCAGAAAATGAAACATGAGATCGGGGAGTTCCCGGTGTACTTCTTTGGCTCCAAAGACTATTACTGGACGCACCAGGCGCGGGTGTTCCCGTACATGGAGGGGGATCGTGGCACTAAACATCACGGCGCTAAAAGCATCGGCAAAGTGTTTAAAAATGGTGAGCTTAGAAAAGTGGCCGAATCTTAATATAAAAAGTCTTTTTTACATTACACCGACTGTCACCTGTGATATCATTGAATAATCGGGCTCCTTATGATCCAACACATTAGTGGTGAGAGCCGCCGATCATTTCCAAAAATCAATGCAAAACTGTCCAGTGCCACATTTCGTTATCCATAGCCAATATGAGCTGGTGGCCACATCCAAGACGTATTTGTTTTTGACCACCATTAATATGGACTAATATAACTGATGGGACATCCCCTTTTTTAAAATGGCCGCCAGAACAGGCAAGTGACTGCTTGCTGCTCCCGCTTCTCTTTGCTTGGGGGCGGCTGGGTCCGGCCTTGCACTGCTTGTAGCAAAGGGAATGTATCATCAGGAAATGAATGATTACATTTCCAAAGTGCTTGTAAAAACAAGCAACTTTGCAATTTCCTTCTCAAGAACGGAAGGATTCTTAATTCTATAGTTTACTGATGTCGCGGTTATCCATTGCTGCAGAAGCAAAGTGGTGTGACCTCTGTTCTGAATCGGCAATCTTCAGGAGCGCACCGGGAGGTTGGGTAGCTGTGTGCTCTCAAAGATAGATGAACATTCCCCTTTAAATTGGGTTTAAATTTTATGTATCTCAAGATTTTGGGTTAGTTGTTTTAGTGTTTTTTTTTTTTTAAATTTTTGATACTGTGTGTTAATGTCTTATACTTATAGACCTTATACAATAGTTAACATGGGCTCACCATTCACAGTAGGTGATGTCACAGTTCACCTCCTCCTCCTGTACAGTGAGTGATAACACATCTATATACAGTAGATGCCACAGGATCCACCATTCACAATAGGTGATGTCACAGCTCACCTCCTCCTCCTGTACAGTGACTGATAACACCTCTATATACAGTAGATGCCACAGGATCCACCATTCACAATAGGTGATGTCACAGCTCACCTCCTCCTCCTGTACAGTGACTGATAACACCTCTATATACAGTAGATAACACAGGATCCACCATTCACAATAGATGATGTCACAGCTCACCTCCTGTACAATGACTGATAACACCTCTATATACAGTAGATAACACAGGATCCACCATTCACAATAGGTGATGGCACAGCTCACCTCCTCCCTTTCTCTTCGGTGATCTTTTTCCTAGTCAGAGCATGAGCAGATCATGTTTCTATACACTCAAATAGGTTTAGTCAGTCTATTGGTAATTTTCATAAGTTTCTAGTATAACTGCTATAGTGACAGGAAAACTATAAATAATTAAAAAAATATATATATATATACCCCTTTAAGTCATGTTTTTAGGTAAAATGTATTTCCATCTCCAAGATCATATCCCAATATGTATTAGGTATACTAACAATATAAGCAAATGCCTCCAATTAGAAATGTAGTATAGTTCTTCTGATTCGCTATGTCACTTACCCCATGTGCAGGGCATTGCAGAAGCTTAGCTATCCATGGTTACAACCACTGGTATAGTGACAGTTCTCAGTGGTCTTAACCATGGATAGCTAAGCTAATGCAATGCCCTGCACATGGGGTAAGCACAAAAGCTAATCGGAAGAACTATACTACATTTCTAATTGGAGGTATTTGCTAATTTTATTAAATCTACTACACCTTAGAGATTAGAATACCCCTATAAACAGTAATTTTTGATTATATGTACCCTTTAAAATCTGCTCAGGCCTAAAAATAAAAAAAATAAAGGGCTGCCGGTGTGCGGTTGTTGCAACTGTTGGCCGTCTATGTGGCTTGTTTTTGACATCTGTTCATTTCTCGTTCTTGTTGGATGTTGGAAACCTCTTTCTTAATGGAAAATAAATTCTAAGATTTTTTTTTTTTTAAATCCCTTAAAGCTTTACAAGAAGCTCAAGAACGATTTATTGAGATCCAGTTGCAACGAAAAGCCAAACAAACTCAGGAAAACGAAAAAAAGCCGCCACCTTATAGGCACATAAAGGTATGGTAAAAAGATTTCTGCTCATAACAGCGGCTGCGTTGGTAAGCCTTGTCGATCCCAATGAGGGTCTGTGTGAATGGAGTCCTAGTGAGCATACATGACCACCGCTCCATTCATTGTCTGCAGGAATGATGGTCGTGCACGACCATCACCCCATATAGGTGAATGGCGTGGTGGTCATGCATGCTCACCAACTCCATTCAATCGGAGCACCAGAGTCCCCTGTCCTCACAATCTTGGGTGCCTTAGTGGCGGTGATGCATTTGTGTTTTTTTTCTTAACCTCTTTTAATCTATTTTTATTTTTCCTCTAGGTAAACAAACCTTATGGGAAAGTCCAAGTTTACACTGCTGATATCTCGGAAATACCCAAGTGCAATTGTAAGCCGACCAGCGACAAACCCTGTGGACTTGACTCTGAATGTCTGAATCGCATGCTGATGTATGAATGCCACCCGCAAGTGTGCCCCGCTGGAAATAGATGCCATAATCAGAGTTTCACCAAACGTCTGTATCCAGAGACCAAGATCATCAAAACCGAGGGCAAAGGATGGGGTCTCATTGCTACAAGAGACATAAAAAAGGTAAACTGCAGCTTGATCTTACTTTGAGCTTATGACATATGTGAAAAAAATAAAGCTTTTTAAGCTTTTTTTCCATGTTAGTGGATAACTTTAGTTAATACAATTGCTGTATCAAGCTATCTTCCTTCCTTTTTTTTTTGTCAAGTTACTTTTTCTGTAGTATAGGCTGGCTGTGAGCATCCAGGATGCTGTTGTCTTCATGTATCAGCACAGCTTCTATTCTCTACTCATTGCCTCTCCATATGCTTTCCTCCTTTTTTATACAGTTTTTTTTTTTTCATCTGCCCTCCCTGAGACTGTATGTGCTTTCTCTCCTCTCCACACTGAAGATCTATGCAAATCCTCCTTCCTGCTAGTGTCTCTAAGGCTGTGAGCCCACGATGCATTTTTTAAGCTTTTCCACAGCGGCAATTGTGCTGCAGAAACGCTTAAACACTTGGTAGAAGGTCTGCCATGTTCCCCAATGATAATCCGCATGTGTTGTGCACATGCTGCGGAAACTTCCGCTGCAGATTATCATTGCGGAAAAATCCGCAGCACTACCAATTATTTTGCGGAATCGTGGCGTTCTCACCGCCATTGACTTGCATTGGAACGCTTGACATCCGCATCACTGCATCTGCAGATGCGGATACCATGCGTTTCAATGTGCGGATGGTACCCTGGTTTGGAGAATATATATACATATACCTTCTAATGGCCCCCGGTGTCTTTATCCGATGCGTCCTGACTTGCCGGCAGCTGGCGGTGGACTAAAAGGACCTGCCATGACGTCATTTAGTCATGTGACGGGTCACGCGACCAATGACGTCGGCGGTCACGTGACAGTCACATGACTAAATGACGGGAGTTTACAGTCACACTATATAAATCCATGCTGTTTGCATGGATTTATATAGTGTGACCAAGTTGACAAGCACTTTCCAAGTGATGCTAAAATAGCTTGGAAAGCGCTTGACAACCCGCATGCGGAAATGCATGTGAAGAACGCTTCACATCCGCATGTCCCTGGCAGGAAAACGCATGTACAATCCGCATGTACAATCCGCATGCGTTTTTTCTGCCAGGGAGATGCAGAAACGCTCAGGAAAAATCCGGAGCATTTCTGCATCGGGGCACATAGCCTAACACTGAGAGAAGGGTAGAGAAGAGATCCAGGAGCTTGTGCTTTTATGGATTTGTAACATTTTCGTAGATCACTGAGCTAGATTTAGGACTTAAACACTCTACTGCAGCAAAATTGTTAAAAAATAGACTTTAAATATTGCTAGTCTTTGTGGGCAAAGGGGTACTTGGCCTTTATCGGGTTATTCCCGTCTTCGTAAACCGATATTTTTGGATAGAGCTTGTAAATACAAGCAGTTTTGCAATTTACGGCTTATTAAAATTTTCAGCTATTCTTGAGATATTAACACTTTTATTTACAGCATGTTGCCTAAGAAACCAACCACCGCTGCTAGACCGCTGAACATGCAACCTCTTTGCTATTAAGCTTGTAAGTTATTGTTTTGAAGCTGGCTGGTATCACTGGAGCAAAGGGTTACCTCCTTAGAAGCCAGACAGCAGTGGTGGTCTGTTTCCTAGGCGATGAGCTGTGAACAAAATAAAAAAAATGTTTTATCTCAAGAACGACTGAAAATTTTAATAAACATTAAATTACAAAAGTGCTTGTATTTACAAGCTCTATCCGACTATCCATCAATGAAAATAGAAATAGCCCTTTTAGTTGTGCAGACTTAGCTTCCCCTATAAGGGGGAAAGTCATTTATCTATTGTAAGTCATGTGCATCCTTCTCCCATCCCTATAGGGAAATACGGAGGTCGACCTAAGCAGTATGAAAAAAAAAAATCTAATTATTGTCTCTCATTTGCAGGGAGAGTTTGTAAATGAATATATAGGGGAGCTTATAGACGAAGAGGAGTGTATGGCGAGAATTCGCCACGCACAGGAGAACGATATCATGCACTTTTACATGCTGACCATTGACAAGGTACGTGACTGTGAACGCTGTTAAGTGATCAGTTCTGTAAAATGAATGGTGTTATTCAAAAGTACAACTTGTCCTGCAAAAAACAAACCATCATATGTCTATGTGGACAGAAAAAATAAGAGTTATTGCTCTGGGAAGAAGAGGAGGAAAAAACAGAAATGCAAAAACAGAAATTGGCTGTGGCGTGAAGGGGTTAAGGATGCAGTCAATCTTCCTTTTTTCTTTTCTTGATTACCTGTTATAGATGTGTTCTATCGGTTAAAGAAACTTGTAAAGAAAATCAATAGTTTTTTTTTTTTTTTTCTTCCTCATTGCTGGGTTCAGAGGGAATTGCATAGAATGAAGGTCATTTAAATATATAATATGTTATTGAACAATTATTTCTTTATCTCTTCATTGGGGGACATGGGTAAGCATGGGTGTATGCTGCTGTCGCTAGTAGGCTGACACTAGGCAGAAAAATGAGCGGCTCTGACTGGCACAAATCTCGCCAGTTTAAGCTTAGTGTCAGAAGGAGGCAGACCCGGATCCGTCTTTTCCTTTTCAGGTCACCCTGTTTTATTAATCTTTTATTTTTCAGACTTCTCTACAGGGTAACAGGGTGTAAATTCTCACCGTTTTCCCACCCATAAGTGGCCGAGGGAACAGTGTGGTGTCATCCACTCTGTCTGCTGGACAGTACCTTCTCCCGTCACTTCATGGTGCTTCAGGGCTTTTCCCAGTGGCTGGTCCTTGCCCATTCCCCACCCCAGCCCCCTCCTCAGAGCGGGCTGGGAGGAAGAAGATGGTTCCTTTTAGGTGACCTTCCCTCTTCAAGGGGTCGACAGTCTTCTGCACTGTCTAGGACCAGACGGTACGGGAAGGAGGAGTCACCAGGACCCCCCTCTGTCAACGGAGGGCCCCCTGAAGCCATCCTCAGAAGTGGAGAAGGATTCGGGACGTGCATCAAAAAGTACTGTCCTGCCTCTTCTCCGCAGCATCCACGGCGGCAGGGGAACATGGGTGGATCCCGACGCTCTGTGACAGGGGCACTGTTTTTAACTGTGGACCCCCCTTCTCCTTATTACAGTCATATGAAAAAGTTTGGGCACCCCTATTAATCTTAAGCTTAATGTTTTATAAAAATTGGTGTTTTTGCAACAGCTATTTCAGTTTGATATATGTAATAACTGTTGGACACAGTAATGTTTCTGCCTTGAAATGAGGTTTATTGTACTAACAGAAAATGTGCAATCTGCATTCAAACTAAATTTGACAGGTGCATAAGTATGGGCACCCTTATCATTTTCTTGTTTTAAATACTCCTACCTACTTTTTACTGACTTACTAAAGCACTTTTTTTGGTTTTGTAACCTCATGGAGCTTTGAACTTCATAGCCAGGTGTATGCAATCATGAGAAAAGCTACTTAAAGTGGCCACTTGCAAGTTGTTCTCCTGTTTGAATCTCCTCTGAAGAGTGGCATCATGTGCTCCTCAAAACAACTGTCAAATGATCTGAAAACAAAGATTATTCAACATAGTTGTTCAGGGGAAGGATACAAAAAGCTGTCTCAGAGATTTAACCTGTCAGTTTCCACTGTGAGGAACATAGTAAGGAAATGGAAGAACACAGGGACAGTTCTTGTTAAGGCCGGAAGTGGCAGGCCAAGAAAAACATCAGAAAGGCAGAGAAGAAGAATGGTGAGATCAGTCAAGGACAATCCTCAGACCACCTCCAGAGAGCTGCAGCATCAACTTGCTGCAGATGGTGTCACTGTGCATCGGTCAACTATACAAGGCACTTTGCACAAGGAGAAGCTGTATGGGAGAGTGATGCGAAAGAAGCCGTTTCTGCAAGCACGCCACAAACAGAGTCGGCTGAGGTATGCAAAAGCACATTTGGAGAAGCCAATTTCTTTTTGGAAGAAGGTCCTGTGGACTGATGAAATCAAGATTGAGTTATTTGGTCATACAAAAAGGCATTATGCATGGTGGCAAAAAAACACAGCATTCCAAGAAAAACACTTGCTACCCACAGTAAAATTTGGTGGAGGTTCCATCATGCTTTGGGGCTGTGTGGTCAATGCTGGCACCGGGAATCTTGTTAAAGTTGAGGGACGCATGGATTCCACTCAGTATCAGCAGATTCTTGACAATAATGTTCAAGAATCAGTGATAAATATGAAGTTACAAAGTGGATGGATCTTTCAGCAAGACAATGATCCAAAACACCGCTCCAAATCTACTCAGGCATTCATGCAGAGGAACAAATACAATGTTCTGGAATGGCCATCCCAGTCCCCAGACCTGAATATCATTGAACATCTGTGGGATCATTTGAAGAGGGCTGTCCATGCTCGGCGACCATCAAACTTAACTGAACTGGAATTGTTTTGTAAAGAGGAATGGTCAAAAATACCTTCATCCAGGATCCAGGAACTCATTAAAAGCTACAGGAAGCGACTAGAGGCTGTTATTTTTGCAAAAGGAGGATCTACTAACTATTAATGTCACTTTTCTGGTGAGGTGCCCATACTTATGCACCTGTCAAATTTTGTTTGAATGCAGATTGCACATTTTCTGTTAGTACAATGAACCTCATTTCAAGGCAGAAACATTACTGTGTCCAACAGTTATTACATATATCAAACTGAAATAGCTGTTGCAAAAACACCAATTTTTATAGAACATTAAGCTTAAGATTAATAGGGGTGCCCAAACTTTTTCATATGACTGTACTTCCTGGCGCGCCGCCTCTCCTGCTTCAGTGTGCAGAAAACTACCGCGCTCCTTTTTTTTTTTTACCCTATCATGTCCTCTCTTCTTCCCGTCCTTGCAGCTGGCCACACCCCCGCCAGTACGTACAGCCTATGAACACACCGGTAACTTCATGCCAGATTATCCACGCCCCCTGGCTGGCCGGCCAATCACTGCGGATGTTTGCACACGCCCCCTTCCTCTTCCTCCCATGCTTGCAGATTAAATCACAATCTCTGCTCGGGCCTCCCCATCCTCTCCCACGCTTCTTCCCGGTCGGTATGCAGCAGCTCCGGTCGTCTCCCCGCAGTGCTTCAAGTCACAGCATTAAAGGATTACTCTTCCGGTCCAGCGCCTCTCCACAATTAAATGCCGCCAAAACCGGGTAGGCTCTGTCCAGGTTTAGTTTTTTCTTCTAGACTCTTTCCTCAGCAGTAATCGACAGATCCTGACATGCCCAGAGGTAGGGAGAAAACCTACCGCCCTTCCCCTATTATCATTCACTATTCCTGTGCCCTCTGCAAGAAAAACTGGCTCACAGGTCAGACCTCGGCCTTCTGCCCAACTTGCAGCCCTTCCACCATGCTGATATCACTGGAAACCCCCACCGTGGGCTTTTGTCATTTGTCAGTCAGTATCAGACCTCACCGAGGTATCTCAGTCTTTGGTCCAGGCCCTAGAACGTCTGCCTAACTTGTCTACCTCCACCAGTGTTTTGACCATTCCTCTGTATGATTTGCAGGCACCCCACCACCACATTCAGAAGGGAAGATCAAGAGTAAGATCTAAGAAACTGACTTGCGCAAGCTTCTCGTCCAGCTCTTGTTCCCCGTTCACATCCTCCAGGATGCCCTCAGTATCCCACGCCTCCTCTCCCGAGGTGGCCCTGGGTAATCTTTCAGAATCCAATCTGGAAACGATCAGACTTTCAAGCTCTAGGATATGGTTAACACCTTCATATCAGGCGTAAACCAAAGCCTTAATATTAAGGAGGACGAGGATCCTCCCCATGGACCACTCTGTCTCTTTTAAAAGGATGAAATGTCCTTCCCGGATGTCTTCAAATCATAAAGTATTTTTGAAACACTGGGAGCATTTGGAAAAGCGCTGTTTCCTGCAGAAAACAATTGGATATCCTATATCCCTTTTAACCCAGACCTTATCAATAAGTGGACAGAATCACCGGCCATTGATCCATCCGTCTCCTGCCTGTCCGTCAAGACTGTTATATCCCTACCCGACGGCTCCTTGCTCAAGGATGCCACCGACAGAACGAGGCTCTAGCCAAATCGACTTTTGAGGCTGGTGGTGCAGCTTTTGCTTCCACGTGGGTAGCAAAATCTGTTTTACCAGTACGTCCATCATAACGGCACGACATGAGTTAAGTCCTCTGTTCCTCTAGGGACAGGAAGCACATGAGAGGTTAAAGCCCCCACCTCATCACACCCTCAGTGTTTTTCCTGTCCCTAGCAGGACAGGACGCTAGAAAAGGTTCTCACTAAAGAATATCGGGGGGGTCTGAACTCTCCCCTTCCTTTGGTCCGGAGGCTCCATGCTGATACCCCACTGGGCGGGGGTCTCTCAGCCAGGAGAACCGCCGCCATGCAGCTGTATCCCCCGGACAGGGGGCTCTGAGCGTTGCGCTGCCGCCGGCATTTTCCATGAAGATCGGAGGCTGCTTGTGTTCCACGGAGCCTAGACTTCCGGCCGGGAGACACCGGGGGCAGAGTCAGATAAGCGGACATCCGCTTTTGGCTGGCGTGCGTTCCAGGGTGGAACGCACGCCACGTGGGCTTCTCCTTCCGGGGCGATGATGCCGGGAAGTGGGACTGGTGAGCCTTCAGGGCACGTCAAAAAAAAAAAAGGAATGGCAACAAGCAGCGGTTGATGCTGGGGGCGTGGCCTACTCACCTGGATCAGGTAAGACCCTATAAAAGGGTACACCTCAGGCACACACACTGACACCATGGAATCCAATCCTACACGGTCAGAAGCCCCTTCAGAGTCCCTGGGCAGTGTGAGTATAGTCTATGGCCCTTGCCTGGATAATTGAACCCTGTAATCCAGGACAGCTCTTTTATTAGCAGTCTCCTGTGTCCTTTTTTCTGGATTAGGATAGGGGAGCCCAGAGGTCCGGATCGTCCTCCAAAAAATCCAAAAGATGTGTATCCTGTAACACTAAGCTTCTGGACTCGTATAAAAAGAGGCTGTGTAAAGAATGTATAGCTGAAGTTTTAAAAGAAGAAAAAGCTTCCTTTTTGACGGACATATCTATGATCCGTGAGGAGGTCCAGAACACAGTCTCGAGCCTTATACCTTCCCATACGCAGCCATCACCCCAAATAGTTCAACCCTCTCCTCGCCAGAAAAGATCCAGGTGGGAGATGGAAGAGTTGTCTGAGGAAGGGGAATATTTAGACTCCGCATCAGAGCAAAGTCTGGAAGAGGATGAGGATCGCTTCTCACAGTTACCCTCACAAGAGAGGAAAAAATGTCTTCTCTGCAGAACATACGGATGAGCTATTGAAATCCGTTAGACATACTATGAACTTGGAAGACACTCAGGTCTCCCACTCCAGACAAGATAAAATGTTTGTGGGTCTAAGGACTCAGAGGAATAGTGTTCCCTGTAAATGAGCATCTAAAAGCGATTATGGAGGAATGGGAAGAAGTGGAAAAAAGACTCATTGTGCCAAGAGACTTTAAATCCCGTCTTCCTTTCAATCCGGAGGACATCAAACTTTGGGAGGAAATCCCTAAGGTAGATGTCCCAATAGCAAAAGTGGCTAAGAAAACGTCCATCCCCTTTGAAGATTCGTCTTGCCTCAAAGACGCAATGGATAGGAAGGCGGAGAGCATGCTCAAGAGGAGTTGGGAAGCCTCAGCAGCCATAATCAAATCTAATATCGCTGCCACTTCAATGGCAAGATCCATGTGCCTCTGGTTGGACGATCTGTCAGATCAAATTAGGTCCGATTCCCCAGTAGAAATGCTATCAGACTCTCTTCCCATGTTAAAACTGGCGACACAATTCATGGCTGATGCCTCAGCCGAATCGGTCAGGTTCGCAGCTAGATGTAGTGTACTATCTAATACCGCTAGATGGGCAATATGGCTAAAACGTGTTCGGATGATGGCCACTCAAAAATAAGCTGTGCTCAATTCCTTTTTCGGGTACCCGGGTCTTTGGTCCAGTGTTGGTCGAGATCCTAGAAAGAGCGTCCGACAAGAAAAAAGGGTTTCCCGAGGATAGGGTTAAAAGTTACCGGCCCTTTTGTGGAACCCATCGATCCCCTAAATGTGATTACAGGGGTAAGACAGGGAGATGGTCTTACAGGAAGGGAGGAAAGGACAGAGCAGATCAGGTCGCCTCTGGAGCCCCAGCTAGACCATGATGCCATTGAAATAGGGGGCAGGCTTCGTTTCTTTCAGGACAAGTGGGCGTCCATTACAAAAAATCAATGGATCCTACGTTCCTTAGGGGAAGGTTACAAAATAGACTTCTCCCATACTCCCCCCCCCCCCCCCCCCCCCCCTCGTCGTTTCCAAATCACTCGTCCTCACTCCCCTGTAGATCTCAGAAGTCTATGGCAGGATATATTAGTCCTTCAATCCCTACACGTGGTAAAACAGGTCCCCCCTTCAGAGCAGGGTTTAGGCCATTATTCCCCCCTATTCTCTGTGTTAAAACCCTCAGGCAAACGCCGTACGGTTATAAACCTCAAGCCCCTAAACCAGTGGGTGGAATACAAAAGGTTCAAAATGGAAACTATAAAAACCAGCATTCCATTGATAGAGAAGGGATCGGTAATGTGCACCCTAGACCTCAAGGACGCATATTACCATGTTCCAATTCACCCAAGTCACCAGCAATACCTAAGGTTCGCTCTAGAGCAAGAGGACACAGTACACCACTTTCAATTCCCTTGCCTACCCTTCAGTCTATCCTCGGCCCCCCGAATATTCACAAAGGTTATGACAGAAGTAGCGGCCTTCTTAAGAACACAGGGGATTGTAATAATCCCTTACCTGGACGATATATTGTTGGTGGCAGTCTCTTCTTCTCAGTCCACCAGCTCATACGATCAAAACCCTGGAATATTTGGGGTGGAACATCAATTGGGAAAAATCAAGCCTCCATCCAAGTACTACAAAAGTATTTCTAGGGGTGCTTATAGATTCCAGTCTTTAGAAGTCCTCCTTGCCCCAGGTGAAAAGAGAAAAAATAAAACTGGAAATTTACAACTTCGAGAAACGGAAGACCACCTCAATCAGATACGCCATGCGGATCTTAGAATTGATGACCTCATGCATTCCGAGCGTGAAATGGGCACAGGCCCGTTCAAGGCCGTTACAGAAATCGATCCTGTCAGTTTGGAACAGACGACCGTTGGGATTAGACAAGAAAATGAGACTATCAAGAGAGCTAAAAAAACTCTTTCCTGGTGGACAGACTCTTCAAACTTAGGAAATTCAGTAGACTGGATCCTTCCTTCAATCCAAATCCATACGGATGCCAGCCAAAAAGGCTGGGGAGCAAGCATAGGAAATGTATATCTACAAGGGATGTGGCCCAAAGAGATACAACACAGGTCGTCAAATTTCAGGGAGCTAAAGGCGGTCAGGGAAACTCTTCAAAGATGTCAACATTTGCTCAGAGGAAATCACGTAAAAGTTTTCTCAGACAACAGAACCACCATCTCTTTTCTTCGTCGACAAGGAGGTCCAAGAGGGAAATGGTTACAATCCTTGGCGGCAAGAATTTTCCACTGGACGGAGAGAAATGTTCTTTCAATATCGGCTATTCATCTAAGGGGGTCCGATAATGTGGTGGTAGATTTTCTCAGCAGAGCAAGAGTTGGTCCCTCAGATTGGGAGCTGAATCCAAATGTGTTTCATCAAGTCATTCAACTATGGGGCACCCCGTCCATAGACCTGTTCGCGACAAGAAAAAACAGGAAGCTGCAGCTCTTTTTTTTCCTTGGACGCAGCCGACAGCCCACAAGGAATAGATGCCCTTTCTCAATCATGGGGAACAAAACTGGTGTACGCTTTTCCTCCAGTCCCTCTCATCTCAAGAGTACTAAGGAAAATCCAACAGGAGAGGGGAGCGTCTTACTGGCCCAAAAAGAGCTGGCTCCCTCTGTTACACCGGATGTCTGTGGATCTCCCATTCAGACTCCCAGCCAGGAAAGATCTTCTGTTGCAGGGTCCCTTGTTACATCCGAACATCCAATTCCTCCAACTGACAGCATGGAACCTGAGAGGCGGATCCTAGCCTCTAAGGGCCTTTCTCCTCGAGTAATTACAACTCTCCAAGCCTGTAGGAAACCAGTAACGTCAGCCATCTATTCTAGGATCTGGAGACAGTTCTGTAGCTTTGCAGGTCAGTCTGTGGGAAATTTGTCTCTCCCTAATATTCCAAAGATTCTGGATTTCCTCCAAGAGGGGTTGGATAAGGGTCTGAGGCCAAATACGTTAAAAGTTCATATCTCGGCCCGAAGTGCTTTTTTGGACTACTCCTTAATAGACCACCCATGGATATCAAGGTTCATAAAAGCAACTTCTCGTTTAAGACCCACGATAAGGAGTCTAGTACCACCGTGGGATCTGAACCTGGTGTTGAGGGCTTTATGTAAGTCTCCCTTTGAACCCCTGGAAGAAACATCAGTAGACCTGCTCTCTATGAAATCAGCCTTTCTTGTGGCAGTTACTACAGCGAAGCGGGTAGGTGAGATCCAGGCTCTCTCAGTTCTAGACCCATACCTTAAGATTCTGGAGGACTGATTGGTTCTTAAACTGGATCCCTCCTTTTACCCCAAGGTGGTGTCCAGTACGAACCTGAATCAAGAAATAATACTGCCGTCTTTCTGCCAGTCTCCCAAAAATGAAAAGGAAAAATCCTTCCATACCTTGGACGTCAGGAGGGCAATTATATAGAAGTCCCAGCCCCCTGGAGGAGAGACTCAAACCTTTTTCTGCAATTCTCGGGTGTGAATAAAGGCGAGAAAGCTTCTAAGCCGACTCTAGCAAGGTGGTTGACAAGGACTATCGCCCCAATTTCTCTTAAAGCTCATTCCACTCGAGCAATCTCCGTTTCTTGGGCGGAGAAAGCGGGAGCTTCAGTAGGCCAAATCTGCCAGGCAGCAACCTGGTCTAGTATATCAACATTCAGTAAACATTATAAGTTAGATGTATCGTTAAGTCAACAATTAGCCTATGGCCGTAGTAGTCCCGCCCTAAATGTTCTAATTTTTGATCTGGTATGTCTCCTGTCGTGCCGTTATGATGGACGTACTGGTAAAATAGGAATTATTCCTACCTTTAATTATGTTTCCAGGAGTCCATCATAACGGCACCATATTTCCCTCCCCTGCTCTTGACACTAATGTGAATGTAACATTGGTATATGTATATAATAAAATAGAGTTGCATCCATCCTGGTTGGTGATTAGTACAAACAGAGGGTGTGATAAGGTGGGGGGGGGTTTAACCTCTCATGTGTTTCCTGTACCTAGAGGAACAGAGGACTTAACTCCTGTCGTGCCGTTTTGATGGACTCCTGGAAACGTAATTAACGGTAGGAATAATTCCTATTTTCTGCCTGTGCAAAACTCCTCCAACTGGGCATTCTATCAGCCGCTCCCCCGGATGAGCTCGCTGACCTGGCGGACTAGATTGCACATGCAGGGAAGTACTTGCTCACTGCATCCCTGGACACGGCCAGCTGTTCGGCCCGCGTCACTAGCAATATCATTGCTATTCGGCGAATTCTCTGGCTTAAGGCTTGGAACGTGGATCCGGCTTCCAAGAAGACCCTTACTAATCTCCCCTTCCGGGGTTGAAGACTCATTGAATCAGATCATTTCGGATGCTACAGTCGGTGAGAGAATCTCCCTACCGCAGCCCAAACCAAAACGTCCTTTTACAAGGAGGCATTCTTTAGTTTCGCTCCTTTTTGTCAATTCTCTTCTCCAGGGACGACCTCCCAACAGGAGTGTTCTTCTGCCCAGCGGAAGAGACAGAAACCATCATTCAGGCCATAACTGGCGCAGTGACTCACTCTTAAAAGTCCTCCGGGTCCCACTCCCGCTCCAGTGGGTCGTCTTCAGCATGACTGGTCACCCCCCCACCTGCGACTTCCCCCAGGGTGGGTGGCAGTGTTCTCTTCCGGAACGCACGTGATCCGTGATCGACGATGCGTTTGTCAGAGAGATCATGTCTTCCTGGTACAAGATAGATTCCCCCCACCTCCTTCAAGAACTTTATTTCATGTCTCACCCCCCCCCCCTCCTGTTCCAGGTTTCTTTCAGGCAATCTCCTCTCTCCTCCAGTCAGGAGTCATAGTACCTGTTCCCTCTCACAAGCACTTCTCAGGTTTTTATTCCAACCTTTTTGTTGTCCCAATGAAGGACTGCTCCCTCCATCCAATCCTGGTCCACAAACTCCTAAACCGACGAGTACGCCTCCGTCGCTTCGCTCTGTAATCGACACAATGGAACCCGAGAAGTTTCTTTGCTCGGTGGACATTCAAGACACTTACCTGCACATTCAGAGTACCGCATCAGATTCCTCCGGTTCGCTGTCAAGGGAATCCCTATCAATTCATAGCGCTCCCCTTCGGCCCAGCCTTGGCTCCCATGGTATTCACGAAGGTGATGGCAACTGTCATGGCCATTCAACTCCAACATGTTCAATCAGATCTGTCAGAGAAGGGGCACCCACGACGTCGATCTGATGGTGTCTCGAATGAAGCCATTCGCCACCAGGCCTCTGCATCTCAGATTTGCAAGGTGGCTACCTGGTCATCTCTTCACACTTTCATGAGGTTTTACAGAGTACATACCTACCTTTCGGCGGCTGCCAGTCTGGGAAGAAAAGTCCTGCAAGCGGTAGTCGCTGCCGCCTGACTTAGTCCCTTGGGACTGCTTTTAGTATGTCCCGTGGTTACCGGTGTCCCTCAGTGAAGTGATAAGGAAGGATTTTTGGTACTCGCCGTAAAATATTTTTTGGAGCCTTCATTGGGGGACACAGCACCCTCCCTGGTTTGTACCTCTGTTGGGCCTGTACGTAGTTATGTTGTTGTTGCTTCTCCTACTGCTTTTTTCACTAACTGACGAGCTTTGTGCCAGTCGGTGGGTGTACACTGCTGAGGAGCTCACAGGAGCGACAGCAGCATACACCCATGGTGAACTGTGTCCCCCCAATGAAGGCTCCAAAAAAGAGATTTTACTGTAAGTACTAAAAATCCTTTTTTTTTTTTTTTTTTTTTTTTTTATTATTATTATTCACCCCCTGTTCCCAGTTCAGTAAATGTCTGGTCTATCAATATTTTAATTGAAAATTAAGCTAATTTGTGCTTTAAAATTGTATAAGTAATGTATGTATGTGATTGTATCGCCTGTGGCAAGTAACAGATTTTGGCAATACGAAAATCGCACCTGAAACCAGATAAGGCTGTGTGCCCACGATGCGTTTTTTAAGCGTTTCTGCAGCGGCAATTCCGCTGCAGAAACGCTTAAAAAAAAAACGCTTGGTAGAAGGCCTGCCATGTTCCCCAATTATAATCCGCATGTGCTGTGCACATGCTGCGGAAATGTCCGCTGCGGATTATCATTGTGGGAAAAAACGCAGCACTACCAATTATTTTGCGGAAGCGCTGCGTTTTCGCCACCATTGACTTGCATTGGAACGCGTGCATTCCGCTTCACTAGATAAGGACATGCGCATTCCATGTGTTCTAGTGTGTGGATGGTACCAAGGTCTAGAGGAGAAGAGACTCTCCTCCGGACCTGGGTACCATAGAAACTGTGAAAAAAAGAAAAAAAAAAAAAGATTATATTTACCTTCTGGCGGCCCCCGCTGCCCTCGTCCTTTCATGCCGGCAGCTAGCGATGGACTGAAGGACCTGCGCTGACGTCATAGTCATGTGACAGGTCACGCGACGCTGACGTCGGCAAGTCCTTCAGTGTACCGCGAGCTGCCGGCAGCCAGGACAGAGGGAATCAAGACTGCGGGGGCCATCGGAAGGTAAGTATAGATTTATTTTTTACCATTGTTTCGGTCACACTATATATGCCGGTTGCCTTTTGCATGGATTTATATAGTGTGACCAAGTTGTCAAGCACTTTCCAAGTGATGCTAAATTTGCTTGGAAAGCGCTTGTCAACCCGCATGTGGAAATGCATCTGAAGAACGCTTCATATCCGCATGTCCCTGGCAGGAAAACGCATGTACAATCTGCATGTACAATCCACATGCGTTTTTTCTGCCAGGGAGATGCAGAAACGCTCAGGAAAAAATCCTGAGCATTTCTGCATCGTGGGCACATAGCCTAAAGATTGGGAGAAATTGACTCGATCTTTGCATCGTCTGTCTGCCACATCATTAACCCCTTAACGACCTTGGGTTTTTCTGTTTTTGTGTGTTCATTTTTTGCTCCCCTTCTTCCCAGAGCCAGAACTTTTTTTAATTTTCGTTCAATATGGCCATGTGAGGGCTTATTTTTTGCGAGACGAGTTGTACTTTTAAACGCCATCACTGGTTTTACCATATCTTGTGCTGGAAAACGGGGAAAAAATTCCAAGTGCGGTGAAATTGCAAAAAAAAAATGTATTTCCATGGTTGTTTTTTGGGTCCTTTTTTTACCACATTCACTGATTGCTAAAACTGACCTGCCATCATTATTTTCCAGGTCAGGTTCTTTTTTATTTAAGTGGTGAAAAAATCCAAAGTTTGCTTTAAAAAAAAAACACTATTTTCCAAGACCTGTAGCGTCTCCGTTTTTTGGGATCTGGGGCCAGGTGGGGGCTTATTTCTTGCGCGCCAGGCTGTCGTTTTTATTAATACCATTTTGGGGTAGATCCGATGTTTTGATCGCCCGTTGTTGCATTTTATTGCAATGTTGCAGCGACCAAAAAAAACGTAATTCTGGCGTTTAGAATTTTTTTTCTAGTTACGCAGTTTACCGATCGGATTAATTCTTTTTTTTATATTGTTCGGGCGATTCTGAACGCGGCAGTAACAAATATGTTTATGTGGGGGGGTTTTTTACATTTATTTTGAATGAGGCGAAAGGGGGGTGATTTAAACTTTTTTATATTTTTTTTTTTTTTTACACTTGCATGCTTCAATAGTCTCCATAGGAGACTAGAAGCAGCAGTTGTCTGATTGCTTCTACTGCATACAGGCGATGAACAGATCGCTTGTATGCAGCAGAAATGCGCACTTGCTATGAGCGCTGACCACTGGGTGGCGCTCATAGCAGTTGAGACATGACAACCACAGGGGTCTGCTGCAAACCCTGGGTTGTCATGCCTACCCATTGGTGACCCGCGATCACGTGATGGGGTCACCGATGGGCGGGGGGTGGATCACTGTTCTACCCGCGGCTGTTGCGGGCACATGTCAGCTGTAAGAATCAGCTGACATCTGCCTTGTTCAGTGCGTGCTCGGCGCCGGAGCCCCAGCTGAACCAGCCTTTCCGACCTGGTGCGTACGATTACAGACCAGGTCGGAAAGGGGTTAAGCATGGAGAAGAAAAAGAGGAGACTAGAACAGTCTGAGGACTTGAGAACCAAAATTGTTATAACCTTGAGATTGATATATATTTTTTTTTTAAGTCCGTCTCCAGAGATCTTGATGGTCCTTTGTTTACTGTGTACAACATAATCAAGACGTTTACAACCCATGGCACTGTAGCTAATCTCCCTGGACGTGGACGGCAGAGAAAAATTGATGAAAGGTTGCAACGCAGGATAGTCTGGATGGTGGATAAGCAGCCCCAATGAAGTTCCAAAGAAATTCAAGCTGTCATGCAGGCTCAGGGTGCATCAGTCTCCCCTGTCGCTATCTGTCCACATTTGAATAAAATGAAACTCTATGGTAGGAGACCCAGGAGGCTCCCACTGTAGACATAGAGACCTAAAAAAGCTACACTGCAGTTTGCCAAAATCCTTCTGGGAAAGCGTCTTGAGGACAGATGAGACCAAGATAGAGCTTTTTGGTAAAGCACATCATTCTACCATTTACCGATAACTGAATGAGGCCTACAAAGAAAAGAACACAGTACCTACCGTCAAATATGGGGTTGTTTTGCTTTTCTCTGGAGCTGGGTGCCTTGACTGTGTGCATATATAAAGACTGACAGTCACTTCCAAACAGAAAACTGGTGTGTACAGGTGCTTACTAAGAGTAGTCATCTAGATATATAACAAATAAAGTAGCACTCTGTAGCGCTATAGCATGCAAATATGAAATTTGAAATGCATTACTTCTCCGGAAAATAGGAAAAATTGAGAATACTTGGCACACAAAATGGCCACTTCATGTGTACCTGGCAGCAACGGTAAGGTGGTTTTGATCACAGCAGGATCCTATCTTCCCATATAAATGTAGGCTTCAGCCTAAGAGAGGATTCAGATTAGATCGGTTCCCAGCAGAAAAAATCGCCTTATCGTGGCTGCTGGGTACACATGAATTGGCCACTTTATGCGCTAAGTAATCTTAATTTTTCCTATTTTCTAGAGCAGTAATGCAATTCATATTTCATATTTGCATGCTGCTTTAATCTGAAGATTACTAAAGGATTTTGGGTAGCAATGTAGCGCCCAGTGTCAGAAAGCTGGGCTTGCTTCCTAGATTATGGCTCTTCTAGCAGGACAATGAAACATACTTCAAGAAGCCCCCAGAAATGGATGGAAACAAAGCGCTGGAGAGTTCTGAAGTGTCAGCAATGAGTCCGGATCTAAATCCCATTGATCACCTGTGGAGAGATCTTAAAATTACTGTTAGTAGAAGGTGCCCTCAAATTTGAGAGACCAGGAGCAGTTTGCAAAAGAAGAGGGGTCCAAAACTCCAGTTGAGAGGTGTAAGAAGCTTGTTGATGGTCATAGGAAGCGATTGCAGTTATTTATCCCAAAGGATATCCAGATCATTTTGTAGGGTGGAAGTGGCGCGATGAGCTGCTGCAAGAGGGCACCAGTTAAATGTTGCGGTCTGAGATTGACCCCAGCTCATATTGTTGCTGTAAGAGGCAGATGCCGGCTGTATGGCACCGCCTGACCCCGCTCTTTACCTCCGCACCCAACATGTGACAGACATGTAAAATAAAGCACAGTTCAGTCTATCCAAATGACAAGACCTATATTAAAGTAGAAAAGTTTCTACTATGAGAATCAGGTTTGTGTCCTTTTAATGTCTGACTGGATGGGTGTTTTTCTGCAGGACCGGGTTATTGACGCAGGACCTAAGGGCAACTTTTCCCGCTTCATGAATCACAGCTGTCAGCCAAACTGTGACACCCAGAAATGGACGGTAAATGGAGACACCCGTGTAGGCCTCTTCGCTGTACGGGACATCCCTGCAGGTAATGATACAAGTCCATTTATTCCCAGTGGAAGGTTTATTATTATAGTGATTCGTCCAGTAGCCCATGGCCGCTGTACGGGAGCCCTGAGAATCCACCGCCAACCCGCTCCTCTTTCGGTTAGCCGGTCTGGCTCGACTTCAACGAATGGCTAATGAAGAGTAGTCGGGGATGTTGTCTTGTAGCAAGCGGTTTGCAGGGCTCCTGTCCAGCTGAGGCCATCAAAAATCACCCACAAATGGGGTTCTGAAATGCCCCCGGCTACACATGTGCGCCGCTTCTCCGCCATTATCTGTGACTTCTAACGAGCATGAATGGAGCAGTGACGTGTGCACGACCGCCGCTCCCTTGTGTCTGGGTAGTTCGGAGCCCTGTTTTCGGGATCAGTGAGGGTCCCAAGTTATCTCTTATCCTTTGGATCTGTGATAATATTTAATCCTAAAATATGCCACCACTTAAAGGGTTATTCTCACGGACATTGCTTCTCCTACTAAGACTGCAGCACCTCTCCAATGTGACCCAGCAACTTATCAAGGAATTCCACTGTGCTGCTTGTTCAGGGCATGTTTTCTCCTTATGTAATGAACTCGTATATTTCTTCATTTTGCAGGAGAAGAGCTAACATTCAACTATAATTTGGATTGCCTTGGAAATGAGAAGACTGTCTGCAGATGCGGGGCTCCGAATTGTAGTGGATTCCTTGGAGACCGACCCAAGGTTCGTCTACATTTAGAATACCGATGTGCGTATAAGAGTGATGTCGTAAGCCAAGCACGTGTAGAACACGTGGCATCCGCTCTCAGCACATACAAGTATATGGGATACAAGATCGGCCTTTCTACATCAATGCCTCTGTGAAGACCCGGGGTCTTCCGTGTGCGTAACGCTACTAAGACAACACGGGGTGAGGGTAAAACTGTGCGGCAATACTTTATTTAAACCACAAAACAGGCAATAAACAGAACAGTCCCAGCTAATAACCAAGATGGTACAACATAACACAGGCTCACCCTTCCGCTGGCCCTCCTGAGATACAACAGCTGCGACTTTGGGACTTCCAGGGCTGACTACCTCAACCAGTGTCCCCCTGCTTTTGGCGAGCCCCCACCAAGAGGAGGTAACTGCAAGCTTAGGAAGCTGACAGTTCATCGAGGTACAAGGCCAGGAGACCCGAGGATCCCACCCTGACATTTCCGAGAGTTTCCATGTAGCCAGATGACTGGCTGGTCCCAGTCTGGCTTCTCCAAATGTCTCCATGGGTTCCAGGCGACCGGAGAGTCCCACCTGGTAACCCCAAACAACATATCTGAGGCCAGGTGACTTCATCATCCCAAGCCGGTATCCCCAAATGTATCCATGGGCTTTCTGATGGCCAATGGAGCAGATCCGTATCTATCCAGTCAGGGCCTTGTAACCTTAGGCTGGAATCATGTAGAATCCAAACCAAATCTGTGTCTCTTTGGTGAAAGCCATCCTACCAAGCTGGTGGTCTGAAGAGAGGCTGATCTTTGATTCTCCTTGTAAAGTCTCTTTCAATTCTGCCTGCTACAGAGGCATATGTTCCTTAAATAGTTCACATTTTTTTTCTTTCAAGTACACATCCACAGTGCAAGGGTTAGAGAGTGTATTATTCCACAGGGCTCAGGTCTCATTGTTTGAGCATTTAATCAATTTACCTAGTTGGTATAGCAGGGGGGCTCATTAAATCAACATCTAGCTGGCTTTAGTATAATATGTAATTAGCATAATAACAAACATCATTTGTTCACAGACCAATAGAAAACAACATTCAGGGTTATACAAATACTGGTCTGTCCTTCTTGACCCACCAAAGAAACACACACAAGTTCTAAAGTAAGCACAATAGAGTATTTCTCTTGGCTAAACAAATCTAGATGTCTGGCTGATTAAGAGAAGAGGCTGTTTTATCACAGCCTCCTTACATAATAAAGGAAATCCATCCAAGGAACTGTCATGGAAAAAATTAGCCCATGTGTTCACCTTTAATGTGTGTGGGTATTTACACTACGGTTAGGAGACCCACGGGCCGCACTGGTGGTTACAGTCCAAGCAGGGTCCATGTTTCACCAAACAGAGGCCTGTCAATCACCTGGAGCGGTGCAGGAGACTCTGCCCAATTTGGGCAGCATGAATCTAGTGATGGGTTCTCTTTAAAGGATTTTGTTTTTCTAATTATCAAAACATGGCGGCTTTCATCCAACTGTTCACAGGTTGGGGATGGTATGGCGGCTCTGCCGATGTACGTCAGTGTAGCTGACACAACGCGTGAACAGGACAACCCTTTCACCCCGGCACTGCAGTGTCTGTATATTTGTCACATATAATTGCCCCATCTGGTGCCCTCCATTTGTAGCTTCCTCCACCAACTTAGGCGGTGTGTTCCTCCTGCAACCAACATGTCTAAGCCATGGCTTTCCTGTGCTTCAAAGATGTGGTTCAGACTTGCCATTGCCCCCAGGTCACGACGGTGGCCATTGTGGATGCAGGAACCCTGAAACGCTGTCAGAAGTGGCAGCATGTACTCTGGTAACTAGGTCGGCATCCAATCTGACATCACCTTTTTTTTTTCTGTCCCTGGTATTCTAGAATTCCTCAGCGTTGTCGCATGACGAAAAAGCCAAGAAGGCCAAGAAAAAGCCGAAAAAACGTAAGACTAAAGGCGAAGGGAAGAAGGAATCCGAGGATTACTGTTTCCGCTGCAACGATGGCGGCGAGCTAATTCTCTGCGACAAGAAGCTGTGTACGAAGACCTATCACCTCTCATGTCTCGATCTCAACAAAAGGCCGTTCGGTGAGTAACTCTCCAACATATGTTTTGGTATGATCCTAAATGTGAGCATGAACATAGCTTTATAGCTGTCAGTGTGTATCTGATGCATAGACGTGGTGTGAAATTACAAGATTCTAGATCCCTGCAGTCACCACTAGGGGGACCTCACTGCATTAACTTTACACAGTGCAGTGAGCTCCCTCTAGTGGTGCTTGTGGGAAGCCAGAATTATTCAATGTCTATGCAGGAGATTTGGAGCTGGGGGAGGGGAATGTTCTAAAAAAAACATGTTAACTGATATGAACTTTACTTACAGGGAAGTGGGAGTGCCCGTGGCATCACTGCGATGTCTGTGGAAAGGCTTCGGTGAGCTTTTGCAGCCTGTGTCCAAACTCATTTTGCAAAAGTCACCACGAGGATGGACTGTTCAGAAAGACGGCTGACGGCAGACTCGGCTGTCTAGACCACGACCCGGTCGAGTTCAATGAAGTACAAGCTGAATGTATACCGAACGAGCACTCAAAAGCCAAGTGTAAAAAGAGCCCGAGGAGCAGATAACTAGTGGACTGCAACACTATTGTACATAGGACTGTTTGTGAATAAGGATAAAGGGGGAGACGGACGCTTTTCTCATTGATTGCTCTGCTCTCTTGTGATATACCCCGATTCAGGACAGAACATACCCACTGAGCCATCCTCTGCAGCCTTGGCTGCGCCTGCACTGATCGCCGACTGCTCCTGCCATCGCTCACTCCCCGTATAATAACACCCCCACACTTACACCGCTATACCCTTACCAATGGAAAGCTGTGTGTGATAAGTGACAACTGGAGCCGCTTACAGCAAATATTTTCTTTTTGTAAAACAAGACACTATTGGTCCGCCGTGGAAATCTATATCTTTTTTTTTTTTTTTTCTTTTTTTTTTTAAGACTAGTCCTAAAGGTTCTCTGCGTTTACGCTTTTTTTTCAAAAATTATAGGTACATTTAACCCAACTTTTAGAAAGAAAAAAAAATGTTTTCAATTTGTTCTTTTGCTGAAAGGGCTCATTGATGACAGCGCTGTGTGCACTTGGGTCAATAGTGGAAGCATGGCGTTCCACAGGCTCAATAATGGCGGCATTGCGTGCACCAGATTCAGTGCGCCACTGCGTGCATTGGGTTTTGATAACTGTGCACTGAGTGAAACAGTCTTGATAATGGCACGCTGCATACAAGAGTCTTGAAAATGGCGTGCTGTGTGCAACATTCTTCAAAATGGCATGCTGTGTGTGCAACTGGCTTCATAATGACACGCTGTGTGTGAGAGTCTTGATAATGGCGTGCTGCATACTAGGGTTTGAAAATCGCGTGCTTTGTGCAACAGTCTTGATAATGGAGCGCTGCATACTAGGGTCTTGAAAATGGTGTGCTGTGTGCAACAGTCTTGAAAATTGTGCACTGTGGGCTTGATAAAAGTGCGCTGCGTGCAACAGTCTTGATGATGGCGTGCTATGTGCAACAGTCTTGATAATGGCGCGCTGCATACTAGGGGCTTGAAAATTGTGCACTGTGGGCTTTGATAATGGCGCGCTGCGTGCAACAGTCTTGATAATGGTGTGCTGCATACTACAGGCTCGATAATGGCACACAGCAACAGTCTTGAAATTGTTATGCTACATACAACAGCCTCGATAATGGCTCACAACGGGTTCAATAATGGTAATGCTACATCCGCAGAGCTCAGGGAGGACAACACTGCGTGCACTAGGTTGCATCATGCCAACGTTACACACATCAACTCTCTGATAGCGCAGTGTGCGTCACATTGAAGCCCATGATAGCACGGGCGGCATCGCTCTTGGTGATTATGCGACTACGTACACAAGGCCAAGAAATGACTATTCTGCACAAACCAAACTTTGCAGCGTTGACGCTTCATGCATGCCAATGCGACTTGCACCACGGTTTCATTTTTGCCGGCGCTGCAATGTGCATTAGGCCGCAACATTGCATGCAACGGTGACACCATGCACTGGGCTTAGCATTGCCAATGCCACTTTTACCACGTTCATACAGCCATATGACCTGCTAGTTTAACAGTGCTGTCAACTGCGTTTTTATTTTTTTTTTTAGCAGGTTTTTAACATTTTAAGCTGGACTGCGAGAACGTATTGCTATGCTTGTCTTTTTGGGTTTTTTTATTATAAAGTTTTTCTCTTGTATTCAGTCACAGTAGTGTGCTCGTTTTACAAATGTACAGTTGCTACCTCACCTGGCTACAAGTGTGGCTCCTAAACTACATTTTTTTTTTTTTTTTTTTTTTAATATTGCGATGGGACTGCAAAACGCTCCTTGCCGCCGCAGCGGAGCATCCCCATCTGCTCTTAAGGATTGATGTAAATCCGCAACCTCATGGCTTTGTCATTTCAAGCTTCAGAGAACTTTCCTTTGGGAGGAGGTTTTTTTTGTTGTTTTTTTATATATATAAAGAGGCAGATTTGCCCATTTTATTTTTTATACAATTACATGGTGTCGTATACCTCTGTACGCTCAGGCTGGGATTCCTCACTGTTGAGTTTTAGCGCCAGGCACCGTGTCAGGGAGATTACACATTGTTCACGTATCTTGGATTTTCGTTCTGGGAAGATGGCTGTTATGGAAATCAGGCTTGGCAAATATTTAGCTCCCCCCCCCCTTTTTCTGAAGTTTTACTGGGAAAAGTAGCAATTTGGGTTAGGGGATCGATTACTTAGCCAGGATCCTAGGCAATCTTGGAAAGTAATGTCCAATTTTAACCCCATGCATTTTATAGATCCTTTTACAGTGCGTGTTGCACGTGTGAAACGGCCTCCCGATGCCCTGCAGGCCTCCATCCACATAGCTAAAATGTTATCAATTGACTACCATCTGCCTCCACTAGAGGGAGCTCACTGCATACATATTTTGTTGAGTTCAATGTAATATCAGTATGCTCTTCAGCTCCTCCTGGTGGTGACGGCAGGTAGTCAAAAAAAAAAAAAAATATTATTTGACTTTTGGGAGATCCTTATCAAACACAAACTCTTGTTTAATAAAATCACTCGGGATCTAATTTTTGATTTATTACAATGTATAAGAAAAGGGAACATTCACTTAACTACACATCTTATATTTTTGCATGATCTGACCTCCTAAGGGGATATTTAGAGAGTTTGTCTAGGATTAGAAAAGCGTGGCTGCTTTCTTGCAGCAACAGCGCCACACAGGGCTGTTGGTTGAGTCTGGTATTTAATTTCTACTCCATTCGTAGTGAAGGATTATGAGCTGCAATATGACACTTGTGAGTGACGGACCGGCTGCAGCTCTCCTGACCCGAACTCGTCTTTGTAGGCATATGTGAGGCTGTGAAGTGGAGGTCAGGAGCCCGGCGACCGGTCCATAATGGGGCCACGGCACACGGATGTGTGAATCCGGAAAAACTCATAGCCGCCATGTTTTTCTAATCCCAGACATCACTTTTTAGGTGCTCGGGGGTGGGTGGGGGATTTGCGTAGATTGGCCCCTTTAAATCAGTTTACACCTCTGTTTTAGCGTGTTTTTAGAAAATAGGTTGAACGGTAGCTCTTATATTTTTGTCCTGATTTTAATAAGGAAGAGAAGAAATCTGTATAAGTAGGCTGTACGTTATTGGATCCTGGTATTACAGACGGGATAAAGTCGCAACTCGTATATTGAAGAATCAGAACTTTTTGATTCCCATTTGTTGAAGTTGTTAAAAAACTGTTCATCAGCAATGAAAGACGCACTTTATTACATGTAATGCCTTTATTGTATCATTACTTCAACTTGAACTAAATACAAAATGTTTCTTATTTTTTTTATTTTTGTTTTTCACGAGCTGTCAGAATAGAGTTTTCGTTACTTTAATGTGTCCGATTGCATTTTATTTTCCAAAAGATTAATAAATCCGCTTTTACACGGGATCAATAATGGGGCATTTAAGTTTTCTGATTTCCCGCAGTTACAAAGGGTGGCAAAAATCTGGTGACAGATTCTCTTGAGTGAAGCCTGATGTAGGGACAGAGACCATGATTCCATCGATGTCACTTACTGGGATGCTTTCCATAGTTTTGATAAATAAAATTACACTCACCTGTAACTTTGTTTCTAAGACCCCCTACGACAGCACCATAGGAGGTTGCCTCCTTATCCTAATTAGGGACAGGAGAAACAGAGGTTAAATAGCCCCTCCCCACCTTCTAACCTTAGTGTTTTTCTGAAGGAATAATCATTAAAGAATAAAAAGGGGTGGAAAACTAATGGTGCTGCTGTGGAGGGCCTTAGAAACTGAATTGCCAGTAAGTGTAATTGTTTTCTCCAATCCCCTCCACCACAGCACCACAGGAGAAATACCAAAGAATAATGCTAGGGAGGGGACGATTGCCTGAAGGACTTTCCTTTCAAAGGCTAAATCCCTATTTGACATCAAATCTAGCCTATAATGTTTTGAGAAAGTATGGACCAAGGACCAGCTAGCGGCTCTGTGGATCTGCTCGATGGAGGCACTAGCCCCCTCGTCCCAGGAGACAGACATGGCTCTGGTGGAATGAGCTTTCAGCGATTCTGGAGGAGATAGATTCTGGCTCTTATATGATTCGCAGATTGCCTTCTTAATTGAGTTTACTAACACATTTTTTGGAGATCTTCCCTTTGCGGAGTCCACCGTATTGTACAAAAAGATTCTGATCTTTCCTCCAGGCCTCTGTCTGTTGCAAGTAGAAGAGACTAGTCCTCTGAACATCCAAAGCATGCAATTCTTTACGATTTCTTGGATTCTGACAAAAGGAAGGGAGGACTATCTGCTGACATATGAAAGTCTTTTGTGACTTTTGGTAAGAATGATGGGTCTAGCTGGAGTACCACTCTCTCCGCTATGAACTTTAGATAGGGCTCCCTGATAGAGAGGGCCTGGATTTCACTAACCCTTCTAGCGGTTATGGTGACTTGCAATGCCGCTTTCCATGACAGTTTGTGTGACAAGGACATTGGTTCAGAGGGAAGCCTGGTTAGACCCTTGAGCACAAAATTCAAATCCCACGATTGGATCTTCTTGGATGCATTCGAGAGGCAGCTGTCATAAATCTCTTTATCCATCGATAAGCTCCTATTTCAATAGAAATCTGGCGGATAAAGGCTGACACCTGGACCTTGAAGGTACTAGGTTTTAACCCTTTTAACAAGCCTTCCTACAAGAAATCCAATATTTTGGCAATGTCTGGATGGAAAGGATCCAAATGACCCATACTATAACCTGAAGGTCTTCCAAATCTTAGTATAGATGGAATTAGTAATCTGCTTCCTGCTCTTCTGGAGGGTATGGATCACGCTCTCCGAAAGGCCTCTAGCTCTTAGGATTGAGGCTTCAGAAGCCAGGCAACTGGACATAGGTTCTGGGAGTCGGTTGATAGATCGGACCGTGATACAGCAGGTCTTGAACCAGAGAACCCTCTATTTTCAGGTTGTCTAGCGTCCCGAACCATCCTCTTTATGGCCATATTGGAGCTATGAGGATAGTCTTGACCTCTTCTGCCCTGATTTTCTGGAGGAAACGCATAAGCAAGCTTGACCTTCCAAGAGTGGACAAATGCATCTACCACCGTTGAAGTGTCCTTGGGATCCAGGGAAAAGTATGGTTTTACTTTTGCATTTTGATGATTTGCAAACAGATGTACCTTTGGATAACCCCATCTTCTCGTAATCATCTGGAAGATATCTGTATTTAGACTCCATTCTCTGGGATCTACAGTTGTGTTCAAAAGTTTACATACCCCGGCAGAATTTTTCCTTTCTTGGCCTTGTTTCAGGGAATATGAATGATAACAAAAAGCTTTTTCTCCACTCATGGTTATTGGTTGGGTGAAGCCATTGTCAAACTACTGTGTTTTCTCTTCTTAAATCTTAACGACAACCAAAAACATCCAAATGACCCTGATCAAAAGTTCATATACCCCAGTTCTTAATACCGTGTATTTCCCCCTCTAACATCAGTGACAGCTTGAAGTCTTTTGTGGTAGTTGTGGATGAGGCAGTAGTATTAGTAGTATGTCTCTTGAAAATCAATAGGCAAGGATTTCATCATGGCAACAATCAGTGCAATCGTGGACTTTATTTTGAATCTTCTGTACATAACATGGTGGTTCAGATGTTTTAGATTGAAGAATATTCCGTAAGTCCCTGTTTGTTAGAAATAAATGAGACTAGTGGCCCCTACCTTGTTCTATCACTGGAACTGGTGATATCATTCCTGACTCCTGCAGGTCTTGAAGCCCTGATATCAGGATCTCTTGTAGTTTTGGGGATGACAGGGATGTTATTTCTAGCCTCCGAGGAGGATAAGATCAACTATTTTTGCTGCTACTCCCACGGATTCTATGATCTTTTGGTCTGACGAGATTTCTTGCCACCGCGAGAGAAAATTTTGCAGTTTTGCCTCCTACACGCCTGGCATCATTGCCTTTCGGTGTGCTGGTTCTGGAAAATATTCTTACTCTGTCGCCTCATTGGGGGACACAGGACCTTGGGTGTTATGCTGCTGTCCACTAGGAGGCGACACTATGCTTATCTGAAAAAGATTAAGCGTGGCTCCTCCTCTGCAGTATACACCCCCGGACGGAATCAGCCTACTCCAGTTTTTGCTTAGTGTCGCAAGGAGGCACACCTCAGACCTTCACTCGTCCCTCACTTCAGCACGGGATTACAGATGAAGAAAAGAGGGTCTCTTAAGAGACCCCTGGCATGGCTCCTTCCTCTGCCCCCTCCTACGGGGTGCACAGTTGAAATTTGAGATGGCGTAGCCACCATGCTGCTCCTTCTCCGGCCCCTCGGGTCAGGCTCGAAGTTAAGAACCCCCCTCCTTCCCCAATTCCCTCGGTCTTGGTCCGAAGTTGAGGCGAGGACAAAGCCCCCTGACAGGTGACAGCGGCACACTCCCTAATCCCCCCCTCGGGGTATTAGGTTGAGACACCATCAGGTAGGGCCTGGACGGCAGCATCTGCAGCTCTCACCAGCCAGCACACTGCCGCCGAGGACCAGCAGCAATACAGGAGCCCCAGTCTGTGGGACCCTGTAGGAGCCGGGGGGAGTGCAGGCTGCCAAGGCACACACCGGCACAGGCCTTCACAGGCCCTGCACCTGCGGCAGCTTTTCATCTTAAGCGCCTAAGGGGGACTCTTTTCAGAGACCCCCTTCCACTTATGTCCCCACCGCCATTCTGCCTTTCAATCTGGGGGGGTCCTGTTCTGATCCGACCCCCCCCCCCCCCCGGACTACTGCGCTGGCCTGGAGCCCTTTTGGGCATAGAAAATAAATTTACATTGCGGCTTCGGCCTAGCACAGGACCAGGCTCTTTCAGCGCTGTTCACAGGGGCACATTGGTGGGGTAAGTTCACAGTCTGAGTTACCTCAGCTGTGAATTTTATTACTCTGTATCCTCCTCTGCACAGTTAGCCCTTTTGCATAGCCACTACAGGTGCACTATGCCAGGCTCAAAGTCTAAGAAAACCAGGCAGGACTGCTTTTACGCTTTCTGTACAGCCTGCAGTAATGCTCTTCCCAGCGGCAGCACATATCCGCATTGCAAGGATTGTACTCAGACTACTGTGCCAGAGTCCCAAGTAGCCCCTACCAACCCTTCAGTGTCTAATCCTACGCCGGAATGGGTCACGCAAATGTCACAATCTATGACACAGTCCATAGATAACATGACCTCCAAATTGCTTCAGGCTCTGCAAAGCCATACCTCGACTATGAATGCTACCCAACAAAGGGAAAGCCGGACTCAGTCACATACTGACCCAAGCACATCTATGTCAAGGTCAGGACGCAAGCGCACCCATAGGTCACGCTCATCTGCGTCATCCCTGTCTAGGGAGAGATACCGTAGTCACAGGTCATCTACACAGTCCCCTACCAAGGACAGACATGATATTTCTCTGCACCAATCTCCGTCCAGAGAAATCCCTCATTCTGGGTCACCTAGGACACACCTTAGTGATGCACAGGAGTCAGAAGGCATCTGCGATTCTGACTTAGACAAGGAAACTGATGGATCCCTAACTCCAATCCCACCTAGCAATGCAGCGCTAGTTGAGGACATAATGTCGTCCATACATCGGGTGCTGGACATCTCTGATCCGATCCCGGACGCACCACAAAATAAGATTTCATTTGAAGGAGCTCTGAAACCACCTAAGGTTTTCTTGGATCATCCAGAATTTAAATCAATCCTCACAAAACAATTCTCACAGCCTCACAAGAAGCTTAACAATCGCAAGTTTCTGGAGGCCCGTTACCCCTTTCCAAAGGAAACCACCAAAAAATGGGCAGACCCACCAGCAGTGGACCCCCCCCCAGGCTCCAGACTGGCAGCACAGACACTTCTTTCACTGCCAGATAGCTCAACCCTTAGGGATGCAGCAGACAGGCAAGTAGAAAGTATGGCTCGCTCAATTTGCGAAACCACAGGGGCCTCCCTAGCACCCGCGTTCGCTTCAGTCTGGGCAGCCAAGGCCATACTGGCTTGGGCAAAAAATCTACAAACTGGCCTCCAAGCTTCTGCCCCTGAACTGTCGGACCAAGCAGTTCAGATAGCAGTTGTGGCAGATTACATGCTTCATGCAGCTCTGGATTCTGCAAGAGGTGCAGCGGGCGCAATATCACACGCCATCACAATTCGGCGTATCCTTTGGCTGCGTGAATGGAAAGCGGATGCAGCCTCAAAGAAGTCCCTCACGCACCTTCCATACCTCAGCGGTCGACTTTTCGGTGAAAGCTTGGACACTGATATCCAATGCCACAGGGGGTAAGAGTATCTCTCTTCCCCAACTGAAACCCAAGCGCAATTATAACAAGCGTAACCAAGCTCGATTCAGATCCTTTCGGAACTCTTCCGGCTGGTCCGTTTCACGGCCACCATAAAATAACAGCTCGAGGCCGACACAAAGGTCGGACAAATCCTGGCAGTCAAAGGCAGGCCACTCAAAATCAAAAGGAGGAAAATCTAAGAATTTCTCCTCATCATGACTCACAGACTCAGGAAGACACTCCACCTGTAGGAGGCTGACTTTTACTCTTTCATCAAGTCTGGCTACCTATTACAGAAGACAAGTGGGTCAGGGAACTAGTATCTTCAGGATACAAAATAGAGTTCACTTCCAACCCACCAAACAGACTCCTTATATCTGTTCCCCCAAAATCACCAGTGAAAGCTCGTGCCTTCCACCAAGCGGTCTCATCGCTTCTTCAAGCACGAGTCATAATACCTGTTCCCACAGCCGAGCGCTTCCAGGGGTTCTACTCCAATCTTTTCGTAGTCCCCAAGAAAGGAGGAGGGGTACACCCCATACTAGACCTAAAACAACTCAACAAATATGTACGAGTACGTCACTTCCGTATGGAGTCCCTCCGGTCAATCATTGCATCCATGGAAAAGAGAATATCTCGCCTCCATAGACATACAAGATGCATACCTGCATATACCGATTGCACCTGCCCATCAGAGATTTCTCAGGTTCGCAATCGACCAGGACCACTCCCAGTTCGTGGCTCTCCCGTTCGGACTCGCCACGGCTCCCAGAGTGTTTACCAAAGTCATGGCAGCCACCATGCATGTTCTACACTCCAGAGGCATAGTAGTCTTTCCATACCTGGACGATCTTCTCGTCAAGGCTTCTACCTTCAAGGACTGCGAGCTCAGTGTCCCAATCACAATCGACACCCTGAGTCGCCTGGGTTGGTTAGTCAACCTACAAAAGTCATCACCAACCCCAAACCAGTCTCTGACATTCCTGGGAATGCTATTCAATACCTCCAAGGGCCTAATGCTTCTCCCCAAAGACAAGGCACTGCCTCTCCATCTAGGAACCCTTCTCAGCAAACATCTCCCCAGTTTGCAATGAGAGTCCTTGGCAGGATGGTGGCGGCAATAGAAGCGGTTCCATTTGCCCAGCTTTACCTCAGACCTCTCCAACTAGACATTTCCAAGTCATGGGACAGGAACCCTTCTTCTCTCGACAGGAAGTTCCAGCTGACGTCGTCAACCAGGAAGTCCCTTCACTGGTGGCTCAACTGGACCTCTCTAACAAAAGGGAAATCTTTTCTCCCAGGTCAATGGAAGGTCCTGACCACCGATGCAAGCCTGACAGGTTGGGGTGCAGTACACCTACATCACAGAGCACAGGGCAAGTGGTCCCCAGCGGAAGCAACCTTGCCCATCAACATCCTGGAGATTCGTGCCATCCTCCTGGCGTTGAGAGCCTTCCATCACTTACTGGCAGCCTCTCACATCAGAGTACAATCGGACAATGCCACAGCCGTGGCATATGTCAATCACCAAGGGGGAACCCGCAGTGCCAGAGCAATGCGAGAGATGACACGCATCCTTCACTGGAAGGAGAAAACGAGCTCCATTATCTCTGCGGTCCACATTCCGGGTATAGACAACTGGGAAGCAGACTTTCTCAGCCGACAAGGAATAGACTCGGGAGACTGGGCTCTCCATCCCTAAATCTTCCAACAGATCTGCCATCGTTGGGGCACTCCGGACGTGGACCTAATGGCGTCTCACCTCAATGCCAAAGTCTCCAACTTCATGGCCAGAACACGCGACCCGAGAGCTCTAGCGGCGGACGCCCTGGTTCAGGACTGGACCCAGTTCCAGCTCCTGTACAATTTTCCACCTCTCCCCCCTGATTTCCAGAGTGGTGAGAAAGATCAAACAGGAGGGAGTTCCAACCATCCTAATCGCACCGGACTGGCCCAGGCGTACATGGAATGCCGACATCGTACGACTCACAGCAGACGTTCCCTGGCGTCTTCCCGACCGCCCGGATCTTCTGTCACAAGGCCCGTTCTACCACCAGAACTTAGAGACCCTCAATTTGACGGCGTGGCCATTGAGACCTGGGTTCTAACCCAGGCAGGTTTTTCGCCAGACGTCATTAAAACCATGATCAGAGCACGAAAACCAACCTCTGCCAAGATTTACTACCGTACCTGGAAAACTTTCTTTACCTGGTGCGAATCTCGTAACCAGACCCCACTCCCTTATTCCCTACCCAGGGTACTCTGTTTTCTCCAATCGGGTCTGGAAGCCAGACTATCCCTGGCCTCCCTTAAGAGCCAGGTGTCAGCTTTCAGTGCTTTTTCAAAAATGCATTGCTCATAAACCGCAAGTAAGAACATACCTCCAGGGGGTTTCCTGAGTGGTTCCCCCCTACAGACGACCTCTAGAAGCATGGGACCTCAACCTGGTGCTGACAGCATTACAGGAAACACCCTTTGAACCCCTTAGGGAAGTCCCACTCCGTCTTCTATCCCAGAAAGTGGTTTTCCTCGTGGCAATCACCTCGCTACGCAGGGTGTCTGAACTCACGGCACTCTCCTGCAGACAGCCTTTCCTGATTTTTTTCCAGGACAAGGTAGTCCTTCGTACGGTTCCATCCTTCCTTCCGAAGGTTGTATCCAGCTTTCATCTCACTGAAGAAATTTCACTACCATCCTTCTGTCCGGTTCCGGTTCATAGAGTGGAAAAGGCTTTGCATACGCTTGACCTTGTCAGGGCACTGCGTATCTATGTGTCTAGGACTACGCCCTTCCGGAAGTCTGATTCTCTCTTCCTTCTTCTGGAAGGCGGCCGCAAGGGTCTACCAGCTTCCAAAGCTACCCTTGCCAGGTGGATCAAATCCACCATACAAGAGGCCTACCGCCTCAAAAATTCGCCTATTCCAGCAGGTATTACGGCACATTCTACACGTGCGGTAGGGGCCTCCTGGGCCCTTCGGCACCAGGCTTCGGCACAACAAGTGTGTAAGGCAGCCACTTGGACTAGCCTACACACGTTTACAAAACACTACAACGTTCATACCCAGTCCTCAGCAGATGCGAGCCTGGGCAGACGTGTTCTGCAGGCGGCGGTGCCCCAATTGTAGGGACCCATCTACACAATATTCGTCCATTGCTTCCCACCCAGGGACTGCTTTGGGACGTCCCAAGGTCCTGTGTCCCCCAATGAGGCGACAGAGTAAAGGAGATTTTTGTGTACTCACCGTAAAATCTCTTTCTCTTAGCCTCTAATTGGGGGACAAAGCACCCACCCTTTGCCCGTTCCGGGCTGTTAAGTTGAGTTCCCATATTGGTTTTCCTTTGAGTTCTTACATAGTTGCCTTTTTATAGGCATGGTTATGTTATCTATGTTACGTTCCTCCTACTGCTTTTGCACAAAACTGGAGTAGGCTGATGCCGTCCGGGGGTGTATACTGCAGAGGAGGAGCCACGCTTAATCTTTTTCAGATAAGCATAGTGTCGCCTCCTAGTGGACAGCAGCATAACACCCAAGGTCCTGTGTCCCCCAATTAGAGGCTAAGAGAAAGAGATTTTACGGTGAGTACACAAAAATCTCCTTTTCCCCTTCCTCCTTTAGGATAACTCCCAGGGTCCCGATTTACCCTTCCCTCTGTGTACTGTAGGGTTTGGGCTGGTGATGGACGAAAGGATCTTTTCTTAAAAATGTTTTGGCTCGGGAAGCAATTTTTTTTTAAATTTATCTGCTGCCTTTCCTAAAAGATCTAGGGCAGATCTGAATACATGATCCCTTCTGAAGGGAGGGAATAGAGCAAAGCTTGGACTTAGAAACAATATCTCTGCTCCACATATTCAACCAGAGTGCTCTTCTTGAGGAGTTTGATAAGACTGAAGATTTTGCTGCTATCTTGACTGACTACGCTGATGCATCCTCTAGAAATCCCATAGCTTTTAGAAGCAGCAGTAAGGAGGCAAGTAGGTCCTCTTTCGGAGAGCCCCTACAGAGATGCTCTTCCAGCTGCTGTAACCCAACGTAAAGTGGATCTTGCTACACAGGTTCAAACGACATTTGTCCTCCACAAAGCCGCAGATGTTTCCCAAGACTTCCTTCCTAAACTATCCATTTTCCGGTCCATCGGATCTTTGAGTTGAGGAGTCCTCAAATGGTAAAGTAGTCTTCTTTGTCAGTCTAGCTACCAGAATATCCACCTTTGGAATCTCGGACCAACATTTGCCTATATCGTCTTCAAGGGGAAATCTATCCTTCATTTCTCCTGGAATGCTCGGCTGTTTTTCTGGAAGCTCCCATTCATCCAGTATTCAACTTCCTTTTTTGGATTTTAACCCTCTGAACAGCTCATCTTGAACGGTTTGAGTAGTATCCTCTTCCTCTACCTGCATGTCTCACTGCTGACAACAGTTCCTCCATATTTTCAGAGGAAAAATAATACACTTTATCCACCTCCCAGGTTTCGATTCAAGCTCAACTCCCCTTCTTCTAGCCCCTCGTCAGAGATGGAAACGTCTGCCTCAAAGACAGAACTTTCCCTAGGATTGTTCTTTTTTTTTTTGCGGAGGATGGGCCCATAGAGACAGATTGTCTTCCCTCGCCTCCTTTCAATCTCCTGCTGTACCATTCCCCTTAGTTCTTCCATAAGGGAAGGTTGTTCCTCTTTTATAATCTCTGTACACCCCTGGCCTAAAGGTTTTATTTTATGGGCAGATTGGAGCTTTTTAGTACAGATTGCGCATTTGCGATTCGCAGTTTTCTCCTTTACTCTTGGGTCAGGATCCTTGTCTTCCTAAAATAAGAGGGGAGATTATTTAAATTTGGATCCTGACCAAAGAGAGTGGGAACTTTCCCACACCAGCAATACTTACTGGGTTCTGCAGATGCAGATCTTAGGGACACCACACCTTCCATAGTCAAAGACCTCTTGTCCTACTTTAAGGTGTCTTTTTTTTTAAATCCGGATCTTGTATAAGGGCAGAGACTGTGATTCAGCGTGCCAGCATCCAATGGGATGAAAGAGTCCTCCTTCATTTGAAAGAAACCGGCCCAGGGATCCTCTAGGGCAGAGGTCTCAAACACGCGGCTGCTTTATGCCGCCCGCAGGCACCATAGAGTCGGACACCTTGACTATCCCAACCTGGTCCAGGAGGAGCTGCCGACAGCAGAGCAGCATTACTGCGCGCAGAGACAGTCTCCCAGCACAGCATTACGAAGGCCAGCTGCTGACATTTGCGTGCCGGCGCAGCAGCGTATGCTGTCACTGCCATGCGCAGATATCAGCTGCTGGTCTCTGATTGGCCAGCGACTGGCATTGGTAATGCTGTACTGGGAGCCTGTCTCTGAGTGCAGTGTGCAGCAATGCAGCGCTGCTGTCGGCGGCTCCTCCTGGACCAGGTCGGGATCGTCAATGGGTCTGATTCTGTGGTGCCTGCGGGCCACATTTCCAGAAAGGATGCCAAGGGAACAGTGGACAGATGAGAATCTTTTTTTTTTTTTTTTTTTTCTCTCTCTCTTATGCGTGTGAAGAACAGCACAATGGGGGACATAGCCACAACATGGAGACCGGGATGGGGGACCTAGCCACAAGATGTTTGTCAGAATTACTACATGGTGCTAATTGTAAGAAAATATTAGTGTATGTGGCCAATTGGGGGAAACAAAATTGTAAAAGTTAAAAGAATGAAAAATATTTTGGCACTAAAAATGCCGTTTTATATATAAACTAAAGTAAACAAAAAAAGTGCACGACCCAAGCGATAAAAAAATACGGCAAAAATGTTCAAAAGGTGGATGCAAAAAAAATATCACTAAAAATGTCACTTTGACCTGCAACGAATGCAGCCCCCCCCCCCCATTCAAATTTTTTCCATGTGCGGCCCATCTACCCAGCCCAGTTTGAGACCCCTGCTCTAGGGTGTAGTTTTAGCAGTCCATTTTCAAATTTGCCGCTCAAGACACCATGCTGGACCGCACCCGGAAGTGACATCATGCGGATCCTGGTAACTTTCGGTACTTTCTGCATGCGTGTCACACGCCAACATGGAGCAAAAGAGGAAAACTACGGCTGAGGAGCTACAGGAGGACCCCAGCCCCGACACCACTCAGCATTACCCTGAAGCGCAAGAGAGTGAAGCTGCAGCGCGATCAACCTCTGCAGCGCGATCAACCTCTGCAGCCTGGCTTAATACTCAGGTAGTATCCTAGGTCCCTGCTTCGCTGGCCACATCACCCCACCGGTAACCTCTTCATGCCCTTACACAGGAAAAACACTGAGGCTAGAAGGTGGGTAGGGGCTATTTAACATCTGTTTACGGGTCCTAGTTAGGATGGGGAGGCAACCTCCTGTGGTGCTGTCATGGAGGGGGTTGGAGAAATCACTGTTTTATTGGCTGCAGTGCTACTAGCTCCCCGAATGCCGAGTTCTGTATAACCCAGCCCCCCCCCCCCACACCGATTGGCTGCTTTCTGCCTATGCACAGCGTACACAATAGTGCTGTGGGTGGGGTTATACAGAGCTCAGCATTTGAGAGCTAGTAGCTCTGCAGCCAATAACAGTGATTTTATCAAAATTACAGCAAGCATCCCAGTAAATGGACACATTGTTGAAACTAGAGTCTCGTTCATCAGGCTTTTGCCACCCAATCTGTCTTTATATTATGCTACTCTCAGATTTCCTTTAAACTGAATCGACCATTAATCAACATAGTGTTTCCTGGTGATCGGTGTAGTTGAACCACCCTGGTATTAAAGCTGTGATATCGTTGTAGGTCGTTGACCCCTAGAAGTGACAGGTTGTAGAAATTGCACCAACAGAAAACTGCAGATACCGTTCTTCGAGGGACCTCATTATGTACAGCGCTGAAGAGATTTAATTGAAAGCGCCTGTATTTAGTAAGAGTCACTTCATGGCAGATACAAAAAATATCTTTTTTTCTACATCATGGCCCAAGACCAGTGATTTTTTTTCCCTGTGCTTACTGAGGGGACATGTAGGAGTCAAACACTACTGATTCTTTAAGAGGCGCATGCCTTTTACTGAATCAGAAACATCTGATGAGTGGCATATGCCTTGCCACAAATCTTACTCCAGTCCCTGACTGGAGTGGGATTTCTGACCGCAGGAATGCCACAGTTCATCATGAATTAGATGAGCTGCGGTGTCACATCCCAGTCCGGCCCAAGTTGTGCACATTGTGGCGGAGTAGTGAGAAACTGGTGTGAACGTCAAAAGCTGCAAAAATGTTGTGCCTTTTCAAAGCGATTTACTCCAGCGTTCTGGCACAATTTCTTTAATGAATTGGAGCCTTAATGAACATAATTCATAGACATTTAAAATGGCATTGTCCCCTCTGCAGCTATAACAGCCTCCGCTCTAGTGGAAAGGTTTTCTACAGGTTTTGGAGGTATATATTACGGAATTTTTGCCCCTTCATCTAGAAGAGCATTTGTGAGTCAGACAGTGATGTTGGGTAGAGGCCAGTATAACAATCTTCGTTCTGGTTGATCCTGCAGGTGTAGGATGTGGTTCAGGTCCGGGCTCGGTGCGGTCGATCACGTTCTTTCCCCAACCATGCCTTTATGGACCTTGTGCACTGGGCACAGTCATGGGGAAGAGAAAATGGCCTCCAAACTGTTCTCACAAAGCTGGAAGCTACAACTGTCCGCAATGTCTTTTATGGTGAAGTATTAAGATTTTCTTTAACTGGAACTAAAGGGCTGATTCCTGAAAAACATCCCCATAGCATTATCCCTCCTTCACCAAACTGTACCCCGATCACAATGTAGTCAGGCAGGCAACATTCTCCTGGCATTCACCAGACTTGTCTATCAGATGCCAGATAGAGAAGTGTGATCTGTCACTGCACAGACCAAGTCTCCTCCAGAGTCCAGTGGTGGCGGCTTTACACCACTCTATCTGACGCTCAGCATTGTGCTTGGTGATGTACGGCTCCTGGCGGGGGCGCAGTGTTTGTGCTGATGTTAATACTAGAGGAGGTATAGAGTAAGTAGAGCGTTATGACTTTTAGGCTCAGCTCCTTTATGATAAGATATTACTTACATCTTGTGGATCTGTATGTGCTCTTATGCAGGAACCAAGCAATCAGTGGTGGGGACATTTCTCAAGACCCAAACAAAAGTCATAAGAGTTCAGGTCCTGCCACAGGCGCTCAGTAGAAAGTTTGTGTCTGTGCACATTCATATGGATGCCGTGGGCATTTGAGTGAATGGAGGACAAGCAAGGGAATATAACAAAAAAAATAAATATACTTTAAGGTTCCTAATAAAAAATAATTATTTTAAGGTTTTCTTAGTTCCTTAGGGTTGCAGTCTTTAAGCAAAATACTTCAAGAACACACAAACTACCCCCAACTGTCCTGTGCTCAATCATTTACACTGATGGTCAGAAGATCCATTGCCTTACAATATAGAATCCAATGCAGTAACGGAAAACAAGAACTGTTCAAACTTTGTCATTTCCCCTCACACCTAGGCCGTGAACCACTCACATTTTTTGGTAAATATAGAAAAGCTTGAAAATTAGTTACTCAACCACCAATATGTGCACCACCGAATCTGCTTTACATTTCATGGAGAAGCGATTAGCATGAGTGATGGTTGAAGAGTCAGATGTGGAGATGTAGCTTCCAGCAGCAGAAACCTTCACTCCCCACTAAGCAAGTCTCAGGGACTGTGACCAGTCTTCCTGCTCCAAAAATTTTTGGTGGTGGATTTAGAGAGTTTCTTTTCCAAACACTCCGTGCGCACAGACCTTTTACTGCCTTTATATACCGTAATCCTGGTTTCACATTTTCTGGACCCTGGAGGGATCATAGGAGAATGACCATACTCAATTTGCCTAGTCTAAATTCTAGAGATGAGCGAATCGATTTGCAAGCCCCCCTCGGCCAGTAGCCACAGTCTTGGATGACGCATGTGGCATAGACCCTAATGATTTTGGACCATGTTCTAGTCACCATGCACCAAGAAATATACTCCAGTAAGAGTCAGGAAACCGTTTGTTGTAATTTATGCCACTTTTTTGGTGTAAATTATGATGAATGGCTTTGTTTGCTATGCCGCTTCTTGACTGAGCTTCAGGCACTTTTTGAAAAGTTGGTGCCAAAACAAATTTTGCAACTTTGTGTTTTTACAAATCTGAAGTATCACTAAATTTTTGCACAACTCTGTTTTATGGCAGAATTCTGGTGTAAACTGAAGATCAGGGAGGTCTACTGCGTTTTGTAGCCACTTTTGGCTTATGAATACAGATTCGGACATGCGAATAAGGGTCCAAAATATCCAGCCAGAATTTTGGCACAAAATTGTCACAGTCTGGACTTTGTGAATCACAATGAAAAATAGACTCCTGTCAATCAACCATTCTTCTTACCATTGGCTGACTCGCGCAAAAAGTAGCCACCTTTTGCATTTTAGTGGCCAGAACCTATTACTGCTTTATGAGAAAACATTCATTGCATTATTTATTTTTTTATTTCACACAAAATCACACACAGTCTCCAGTTTTAATGAAACCTGATTGTAGCTGTTTTCTTTTCCTTAACCAGCACGGCATAAAGACATGACCTAGTGCTTATTTATATGGAAATTATATATATATAGCACTTTGCTATAAACAGAACGGGATCCATAACAACCCAATAAGTGGCCAAAAAAAAAAAAACACGGTTGTAACACAAGAATTGCGTCATATGCATAGGATAAATAATTTTTACAAATCACTATAAATAACGGCTATACCCCAAGTGGACCTATAGAACCTTAAATAAAGACTATTCACAGAATGTACAAAATAATAATAAATGAACGTAACAACAACAATGTAGTTTCAAGTCAGTAGAAAGAATCGTCCACCGTCCATCCAGTGGGATATAGGTCCATACCAGCATGCCTCCATCCAGCGAGCACATGTTGTGGTATATTGGGTGGGCACCTATATGTTACCATCCGGCGTACACAGGTTCTGCATCGTACGTGATCCCATATAGAGAACTAGAAGATCGCTTTGGGTGTAGAAGAGGAGAATTAGGGCTGAAACCCATCACCCGTCTGCTCTCCGACATCTGTTTTCGAATGATATACATCACGCAAAGAAGTATTACTGAAGCAAGAAATACAAAGAAAACAGATATGTGGTTACCTGGGCTACATTTATTGGGGGGGATACCACCATGTGCACTTGGTATTCCCATACTGATGCACTCTCTGTTTGGCCAAGTGTTCCCAATAGGGCAGAGATGTCAAACTCAAATACACAGAGGGCCAAAATTAAAAACTTGGAAAAAGTCGTGGTCCAACCTTCATGTTTATAGAAAAAAAAAAAAAGAAAACATGTCTACAGGTGAGGAAATGCTTCCTAATCAAATATAACAATGAACCATTTCATACGGAAAGAAACTTGAAGGGGTTGTCCCACGAACAAAGTACATTTTAATTAATAGATCTTAAGAGTCAGATCACATAACCGGAGCATTGGGTATTTCCTTGCAGGCACGGGAATACATAGAAATCATTGAGGCCCCATAGCAGAAGTTCTAATTGTGCCCCACAAGTCCCCCTAAAGAAACCTTAATATTCGGTGGGGCAACAGAAGAGCATGTCTCACCACAGTGAATTCCTCCAAACGCACGGTGTGATGACCTTACTGTACACGCAGCCCTCCACGCGAAATAGAGGGCCCCATGCAGCCCTCCACACGGAATAGAGGGCCCCACGCAGCCCTCCACACGGAATAGAGGGCCCCACGCAGCCCTCCACACGGAATAGAGGGCCCCATTATGAAGTAAGTGCACAGTCCACAACTCAATGGTCAGATGATCGACCAGGCAATCTACGCGTTTCTGGTGTTATCCACTCTTATGATGGTTATCTGACCATCGAGTCACGGACTGCGCACTTACGTTATAGTCATGCTATGCCTTCGATATAATATTTTAACCCTTACTATTGGAACTGAATTTATTCACAATAAAGAAAAGTTTTACTCTATGTAGCTGGATCCCCATTTCCTATGCCGCTTATCATGGCTTTCAAGCAAAGACGCTTTTCCGTGTTCCAGAACCTCATGTGCATTGATGGCGGTGAGCTAGTTTTTTCTTTCACCTCACACATTATAAAGGGCTTCACATTGGAAAAAAAAATAAAAATACTACTCGTCGTTCCCGAAATATTCCCGTCATTCCTTTCAACTGTATTGGCATGCAGATACACTTGCAAGTACGATGCCGGGAGGTGGGTGGAACGGTGCTGGCGTCATGGGCCAAGTATAAAATCACCCGACGGGCCAGATTTGGCTTTGACGTGTGCCTTAGGGAGAGGGGATTAAGCCACTACCAGACACGTCTATTGAAGGCTCATCTTCCTTTAACTACAACATGCCCATTCCAACTCCAATCCCCTTAATATCTGATGACCCAGTATCAGCCAAAGAACATCAGCCAAAATCTCTAACACATTATGGTCTGCTGGTCATGCCAACATGGACGAGTTTGGTAGTTGTCATCTGTTGAAGTTGTACAACTGGCCAGGATGGTACTAGAAGAACACTGCGTCTACCATTCTTGGAGCAGAGTAAATAAACATCATAATTACTCAACTTACCAACTATGCAAACTACAAGTATGGCGATGGTTAAAGGCGCCAGTCGACAGGACTCTCCATCCTTACGCAAGAATGTCTCCATGCAATAACTCGGTTCGGTGCTCCCAGAGGGACAAAAGGCATCTTCAGGACAGCTGATGGGATTAATGTCTGGACTCTGTGCATGAGAGAAGACATCTTATGAAGTTATCCAAGTACATGGCTTAATTTTTGCTTCCTTTCGTCTAGATTACTCTCCCACCCGCTGGTTGATACTTTTGGACTCTTGTCTTCTTTCCACCATCGTACAGTAAAAGGCCAGATTTCCATATGCAATTTTCACCGTCAAATACAGACCATGATTTTTAGACTGATCGAGAGTATTCTGGATTGACATCGTGCCGGATTCACACACCCGTGTGTCGTAGTCTGAGTATGGACTCATGACCCAAACTGGACAGCCTCATATATGCCCTTGAGGCTGCAGAGTTTGGGTCTGGAGAACCATGGCCGATCCAGACATCACACCACATCCGACTTTCATAGTCCTAGTCTATAGGTTTACAAAGGGGGCCGCATTATGGTTCCATAAGATTAAGGTCACACATTTAAAGTGTTCTCTGATGAACAGTGCGTTGGGTTTTCTATCAAAAACCCTGAGATATAGGATTCCAACGGAAACCCAAATGGAGCCATTCACCATTAGGGTGCATTCAGACGTCCGTATAAAATCGGTCCGAGATTGGACTGCAATGTACAGACTGGCCGGTGGGTTTCCCGACCCGAGTGGAACAGCCTCATAGAAATATATTGTGCACGACTGAAAAAGACAAATACTGCCAGCAGTCCAAAGTGACAATCTTGGCCACAATAGTGAAGGACTCCATCAGGGTTTCCATCAAAATCCTGCTTTTTGGGGGGAATTCTAATGGAAAACCCAACGCAGTGCCAACTGTGTGATCCACATGGACCAAGGTCATCTTCTTCCCCTTGAAGCTAAATACTTACAGGACAGTAGTGATCTTTAGGACAGACTTCACAGCGTTCTCCTCCCGAGTTCACCTGGTATTCACCATCAGGGCAATATTTGCATCGATTGTCTCCATGTCCTTTATACATACCTAGGTAGATAAAGAATACAAATATAGTACAGGAGAACATATCCGGCTTCTTCTCTGAGACACATTAGCCATCCTGAAGGTGCCCACACACAAAATGAGGCTGAACCGGCAATTTTTCTTTCAGATTGATTGCCAAATATGCTCTGCCAAGAATCGATAGAAATTGCAGTCGGACAACTTTTTGGCTTGTGTGAGTGTTTATTTCATTATGGAGAGGGGTAAAAGCTGATGCCAGACTTCACCATCAATGGGTTATTTCCTACAGGATCACAGGCTCAGGCATGTAGAAATCCAACATGCCCAATCTCTAATCTCACCTGATGGAACAGTGAGATATCTTGTATGCATTGTGTATGGATGACCGGACAAAGAAAAGCAGATCATGATCTGTAGAGTTATGTTCCCACATAATGAATGATGAATTAATTATCCAACCGATTGTATATTTACCGGGATGACACAAGGAGCACTCTATGGAGCCGACTTCCAGAGATTCCTGCCCTTCTGGGCACATTGTGCAGTGGGTACATGAAGACATGCTGCAGACATAAAATAATTATAAAATATTGGTTGTAGTAGATTACACAGATTACATAGCCTCCCTCCAAAGACAAAAAAAAAGTTAAATGGCCAACGATCATCACTTTATTCAAGTGAACAGGCACTTAAAGGATATTTCCATATTCGCAAGTTATCATATGGGAGCCCTAGGGATCCTGAGAATGGGGCTCTTAAATGCCCATTTTAATGGAGCAATGGCTGCCCATGAGCGCCACCTCTGTGTTAGCTGGAGTGCGGCCATGTTCAACAGACATGTCCATCTGTCCCATAGAACATAGCGGTGGCGCTCATGAGCAGCCATTGCTCCATTCTTAGGATCCATTTGGGTCCCAATGATCAGCAAGTGATCACCCATCATATGGATATCTTGCCATGATGAGAATAACCTTTAACTAATATTGCGAGTGTGGCACCACAGGGGGTCTGGTTTCCACAGTGGTAGTAATACCATGTCTGGGAGCAAAACAGCAGTTTCCTTGTCAGGGAACACACTACATGCAACACCTCCTACCCGAGGCCAGAAAGGGGAGGATCCTGCCCTATATAACTGGATCTGGAGGCGGGGTTAGCTCAGACAGGGCTGTAGTCGAGTTGAGGACACAGGAGTAAGGAGCCAGGGACAGGAGCTGGAGATAGCTCGTCCTGGACAGCATACAGGAGGACCGGAGTCCGAGGCTGTGGGACCCTTCAGGCCCAGCAGCAGATACCGCAGGGCAGGGGATTGCAGGTCTCCTGGCCCAACAGAAGCCCGGAGGCTCAGCCACACGAAAGGACTAGTACCGCCACAGAGGAGCGAGGAATACACAAGGTCCGAGTCACCAGCCATATGGGTGAGCACAGCACGTCACACTCAGGGACATGGGCTACAACACGACTATAAGCGGGATAGTCAAAAAAGTACAGTCAGAACGGCAGGCCTACAACTCCACCTGACCAGGGGAATTCTAGGATTGCTCCCAGACTGACCAGGCCCTCATCCCTAGCAAGTACTCCCGCTGGGGCCTATATAATTACCACCAGTAAAGACCCTAGGACTGCACTGCAAAGACTCCGTGTTATCATTACTGATCCAGGCACTATCACCACCATCATCTATACACGCTGCCCTGAAGCTACAATCTTCCTGTGGGGAGTTACACTACCTTGCTGCACATACCACCAGCTTCAGCGGTAACCGCATTCCAGTGGTGGCGCAGTCGGACATTATAAATAATATACGTAAACTACCCTGGGTTGACCGCCCTGGGTCACGGACCGGGTCACCGCCACGGTGACTACTACCCCCAGCATCTACAAGGCCCGGCTCCGGGTACCCCCACGGCCCAGGGGGCGCGTCACGAGGATTATGGGAGTCCTCTGACAATCAGGAAGTGATCACTTATCCTAAGGTGAGGATGGGGGGACAATTTTAAAATAAATTATTTCCCCTCTATTCTTCAAAATTTATATTCCCAATTCTTCCATTGCCAAGCTTATGCTAATTGCATTGTATTTTGAATCCATTCCCCATGCATTGGCTTCCTGGTGAACTTGTGCTTCTATGGAGTAACCAGGCTGAACAAGCAAATCTGAAGTGTAAAGCATGGAGGAGCAGAGCAGCAATCGGGGCTTTTGATGAGACAATATGTGAATTACATCTTGCACTCTATGTATTATTCAATAAAGAGATAACCAAGTAAGCATTTGTTATGTGTCCATCAATATTATAAACCTAAAAAATTACCAATCATAAATATAGTAAAATATATCAGATTTTATTCATCATATTAAAAATTGTTTAAAATATAAAGATTAAAGGAAAAAAAGCGGCCAACAAATGTCATCCAGGGTTCAGGATCCTCATCAAAGCAACACGGCGAAACGCGCGTCAGAGGAGTCGTGGCACCCTGGGGTCAAAAGATACCAATACTGACATGTTTGCTCTGCCTATTTCGTATACTTTATGTATGGATCTGTGATACTATGGACATGTACTTCCTAGGCGATGCACAAATTATCTACTGATTAACCTACCTGTTGTAGATTTACTGGTATAGCATATTGCACTTTATTTTGATTGATTTACAATAATGCACTATCTGGTATATAGGTGAATCATGTCTTAATTTAGTATCATGACCCAAAATATGAGCTTGTCTTGAATTCTGTACTTCTGAACCCTGGGTGCCATTTGTTAGAGACTTTTTTCCTTAATCTTTATATTTTGAACTATTTTTAATATGATGACTAGTGTTGAGCATTCCAATACTGAAATATCGGGTATCGGCCGACAGTCACGGTATCGGAATTCCGATACTTATGCAATATCGTATGCCGGAATCGGAAGTTCCCATAATGCAATGAGCCAGTTTCATTTTATTCAGCCAATGAGGATCCTAAGAAGTGTGGGCACATCCTGTTAGGCATGTAGGCATCTTAACTAATGGCATGGCTGTGATTGGCTGCTGAAATTATGTCATGATGCACTATAAAAGCCGCCGCCGCCATTTTGAGCTCACTCTGCTGTGAATTCAGTTAGGGATAGGACGCTGTTGTTCTGAGGGACAGTTTTAGCTACCTATTTGCTCTATTCTGCTTTACCCAAGCTACTTTATAAATCGCTGTGCCTTGCAGTGCTAGTGCACAGTTCTCTGTGCTGTTCACCGCTGTCTGCAAGGTCTGGTGTGTGAGTGCAGCTCACCCTGTAGTGTGTGCTTCAGCCACGTCTGGTTGTAGTGTACTCAGTGTGTGTCACTGCCTCATACATTGTCCTTTTTTGCCAATTCATAATTTTTCCTGATATCTCCTATTAGTGTGGTGGTTCCATCCGTATTCAGCTAAATTGGTTCCAAACACACTATATAGGAGTAGTTAGAGGAGCCTTTCTGCAGCATTGGGCCCTGCAGCCCCAGCCAGATTAGTATTAGCCTATTTTTTGTAGCCTCATCTATTGCATTGTAGGTTACCTTCCTGCATTGTAATAGCTACAAAAAGTTTGCGATACTATCGGTATTACATCTTTGGGCACATCCAGTGTCTTTTTGTGACAAAAAAAACCTAAATAAAGTTCACCAAACACTCCACTTTACAGTTGTGTAGGCCACATTAGCTCATATTAAAGTCTAGTCCACACTTTATAAAATTAGTGTTTCTTATACCTGTTAGCAGCTGTTCAGGAATAAGCACACTAAGCCCTTAGTACTTTTCTGCCTATCTTTATCAGTCTACCAAGATGAAGAAGGCAGGGAGTAAGGCTCATGGGCGTGGACGTGGAGTTTCTGCAGGGAGAGGACGTGGGGATTCTGTGCCTGCTGCGGGCACCAGTGACTCAGCATCCACCAGTTTTACCAGGGAACAGTCCTTTATGTGCAGCTTTGTAGGAGCTAGCCGTACCCCACTGCTGCGGGAGGACCAAATTGAAGCCGTTGTCGGATGGATGGCAGCTAACGCATCGACTTCAATTAGTTCCAGATCCGCTCAGGTCCTGAGCACTGAAGAGCACCCATCTGTCTCTTCACCACCTGCCAAATTGCCCAGGCAGTCAGAGAGCCCTGGACAGGAGCCATCTCTACTTCTGTTCTCTGAATCTCTTGGCGTGGAAAGAGGGGGCCAGCCAAGCAGAATTCGAGAATTTGAAGAAGAGGTAGTATGCAGTGATGCGCAACCATTTTGTCTCTCTGAATCTGAAGAGGCGGGTGGGCCAGTGCCTATGGTCAGCAGCACACCTCAGTACGCATCTGATGATTAGACTTAGGTTCCACTTTCTGGTGCGTACTGTGCTGTCGAGACTACCCAGCAGAAGCAGTTGTTTGAATAGGGTGGTGTAGATGGTGAGGTCCTTGACCCATCATGGCGTGAGGGACAGGAAGGTGGTGGGAGCAGCTCTGAGGAAGAGATTCCCCGAACAGCCCAAAAAGGAGGGAGAGGGAGGGGGCAGACTTGGTTGCCTGTAGCCTCCACTTCGGCACCCATTAGGAGCATGGCTCTTCCAAAATCCAAAGCGGGCGCTCCCAAGACTTGCAGTGCCTGGTCTTTTTTTGACACAGTTGCAGATGACATTTGCTTTGTCAAAAGCAAGCTGTGTAATCAGAAGGTGAAAAGAGGGAAAAGTGTCAGCAACCTCAATACCACAAATATGTGGAAACATGTGCGGACCAAGCACGTGGTGGAGTTACAAAAACACACTGAAGACCTAGGCCAACCTACAGCGCCACCTACCACCTCTTCAGCTCGTGTTGTAGCCTCTTCCTCCAGCTCACACACAGCTGGTTCGGCTTCCTCACAGGATCGCCATGGAAGAATCTCTGGCACTGTTGTACAGACACAGTGTAATTCCACCCACAGCACCACTTTCCCAGTCATCCTCACACTCCCAGGCCAGTCTACAGCCATCGTTAGCACAGGCATGGGAGAAAAGGCGCCCATACTCGGCAAACCACCCCCGAGCACAGGCTCTGAATGCTGGCATTGCTAAACTACTGGCCCTTGAAATGCTATCATTCAGGCTGGTGGAGACTGACACCTTCCGTAACTTTATGGCATTGGCTGTCCCACAATACAACGTGCCCAGCCGCTTTTATTTCAGCAGGCAAGCCATCCCTGCCCTGCAACATCATGTGGAGGGAAAAATTAAACATGCGCTACAAAACGCCGTCAGTAGCAAGGTCCACCTGACCACCGATGCATGGACCAGTAAGCATGGACAGGGACGATACCTTTCCCTCACTGCCCATTGGGTAAATGTTGTGGAGCCGGGTACAGATCTTGAGAGTGGCGCTGTACGTGTTCTGCCAACTCCAAGAATTGCAGGAATCCAGTCTGTACACATTGACTCCTCCTCATACTCCAGTTCCTCTGAATCAGCGCTGCAGGAGCAGTCACGGTCTACCTCCACATCGACCCGTGAATGGTTACCTGTTATGATGACTGATATGAGCACAGCCGTGGCCAAACGTCAACAGGCCGTATTAAAATTAATTTCTTTGGGGAATCGAAGCCACACAGCGCAGGAGCTCTGGAATGCCATCAAGCAGCAGAGCGACGTGTGGTTTGTGCCAGTGAATCTCCAGCCAGGCATGGTAGTGTGTGACAATGGCCGAAATCTGGTGGCAGCTCTGGGCCTAGGCAACCTCACTCACATCCCATGCCTGGCACATGTGCTCAACTTGGTCGTGCAGAGTTTTTTGAGGGACTATCCGGATCTTGATGCACTGCTTCACAAGGTCCGCATAGAGTGCGCTCACTTGCGGCATTCCAGCAACGCAAGATCACGCATTGCAGCTCTGCAGCGCCGATTACATCTTCCGGAACATCGCATCATATGTGACCTACCCACCAGGTGGAATTCAACGTTACATATGTTGGAGAGGTTGTGTGAGCAGCAGGCAGCAGTAATGGAGTACCAGCTGCAGCAGGCGCAAACAAGTCGCAGTGCGCGCCGTTCACACTTCACCACCACTGAGTGGGCCTCTATGAAGGACATTTGCCACGTTTTGCGTGCCTTTGATTATTCCACGCGGATGGCGAGTGCAGATGATGCACTAGTCAGCATGACTATCCCCCTTATCTGCATGCTTGAAAAAACACTGCAAGCACTAAGGGACGAGGTTTTGGAAGAGGTGGAGGATGAGGAGTCACAAATGCCATCTGCTTCTCTACAGTCTGCACAACGTGGTTCCTCACAAAGGCCTAGGCAGGGGACACTTTGTGAGGAGGATGAGGAGGAGTCAATGGATGAGGAAGACATCTGTCCAGAGGAGGGAGGTACACAATGCTCTAGTAGTCAGTATCTAGAGCGAGGGTGGGGTGATGCAGAGCAGGCAGAGATCACGCCTCAAGCAGGGGACAGCGTTTCTTGGCCAGTTGGCAGTCTGCAGCACATGGTTGATTTCATGCTGCAGTGCCTGAGAAACGACCGCCGCATCGCCCACATCCTCAACACGGCTGATTATTGGGTGTCCACCCTCCTAGATCCTCGCTACCAGGACAACTTACAAAGCCTCATAACACCGTTGAACCGGGAGCGTAAAATGCGGGAGTACCAAGACGCACTGGTGCATTCCATCATGTTCTCCATTCCAACCGAGAGCAGTGCTGCTAGTGCTTTACAAAGCAGCTCAGTGCGTCGAGGCAGTGGAGGAAGCTCTGCACAAAGAGGGAGCAGAAGCAGCGCCTCAGCACAAGGCAAGACCAGTATGGCCGAAATGTGGCAAAGTTTTGTGTCCCCGCCGCCACAAATGTCTACACCATCACAGACTGCTCCAGTCAGCAGGAGGCAACGTTTCCGTCAGATGGTGACAGACTACATGTCTTGCCCTCTTAGTGTACTCCCAGACGGCTCTTCTCCCTTCAAGTTTTGGGTCTGTAAGCTGGATACATGGCCAGAGCTTAGTCAGTATGCATTGGAGGTGCTAGCTTGCCCTGCTGCTAGTGTATTATCGGAACTCGTCTTTAGTGCCGCAGGTGGTGTACTAACAGACCGTCGCATGCAACTATCCTCCGATAACGTTGACCGGCTTACTTTTCTCAAAATGAACAAGGCCTGGATCTCTCATGAATTTGCCAGTCCTCTTCCAGAATAAATAATTGGTTGGCAACAGTATCCAGGTCTCCTGTTGTGTTCATGTTTCTACCACCTGAACTGTAATCCCTGAGCTCCAACACCGCCAGTTGGCGCTCGGAAGTGCCGTCTGCACAGTCAACACTTGCTGCCGTGTTATTGGGGTTCAGTAACGTCAGCTGTTCCCCTGCTGTGCGAACGGCAATTTCTCCTGCTCTGTCCACATTCTCACTACTACAGATTTTAAAGTTGCTCCACTTACACCTCTGGCTCCTCTGTTTTCAGTATTATCCCTGAGCTCCAACACAGCCAGTTGGCGCTCGGAAGTGCCGTCTGCACAGTCAACACTTGCTCCAGTGTTATTGGGGTTCAGTAACGTCAGCTGTTCCCCAGCTGTGTGTCCGGCAAATTCTCCTGCTTTGTCCATATCCACTGTACTACTGATTTAAAACTTGCTCCAATTACACCTCTGGCTCCTCTGTTTTTAGTATTTACCCTGGGCTCCAATACCGCTAGTTGCTGCTCAGAAGTGCCGTCTGCACAGTCAACGCTTGCTCCAGTGTTATTGGGGTTCAGTAACGTCAGCTGTTCCCCAGCTGTGTGTCCGGCAAATTCTCCTGCTTTGTCCACATTCACACTACTACAGATTTTAAAGTTGCTCCAATTACGCCTCTGGCTCCACTCTGTTTTTAGTATTTACCCTGGGTTCCAGCACCGCCAGCTGTTTCCCAGCAGTGTCTTTGGCACGAGTACTCCCTCCTGCCCAGCCTGGTTCCAGCACGCCAGCTGTTTCCAGGTAGTGTCAACGTCACTTTGCCTCCAATGCGTTGTCCTGTCGTGTTACGGTCGGGTTAGCCGACTCTATGGTGCCTGCAGTTTAGGTGACTCCTATGTGGGCTGCGGGATCTGGCAATGAAGGCTATATAGGACAATAGGACAAGCACCCCCTGTAGGACTGTGGGTTTTGGTAACTGCGGCCGGCTCGCGGCCTTGAAACTTTTTTTTACATGGGTACCTTCTGCTACCCATCCGGGTTCCAGTACCGTCAGCTGGTTCTCGGCAGTGCCTTTGGATTAGGAGCCTCCTTCTCGGTATCCAAGTTCCACCAACGTCTGCTGGTCCTTGGTAGTGCTTTCTGGCACAGGTACCTCCTGCTTAGTAACCAAATTCCAGTACCGTCAGCTGGTCTTCGGTAGTTCCATTGGCTCTTGTACCTTCTGCTACCCATCCGGGTTCCAGTACCGTCAGCTGGTCTTCGGTAGTTCCATTGGCTCTTGTACCTTCTGCTACCCATCCGGGTTCCAGTACCGTCAGCTGGTCCTCGGTAGTTCCTCAGCCTTCTTGTACCTTCTGCTACATTTCCAAGTTCAAGCTTTTTGAAATGGTTCTTGGTAATTACTCTGGATCTCCCTGACGAGGACCCCGAAGACGACCCAGAAGACGATGACCCCGAAGACCACCAAGAAGATGACCCTGAAGAAGTTGACCAAGAGGACAAAGAAGAGAAGACAACCACCAAGATACAGAAGAAAAAGAGACAGAAAACCAAGAAGCAGAAGTACAAGAAGCTGCAGAACAAAAAGCGGAAGAACATTAAGCATAAGACTAAAAATCAGAGCAAAAGATAATATCTAAATTATAAGCAGAAGATGATTAAGCAGTGTATGGGGGTGAGTCCGTTCCTCCTCGTGGTGCCCCTGGAAAAGACCTGCTGCTGCAGGCCAAACTGAACGTGGACAAATCCTGTTGTAAATCTTTTGTGACGGGCAGAACGAAAGGTGTAATGTTCAAACTTTTATAGATAGCAACTACAGGAATGCCTGTCACAAATAAGAATATGATGAAGAAGAAGAATATGAAGAAGAATAATAGTTGAATAAGAAGAATATGAAGAATGTAAAAAAAAAAAGAATAATACGAAGAAGGTGAAGAAGAAGAAGATGAAGAAGGTGAAGAAGAAGTTGATGAAAAAGATGCTGATGCTGAGGATGATGAAGGAGAAAGTATGGGAGAAGTAAAAAATAAGGTGAAGAGCATGGAAGTAGTGAAACATAAATATCTGACAAAATATAAAAATACTTAACATAGTCAATATTTCCGTAACTCAGAACGTCTTAAAAAAAATATTAATTCCTGCTATTCCATTTGATTGGGCTAAACCTCTATGCCTTTATTGTCTCCCCCACCTCTCCCAATACATTCTACATTATTCTTCGTTGTTTTCCTTCATGTAGAATTAACCTACAAGGAAAGAAAGGGTTTATTTTCATTCCGATATTTCTGTCCCATTGACTTGCATTGGTTTCCGGTATCGGAATCGGCGATATCCGATACTTTTTGGGTATCGGTCCGATCCAATCCGATCCGATATTTCCCGATATCGGAAGGTATCGCTCAACACTAATGATGACTAAAATCTGATATATTTTACTATATTTATGATTATGTGTCATTTTTTTAGGCTTACTCTATGTATTATGTATGACCATTGCAAGTCAAAAAAATAATAATAATAATGTGTGTGTGTAATATATTATAATATATATATATATATATATATATATATATATATATATATATATATATATATATATATATATATATATATATATATATATATATATATATATATATATATATATATATATATATATATATATATATATATATATATATATATATATAGTAATAGGGACAGACAATTATTTAAAAATTACTTGCAAGAGGTGTCCTCCGGACAAGGCTCACAGCGCGATGCATTTTGTGCAGATGCAAAATTACCTTAAAAGAAAGATATAATGACAATCACAATATTGATCAAGTAATTGTCTAAATCATACAAGTCCTTGTACAATAATTGCCCCCAAGACAGATAGATAATACATAGATATACAGTGGGTACGGAAAGTATTCAGGCCTCTTTAAATTCTTCACTCTTTGTTACATTGCAGCCATTTGGTAAATTTTAAAAAGTTCATTTTTTTTCTCATTAAAGTGCACTCTGCACCCCATCTTGACTGAAAAAAAACAGAAATGTAGAAATTTTTGCAAATTTATTAAAAAAGAAAAACTGAAATATCACATGGTCATAAGTATTCAGACCGTCTCACTTAAGACACATGCTATCCATTTCCTTGTGATCCTCCTTGAGATGGTTCTCCTCCTTCATTGGAGTCCAGCTGTGTTTATTTAAACTGGTAGGACTTGATTTGGAAAGGCACACACCTGTCTATATAAGACCTCATAGCTCACAGTGCATGTCAGACCAAATGAGAATCATGAGCTCAAAGGAACTGCCCAAGGAGCTCAGAGACAGAATTGAGGCAAGGCACAGATCTGGCCAAGTTACAAAAGAATTTCTGCATTACTGAAGGTTCCTAAGAGCACAGTGGCCTCCATAATCCTTAAATGGAAGAAGTTTGGGGCCACCAGAAGTCTTCCTAGACCTGGCTGTACAGCCAAACTAAGCACTCGTGGGAGAAGAGCCATGATGAGAGAGGTAAATAAGAACCCCAAGATCACTGTGGCTGAGCTCCACTGCAGCCCTCCACCAGTCGGGCCGTTATGGCAGAGTGGCCCGACGGAAGACTCTCCACATATGAAAGTCCGCATAGAGTTTGCTCAAAAACACAAGAAGGACTCCCAGTGTTAGAACTCTCCTGTTGTTTTTTTTCTAGTTTGCTGGTCACATGACCTTTTTTGCCTATTTAATCCGGCTCCGCCCTCCTGGCCTTGCTGGACTTCATTGTAATTACTACTCTTGAGCTAGCTTGGTGCTCTGTTACCTTTCTCTGTTAGTTTTGCTAGGTCTTCTGACCTTTATGTTCTATGTTGTGTGTTTGTCTTTTACTGCTACAATTTCTGCTAGGAGGTGTCCAACTTTATCCCAGTCCCTAGTTCTTTTAGGGATCCCTCCCTTGCATCTATAGGTCTTCGTACAGACTAGCTGAGGACTTTAGCGGGTCTGATCGCAGGATCAGGTTCCCCGTTACATCGTAGGGATCCAGTTTAGTTCTATTGTAGGGACAGATATCCTGTCTTTCCTTAGTGCTTGTAGCAGATCATAACAGTAAGTCCAGCCCAAAAAAAAAAAAAAAATTTTTCTCTAAGGAAAGACCTCCAGTTTCAATCATGGTCTCGGTTCAAGATTTGGCTCAACGCTTGCAGGGACTCTCTCTGGAGGTGGCTGAGCTCCAACAACACGCGAGTAGCTGTTCTGGAGCACATTTTGTGGAGCCAAAGGTACGTCTGCCTGATCTATTTTTTGGTGAACAACAAGATTTTTTTTCTTTTAAAAATGCTTGTTTATTGTATTTTCGTTTAAGACCCAGATCCTCTGGTGATGAATCACAGCGCATAGGGTTCATAATGTCACTTTTGCGCAAAGATCCTCAGGGATGGGCCTTTTCTCTCCAACCTAGTGATCCGTGCTTTAGATCAGTGGATAGTTTTTTTTCCTGCTTTGGGTTTGTTGTACGATGATCCTGATCGTGTCTCATCTGCTGAGTCTGAATTGAGACATCTGAGGCAGGGATCAGGTAATGTGGAAAAATATTGTTCTCACTTCCGTCGGTGGTCTGCCCAGGTGGGGTGGAATGATTCAGCTTTGAAAAGTTTGTTTCTTGCAGGACTAGGTGAAAGGGTTAAGGATTTGCTGATTGCTTATCCCACACCTGGAAACTTGCAGGAGGCAATGCAATTAGCTATATGGGTGGACAGGAGACTGCGTGCAAGGGTTAATGAGAGTAAATCCTCTGCCATGTCAGCTCCGAGTCTTGAGAGGGTCTGTGCTGACAAAAGAGAGCCGATGGAGATTGGGGCGATGTCACCCCACTCTCAGGAAAAAGACCGCAGGCTTTCTGGAGGTTTGTGCTTCTATTGCGGAAATTCTGGTCATTTCATTAAGAACTGTATGCTTCGTATGAACAAAGAAAAAAAAAAAAGATCAGTCATGCACGTATAGCCTGTTTAAATACTAAGGGAGTATTCCTATCTGCTACTACCGCTGCTCAGGAAGAATTAATTGAATTTCGGGTATTTGTGGATTGTGGTTCTACTCTGAATGTGATTGATGGGGGATTCTTGGAAAAACTTAGATTAAAACCTAAACCTTTGTCATCCCCTATTGCTGTGGTTTCTGTTGATGGCTCTCCCTTGAAATGTGTTACTCACAAGGTCTGTGAATTTCCCCTCACTATTAATGGTATTCATCAAAAGAATTTGGATTTGGTAGTATTAAATAATTTGCCTTCTCCAGTAATTTTGGGGTTGCCCTGGTTAAAATTGCACAATCCTGTACTGGATTGGTCTACCAATGAAATTAAGTCCTGGAGCCCTAAATGTTATGACAAGTGTTGTAACGGACGTATTGCTGCGGTGGAAAAAGGGGAATTACCTGTACCTATTCAGGATTTTTGGAGAGTTTTTTCTGAGGAGGAGTCACAAATTTTGCCTCCCCATAGAGACTATGATTGTACCATTGAATTTGTCCCTGGAGCAACTCTTCCTAAAAGTCGTTTATTTAATCTTACTATTCCTGAGAGAAAGGCTTTGGAGGAATACATACAGTCACATTAGGCCTTCCAAGTCTCCTGTGGCTGTTGGATTTTTTTTTTGTAAAAAAAAAAAGATGGCGGTTTACGTCCTTGTCTAGACTTTCGTGAGATTAATAAAATTACTGTACGCAATCCTTACCCACTGCCATTGATTCCTGATTTGCTAAACCAGTTAGTGGGGGCCACGTGGTTCTCTAAAATTGATCTCCGGGGGGCATACAATCTGTTGCGCATGAAGGAGGGTGATGAATGGAAGACTGCTTTTAACACTCCTGTGGGTCATTTTGAGAATCTGGTTATGCCTTTTGGTCTTACCAATGCACCTGCATTTTTTCAGAATCTTATTAATGACATCCTTAGACCTTTGATCGGCAAAAATGTGGTTGTGTATTTGGATGACATTCTGATTTTTTCGCCTGATCTGGAGTCTCATTGGCGGAGCGTACGTGAGGTATTAGTTATTAATGGACAATTCGCTTTTTGCTAAGCTGGAGAAATGCGAGTTCGCTGTACAGAGAATTAGTTTTTTGGGTTAAATTATCTCCAGTGAAGGTTTTGAGATGGACCCGGTTAAAGTTCAAGCTGTGCAGGAATGGCCTAGGCCTATTGGTTTGAAATCGATACAGAGGTTTTTGGGTTTCGCCAATTATTACAGAAAATTCATAAAAAAAATTTCTATTATTGTCAAACCACTGACCGATCTCACCAGGAAAGGTGCTAATGCGGTTCAGTGGACTTCTGAGGCCATTGAAGCTTTTGTGTTTCTAAAGGAGAGGTTCACCTCTGCCCCCATCCTTATGCAGCCTGATGTGACTAAGCCGTTTTTGGTTGAGGTTGATGCTTCTTCTGTGGGGGTCGGTGCGGTGTTGTCTCAGGAAAGCAAGGATGGAGTACATCCCTGTGCCTTTTTTTAAAAAAAAATTTCTGAGACTGAACTTAATTACGATATTGGTAATCGGGAATTGCTGGCTATTAAACTCGCATTTGAACACTGGCGTCATCTCTTGGAAGGTGCTGAATTTCCCATTCAGGTTTTCACTGACCATAAAAATCTGATCTATCTTGATGCTGCCAAGCGCTTGAATGCCCGTCAGGCTAGGTGGGCACTTTTTTTCTCGCGGTTTAATTTTTCCATTACTTACATCCCGGGTACCAAGAATGTTAAAGCTGATGCGTTGTCTCGCAGCTTTTCTCCCATGGTCAGTGCTGAGGAGGAGGAGGAGAGCATTTTACAAGAAGGTGTTGTGATTGCTGCTTTGGACTCCGTTTTGGAGGATGAGATTCTTAAAGCTCAGGAGAATGCCCCATCTAACACTCCCCATGGGAGGTTGTTTGTGCCTAGGACCTTTAGGAGAGATTTGTTTGTTGAGTGTCATGAGTCTCGGTTGGCAGGTCATCCAGGAATTTCTGAGACCAAGAGACTTGTGGGTCGCAGTTTTTGGTGGCCTGGATGGCAGAAGGAAGTCATTAAGTGGGTGCGTCAATGTACTGTGTGTGCTAGATCTAAGTCTTCGCATGCTCCTGCTGCGGGGTTGCTTTGCCCTCTGGAGGTTCCTAGTGCACCTTGGACACATCTGGCTATGGACTTTATTACTGACCTTCCCCCCTCTGAAGGTTTCACGGTCATCTGGGTGGTCGTGGACCGTTTTAGTAAGAGGTGTCACTTGGTTCCCTTCATCAAACTGCCTTGCGCTAAGACACTCGCTAAGGCCTTTGTCAAGAAAATTGTCAGACTACATGGCGTTCCTACTGACATTGTTTCTGATAGGGGACCTCAGTTCGTGGCTCGTTTTTGGCGTGCCTTTTGTGACAGGTTGGGAGTTCATTTGTCGTTTTCATCCGGATATCATCCTGAGTCTAATGGCCAGACAGAAAGAAAGAACCAGGATGTTGAGCAGTTCTTACGTTGCTTTGTGGCAGACAATCAAGAGGGGTGGTCTGAGTTTCTGCCACTTGCTGAATTTGCTCTTAACAACCATACATCCTCTTCTGCTGGGTGTTCGCCTTTTTTTTGTTGTTCTGGGAAACATCCGTCTTTTGGGTCATTCTCCAAATTGGTATCTGCTGTGCCTGAGGAGGAGAGTTTTTCCGGTGATTTGGAGAGAGTTTGGACGGATGTGCGTGATAATCTTCAGGAGGCTAACAAAAAATCTAAGAGGTACTTTGATAGGAAACGGCAAGAGGTTTCGTTTGCTATTGGTGACATGGTTTGGTTGTCCTCTAAGAATCTGCGATTGAGGATTCCTTCTAAAAAATTGGATCCCAAGTTTGTAGGGCTCTTTAAGGTGCTTCAGATAGTTAACCAATCTGCTGTTAGGTTGGAGGTTCCTACCTCCTGGAAGATTAATCCGGTGTTTCATGTTTCTCTGTTGAAAAGAGCTGATGTGTCGGTTGGTGACGCCTCTGCCACTGTTCCTCCGGTGGTGGAGGACGGGGAATATGAAATTTCCCGCATCCTAAATTCTAGACGGTATAGAGGGAGTTTGCAGTATCTCGTCGCTTGGAAGGGTTTCGGACCCGAGGATAACTCCTGAGTAAGGGCGGATGATGTTTCTGCTTCCAGATTTGTCAGAGCGTTTCACAGGAGGTTTCCTGATAAGCCCGGGCCTAGGGGATCCGGAGGATCCTCTTAGAAGAGGGGGTACTGTTAGAACTCTCCTGTTGGTTTTTTTCTAGTTTGCTGGTCACATGACCTTTTTTGCCTATTTAATCCGGCTCCGCCCTCCTGGCCTTGCTGGACTTCATTGTAATTACTACTCTTGAGCTAGCTTGGTGCTCTGTTACCTTTCTCTGTTAGTTTTGCTAGGTCTTCTGACCTCTATGTTCTATGTTGTGTGTTTGTCTTTTACTGCTACAATTTCTGCTAGGAGGTGTCCAACTTTATCCCAGTCCCTAGTTCTTTTAGGGATCCCTCCCTTGCATCTATAGGTCTTCGTACAGACTAGCTGAGGACTTTAGCGGGTCTGATCGCAGGATCAGGTTCCCCGTTACATCGTAGGGATCCAGTTTAGTTCTATTGTAGGGACAGATCTCCTGTCTTTCCTTAGTGCTTGTAGCAGATCATAACACCCAGACTATGAGAAATAAGATTCTCTGGTCTGAGACAAAGATAGAACTTTTTGGTGATAATTCTAAGCGGTATGTGTGGAGAAAACCAGGCACTGCTCATCACCTGCCCAATACAATCCCAACAGTGAAACATGGTGGTGGCATCATGCTATGGGGGTGTTTTTCAGCTGCAGGGACAGGACGACTGGTTGCAATTGAAGGAAACATAAATGCAGCCAAGTACAGAGATATCCTGGATGAAAAGCTCTTCCAGAGTGCTCTGGACCTCAGACTTGGCCAAAGGTTCACCTTCCAACAAGACAATGACCCTAAGCACACAGCTAAAATAACAAAGGAGTGGCTTCAGAACAACTCTGTGACCATTCTTGACTGGCCCAGCCAGAGCCCTGACCTCAACCCAACTGAGCATCTCTGGAGAGACCTGAAAATGGCTGTCCACCAACGTTCACCATCCAACCTGATGGAACTGGAGAGGATCTGCAATAAAGAATGGCAGAAGATCCCCAAATCCAGGTGTGATAAACTTGTTGCATCATTCCCAAGAAGACTCATGGCTGTACTAGCTCAAAAGGGGGCTTCTACTCAATACTGAGCAAAGGGTCTGAATACTTATGACCATGTGATTTCAGTTTTTCTTTTTTAATACATTTGCAAAAATGTCTACATTTCTGTTTTTTTCAGTCAAGATGGGGTGCAGAGTATACTTTAATGATAAAAAAAAATGAACTTTTTAGAATTTACCAAATGGCTGCAATGAAACAAAGAGTGAAAAATTTAAAGGAGTCTGAACACTTTCCGTACCCACTGTATGTATAGATATTCATTACCAAGACATCTGACTCTTAGAAAACAAAAACAGAAAAAAATAAAACCAGAAGTGTCATGAGATCTTTCAATCGCTTGTTTTTGGGGGGTTTTTGCACCATATTTAAAACAACTGTAATGGGCAGAATAATTTCAGGATTATCATTTGGCTATTTGTCCAGCTGACTGACATTGAGCTGTAGCATGTCAAATATGTGTTATGCGTTTGTTCTGTATTATACTCCAGAGCTGCATTCACAATTCTGCTGCTTGTTAGTACATGCAGTTGACAGTCCCTAGCAGATTAGCTGAGCGTGTATAATACAGGGGACAGTTAGTTTTCCTGGTATGTGTGAGCTACAGATCACAGCGACGAGCTCTGAGCAGATACTGCACCTGCAAGGAATGCTGGGAAATGTCAGATCATATTGCTGTATATACATTAGTACTGGGCACCGCTTTAGTTAATGTACACGTATTGATCTTACCTTTTTCACATGGCATACAAGATACAGATGCCGTCTCATTTGTGAAATACCCAGGTTGGCACGACTGGCATATTACACTTCCCGTTGTGCTGTATGATGAAAATAGACGTCCATGCTAAATATAGAGACGTTATAGGACAATTTATACCTTGTGACTAGATAGAGAAAGACTATATACAGGTCATGTAGTGAAAACCAATGTTGGCCTGTAATACCACATTTCCCCTGTAGTGGCCACTGTTGGGAAAAGAAATAGCTGGTTGCAAGGTACTCTCTCAGCAAGATCACTGGGGATTTCAAAAGTCAAGATCAGCCATCTCCAGGCCCACTTCATTCCTAAAAGGGGCTGTCATGATAAGTAAGCCCTTTTAACCCCGTATTGCACACACAGAAAGTATCAGTTTAAAAAAGGTCTGTATTCAGTAACAAGGTCCATGTAGTGATATAAATGGTGCTAGGCATTTCCAATTTTCATATATGAAACTGTAAGTGTTACAGTTACTATGCACAAACTGTAAAACTGGGAGCTCTCAGTGTGCAATTTTGGTTCAAAGAGGACCTGTCACAACGTAAAAAACAAAAACAGGCCACCTTTGAGCAGGTGAAAGGTCCTCTTTAAAGGGGCTCTGTCTGCTCTCCTGAACAATGTTTTAATAAATATTTGTATTCACCATAACAAACAAATCTGGAGCAATTTTTGGAAGACATTTGTGGTACGCCGCCTCGATTATTCCTCCTGGAAATATATAAATAGACAACTAGGTGTTACCACACCTGTGTTAAAAGGGTGTGTCTACACTTTGTCCAATCATTTCTCATAGTATGATGGTGTGTAAGAAAACACCCTACTGACCAAGGGAATGGTAACACCCAGTTTGCATTTATACACACATTTCCAGGAAGAATAACAGCGCAACTTCAGAAGTTTTATTTACTGTATATTCAGAAACTTTCAAAACATTTAAAAAAAATCCAACTTAAAAAGCATTGTCCAAGATTAAAAAAAACAAAAAACAAACATGTCTACTTTCTTCCAGAAATAGCGCCACCCCTGACCATGAGTTGTGTGTGGTATTGCAGCTCAGATCCATTCCCTTCAATGGGGCTGAGCCGCAAAACCACACAGCCCATGGTCCGGGGCGGGGGCTGGTGATTGTGAAAGAAAGCAGCCATGTTTTATTCTAGCCCTGGTCAACCTCTTTAAATATTGCCAATTCGTGGTTGCTGATATGAGAAATAATAAAATTGCCTGTGATACATTTTAGAAATATTAAAATGTTCCTTACTTGGTATACAGTCCAGTAGGACACGGCAGACATGACACCTCACCACCCCGTGGCTGGTAAAAGCCAAATGAGCAAGGCGTGCAATCAGATGAATTTACACAGAAGCCACTGACGCAGCAGAAACAAGATTCTGTATCTGGAAGAAAAGCAAAATTTTTATATAACAGAGATTCTCCACTTTGAAAAATTCCTACTTTATAGAAATGGAGGGAGAAGGAAGGCAAAGGGCGGGAAAAAGGAAGGCAAAGGGCGGGAAAAAGGAAGGCAAAGGGCGGGAAAAAGGAAGGCAAAGGGCGGGAAAAAGGAAGGCAAAGGGCGGGAAAAAGGAAGGCAAAGGGCGGGAAAAAGGAAGGCAAAGGGCGGGAAAAAGGAAGGCAAAGGGCGGGAAAAAGGAAGGCAAAGGGCGGGAAAAAGGAAGGCAAAGGGCGGGAAAAAGGAAGGCAAAGGGCGGGAAAAAGGAAGGCAAAGGGCGGGAAAAAGGAAGGCAAAGGGCGGGAAAAAGGAAGGCAAAGGGCGGGAAAAGGAAGGCAAAGGGCGGGAAAAGGAAGGCAAAGGGCGGGAAAAGGAAGGCAAAGGGCGGGAAAAGGAAAAAAAACACAACACACTGCTAATTTGAAAGATCGCCGCAGATTTTCAGTGTGGATTTCATCTGTGCATAGTCATATCCACGACAAAAATCTGATAAATATAAATCTTAACTTTATCTTATATCTTCCGTAATGAATACCAAGCAAAATCTGATTATGATTAAACAAATTATCACAGATTAACATAGTTTATGAGAAGGGGGCATTTCTGCAGCCCTTGGGCCAATAACCAGTCTTTCCTCATCAGTTTCACTTCTCTTTCATAGGATGAACTGATTTATGAAAAAAGGAAGGAAAACCTCGGCACTTAAGTTTCCTAAACAAATAAGGTCTCTTTAGGGTCAAGCAAAGAAAGAAAGTCAAGATCTTATGAGAGGCATTATTTTGGGAATAAAGTCAATGATGACCAGAGCGTTTCCTCCAAACTGCTTTTAGGAATATGATGCAGTTAGTGGTGGTCATGGATAATAAAAGGGGTATAGAAAATTAAGTTTTGCCCTAGAATTGCTGTGGTTCCTCGTTGTTGCTGATTATATTACAGTGATGCCTCAGTGGTAGGCTAAGGCAAACAATAGTGATGTATTGTTTTTGTGCTGGTGTATCATTGTATATGCGGGATGACAGTTTTCTTCCTGCGATGTGATGTCTGTGTACATATGACATTTTGTCTCCATTATTCTTGTGCATCATTGTGCACATTATTATTCTGTATTCTTTTGATATCACTGAAGTTGACGTGCAAGAATCATGCAGAGTAGACTATCCACTTAAGAGGAATCTGTTAGTAGGATCAACCCTCCTAAGCCATCTATATGGGCATAAAGGTCATAGGAAGCTGAATAAAATTATACCTTAAATATCTGTTATTTCGATACCTTATTCCAGAGAAAGCCACGTTTTTCTTATGTAAATGAGCTGTTCTAGAAAGATAACTCCGCCTCCAGAGAGAATTTTAAATAAAAGGGGGCGTTACCAGTGTGAGACAAGTAACTAACACGGAACAGGAGATATCAACTTTGTCTTCTTGCAAACACATTTTTTGCAGCTGTCACAGCTCTGCTGTATTGCAACAATATTACACCCTGCCTGCCTGTGAGATGGAAGCTGAGAGGAACCTGCAGATGTGTCAGTTATAGTCACACACAGCTCAGCAGCGAGATCAGGAGAGAAGAAAGCGGCCATCACACATCACACTGGTAACTCCCCCTTCTATTTAACCCCCTTAAGGACAGAGACTCATTTTTAACCCCTTTAAAGCCTGGGGCGTATTAGTACGCCCCAGGCCATCATCTCAGGTTCAGTGAGGGCTCCGGCGCTGAGCCCGCACTGAACCAGGCAGATGTTAGCTGATTCTTACAGCTCACATGTGCCCGCAACAGCCGCAGGTAGAATCGCGATCCACCTGCTGCTGTCAACCAGTGTCAATCTCTGACAGCGGCATTTAACAGCGCCTCGCCGGAAGCGCGTCACTTACCCCTCCCATCGGTGACCCCATCACATGATCGCGGGTCACTGATTGGTGGGCATGACAACCCTGGGTCTGCAGCAGACCCCAGTGGTTGTCATGTAATGATCGCTATGAGCGCCACCTAGTGGTCGGCGCTCATAGCACAGGAGCATTTCTGCTACATAGAGGTGATCTGTTCATCACCTCTATGTAGCAGAGGCGATCGGACAGTTGCTGCTTCTAGTCTCCTATGGAGACTATAGAAGCAAGCAAAGAGTGTAAAAAAAATGTTTTTAAAAATATTAACAAAATTAAAAAAATATAAAAGTTTAAATCACCCCCCTTTCGCCCCATTCAAAATAACATTTTAAAAAAAACAAAACACATAGACATATTTGGTATCGCCACATTCAGAATCGCCCGATCTATCAATATAAAAAAAAAATTAACCCGAACGGTAAATGGCGTAATGAGAAAAAAATTCTAAACAGAATTACGTTTTTTGGTCGCAGCAACATTGCAATATCGGGCGATCAAAACATCGGATCTACCCCAAAATGGTATCAATAAAAACATCAGCTCGGTGCCCAAAAAATAAGCCCTCACCCAGCCCCAGATCCCGAAAAATGGAGACGCTACGAGTCTCGGAAAATGCCGCCATTGTTTTTTTTTTTTTTTTTGTTTTTTTTAGCAAACTTTGGATTTTTTTTTTCACCACATATATAAAAAAAGAACCTATACATGTTTGGTATCTACAAACTCAAGACCTGGAGAATAAGAATGACAGGTCAGTTTTATCATTCAGTGAACGTGGTTAAAAAAAAAATAAAAAAATTGTGGTATTGCACTTTTTTGGGGGGGAATTTCGCCACACTTGGAATTTTTTTCCCATTTTCCCGTAGAAGATATGGTAAAACCAGCAATGTCGTTCAAAAGTACAACTAGTCCCGCAAAAATTAAGCCCTCACACGTCCATATTGACCAAAAAATAAAAACGCTATGGCTCTGGGAACAAGGGGAGCAAAAAACGAAAATGCAAAAACGGAAAATCCCAGGGTCCTTAAGGGGTTAAAAACTGACCGGTGTCCTTATAAGGCCACAGCCCCACTATCAGTATTTGGTCAGTATTTTTTCTCAGGAGTAGGAGCCAAAACCAGGTGAGGAACAATCAGAGAAAAGGTATAATAGAAACAAGTCACCAATTCTGCATTTATCACCCACTCCTGGTTTTGGCTCCCACTCCTGAGAAAAAATATTGACCAAATACTGATAGTGGGGCCGTGGACTAAGAGGTAACAACTCTGAAACGCTTCTATATATCCCAGTGATTCTGAGATTGTTTTTTTTTGTGCCACATTGTACTTTATGTTAAATGGTAAATTTGGTTTGATATTTTTTGTGTTAATTTATGAAAATAAAAAATTGACAAAAAAAAGTTAGAACATTTTGCAATTTTCAAACTTTGAATTTTTATGACCTTAAGCCAGAGAGTTCTAAATCACACAAGATAGTTGATAAATAACATTTAACCACATGTTTACTTTACATCTGCATAATTTTTTAAGCCATCTACCTGTAGCCAATCATTTTTGTTCCCCTGATCACAGCATCAAATACATGAAAGTACTGGTATTAAAAGGTAACTTCAAATCTCAGAGAGAAAGGAGAGTCTAGGAATATAAACTAATGATGACCTTTGACACCTTCAGAGCTGGAATGAATGTGTCACATGGATTTAGGTCATTCTACAACTAAGGAATGTGCCCATCAGACTTGTGGGGTCATCACAACACTGCACCAAACAATAAAACTTTCACAGTGCTCATCTATGAACTGCTAAAATATTTACAGCCAGAAATGTTTATATCTCTCCCATAGTAATAGCTCTGCAAACATCATTTCATCACTGGTTTCATCTATTGCATTATTTCTGTGCCCTATTGTGTATAAATATGTGACTTCAGATTTTGGGTTATACTAACCTGATGAATGGGCCTGAGTAGTCTCGAAAGCGTGCAACCTGTTACCATCTTTTCAGTTAGCCATTAAAAAGGTATCAACCACTGAGGACTCAAATCTAAATATTTTTCTTTTTTCCACGCGCAAAATTTACAAAACCTTTTTTTTTTTTTTTTTTTTTAGGGATCACAACATATTTGAATTGACTTTGAGGGACCTACGTAACACCACTTTTAAAATCTGCACCCCTCAAGGTGCTCAAAACCACATTCAAGAAATGTATTAACCCTTTAGGTGCATCACAGAAATTAAGACAATGTTGAAGGAAATAAAATGAAAAAAATAATTTTTCCCACAAAAATGTTGCTTTAGTCCCAAATTTTTCTCTTTTTCACAAGGGTAACAGAAGAAAATGGACCATACAATTTGTTGTGCAATTTCTCCTGAGTATATCAATACCCCATATGTGGTGGAAAACTACTGTTTGGGGACATGGCCGGGCTCGGAAGGAGCACAATTTGACTTTTGGATAAAAAAATTGGCTGGCATAGATAGTGGACGCCATGTTGCGTTTGAAGAGCCTCGGATGTGCCTAAACAGTGGAAACCCCCCACAAGTGACTCCAATTTGGAAACTACACCCCTCAAGTAACTTATTTAGAGGTAAGGTAAGCACCATGAACCCACAGGTGTTTGTTGGAATTTTAAAACATTGGACCGTGAAAATTGAAAACTACATTTTTTCCAAAAAAAATTTAGTTTTAGTCCCAAATTTTTCATTTTCACAAGGGTAACAGGAGAACATGGCCACAGTTTGTTGCACAATTCCTCCCGAGTACAGGGATACCAATTGTGGTCAGAGACTCTTGTTTTGGCCCTTGGAAGTGAAGGAGTGCCATTTGATTTTTGCAATGCAAAATTGTCTAGAATAGATTCCGGATGATATGTTGCAGCAGAAATACCCACAAGTGACCCCATTTTGGAAACTACGCCTCTCGAAGAATTCTTCTTAGTGTGTAGTGAGAATTTTAAACCCACAGGTATTTCACAGAATTGTATAACATTGGACTGAAAAAATGAAAAAAAGTTAAATTTTTTCCAACTAAAATGTTGTTTTAGCCCCAAGTTTTTAATTTTTAAAAGGGCTAACAGGAGACAACGAGCAGTACAATTTGAGCACACCAGTAGCCCATATGTGGTCAAAACACCAAGGTTACTTACCAGTAGCCGTTTTTTTCTGGAACCCATGACAGCACATCTGATAGCGGGATCTGCCCCACCAAGGACAGGAAACCATCTGAAACAAAAGGGCAGTACGTCTCTCCCACTTCAGTTGATTACAGAGCATTGAGAGGACCTTCATAAAATGTTAGACATATAACTAACAACTACATCACACAAGCACCCAAACTATAGTGCACGCCGATATGGTGAGAAAAAAAAAAGTGAGGTTGAGGGGGGGGGGGGGGAGTAAATATACGGGTGCTGTCATGGGTTCTGGAAAAAAAAACAGCTATAGGTAAGTAAACTTGGTGTTTTCCCTTCACCCATGACAGCACACCTGAGAGACTTTTGGAGAATGTAAAGCACCCTAGGGAGGGACCACCACCTGAAGCACCCTTCTCCCAAAGGTAAGGTCAACAGAGGAGGACAGATCCAACCTATAGTGCTTAAAAAAGGTGGATGGTGTGGACCAAAGTAGCAGCCTTATATATCTGGTCAATCGATACCTCTGCTCTTTCCGCCCAGGAGGTCGCCACAGCTCTGGTAGAGTGGTGGAGTGAGCCTTGATACCATCCGGGACCGGAGCACCAGTAGACGTGTAGACTATACTAATGGCCTCCCTAAGCCACCTAGTGATAGTACACTTTGATACCCCGCAGCCCTTCCTATTCCCCTAGTAGGCTAAAAATAGGGAATGATCCTTTCTCCACTAGCTGGTCATGGCCATGTACTGTAATAGTGACCTCCTAAATGTCCAGACTATGAAACCTAGTTTCTCTTGGGTTTCTAGAGATGCTGGAAAATGAAGGTAACAATCTACTGAGTACGATGGAATCTTGATACTACTTTAGGGAGATATGCTGGATCTGGCCATAGAACAATCCTGTCATCATATATTTGGGTATAAGGAGGATTTCCCAAAAGGGCCTGCAGGTCGCTTATTCTACGAGCTGATGTTAAAGCCACTAAATAGTTTTAAGAGTAAGGATCTTTGGTGAAATATCCTGTAGCGGTTCAAATGGGTCTTCCGTAAGAGCGTTCAGAACTAGATTCAGGTCCCAGGGAGGAATTCTGGGAACCCGGACCGGTCTGGACCTGTCACAGGCTTTAATGAATCTGGAAACCCATCTGTCACCCAACAGGTTTCAATTATATAATGCCCCCAGAGCTGACACTTGCACCTTGAGTGTTCTAGTGGCCAATCCCCGGTCGTATCCTTTTTGTAGGAACTCTAAAATATCCTTAATTGGAGGTTTATCCATTAACAGGGTTTTTAGAAAATCTAGGAATTGTCCTGCCATAACTTTTTGTTGTTATAGGCTTCCTGATACTCAGCAGGGTGGAGACTACGCCTGGGGAAAATCCTTTGTTACTTAACACTGCAAGATGGAAACCTTTGACTTGTGTGTGGAACACTGGCCCTTGAATGAGAAGATCCGCCTCTCCGGCAGGATCCAAAGATCTGATATTGACATCAGTCGGAGCAGAGAAAACCAAGGTCTTTTTGGCCAGAAGGGGGCGATCAGGATTACTCTCGCCTGATCCTCTCTTATCTTCCTCACTATCGGTGGGGGGGGGTAGGCTTTTTCGAAATTCCACGGTATGTGGAGGGAGTCTACTGCATAAGAACCCTCTGTTAGGTCTAATGAACAGAATTTCTCTACTTTCCTGTTGGATCTGTAGGCGAACAGATCTATCTCTGGTAAACCCCATAGCTGGACTTTTTGCTGAAATATTATTAGGGTTAGGGCCCGCTCTCCCTGTTTTAACGTATGGCGACTCAAAGTCTGCTTTTGTGTTTTCTTTTCTTTTCAAATTTCTTTTTATTATTATTATCAAAGAGTAAATTTCACATACAGGTTACAAGACTTACTTGTGGAACAAGATTAAGTAATGTGTAATGAGCGATTGTTAAGCAATATGAAAACAAACAAGAAGAGAAATGGGGTCCGCACTATGATAGTGTTTCAGTCCTCGGAGAACAGGACGGACCGGTTGTAGTGCGGAATGTAAGTCTGTTGCAAGAGTAAAGTAATACATATTTGAGTCCGCTCATGTGTTCTAAGCTTGCCTGAAAATCAAGGTGTTTAGAATCAACGATATGCATAAATTGAATTAAAGATTAATAGAGAGTAAGATCAAAGAGAGAGGAAAGAAGAAGAATAGATACAGTAAGGGGGGGGGGGTAGATGGAAAAGTGGAAGAGAAGGAAAAGGGGAGGGGGAGGGGGGAGGTAGGCACGATATGTCACGGAATGCGACAAGGTAAGATTTAATTTATTTATTAAGGGATCCATGGTTGCCAAGTGTCTAGGAAGGAGGCCTGAGCGTGGTTCACCAATGACATCGTTACTGCCACGTGAAAGCATATGAACCTTATCCTGGAGGTGCAGTAAGGTGGGAAGGTTAGTGGTTTTCCAGTGGGTCGGTATTAACAATTAGGCTGCAGCAATAATATGTTGGGCCAAGATCGATGTCTTTCTATGTTCAGGCCAGATCAAATAGTTCAATAAAACTGTCTCTGGTTTCAGGCGCAATTTTTTCTTTACCACACAGTGTGAATAAGGCTCTCTACTTGTTGCCAGAATTTAAGGATGATGGGGCATTGCCACCAAATATGAAAGTAGCTACCAGGATCCGTTCCGCATCTCCAGCACGAAGTTGATGCATCTGCACTCCAGCCAGAACTCCGGAGAGGTGTATGAAACCATCTCGTGACTGTTTTGAAAGAGTTCTCTTGTGCTCGGACACACTGGATGGGGCCATGGGAATGCATATAGATATAGAGAGTCTGGGCCTGCGTGAAATGATAACCTAAGTCTCGTTCCCAATGAGAAATATATGCTCTCTTTGGGCAGGTATCCCAGAGGTTAGTAGGGTCTGGTAGATAGAGAATATTTTCTTGGGTCTAGTGATCCTGGTGCAAAGCATTTCATAATTAATTAGTTAGAGCTCTGGATAGATTGGAATGCTTAATATGTCGTTTTATAAATTCTTTGATGGAGCCGTATTGGACAAAGTTTAGAGACGAAAAGCCCGGGTGATGCTGCAATTCCGGTAGTGGGGCGAGCGATCCTTCTCGTAGTAAATGATCGATAGAGATGTTAGAGTACTTTAGTCTGTCTCTAGTTTGCCCTGAGTGTGGCATTGAATGGCCTAGAATGTCCGAGAGAGACAGGGGCTAAGATGTCACTGGAGTCTTGCCATATTTTGAGTGTGGCTTTAGTATGAGGGTTTGGTATAGAAGTGTTAGGTCAGTTGTGGGACTGTGTTAGGAAAAGGGATCTGAGAGGGAGAGGAGCAAGTGCCTCCTCCACCTCGATCCACTGCTCATCTTCGGAGCCTCGTATGATGTCCACCGTCCTAGACAAAATTGCGGCTCTATAGTAGCGCCTGATGTCTGGTGCGCCCATCCCCCCACACGTCCTTGGTAGTGCCAGCAAGTGGTAAGATATGTGGGGCTTTTTACTCTTCCAGATATATGAAGAGAAAAGGGAATTCACCCTCTGAAGATAAGACAATGGTATTTTTATGGGCAACATCTGAAATAAGTAGGTAAATTTAGGCAGAATCAGACTTTTCATTATATTCTTCCTCCCCATCCACGATAGATAGGAGTCTCTCCACTGCTTAATGAGATTTACTGTGGAGTCAAGCAGAGGGAGAAAGTTCAATTTAAATAATTCTCTGTCTGTTCTGCCTATCTTCACCCCAAGGTATGTGATATGGGTCTTAGGCCAAGTGAATGGGTATAAGTTTTTCAGTTTTGCTAGGGAGTGCATGGGGACATGAAAGTCCAGAGCTTTGGATTTGGTAAGGTTTATTTTGAAATTAGAGAGGCTGCCGTATTGCTCCACCAGTGCCATCAAGGCAGGGAGACCCCTTAACCAAGCCTCTAAGAGGACCAGAAGGTCATCAGCAAAAGCTGCCGTTTTAAAATGTGAGTTGTGTATTCTGATGCCCTCTATCCTCTGATTTTCTTGTATTGAGATCAATAAAGGCTCCACTGCCAGGACAAACAACAGCGGAGACAACGGGCAGCCTTGCCTGGTCCCATTGTGTATGGTAAATGTATTTGTCAAGGAATCGTTGATCTTGATGCGTGCAGGCAGGTTATGATACATAGCCATAATGGCAGTAACCAGTGCAGGTGGCAAGCCGAATCGTAGGAGTGTCTCCTCTAAGTAGATCCAGTCCACCCTGTCGAAGGCCTTTTCAGCATCGGTACCCAACAATACTAAAGGGATCTTGTGGGCTTTGGCATACTGAAGAAGGTGCAAAGTTTTGTGAGTATTGTCCTTTCCCTCTCTCCTGCCCACAACTCCAGTTTGATTCAATGAGATAGGATTTCTGAGTTCTTGCCAAATCTTACGTGCAAACATACTGGCCAGTAGTTTTCGGTCAACATTCAACAGAGATATTGGTTTGTAACTGCTACATAAGGTCGGGTCCTTGCCATCTTTGTGTATTAATGATATTTTGGCTTCGAGCATTTGTTGTGGAAGGGGTTGACCCTCTAGTGTTTCATTACAAATCTTCAGAAGATGGGGCAAGAGGAGGTGGCGAAAGTTTTGTAATATAGCACCGAGAACCCATCTGGGCCAGGGGCTTTGCCTTTCGGGCACCTCGACAGGGTGGACCGGAGTTCCTCTAGTGTGAAAGGTTTAGTAAGTTTGTTTTGTTGAGATGTTGTTAATACCGGGAGATTCAGTGTAAGCAAAAAGTGAGCAGTGTCTGACTTTCTCTGCATCACATGAGCCTCTGTGTCATTTGGACAGAGATTATAGAGCTGTGAGTAGTATTCCAGAAAGGTCGTCTCAATATGAGAGGGGTTCTGAGCTGTAACACCACTGGAGTTCACGATGGAATGGATGTGGGTGCGGGCTTGTCTTTTGCGGAGCCGGGATAAAAGAAATTTTGAGGCCTTATCTCCATGTGCAAACATCCTGTTTTTCCACGAGAATATCTTTCAATTTTTGTCTCTTGCTGGTGATGGAGGCCAAAGTTGTATTGTGAATGGTTTTTTTGTGGCGCAGCTCCAGCTCAGCTAGATCGTCGTATAAGCTTTGAACTTCCTGATGTCTCTTTTTATTATAATAAGATGCAATGGAGATAAGTTCGCCTCTTAGCACTGTTTTATGTCCTTCCCAAAGGGTCTGGGGGGAGGTCCCCTCTATTTCGTTTTGTTGGAAGTATTGGTGAAGTTTTTTACTCAATCGCGCCCGGATATCAGGTAAGCCCAGTAGTGCTTCATTTATTTGCCGAGATCTGGAACCTGAGTGCATTTATTGATAGTAATACAGTGGCGTGGTCTGAATAAACGTTCGGGGTTATATTTGCAGTAGACAGTCTAGGCAAGAGCGATCTTAGTACAAAAATGTAATCTATACGGTGGTAGGATTTATGAGGATTGGAATAGAAAGTGTAATGTCGTACGGAGGGATTTAAGTATCTCCATGAGTCAACTAGCTGCAGAGAATTAAGAAACGTACGCAGTCTCACTGGGTCTCTAGGAGAGATAGCGCTTTTTTGTTTGGAAGTATCCAGCATAGGTTCCAGCGCAATGTTGAGGTCTCCTCCGATCAAGAGCACACCGTCTCTAAAGCGCTCTATCTTTTTTAAAGTCGATATTAACCATTTTACCAGTTTTTTGTTGGGTGCGTACAGGCTACATAGGGTCACCAATGACCCATTGAGTAACCCCTTAACACATATGTAGCGCCCTTGAGGATCTACGAGGGATTCTCTGAACTGGAATGAAACTCCCCGCAGCATAGCGATGGAGACTCCTCTCGAGCCAGATTGGGTTGAGGTGGCATGGTACCATGTGTCAGAGTGATCGTTCAAAGTTCGGTAGTCTGTTGGGTTTAAAATGGGTCTTCTGGATGAATAGCACATCCGCCTTTTGTTTTTTAAGTCTATGTAGTGTGGGGTGTCTGGAACTCGGCGAGTTTAGACCATGGGCGTTTAGGGATGCAAAAGTAATTACCTTATCGGCATCCATTATGGTGGTATAGGGCTTTCTCAGATGGCGTTTCCCGTGAAAAGGAGCCGTTTGTGCCTATAGGGTTTAGAAGATGGGAGGGGATAGGAAGAGGGGAAGGAGGGGAGGAAAGACTAGGAGTCAGAGAGATGGAAAAGGAGAAGCATTAGTTTTGTTAATTGAAAACAATATATAACAATTCCAGATTCAAACTCAAACAACATAATGCGTGGCATTGGTAGCCAGCTTTGGGGAGCATGTCCAACATACAAATTTATATTAAACGAAAACATCCTTGTAGAGCGTTGCATAACAGGAGCTACGTGAAGTAGCGAATAGCGGTGCCAAGGCCTGAAGGGAGAATGGTATGAGTCAAACAACATACTTAGGAATTCAAAAGAGGGGGAAGGCCACAGTCTGTTCCTGAATTCCTTGACCGAGACCAACAGAGTCCCAGGAGAAAAAAAGTCAAAACAGTTTTCCCCTCCTCAATTGTCCCGAAAAGGACAGGCGATAAGATGGGACAGCAGTGAGCGCAAATACCGCTCAGGTGGCATCATCAGGCTTTTTAGGAGTCGGAGATTTAAGCTGACTTTCTCCTCGTGCGCTGTGCCTTCGGGGTCACTTGTTGCCAAGGGACTGGGCTCGGAAAAGGTTCAATCAGCGCCGCAAAACGGAATGACTCCAGATCAGGGTAGGATTCAAGAGTTATGTCACGGGTTTTGCAGCCAGCTTTAACATCTGCGGATGATCTGGCGACGATCCTCATGTCTCCTGCTGTTACATGGACCCCGAAGGGGAATAGCCAACGGAAACGGTGACCCCTCTGCAATATAGCATCCGTGAAAGGTTTCAACAACCTTCGTTTTTTCAAGATGATAGCCGACAGATCTTGAAAGAGCTAGATCCGTGTGTCCTCATAGATGATCTCCTGTTGATCCCTTGCTCTACGGAGAATCATATCTTTGACTCTGTAGTCCAGAAAGCGACATAATACATTTCGGGGCGCCTCTCCTTGGGGCGGTGGGCCCTATGGACCTGGATTAGCTCGATTTCTCAGGGATCATCGTCAGCAAGTAGGCCCATGAAGATTTCTACTGCAGCTTTGCCCAGAGCCTCAAATGCCACAGATTCGGGAAGGCCTTTAATCCTAATATTGTTGCGGCGCTCCCAATTCTCGTGATCTTCCAGGGTATTATGGATCAGATGTAGTTGTCGTTCATGTGCGTTCAAGCAGCGTATTGGATTAATGTGAGAGTGCAGTTTGGGACTGTTCAAGCATCTCCAGCCTGTGGCCCTGCTGGGTTAGGTCATGCTTTATCTCTGCCAATTCTCGACTAATTGGTTCAAGGGCTTTAGCCAGTATTCGCTTTATGAAGGAGCGGGTAACCATGGGGTCCTTAGACGAGATTTCTCCATCCGTGTCACTCTCCACCTCAGAGTCAGAATCGTCTATGTATTTCATATCGAAGTGTTTGGCAGGCTTTGTTGATTCTGTTGTAGTGCCCTGTTTCTTTAAGAATTGGTCAACATCAGCTTGGGTGACAGATTTCACAGCTTTAGATACACTTTTGGGGGGCTTAACACTCGATTTCTCCATAGTGTTGCAGGAAAGCTCTGTAAAGGAGATTATAGTCAAATTATGGTTAATGGCTCCCCCTGCTGGTTTAGGGGTGTTTAATATGACATATTTTATCAGGCAATGCTATATGGTAAGAATCCAAGTATATTACTGGTAGATCCTACTGGTGGGAGTTTTAGTACACCAGCAGTAGAGAATAAAAAGCTGTACAATCCACTAGGGTGAGAGCTTATGGTGGTGTGTAGTAAAGCTCTATTCACAGCCTCTCTATTGCCTCTAAATTGCACAAGACGTCAGTCCCAGGACACAGCTTGCAATCTCAAATGTGGCCAGAACAGTGGGCTGGGGAAAGTATGTCAGTGGGTGCCCAGGTGTCACTGGGACCTGCAGTGTTGATTTTTATATGAAAATTGCAGCCTCAGTCTCTGTGTCCTCAATTGATCCTCAGCCCTGCTCAGGTTTTGCCAGGGTCCGTAGTGCCAATTTTAATAGGAGAGCTGCAGCCTCCGTCGCAGGAGTCTCCACTACTCCCCAGCACTGCCCAGGTCCCGCGCCCTCAGTCTGTTCCCCTCTGCTCTGGAGTCGGGGCTGGAGGTGATCTCAGGCCTCCGTGATCTCCGGAGCTCTCACCGCTCCTTGATGGCGTCGCCCCTCTCGCTTTTCCACCACTCCCTCCGAGCGGGCTATATGTTCAGCCGGTTGTTGGTGCAGGAGGCAGACACGGGTGGATCGTCTAGACTGCGCTCCTCTCAGGGTGCGAGACTGCGTGCACGCCGGGCCAAAATGGCGAGGGGAGGGGGGGGGGGTTGAATCACATGGATGGCGTCTTTGCGAGGCTAGATGGCACGGATGCTGTAGGTCTGGAGAGGAGCTCTGTCTACAACAGCGTCCTCAGTCAGCGGTCATCTTGGATCTTTGCTTTTGTGTTTTCTACCCCTTTTATGTGTAGTGCCATGAGGGATGGGAGATGCAGCGTAAAATCTTAATTATGCCAGACATACTTTCTGATGGCAAGAGCAGTATACCTTTATTTTTATGTTGACTTTTTAACCTGTGATCTTCTTTGGTTGGTTAACACAGACTATTGTTTGAATAATCCTGAATGTTGATTTAAAAGAGCTCCTACTATACCAACTGTGTAAATAGATTAGCTCAAACAATGAGAGATGAGCCATGTGAGTAATGCCCTCCCTAACCTCGACCCGTGACTGATGACCTTTTATGTAAATAAAAAAAGGGTTTATCCATCCTGCTGAAAAGAGACTTGAAACAGAGATTGGAGTAAGACTTTACAATACAAGGAGAGTGAAAGACATCCTTAAGGACAGTAGATGGATTGCATGGCATTACCCAAAGAGACAGACTTGGATTTTACATGATTCTAGCTTAAGAGTATCGTCCCTGACCATCAGAAAAACATGGATACATTTTGGGGAGACTAGGGTGGGAAGTCACCTGGCCCCATGGATATATTGTTTGGGATTGCCAGGAGGGACCCACCAGTAGCCTTGAACCCATGGATACATTCGGAGAAGCCAGATTGGGACCCGCCGGTCATCTGGCCCCATGGAAACTCTCGGAGAGGCCAGGGTGGGATTCTCGGGTCTCCTGGCCTTGAACCTCAATGGACAGCTAGCTTCCTAAGCTTGCCGCTACCTTCTCTCTGTGGGGGCCCACCAGAAGCGGGGGCCCACTGGTTGAGGTAGTTGGCCCTGGAAGTCCCAAAGTCGCAGCTGTTCTATCCCAGGTGGGAGCGGAGCGGAAGGGTGAGACTGTGTAATGTTGTACCATCTTGGGTATTTGCTGGGACTGTTCTGTGTGTTTATTGTCCGCTTTGTGATTCAATAAAGTATTGCCATGCTGTTTTACCCTCACCCTGTGTTGTCCGAGTAGCATTACGCCCACGTAAGACCCCTGGTCTTCACACCGCTCAGCTAGCTGAATGATCCTGTTCACTACTAACATCAGGGAGCGAGATCTTGTTCCCCCTGGTGATTTATGTATGCCACCATTGTCTGATTGTCCGACGTGATTCGGACGTGGTGACCCTAAATGTGAGATAGGAAGCCTGTCAGGGATTTTTCTACCACCCACAGTTTTTAGGTTTGATGACCCCTTTTTTTGTGGTCTCCAGCGCCCCTGAATTGTGTGGTCTGCCAGATAGGCTCCCTAGCCAGAACTGCTTGCATCGGTTGTGGGTCTGGCCCACTGCATGCAAAGTCAAATTTTCCCTGGCTGTCCACCATGAGAGGGAGTGTATAATTTCCAAGGAAAGATCTACTTTTCCTTCTAAATGTCCGTTCAATGACTTCTGAGCTGACAGGACGTCCCAATGGAGTTGCCACAAATGAAATTGGGCCTGACCGCTGGGAGACATGACGTCATCGCTTTCCTCAATTACATCATAGGTGATGTCATACTCTATTTCTGAGTATTTATCAGCCAGCCTAGCCCCCGTAAGACCGCTGTAACCTTTGATAGCTGAGCGGAACAGTGGTCCTCTGATTTCCCCACTATAAGAAAGTTGTCCAGGTAGGGGATGATCATTATGTTCTTGATTCGTAGGAAGGCTGTCATCTTGGCCATAAGCTTGGTGAATACTCTCAGTGCTATTGAGAGACCAAATGGTAGGGCAGTGAATTGAAAATGCCTGATTTTCCCCCTCTATGTACAAGGCTACTCTTTTTGGTAGTCCGGATGGATCGGGATGTGATCATATGCATCCTTTAGATTGACTACCAACATAAAGCAATTGTGATGAAAGAGCTTTATTGCCGAGTCCACTGATTCCATTTTGAATGTATGATTTTCCACCACTCAGTTCAGGTTCTTGGGGTTGATGATGGTCCTTAAGGACGGGTTTGGTTTTTTTTTATCAAAAAGAGGGGGGAATAAAATCCCCTTCCCTTTTGTAAATCTAGGATCTCGTAAAGGACCTGTTTCTCCACCAAGTTTAGAATTTCTGCCTCCAAGGTCATTTGCTCCTCTGCCGATTTCCTCATGGGGGTGACTACAAAGTAATGATGGGCTATCTGATGAAAGCGTATCTTTAGGCCTTCTCTTACTATGCCCAGCACCCAGGGGCTCGAGGTGATGACTTCCCAAGCTTGAACAAATCGGGACAGTTTTCCGCCTACCATCGGCCAGGCGTCATTGTGAGGGATTTTTTGACATGGAGGAGGAGGGTCTTCCAAACATGTAACCTGACTCCTTTTTGGTTTTGAAGTCCCATCTCCTTTCCTCCCCGGAGTATGTCCACGGTTAAATTTTCTGCTCCAAATATAAGATCTCCTTGTGTCACCTGAGAATCCTGGAAAACGCTTTTTTCTGTCGCCTGCCTTCTCTAAAATATCCAGGTTTTTACCAAATAGGAACTTCCAGTCACATGGTAAAGAGCACAGTTTATGCTTTGACTGCAAGTCCCCCGGACAACCTTTGAGTCACAGGGTCCGCCTGGCTGCATTTGAAAGGTTAGCTGATCTAGCTGACAGCTTTACTGAGTCAGCTGAAGTATCCGCAAGGAAGGCCGATGCCGCCTGCATCAGGGGCAGATTAGACAGGATTTTATCTCTTGGAACTTTTCTGTCTTTAAGTTGGTCTTCCAACTGTTGTAGCCAGACCATAAGAGATCTGGCTACACTGGTCCCTGCAACCGGTGGCTTAAGGTCTCCTGCTGCTGCCTCCCATGTGTGACGCAGGAAGGAGTCCGCCTTTTTAACCAGGGCATCTCTAGGGTCCCCTGAGTCTTCAAAGGGCAGAGACGATTTTTTGAAGATCGGGCTACGGCGCCATCAACCTTGGGGATTTTGTCCCATGACTCAGAATCTTTGTCCTCAAAGGGGTATTTTCTCTTCGAGGACTAGGGTAATGGCCCCGTTTTTCGAGCTTCCTCCATTCTTTGTCAATGACGGCCTGAATTTTAGAATTTACTGGAAATGTATGTTTCTTTTTCTCCTCCAGCACTGCAAACATAATATCCTCTGGCTGCTTTCTCCTCCCTCCCCATAGTGGACCTAATGGCTTTGACCAATTTGTTTGTAACCTCTATGGTGAAGCATGATCTAGCGCAGTCACTATCCGAAGAGGAAGAGGATGTGGAACTACTAACATATTGTTCTTCTAACTGGGGAGAGGAACTAGAATAGCTTTCTCTATGAGGCCTCTTCTTCCTCTTAAGTAAGCCTTTTTAGGGAGCCTTCTACCTCTGATCGGACATTAGACCTAAGACTTGCTGCGAAGTCTGGGGTACCTTGAGCAATGGTCCTATTGATACAGTCCAAGAAAAGCTCTTTCTGCCAATCTAGACCTAGAGGTATTTGACATAAGACACATCCTGTGTTTCTTTTTTGTGCTATTCTTCCTAGGCTCCTAAGGGTTAAAACACATAAAACCTTCATTAATAAATGGTGACATTCACGAAGATCACTCATCCCCGTAGTCACTGAAGGATACCGGATTTGGAGAATGTAGCGGGATGTGAGATGAATCCCTTCTGGATGGCACGGAGTCTTCTGATACCTTGCTACTACGGCTGCTGCTCCGGTTGCTCGAGCGGCTGTCTGGCTGAGGGGAGTCTGGCTGTTTCTTTCGCTGTCGCTGCTGAGGTGGAGGTGTCAGCTGCTGCTGCTGCTCCTGGCTATCCTGGTCTGCCATAGCTACCAAGATCATTGGCTGGAGCATGAGCAACGCTACCCTCATCTGCCCCCCTTTTCATAGGGGGCCAGTGCCATCCTGAGCCTCCTCTTCCGGTTGTCCACGTACTCAGCCCCCTCCTTGCGTTTGCCGGTCAAGGCTTCATTAACCGGCCAGCGACGCTAAAGGGCGCCGCCATGTTGGATCCGGCACGCCTCTCCCAGCGTGCCCCGGCGTCAGGGCAGAGCAACCCTGGTGCCTCACCCGGAAGTATGCCGTGACGTGGACCAGGGAATCATGGCAGGGGGGGGGGGGGGAGGGCGGCGCAGCGGTCTGCACGAAGCCAAAGCCCTCCTCACCGCCTGCTCCTGCTCGGACGCAGCATCGCCAGGGAGCTGAGGACAGCGCCTCCGGTCCCTGAAGGCCGGTGCACAGGCCGGAGCCTGTTCTTCTGCGATCAGGTCAGGGCCGGGTAAGTGTAACAGATACTCCATCTTCTTTCTTCTCTGCCATTTTCAGACCAGGTTCCCATCAAGGACAGGAAACCAACTGAAGATGGAGAGAGGTACACCCTTTTATTGCAGATGGTTTCCTGTCCTTGGTGGGGTGGATCCCTCTCTCAGGTGTGCACTCATGGGTGAAGGGAAAAACTACTTTTGAGGCACAGTGGAAAGCTCAGAAGGGAAGGAGCGTCAAATTGTAGTGCACATTTTGCTGGAATGGTTTGCGGTTGCCATGACACATTGGCAGAGCCCCTGAATTGTCAGGACAGCAGAACCCATCATATTGACACCACAGGTGTGTAACAAATTGTTATAACATTGAGCGTTAATACCACTATAATGTTGTTTTAGCCCCAAATTTTTACATTTATAAGAGGAAATGGGTAAATATGACCGCATAATTTGTTACACAACTTCTCGTGAACGTGGAAATATCCCATATGTGGCTGTACAGTAGTGCTTAGCCATACCGTGAGACTCAGGAGGGACGGAGAGCTATTTGCCTCCTGGAGCGCAAATTTTCCTAGAAAAGTATGCAGTCTCCATATACAGAGACCTTAAGTGCTAGCAGAGCAGAATCCTCCTCAAGTGACCCCAATTTGGAAATTTATCTACAAGTGTGGCGAGGATTTTGACTCCATGGCTGTTTTCCAGAAACAAGCAGCAGCGGATGTTGTGGAGTGAAAATTGCAAATCCTCCATTGTAGTGCCCAGTACATTATGCCCAGCTTGTGCTTCTGGAGACATGCACCTGTAAATTAAGTGGGCTCTCATCACCAAACATGTGGACGCTAATTGCAGTTTAGGCACAATGTGGGGCTCAGAAGGGAGGGGGCATTTGGATTTGAGACTGCAGATTTCACTGGATTTCTTTTGGGGGGGGGCGATGAGCCATGGCGCTTTTCCAGACCCTTTGTGTTACCAGTAACGTGGAAGCCCCCTATATTACTGTTAACAGATGACGGACCTGAGTTGGGACTTGTTTTTGGTGGATTGAGTAGAAATTTTATTGAGAACATTTTACATAATGTTTGGGATCACATTTATCCTGCGCTCTACGCTGAGCGCTTATATCGTGGTTTCCATCTAAATCTTCGAGTGACGCGATTCAAATGAAACTCCCAAGGGATCCATTCACTAATGAAGCAGCAGAGTTATTCTGTACTCCGTCTGACCTCTGTTTGGTGGTATCTGGTTTTTCAGATAAGCACAAAACCGTGGCCGACCTCACTTTTATGCACACGTAAAAAGACAGATACCGCCAGATCACAGGGCAGACAGCGTCCACAGTGCCTCCATCTGCCTCATTACAGGGAATCTTCCGCTGGGGGTTCCGTCTGAATCACGTATTTCAGAGATTTACACGGAAACCCCAGTGTAAGCGCTCAGCGTAGAACACAGGATAAATGTGAGCCGAGCCTTACTGTGATCTTTGGGATGCAGAATGGAATAAAAAAAAACAAAACAGCAGCAGGTAAAAAATTGGATTTATTTTTTACGCCTTTCCTCATGCGGTATAAGTGATTAGGAGACTTTATTCTTAAGAGTCAGTGGGATTAGAGTGATACCAGATTTATATTTAATTTTTATGTTTGGCAGCTGTCACACACTAAAAAACGCTCTCTTTTTTTTTTTTTTTGCAAAAACAAATTTTTGCATCGCCATATTTTGAGAGCTATAATTTTTTTATATTGCGGCCGACAGTCATGTGAGGGCTTGTTTTTTGCAGGACGACTTGAAGTATTTATTGGTACCATTTTCAGGCACATGACATTTTTTGATCGCTTTTTATTCCGATTTTTTGGAGGCCTATCAGTCAAAAGGTATCTGGTTAGGCAGGCGACAGCTGGGTACCTGCTTCCTTGTCAGCACCGGCCTTTTAAAGTAGGGGCTATCTGAAACGCGACAGTGTTTCAGAGTAAAGAAATACCTGGTTACAATCGCTCAGCCAATGTCTGATTCACGTTACCCATGGTTCGCGTGAATCTGACCACAGGTTCCCTTTCAATGCTGCAATACCAAACACACGCACCGGATAAGAGTAAAAAAAAAAGTGACGTTTCTGGAAGAAAGCAATCATTCACCTTATGAAAACCTTTTAAAGGGGTATATTCACAAGTAACTTTCTTGATGCTACTACTACTGTAAAACTCTACATTTTTTCTGTAAAAACGTTACATGTGAGCAAACCCCTAGAGATTCTTTCACACACATGGGCCTCATTTATCAAAAGTGCCCGAGAGGGGAAAGAAGAAAAGAAAAAAAAAAAAAAAAAAAAAATCGGTCTCTGTTGCCCATAAAAGTCAGTGCTCAGTTTTAACTTTTTTTTTTCTTTTGTGGTGCGTGGGGACAATAGATCCAATTTTTCTCCATGTGCCCATTTTTAAACTTCCAAAAATTAAAAAAAATGGACATCACGCAGGAGGCATTCATGTGCTGCCTATTTTCACGGACCCATTGATTTGAATGTGTGAATTTGATCCGTTCAAAGCACACGTCCTTTTATTTGTGGACACTGTTCAAAAAATAAAAAAAAAAAACACAAAAAAAACTGCAGACATGTGAACAGCCCCATGAACTATAATGTGCACATGGTCTGTAAAACCCGCTGAGAGAACACGTATGTTTTTTGCATATGCCACACACTACTATTCCTCTAGTATACAAAAAAAAACACAAACAAACCATGGACGTCTGATTGAAGCCTTAAACGTATGTCATGCGGATAATGATCAGATTATCTTCACGTTTAGACAAGTTACACTTTTTTTCTTCCTAAACCCCCCCGGGCCGCTCTCTATAATGAACGCTATTGATAGTTTGTTTGTTTTTTCCTTTTAATCCAGTCATTTACATATTTCTGAGTCACAGGACCACAAAAAAAGGGAAATAACCTAAATCCACAGAACGTTCCTACACAGAGAACATCAACATGAAAACACAACATCTTGACCATTTATATCACCGCATCAAACCTCTCGATTTGTGGGACATGGGACCTCGTGTAACTTGCAGGATGGCCCCCGGCTGGTGATCCCCTTCTCAGGGCGACATTGAGGAATAGTAATTTTACAACATTTCTCGAGGTCCAGACTCCTTAAATGTTTCAGCAACTACTGATTTACAGTCCTTCTGTAGCCATTTCTTCCATCCAGTCCTCTAGGGACTGTCCCCTCACCCCGGGCTGATTCCTCTGCTGGTGGTGGCACCCCCACTTTCTTCACCAGGTCTTTGCAGACACTCAGACCCTCGTTCCTTACTCTTCACCCACAGGACTGGGTAACAACTCTGCTCAACTCCAACCTTTCGCTTGTCAGCTCCCTCAGGCGGCAGAAACTCACCACTTTTTCCTGGTGACTACATTTCCCTGTCTCCTCAGGGGTCTGTCTCTCCTTGCCCTCCCTCACGGTGCCATCTCTTTGCCACCACGACCAACCTCTACTCTTCCCTATTTCTTGTCTCGCTACAGGGGCGACTCAGCAATAGAGCGGAAATTCTTCTCCTCCTCTCCTTATGGGCAGGCACAGGTTCCTCTGCCCGGGACAGTCTCAAATCTGAAGGACAGCAAAGAGCGACAGCTAGTCTACATCCCTAACCTGCCCAGTTCGTTTTGTACATCCCCACAAAAATAGTGTCCCTAAAGAAGCCCCTTAGTGTTCCCACACAGATTAATATCCCCTTAATGGCCTCCATGCAGTATCGTGCCCCAAAGATCTCCCCCCCCCCATTGTCCATCCACGCACTATGTTATCCCATAGGGCCCCCTTACACCGCACCAGTATGCTGCCCCTCCACTCTACTGGCAAATATATATTCACAATAATATAAAAAAAAAAAATATAGAAAATCTTCAGTCTTATTTCACATCAAACAAAGCTCAGATCCAATACACAAGGTGTGCACAGCTGTGAACGGGTGTTGATTAGCTGCAGCGGTCACTGATGGACAGGTCATCATCACTTTAAACAAAGTAATGCTTATTTCTTTATTCGAGATGATCTACTAAATTTTAGAAAACTTCAGAAAAAAAATAAATTTAGGCAGCTACAAGGGGAGCTCATTGTATAGGAATTACTACAGACCTCAATAAATCCCCCTTCGGCAGGCGTCCACAAGTGGTGGCAGAATATTATAATTTGATAGAGTTGACCCATAAAATGCATTTATTACAAATATACAGAATAACAGGATCTCTAGAATAGGGGATCTGGAGCCCCCCACCGCACACAACGTATTACCCCTACCATTGTCGGAATGTGCTCCAGGGGCGCAGGCCCCGCAGGCCGTGGTGTTTACTGTGGTGCAGTTGGCATCAGGCGTGGAGGTTATGGGGGCGATGGTGGTGGTGAGCTGGCACACGACTGCCCACGCTGTGGAAGATTACAGAGAAAAGCAATAAGAGGAGGAAGAAGATGACGATGTCCTTCGTTATTAATCTAAATCAAGCGATTTACATAAATTAACATGCACACGCTGAAAGTCGGAAAAAACGGATATAGCGCAAAGTGGAGTTTGACATTGGGTACAACTATGCCTGGTAAACTTATACTTTTACTTTAAAAAAAGAACCGGTCAGTGATTATTGTGCACATACAATGTACACATAGCAATGCCCCTTTTTGTGGGCATTGGGAGTAGTAGAATCTGACAGTGTGGCTTTTGGATTACTAAAAAAAAAGTTAAAGTTTGTGCACCCCTGGTGTAGAGGGAAGATGTTTTGGAAAGGGAGGTCCAGAAAGCAGCTTGGCTAAAAGGGTCAATTCACACAAATTGATTGTAATGAGGCTCAGCCGCTGATATTGGAAATCAATTGTCGTCTGATCTTTACATTCACATGTAGCATTGATTGGTGGAGGAGAGAGTTTATGAACGTGTATGATGGAAAAATCATTTGTAGAATTGTCAACAGCTCTTCTGCTATTTACACAAGGTGGGGGATGTGCTGACAACCAATGATCAATTATTTTTAAGCGCGTAAAAGGTGCGATTAGATGAGCGTTGTACACTGGACAATAACTGCGTGTGCACCGAGAAATCCAGCAAATCTAGAAACAACGAAACTCTGCAGAAGTGAAACTGTTACTTGCTATCACAATGTGGTTTTACATAGGACTGCAATCAAACCCATTAAAAATGATGAATTGACAATCACAGCTCTGCGATGTCTATTAGTCTATATATTTATATACAATCACCGACGTGTTTTAAGCAAAAATTATAAAATTGGTTTTAAAAAGGAGCAGCACTCACCTAGCAGGAGGCTCGGAGCCGGGGTCCTCCAGAGGAGACTTTGCAGCGTTGTCCTCATGTCTACATCAGCATGTCCTCAGCCTCATCTATCACTGACTAGAAACTCTGAAAAAACTTCCTCCTTCTTTCCCAGCAGCTTCTGCTGTTCTGGATGTGAATCACCACCTGACTGAGATCATGTGCTTGGCTCACAACTCCTAAGAAGCCGAGCGGCCGCCGCAGGATTGGAGCCTCCGCAGCCAGACGGATCCCTCCCCAAACCATTGTTACTCCACATTGTGTTAGGTTGAGTTCCCACAATGAGATTTTGATGCTGCGCAAAAAAAACCCAAAAAAACACAATGTCTTAGGCTATGTTCACACTAGGCGTTTTTTAATGCAAATTTTCAGCTGCGTTTTACAGTGCCAGCAAAGTCTATGAGATTTCAGAAATATCATACACACACACTGATTTTTTTTTTGTGCTTTGCATGTTTTTTTTGCACAATATATGTCTCTTCTTTCAGCGTTTTTCACCCATTGAATGGGTGGTGAAAAAACACTACAAAAAACGCAGGTATCAGGTTTTGCAGCGTTTTTTTCTGCCAAAACCTAATGAAATTGAATCAGATTTTTAGTTTTTTTTGCACTAAACTTTATCAGCATGCACAAGAGACAAAAACGCAGCAAAAAAAATGCAGCAAAAAACACAGCAAAAAAAGTTTTTGCCGCGGCTTCTTTCCCGCCAATAGATTAGGAATTCCTGCAGAAAAAAAAAACGCTGAAAAAACACCTAGTGTGAACATAGCCTAACTGTCCAGCAAAGTGGAGGGAATTTATAGAAATCTCATTCCCACTGTGCTTTTTGTTTTACGCAGGAAAAAAACAGATCCGTGGCTCGAACTCTGCAAAATGGCAATTTCTCTTGCGGGTATGCTGAGTTTTATGTGCAGATTTCCCCACAGAATTGCATTAGGCACTAAAAACACATATAATCCGCACATGACTGTATCAATGACGTTTTATCAAAGCCAAATACCAGAAAGTGTCAAAAACAAAGCAGATTAATTCTAAACATGACGGCAAAAAGAGAAAAAATGTGCTAAAAACGATATGAAAGAACACAAATGAGCAAACTTACCTAAAATCTGCAACATCAAAATCTGAGCAGTTCTCATCGTGGGAACGCTGCCGCACCATTATATTCATCGAGTGCAACATTGGTATCATTTGTACCAATGATCATGTCTTCTTCATTCTAGTTTCTTAGTTCTCTCTCAGTATAGCCGCCATCCAGCGGACTGGCCAAAAATGTGCACATGACTGGGTCTTTGGGTACATCCGTGTGCAAAATGGTCCATTTTTCATCCGGAAAACACACATTTTTTTCAACCATATGGTCATCTGTATGCCCGTTTTGTACATCTATACGACATCCGTTTTGTGCATTAACAATGTAATAAATTAAGTACAAATACAGTTTACTATGTTAATAATTCTAATGTAATCTAATCTTTAGGCTGCGTTCACACCATGAGTTTTTGACGCTTCGTATTTTAGAAAAAATGCAAGTAACCTAATTAACTTAATGGGTGCAGAAAATCCTCAACATCAAAAACTCATCAAAAGCTCATTTGTGGAAACGTAGCCTAAGGGCGCGCTCACACTGGCATATAATACAGATGTGTTTTTTTTTTTGGAGAGCACGCGGCCCAGTGTTATACTATGGGGCAGGGCAGATCTACAAATATTTAATCATGAGAAAACAATCACAGCATGCTGCAGATCATGCGTGTATAGGTGAGTGTGAAACATAGGACTGCACTCGGATGTCATCTGACTGCAGTCCGATTACCGCAGACACAGGCAATGGAGAAATTAAGTTCTAATCATGCAAAAAAACAAGCACTCATGCAGCTCCGTCCACAGAAAAATATAAAAAATTGTTTGGGGTCTCAGAAAGTAGCATCATTAACCAAACATTGAAGAAAAACACAGAAAGTTTGGTATCGCAATAATCAAACTGTTTTGGAGAATCATGTTTATAGGTCATTTTATCCAATAAAATGAACACCATAAAAGCAAAATCTCCCCAAAAATTACAGAATTGCGTTTAGTCACTGCAAGTTTATGTTGCACTATGGGCAGGGGCGCCATTTCAATTTTTGCCTCAAGCAGCAGGAAATCTAGAATCGGCATTGAGTCCGCTCAAAAAAACATTTAAAAGATTTTTTCTTATTTCTATCGTAAAATCATGTTCAGTCTTTTGAATATTTGAACGTCTCAACCGCCCCACGTGTACATATCCTTAAGACTAATAGAACATGACATATGTCATTAAAATGTATAAACTTTCCTCCATTACTATCAAATCCAGCAATCCATGCATGTACAAAGGTATATTTATAAAAAAATAAAATGTGGCTTGCGAAAGTATTCTCCCCCTTTGTATTTTTCATGTTTTGCTACCTCACAACCTGGAATTTCACTTCTTTTTTTGAGGGTTTGCATCAGTTCATGTAAAGAACATGCCTACAACTGTGAACATTTGGTTTTCTTTTTATTGTGAAGCAAACAACAAATAGGACAAAATAACTGAAAACTTCAGTGTGCAGAACTATTCAACCTCCTAAAGTCAGTGCTTTGTAGAGCCTCCTTTTCCAGCAATTACAGCCAGCTGCATGTCGCTTTGGATAAGTCTCTATGAGCTTTCCACATCTGGCCACTGGGATTTTTGCCCATTTCTCAAGGCAAATCGGTTCCAGCTCCTTCAAGTTAGATGGTTTCCTCTGGTGAACAGCAATCTTCAAGTATGACCACAGATACTCAATTGGATTAAGGTCTGGGCTGTGACTAGACCTCTCCAAAACATTTACACATTTCTTCTTAAACCACTCGAATGTTGCTTTAGCAGTTTGCTTTGGATCATTGTCTTGTTGGAAGGTGAAACTCCATCCCAGTCTCAAATCACTGACATACTGAAACAGGTTTTGCTCAAGAATATCCCTGTATTTTACACCATCTTCCCTTTGACTCGGACCATTTCCCCTGTGCCTGATGTAGAAAAAAATCCCCACAGCATGATGCTGCCACCACAATGTTTCACTGTGGGGATGGTGTTCTTGGGGTGATGAGCTGTGTTGGTTTGGCACCAGACATAGCGTTTACCTTGGTGGCCAAAAAGTTCAATTTTGGTCTCATCTGACCACTGCACCTTCCTCCATACATTTGGGGACTCTCCCACATCTTTTGACAAACTCAAAACGAGCCTTACAATATTTGTGTGTAAGTAAAGGCTTTTTTCTGTCCATTCTTCCATAAAGGTCACCTCTATGGAGTGTACGGTTTATTGTGGTCGTATGGATAGATACTCCAGTCTCTGCTTGAAAACTCTGCACCTCCTTCAGGGTTACCTTAGGTCTCTGTGATGCCTCTCTTATTAATGCCCTCCTTGCCCGGGCTGAGAGTTTTGGTGGGCGCCCTCTCTTGGCTGGTTTGTTGTGGAACCATGTTCTTTCCATTTGATGATAATGGATTTGATGGTGCTCCGGGGATCATCAGATATTGGGATATTTTTTATAACCCAACGCTGACTTGTATTTCTCAACAACTTTGTCGCTGACTTGTTTGGAGATCTCCCTGGTCACCATGGTGTTGTTTGGAGATCTCCTTGGTCTTCATGGTGTTTGGTTAGTGGTGCCTCTTATAAATGGTGTTGCGGCCTCTGTGGCCTTTCAGAAAAGGTAAAGTGTATAAACTGACATGTGACATTTAGATTGCACACAGGTGAACTTCTTTTCACTAAGCATGAGACTTATGAAGGTAATTGTTTGCACCTACATTTTTTAGGGGCTTCATAGCAAAAGCGGTGAATACATAAGCATATGCCAATTTTGAGTTATTTGATCCCATAAATTAAATGTATGCCGATATTTTTGTCACTTCACCAACTTAGACTATTTAATGCTGATGCATTACACACAAATCGGATTACAAAATTGTTACAAAATAGGTAAAAAGCAAAGGGGGGGTGAATACTTTCACAAGCCACTGTAGATAGATACAGGGGTTTATCAATCGCACTTGTGACTGGACCCATGTGGGTGAAGGGCCCGCTGACACCATTCAGTGTATTGTGGCGTAAGGGGTCCATGCGCTGTAATACACGCTGCCGGCCAATCAGAGGCCAGCAGCTGATGTCGGTGTGCATGTGACTGGGGGCACATGGCAGTGACCTCATGCGCTCCGGTCTCTTGCACGCTGAAGTCAGCTGCCGACCTCAGAAGAGGACACCGCACAGCGGGGGAGCGGGGGGAAGGGGAGTAGAATCATTTATTTTTTTTCTATGCATTTAAGAACAGCGGCAAAACAGGGGACACATACCAGGATGGGGCCAGGATAAGGGACAAATATACCAGAATGTGGGACATACACTGCTCAAATAAATAAAGGGAACACGTAAACAACAGAATATAACTCCAAGTAAATCACACTGCTGTGAAATCAAACTGCCCACTTAGGAAGCAACACTGATTGACAATCAATTTCACATGCTGTTGTACAAATGGAATAGACAATAGATGGAAATTATTGGCAATTATCAAGACACCCTCAATAAAGGAGTGGTTCTGCAGGTGGAGACCACAGACCACATCTCAGTACCAATTCTTTCTGGCTGATGTTTTGGTCACTTTTGAATGTTGGTTGTGCTTTCACACTCGTGGTAGCATGAGACGGACTCTACAACCCACAGAAGTTGCTCAGGTAGTGCTGCTCATCCAGGATGGCACATCAATGCGAGCTGTGGCAAGAAGGTTTGCTGTGTCTGTCAGCGTAGTGTCCAGAGGCTGGAGGTACTACCAGGAGACAGGCTAGTACACCAGGAGACGTGGAGGGGGCCGTAGGGGGCAACAACCCAGCAGCAGGACCACTACCTCCGCCTGCAAGGAGGAAAAGGAGGAGCCCTGCCAGAGCCCTGCAAAATGACCTCCAGCAGGCCACAAATGTGCATGTGTCTTACAAAAGGTTAGAAACCGACTCCATGAGGGTGGTATGAGGGCCCGACGTCCACAGATGGACAAGAGAATGGCATGAGAGTGCAAAGCAGTCATCAAAGCAAAAGGTGGCTGCTTTGAAGAAACTAGAATATAAGACATATTTTCAGTTGTTTCACACTTTTTTGTTAAGTATATAATTCCACATGTGTTAATTCATAGTTTTGATGCCTTCAGTGTGAATGTACAATTTTCATAGTCATGAAAATACAGAAAAATCTTTAAATGAGAAGGTGTGTCCAAACTTTTTGTCTGTACTGTATATATATATACCAAGATGGGGCCAGGATTAGAGACAAACAGTATATACCAGGAAGAGGGACATATAGATGATAGATAGAGAATAGAACATATTTAGTTGGAGTCAGTTCATTTCTATCGACTTCATCTCATTTGGGGTCTTGACTAATTAGCTTGGGAGGATGAGCAGTTGGGGCAAATTCTCTTGATATTTTTTTTCTCATTAGGAGCAACTTTCATCAGTGCACTGGATCTGATTTTCATCCATTTTTGGTCAGTGTGTCATTTGTTTTTCTTATAAGTTTTTCTTAGCATTAAGGCTCATTCATACGTCCATTTTGTCACGTACGGAAAAAGTGCAGCTCAGACGGCATCCGAGTGTTGTCCATTTTTTTTTTTTTTAGACTCATTCACGTTAGTAAGTGAATTTGGTTCCCTTAAAGTCTGTCATTTTCTTTTTCTAGCGGGAAGAATAAAGGATGAAGCCCAGAAGCTACAAGTTTCACCTAAGCTTTGACATTTGGAAATAGATGACATTATTCCACTGATTTAATGAACTTCTCAGCAGATGAAAGAGAACTTGTTAGTAATCGTTGTGATTCTCATCAAAGCCTGGAGATAACTTCTCCGATCACTTTTAGAACTTCTGCTCGATAATTTCAGGGACAATGGCAGCTGTATCGCAAAACAAAGAACTATTGTACAAGTCCATGAGGGATGACATCTACAGCACAACTGGGAACTCCCTGCAATCTGGGCGGAATGTTGCGTCGTCTGTAATAACAGGGTCTTGGTTATAGGTATCCCCAACAAAACCATCTTATATATTTTAGGACATTTTTGGGGGGTCTATTATGGTTTTTGGGATCTTTTATATTGTGTGCTGTACTGGTTGACCCACATGTTAATGTCTGTGATGGGAATATGTCTTTAAAGTCCAAAATACACTTAGTATTAACAGGATTGAAGGTGCTGTATGAAAAATAAAGTTTCCATGAACAGCGCCACTTTTGTCCAATAAGCTTTGTTTAGTATTGTAGCACTCACTTGGGGATAAGCTGCAATACCAGACACTGTATATAGACATTGGTGGCGCTGTGTAGAATATAAGCACATCTTTTTTTTTTTTAATCCTGGGAATCCCTTTAGTATACAACATCACGCATCACCGGGAGGATGAGGCCTGCCACATCTGTGTCCTCAAGATATTAATCAACAAGCAACCTAAGGGCCCCGTCACGCTAAGCGATGCAGCAGCGATCCCGACAACGATACGACCTGTCAGGGATCGTTGCTGCGTCGCTATGTGGTCGCTGGTGAGCTGTCAAACAGGCAGGCTCACCAGCGATCAGGGGAGCAGCGATATCGTGGAAAGGATCGTTCCACGATGTCCTGCTCCCGTTACCAGCCTGCTGCAAGCAGGAGCAGGCTGGTAACTATGGTAAACATCACGTTACTAAGTGCGCGTGTCCCCCTAGTAACCCGCTGTTTACCATGGATACCACTCTGCTACGGTGCGCGGGAGCCTCCGCTTACCGTAGCAGAGTGGTATCCATGGTAAACAGCGGGTTACTAAGTGCGCGCGTGCCCCTAGTAACCCGATGTTTACCATAGTTACCAGCCAGATCGTTGGTCCCGCTGGTCACACACAGCGATGTGTGCTGGCCAGCGGGAGGCCAACGACCAAAAAATGGTCCAGGACACTTTGCAGCGATCAGCGACCTCACAGCAGGGGCCTGATCGTTGCAAAGTGTCACACACAGCGACATCGCTGGTGAGGTCGCTGGTGAGTCACCAAAACCGTGACACAGCAGCGATCTCGCTAGCGATATCGCTATGTGAGACGGGGGCTTAAGAGAGAATCTGCAATCAGGTTTGCGCAACCTAATCTGAGAGCAGCATGATGTAGGGGAAGAATCCCTGATTCAGCGTTTTTTTCTCATTGGATTTTCTTTATTTGGGACATTGTCATTTTTGTATCCATCAGCACCTCTAATATCATCTATATTTCCTGTAACTGTTTTGGTGATTACTGGACTATTATTTTGCTTTACACTGGTCATCTGATATGGCTTTTTGAAAAATCTCTGGACTTTATATTTATTTCAAGATTTAATTGGACTTTTTTTTCTTTGAGTCTTACATGACTCTGCATGCTGGTGGACTACATTTCCATACGCATCAATTTTTTTGACTTATTGGGGTGTTAGTATTACTGTGGACATTTAGCTTTCTATATGCCATTGATGTCATTATTGGATATTTGCTGAATACGCTACTGAGGACACTGTTTGCAAAATTCATATGTGTACTTGTTGAATTGCATTATTAAGGTTTCTTGGGGACTAGGTGAAGGATAGCCGTGGTACAGTGGGGGCACTATTTGAATATTGGGGGCTGATATACTCCACTGCCAGAAAGGGATTAGTCTATTATCCCTTATAGCGTATTATTTACGGCCTAGCTGACACTATTTCTATTCCTTTTTCACCTTTATATCCCTCTATGTCTCCTTTCTTATATGTTAGTTTGTCCCAACTGTACTATTGAGTACATTATTTTAGTGTGTTTAAATTAAAAGTTAATTTTTAATGGGTAATTGTCTTTTTTGGTAGATAATCTTTACTTACCCTCCTTCCAACGTATGTTGGTTATTTTCTGGTATTTGGTCACTTCAAATATTAACCCAATAGTACAAGCTTTTAAATAAAGACACAGCAAGAATAAAATACTTTATTTTAAATAAAAGTCCACACCATTTTTTACATATTTATTTAAAAATAAAAAACACAGTTATAATCACCTAACATCTAATCCCCTGAAACCCTTGTCCCCTGTAAAAAAACAGAAATAAAAAAGCAACCATATACTCACCTAACACCTAATCCCCAAAGCTATTGTCACCTGTAAAAAAAAATAAAAAACAACCATATCCCTCACCTGTCTGAAGTGATGAAATAATCCATAGTGTCCCATGAGGATCTGGATCAGTTGTAGAGCAGTCACTGATGTGTATTTGACTGACTCAATTGAAGTCAATGGATGAAAAACGAGGCAAAAAAGCACAAAGAATTAACATGCTGTGGATAGAAAAGCACAGCAAATCCTGAAAGGAAAAATACTCATCATGGGCACAGCACTTCAGGATTCTCATTGACTTTGCTGGCAAAAGGATTTGATAGCGTTTTTGGGCCAATTCCGCAAGGAAAATACGCTGCAAAAACGCACCGTGTGAACACAGCCTTAGTGTGTGTGCACTTGGCATCTTTTAGAGCTTCAGGAAAATGCCGGTGGTGGTTTCCCTGAGGTTTTCTCTGACGTCATCCTGAACACCTTTTGCGGTAACACTGCTGGCGATTTTTGTTTAATTCCATATATAAAATGCAGTGTGTCTACTTCACTTTGTCAGGCAGGTCCTATTTAAGTGATTTCTTGATTGAGAACAGGTGCGGCAGTAATCAGGCCTCTGTGTGGCTAGGGAAATTGAACTCAGCTTCCCAAAGATGTGAAAAACCACAGTTAATTTATGGTTTAAGGGGGGGTGGGGAGCAATCACTTTTCACACTTTTTCACACAGGCCCCTGTAGGTTTGCATTTCTTTTTCCCTTAATAATAAAGATCTTCATTTAAAACCTGCATTTTTTTAATTGTGTTATCCTTGTCTTTTATTTAAATTTGTTTTGTGATCTGAAACTTTTAAGTGTGACAAACAGGCAAAAGAATAAGAAATCAGGAAGGGGGCAAACACTTTTTCACGCCACTGTAGTAACAGTTTCCAAAAGGAAGCCGCCAGAAGAATGGTCAAGTCACTTCTAGTGGCTTCACGGCTTTCGAAGCCTGAAGTGGTTTACGTGGACATGTGCACAGGAAGCTGTTTTGACACTGCGCTGCATATGTTCATTCTTTTTGCCATTTCTTAGCACTTCTTCAGACAAAATCCACCTGAAAAAGACACGTGGGCACATACCCTAAGGCTTGTGATTTAACCTGATAAAAGTCACACTTTTATCCTATAATTTAGTCCGGTAATCAGGTTTTCATAATTGGATAACTGTTCGAAGCCACTAAACCCAGCGAGGTCCCTCTTGATGAAAAGTAAAGAAATTCCAGGTACTGAAGAACTCAGGTGTAAACTGTTTGAAATGTCATAAAATGTGATTTTTTTGGCATTTTTACTCCAGCTCTGAAACTCTTTGAAAAGTGAGTGCAGTATAGCTGGAGGGTGATGTGATAAAGCATGGGCAACAAATGTATAATAATTTTATTTAATTATTTTAATTTCATGGATTTCCCACATCTTTCTCCAGGGCACACTTCATCACGATAAAACTAACTGTAAGGCTAATCTCAACGATACAATATCTTGGGTTGAGTAGAAGCAGCTGAGGACTCATTGTAGGACCAGGCAGTCCTATACCTGAACTTCTGAGATTTTATACAAGTAGCGAGTTGCTACTTATTATAGATACATGTTTATTCAAGGACTTATAGTGTATTATGTTTTTCTTTTTTTATTTATGTGCCATTTGCTCTCAAGTCTCTTCATTTCTATGTCCTCTCCAGTCTCTCAGATACAGAGGGAGGGAAACTGCAGCTGCATCCCCCTCCTCCCTGTCTTCTATTTACTGTATAACTGGAGTGACCTTCACCTAACAAGGTACATGTCAAAATTTGCTAAATAATTGAGATATAATTTAATAAAATGCAGTTTTTTACACATAAGAATTTTCCTGGTTGAGGAACGTGAAGGAATACGGAACTAATTGCAAATATGACTACTCTGACATGTACTGTCACTGATCTATGGGACAATGGCAAATCTTCTTGGAACATCGAAGCATTTTGTGGTGTTTCTTATTACTGAAAGGTCACATAACAAGCACATTACATGGCTTTAAAGGGAACCTGTCAGGTGATTCATGTTTCCAAAACTGGGGATAGCATGAATCGGAGCCTGACATATTCTAGTTTAAAGATCTGGCTGGGGAGCATAGATAGTCCGCCTCTGGCCGGCTCCTCCCTGCACAGCTCTAGATGATTGACAGGTCTCTCCCAATGCACACACATGGGAAAGAACTGTCAACCACCTGTAGTTGTGCTGGGAGATGCCGATCGGCGGTGGCACTGGACTCGTCTCATCTTTCCCTATAGTCCCCAGTCGGATCTTTAAACTAAGTTTTCTCTGAAACCGTAAGAACGTTTCAGAGAAAAGAATAGCTGCAATAGTGCGGCCAGGCTCTAATTCATGTTGCCCGTGTTTTGGAAAGCGTTGCCATTAAACTGCTCAGATGTATTGTAACTCGCTCCCATCTTCAAGCCCAATTAGCATTGTGACAAAGTCACTGGCAGAGTGCTGGAGGGGAGATATGTTTCACTGAGGCTATTAGCTTCAGTGATGTGAAATCTGGAAGTTTTCTCCTGCATGGTATGTGCTGAGAGGGTTAATCAGCCATATTTAAAAGGGCTTAGTTTTTGTGAATGGCTATAATAATAATAATCTTTACTTTTATATAGCGCCAACATATTCCACAGTGCTTTACAAACATTATCGGCACTGTCCCCATGGAGGCTCACAATCTAAATTCAAAATCAGTATGTTTTTGCAGTGTTGGAGGAAACCAGAGAACCCGGAGGAAACCCACGCAAACATGGGGAGAACATACAACCTCCTTGCAGATGTTGTCCTTGGTGGGATTTGAACCCAGGAGCCAAGCACAGCAAGGCTGCAGTGCTAACCACTGAGCCACCATGCTGACCTACTATAGTGTGGGTGGGAGGCCATTCACCATATCTCCACCCCAGGGTCTGGGCTATAAATATCCAGCCTTTTGACTCAGGTGTTGTTCAGTGTATGGAGAAGCTAGCTCCTGAGAGAGAGAGGAGCTTGTGGTTTTGTGCTAACTTGGACCATGTGTTATTGGTAACCCTGAGTGCCCGGACCTCGGCCAATATACGGACTGTGCTGTATCTTTTATTTTGCTTGGTTGTTATGCTGAATGGGCTGTGTTTACATTATGAACTCTAGATTGGTTTATGATATTTTTTAATAAACCAATCCAAACCTTAAAGAGACAGTGTTCCATGTCTACCTCAGTGGTCAGCAGAGCAAGTCTCTCGAGCACAGTATATATAGGGTTATTAGGTGTAACATTGGCATGAAACTGCATTGTGCCGTTTTCATTTATTTTATGACTACATTAATTATAGCAATGAACTGCAGGTCTTCTTGTGATTGAGATCAGCTGAGGCCAGATTGAAAAAAAGTAGAATATTGGTGTAACTAAGATGTCCTTCCAGAATGTATGTGATAACATATGTAGGTCTTATGATGACTGGAGATTATGCAAGATTAGGTTGTAGATGTATGTAGGAAAGTTCAAAACCTTAAAGGAGTTTTCCAGTTTCTGAAAACCCCTCTCCTCCTGGCACAGTTTATCTTAAGAAGGCAAACTGCGCTTTTCTCACCATCCCTGGGTCCGGCGCTGAGTTTCAGCTGCTGCTCCCAGGGTATTTTATTGTCAGCAGTGCTGTCATGACATCTATAGCACTTCAACCAATAACTGCACTCAGCGGCTCTGAGCGGCTTGTGACGTCTACATGCTAAATCCGCTGAGCTCAGCTATTGGCTGCAATGCTAACGATGTGACGTCAGCGCTGCAGACTATAACAGGCACCTGGAGCAGCGGCGGAGACACAGCGCTGGACCCAGGGAGGGTGAGTTTGTGTTGTTCAAAATGAACTGCAGCTGGGGGACAGAGGTTTTTAGAAACAGGAAAACCCCTTTAAATATATTTGGATCTGAATTTCCTGAGCAATGGGAAGCCAGTGAAGGAATTGGTAGAGAGCAAAGAGCAGCAGAGTTAAGGGTGGATTAGAGGCAAAGAAGAAGGATATTGCTGTTGTCTAGGCAGAAGATGATGAAGGTATTTTTGCTAACTCAAAGTTGAGGAAAGAGCAGATTTGAGAGACTTTTGAAATGGCCTGTAAGACTGAGAAAAGTGTAGATCCATTAACAGAGATTGACAGGTCTGGTGGGGAAGTGTGAAATTAAATCAGCTCAGTTCAAGTTCTGGATTTATGTAATCAGCTCAGCTCCAATGTTGGATTCATGTACTGATTTTAGTTCTGGTTCTGTATTTAAGTTATGTACATGGTTACGATGCGGTATTTATGTAATCAGCTGAACTTAGTTCTGGTACTTCTGTGTTTATGATACAATGTTAGATCAGCGCTGTTGCCTCCGCATGTGTCCCCTTCCCCCTCTCAGCAGGAACTCCAGAGTCTTCACTCACCGCACCATGCTGCTCTGGTCCCCACCCAGGGCCTGTGCATGGCACGCAGGTCTCCTGGGAGAATGCCTAGGGCGCATGCTTTTAAAAATGTCCCCAGCCAATGGCTGGGAGACATAACTTATTTAATGCACTTTCCCCAAATGGGAGGTGCCTTAGCAACGTTAGCACCAGTGCATTTCCTGCTACCTAGTTGTAAGGTCCCTTTACCTGTACTCTCTGTATCTGGTCATGTCCATCCCATTTACCTGACTCTGTCCGCCTAGTCTGCACCTGATCCTGTCCGTTCTGATTTACATATACCTGAACTCGCCCTGACTGTGTCTAGTCCTGATCTTGACCCGTCTGAACCAGCACTTGTGAACCTGCACTTGTGGCCGTCCTGTGTTCCTGTACCTATCCTGCATCTGTCTACCAGCCACATACCTCCAGCTAACCAGTTCCTGGCTGGTTCTGCTTCCCTGTCCCCTTGGGGGTCAGCTGCCGCGGCTACGGGATTTGTCCTGGAGTAGCACCTGGTGTTCACCTGGGTTCAAGTCTAACCACACCACCAGGGGTGTTACGGATCTGGGTGGTGGAACCTCTGTGCTGCGGTGCAAGGAGGGACCGGAGGGGCGTAACTAGGTATCAACTCAGACTGACTAAGGTCGTACGGCGGCTCAATCGACTCCGTGACCAGGGAAGGATCGAGCAGAGGGACCAGGTGCTACTCTGGGCCAGACCTTGTATGAGAGCAGGTGACTCCCACGGGTCAGAAGGCAGGGACTGACCGGTACAGCAGATGAGCACGGCAGGCAGGCTGACGGGTGATCCGGGTAGACGGACTGGCAGACACGGCAGGTAACAAGCAGGAGCCTCCAGGTAGGCTGACAGGTAGGCATGGCAGGTAACAAGAAGAAGCCTCCAGGTAGGCTGGCTGGTAGGCACGGAAGGTAACAGGCAGGTGCTTCCAGGTAAGCAGGCGGGCAGGGCCCATAGACAGACTGGCGGACTGGACTGTAGACAGACTGTCGGGCTGGAGAGTAAACAAGCTGGGGACAGGACTGGTAGTCAGGCTGGCGGACAGGACTGGTAGTCAGGCTGGCGGACTGGACTGGTAGTCAGGCTGGCGGACTGGACTGGTAATCAGGCTGGCGGACTGGACTGGTAGTCAGGCTGGCGGACTGGACTGGTAGTCAGGCTGGCAGCGGGACCTGAGGGCTGAAGCAGAGTTTTACACACAAAGATACAACATTGCACGGCACCTCCATTTTGGAGGAGGTGCCTTTTATATGAGAGGTCATCCGGCCATTGGCCGGGGACTCCTTAGGACGTCGCGCGCGGCCCCTTCAAGAGGGAGGGAGCGCACGCGCGCCCTAAGCACAGTGCCCCAGAAGCTGCGCACGCCGGCAGCAGCAGAAGCAGGAGTGCCGGAGGACGCCGGGCAGACAGCGCAGCAGTAAGAGGGACGGTGTCTCTGCCTGTCACAGGGTAGAGACGCCGATACTATAAGGGGCTCTAGCGAAGAACCTGGTGTTTACTTAGTTACACCCCTTCAGGCTCTCTCCGGACCGTGGCATTGTGGTTCCATAACCACGTGAGTAACATATAAGAGAAAAAAAATCAAGACCAGAGTTAGAATTGGTGCACATCATGCTGCATATCATGTCGACATGTAGGCAGGGCAATCTATTGAGTATTAAAACTCAGCTATACTTAATTATGGTGTTTTTAGTTTGGTTCAGCTGCTGTATTTATAGAAATAGCTTGATCCTGGTGCTGCATTTATGTTATGAACTTGGTTCTGTAACTGTATTTATTTAAAGAGCTTACTTATAATGCTGCATTTGTTATCAATTTAGCTCTAGTACTGTATTTATGTAAGGAGTTTAGTTCTGGTACTTTAAGTAATGAGCTTTGTTCTGCTACTGTATATATGTTATTAGTTTGATTCTGGCACTATATTTATGTCATGAACTTGGTTCTGGAGTTGTATTTCTGTACTAAGCTTAGTTCTGGTTCTGCATTTATTTATGTACTGTGCTTGGTTTTGGTGATGCATTTATGTCATAAGCCAAGTTCTGATAGTGTACTTATTTACTATGCTTGGCTCTGGAGCTGTATTTATGATTCTAGTTTGTTTCTTGTACTGTATTTATGTAATTAGTGTTTTTCTTGTATTGTATTTCTGTACTGATCTTGGTTCTGGTGTTGTATATATGGAATGAGCTTGGTTCTGATACTATTGTATTTTAGGTCTATAAGTAAAGAATAAGTGTATTAGTGTGGGTAGGTACGTATGTATTCATATTTTGCCAAACCGGATCATATTCTAGCCTGGGAAGAGGGCACATAGATTTGGAATATTGTAATTATTTTTATTTGGTTGTAGAAGCAGGAGAAATTATTTGTCGTGTGCTACACCCAAGACACCCCGTACGTATATTTTTGTCAATTGAGTATGGAAGCTGTTGATAAAAATGTCAACCCCTCCTGTAGAACTGGTATAAAGCATTACAATGGACTCAAAGATTGTGGCTTCATTCACATTTACTTGATACTAATAGTACTATAGGTCCTAACACTACTATACATTATATAACACACGCAGCAGTAAATAGTTGGCCATTACAATAAAAGTACAGGTGCTTCTCACAAAATTAGAATATCATCAAAAAGTTAATTTATTTCAGTTCTTCAATACAAAAAGTGAAACTCCTATATTATATAGAGTCATTACACACAGAGTGATCTATTCCAAGTGTTTATTTCTGTTAATGATGATGATTATGGCTTACAGCCAATGAAAACACAAAAGTCATTATCTCAGTAAATTAGAATACTTTATAACAGCTTGAAAATTGTTTTTAAAATCCGAAATGTATGTTCAGTAAATGCCCTCAATACTTGGTCGGGCTCCTTTTGCATCGATTACTGCATCAATGCGGCAATGTGGCATGGAGGCGATCAGCCTGTGGCCCTGCTGAGGTGTTATGGAAGCCCAGGTGGCTTTGATAGCAGCCTTCAGCTCGTCTGCATTGTTGGGTCTGGTGTCTCTCATCTTCCTCTTGACAATACCCCATAGATTCTCTATAATAGATTCTCTATGGGGTTAAGGTCAGGCGAGTTTGCTGCCAATCAAGCACAGTGATACTGTTGTATATAAACCAGGTATTGGTACTTTTGGCAGTGTGGACAGGGGCCAAGTCCTGCTGGAGAATGACATTTCCATCTCCAAAAAGCTTGTCGGCAGAGGGAAGCATGAAGTTCTCTAAAATTTCCTGGTAGACGGCTGCGCTGACTTTGGTCTTGATAAAACACAGTGGACCTACACCAGCAGATGACATGGCTCCCCAAACCATCACTGATTGTGGAAACTTCACACTAGACCTCAAGCAGCTTGGATTGTGGCCTCTCCACTCTTCCTCCAGACTCTGGGACCTTGATTTCCAAATGAAAAGCAAAATTGACTTTCATCTGAAAACAACACCTTGGGCCACTGAGCAACAGTCCAGGTTTTTTCTCCTTGGCCCAGGTAAGACACTTCTGGCGTTGTCTATTGGTCATGAGTGGCTTGACACAAGGAATGTGACACTTGTAGCCCATGTCCTGGATACGTGTGTGTGTGGTGGGTCTTGAAGAAATGACTTTTGAATGGCCTTTTCTTAACAATCCTTTCAAGGCTGCGGTTATCCTGGTTGCTTGTGCACCTTTATCTACCACACTTTTTCCTTCCACTCAACTTTCCATTAATATGCTTGGATACAGCACTCTGTAAACAGCCAGCTTCTTTAGCAATGACCTTTTGTGGCTTATCCTCCTTGTGGAGTCTGTCAATGACTGCCTTCTGGACATCTGTCAAGTCATCAGTCTTACCCATGATTGTGGAGCCTACTGAAACAGACTAAGGGACCTTTTTAAACACATAGAAAGCCTTTGCAGGTGTTTTTTGTTCATTATTCTAATTTACTGAGATAATGACTTTTGTGTTTTCATTGGCTTTAAGCCATAATCATCAACATTAGCAGAAATAAACACTTGAAACAGATCACACTGTAATGACTCTATATAATATATGAGTTTCACTTTTTGTATTGAAGAACTGAAATAAATTAACTCTTTGATGCTATTCTAATTTTGTGAGAAGCACCTGTAGACCCCCAAGGCCATATGTCAGATAAGTTGTTCCTTATATGATATTTAATGGTTTCCTTTTGAACTGCTGATTTAATATGCAAGTCCGATAAAAAGTCACATTCATATATGAAGGATAGAACTGGCCCTTTAATAAAGAAAAGAACCATCAGCCGAGATATAAAAAGATGACATTCTGAGAAACGTTGTGAAAGAGGCTTTAGTATTCCAGTAATACAACCAACCACTTGTGAGCTGACGTCATGATATTGTCCACGCTCCAGGACCCCTGTAAGGAGATCAGACATAATTCTAAAATCAGAATTAAGCAGGATTCTGTGATTTAATTACCCTGTGGTAAGTTGTGTCCATCCATGAGATCACATCTTACATAAAGGGTCCTGACTGTCAACGATAGCAATTACTTTGGGTCATAAGCATAGCAAAAGGCAGAGAGTGAACATAGCGTACATTAGGGCCAGCCTCAGGGGTGTGTATTTGCTGAAGGTTCATCTGCCACCAATGCTGAAGGAGGCGCCACTGATGTCCTGGTACCTTAAGTTTGTGACCACCCTGTAGTTTAAATTTTTAATTTTTATTTCATAAATTATTAGCTTAAAAAATTCAGAAGTTAAAAAAAAAAATTATATATATATCTTGTATTTTTTGGACCATAAGACGCACTTTTTTTTACCCCAAAATTGGGAGGAAAATGGGGGGGTGCGTCTAATGGTCCGAACGTTACATTACTGGATAGGTGCGGTGGTGGTGGAGCGGGATCGCAGGGCCCTCCCTCCTTCAGGAACACGGCGGTTGTGGCAGCAGCGCTGAGATGCTGTCGGTGGTGAGGCAGAGCGGCCGGTGCTGGGGCTGGTGTCGGGCTGTGAGCGGCATCGGGTGGTGAAGCAGAGCGGCCTGCGCAACTTTCCGGTGTGCGCAGCCATCTTACTGAGGCTGCAATCTACAGGAAAATGGCTGCCCCAGCATGCGCATGCACAGACCGGGAGCTCCGGCAGCCATTTTCCTGTAGATCACAGCTTTAGGAAGATGGCTGCAGCCACCAGAAACCCGCACACACCATTCTGCCTCACCGCCCGACGCCGCTCACAGCCCGGCACCAGCCCTGCCCAGGCACCCAGACCCTGCACATGCACCCGGCCAGGCTAAGGGCCCCCAACCTTGCACAGGCTCCCAGCCAGGCTAAGGGCCCCCAGCCCTGCACAGGCACCTGGCCCTGAACATGCACCCGGCCAGGCTAATGGCCCCCGACCTTGCACATGCACCCGGCCAGGCTAAGGGCCCCAGCCTTGCACAGGCCCCAGCCAGGCACAGGAAACAGCCAGGTTAAGGGCCCCAGCCCGGCGCCCGGCCAGGCTAAGGGCTCCAGCCCTGCACAGGCATTCAGCCAGGCTAAGGGCCCCAGCCCTGCACAGACATCCGGCCAGGCTAAGGCCCCCAGCCCTGCACAGGCCCCAGCCCTGTACAGGCCCCAGCCAGGCTAAGGGCTCCACAGCATCTCACCTCTTCTGCTGCAGCCGCCGGGTTCCTGAGGGAGGGAACGGAGGGCCCTGCGATCCTGTTCCACCACCACCGCAACTCCCCGCTGCTGGAGCACCGGCTTCTTGCACCCAGGGTCTGCAGCATTCCTCCACTTTCGCCGGCTTTCTGAAGGACCCTGCCTCCTGTGACCCCTCCACCGGTAAGATACCGTACCTATTCAGACTATAAGATGGACCCCAATCTTATAAAAAATATTTTTTTCCCTATTTTCCACCCCAAAATTTGGGGTGCGTCTTATGGTCCAAAAATACGGTTTGTGTGTATATACAGTGGTGGCCAAAAGTATTGGCACCCCTGCAATTCTGTCAGATAATACTCAGTTTCTTCCTGAAAATGATTGCAATCACAAATTCTTTGGTATTATTATTTTCATTTAATTTGTCTTCAATGAAAAAACACAAAAAGAATTGTCCTAAAGCCAAATTGGATATAATTCCACACCAAACCTAAAAAAGGGGGTGGACAAAAGTATTGGCACTGTTTGAAAAATCATGTGATGCTTCTCTAATTCGTGTAATTAACAGCACCTGTAACTTACCTGTGGCACCTAACAGGTGTTGGCAATAACTAAATCACACTTGTAGCCAGTTAACATGGATTAAAGTTGACTCAACCTCTGTCCTGTGTCCTTGTGTGTACCACATTGAGCATGGAGAAAAGAAAGAAGACCAAAGAACTGTCTGAGGACTTGAGAAACCAAATTGTGAGGAAGCATGAGCAATCTCAAGGCTACAAGTCCATCTCCAAAGACCTGAATATTCCTGTGTCTTCCGTGCGCAGTGTCATGAAGAAGTTTAAAGCCCATGGCACTGTGGCTAACCTCCCTAGATGCAGACGGAAAAGAAAAATTGACGAGAGATTTCAACGCAAGATTGTGCGGATGGTGGATAAAGTACCTCAACTAACATCCAAACAAGTTCAAGCTGCCCGGCAGTCCGAGGGTACAACAGTGTCAACCCGTACTATCTGTTGGCGTCTGAATGAAAAGTGACTGTATGGTAGGATACCCAGGAAGACCCCACTTCTTACCCCGAGACATAAAAAAGCCAGGCTGGAGTTTGCCAAAACTTACCTGAGAAAGCCTAAAACGTTTTGGAAGAATGTTCTCTGGCCAGATGAGACAAAAGTAGAGCTTTTTGGCAAAAAGCATCAACATAGAGTGTGCAGGAAAAAAAAAGAGGCATTCAAAGAAAAGAACATGGTCCCTACAGTCAAACATGGCGGAGGTTCCCTGATGTTTTGGGGTTGCTTTGCTGCCTCTGGCACTGGACTGCTTGACCGTGTGCATGGCATTATGAAGTCTGAAGACTACCAACAAATTTTGCAGCATAATGTAGGGCCCAGTGTGAGAAAGCTGGGTCTCCCTCAGAGGTCATGGGTCTTCCAGCAGGACAATGACCCAAAACACACTTCCAAAAGCACTATAAAATGGTTTGAGAGAAAGCACTGGAGACTTCTAAGGTGGCCAGCAATGAGTCCAGACCTGGATCCCATAGAACACCTGTGGAGAGATCTCAAAATGGCAGTTTGGAGAAGGCACCCTTCAAATATCAGGGACCTGGAGCAGTTTTCCAAAGAAGAATGGTCTACAATTCCAGCAGAGCATTGTAAGAAACTCATTGATGGTTACCGGAAGCGGTTGTTCGCACTTATTTTGGCTAAAGGTTGTGCAACCAAGTATTAGGCTGAGGGTGCCAATACTTTTGTCTGGCCCATTTTTGGAGTTTTGTGTGAAATGATCAATGATTTGATTTTTGCTTCATTCTCTTTTGTGTTTTTTTCCTTGCAAGCAAATTAAATGAAGATAATAATACCAAAGAATTTGTGATTGCAATCATTTTCAGGAAGAAACTGAGTATTATCTGACAGAATTGCAGGGGTGCCAATACTTTTGGCCACCACTGTATATATATATATATATATATATATATATATATATATATATATATATATATATATATATATATATATATATACAGTTAGGTCCATATATATTTGGACAGAGACAACATTTTTCTAATTTAGCTTCTAGACATTACCACAATGAATTTTAAACAAAACAATTCAGATGCAGTTGAAGTTCAGACTTTCAGCTTTCATTTGAGGGTCTCCACATTAAAATTGGATGAAGGGTTTAGGAGTTTCAGCTCCTTAACATGTGCCACCCTGTTTTTAAAGGGACCAAAAGTAATTGGACAATTTACTCCAAGGCTATTTCATGGACAGGTGTGGGCAATCCCTTCGTTATGTCATTCTCAATTAAGCAGATAAAAGGCCTGGAGTTGATTTGAGGTGTGGTGCTTGCATTTGGAAGGTTTTGCTGTGAAGTAAACATGCAGTCAAAGGAGCTCTCCATGCAGGTGAAACAAGCCATCCTTAAGCTGCAAAAACAGAAAAAACCCATCCGAGAAATTGCTACAATATTAGGAGTGACAAAATCTACAGTTTGGTACATCCTGAGAAAGAAAGAAAGCACTGGTGAACTCATCAATGCAAAAAGACCTGGGCGCCCACGGAAGACAACAGTGGTGGATGATCACAGAATAATCTCCATGGTGAAGAGAAACCCCTTCACAACAGCCAACCAAGTGAACAACACTCTCCAGGAGGTAGGCGTATCAATATCCAAATCTACCATAAAGAGAAAACTGCATGAAAGTAAATACAGAGGGTTCACTGCACGGTGCAAGCCACTCATAAGCATCAAGAATAAAAAGGCTAGACTGGACTTTGCTAAAAAACATCTAAAAAAGCCAGCACAGTTCTGGAAGAACATTCTTTGGGCAGATGAAACCAAGATCAACCTCTACCAGAATAATGGAAAGAGAAAAGTATGGCGAAGGCGTGGTACAGCTCATGATCCAAAGCATAGCACATCATCTGTAAAACACAGCGGAGGCAGTGTGATGGCTTGGGCATGCATGGCTGCCAGTGGTACTGGATCACTAGTGTTTATTGATGATGTGACACAGGACAGAAGCAGCCGAATGAATTCTGATGTATTCAGAGCCATACTGTGTGCTCAGATCCAGCCAAATGCAGCCAAACTGATTGGTCGTCGTTTCATACTACAGAAGGACAATGACCCAAAACATAAAGCCAAAGCAACCCAGGAGTTTATTAAAGCAAAGAAGTGGAATATTCTTGAATGGCCAAGTCAGTCACCTGATCTCAACCCAATTGAGCATGCATTTCACTTGTTAAAGACTAAACTTCAGACAGAAAGGCCCACAAACAAACAGCAACTGAAAACCACCGCAGTGAAGGCCTGGAAGAGCATCAAAAAGGAGGAAACACAGCGTCTGGTGATGTCCATGAGTTCAAGACTTCAGGCAGTCATTGGCAACAAAGGGTTTTCAACCAAGTACTAGAAATGAACAGGGTGGCACATGTTAAGGAGCTGAAACTCCTAAACCCTTCATCCAATTTTAATGTGGATACCCTCAAATGAAAGCTGAAGGTCTGAACTTCAACTGCGTCTGAATTGTTTTGTTTAAAATTCATTGTGGTAATGTCTAGAACCAAAATTAGAAAAATGCTGTCTCTGTCCAAATATATATGGACCTAACTGTATATATATACTAGCTGTACTACCCGGCTTCGCCCGGGTTAATATCTGCTGTTAGCAAAATAGAATGTGTTAACAAAAATTTATTCTCCACACAAAAAGCACAAAACAAATAGATAGAAAGTTCATTGGCTCTTGAGGAAGCAGCTCTTGTTTTCATGTCTGCAAGCCTCACTTCCCTGTCCTCAGAAAGTTCATTGGCTCTTGAGGAAGCAGCTCTTGTTTTCATGTCTGCAAGCCTCGCTTCCCTCTCCTCAGAAAGGTCATTGGCCCTTAAGGAAGCAGCTCTTGTTCTCTTGTCTGCAAGCCTCGCTTCCCTCTGCTCAGAAAGTTCACTGGCTCTTGAGGAAGCAGCTGCTGTTCTCATGTGTGTCAGCCTTGTTTCTCGGTCTTCACATTTTTCATTGGCCCGTAATGCAGCTTTTCTTTTCGTATCAGCTGACATTCATGCCATGAAATTCCTTTTCTTATGAGGCATTATTGTGGTAAAAATAGTCTGTAACTGGCAGTTTCTATATCCTCTCACATAGAAGTAATGTGACTGACATCAGCCTTTCCACCAACAGACCCTAACTGACATCTTATTACCTTACACAAGCTTTGTTATACTGAGAATGTCCTTTGTTGCCTATATTAACCAATCACAGCTCAGATTAATTAACTGCAGCAAAATAGAAGCAGAGCTGTGATGAGTTGCTATTGGCTGTAGCATCGGCGTCTCTGCCCCCTGCCATGCAGAGACGCAGTCCCACTCACCTCCTCGCTCCCCGCTCTGCATTCACCAGCGCTCCTCTTCCTACTGCCGGCGCGCGCAGCTTCCCGGGCACTGTGCTTAGGGCGCGCGCGCGCTCCCTCCCTCTTAAAGGGGCCGCGCGCCGTCCTAAGGAGTCCCCGGCCAATAGCCGAGGGTCCTCCCATATATAAGGCACCTCCTCCAAAATGGAGGTGCCCGAGCAAAGTTGTTGCAGTGTTTCTGACCTCTGCTTCAGCCCTCAGGTCCCGCTGCTAGCCTGACTACCAGTCTTGCCCGCCAGCCTGTTATCTGCCTGCTACCTGCCGTGCCAGCCAGCCCGCTCACCTGGGAGCACGTGCCTGTTGCCTGCCTGTTACCTGCCGTGCCTGCCAGTCCGCACACCTGGGAGCACTTGCCTGTTGCCTGCCTGTTACCTGCCGTGCCTGCCAGCTCGCTCACCTGGGAGCACTTGCCTGTGACCTGCCTGTTACCTGCTTGTTACCTGCCGTGCCTTCCTAGAGACTCCTGCCGTCACTTGCCGTGACCACCTGCCAGCCCACCTAGAGACTCCTGCCGTCACTTGCCGTGACCACCTAGAGACTCCTGCCGTCACTTGCCGTGACCACCTGCCAGCCCACCTAGAGACTCCTGCCGTAACTTGCCACGTCTACCTGATAGCCTACCTGGAGGCTTCTGCTCGCCAGCCAGCCTGCTGTGCCTACCTGCTATTCCGGTCAGTCCCTGCCATCTGTACCGTGGGAGTCACCTGCTCCCTTACAAGGTCGTCCCCAGAGTAGCACCTGGTCCCTCAGCTCGGTCCCTCCCTGGTCACGGAGTCATTAGCCGCCGTACGACCAAGGTCGGTCCGGGTTGATACTTAGTTACGCCCCTCTGGGTCCCTCCTTGCACCATAGCACAGAGGTTCTACCCCCCGGACCCATAACAGTTTGCTCGGGCCATGGAACCCGGTGGCCCCCAGACCCCCGCAATCTCCGACCTGCACCTGGAGGTCTTACGTCAGAGGGCTCAACAGGAGTCGGTCCTGTCCTTCCTGCGGTCTGTTAACTCTCGCCTAGGCGCATTGTCCGATCCGTCTGTGTCCATCTCTGGTCAGGCAGCGCTTGCTTCCGCGGCACCACAACCTAGTCCTATTTTGGCGTCCGGCTATGGACCCTGTCTCTCGGCACCTCCACGTTTTGCTGGCAACCCCGCCTTAGCTCGAGGTTTCATAAACCAGTGCACCCTGCACTTTGAACTCTTGGCATATCAGTTCATCTCCGACCGGGCCAAAGTGGCATTTATCATGTCCCATCTCACTGGGGAAGCACTGGCATGGCTAAATCCCCTGTGGGAGAGAGGGGATCCCCTGGTGTCCGACCTATCGTCTTTCCTCGCTGCTTTCCGGAAAGTCTTCGATGAACCAGGACGAAAATCCTCTTCAGCCTCCTCTCTGCTACGTCTCCGCCAAGAGAGTCTCACCGTGGGCCAATATGCCATACGGTTCCGTACCCTCGCTTCGGAGCTTGCCTGGGACAACGAGGCTCTGGTGTCCGTCTTCTGGGAGGGTCTTTCCGGTCGGATTAAGGACGAGTTAGCCAGTCGGGACATTCATACCACCCTGGATGACCTAGTGTCACTAGCTACTCGTATTGACATCCGTTTCCAAGAACGTACCAAAGAGACTACCCGGGAAAGTTTCCTCGCCTTGCTCCTACTTTCCAGAGACCTGCCTCTCAACCAGTCACTCCCTGGGCACACTCGCCCGAACCTATGCAGATCGACCAGACCAAATCTCGCCAAGAGTTACGCTGAGCCGAGGAGAGTTGTTTCTATTGTGGCAGTAAGGAGCACTTCATCCGTTCCTGCCCGGAGAAGCCGGGAAACTCCAGTGTCTAGGACCGCTCGGAGAGGTCGTCCTAGGCAAAAGTAAGCCCTCTCCGTCCCTCACTTTGTCTGTCTCTATCTCCTGGGGAGAGAACCGTCACTTTGAAATTGCTCACCAGGATTCTGGAGCTGCTGGAAACCTCATTTCCCAGTCCCTGGTAGAGAGATACCGGATTCCCACCAAACTTCTGACTGAACCATTGTCAGTTGCCTCCGTGGATGGAAGACTCCTTCCGGTGACCATCCTGCTCGTCACTGAACCCATAACCCTGCAGGTGGGAATGCTGCACTCTGAGAAGATCTCCTTCCATGTGCTGTCCGGACTCTCTTACTCCCTATTGCTAGGTCTACCCTGGCTCCAGACACATGAACCCGTGCTGAACTGGCAATCCGGTGAAGTACTCCGGTTGGGGCAGGACTGCCATAGGACCTGCCTGGTTCCGGTTCGCCCGGCTCGTCCTCCACCTTCCCCGGCTAATTTACCCGGTCTACTGGCACCTTACTGGCCCTATGCAGATGTCTTCGGTAAAAAGGAAGCAGAGACACTGCCACCTCATAGGCCATATGATTGCCCGATCGACCTGGTACCCGGCGCCACTCCACCCCGTGGGCGTATTTACCCGTTATCGTCGGCCGAAACCCGGGCCATGTCGGAATACATCGAGGAGAATCTGGCCAGGGGATTCATCCGGAAATCCACCTCCCCGGCTGGAGCCGGATTCTTCTTCGTTAAGAAGAAAGATGGTTCATTACGCCCCTGTATTGATTATAGAGGACTCAACCAAATCACGGTAAAGAACAAATACCCCCTGCCGCTCATCTCCGAGTTGTTTGACCGTCTTAAGGGAGCTAGGATCTTTACCAAGCTAGATCTACGTGGGGCGTATAACCTGGTCCGAATCCGTCAAGGAGACGAGTGGAAGACGGCATTCAATACCCGGGACGGTCACTATGAATACGGTGTGATGCCCTTCGGTCTCTGCAATGCTCCTGCCGTCTTCCAAGAATTGGTCAACGACATCTTCCGTGATCTTCTTTACTCTTGCGTGGTGGTGTACCAGGACGATATCTTGGTTTTCTCTCCGGATCTTCCCACACACCGGAGGGATGTTCGTCAGGTCCTTCTTAGGCTCAGGCAGAATCACCTCTGCAAAGTTTGAGAAGTGCCTCTTTGAGCAGACCTCTCTTCGTTTCCTGGGCTATGTTATCTCCCAGACAGGCCTACGAATGGATCCCGAGAAGCTCTCTGCTGTCCTAAAGTGGCCCCGTCCGGAGGGGTTGAAGGCGATTCAGCGATTCCTGGGCTTCGCCAACTATTACGGTCTCTTCATCCCGCACTTCTCTTCCCGGACTGCTCCCATATCTGCGCTCACCCGTAAGGGAGCAAATCCCAAGGAATGGTCGCCCAAAGCTGAGGAGGACTTCCTTTCCTTAAAGCAAGCCTTCTCCTCTGCCCCAGTGCTGCACCGTCCGGACTGCAACAAACAGTTCTACCTGGAGGTTGATGCTTCCTCCTCCGGAGCCGGAGCGGTGCTCACCCAAAAGTCTTCATCCGGGAGAATGGTAACCTGCGGCTTCTTCTCCAAACTCTTCTCCTCGTCTGAGCGCAACTAATCCATAGGAGACCGAGAACTCTTAGCCGTTAAATTGGCGCTGGAGGAGTGGCGTTACCTGCTTGAAGGGGCGCTATACCCGGTGATCATCTAAACGGATCACAAAAACCAGGCATATCTCCAGAATCCCCAAAGACTCAATCCACGTCAGGCCCGGTGGTCTTTGTTCTTCGCCCGCTTCGACTTCGTCCTACATTTCCGCCCAGCGGACAAGAATGTCAAAGCCGACGCCTTGTCCCAATCCTTCCTGTCCTCCGATCAAGAGGAGGAGCCTATGCACATCATTGACCCCTCCAAAGTGATGTGGCCCTCTTGAATCTGACTCGTCTTCCACCCGGTAAGATGTTTGTCGCGGTACCAGATCGTGAGAAGGTTCTTCACTGGGGTCATTCATCTAAACTAGCCGGCCATGCTGGCCAAAAGAAGACCTTCCTACTCACCTGATAGTCTACCTGGAGGCTTCTGCTCGCCAGCCTGCCTGCTGTGCCTACCTGCTATTCCGGTCAGTCCCTGCTATCTGTACCGTGGGAGTCACCTGCTCCCTTACAAGGTCGTCCCCAGAGTAGCACCTGGTCCCTCGGCTAGGTCCCTCCCTGGTCAAGGAGTCGTTAGCCGCCGTACGACCAGGGTCGGTCCGAGATGATACTTAGTTACGCCCCTCTGGGTCCCTCCTTGCACCGCAGCACAGAGGTTCCACCCCCCGGACCCGTAACATTGGCAGCCTGATAAATCTTTGTGAGATGCGTTTTGTGTGTGCTCAGGGTGGTATATGTGTTCAAGCACGTGGTAGTGTGTGGCGCATTTTGTGTGTGTTCATATCCCCGTGTGTGGTGAGTATGAGTATCCCATGTCAGGGCCCCACCTTAGCAACTGTACGGTATATACTCTTTGGCGCCATCGCTCTCATTCTTTAATTCTCCCTTGTTCACATGTGGCAGCTGTCAATTTGCCTCCAACACTTTTCCTTTCACTTTTTCCCCATTATGTAGATAGGGGCAAAATTGTTTGGTGAATTGGAATGTGCGGGGTTATAATTTCGCCTCATAACATACCCTATGACGCTGTTGGGGTCCAGACGTGTGACTGTGCAAAATTTTGTGGCTGTAGCTGCGACGGTGCAGATGCCAATCCTGGACACACACACACACACACACACACACACAGCTTTATATATTAGATATACACTGCTCAAAAAAATAAAGGGAACACTGAAATAACACATCCTAGATCTGAATGAATGAAATATTCTCATTGAATACTTTGTTCTGTATAAAGTTGAATGTGCTGACAACAAAATCACACAAAAATCATCAATGGAAATCAAATTTATTAACCAATGGAGGCCTGGATTTGGAGCCCCCCCCTAAAATTAAAGTGGAAAAACACACTACAGGCTGATCCAACTTTGATGTAATGTCCTTAAAACAAGTCAAAATGAGGCTCAGTATTGTGTGTGGCCTCCACGTGCCTGTATGACCTCCCTACAACGCCTGGGCATGCTCCTGATGAGGCTCAGTATTGTGTATGGCCTCCACGTGCCTGTATGACCTCCCTACAACGCCTGGGCATGCTCCTGATGAGGTTGCAGATGGTCTCCTGTGGGATCTCCTCCCAGACCTGGACTAAAGCATCTGCCAACTCCTGGACAGTCTGTGGTGCAACGTGACGTTGGTGGATAGAGCGAGACATGATGTCCCAGATGTGCTCAATCGGATTCAGGTCTGGGGAACGGGTGGGCCAGTCCATAGCTTCAATGCCTTCATCTTGCAGGAACTGCTGACACACTCCAGCCACATGAGGTCTTGCATTGTCCTGCATTAGGAGGAACCCAGGGCCAACCGCACCAGCATATGGTCTCACAAGGGGTCTGAGGATCTCATCTCGGTACCTAATGCAGTCAGGCTACCTCTGGCGAGCACATGGAGGGCTGTGCGGCCCTCCAAAGAAATGCCACCCCACACCATTACTGACCCACGTCCAAACCGGTCATGCTGAAGGATGTTGCAGGCAGCAGATCGCTCTCCACGGCGTCTCCAGACTCAATCACGTCAGTCACATGTGCTCAGTGTGAACCTGCTTTCATCTGTGAAGAGCATAGGGCGCCAGTGGCGACTTTGCCAATCCTGGTGTTCTGTGGCAAATGCCAAGCATCCTGCACGGTGTTGGGCTGTGAGCACAACCCCCATCTGTGGACGTCGGGCCCTCATACCACCCTCATGGAGTCGGTTTCTAACCATTTGTGCAGACACATGCACATTTGTGGTCTGCTGGAGATCATTTTTCAGCGCTCTGGCAGTGCTCCTCCTTGCACAAAGGCGGAGGTAGCGGTCCTGCTGCTGAGTTATTGCCCTCCTACAGCCCCCTCCACATCTCCTGGCGTACTGGCCTGTCTCCTGGTAGCGCCTCCAGCCACTGGACGCAACGCTGACAGACACAGCAAACCTTCTTGCCCCAGCTCGCATTGATGTGCCATCCTGGATGAGCTGCACTACCTGAGCAACTTCTGTGGGTTGTAGAGTCCGTCTCACGCTACCATGAGTGTGAAAGCACAATCAACATTCAAAAGTGACCAAAACATTAGCCAGAAAGCATTGGTACTGAGATGTAATCTGTGGTCCCCACCTGCAGAACCACTCCTTTATTGAGGGTGTCTTGATAATTGGCAATAATTTCCATCTATTGTCTATTCCATTTGCACAACAGCATGTGAAATTGATTGTCAATCAGTGTTGCTTCCTAAGTGGACAGTTTGATTTCACAGAAGTTTGATTCACTTGGAGTTATATTCTGTTGTTTAAGTGTTTCCTTTATTTTTTTGAGCAGTGTGTGTATATATATATATATATATATATATATATATATATATATATATATATATACATACATACACACACAGACACACATGACGCGCCCAGGGGATGGGGACAACTCGGCGCCCGGGCCTTGTTATTGCCTGACCTTGGGGGATGTCGCGGTTGTTGGCTCCCGGGCCCGTACCCTGGGGTCACTCTTAAAAGAAGGGGGGAAATTATATGGGATAGGGAATGTTCGTGATGCCACCTGTGGTGTCTGGTGAGGATCACCAGCGCTGCGACAGTCCTCTGAGGCCGGTGTTCAGGCAGCTTAGTTGGTGCGGCTCCCCACAGATGGAGCGGGGCCTCAGGGCAGCGTAAGTGTAGGGATGCAGGACAGAGGGGACCCAGCCGGGTCAGAGGAAGAATAGGCACGCACACCGGAGTTCACTTCAGTACCTTTAATGATGGTGTTTCTGGCACAGTCCAGGATACTTCAGGGTGAAGGGTGCATATCAGGACTCTCCCCAGTGAGCGGGTGTGGGGCCTCCTGTTCCTTGCCTTTCCTTGATAAGTTTCTGACCTGCCTGGAGCTAGGCCTAACTTGGTCTCTGTTTTGCTCCTGCTGACCTGGTGGTAGGGCCTTCTGTTGGAGATCACACTCCCTGGTCTCTTGGGCCTCCGTGACTCCTGACCCTGGTACGTAATCAGCTTTTGGTGTTCCTGGGACATATAGTTCGCCAGGGGTTCCGATTGTTTCTGCTGGATGTAAGGAATCCCTGCAGACGCAGACCCGGTGTCCAGTAAATGGTTTTGGGGAGAGCTGGTTAAGCTCCTCTGCCCCCTATGTTGCTTGCTTACTCCACTCGCCTTCAGCCACGCTCGGGGCCCTCACTAAGCTTCACACGGGCAGTAGGCCCCGCTACTCTTCACCGCTCTTTTGGCGTCGGCACGCCCTAGGCGCACTAACTCGAGCTCTCTGAGTCTGGACTGAACTGACTGAGCTCCACTGCAGGCTAGCTTCTACAGGAGCTCCTCTCAATAGACTGCCTGAAACTAAGACTCAGACTTCACTGTCCTGTAACTGAACACTAACTGAGCTGCCTAGCTCCACCTTCCCTATATATGTCCCTAACGGGCTCCCTCTGCTGGTCTGAGGTGGAAGGTGGAGGTGTGTGAATGCTATGAGGGCCTCTTGTGGAGAAATCCATCCATGCACCCCTCTGGGATCTGTGGCACCAATGCGCAGCTGGGCGCCACACACACACACAAACACTGTGTGCAGAATTATTAGGCAAATGAGTATTTTGATCACGATACTTTTTATACATGTTGTCCTACTTCAAGTTGCATAAGCTTGAGAGCCAACTACCAATTAAGTAAATCTGGTGATGTGCATCTCTGTAATGAGGAGGGGTGTTGACTAATGACATCAACACCCTATATAAGGTGTGCTTAATTATTAGGCAACTTCCTTGCCTTTGGCAAAATGGGTCAGAAGAGAGATTTGACGGGCTCTGAAAAGTCCAAAATTGTGAGATGTCTTGCAGAGGGATGCAGCAGTCTTGAAATTTCCAAACTTATGAAGCGTGATCACCGAACAATCAAGCATTTCATGGCAAATAGTCAACAGGGTCATAAGAAGCGTGTTGGCCAAAAAAGGCGCAAAATAACTGCCCATGAATTGAGGAAAATCAAGCGTGAAGCTGCCAAGATGCCATTCGCCACTAGTTTTGCCGTATTTCAGAGCTGCAACGTTACTGGAGTATCAAAAAGCACAAGGTGTGCGATACTCAGGGACATGGCCAAGGTAAGGAAGGCTGAAAAACGACCACCTTTAAACAAGAAACATAAGATAAAATGTCAAGAATGGGCCAATAAATATCTTAAGACTGATTTTTCAAAGGTTTTATGGACTGATGAAACGAGTGACTCTCGATGGGCCAGATGGATGGGCCAGAGGCTGGATCAGTAAAGGGCAGAGAGCTCCACTCCGACTCAGACGCCAGCAAGGTGGAGGTGGGGTACTGGTATGGGCTGGTATCATCAAAGATGAACTTGTGGGACCTTTTTGGGTTGAGGATGGAGTGAAGCTCATCTCCCAGACCTACTGCCAGTTTTTGGAAGACAACTTCAAGCAGTGGTACAGGAAGAAGTCGGTATCGTTCAAGAAAAACATGATTTTCATGCAGGAAAATGCTCCATCACATGCATCCAACTACTCCACAGCGTGGCTGGCAAGTAAAGGTCTAACAGAAGAAAAAATAATGACATGGCCCCCTTGTTCACCTGATCTGAACCCCATAGAGAACCTGTGGTCCATCATAAAATGTGACATCTACAGGGAGGGAAAACAGTACACCTCTGGGAACAGTGTCTTGGAGGCTGTGGTGGCTGCTGCACGTAATGTTGATCGAAAACAGATCAAGCAACTGACAGAATCTATGGATGGAAGGCTGCTGAGTGTCATCATAAAGGAAGGTGGCTATACTGATCACTAATTTTTTTGGTTTTTGTTTTTGGATGTCAGAAATGTTTATTTCTAAATGTTGTGCACTGATATTGGTTTACCTGGTGAAAATAAACAAGTGAGATGGGATTATATTTGTTTTTTATTAAGTTGCCTAATAATTCTGCACAGTAATAGTTACCTGCACAAACAGATATCCTCCTAAGATAGCCAAATCTAAAAAAAAAAACCACTCCAACTTCCAAAAATATTAAGCTTGGATATTTATGAGTCTTTTGGGTTGATTGAGAACATGGTTGCTGATCAATAATAAAAAATAATCCTCTAAAATACAATTTGCCTAATAATTCTGCACACAGTGTACATATACACACATATATTACACACATACTTGTCAAACCATATTCTACTATATAACTTTTTCATTTTTCTATCATTTTCTATCAATAGAGCTGCGTGAGGGCTCTTCTTTGGCTAGTTTGATTGGCTTTAAGATTAGGGGTTAAATAATTCTAGATTTTGATAGATTGGACTTTTACAAACATGGCGGTACCAAATATGCTTTTTTTTTTTCTTTCTTTGTTAACTGGGAAATAAAATGGGGGGACAGGTGTGATTTGAATTATGTTTTTTTTTGCATTACACGTTCTTTCATTAGCCCATTTAGGGGACTTGAACCTGCGATCAGTCTGAGCCGTCACTCCTCCACCATACTGTACAGCTGGCACAAGGCAGGCGGGTAACGTTCTCATTGCCCAAACCCAGACTCCTCCATCAGATGCAGATAGAGGTGTGATCCGTCAGTGCACAGAACACGTCTCCTCCAGAGTCCAGTGGTGGCGGCTTTACACCACTCCATCCGACGCTCGGCATTGTGCTTGGTGATTTAAGGCTGTATGCAGCAGCTCTGCCATGAAGCTCCTGGCGGGGGCGCAGTGTTTGTGCTGATAACAGAGGAGGTCTGGACTCTGCAGTTATGGTGTCAGCAGAGTGTTGGTGACTTTTCTGCCTTCTGCTCCTCAGCACTCGGCCCCCCGCTCTGTAACATTACGGGGTCTCCACTTCGTGGCCGAGTTGCTGCGGTTCCTTCCACTTCTCAGTAATATCACTCACAGGTGAGGAGGGAAGATTTAAGAGGAAGAAATGTCATGAACGGACTTGTTAATCTGGTGGCTCCTATTACAGGACAGTGCTGGTATCAGTGAGCTCTGCACCACCGGCCGTTCAGTCACGTTAGTAATGGCAGACAGCATGGCAGTGGGCTGGGTGTTATGCACCGGGGTGGGGCGAGGGGGGTCAGATATATACACCAGGGGCAATGGGGCCGAGTGAATGATTAGACGTGTCCAATACTTTTTTCCATATTTTGTGTATTAAGAAAAAAAATCCACATATAATGCTCGACTTGAAAATGATGAATGGTCGCCCACATAATCAGCAGACTACACCCTGCTGTCAGAGAGGGGACAGACATGACACTGTACAACCCTATAAATCAGTTTCCCGTGTTGTACCATTATACTAGAGTTATGCTCTTGGTAATATTACATCCACACTAATAGATCTGAACCCTGATAGTAACCACCATTTATGTCCCATTATCAGCCTAGCTATAGCCATCCTGTATTATTCAGCGAGCGAGGCTCCTTCCAATTACTATAATGACTCTACTGGTGGGAGTCACATTCAACGCGGCGGAGAAACTGACATAGGACACATTCACAGACATAAGACTGTCTGCAGCGCATCAATGTGATTGTTATCTACACTTAAGGGAGAAGCTACCCAGCTGGCGCCCATTCAATGTGCCCAATAACCCGTGTAACCCCACTCCTGCCTCAGGCAGCAACTTTAACGGGGCTGTCCTACATTTTACTAAAAGAACTCCATTCAGGTCGTGCACCAATGTTGTCATCATTCAGTCTGTCAGCACATGACTGTACAAACCAAGCACAGGTGCTCCGAAGCCAAGTAGCTCAGTGCTCCTTCCCAGCTACCTGTTTTTTTTTCTTGATTGACAGCTTAGGAGCCAGAGGAGGAAGCAAATAGATGGAAACCAAGTAGGTAGGTGGCCACAATAAGGGTACAGCGAGCGCCTGTGCTTGGTTTGGACAGTCGTTTTCCGCTGACAGATTCCCTTTCAAGGAGTTTTATGGCAGACGGACAGGCTATGCCATAAATATCGGACAGGCAGGGGTTTCATTTTAATGGATCTGGGTAAAACTGGCACAGCGTTATGTCTAATGCATGTCATGGCTCCTTCGGTCGGTCAATGGCCACAGCAAAGAAACAGTTTTATGCGTCCTCCACATGTCCTGGGGATTCCAGTACTGGTGAGGTCCATGGTCCGTGTGACACCATATATGTGGCACACGTAGGTACGTGTCCATGTGCATCATCAGTGTGACAAGTACTGGAATAGAATGAATAATATAAATGACAGACATTTAGGTGTTAGATGTGCCAAGACAGAGATACAAAGATAGATAAATGATAAGATATGTCAGTGAGATATATAATCAGTGATTTGCATGTGTAGTTTTTTGTACTTGTTGTATTTAGCTCAAAAATATATAAAGGAAAAAAATAGCATGGGGTCCCCCTTATTTTTAATAACCAGCCGAGATAAAGCAGACAGCTGTGGGCTGGTGTAAGGGGCCAATGTGCATGGAGCTTTCCAGTCTATTAACAGCTCACAGCTGTCTGCTTAGCCTTTACTGGTTATTAAAAAGGGCGACCCTAAAAAAATAAATAAAAATATGTGGGGTCCCTACTATTTGAATAACCAGCAAAAGCTAAGCAGACAACTCCGGGCTGATATTAATAGGCTGGTAAGGGGCTATGGATATGGGAACCTTCCCTGGCTAACACCACCAGCCCTCAGCTGCCCCAGAAGTGGGGATCGTAGCATGATGTGTAGCTTTTGAGGATCTTTTGGTCTACTTCACTTTGTCAGGCAGGTCCTATTTAAGTGATTTCTTGATTGAGAACAGGTGCGGCTGTAATCAGGCCTTTGTATGGCTAGGGGAACTGAACTCCACTTCCCAAAAATGTGATAAAACATAAATTAAGGAGGGGGCAATCACTTGAAATACAATGAAGTGAGCACTGTGAAGAGATGTGATCCGATACATAATGGTTTCCAGAAAATAAACTCGTGATTGAAATAAATATGGTTTGCAAACAACTTGTAACAAGAAAAGAAATAAGGAAAAGTCACATTCATTTTCTCGCAAAACAGACAACAACGCCTCAAGTTTATTTAAGCATCTTGGACTCCATATCTATCTTTCCAACAGAATCAGACCCCTTCCGTATCTAACCCCAATGTCCCAGTGATTGTACTAAACTAGGGAAACCAAAAAACTTAGCCAAGCAGAAAGAAGCAAACAGCAGTTGTGTAGGCACCCAATGGCCAGCACTGCGATGCCCACACACTAGAAGATAAAAAATAAAATCTGAAGAGCCAGGAAGTTACAGTAAGATTGACCCAAGACCTTGTTTTGTCCGAATACTTGCATTTTTACATTTTGAAATACTGCAGATAAAAATGGAGAAAGGCAGCCCTCCCCCGAATGCTGGATGGTGCACATCACCACTTCTGCCCAAACAAAAAAAAAAAAAAATAATAATTTTCATGGTGATCCACAGGGTACTGTAGTATAAGAAAAAAAAAATCTGCATTGTGATTGTAGAATTAGTTTTAAAATAGGTTTTAATCATACAAAACTGGCCGTCGGCTTCTCTTATTCTTGGGTTTTCCGTTGAGGTGGTAACCACTGCCGAGGAGCAGAACTCCCCTCCTCTGTGAATGATCATCCAGGGAGAACACTCATCTCTGGATGGTGATTGTTGTACCAAGAGCCCCATTTACAAGTCTTCTTTATTTATTTTTTGGTCCATAGTTTCTTGCCTGGAATCCGCCCCTACGAGACGTTGCTCAGGGGCTTGTATTTTTTTAGCTTGGTCCACTTGCCGGTGGAATAGTTCATTTCAAAAACCGTGTCGACGATCATTGTGGTGCTGCCTGTACCGTCCCCTTTTGGGATTACCTCGGTGTACTCGCTGAGCTTTATTGGGATGATGTCTCCCTGCTCCGGGCAAGGGTTTTCTGCACGAGAAGCAAACATTTACATTACAAGGCAAATAAGAGAAAGTACACGGCAAAAGTGGTGAGCACAGATCAGGAGAAAGGAAACAAGGGGAGCGAAAACCGAGCAAAGAATAAATGCCCAGAGTGTGCAAGACTCACGCACAAGGCCAGATCATGGCTTACTGTAGAAGTGATCATTAAACAGGTACATTTAGCGTCTCCCACACTACCTCCTCATCCCGTCCTCTCTCCATCCTAGGACCCTTACTCTTCTCCATTAATACATCTCAAAGTCCCATGGCTTCCAGTATCACCTAGTCACGCTGATGTCACTCAGATCTACGTCTCTGGCCCAGACGTCCCCCCTCTGCTGTCCAGAATCCCAGAGTGTCCAGCAGCCATATCCTCCTTCTCCTCTCGCTTCCTCAAGCTCAATGTGGACAATTCTGAACTCCTCTTTCCTTCAACTCACATATCTTCCCCACCTGATCTTTCTATCACAATAACTTACATCACACTTTCCCCTGTACCGGCAATACGCTGCCTCGGGAGTAACCCTTGACTCTGCCCTGTCCTTCAAACCCCACATCCAAGCTCTCACCACCTCCTGTCGCCTCCAGCTCAAAAATATTTCCAGAATCCGTCCTTTCCTCAATCCTCACTCTACTAAACTGCTTGTGCATGCCCTCATCATCTCCCGCCTCAACTACTGCAACACCCTCTTCTGTGGCCTCCCTGCTAACACTCTCGCAACCCTCCAGTCCATCCTCAACTCTGCTTCCCGACTTGTTCATCTCGCTCCTCGTTACTCCTCTGCTACCCCCCTTTTGGCAAATCCCTTCACCGGCTCCCAATATCCCAGCGAATCCAGTTCAAACTACTAACACTGACCTACAAACCATCCATAACCTCTCTCCTCCGTACATCTCCGAACTAATCTCCCGATATCATCCCTCACGTAACCTCCAGTCCTCCCAAGACCTCCTTCTCTCCTCCAAACTTATTCGTTCCTCACCCAATCGCCTCCAAGATTTCTCACGAATATCCCCCATCCTCTGGAATTCTGTCCCTCAACACGTCCGATTATCCACCACACTCGGATCCTGAAAACTCATCTCTTCAAGAAAGCTTACAGTCTGCAATGACCACGCTGCCGCATCAACACCACCGGAGCTACTGCAACCCCCCCAACCTACCGTCTCCTTCCCAATCATACTGTAGAATGTAAGTCCGCAAGGGCAGGGTCCTCTTCCCTCCGTACCAGTCTGTCATTGTTGGTTTGTTTACTGTAAGCGATATCTGTATTTTGCATGTAACCCCTTCTCATGTACAGCACCATGGAAACAATCCCCACTACTGGAAAACCCCTCCTCAATTATCAGCATTTCATATGTTTTGGAGAATACATCAAGTTTCTGCAGAGACTTAATATTTACAGTGTTGTCCCTTATTTTTCAGGACTTCTGCCCTTCCCTTGGCAGCTGGATATCAGCTTCTGGCCCGAATCCTGACCGATGACCGGTCTAATCAGTGCTTGGAGTTGATCACAATTTCTGTGCTTTCTTTGACCTCCCACTTTGAGGATTTACAGGTTCTTAATAAGAGTGAAGTCTGGGGACTTTCCCGACCATGGACCTAAAATGTCAATGTTTTGCTCACCGAGCCTCTTAGTTATCACTTTTGCCATGTGACATGGTTTCTATCACGCTGGAAAAAGCGTCATCACTACATTGCTCCTGGATGGTTGGGGGAAGTTGGTTTGGAGGAGGTTTAGATCCCATTCAATACCATGGCATTGTTCTAAGGCAAAATTGTAAGTGCGCCCCCTTCATGGATGAAAAGCCCCCACACATGAGCAGTCTCAGGAGGCTTTACTGTTGGCAGATACAGGACTCATGGCAGCGCTCACTTTTTCCTCTCTGGACCATCATTCTGAAGGGGGCTTCATCAGAGAAGGTAGCTTTACTCCAGTCCTCTGCAGTCCAATTTTCCTGCAAAGTTAATATTTCTGATGAAGCCCCTTGCAGATTGTAGGATCATCTAGAAAAACGATTGTCCAGAGAAGATAAGTCAGCGCTTTGTGGAAAAAGAAAACAAAAACCCCACACATTTGCTTTGTGTTGCCATTTTTGTGGACTCAACTTTACTTTTCAGTTGTTGGAGCTGTGCGAGGACTTGCATTATTACGAGGCAAAATGTGCTTTTTATTGATACCTGTTGGAGGTACAAATTACGCTTTGACCACTTTTTATTGCAGTTTTGGAGGAGTTACAGCAACTGAAAAAACAATTCTGGCTTTTCAATTTTTTATGGCATTCAGTGTGTGTAATTTTAAATATCTCTTAATGACAAAGTGACAGCAGATATTCTCTCTCTCTGGAAATTGAAAGTTTAATTTTTAAATGCTTTCAACCACCTTTTATTATTTTCATTTTACATTTTAGTTCCTTTAGGGGACCTGAACCTAGGATTCCTTGCGCCATTTACTGCAAAACTTCGGCATAGGAGATTAGTAATGCTATACTGGGCTTCATGGAAGTAAGAAGATGACTACCTTCAGTAGGTCCCGGCCATCAGCACCCAGTGATTGCGTTTGATGGGTGCAGGAACGATTACACTTCTTAAATGCTGCTGTCAGCCCTATTTAATTGTGAAAACAGCAGCAATCAGAGCCAGCTCCAGTCGCTGCTGTTAGAGGTGGGTTACAGCTGCATTACACAGCCAGCATCAGCCCTGGGTGGAGTGGACTCTGCTCCTGCACCATAAATGTATGTTATATGGTCCTGAAAGGAACAAATATGTACAAAAGGACACTTTTTTAAATTAAATACTCTGGATAATAAATTAAATGCAACACTAAAGTACTCAGAAGAACAACGTTGAGGATGTGGCCTTACCTCTCGAACCCGCCATAAATCCTAGGATCAGCGCCTTCTCTGGTCTGGTCACCTTGTTTGCCGTCTTGAACATTTCTTGGGCAGCAAACATTTGTTCCCTCTGTAAAGAAATAATATACATACATCCATAAAACAAACAGCGGAAGCAAAGTGTGCGTCGTTACCATGATGTAGGGCTGCAGGTTATACATTGCAAACCCAGGCGGGAGAATTCCTATACCTGTGGCACAGATATCCCGCCGTAGGGCAGATTGTGAGAGCCGCTCGCCTATAATACTTACGGTGAGCAGCAGGTTCTTCTTGGGCTGAGGTTGTGTCTGGGTAGCGATCTGAGGCGCCTGAGCAGCAGGCGCGGCCACCTGAGGTGCGGTCGGCGTCAGCGGAGAGGTAGGGGTGGCTGCTGGCGTGGGAGTGCTCGGAGGAGCGTTAGGATTGCTGTTATACATTGGTGTCCGCTGCTTAAATTGGTTAGGGAGGGTGTTATTAGGAGTTGTGGGTTCCTCCGTCTGTCTCGTTGTCTGCAAAGCTTCCCGGACAGACCCGGCTGTGGAGAAGAGAACAACGGAAAGCCGATAAGTACAAACAAGTCACCAAGTGAGCAAACTCCATGGCCATGGACCTTCAGCACCTTGGCGAAGGCAGGTTTAACACCCCCCAAAAGGGGAAAGAACTCCAGCAAATAAAGTTTAAAATCTGTCCATTTTCTCCTTAATGTAAGTAGTGAAATATTAAAATTTAACAAAAATAATTAAAAAACATTTGGCATCACCACTTGGGTGGTCAAAATAATATAAAAATATTCATGCAGCGAACACTTAAATGGAGGAGGAGAAAAAAAATGTTTATAAAAAAAAACCTAGTTTTTAGTTTTTTTTTGCAAAGTACACACACACACACACACACACACACACACACTGTCCATCCATGGCTACAAGGGGTTAAAGAATGAGCCGCATCTGCATTATAAAATATTATATAATATATATCCCACCACATATACATACACTCGCACGCTCGGCTCACACCTCCCTGCACTCGGGTACACGGATCAGGACGTACCTTGCTGAGCCTCAGAGGCGGGGATGTAGGAGGAGGATGGCACCACACTGGGAGTCGCCGGCAAGTAACTTGTAGATGGAAGAGCGCTCTCATTGTTGAGGGTACCGAGTTTCTGCAAATTATTTTACAATTTGTGTTATACCGGACTCAACGACCACAAAGGCTTTACTTAATATTATAGTAGTACTTATGCCACAAGACTTTGGTTATGATCACACATGAGGGTAGCAAGGAGGGCGCATGCTTTTTTTTCCCCTAATAAAATCAATCGTATAATTCCCTGACAACTGTGCAGCTTGACTTCATTAAGCGAACAAGTAATTCACAAATCCCAGTCGCTAAAATGAAACCTCAGAAGACAAAAGTCTCCAAAGTGAAGCGTATGCGAGAGCGAAGGAAATGAGCCAAGTGGAGCCTCGAAGGGGAGAATCTGCAAAAAGGCTTTTTAATACACTATTTTTTTTTTTTGGTAGGTGTGCCATCTGTATATTTTAGGTCTCAAACAGATTTTATTTTTTTTCCTGCATGATAAAACATGGTGCCATTGTCAGTGTTTTGGATCTGCGTGTCATTAGTGATTGGTTCGGGCATCAGTTTCTACCATCAGGGATTCTCACATAGGGAGAAGTTACAAAGCTTCTCCCATCCTCTGTAATGTTAATCACAGACAGCATAAAGACTAAACACTGAGGCCATCTGAGTGCTGTCTGTGATTTTCACGGTCACAGACTTGTATTGATACTTTTCATCCGTGATGCCAGAATCCAGCACTACAGAGTGTAAAAATATTCTTCATTTATGGGATCCTATGCATTTTTTCTATAGTTGCCCGCTGACAACCTCATTAGTTATGGGACAAACACAGGATATGTAACGGTGAGATGAATATTCCTCTCTCTTTTCTTATCCTGAAGATAGATCAACAATGTCAGATTGGCAGGGGTGCCGGGTGTCGCACAATCAGCTGTTCCCAATGCCAGTAATACGGCTGCAATAATCTGCAGCCATTATACAGCCGATAGGAGTTATTCTGCTCCACAACAGATCATATCCGACTGCTGCCGGCATTAGGAAACAGCTGATCAGTGAGAGGACTGTGTATCGCTGCCCCAAGATGCAATATTGGTGACCTATCCTAAGGACAGGCTAGCAATATAAAGTGCTGGACAGCTCCTTTAAAAGAATGGGTCCTAAAAATAAATATAATATATATATTCAAAAATTATAGAAGCAGCACTTCAGTTCAGTGAAAAGTTGATTTTAATTGCTAATATGGCAACGTTTCGGTCCACAGTGGGGACCTTTCTCAAGCAGACACCATTCATTACCTGTGTAGAGACGAGACCTGCAGCGTAATCGGGGGTTGCACTTTCCACGATGGTTTCTTCTTTTGCTGGCTTCTCTGCAACATCAGTTTCTGGAAGTAAAATAGTGGATGAATAAAAAACTAAGAGCAACACATGCAGAAAAAATTAAATACAAAGAAACAAAAAACCCTAGGAAACAAAAAACCCTAGGAAACAAAAAACCCTAGGAAACAAAAAACCCTAGGAAACAAAAAACCCTAGGAAACAAAAAACCCTAGGAAACAAAAAACCCTAGGAAACAAAAAACCCTAGGAAACAAAAAACCCTAGGAAACAAAAAACCCTAGGAAACAAAAAACCCTAGGAAACAAAAAACCCTAGGAAACAAAAAACCCTAAGAAACAAAAAACCCTAAGAAACAAAAAACCCTAAGAAACAAAAAACCCTAAGAAACAAAAAACCCTAAGAAACAAAAAACCCTAAGAAACACTTAGGCTGGGAAGCTTGGCTGGACTGAATAGTGGCAGCTCCTCACTGTTTGTATATAAACCATAGATTACCTTTCACATTCTTCTATTACACTTAAATGTTTGGCAATTTTCCCTATGAGTGATTATTACGTCTGTGTTCACTCCTTGCGGCTGTCGTGCATTTTTTTTTTTGGGTGCAGGTTTCCTGCAATATTTGATACAGCGGTAAAATTGCACAGCCACCCAGACACAAACTATGTGGTTTCAGCAACATTAGGTTTCTATTACAGAAGTTAAAAATGTAGCAAAAACCACTCAGAGTCCATAAGATGTGAACGCTGCCTTCAAAATTAAATTATTTTGCTGCCTGTAATGACCAGGAGGGCACTAGAGAAAAATCTGCGCACTTTGGACTCTCCCAGATTAACTACCACATTGTTACTTTCTCATTTCTTTGAGGATATACAGACAGAACAAGTCATCAGTGAGACGCTCCGGAACGGGGACATCTCTGCACTCACCAACAGTCTTTCTTCTTCTCTTGGCTTCTCTCCCTGCGCCCACCATGTCCAACTCCGAGATATCCAAGAGCTGAAGATAAAAGCAAGTTATGCTCAGGGTAAGCATGACAAAAACCATAGGGCCAAAGCCTCCCCTTCTTCCCAGACCGATAACTTTAATTTTCGGTCAATATGGCCGCGTGGGGGCTTGTTTTTTTGCGAGACAAGTTGTACTTCTAAACGACACCATTGCTTTTACCATACAGTACTGGAAAACGGTAAAATTCCAAGCGCGGTGAAATTGCAAAAAAATAACCTGCAATTACACAATTGTTTTGTTTGTGTTCTTTTTTTTTAATTTACCATGTTCAATAAATACTAAAGCTGCCCTGCCATTATTACTCTCCAGGTCATTATGAGTTTGTAGATAGTGGTGAAAAAAAAAATGTCAAAAGTTTGTAAGAAAAAATTGTCAACATTTTCCCAAGACCCGTAACGTCTCTATTTTTCACGTTTTGGGGCCGGGTTAGGGCTTATTTTTTGTGCGCCGAGTTGATGTTTTTATTGATACCATTTTGGGGTACATACGATGTTTTGATTGCCCGTTGTTGCATTTTATTGCAATGTTGTGGCAAAAAAAAAAAAGTAGTTCTGGCGTTTTGATTTTTGTTCTCGTTACGTCATTTACCGATCAGTTTATCATATTTTGATAGATCGGGGGATTCTGAATGCAGTGATATCAAATATGCATTATTTTTTTATGGGTTTATTTTAAATGGGGCAAAACGGCACGTTAAATGCACATGACAGCTGATCAGATCAGCTGTCATGTGCTGGGAAAGATGCGGGCTCAGCGCCGGAGCCCGCAGAAAAGGCAGGGACACGACCGATGATGTACCTATATGTCCAAGGTCGTGAAGGGGTTAAGAAAACTACGAAAAGAATAAGAAAACACAATTATTCTTGAAAAAAGTGAAGAGACGGAAAGAACAAAAAAAAAAACAACATGAGAACACGGCAAAAAAAGAGCCCAAAACAGAAGACAAACTATGAACTGCAAGGATGAAAAAAAAAAGAAAAAAAAAATATACATACCTTCACTCCCCTTTCTCTGCGAAGAGGTGTCCTGGAGGGTGCAATCGGCGTCCTGTTTGGAGCTGGACTGAACACGCTGGGGGTTGTGGGGCTTCTGAATGGTGCCTGCTTTGGTATACCCTTTAAAGGAGCTGTTATGGCAAAGGAGAAACCCAATGGTTTATTCACACGTCAGGGTTCGACATGTTTTATTGTATAGGGCTGTTTACATGGTCAGGTTATTTAGATGACTAAATAAACCCCCCCCCCCCCCTCATACAGAATCACCCCCCCCCCCCCCCCATCATACAGAATCGCCCCCCCGTCATACAGAATCCCCCCCCCCCCGTCATACAGAATCCCCCCCCCCCCCGTCATACAGAATCCCCCCCCCCCCCGTCATACAGAATCCCCCCCCCCGTCATACAGAATCCCCCCCCCCCCGTCATACAGAATCCCCCCCCCCCCCGTCATACAGAATCCCCCCCCCCCCGTCATACAGAATCCCCCCCCCCCCCGTCATACAGAATCCCCACCCCCCGTCATACAGAATCCCCCCCCCCCCCGTCATACAGAATCCCCCCCCCCCCCGTCATACAGAATCCCCACCCCCGTCATACAGAATCCCCACCCCCGTCATACAGAATCCCCACCCCCGTCATACAGAATCCCCACCCCCGTCATACAGAATCCCCACCCCCGTCATACAGAATCCCCACCCCCGTCATACAGAATCCCCACCCCCGTCATACAGAATCCCCACCCCCGTCATACAGAATCCCCACCCCCGTCATACAGAATCCCCACCCCCGTCATACAGAATCCCCACCCCCGTCATACAGAATCCCCACCCCCGTCATACAGAATCCCCACCCCCGTCATACAGAATCCCCCACAGGCCCCCTCCCACACAGAACCCCCCACAGGCCCCCTCCCACACAGAACCCCCCGCACTTGTTCTATTCTTGTCTGTTTTGCAGACAGAACTCGCAAAGTCAAGTGAACGAGTGAGTTAAAAAAAATAGAATAAATGTTAATCACAAACTGTCTGCTCGGTTTAGTTCCTGGGTTGAGCAGTAGGTGGCACTCACTTGTGGTATCCAGTTTTTTGACCAGCCCCCTCCCCTTGGCGTGGAATGGCACCCCGGCTGTCTTCTTCAGCTGCTGGGCCGTTTCTGTGGCTGTAAGGTTAATCACTGACGTCAGGTGTCAGCAGTGACCACTACATCTTATATATACTGTATGGTCGAGGTGAGGGCGTCCGGCCGGTGCTGCCTTGCACACTTACACTTCTGCAGGAGCTCGGCTCGGAGGGTGGCACTTTTTGGCTTCCGCTTTAGCTGGAAGTGCTTGACTGGCGGGGTGAGCGGCCCGGCCAGCATGGTGAGGGCGTTCTTGTTCAGATACTGGCACTCCAGCGGCAGCATGGCCGACGCCTCACACTCACTCACTGGTTTAGGAAAGAAGTTAACGTTAAAGCCTGTAAGCGTGACCCCCGATCCCACCAACCAGGAGACGTCTTACCCTTCTCTCGCAGCTCTCCCAAAATATCCTGCACGTTTGGGTTCTGTTCTTCCAGGTCCAGGTTTAACGAACCGGTGTCTGGAAAGGATTTTAGGATGTCTGCCACCATTAAAATCCAGGGGTCAGAGTCCAGCGTGGCCAGCTGGATGATTTCTGTTAATGCCATCTTCATCTGCAAGACACAAAATGGTAGGTTAGTAAAGGTCCAACCATGAAAGCGAAGGAAATGGGGCGTCCCACCCCTACCTGTATACTATGCCCCCTGCGGCTTTTACCTAGGATTAAAAACTATGGCAGCTCACACACAAGAACAATGACACCTGTCAAAAGGTTCTGTGCAATTCTGTCCCATTTACTTCAAGGGTGCTGGGCTGCAATACCAGACACTGTCAATGGAAGGGAGTGGCGCTGTTTCTGGAAGAAAGCAACCATGCTTTTCCCAATCCTGAACAACCTCTAAAGGATAAAAGGTTCTTATCAGCACAAGCCAAATTCACAATCAGGAAGTTTTTTTGCCTTACGACATTGAGGTCTGTTTCTTGTCTAAGGAGCTGAGCTGCAATACCACCCCCAGCCTGAGGACAAGAGTGGTGCTGTTTGAGGACAGATCCTTCCTTTAAAGGGTGCTCTCATCTAGTGTGTTCAGGAGAGCACAGCTCTTCTGCTTGCCGGGGGGTGCTGCGCTCCAGAAGATTGACAGGTCAGACCACCAACATGGTCGCGCCTCTGGCACAAACTGTGCGCTTTCCCATGCTGCGAGCAGGAGCAGCTTAGTCTCTGTGGTATCGGAGGAACGCAGCGGTTCGACCAGCTGCTGAGCATAGAAAACTGCAGGAGGTGGCCGGTAACCTAGGCAACCAGCAGTAAACAGAATTAAAAATCCCTCCAGTCTTGAAAATGGAAAGGATTATTAATGAGAGGTAAATGGAAAAGGCGCTCGTTTTTAGAAACCCTTTACAATCTTTCCTTTGATTGCAAACAACTGATGAGAATTCATCACAGGCTTCCCGGGATGGGCTACGGATTCGGACTCAGGTTTCTTCTCATTTCATCATGTGCTGGTGCAATGGGAAGTAACAAACCCAAGTCCCCGAAGAGCAGCGATAGCAGCAAATCCATCACACCCGGGACACTGGAAAGAGAAGGTGTCTGTATTATCCCAGCAGTCACCTACATGTACTACAAGCTGCGGACAATCCTACGACCAAAGCTCCGGGCTCCTGGATACCCCACGTGCCCACCACTGCTGGCCATCTCCGGCAGCCCCATACACAATGAATGAGGCTCATCCATCCCTCCATTCAGATAGAAGTCTGCAGATAATCGGATCAGTGAGGGTCCCTGCGGTCAGACCCCCAGTGATCAGTATGTTATCACCTATCCGTCGCTCCTTGTTACAGAGTTCCAGGCAGAGAACGGAGCAGCGATCGAGGTGGGCACTTGACGCTCATTATAGTGGGGATAAGTGTGCCCCGTTCTACCCATCAGTGCGGTCGGACCCCCACCAATCTACAAGTTATCAACTATCCTGTTTATAGGTGATAAAAGGGACTGTCCAGAGAAAACAAGTTAAGCTCTTGAATTGCACAAAGCAAATAAAAATTAATGTAAAAAGTTTCTATGTAGCTCGCCCCCCCCCCCCTTCCCAGCAGAGCTGGCAAAAGTTACCTTCCCACAGTCAACAGGACCTAAGGCTATGTTCACACATGTTGGGTTTTTTCAGCGTCACAAAGCAGTAGCAAAAACCAACTTTCTGTTTATATGCATGAACAAAGTTCTGTGAAAAAAAAAAAAATCTCATTCTGGTTTTGGCATAGTGGGGGAGGTGAATTGTTCAGGAAAAGTTTAGACACTGGCAGTGCATTGAGTTTGTGTGACACTATTTACTTTCACACTATAGTCTGCCATTCAGTTGCACAGGTATTGCTCAATCTCACACTTAGCTCAGGCAATATTTACTGTGGCCACATCACTAATTTAATTAAACTCTCCTAATACAAACTACCATCTCCGGTGATCAAGACAAGATGGTACAATCACAAAAATAAATGAGTTTCACGCAGGGCTGTGGAGTCAGTAAGCCAAACCTCCAACTCCTCAATTTCCATGACTCCGACTTCCTCGTACATGGCTCATGTTTAAGTGATAAATTTACTGTAGCACAGATTCATCTCAGCTAAAAGTCTAGACCCTTAGATCAGGAATAGGACATTTCATAACTTTCCCAAATTCTTATGAAAAAACATTCCCCACTACTACTGTACCCAATTTATTATATATTGTCGGAGTCGGAGGAGGTCCATTTTATACCGACTCCACAGCCCTGGTTTCACATACTGCTGTACTTGCTTATTTTCACTAAAAACGCAGCAAAACCTGATATCTGCAGCAAAAAAAAATCTGCAGCAAAAAACGCTGAAAAACAGAACATGTGTGAACATAGCCTAAGTCAGAAGGTCAAATACTTGCTGCAAGTATCCACAAGAACCGGGAACGGTAAACCCAAATGTCTGCTTATTCATACAGAAATCCCAGAATTAAAGGGCTTGTCCAGGACTTTAGGATAGACCATAAATGACAGATTGGTTGTCGCTCGACACCCCAAAATCAGACGATATCTGGGACGCAAGTAATCTGTCTGGAGGAAAGGTGGGAGACCCGATACACCTCGCAGGCTTCAGCTGTAATTACCACTATTGGGGTCTCCATATTGTCAGACTACTCCATAGCACGGCTAACCACACTCATCGGTCTATGGTATAAGCAGACAGGCTCCGCAGCGATGAGAAGAGGGGACAAAGTACAGCTGACTAGTGTAAACAAGAATCCCCCATCCACATTCTCTCCGACTATACAGCATCGTACAGAAGGACGAGGAAGCTCTGCATGAGCAGATACCGGTCCTTACACCAGAAAAGTTGCTTGAAGCTTTCAGTTTCCACCACATTAGGCTGATAGACAAAAGGAAAATGATTAATAACGTATCAAAACCCGACTCGCAATGAAGTCTGTGCACTCAGGGCAGGTTTACCATCACCACTCGCACTGCGAGAAAAGTCTATAGAAACTGAGGCTTCCTCTCCGTCCTCGCATCGCTGAACACAGCATCTGCCACCAAAGCCATATGTGTGCTGGGAAGAAGTGAAACCCCAGGTGTCACCAAACACCCCAGAAGGGAGGAAACGCTTTCAAGCCTCCCAAAATAAAGAAATCGGCTCTCTGATGTGTCCCCTAACCCGAGAAGAGATGCCACCGCACAAATACTAAAGGGTTATTCTACCACTCAGTCTGATCACTGGGAGGAGTCGGCAGCTGGACCCCCAGGCATGAAGCATTCCCGTATCTGCCCCCTTACCCATAGCGGGTCCCATGTACACAGACAGATGTAAGTACACAGCGAGCACCCAGCTTACAAGCTGCCAGCGCCACGTAATAAATCACCCAGGAGCTGGCAAACAACTTACATTCCCAACACTAACATGTACGGCCCAAGGGCAGACGATAGCGGGATGGATTATTACATAATAAGGATTGCTTATTATCTCGCCCGGGGTCTGTACAAAGACTACACAGGACATTCAGCTTTCCTAGGTCCCCGACCGGCAACATCAGGTGCAGTGCATGTCCCATTCACACACAAGAAGTTCCTAACCATCTCCTTATCACAAATGTAACTCCATGTAACATTAAAGGCAATATCCAGACAACCCCTTTAACTACTATGGGGAAGAAGCAGTAATACAGCACGAGTAGTGTAGTGATGTAAAAGTTGCTGCTTAGATGAGGGGTTTGTATGCTTTTGCAACCAATATCTTATTGATACAACGCATGTATGATTATCAGAAAAAAGCAGCAACTTTACAGTCTTTCTTATAAGTTTTGGGCATACAGCTCGTATACAGAACTATGAGTCTCCATGGTAACAGACTACAAATAAAACCTATGAACTCCCAAATCATATTTTCTGGTTTCAACAGATTCTGCTGCAAATTCATCAAAGTTTTTTGATAAATTGGTGTAAATTCAAACAGGCTTTTAAAAAAAAAAAAACCCTCAAAAGTCAACGATGCAGCAGTCAGCAATGTTATTAAAGGGGCCGTCTAATACTCGGAACAGTCCCTTCCTATCCCCCTTTTACGTTAACACTTATATTCTCCTCCGGTTCCGATGCCGTTACCATTTTTCCCGGCGATCGCATCAGTGTGACGTCATGTGAACTCTGTTGGCCAATCTGTGGCTGCTTTACTCCTCCCAGGCTTCAGACAAAATCGCTTACATCTGGAGGAAATGAGCGCTGCTGCTGTCCCCTCCTCTGGATGTATGCGATATGTCCCTGGTGGAGAGGGGTGAAGCCGCTGATGGTTGGCTATAGAGTTAACGTGACGTCACACTGATGCGATCGACAGCGACGATGACGTCACACAGACAGCGACCTCCCGAGGAGGAGGGGAAACAACAGCAACGATGACATCACGCCGACTGACAGTTGGGTGGGTTGGGACGTCACGCTGACAGCAACCTCCGGAGGGGGAAGAGGGCAAATGACAAGGACAATGACATCACACAGACAGCGACCTCCCGAGGGGGAAGGGGTGGAAAGGACGATGACGTCACGCCGACAGCGACCTCCCGAGGGGGAAGGGAAGGAAAGGACGATGACGACAGCGACCTCCCGAGGGGGAAGGGGAGGAAAGGACGATGACGTCACGCCGACAGCGACCTCCCAAGGGGGAAGGGGAGGAAACTACGATGACGTCACGCCGACAGCGACCTCCCGATGGGGGAAGGGAGGAAACGACAACGACGTCACGCCGACAGCAACCTCCCAGTGGGGAAGGGAGGAAACGACAGCAACAATGACATCACGCCGACAGCGACTGCTGGGGAGGACGCCATGATTGTAGGATCAGGATACGCCAGGCTGTCTGGGATAATGTCTTGATCGGTGGGGCTCCACCGGTGCGGCGCAGGAGTAACGCTCTGCGTCTTGACGATCAGTGCGGCTCCTGCCGCTCCGATTCAACCGGCCAGCCCCTGTAAACGCGGCTGATCAGCTCTGTGCAGGGTCCAGGTCCCTTAGGAAGGAGGGAGGATGGAAATGAAATAAAGTGCAAATTAAAAAAGGTATCAAAAATGTTAAAAGTTTGAATGATTTCCCCTGAAATCGTGTATGAATCTGCGGACGAGATCGCAGCGATTTCCCTTCCATCAGAGACTAATGAGGCGCAGGCGGAGACTTGCTGGCACTTGTAGTCCCCCAGGTTGCTCACGCCCAGAGGCAGGCAGGCGGGCGGGCTGGAGGACACTCACCTCGTCCACGGTGCGGCGCGGGAGGTGCAGCATCCCCAGCAGCAGCTTCAGCTTGACGGCGGACGACAGGTTGTGGAAACACAGGCGGACATTGTCGATGACGGAGGCGGTGAGCAGCGAGGCGATGCTGGGCGGCGTCCACAGCTCGTCCGCGGAGCCCAGCTTATTGTGAAGCCACAGGCCGGTGTCGCTCTCCCTCATCGACGCCATCTTGGAAAAAGAAAACCATCGCGAGCAGGCATTTTATGAAGACACCTATAAAAAAAGGCCCCCTCTGGCGCTAAGAGACGGGAGGGGAACGACGCCAGTTCTCGCGATACCTGGTGAGCCGCGCTCTGGAGCCGCTGTGCTGCGTCCGCTGACCCCGAGCTGAGGCGAAAGAGCACCTTATAATAGCCAGAGACTGTAGAAGACATAAGCTGGAACCAAGCACACAGCTCCCAATCAGGCATTATGGCGAGATGCCCTCAACAAAGATGGCCGCCATAACCATCAGGCGCCTCTGTAAAAAGGAAAAGCCGTAAATGGATGCTGCTGGTTGCATTTTTGTACGGGTCGTCCCAGCGCCCAAACTACTTAATATTAAAAAACCAATAAGTTTCATATGTAACGTATCTATTTTGTTTCCTTTATTTTTACTCTTCTGCCGTTATTTTTAATAAAGACATAAGACTTATTTTTATTTATTTACAATTATTCAGACCACTTGTACTTTTGAATAAAATATTATTACAAGTGAGGTGAAATAGTGAAAGAAAACCAGCACAATTCAACCATTGTTTATTGGGTTCTAGAAATGACCAAAATTACGGCAATATATTTATTATTCATTACTAAAAAAAAATTTGGAACTTTATAAAATAACTAAAATTGGTTTGTGCTGTTTTTAGAGAAGGTAACTGTTCTTTTTTATTTTTTTTTAAATTTATTTACAGATGGGGGAAAAGTCAGGTGAGTTTTTATATTTTTTTATATTTTTAAGAACATTTTTTTACTTTTTTTTCTCTTATTTTTTAATCCTCTTAGGGGGCTTAGACTTATTTGCTTTTACTATACACTGCATTGCTTCAGTGTTGCGGAATATGGTGAAATGGTGGTCTCCTATGAAGCTGGGGCTTTGCAAAAAGTAATAAAATAGCAGCAATTGGGGCCTTCAAGGGACCCCGGCTGGCATGGTAACCCATCAGCAACCTGACCCTGGCTGCCGTAGTAAGTTATCAGTAACCTGACCCTGGCTGCCATGGTAAGTTATCAGTAACCTGACCCTGGCTGCCGTAGTAAGTTATCAGTAACCTGACCCTGGCTGCCATGGTAAGTTATCAGTAACCTGACCCTGGCTGCCTTAGTAAGTTATCAGTAACCTGACCCTGGCTGCCATGGTAAGTTATCGGTAACCTGACCCCGTCTGCCATGGTAAGTTATCGGTAACCTGACCCTGGCTTCCATGGTAAGTTATCAGTAACCTGACCCTGGCTGCCATGGTAAGTTATCAGTAACCTGACCCTGGCTGCCATGGTAAGTTATCAGTAACCTGACCCTGGCTGCCATGGTAAATTATCGGTAACCTGACCCCGTCTGACATGGTAAGTTATCGCTAACCTGACCCTGGCTTCCATGGTAACCCATCAGCAACCTACCATGGTAACCCCTCAGTTAAAAACGCAAATAATGAATCGGACCACTCAAAAACTCAACAAAAATAGATGAAAATGCAATAATCGAGCTTGAAAAGAATGTTTGATTTTGTGTAAAATATATAAATCAGCGAGCGCCGTTTTGACGTATTTGGTGCAAAAAAACAGCAATGTATGCCACAAGACAAAAGGAATAAAACTGCTGATGAATTGGGGCCATAGTGATGGAGTAAGACTGCTGATCTGTCTATAGTGTAATCCCGCGCTCGAATAATCTCGCCCCCTCGCTTATTAATGCTCTGCATGAAACTACTCCTTAATAATACTACAATACTGTGCCCAAAGCCTTCTGCTGTACTACCACCAAATATACCCACCACATAGTGCTTAAATATGACCAATATTAAATTAACTAATAACCGTGCTCAAATAATACAGTGATACCGTGCACAAATACTACTGCCATATTGTGCCCACATGTTACCTCTCATCAGTGTACTACAACCAGTGCTATATGGTACCCAAATAATTCTGCCATACAACCCTGCAATATAGTGCCCAATTTATATTATTGCCAAATATATCCGCCATACAGCACTTACATAATGCTACCAGTTAAAAAACACATAGACCCCACAATTTATTGTTTTTTTGTGACTTTTTTTTTTTCTTGTACTTGCTGCTGTTTTTTTCTTCAAAATGTGCTTTTTTTTTCTTTTCCCCATTTTGTGCATCTTAAAAGCAAAAAGCCGCACGATCCTTTAAAATCTCGGATGTTAGTCTTCAACTGCAGAAAAATAAAATTAGATTTTTTTATTTCGCAAGGTACTAGAGTGGAATTGCGCAAAACCTTTCTAAAAAGTCAGAGATGGTTTAGGGGATGTTCACACAATAATTTGTTTTTTCAAACAAATTTGGAGTGCATCCGCTCTGAAAAAGCATTCGGAAACCGCGTCAAAAATCTTCCTGTTCATTTTTATATAAAAACACTTTGCTGATCATCTTTTCAGTGTCTTTTAAATTCTCCAGCTTTCCGAAAACTCCCAAGAGGTTGAAAGAAGTGAGCAGACCATTCTTCAGTCATTTTATGTTTCGAAGCTGCTCAAGACTTTACAATAAAAGACAATTGAAAGGATAAAAAAAAATCCCCAGAAGATGCCTGGGCGTCAATTGGAACATTTTTGCTTTAAAAAAACGCTCTTACTTTTTATGCATTGCTTAATGAACTTATCAAAACGTCCTTAAATAGCTCCAAAAAGCACTGAAAAATGCTTAAAGGGGTTGTTCACTACTAGGACAACCCCTTCTTAAACAAAAATTTTCAGTCCCGATAAAATAAAAAACCTACAGTACAGACCAAAAGTTTGGACACACCTTCTCATTTAAAATTTTTTCTGTATTTTCTTGACGATGAAAATTGTACATTCACACTGAAGGCATCAAAACTATGAATTAACACATGTGGAATTATATACTTAACAAAAAAGTGTGAAACAACGGAAAATATGTCTTATATTCTAGGTTCTTCAAAGTAGCCACCTTTTGCTTTGATGACTGCTTTGCACACTCTTGGCATTCTCTTGATGAGCTTCAAGAGGTAGTCACCGGAAATGGTCTTCCAACAATCTTGAAGGAGTTCCCAGAGATACTTAGCACTTGTTGGCCCTTTTGCCTTCACTCTGCGGTCCAGCTCACCCCAAACCATCTCGATTGGGTTCAGGTCTGGTGACTGTGGAGGCCAGGTCATCTGGCGTAGCACCCCATCACTCTCCTTCTTGGTCAAATAGCCCTTACACAGCCTGGAGGTGTGTTTGGGGTCTTTGTCCTGTTGAAAAATAAATGATGGTCCAACTAAACGCAAACCGGATGGAATACCATGCCGCTGCAAGATGCTGTGGTAGCCATGCTGGTTCAGTATGCCTTCAATTTTGAATAAATCCCCAACAGTGTCACCAGCAAAGCACCCCCACACCATCACACCTCCTCCTCCATGCTTCACGATGTGAACCAGGCATGTAGAGTCCATCCGTTCACCTTTTCTGTGTCGCACAAAGACACGGTGGTTGGAACCAAAGATCTCAAATTTGGACTCATCAGACCGAAGCACAGATTTCCACTGGTCTAATGTCCATTCCTTGTGTTCTTTAGCCCAAACAAGTCTCTTCTGCTTGTTGCCTGTCCTTAGCAGTGGTTTCCTAGCAGCTATTTTACCATGAAGGCCTGCTGCACAAAGTCTCCTCTTAACAGTTGTTGTAGAGATGTGTCTGCTGCTAGAACTCTGTGTGGCATTGACCTGGTCTCTAATCTGAGCTGCTGTTAACCTGCGATTTCTGAGGCTGGTGACTCGGATAAACTTATCCTCAGAAGCAGAGGTGACTCTTGGTCTTCCTTTCCAGGGGCGGTCCTCATGTGAGCCAGTTTCTTTGTAGCGCTTGATGGTTTTTGCATCTGCACTTGGGGACACTTTCAAAGTTTTCCCAATTTTTCACACTGACTGACCTTTATTTCTTAAAGTAATGATGGGCACTCGTTTTTCTTTACTTAGCTGCTTTTTTCTTGCCATAATACAAATTCTAACAGTCTATTCAGTAGGACTATCAGCTGTGTATCCACCAGACTTCTTCACAACACAACTGATGGTCCCAACCCCAGAAATCCCACTTATTAAACCTGACAGGGCACACCTATGAAGTGAAAACCATTCCGGTGACTACATCTTGAAGCTCATCAAGAGAATGCCAAGAGTGTGCAAAGCAGTCATCAAAGCAAAAGGTGGCTACTTTGAAGAACCTAGAATATAAGACATATTTTCAGTTGTTTCACACTTTTTTGTTAAGTATATAATTCCACATGTGTTAATTCATAGTTTTGATGCCTTCAGTGTGAATGTACAATTTTCATAGTCATGAAAATACAGAAAAATCTTTAAATGAGAAGGTGTGTCCAAACTTTTGGTCTGTACTGTATACTCATGTCCCGTAATGGCGCCGTTCCAGAGGTGGTGGCACTCTCGGTCCCATGATGCAGTGGAATGACACGTGATGCTTGGCACCCAATCATCGCTTGTGTCACTGTCCCCGCCTTCGGACAAACTGAACATGAAGAGCTGTAGCCCTGGCTTCCTCTTCATGTTCAGTTTGTCCGAGGGCAGGGACAGTGACGCCAGCGCTGATTGGGCACCAGGCATCACGTGTCATTCCACCACAAAATAGCCCCGGGACCGCGAGTGCCGCCACCGCTGGAATGGAGCCGGCACGGGAGGCGAGTATAGGTTTTGTTTTATTTAAACATTCACTTTAAGAAGGGGTTGTCCTAGCAATGGACAACCTCTTTAAGAAAATATCAACACAAGAAAAGCTAATAAACCGCGTTAGAAAACACCCGAACAACGTGCAAAAAAAGTCATCAAGAAAAAAAAATGTTGGCATTTCTTGAAGCAATTTCTGCTTGAAAACTTCATTGGTTTTGCCCATCTGGAAAATAAAAAACTTACATAACCATGGATTACAGTATCTGGATAAGGGAAAACCACAGCCAAATCATGGGGAAAAAAATTAAAGTCAGATTAAAAAATTATGCAAATTAAATAATGAATAAGGTGCAAAGTCATTATTGGAACCTTTTTAGTTCAGATTAAAAGCGCAAAGATAATAATGAATCGAGGGCCCACGATTCATTACTCTATTTTTTGGATTAAACTTTTTCTTTTTAGAAAATTTTTTTTACATGCTACAAATTCATTATTGCATTTGTAGCATTTTTAATTTTCCTTAATACTCAATATATTTTAGCTGTACTCGACAATGTGGCTGTGGTTTCCAGAAGTCATATATTTTTGGCATCATTGAAAGCCTTTTTGAAGTGTTACTTAGGCTATGTGCCCACGATGCAGAAATGAAGCGGAAAATTTCCTCTTTATTTCTGCATGTCTTTGCCCAGAAAAAAACATGCGGAATTTGACACGCGTTTTTGAAGCGTTCTGCAAATGCGGAATTGCCTTGCGTTTTCTAATGCATTGAGAAGGCAATTCCGCATGCGTAAACGCACAAATAATGGACATGCTGCGGAATTTTCCGCACTTCAAAAACGCTACGGAAAATTCCGCAGCATGGGCATTGAAATTGCGGATTTACATTGGGGACCATAGGAGAAGGATTACCAAGCGTTTCCCAAGCGTTTACGCTGCAAAAATTCCGCAGTAAAAACGCTTGAAAATCGAATCGTGGGCACGGACCCATAGGGGCTGATTTATCAACCAGTTCATGTCAGAAATTGTGCTTAGATCTGTTTGAAATGTCTCAATTCTTTTTCTTAAAGGGGCTGTCCACTACTCGGTCAACCCCTATATTTACTCCCAGTACAATAACATCTAGGCTCACCTCCGTGGTGTTGGTGTTGACACTCGCTGTCATGCAATCCCCGCGGTCAATCAGTGCTGGCTTCACTTTCCTCCCCTATGGACATAGGTGAAGGAATTAAGACGGCAGCCACAGCTCTCACTTTCTCCAGATTTCTTGATTTGTCCTTAGGAGGTAAGACTGAAGTCAGCACTGATTGGCCCCAGTGATCCCGTGACATAATGTCACACTATCCCCAGGAGAGCCAGTGCCGACACCGTTGGAACGGCGTGGGCACCGGAGGTTAGTATGAGTGTAAATATTTTACTTGGGGGGGAAACATAGGGATTGAGAAGGGGTTGTCTGAGTAGTGGAAACCCCTTTAACGTAAAAATTGTGCAACTTTTGTCATTTTTACACCAGCTTCATCAACTTTTTTAAAAGTTGCATAGAGTTTTGCGAGAGAAGGGAGTATGGCTGAGTGTGGCCGACAAATTCATCATAAGCTATTTCACAGAGATGGCAAAAATTAATGCATAAATGTGCTCCTGGTTGCGTCCAGAGTTTATTTCTTAGGGCAGGGACACACTGCCGTATTTCTCGTCCGAGGATCGCATGGTAAACCTCGTACTGGCTGGCACCTCTCCTGACCTAAGCTTGACAGCTGCATAGAAATCCATCATGCTGTCATGCTCAGGTCAGGAGAGGTGCCGGCCAGTCCGTTCAGTGATCATCGCACGAGTTATACGGCCGTGTGTCCCTGCCCTTAGGCTGGTGCACGGTTGCTGAAAGAGGCGCCAAATTCTTTAAGAGGTGCACTCCTGTTAATGAATTTGGTGCACCTTACTCCAGTGGACTGTTCATCAGGACTGGAATACAAAACGCCAGTCTTGGCAGATCATCTCCATCGTGCCTATAGAGGAGAGACTTGGAGACTGTCAGGGACTTCGCACTACACAGAAAGCCAAAATCGACTTTCTTCAAAAACTCAAAAATTGAATTTTTTTTATAATGCAATAAAAATAAAATAAAAAGTCCCCCTCCCATAACTACTTGGCTAACATGAATTATACAGGTTGTCAGTGGGAGGATGCGCTCACGTGCTGGTAATGGTGTCATGCAAACGCAGAAATCGGTAATTTACAATGGCATTTAAACTGCAGGGATAGGATAGTGCACTGATAGGCAGCACAGCCGGCATCAGCCGTGTATGTAGCGGGCTCAGCTCATTAGTGACCCATAATGAAATGGGTTGTTAAGGAGTTAATATCTATTTCTATGGCCCCAACATGTTTGGCAGCACTTCTGATGGTTCATGAACAAACAATATCAGACATTTGCAGGATTCTAAACTTATGAAGGATCCAAAAAAGTGACAGCGGAGTTTAAATAGCGTGATTCCTGTGTGGCATCTATTCGGGCGCCCATGGTCCTCCTTGCCCCTACAATAAGATTGTGGGGTGCCGAAGGGCTGCTGTTATTTAGGTACTCTTGTGAAGCCCTGTCACTTTGATTTTCAATAGTGAAGTTCAGCTGCGGCTTTAAGTCCCCTATGGGGACTACAACATACATTGAGAAGTAAGAAAAATGTTTTTTTAAACATGACAAAAATTAATAAAAATATAAAAATCCCAATTAGCCCCCCCCAAAAAAAATACATTTAAAAAATATATTTGGCATCGACACATCCATAAAAGGCCATAAGTTAAATGTTAAAAGGAAACGTCAAAAATGCAATTTTTCTGTTGCTGGAACCTTTCCCAAAAATGCAATAAAAAGTGATCAAAACTTTCTATTGATACCAATAAAAATTACAGCTCCCCACAGCTTCATCGACAGAAAAATAAAAGAGTCACGAGTCTCAGAAAATGGCAATGGCAAGATAAACCAATTTTTTTTCTCGTTCATAATTTTTTTTCACTACTTAAATAAAACTATGCAAGATTGTTATCGATATACAGGTGCATCTCACTAAATTAGAATATCAAAAGTTAATTTAGCTCAGTTCTTCAATACAGAAAGTGAAACTGATATATAGAGTCATTACAAACAGAGTGATCTATTTCAAGTGTTTATTTATTTTTGTTAATATTGATGATTATGGCTTAGCCAATGAAAACACAAAAGTCATTATCTCAGTAAATTAGAATAATTAACAAAAACACCTGCAAAGGCTTCCTAAGTGTTTAAAAAGGTCCCTTAGTCTGTTTCAGTAGGCTCCACAAACATGGGGAAGACTGCTGTCTTGACAGATGTCCAGAAGGCAGTCACTGACACACTCCACAAGGTCCCAGAGTCTGGAGGAAGAGTGGAGAGGCCACAATCCAAGCTGCTTGAGGTCTAGTGCGACGTTTCCACAATCACTGATTGTTTGGGAAGCCATGTTGTGCTGCCCCGGCTGGACCACTGCAATCACGGTACTGCTGCACGGTTGTCCGAGTGCTGGTATGGTCCGACCGGGGGCACGCGCCAGTCTTTATCAATTGTGGGAGTTAATAATACAAAGGGTTTGTGATTCCAGTTGGGATGTTCGGCCTTGTATGGCCGGGCACTGATGAGGGCCCCTGGGAGTTAGGTGGTGATGAGCAGTGCCAGATGATTAACCCTTCCCAACCAGGGCTGGCTCCCAGGAGACTTGGAGCAGGAATGGCGCAGCAGAAAATAATTAGCTTTAGGCAGGTTAATAACCAGTTTGTACCTTTTACTGGAGTTCTGCAAACAGTTCCAGAAGCTTCTATGCAATTCACATACAGACCTGAATGGTGAGGGTTCATATTCTCTGCTGTGAGATTGTGTAGCCTTCCTGCTGCTAATTATACCTCTGGTAGACTATTCCTTGGATCCCCTGGGGTCGAAGGTGAACAGTTACTGGATCTGTGATCCCTTCCAGCGAGCAGGCAACATGAATCCTGTCAGAACACTCACTTTCTCTGGCAGCAGTGTCTTTGACTCCATGTGGTTGCTGAGCTCCCGGGTAAAATACTTTCCTGCTCGTTATATAAAGACCGAGCAGACTCACAGTTTAGCACAGACTCTGGAAGTCTCTGTGCTCTAGGGACTGGACCGTGCCTTGTGCAGCTTGTACATGCAGAGAGCAGACTTCTCTCCCTTGCACAGAGAAATCCATGATGCTGTTTCTTCCTCAGCTCACACTACATCTAGAACTGAAGCACCTCCACCCCTCTCTGAGTGATCTGCACAACTTTATGGTTTGGACAAAAGTGCACAATCCTCCATTAAGGGATCCGGTAACAATATGTGTACAGTACAGACCAAAAGTTTGGACACACCTTCTCATTTAAAGATTTTTCTGTATTTTCATGACTATGAAAATTGTACATTCACACTGAAGGCATCAAAACTATGAATTAACACATGTGGAATTATATACTTAACAAAAAAGTGTGAAACAACTGAAAATATGTCTTATATTCTAGGTTCTTCAAAGTAGCCACCTTTTGCTTTGATGACTGCTTTGCACACTCTTGGCATTCTCTTGATGAGCTTCAAGAGGTAGTCACCGGAAATGGTCTTCCAACAATCTTGAAGGAGTTCCCAGAGATGCTTAGCCCTTGTTGGCCCTTTTGCCTTCACTCTGCGGTCCAGCTCACCCCAAACCATCTCGATTGGGTTCAGGTCTGGTGACTGTGGAGGCCAGGTCATCTGGCGTAGCACCCCATCACTCTCCTTCTTAGTCAAATAGCCCTTACACAGCCTGGAGGTGTGATTGGGGTCATTGTCCTGTTGAAAAATAAATGATGGTCCAACTAAACGCAAACCGGATGGAATAGCATAGCGCTGCAAGATGCTGTGGTAGCCATGCTGGTTCAGTATGCCTTCAATTTTGAATAAATCCCCAGCAGTGTCACCAGCAAAGCACCCCCACACCATCACACCTCCTCCTCCATGCTTCACGGTGGGAACCAGGCATATAGAGTCCATCCGTTCACCTTTTCTGCGTCACACAAAGACACGGTGGTAGGAACCAAAGATCTCAAATTTGGACTCATCAGACCAAAGCACAGATTTCCACTGGTCTAATGTCCATTCCTTGTGTTCTTTAGCCCAAACAAGTCTCTTCTGCTTGTTGCCTGTCCTTAGCAGTGGTTTCCTAGCAGCTATTTTACCATGAAGGCCTGCTGCACAAAGTCTCCTCTTAACAGTTGTTGTAGAGATGAGTCTGCTGCTAGAACTCTGTGTGGCATTGACCTGGTCTCTAATCTGAGCTGCTGTTAACCTGCGATTTCTGAGGCTGGTGACTCAGATAAACGTCCTCAGAAGCAGAGGTGACTCTTGGTCTTCCTTTCCTGGGGCGGTCCTCATGTGAGCCAGTTTCTTTGTAGCGCTTGATGGTTTTTGCAACTGCACTTGGGAACACTTTCAAAGTTTTCCCAATTTTTCGCACTGATTGACCTTCATTTCTTAAAGTAATGATGGCCACTCGTTTTTCTTTACTTAGCTGCTTTTTTCTTGCAATAATACAAATTCTAACAGTCTATTCAGTAGGACTATCAGCTGTGTATCCAACTGACTTCTGCACAACACAACTGATGGTCCCAACCCCATTTATAAGGCAAGAAATCCCACTTATTAAACCTGACAGGGCACACCTGTGAAGTGAAAACCATTTCCGGTGACTACCTCTTGAAGCTCATCAAGAGAATGCCAAGAGTGTGCAAAGCAGTCATCAAAGCAAAAGGTGGCTACTTTGAAGAACCTAGAATATAAGACATATTTTCAGTTGTTTCACACTTTTTTGTTAAGTATATAATTCCACATGTGTTAATTCATAGTTTTGATGCCTTCAGTGTGAATGTACAATTTTCATAGTCATGAAAATACAGAAAAATCTTTAAATGAGAAGTGTGTCCAAACTTTTGGTCTGTACTGTATATAATGAAAACAGCAGAGAATTTATCCCTCACCATTGCTGGCAATACAGATCATTATATTACACATGCAGGCATTTTGTGGCGCTACAGACATGGGCGCCACATTCCCCCCTAGTGAAGAGTAGCATGTCCTCGGGCTATTTAACAGGTAGGCAGTCCATAATAAAACAAAACAGCATTAAACTGAACATATATAAACAGTCGTAATAATTTAGTTGTGGGTTACAGCCCAAAATCACTCCTGATCGTCCCCGAGTGCAGCTGCGGGACACACAGACTATAATATAGAATTCACTGCACTGGCTGTTTTGGATGTCTCCTTGACAAAGGCACGATGTACCAGGCTCCTTTCAGTTCTTAAGTCCTTACAAGAGTTCTTGTAGTAAAAGAAAGCGTAATGGTTGCTGAAATGTCACATTCGTTCATGTAAGCATTATTTTTCATTAATGTTACATAAAGCATAGTTCAACATAAATACAAATCAAATCTACTTATTGGTCTTCCTTGCTCTATGAATCATTCCTATAGTGAGAAGGGGTCTGTCACTGTGTAGTCAAATTGATCACTAGATCTCCTGCCAGTGTGGGTCAGCCGTCGCGGCCATGGTGGGATCCTCCTCTGCTGTTTCCATGGAAGATCATCCAGGCCAGATGCTAATTGGATCCTCTCTGTGGGGGAAGAAGCCTGGAGAGTCTTCACAGTTTTACATAAAACAGCCACACTCTTAGTCAGTTCCTGTACTTGTAGCCGTAAATCTGCAGAAGGATCATCAACTTGGGCCTGGGTGTACTGTACCTCAGGCACTTGGGAGGAGGACACCGCCACCTGGTGGTACACAACTGCTGGGTGTTTAGCTGGCTCACTGCAGACATAGGTGGATTCTCGTAATATATGGATTGATCTGTCCTTAAACTGAGCGAAGTCCATATCGGGATTTTGCAGCGACATCATGAGCAGCTGCGTCTTACTGGAATCAGACAAAAGGCCCTCAATGAACTGCTCTTTCAGCATTTTGCTTTCATCTTGTACACTGTCATGGTCAATTCGCCTGATGGCCCGCAAAATTAAGTGCATAGTCTCTAACAGTGTCTTGTGCTTTCTGTCTACAACTGGAAAATCACATCTTTATTTCTGAGGCAGTAGGGGTATCAAAGGTATCTCTGAGTTTAACACAAATGTCTTTTACAGTCTTTTTATCAGTAGCTGGCCAAGATTTGACTTCTCTTTGGGCGGCGCCACTGAGCTGACTCGTAAGTATTGTAACTTTCTGCTCTTCTGACATGGGGTAAAGTTCAAACAGGCTGCCCAGCTTCTCTTTGAAGTTGCTTTAGGTGTGTGATTTGCCTGTGTACTGTGGCAGCCATTCTGCACCCGGTATATAAGGCATAGTTAGCGGCAATATGGGGGCCGCAGCGGCGGCCCCACTAGGGTTGCTGGCATTAGACATTTCTCCACTTGTTAACCCCTGAAGGGGTGTGACTCATCGCTCCTGTTGCTGCGGTCTTTACTCTGCTGATGCGCTTTCTGGTGGGATCCCGGGTAGCCGGACCTCGAGCAGTGTGAGCTAGCAGTGCTCTACCCACCGCAAGTCCCGCTACTGCATGCACAACTGATCACTGGAACTCCCTTGCTGCTGCAGGGACTTGAAACAAAACAGCGCTTCCTTAGAAGAGTTAGGGTCCTTAGGCGCACAGGATCCTGTTTGTGACGCCAGAAAAGAGTCAGTGCCACCCGGCCGGGCCACTGCGGTCACGGTACTGGTGCACGGCGGTCCGAGTGCTGGTATGGTCTGACCGGGGGCGCGCGCCAGTCTTTATCAATTGTGGGAGTTAATAATAAAATAATACAAAGTGTTCGTGATGTCAGTTGGGATGTTCGGCACTGATGAAGATCCCTGGGAGTTAGGTGGTGATGAGCAGTGCCAAATGATTAACCCTTCCCAACCAGGGCTGGCTCTTAGGGGAGTTGGAGCAGGAATGGCGCAGCAGGGAATAATCAGCTTGAGACAGGGTAATAACCAGTTTGTACCTTTTACTGGAGTTTTGCAAACAGTTCCAGAAGCTTCTATACAGTTCACATACAGGGTTTTGGTCAGACCTGCATGGTGAGGGTTCAGACTCTCTGCTGTGAGATTGTGTAGCCTTCCTGCTGCTAATTATACCTCTGGTAGACGATTCCTTGGATTTCCAGGGGTCGAAGGTAAACCGTTACTGGATCTGTGATCCCTTCCAGCGAGCAGGCAACATGAATCCTGTCAGAACACTCACTTTCTCTGGCAGCATTGTCTTTGACTCCATGCGGTTGCTGAGCTCCCAGGTAAAACACTTTCCTGCTCGTTATATAAAGACCGAGCAGAATCACAGTTTAGCACAGACTCTGGAAGTCTCGGTGCTCTAGGGACTGGACCGTGCCTTGTGAAGCTTGTGCATGCAGATGTAGCGCCCCGAGGGTTCGGTTGCTACAAGGGTATTGCACCTCAACCAGAGGTGTGATATTCCACTCCCAGGTAAGGATGGAGTGTGGACCAGGGCTCAGTTACCTGCACACACACATGCACACACTCCCCATTTCCGGGGGACAGCTCGACGGTGCTCCCATATAATTGCAGGCACAACTGACCATGTCCCTGGCTGGAGTGGGGAGGGGGGAGAGAACCAAGTGATGTAGGAGCAGTAGGGGACGGTTTCTGGAGCATAGGAAGGAGCTCATTGGGTGCAGGTCACCTGAGCTCAGACACAGAAGCAGATAAAAGGTGGGAGCTATCTTAGTTCAGTGGTCAGTACAGTGGAGAAGTGACAGGGAGCAGGGGCTCTGTTGGAGCTCTGCTCAGAAGGCAGGCCTAGAGAAAAGGCCGGGGCCAGAGAGGAGAAGAGGAGAAGGAGAAGGAAGGAAGGAGAAGAGACAGATGAGTAGAAAGGCTCCAGAAACAAGAAGGCAGAAGGGACTCTAAGAGAGCAGAACGGACAGCAACCGTTGCAAGCCCGCGTTATATCGGATGAAGGGTCAGGCCGCAGAAGGGTACCGGATTCCCAAGTTGGTGGAGGTAAATCATCCCTCAGCCAAAAACCGGAGGTCGTGATCATCTATTGGTGCGACCCCTTGCTACACCCGCTAGGAAGGCACCACATAGGGTCAGGGAAACTGGCGCCAAGTTTCACCAAGAGAAGGCCCGAGGCAGCTGGACAGAAGCGTGGTCACTGGTGGGGCACGATAGGCCAGAGAAAGGATAGAAGGGAGTCCTGTGCCATACTCCTGAACTGCCTGGGGGTTGACCGAGCCCCTCACCTGGTGGACGCAGCACGGCTTGGGCAGTCATTGCTGACAGAAGTGACTTGGATTTCAACTGTGAGTAAAAGGCCTGAACTGTACCATTGGACTCTGTGTGATCTATGCTGCGCCTGCACCATCACCCCCAGCATCCTCTTACACTGCCATGAGGCTATACTCTTCCCGTGGGGAGTTATCCTATCCCTGTTCTGCACACTAACACCAGCCTCAGCGGTCTGCCTTGCAGCGGCGGTCATCCTTGACCGCAATCCACGGATGGCGCAGTCGGACATTCATAGCTCTACAAATAGACTGCCACAGCATTTGGTCTGACCACCCTGAGCCACGGGATCGGGTTGCCACTACTACCCCCATCATCGCACTGAAGCCCGGTTCCGGGTGCCCCGCTTTGGCGTAGTCGGCAGGATTGTGACCAACCCGCCACAAACGGGTATTGCGTGCCTGAAAAGAGACTGTTTCACTGTATTAAAAACGGCGCCCGCCCCAGAAGAACGGACGCCATAATGTGTGCGCCAAAAGACAACAGAAAGCCACCTCCCATCGTGGGCCAGGTCCCAGAATGGCGCCAAAGAAGGAGCCCACCCCCAACAGCCATGAGTGCGGCTGTAGAGATGTCCATCAAGGTGGGGGGGCTGCCCCTGAGAGTGATTGTCAGCAGATTGCCCCAGGACCACCCCCAACAGAGGCGGAAAGAGAAGAAAACCGCGGGGCAGGGTGTGGTTTGGATCAGTCTCGCCAGACCGCACCCGGAGATGGAGAGGAGCGTCAACTCCAGCACCTTGACAAGCGGCCTGCTGCAGGCCGAGGCGTCCCCGTACAGCCTCACGGAGCTGATGGCTCAGCTCCCCGCAGAAGACCCTGAGTTCCTGCGGACTGCACTGGAGGAGCAGGACCGGAGGATGGTCCGAGCGCAGAGGGACGTCGTCACCGGGTGGAGAGAGGAAGTGGCCCGGCGGGTAGCGGCCCGGCAGCAAGAGGCACTGTCAGCACTCGGCAGCGCGCCTGCCCCCGAGGACGGAGCGAGGAGACCGGAGGCCGAGGACGATGCTGCAGAGGAGGCAAGTAAAGCGGACGCCCCTGCCCCGGGTCCTGACACCGTAGCCTTACCTCTGGATCCCACCGCGGAGCCAGAAGTCCCGGGAGCTGCTGCAGCTTCCACGCTTCCGCCGCAAACACCTGGGCCGCAAGCCGCGAAGACCGCCGCTGAACCACACCCCCCGTCGTGCCCTCTGACCCCGGACGTGGTAGGAAGCGGCCCGCTCCAGGCCCGGTCGCAAGGCCTGACCACCCCAGGCGCCTCCCAACCGTGTACGCCCCCGGTCTCGAAACCACCACCCCTTGGGACTGACCTGTACAGCCAGTTCGCCGAACCCGGATACCAAGAGGACCCGGACGGGTCTGAAGATCAGTATGAGGAGGAAGGAGGAGCATCAGGAGGATACCGTTACTAATGAGCAAGTGTGTACAAGGAACTGTTTTTGTTGCCCGCGTTGGGACTGTTGCCCGTTCAAAATTAACCCCCAAGTCACCTGGCTGAGGACTGAGAGCAGCCATCCCTCTTCCCCACCTGGCTGAGGACTGAGAGCAGCCATTCCCCTTGCCCATCTGGCCGAGGACTGGGAGCGGCCAACCCCTGTAAATAGTTGTGCTTCTTAAAGCGCCCCCTATTGGTTTTATATAAGTACTGCAACGTCTACCTCTGGACAAAAACTCGTTTGGCGTGGCCGATGGTGTGGTCTTATCACCGGATCACCTATGCCCTGCAGCCACGCCCAGGGCCTACGTTGAGGGTTTACGAGTGAGTCCCTCATGTTTGAAAGTTTGCTGAAAGTTTTGCACCTTATTGAAAAAAAAATGGACACCTGGTTGCAAGTTGCACAGTGGCCAGTGAAGAAGAGAATTTACTTAAAATGTTTTACCTGAAAAGTTTTATATGCTGCTAAAAGAGTTACATAATAGTGAAAATGTTGTTGGTAAAAGAAGTTCCGGTAATATTAAAAATGCCTTATAATGTCATAGTAAAGAAAAGTGTTGGAAAAGAGAAAAGTTGCCTCCCATAAAGGGATGAATAATAATGGTTTATGGTTTTGTATATGGATACATAAAAATTGCATGTTTTTGAATTGTCTTTTGCTCTGTTCCAGCCCGAGGACGTGCTGTGGTGTACCAGGGGGGAATGTAGCGCCACGAGGGTTCGGTTGCTACAGGGGTATTGCACCTCAACCAGAGGTGTGATATTCCACTCCCAGGTAAGGATGGAGTGTGGACCAGGGCTCAGTTAGCTGCACACACACATGCACACACTCCCCATTTCCCGGGGGACAGCTCGACGGTGCTCCCATATAATTGCAGGCACAACTGACCATGTCCCTGGCTGGAGTGGGGAGGGGGGAGAGAACCAAGTGATGTAGGAGCAGTAGGGGATGGTTTCTGGAGCATAGGAAGGAGCTCATTGCTTGCAGGTCACCTGAGCTCAGACACAGAAGCAGATAAAAGGTGGGAGCCATCTTAGTTCATTGTTCAGTACAGTGGAGAAGTGACAGGGAGCAGGGGCTCTGTAGGAGCTCTGCTCAGAAGGCAGGCCTAGAGAAAAGGCCGGGGCCAGAGAGGAGAAGAGGAGAAGGAGAAGGAAGGAAGGAGAAGAGACAGAGGAGTAGAAAGGCTCCAGAAACAAGAAGGCAGAAGGGACCCTAAGAGAGCAGAACGGACAGCAACCGTTGCAAGCCCGCGTTATATCGGGTGAAGGGTCAGGCCGCAGAAGGGTACCGGATTCCCAAGTTGGTGGAGGTAAATCATCCCTCAGCCAAAAAACGGAGGTCGTGATCATCTATTGGTGCGACCCCTTGCTACACCCGCTAGGAAGGCACCACATAGGGTCAGGGAAACTGGCGCCAAGTTTTACCAAGAGAAGGCCCGAGGCAGCTGGACAGAAGCGTGGTCACTGGTGGGGCACGAGAGGCCAGAGAAAGGATAGAAGGGAGTCCTGTGCCATACTCCTGAACTGCCTGGGGGTTGACCGAGCCCCTCACCTGGTGGACGCAGCACGGCTTGGGCAGTCGTTGCTGACAGAAGTGACTTGGATATCAACTGTGAGTAAAAGGCCTGAACTGCACCATTGGACTCTGTGTGATTTATGCTGCGCCTGCACCATCACCCCCAGCATCCTCCTACATTGCCCTGAGGCTATACTCTTCCCGTGGGGAGTTATCCTATCCCTGTGCTGCACACTAACACCAGCCTCAGCGGTCTGCCTCGCAGCGGCGGTCATCCCTGACCGCAATCCACGGGTGGCGTAGTCGGACATTCATAGCTCTACAAATAGACTGCCACAGCATTTGGTCTGACCACCCTGAGCCACGGGATCGGGTTGCCACTACTACCCCCATCATCGCACTGAAGCCCGGTTCCGGGTGCCCCACGGCCCAGGGGGCGAGTCACAGAGAGCACACTTCTCTCCCTTGCACAGAGAAATCCATGATGCTGCTTTCTTCCTCCGCTCACACTACAACTACTAAAGCACCTCCACTCCTCTCTGAGGGATCGTGCAAAACTTCCTGGTTTGGATAAAAGTGCATAATCCTCCAGTAAGAGATCAAGTAACAATGTGTGTATGTAATGAAAATAGCAGAGAATTTATCCCTCACCATTGCTGGCAATACAGATAATTATATTACACATGCAGGCATTTTGTGACAGACAGACATAGGCGCCACATTGTCATCTGCTGGTGTAGGTCCACTGTGTTTTATCAAGACAAAAGTCAGCGCAGCCGTCTACCAGGACATTTTAGAGCACTTCATGCTTCCCTCTGCCGACAAGCTTTTTGGAGATGGAAATGTCATTCTCCAGCAGGACTTGGCCCCTGTCCACACTGCCAAAAGTACCAATACCTGGTTTACACACAACAGTATCACTATGCTTGATTGGCCAGCAAACTCGCCTGACCTTAACCCCATAGAGAATCTATTATAGAGAATCTATGGGGTATTGTCAAGAGGAAGATGAGAGACACCAGACCCAACAATGCAGACGAGCTGAAGGCTGCTATCAAAGCCACCTGGGCTTCCATAACACCTCAGCAGTGCCACAGGCTGATCGCCTCCATGCCACATTGCCGCATTGATACAGTAATCGATGCAAAAGGAGCCCGACCAAGTATTGAGAGCAATTACTGAACATACATTTCAGTAGGACATTTCAGGTTTTAAAAACATTTTTCAAGCTGTTGTTATAAAGTATTCTAATTTACTGAGATAATGACTTTTGTGTTTTCATTGGCTGTAAGCCATAATCATCAACATTAACAGAAATAAACACTTGGAATAGATCACTCTGTGTGTAATTGTGACACCCCAGGGGTCTGGTTGCCACAGTGATAGAGATATTACGTCTGAGAGCAGGTGGGAGGTCCTTTGGTCAGGGATCCTGTGCATGCCACACCTCCTGCCCAGTCTTGGGAGGGGAAGAACTTCCCCTATATAAACCCGGGGCTGAAGCAGGGTTAGAAGTCAAGGAGAGTAGAGACAAGAGACAGTCATAGGAAGAAACAGCTGGAGCTCAGTGGGAGCAATACTACTACGAGTCAGGGGCTGGCAGCTGCAGAGCTCGCCCTGACTGAGAAGCTTTCTTACCGGACCCGGCGTCCGAGGCTGTGGGGACTAACTCTTACCCAGCAGCAGAAGCCGACCGGCAGGGGATTTCAGGTCCTCAGGCCCAGAAACCCGAAGGCACGGTCACACGTGTGGGACCAGCACCGCCATCGTGGAGCGGAAGCCAATAGAAGGCCCCGAGTCACCGGCCATACGGGTGAGCACCACACGGTACACTCAGGGACGTGGGCTACTTATATCCGCTTCTAGCAAGGTAGCCAGAAGAGTACAGTCAGTTTGGGAGGCCTACAACTCCGCCTGGCCAGGGGAGATCCCATCTGCTCAAGGACTGACCAGGCCCCGTTCGCTAGCAAGTACTCCGGGAGGGTCTATCGTTGTTACCAGTAAAGACCCTGAATTACACCGCACCGTCTCTGAGTGGTTCCTGCTACCCCCATCTTCCACGTCGGCTGCCCTGAGGCCATACCCCTCCCGTTGGGGGTTATACTATCACGCTGCACAATTCTACACCGGCCTCAGCGGTCTGCCCTGCAGCGGCAGCTCCATAGCTGCAAATCAACGGGTGGCGTAGTCGACACTCAAATAACATCTATCAAGACTGCCACACACTGAGTCTGACCCCCTGGGCACGGACCGGGTCCCCGCCACTCGGAGACTACAACCCTCATCTGATCCGGTTCCGGGTAAGCCCCCGTGCGCGAGACGCTGCGCGACACAGCAGGCCCAGGGGTGCGTCAACTTTGGCGTAGTCGGCAGGATTTCGTGCCCGCAACCACCGGGTACTGCGTGCCTGAAAAGCAAAGACTGTTCAAACTTACCAGTGGTGAGGTTTCCCGCCATCCGGCGCCATCTTCTGCCTTCTTCCCGCCATCCGCGAAGTTTTCCCGCCATCCGGCGCCATCTTCGGCCTTCTTCCCGCCATCCGTGGAGTTTTCCCGCCGTTGGACGCCATCTTGAGGACGCCGCGCGGGAAGAAGAGGGGCGTGGACTTCGAAAGCGCGCGAGAACTGAAACCCCGCCTCACGTCCGGACGTTGCGTAAGGTCCTGGAAGGAGCCCAGCAGACGCCGACGTCACCGGAGCGCGACGGAAGGTCCTCAACCCTGACGATCTACTGCGGAGCCGCGGCCTACGGAACAGGATCATCGCAAGGTAGGCCACGGTCCACTAGGGGGGAGGAAGATGTCGGATACGGAGGAGAGCTTCACTGCCTCAACCCCCGCCAGCGCCACCGCTGCTGCAGTTATGCCCTTCACCATGCCCTATATCCCGGGAGCAGCTTGGCTACCCCAGTACTCAGGGGAGTCACATACCCTGCATGACTTTAGAGAAAAGCTGGATAGCCTCTTCCAGGTGTACCCCCTCACAGAAGAGCAAAAAGTGAGCATCCTGGTGGCCCAACTAACCGGGGCAGCTAAAAGGGAAGTAAAATCCTGGCCACCTGGGAGGAAGACTGTCGCAGGGATACTAACCCGGCTGAAGGATACCTTTGATACCCGCACCTCAGCCGAGATTAAGCTTAGATTCTACGGGTGCAAGCAGCGAGCGCATGAGAGTATAAGGGACTATGCACTAAACCTACAAGAGGCCCTGAGGGCCATTAAGCAGACCGACCCTGATGGAGTGGGAAACGAGGACAGGCTGTTGACTGAACAATTTATAGAGGGACTGTATTGTAATGCCCACCGAACCCAGTTGCGGGCGATGGCCTTACAGGATCCCCATCTGGGCTTTGCACAGTTCAAGGACAGAGCCATCCGGGTGCTCCGAGAACCGGCACCGGGTGGCGTTATGACCCACAGGCGCCCAGCTATTACTTACCACCAGGAGGCGGCGCCCTTGTCGGCAGGGCCTGTGGGAGCCGATGCGCAGGCTTTGGACAATGACCCTGCTCCAGACCTACACCATCAGGTCCAAGAGCTAGCTAAGAGCGTTGCTGCGCTAACCCGAACTGTGCAGTCTTTACAGGTTTCCACCCCAGGGAAGATCCAGCTGGCATCCGGACCGGAGGACATCCCGTGGCGTCGACCAAGGAGGACCCCACCGGCCAGAGGAAGACCCAGTGACCGATACAGCGAGGACGGACGACCCATCTGCCGCCGCTGCAATCAACCCGGACATATGGCAAGGTACTGTTCTTTAAACGGGCACAACCTGGGGTAGAGGGCCAACCCCCAGGAAAAAGATCACCAGGCCCATCGAACTGGCGCAACAGATATGTGGGAGGACGTCTAGTCTTGCCGGTGGTACTGGATGGCATTCCCATGAGTGCCCTACTGGACACCGGGTCGCAGGTCACCACCATCCCGTACGTGCTCTTTAAGCAGTACTGGAATGACTCGGATATTACCTGCTACCCTGACGACGACTTGAGTATCATCGCCAGCAATGGCCAGCCCGTGCCACAGATCGGATTTCAAGAGGTGACCATCAAAATCGGTAGAGTCGAACTGGCAGCACAGGGACTGATCATTGTAGATATTGACAAACATGAGAGTCACCCAAAAATAACTCTAGGAACTAATGTAATTGAAAATTGTCTTGCAGAGGTGATTTTCCTTTTACAGCAGGTTGCCAAGAACGCCAGCTCCGGCGAGCAGCGGGTGCTCCAGAAAGAGATCCGGGGACTGATGCGACGGCAACAGGTGGAACTCTCCGGCGGTGAGATTGGTAGCGTAAGAATGTGTGACCCTTTTCCTATTGCCATGCCCCCAAAAAGTGAAATGATGATTTGGTGCCGGGCAGCTATTGGTCTGAGAGGTAGGGATTACCAGGCAATGGTAGAACCAGTTTACTCGGACAGTAGGCCCACCATTTTGACAGCACGGGGGGTGGTTGATGTACGCCATGGGAGGGTGCCCGTTCGCATAATAAATATCGGGGAGAGGGAAGTGTATCTGCCCCGGTATGCCACGCTAGCTAAATTATATACCATTAACCAAAATTCTATACAATCTGTGGAACCCTTGCCTCCATCTCACCCGGAGGAAGGTAACGGCTCTAAGAAAAACATGGAGGACTGGTGTCAGCAACTACATCTGGGTACTGACTCCACTCCCGCACACCAGAAACAAGGAGTCTATCGGGTGGTTCAAGAGTACGAGAGAGTGTTCAGTAAACACCCGTTAGACTTCGGGCGAGTCAAGGGGGTAGAACACCACATCCCCACGGGAGACCATCCTCCTATAAAAGAGAGGTATCGACCCGTACCCCCTGCCCACTACCAACACGCCAAGGGGATGCTTAGAGACATGAAGGAGGCTGGGGTGATCAGGGATAGCTGTAGCCCCTGGGCAGCTCCACTAGTCTTAGTCAGAAAAAAAGACAACACCATGAGGATGTGTGTAGATTACCGGAAAATCAACCGTATCACACACAAGGATGCGTACCCCTTACCAAGGATAGAGGAGTCATTGGCTGCTTTAAGATCTGCTAACTTCTTCTCTACCTTGGATCTCACTAGCGGGTACTGGCAGGTTCTTGTAGCAGAGGCGGACCGGGAGAAGACCGCATTCACCACCCCGATGGGACTTAGCGAGTTCACCTGCATGCCGTTCGGACTCTGCAACGCACCAGGAACCTTCCAACGACTAATGGAGTGTTGTCTGGGCCACAGAAACTTCGAGACGGTCTTGTTGTACCTGGACGATGTCATCGTATATTCCAAGACGTATGAGGACCACCTGAAACACCTGGCGGAAGTGTTCGAAGCTCTGGCGAGTTACGGCCTAAAGGTGAAACCCTCCAAGTGTCACCTCCTGAAACCAAAGGTGCAGTACCTGGGACACGTGGTGAGCGCTGACGGAGTGGCTCCCGACCCTGATAAGATCACCGCAATTAAGGAATGGCCAAGCCCCTCCAGCGTAAAAGAAGTGCGGCAGTTCCTCGGGTTGGTAGGCTACTACCGAAAGTTTATTCCCGGTTTCACCAAAAAGGCAGCACCTATGCAGGACCTCCTGATAGGCCAGTCCCGGAAGGCCAAGAACCAGAAGCCGCCCTTCAAATGGGAGGAGCTGGAAGAAGAGTCCTTCCGCCAGCTGAAGATGGCCCTCACGGGGGACGAAATCCTGGCGTACCCGGATTATAGCCAGCCCTTTATCCTCTACACCGACGCCAGTAACATCGGGCTAGGAGCCGTACTGTCCCAGATCCAGCAGGGGAAGGAACGAGTAATCGCCTACGCCAGCCGAAAACTGCGACCCACCGAAAGGAACCCCGAGAATTACAGCTCATTTAAGCTAGAGTTCCTGGCCGTAGTATGGGCAGTCACCGAGCGCTTTAAGCATTACCTCGCTTCTTCCCGGTTCACCGTGTACACGGATAACAACCCGTTGACACACCTGGACACGGCAAGACTCGGTGCCCTGGAGCAGAGGTGGATGGCCCGTCTGTCCAACTACGAGTTCACAATCAAATACCGGGCCGGACGCTCCAATACCAACGCGGATGCCCTGTCCAGGATGCCCAACCTGCCGGACGAAGGAGAAGCTCCGGAGGGACTGGAAGAAGTTGAACTCCCTGCGTTCCACCGTCATGGGACTATCCAGTATTCCCACCGGGTAAGGAGTAAGCAGGCTGCTACGTTGAACCCCTTACCTCACTACAACTGGGCGGAAACGCAAGACAGCGACCCTGCCGTCCGACTGGTGAAGGAGATGCTGACTCGCCCGGAGGCTTGCCTTGAACCAGACGCTCCGGAGGAAGCCAAACAACTATGGGCAGAGAAGAGTCGACTGTTCCTTTACAAGGGGAAGTTGTGCCGCAGAATGGTTAACTCCCGGACGCATGAACTACTCTGGCAAGTAGTGGTGCCACGAAGAGACGCAGCCATGGTGATGGAGGCATACCACGACGGAGCTGGACACTTCGGGTGGAAGAAGCTGGAGTTCCTGCTGCGCGAGCGATTCCACTGGGTAGGCATGAGGGGAACCATTGAGAAGTGGTGCAGAGACTGTGGGCCGTGCAACCTGAGAAGGAAGGACCGTGCCAGCCAGAAGACTCCCCTGCAGTCCATCGTCACCCGGCAACCGTTGGAACTGGTAGCCTTGGATCATGTAAAACTGACCCCAAGCAGAAGTGGCTACGTCTACGCGTTAACCATCGTGGATCATTACTCCCGGTTCTTGGTTGTCGTCCCCGTCAAGGACTTAACGGCTCAAACAGCAGCTAGAGCCTTCCAGCAGCACTTTTGCCGTCCACACGGGTACCCGGACCAAGTGCTGACGGACCAGGGACCTGCCTTTGAAGCGGAGGTCTTCCAGGAATTCTGCAATCTGTATGGCTGCCGGAAGATAAGGACGACACCCTACCATCCGCAAACTAATGGACTTTGTGAGAAAATGAACCAGGTGGTAATGGATCTTTTAAAAACGTTGCCCCTGGAAGAACGCAGTCTGTGGCCTGAGAAGTTGCCCGATCTGGTGGACCTATACAACCACATCCCGGTAGGTTCCACCAACTGTACCCCGGCTTACCTAATGAGGGCAAGACCTGGTAAGTTACCTGTTGACCTGGAAATGGGAGTCCTGACACCCGAGGACACTTCACCAGAAACAGACTGGGACACGGAGAGGCAGCAGCAGTACCGGAGAGTACAGGAGAGCGTGGAGCGAAGTCTCTGTCAGGCTAGGGAAAGACAAGAGAAAACTTACAACCAGTATGCTCCCGCTGTTCCCCTGGTACCCGGAGAGCAGGTCTTGAAGAGGAAGAGACGGCTCCACAAGTTGGACGACCAGTGGGAAAAGGACCCGTACACCGTACTGCCCTCAAGCCACGAGAACCCGAAGGTGTGTACCATCAGTAAAGACGGAGGGGAAACCACAGCTATTGTATCCCGGGACCACCTGAAGAAGTGTCCCGAACAACTGAGGAACCCTGAAGAGGAACAAGAAGACCATCGACCCGTAGAGGAAAGGGAAGATATGGTTAGTACTGTGCTCGGGGACTTCCCTCGGTCTTGGACTCAAGTCAATGGTGCAGTTGTGGTACCCGTACTCACCTTCCTCCAACCAGCATCCCAAGCACCTACGGAGCAACAGGTAGAGCTGGAAGAACAGCCGGTCCAGGAGGCAGAAGACCCCACACCCGCAGACCAGGAGGATCAACCCTCTGCTTGCAGTGAGCCTGCCATATCCCTAGTGAGCCAAAGAGCCGGTAGACAGCTGCCCAGTTTACCCTTGACAGCTCCTACACCCTGTAGTTCAGGGCTAGGCAGTCAGCTCCGTAGGTCCACTAGGGCCACTAGAGGCCAGTTACCCGCACGGTGGAGGATTTGAAGTGTATAAATTGTTTTATTTATGTTTACCTGTGTATTGTTGCTTGTGTATAATTTTGTGTTTCTAGTTATTTGTAGGAGTCCTTGGTGGATTTACCGGGAATCCTTGTACATAGTTGGAGCGTAGCCCAGGACGGACTAAAGACTGTTAAGGACTCGGGGTAGGACAAACCCCTACCTGGTTACGTCTCCCTGTTTTGGTGAAATGGACACCTTGCTTTTCTTCAAAGACTGCACCCGGTTGCGGACACGCCGTAACCATCTTATGTGTTTTTCTTATTGTATTGTTATTGTTATACCTTGTTATGTTTTTCTAAAAATATGTTTAGTCCCGGAGTACTAAATTTCACTAGGGGGGAATGTGACACCCCAGGGGTCTGGTTGCCACAGTGATAGAGATATTACGTCTGAGAGCAGGTGGGAGGTCCTTTGGTCAGGGATCCTGTGCATGCCACACCTCCTGCCCAGTCTTGGGAGGGGAAGAACTTCCCCTATATAAACCCGGGGCTGAAGCAGGGTTAGGAGTCAAGGAGAGTAGAGACAAGAGACAGTCATAGGAAGAAACAGCTGGAGCTCAGTGGGAGCAATACTACTACGAGTCAGGGGCTGGCAGCTGCAGAGCTCGCCCTGACTGAGAAGCTTTCTTACCGGACCCGGCGTCCGAGGCTGTGGGGACTAACTCTTACCCAGCAGCAGAAGCCGACCGGCAGGGGATTTCAGGTCCTCAGGCCCAGAAACCCGAAGGCACGGTCACACGTGTGGGACCAGCACCGCCATCGTGGAGCGGAAGCCAATAGAAGGCCCCGAGTCACCGGCCATACGGGTGAGCACCACACGGTACACTCAGGGACGTGGGCTACTTATATCCGCTTCTAGCAAGGTAGCCAGAAGAGTACAGTCAGTTTGGGAGGCCTACAACTCCGCCTGGCCAGGGGAGATCCCATCTGCTCAAGGACTGACCAGGCACCGTTCGCTAGCAAGTACTCCGGGAGGGTCTATCGTTGTTACCAGTAAAGACCCTGAATTACACCGCACCGTCTCTGAGTGGTTCCTGCTACCCCCATCTTCCACGTCGGCTGCCCTGAGGCCATACCCCTCCCGTTGGGGGTTATACTATCACGCTGCACAATTCTACACCGGCCTCAGCGGTCTGCCCTGCAGCGGCAGCTCCATAGCTGCAAATCAACGGGTGGCGTAGTCGACACTCAAATAACATCTATCAAGACTGCCACACACTGAGTCTGACCCCCTGGGCACGGACCGGGTCCCCGCCACTCGGAGACTACAACCCTCATCTGATCCGGTTCCGGGTAAGCCCCCGTGCGCGAGACGCTGCGCGACACAGCAGGCCCAGGGGCGCGTCATAATGACTCTATATAATATATGAGTTCCACTTTTTGTATTGAAGAACTGAAATAAATTAACTTTTTGATGATATTCTAATTTAGTGAGATGCACCCGTAATTGTACTGACTGGGAGAATCATGTTACCATTACCATTAATGTCATAATTTCACTAATTCAACAGACTGGGATTTTTTTCCTGTTTTCTCAGTACATTATATGGTAAAGTGAATGGATGGTGGTATTCAAAACTACAGCTCGTCCTGCCGTAAACAAGCCCTCATACGGCTATGTGGATAAAAAAATAAATAAAAAAAAAGGTTATGGCTCTTGGAAGGAGGGGAGAAAATATGAAGGAGGGGCTTAATTGATATGTTTGGAAGGAGGGGAGAAAAACACAAAGGAGGGGTTTAATATATATGTTTGGAAGGAGGGGAGAAAAACACGAAGAAGGGGTTTAATATATATGTTTGGAAGGAGGGGAGAAAATACGAAGGAGGGGTTTAATATTTATATATATATATATATATATATATATATATATATATATATATATATACTGTATATATATATATATTTTTTTTTTTATTTTAGCTGTTTATTGACTTTGGGGTAATTTTTAGCCTTCACACCTGTTGCTGCCATTGCAGGTGATCACCATTAGCGTGGATTTGCTGAAGTATTAAATTATTCATCTCGACTGTGGTAATTCTTCAGGATAAGAGATAATGTGGTAGGTGATGAAAACATCAGTCCGAAGACAGGGGCAGGATTGCAGCCAGCGAGTCCCATCATGGAAACAGTTATTAAATGGCCTCTTCTTGTTGTTATTTGCCCTCATAAATTATCTCAGCAAATAAGGACATTTAACTACGGCTCTTGCTTAATAGCAGAAGCTGCGGGGAGAAGATCGATATCTAGTTACTTTAGAAGCTTGAGATTTGCTGACCTTATATTTTTACTCCTAATGGTGCATCCTTCATAAGATCTCAAAGAAAGATTTAAGAAACCTTTCAGACATCTTGCACATGGTCATGTCACCAATTATATAAATGGCAGCGAAAATATCCAATGTACAGTATCATCAGTAACATTAGTATTCATTTAGAGGGTGCCACCGTCGTCTCTAGAACTGCACAAAAAATGGGACTCTGCATCCCGTCAGATTAATGGTACAGTAGCAGCCTCTGTCCCCATCCTGAAATGAAGCTTTGGTTTTGGGGGCGAGGTTGGTCTCTGTTCTCTCCGCTCGTTTTGTTATCTCCTGACACTGACAGTACGCTCTCGTCAGAGCCGGCGAAGGAGCGCACTGTCACTGTGCACCGACAAGAATATTGCACAGTAGGAAGGGAGCTTGTACTGACCGTATGTTGGACAACCCTTCTAAACCAAAAAATATTTTGATTTTATTATGCATATCTTAAAACAGCCAAAACATTGAAGATGACATACAGTACCAGGTCATAGGCAACAATGCAAACGTGTATCAAATGTAAAGTCAGGCTATTAGATCACCTAAATAGATAATTGGATGAATAATATATAGATCTAACTCTTATGTAAATAATAGATACAATCTTACCCATAGTAGAGTGCTCCATGCCAAGTGACCGCAAAATGCGCCCCAATGTGCGTTTCGCTTAATCCTCTTGCTTCTTCAGGGGGTGCCTTTTTAGATTTGGCATATTTTTTATAATTTCCAAAACTGAAAGTGTCCCTATATTTATCCTGCCAGATTTTACCAGGGATGCGGAGAGAGTTAAGGGTCTCAGAAAATGGCGATACAAATCAATTTTTTTTTTACAAATTTCTGAATTTATTTTTTTTTACGTTTTTTTTTTTTTATCACTGTAATTATACTTAACTGATCAATCATTAACGCACAATGTAGACCGTAAAAATAACACACACACACAAAAAGAATAATAGCAGAATTGTGGATTTTTTTGCCATTTTATTACACTTGGATTTTTTTTTCCATTTTCCAATATGGCAAAATGGATGGTGTAAAAAAAACAAAAACACCCAAGCCCTATGTGGCTATGTAAATGTAAAAATAAAAAAGTCTTGAAAGAAGGGGAGGAAAATCTAAGCACAAAAATAAAACTTGTGAATGGATTAAAAATTATGACTCATTAGCGCTCTGTTCTCACTTCTCTATCACATATCATGAAAAATGTAGATCTAAATGTGGGAAACAGAGCGCACAATAGGGTGATACCCTATGGAGGGAGAGTAAGAGAGTGCTGGATACACTCACCTGATGGAGTTGTGACAGGCACAACTCCTATGTAGGCATGAAGAAAACCAGCTGCTGCTGCCCCGTGGCTGGAAGATGAATCCTCCAGGAGATATTGGATCCAGTTGGATAAACACGTAGCTGGGCTGCGCTGCTGAAGTGAATCAATTCTTCAGAGATGATGATGATGATGATGATGAAAAAGGCTTTTTATTTTACAACGCGTTTCAACACCGTACCGGCGTCTTTTTCAAGTTAAAAAAAAAACAAACAAGTTTTTTAAACTTGAAAAAAGACACCGGTACGGCGTTGAAACGCGTTGTTAATAAAAAGCCTTTTTCATCATCATCATCTCTGAAGAATTGATTCACTTCAGCAGCGCAGCCCAGCTACATGTTTATCCAACTGGATCCAATATCATGAAAAATGACTGATTGCGGAAAATGTTATGATGAATTTTGCACATTTGCATAGACACATCAATCATTACAAGGGCTAGATACATAAAATATTGCAATGACAAGTAATTTGGTCGTGTAAGTGGAACAGTAGGACTGTGTTCACACTGATTCTTTTTCAGAAGTCCGAAAACCACCTGTTTTTAAGCAGAAACCGCTTCAGGACACGCTCCTTTATTTTCTGGGGTGCAGAGTGGTTTGGAGGAGTTTTTATTTTCCTGAAGCTGTTTTTGACGAGTTTTTTTCCCGGAATTGTGTTTTTGTAGCCCTTTAATCGGACAATGTCTACTTTGGAGAGATTTCCTTTAGAATTCACTTCAAAGAAGTGCCATACATTTTTCTTCTTTACTCCAGGAGTTTTTTTAAAAACCTTTTCAGGATAGAAAGAAAAAATTCCTCATATAAACATCAGAGTGAATTTTCCATAGAAATGAATTGGAAGAGTTGTCGAAAGAGTTTTTTTTTGGAAAAAAAAAAGTCAGTTTTTCAAGCAGTCTCCTTTTCTCTAGCGATAGAGTCTTTTCGCAGAGTTTTCGGAAGAGAAACTGAGCAGAAGTTTTATAGGAGTTTTGGATTTGTGAGAATGATTTGGAGAGTTTCCGCTTAGTTTCCACTCCAAAAAACAAAAAAAACTCTCTGTGTGTACATAGCCACTGGAGTTTTGTAAACATGACGCGTCTTTTGCTACCTTTTTTTTTTTTTGCATCAATTCCTGGGCATTTTTTGCTGGCGTTTTCAGGATATTTTTCGATCTCCACAAAGAAGTTAAGGAAAAATGCACAGATAAAAAAAACAAAGCTTGGATATTTTTTTTTAGCCATTGACTTGTATTATAAAGCATTGAGGAAAGCTCCAGAAGAATGGTCAGGTCACCTCTTTTAACCAATTGGCTTGAAAAAAATACTTTTTTTGAGGTCTTCAGAAGCCACGAATTTTTGAAGTAGAAACGACTTCAAGAAATTCTCCTTTTTTGGGTCAGTTTTTGATGAGTTTTTCTTTGTCTGAACTGGTTTTGTAAGGCCACGTTCAAACGTTCAGTATTTAGTCAGTATTTGACATCAGTATTTGTAAGCCAAAACCAGGAGTGGGTGAAAGATGCAGAAGTGGTGACGTGTTCCTATTATACTTTTCCTGTGATTGTTCCACTCCTGATTTTTATACTGATGTAAAATACTGACGGTGTGAACAAAGCATGAGTTTTTTTTCCCTTTCCTGAATCGTTCTTTGCAACCTTTTGAATGGACAGTGCTTAGTTTGGAGAAGTTTCCTTCAGGATCCACTTCGAAGAAGTGACCTTTTTTTTTTTTTTTTCCACCAGGTGTTTTCCAAAACCTCTTTAGGGAAAAAAAAAGCAAAGAAAAAAAAAACATTTTATGAACAGAAAAATGAATTTTATATAAAAAAAGGAAAAAGAAGAGTTTTCTCAGGCTTTGCGCACAAGGCGTCTTCATCAGGCACAAAGTTTTTAAAGGAATTTTTCAGGAGGATTTCAGAGAGGATCCGCTCCAAAAATCTCTGTGTGAACATAGCCATTGATGTAATTCACCCAGAAGTCTTGAGAAAGTGTGTAGTTTATCCCTTCATGCCTGAAAATCTTCCTGTGGTGTGTGGGTCTATGGTCTCCTTTTTTGCGAAGCTTTTCATGACCAGATCATTCCAATTACCTAGTGAGTGAGCTTGTAGGACAGGTATCTGGAGACTTGTAACCCAGATTTCTGAGGCAGTTATAAAATGAATCCAACTATTTCCAAAGCCTGTTTCTATGTGAAGCCTATTTATTAGTGCACCCTACAACTGGCACATACAGGTCATTTGTGCGATCCTCATCTCCTCCCGATGATGAGGCTTTTACTTACTTCGCTATAGGAGGAGGCACGTAATATGTCATGTGGAATAATGCACTAACACAGTCCTGTCTTCCTTACAGAATGATGGACGCCCGATGGCCCTGTGTTAAATATAGTTATGTCCTAGAAACGCATATTAAAGGCAATTGGATTGGGATTGTAGTATATACAGTGGATATGGAAAGTATTCAGACCTCTTTAAATTTTTCACTCTTTGTTTCATTGCAGCCATTTGGTAAATTCTAAAAAGTTCATTTTTTTTCTCATTAAAGTACACTCTGCACCCCATCTTGACTGAAAAAAACAGAAATGTAGAAATTTTTGCAAATTTATTAAAAAAGAAAAACTGAAATATCACATGGTCCTAAGTATTCAGACCCTTTGCTCAGACACTCATATTTAAGTCACATGCTGTTCATTTCCTTGTGATCCTCCTTGAGATGGTTCTACTCCTTCATTGGAGTCCAGCTGTGTTTAATTAAACTGATAGGACTTGATTTGGAAAGGCGCACACCTGTCTATATAAGACCTCACAGCTCACAGTGCATGTCAGACCAAATGAGAATTATGAGCTCAAAGGAACTGCCCAAGGAGCTCAGAGACAGAATTGTGGCAAGGCACAGATCTGGTCAAGGTTACAAAAGAATTTCTTCATTACTCAAGGTTCCTAAGAGCACAGTGGCCTCGATGATCCTTAAATGGAAGAAGTTTGGGACCACCAGAAGTATTCCTAGACCTGGCCGTCCAGCCAAACTGTGCACTTGTGGGAGAAGAGCCTGAGAGGTAAAGAAGAACCCCAAGATCACTGTGTCTGAGCTCCAGAGATGCAGATGGGAGAAAGTTCTACAAAGTCAACTATCACTGCAGCCCTCCACCAGTCAGGCCTTTATGGCAGAGTGGCCTGACGGAAGCCTCTCCTCAGTGCAAGACATATGAAAGCCCGCATAGAGTTTGCACAAAAACACATGAAGGACTCCCAGACTATGAGAAATAAGATTCTCTGGTCTGATGAGACGACGATAGAACTTTTTGGTGATAATTCTAAACGGTATGTGTGGAAAAAGCCAGGCACTGCTCATCACCTGCCCAGTACAATCCCAACAGTGAAACATGGTGGTGGCAGCATCATGCTATGGGAGTGTTTTTCAGCTGCAGGGACAGGACGACTGGTTGCAATTGAAGGAAACATGAATGCGGCCAAGTACAGAGATATCCTGGATGAAAACCTCTTCCAGAGTGCTCTGGACCTCAGACTTGGCCGAAGGTTCACCTTCCAACAAGACAATGACACTAAGCACACAGCTAAAATAACAAAGGAGTGGCTTCAGAACAACTCTGTGACCATTCTTGACTGGCCCAGCCAGAGCCCTGACCTCAACCCAATTGAGTATCTCTGTAGAGACCTGAGAATGGCTGTCCACCAACGTTCACCATCCAACCTGACGAAACTGGAGGGGATCTGCAAGGAAGAATGGCAGAGGATCCTCAAATCCAGGTGTGAAAAACTTGTTGCATCATTCTCAAGAAGACTCATAGCTGTACTAGCTCAAAAGGGCGCTTCTACTCAATACTGAGCAAAGGGTCTGAATACTTATGACCATGTGATATTTCAGTTTTTCTTTTTTAATAAATTTGCAAAAATTTCTACATTTCTGTTTTTTTCAGTCAAGATGGGGTGCAGAGTGTACTTCAATGGGAAAAAAAATAACTTGTTAGAATTTACTAAATGGCTGCAATGAAACAAAGAGTGAAAAATGTAACCCCTTCATGACCGGAGCATTTTCCGTTTTTGCATTTTCGTTTTTTTCTCCCTTTCTTCCCAGAGCCAGAACGTTTTTATTTTTAATTTAATATGGCCATGTGAGGGCTTAGTTTTTTTGGGACGAGTTGTACTTTTAAACGCCATCACTGGTTTTACCACATCGTGTACTGGAAAACGGGAAAATGCAATTTAAAAAAAATGCAATTCTACAGTTGTTTTTTTGTTGTTTTTTTTACCACGTTCAGTGAATGCTAAAACTGACCTGCCATCGTTATTCTCCAGGTGATAATGAAATTGTAGACACCAAACATGTATAGGTTCTTTTTTATTTAAGTGGTGAAAGCAAAATCCAAAGTTTGCTAAAAAAAAAAATGGCGCCATTTTCCGAGACCCGTAGCGTCTCCATTTTTCGGGATCTGGGGCTGAGTGAGGGCTTATTTTTTGCGCACCGGGCTAACGGTTTTATTGATACCATTTTGGGATAAATCCGATGTTTTGATTGCCCGTTATTGCATTTTACTGCAATGTTGCGGTGACCAAAAAAAACGTAATTCTGCCGTCTGGAATTTTTTTCTCGTTACGCCATTTACCGATTGGATTAATTCTTGTTTTGTTTTGATAGATCGGGCGATTCTGAACACGGCGATACCAAATATGTGTATGTGTTTTTTTATTATTATTTTATTTGAATGGGGCAAAAGGGGGGTGATTTGAACTTTTATATATTTTTTATATTTTTAAAAACATTTTTTTTTACACTTTCTGCATGCTTCAATAGTCTCCATAGGAGACTAGAAGCAGCAGCTGTCCGATCGCCTCTGCTACATAGAGGCAATGAGCAGATCGCCTCTATGTAGTAGAAATGCTCCTGTGCTATGAGCGACGACCACTAGGTGGCGCTCATAGTGAGCTTTACATGACAACCACAGGGGTCTATGGCAGACCCCGGGTTGCCATGCCCACCCATCAGTGGCCTGCGATCACATGACGGAGTCACCGATGGGCGGGGTAAGTGATGCGCTTCCGGCGCGGCGCTGTTAAATGTCGCTGTCAGAGATTGACAGCGGTATTTAACTAGTTAACAGCTGTGGGTGGATCGTGATTCCACCCGCAGCTGTTGCGGGCACATGTCAGCGCCGGAGCCCCTGCTGAACCGGCCTTTCCGACGTGGGGCGTACTATTACTGACCACGTCGGAAAGGGGTTTAAAGGGGTCTGAATACTTTCCGTACCCACTGTATATGTGGTTAGAAGGTTATGAATGGCTATCTGGTGCCCTGTATATCTCCATTTTTTTAAAGCTTCAAGAAGTTCGTGATCCATCATTGTCCCCATGAACCAGGTGTGATGACTCAAGCAGAGCTATGACCGGCCACCACCAGGGGGAGCACTCTGCATATGGATACAGCTGGTCTTCTGATGGCTGCAGGTAGCCACTATGGCAGTAAGGTCGAGCTCCGACGTGCTGGAATTATGGTACATTTTTTTATGCAGATTCTGCAAGACAATTCTATGAAATTAACAGAAAAGTTACAAAGAATTGCACATTAGTATGAAATTAATGACCTATCCTGAGAATCATCAATATCAGATCGGAGGAGGTCCAGCACCAGGTACCCCACGATCAGCTGCTGCTGGACATAAAGGGTGTAAGGACCCAGGATTAGCACAGCTCTGAACACTAGTGGCCGCTCCCAGGTACTGCAGCTCAACTCCCATTTAAAGGAATTATTTTTCACATTGATGTCATAATTAGCGTTGAGCGAATTTGTTCGGCATTTCAAATTCGGGTTCGTGTTTGGGGTTCCGACTTGTTCGTGCCAAAAAATCGGCTCCGCCCATGAACATCCCTGATTTGCTACACTGTCACGCAGAACAGCACATAATACATGGATTGTTACAGCACAATATTGTGATATGATACTACAGAGAAAGTAAACAGTAATGTCACAGGACATAGAATAGGCACAGTGATGTAATAGTACAGGTAGAATTCACACAGTGATGTCACACTACAGACATAATGCACACAGTGATGTCACAGTACAGAGATAATGCACACAGTGATGTCACAGTACAGGTAGAATGCACACGGTGATGTCACACTACAGACATAATGCACACAGTGATGTCACAGTACAGAGATAATGCACACAGTGATGTCACAGTACAGGTAGAATGCACACGGTGATGTCACAGTACAGGGATAATGCATACAGTGATGTCACAGTGCAGGGATAATGCACACAGTGATGTCACAGTACAGGGATAATACACACAGTGATGTCACAGTACAGGTATAATGCACACAGTGATGTCACACTACAGAGATAATGCACACAGTGATGTCACGACATATAGAATGCACATAGTGATGTCATAGTACAGGGATAATGCACACAGTGATGTCACAGTACAGAAATAAAGCACACAATGGTGTCACAGTACAGGGATAATATATGCAGTGATGTCACAGGACATGGATAATGCATACTATGATGTCACAGTACAGGGTTATTACACACAGTGATGCCACAGGACAGGGATAATGCACACAATGGTGTCACAGAGCAGGGATAATACACACAGTGATGTCATAGTACAGGGATAATGCACACAGTGATGTCACAAAACAGGGATAATGCATACAGTGATGTCACAGTACAGGGATAATGCGCACAATGATGTCACAGTTCAGGGATAATGCACACAGTGATGTCACAGTATAAGGATAATTCACACAGTGATGTCACAGCACAGGAATAATGCACATAGTGATGTCGCAGGACAGGGATAATACACACAATGATGTTACAGGACAGAGATAATGCACACAGTGATGTCACAGCACAGGGATAATGCACACAGTGATGTCACAAAACAGGGATAATGCATACAGTGATGTCACAGTACAGGGATAATGCACACAATGATGTCACAGGACAGGGTTAATGCACACAGTGATGTAACAGGACAGAGATAATAAGCACAGTGATGTCACAGTATAGGTATAATACACACAGTGATGTCACAGTTCAGGGATAATGCACACAGTGATGCCACAGTACAAGGATAATTCACACAGTGATGTCACAGGTCAGAGATAATGCACACAGTGATGTCACAGGACAGGGATAATGCACACAGTGATGCCACAGTACAAGGATAATTCACATAATGATGTCACAGTATAGGTATAATACACACAGTGATGTCACAGTTGAGAGATAATGCACACAGTGATGCCACAGTACAAGGATAATTTACACAGTGATGTCACAGTATAGGTATAATACACACAGTGATGTCACAGTTCAGGGATAATAAACAGTGATTTCACAGTACAGAGATAATAAACACAGTGATGTCACCGTATTGGGATAATACACACAGTGATGTCACAGTACAGGGATAATAAACACAGTGATGTCACAGTACAGGGATAATAAACACAGTGATGTCACAGTACAGGAATAATACACACAGTGATGTCACAGTACAGGGATAATACCCACAGTGATGTCACAGTACAGGGATAATGCACACAGTGATGTCACAGGACAGTGATAATGCACACAGTGATGTCACAACATATAGAATGCACATAGTGATGTCACAGTACAGAAATAAAGCACACAATGGTGTCACAGTACAGGGATAATACATGCAGTGATGTCACAGTACATGGATAATGCACACAATGGTGTCACAGAGCAGGGATAATACACACAGTGATGTCATAGTACAGGGATAATACACACAGTGATGTCACAAAACAGGGATAATGCGCACAATGATGTCACAGTTCAGGGATAATGCACACAGTGATGTCACAGTACAAGGATAATTCACACAGTGATGCCACAGGTCAAGGATAATGCACACAATGATGTTACAGGACAAAGATAATGAACACAGTGATGTCACAGCACAGGGATAATGCACACAGTGATGTCACAGTACAGAGATAATACGCACAGTGATGTCACAAAACAGGGATAATGCATACAGTGCTGTCACAGTACAGGGATAATGCACATAATGATGTCACAGTACAGAGTTAATACGCACAGTGATGTCACAGTATAGGTATAATACACACAGTGATGTCACAGTTCAGGGATAATGCACACAGTGATGTCACAGGACAGGGATAATGCACACAGTGATGTCATAGTACAGGGATAATGCACACAGTGATGTCACAGGACAGGGATAATGCACACAGTGATGTCATAGTACAGGGATAATGCACACAGTGATGTCACAAAACAGGGATAATCCATACAGTGATGTCACAGTACAGAGATAATACGCACAGTGATGTCATAATACAGGCATAATACACACAGTGATGTCATAGTTCAGGGATAATGCACACAGTGATGTCACAGTACAAGGATAATTCACACAGTGACGTCACAGGACAGGGATAATGCACAATGAAGGTAATAAACCACTGCCATTCTGAAATAACACAAAGTTTTACATGAAAAATTCTGTAGTGATTTTTATTTCAGATACCTTCAGAGGAGTTGAAGCTTTGCTTTCCTCATAAAGAGCTCCAGATCGTAATATATATATATATATATATATATATATATATATATATATATATATATGTATATATATACAGTACAGACCAAAAGTTTGGACACACCTTCTCATTTAAAGATTTTTCTGTATTTTCATGACTATGAATATTGTACATTCACACTGAAGGCATCAAAACTATGAATTAACACATGTGGAATTATATACTTAACAAAAAAGTGTGAAACAACTGAAAATATGTCTTATATACTAGGTTCTTCAAAGTAGTCACCTTTTGCTTTGATGACTGCTTTGCACACTCTTGGCATTCTCTTGATGAGCTTCAAGAGGTAGTCACCGGAAATGGTTTTCACTTCACAGGTGTGCCCTGTCAGGTTTAATAAGTGGGATTTCTTGCCTTATAAATGGGGTTGGGACCATCAGTTGTGTTGTGCAGAAGTCTGGTGGATACACAGCTGATAGTCCTACTGAAGAGACTGTTAGAATTTGTATTATGGCAAGAAAAAAGCATTTAGTTGGACCATCATTTATTTTTCAACAGGACAATGACCCCAAACACACCTCCAGACTGTGTAAGGGCTATTTGACCAAGAGGGAGAGTGATGGGGTGCTACGCCAGATGACCTGGCCTCCACAGTCACCAGACCTGAACCCAATCGAGATGGTTTGGGGTGAGCTGGACCGCAGAGTGAAGGCAAAAGGGCCAACAAGTGCTAAGCATCTCTGGGAACTCCTTCAAGATTGTTGGAAGACCATTTCCGGTGACTACCTCTTGAAGCTCATCAAGAGAATGCCAAGGAGTGTGCAAATCAGTCATCAAAGCAAAAGGTGGCTACTTTGAAGAACCTAGAATATAAGACATATTTTCAGTTGTTTCACACTTTTTTGTTAAGTATATAATTCCACATGTGTTAATTCATAGTTTTGATGCCTTCTGTGTGAATGTACAATTTTCATAGTCATGAAAATACAGAAAAATCTTTAAATGAGAAGGTGTGTCCAAACTTTTGGTCTGTACTGTATATATATATATATATATATATATATATATATATATTTATATATAAATAGTGCTAAGCATAAATGAGTACACCGCTTATTTAGAAGAAAGATTTTAAAGCTTTTAGAATATTTTGAAAAGTTCATTTACAAAAATGCATGGTGCCTCCAGAGAAACATGGTGGTGGCAATATCCTTATGTGGGGGCTGCATGGTGCTGGGGAACTACATGTCATAGATTCTATCAGGAATTCACAGATGTACTGCTCCGTATTGAAAGAGGAGATGTCGCCATCACTCCGTGCTCTTGGTACACGTGTACTTCTCCAACCTGACAATGATACAAAACACACATCTGTTACATTTCTGAAGAAGAACAGGGTGACAGTGATTTAGTAGTAATAATAATTTCTCCTGATCTGACAACCGGACAACTATGGGGAATTTTGAATAGACAAGTAGTCATGACTCTCCATCCAGCATTCAGCCTCTGAAAGAGCTCCTTCTTTAAAGGGGTTGTCCACTACTTTAGATTACCCCCCAATGTATCCTCCCGGGACTTTTTGTAAATACCTTCTGTTGCAGATAATGCCTGTGAGGGGCGCTATCACTGGCCGCTCACAGGCATCAAGTGACCCCCGGCTGCAGCCGGCTCTGACATCCACTGATTCCCATTCAATGGGAAAGCGCGTGGTGGATGCAGGGTGTGACGCGGGGGGGTGGGGGTAGCCCCGTCCACAGCCCACAGTCACTGCGGGGACCCCAGCGCTGAGTCATGCCTCACTTGTCGTGACGTCAGCGCGGGGTCACATGATGCCTGTGAGCGGCCACCAATAGCGCCGCTCACAAGTATTATCTGTAAAGGAAGGTATTTACAAAAAGGCTTAGGGGCCCCGGGGGTATACATTGGGGCATTAACCTAAAGTAGTGCACAACTTCTTTAAGAATGGAAAAAGATAGATGTTGCAATATGTCATTCCATGCCTAGAAGACTTGGAGTTGTCCTTAAAAATCATGGAGGTCATACAAAATGCTAGATGTAGTAGTTTTTTATGTTGGGTGTACACATTTTTGCATCAACTAATTAGAGTAAAACTGAAGATTTTGTAATGAAAGTTATATTATTAACCTTATTGTTATGAGTTAAAAAATGTTCTATGAAACTAAGTCATCTTACTTTTCAAAAGAGGTGTACTCATTTATGCTGAACACTGTATATATATTGATATACTATATGTATATACATATACAGTACAGACCAAAAGTTTGGACACATCTTCTCATTTAAAGATTTTTCTGTATTTTCATGACTATGACAATTGTACATTCACACTGAAGGCATCAAAACTATGAATTATCACATGTGGAATTATATACTTAACAAAAAAGTGTGAAACTACTGATAATATGTCTTATATTCTAGGCTCTTCAATGTAGCCATCGTTTGCTTTGATGACTGCTTTGCACACTCTTGGCATTCTCTTGATGAGCTTCAAGAGGTAGTCACCGGAAATGGTCTTCCAACAATCTTGAAGGAGTTCCCAGAGATGCTTAGCACTTGTTGACCCTTTTGCCTTCACTCTGTGGTCCAGCTCACCCCAAACCATCTTGATTGGGTTCAGGTCTGGTGACTGTGGAGGCCAGGTCATCTGGCGTAGCACCCCATCACTCTCCTTCTTGGTCAAATAGCCCTTACACAGCCTGGAGGTGTGTTTGGGGATCATTGTCTTATCGAAAAATAAATGATGGTCCAACTAAACGCAAACCAGATGGAATAGCATGCCGCTGCAAGATGCTGTGGTAGCCATGCTGGTTCAGTATGCCTTCAATTTTGAATAAATCCCCAACAGTGTCACCAGCAAAGCACCCCCACACCATCACACCTCCTCCTCCATGCTTCACAGTGGGAACCAGGCATGTAGAGTCCATCCATTCACCTTTTCTGCATCGCACAAAGACACAGTGGTTGGAACCAAAGATCTCAAATTTGGACTCACCAGATCAAAGCACAGATTTCCACTGGTCTAATGTCCATTCTTTGTGTTCTTTAGCCCAAACAAGTCTCTTCTGCTTGTTGCCTGTCCTTAGCAGTGGTTTCCTAGCAGCTATTTTACCATGAAGGCCTGCTGCACAAAGTCTCCTGTTAACAGTTGTTGAAGAGATGTGTCTGCTGCTAGAACTCTGTGTGGTATTGACCTGGTCTCTAATCTGAGCTGCTGTTAACCTGCGATTACTGAGGCTGGTGACTCGGATAAACTTATCCTCAGAAGCAGAGGTGACTCTTGGTCTTCCTTTCCTGGGGCGGTCCTCATGTGAGCCAGTTTCTTTGTAGCGCTTGATGGTTTTTGCAACTGCACTCGGGGACACTTTCAAAGTTTGCCCAATTTTTCGGACTGACTGACCTTCATTTCTTAAAGTAATGATGGCCACTCGTTTTTCTTTACTTAGAATTTGTATTATGGCAAGAAAAAAGCAGCTAACAGTCTATTCAGTAGGAATATCAGCTGTGTATCCACCTGACTTCTGCACAACACAACTGATGGTCCCAACCCCATTTATAAGGCAAGAAATCCCACTTATTAAACCTGACAGGGCACACCTGTGAAGTGAAAAACCATTTCCGGTGACTACCTCTTGAAGCTCATCAAGAGAATGCCAAGAGTGTGCAAAGCAGTCATCAAAGCAAAAGGTGGCTACTTTGAAGAACCTAGAATATAAGACATATTTTCAGTTGTTTCACACTTTTTCGTTAAGTATATAATTCCACATGTGTTAATTCATAGTTTTGATGCCTTCAGTGTGAATGTACAATTTTCAAAGTCATGAAAATACAGAAAAATCTTTAAATGAGATGGTGTGTCCAAACTTTTGGTCTGTACTGTATATATCTGCATATAGAATTAAAATGATAAGTTGTAGGCTGCCTGCAGTCACCACTAGGGGGAGCTTACTGCATACAGTGTGATGTTATACTGCTCCCTCTAGTGGTGGCCACAAGCAGTCAGACTGTTATCATGTAACTCTATAACTATGCAGGAGATATCAAGCTATGTATTACAAAAACAGAGATATCCGATATAAACAAATTTATAAAACCAGCACTGTAGAATCGTCGGGCAATTGTTTCTGCTGCACTCGCCATATTCTTACGTGATGTCCTGGTCTGGATATCTGCATGGTCTGTGTGAACGGCCCTTAAATGTTCACGCTGACAGCCACTGGTGCTAAGTTTGCAATTAGTGACTCCATCTATAACATCTATAAGTCCATTTCCAGGAAATGTATTATTGATAGATGCCGCTGAGAGAGATATTATCTCCTCTCCCTCAGCAGATTCTGTGCCGTTCTCTTCTCCTGTTCTCAATTAGCGGCTGAAACACAAAGAAATATCCGTCAAAAACGTTTTCCAGCACGATTTCTGAGAATTAGCATTTTACACTGCAGAGGAGACAGCGTTCTGCATGCGATATGAGCGTTTTACATGCTTGTCATTGCTAATGTTTCATGCATACTTTTAACCTTAATGCTATGCCTTTCATCAGCTTACACGATGGAGGGGGCGCCTATAGCGAAAATTAAAATGTGTCCCCCCGCTGATTCTATTCTATGCCATTGCATTCAATTATCCCTCACGCCACCCCGTATTCCTCTTTGTCATCTTTTGGTCCAGATTTCATCCTATACATTGTAAAATGTGAACTGGGAAAATCTATGGCAAAATCAACAGACTGGATGAGCTGCTGATTTATGACATTAACCTGGTAATGACCAAGTGGCGTAAATTTACAGTGCTTGGTCCTGGTCTCTAATCACACACCATTGTGAATTTATAATGCTGGATTAGGGCTCCTGCAACCTAACAAGATCACATCGACTCTTTGTCTCACTGGGGAGAAAGCAGAAGCGGTTTATTACCAATTCTGTCTTCTCTTTTACTGGATACATAGCACTCAATGAGTGGTGAATGGTACTATTCAGTCTTCTGATGGACCTTGTGATTACATGATTATCAGGTATCTTCTGGACATAGCAGACCTGCCCGGTCCTAGAACTCTGCCAGTGTTATGTGGCAAAGTAAGGGGTTGTTTTCCCCTGTAACTGGGGATTCTATTTATGCCCGATTACAGTGGAAAAAAATGAACAGTTAAGGAAAAAAAAATGTATACATCAAGGAAAAGTAAAAAAAATAAAATAAAATGTCCCCACTGCAAAAAAAAATACAAAAAAGGATCTGATTTCCTCCATATAAAATACATTTTATTACATACATATAACAAAAAAAATGTACACATATTAGATATCTACCCAACATTAAGAACCTAGAAAATTCATTCAGTAGGTTATTTGAATGAAACAGTAAACGATATAAACAAAGAAGAATCAAACAAAACATTGTTTTTTTTTTTCTGTATTTGCGTCTTCCCAAAAACAAAAGTGTATGATGGCTGCTGTAAGGCAAAAATGGAGAGGCAAGCATGAAAAAAAATGGTGACATAAGCTGTGGTAGTTATTAAAAAATCCAGGCTATTTACCTTTCCTGCATCCAACGCCGTCTCTCCGCTGCTGACCCCTGTCTCGGTTGTTTGTCTGCAGTGTTGCCGTCATGTCGACAGCGCTGCAGCCGATCACTTAGATCACTAAGTAGCAGCATCCTAGGAATTTGTAAGTTTTCTTTACACCGTGTGTGAATTGGGTTTGTTAAAATGCCATTATCAAGATCCACTGCTGGCAGCTCTCTTTGCTTCTTCTGGCTAATGACATCCCAGATGTGCTTGATGGGAGAAAAGTCTGGAGACGCTGCAGGCACATACAGGCTGCTCACGGTATCACGCACAAGATGTGGCTTGGTGTTATCATATTGAAAAACAACTCCTGGGACACTTTGAAGAAAGTGCTGATCACTTACCATGGTAGCTGGGTTCCTTCTGAAGACCCCCGTGTTCGCTACATGAGATCTCCTATGAAGGCCAATCCATCAATTTCACAATGCACTGCGTTGCTACAGATCTCAGTGTAATGTGTAGGTGATCAAGCCATTGCAGGTTCATGTCCCTGAAGGGGACTATTTAAAAATGTGAAACCATTAAATAAAAAATTTAAATATAGAAAAAAACAAATAATGCAAAAATTTAAATCACTCCCCTTTTACCCAAAAACAAATATTGAAATGTAAAAAACAAAAAAAACACATTTGTTATCATTGTGTATGGAATTGCCTGAGCTAATAAAATATTTATGGTGAATGTCCAAGTGAAAAATATATATAAATACCAGAATTTTAGTTTTTTTTGGTCGCCGTAATTCTTTAAAAAAATGCAGTAATAAGCAGCGGCTGCTACACTTTGAATGGAGCTGAGCTTTGGAGCTCAGATAAAAGTGTTTACATCCGCTGCTGGAGCGAGTGACAGTTAATCGTGGGGTGCTGGGTGTCGGATTCACACCGATCTGATATTGATGATCCATCCTGCCGCTCTCATAGAGTTAACTTAGGATCTAGTTACACAATCCCAAAGGACTCTGAGGATAATGAGTAGGAGACCGAGAGAGGCGCTTCCTTCAAATCAATCTAATCCTTAGCACAATTGTATCCGGAGAGACGTGTGACATTCTGATTATACAAAACACCACTTTCTGGCATTTTAAGCAGGGAGCTCTTCCATATTTAATGAATGTTGAGGATGTGTTTAACTGCGGTAAATTAGTTAAATGTTGCACAATCACATCCTGCTAAATATTACATCTTTTTTAATCTATCACAATTAGACTGTGATTCTGTTGTTTGATAGAAGCATAAGACTCGGATTAAATTCATTGCCCGTGCTGACAATTTCTCTAACATGGGACAAGCTCACACAATCATATTTTCGGTCCGAGTGCTGTCCGTGAAAAAAATGGACATCACTTGGACCAATGTTATTCAATGAAGCAGTGCAGATGACCGATTTTTCCCATTGACCGATTCTGTGCGTGAAAAAAATGAAGTTTCTGCTGTGTGTCGGATGACTTGGCCGCTGGACCAGGGTCCTGAGAATGGATTCAATCATCTCTAATCAGGACTAGGGATGAGCGGACCCATGGAAGTTCAGGTTCTGAAACACGACTTGAAGTTTATTTCAAAGTACGGTTCGGGCACCAGAACTGTACCTTAACTTGAACCAGAACTGAACCCCATTGAAAACAATGGGGACCCGAACTTTTGGCTGGAAAATTCTCTCTCTCGGACTACCCTCAGAACTCCAGGAGTTCCAGGAGTAGTCTTTGTTCGGAAACTAACTGTCCGGTACGAACCCCGAACTTTTAAGTTAGTGTTCGCTCATATCTAATCAAAACCTGTAGCATCATCTTGAGTAGAACAACCCTGTGTAGCACTCTGTTGCTTCTAAATCATTAGGGCTCTCAGCTTTCAGTCCCATCACTACACAGGAGGACACGCTGAACACTAAATGGTCATTGTCCTTTCAACAAATTTTACATAAATCGATACACAGGAATATACACTGTGTTCCAAATTATTATGCAAAAAGTGTATAGGAGTGATAAGGTAAGAATTTTTTTGTTTGTCAGTTAAACTCATTGATGGTGATGTGTGTCAGGGCTCTTTATATCACTGTAAGCAATAGCAGACACCTGTGCTAGATAGTTTGGCAGGTGTGTCCAATGAAAGGCAAGACTACTTAAGAAGGCTGTCCCACATTATTAAGCAGCCTACATTTTCTGCCAAAATGGGAAAGAAAAAGGATGTGTCGGCTGCTGAGAAGCAACAAATTGTGGAGTGTTTAGGTCAAGGCATGACTACAATCAACATTGCCAAGACACTTCATCGTGATCATCGCACAATCAAGAAGTATGTAGCTGACTCACAGTACACACGTGTGCGTGCTGATAAGGGAAAATTGAGGACTCTTTCCTACAAGCAATTACGTCAGGTTAAAAGAGCAGTGGCAAAAAAGCCTTGTCATAGCAGCAGACAAGTTTTTGAAGCTGCTGGTGCCTCCAACGTCCCCCGAACAACAAGATGCAGGGTCCTTCAGAGGTTTGCAGCTGTGCGTAAGCCATCCTGTCGACCTCCTCTATCCACTGTACACAAGCAGAAATGGCTCCAGTGGGCCAAACAATACATGAAGACTGACTTCAAAACTGTTTTGTTCACCGATGAGTGCCGTGCAACGCTCGATGGTCCAGATGGATGGAGTGGAGGATGGCTGGTTGATGGACACCCCATGCAAACACGGCTACGGCGCCAACAAGGAGGAGGTGGAGTAATATTTTGGGCTGGAATCATGGGGAGAGAGATTGTCGGCCCCTTTAGGATCCCTGAAGGGGTAAAGATGAACTCCATAATGTATGTTGAGTTTCTCAAACAGCACTTCCTTCCATGGTTCAAGAAGAACAACTGTGTATTCCGCAGCAAGATCATTTTCATGCATGATAATGCCCCGTCTCATGCTACACATAACACATCTGCATCTCTGGCTGCTATGGGCATAAAAGGGGACAAACTTATGGTGTGGCCCCCATGCTCCCCTGACCTCAACCCCATTGAGAACCTCTGGAGCATCATCAAAAGGAGTGTCTATGATGGCGGGAGGCAGTTCACATCTAAGCAACAGCTCTGGGAGGGTATTCTGTCCTCATGCAAAACAATTGAAGCAGAAACCATCCAAAACCTGACAAATTCAATGGACGAGAGAGTTCAGAATAAAATTCTGAGTTGAAGACTGTTTGATTTCAGTTTGTAATAACCTGCTAATGCTTATAATTTCAAAAATGACCAGTTTTTTGTTCTTTATTAAAATGAAAAGTTTGAAAACTCTGCTGTGCATAATAATTTGGAACATGCATTTTGAGTGCAGTTTGAATGTTTTATTTTTTTAAAAATATTCTGTTATCATAGGCAGTTTGTACAAAAACCTTTCAATTGTACTGTAATAGTTATTTGACTGGAAAATTACAATGACTGCAATTCATATAGGTAATTTGGGAAAATCTGAGAAAATATTATTTGCATAATAATTAGGAACACAGTGTAAGAAAGTTAAGTAATATATCTTGTCAGAAAAATATGCTTTTTTTCTCCACTTATGAGCCACTTCTTCAAACTGTTATCTTGCTCGAGATAACAGGGTCTATGAGCTAATTGAGAGATCAGAATACAGCTGCCTATTGTAGTCTATAGAGGGGGATCAGCAGAGTGAGGCAGAAAGAAAGTGTTACTGCTTTGTATTAAATGTTACCCTAGAGTTGGATTCACTGATACATTGCTCAGTACTGCTGTGTGACATCCTCCATGCTGCTGCTTCTCAGCAAGTGCTATATGGAGACAGCAGTCTGTGCAGTGTATAGGGGACCTCAAATCAGCTAGACTCCACTCTCTATCTCAGAAACAAAAACACACAGACATGAGAGATTCCTTCTCTGTTGTCTCTATGCAGCACATGTTCAAAAGCAGCAGCAGCATGAAGGAGATCTGCTGTATAATGTCCTCCATGGTGCTTCTGAACATGTGCTACATAGAGGCAGGAGAGCAAGAATTGCTCATGTCTGTGTGTGCTGAATATTGAAATTGGCTCTTCAGAGAGGAAGAGAACTAGAGCTCTAGTGCCACCTATAGGAAGTAGCAATCTTAAAAGTCAATATCGACCCTTTAACGAGCCTTGTCATCAGACTTAGGATAAATGCCAGAACCAGAATCTCAATTTGCAGACACTGTGTTTCGGGGTACTGCCCCTCGTCAGTGCAAAGTGTGAAATCTGCTCTTTGCACTGACGAGGGGCAGTACCCCGAAACATAGTATCTGCAAATTAAGATTCTGGTTTTGGCTATTCTAAGTCATGTGACAAGGCTCCCTAGAGAGTCGATGTTGACTTGTAGGATTGCTACTTCCTGTAGGTGGCACTAGAGTTCTAGTTCTCTTCCTCTCTGAAGAGACAATTTACATATTTCCCAGAGGAGCATTGCGGCTTAAAAGTCTCCTCACCTTGACACGCTTAACATGTCACTCTCCGCAAGGAGAACCGTTACCCCTTGGATACTGCTGTGTATGGGAAACATCATTGAAGCTAGTTTCCACCCACGAGCTCAGAGACAACTGACAATTAGAGGTAGAATCTGCAGAGGGAAAACCTGGTAAAATATGCATGATACAAAAGATATAATGGCTAACAATAGTGTCATCCCTCATGTACACATACATGGCCTCAAATTCTGAAAAGTCACCTGAAACACCAGGTACTAGTGATGGGGGGGGGATCAATTTGCAGAATTTCAGTCAATCAGTAGTCTCCGATCTCTGGATGAGAGTCTTGCGAATCTTTTACCATCCGGGATCCCCCACGTGATTTTTAGCTAGGGTAGATGACGCGCCCCCTGGGCCGTGGGGTACCCGGTGCCGGGCCAGTAGATGCTGGGGGTTGTAGTCACGGTGGCGGTGACCCGGTCCGTGACCCAGGGCGGTCAATCCAAGGGAAATTATATGTATAGGTTTTATTAAAGAGTCCGACTACGCCACCTGTGGAATGCGGCAAAAAGGGGCCGCCGCTGCGGAACAGTCCTCTGAAGCTGATGTTACTGCAGCAGGGATGGTGTGGCTCTCCACAGGTAGAGCTAGCTCCAGGGCAGTGTAGAAGGTGTTGCAGGTTGTGCTGGGCGTTGTAGTGCAGGGAGTGATGGCGCAGCTAGAAACACAGAGACAAGGTGGTACAGTCCTCAGGGTCTTTACTCACGGTTATTGCAGTCCAAGTTACAGAGCTCAATATAACTGTCCACGTCATGCTGCGCTTACTCAGGGAGGGGTTCAGTCCACCCTCAGATATCTCTGGAGTACTTAGCAGGACCCCCTGCAGAACCCCCTTCTGTGTCTTCTCTCTGGCTGTCTCCCTGAACCTCATACCAAGTGTCCCAGTCCAGTATCTGCGGGCCTTGGCGGGCGACGTCTGTTCCGTCCCCTGGGTCCTATATAGCTACCTTCCTGGTGAGACTGGTATGGAATGTTGGCTACAGGACATGAAATACTGCAGCCTCCGATTTCTAGTTAAGATATGCAATCTTTCGCTAGTTGAGGGATCCGGTACCCTGTATACAGCCTGACCCCTCTACCTCCCGGTAGATGCGGGCGTACGGGTGGCCTTCTGCACGACCCGTACCCCTAGGGTCCCTTCTACCATTTCCTGGAGCCTTCCTGCTCCCTCTCCTCTCCTTCTCCTCTCAGACTTGGGCCTCACTGTCCAGGCCCGCCTCTGGAGCAGAGCTCATACAGAGCCTCTGCTCCTGTCACTTTCCTCCTCTGACTAGTCTGACTTTCTAAGATGGTGTCTTATTTTATATCTTTCTTCTATGTGCTCCCCTTAACTACGTCCTCCACCCACACCCACTACATGGTTCCCCTTTACTAGGTCCCCCCCCCACTCCAGCCAGGGAAGGGGCTCAGCAATTACGTGGGAGGCATCTTGCCCCTCCTGCTAGCCTGGAGTGGTGTGTTGGATGCAGGTGTTAGGGTCCTGAGCTGTACTCCTTCCTTACCTGAGAGTGGGATACCACACCTCTGGGTGAGATGCAGTACCTCTGTGGCGACCGAACCCTCAGGGGCGCCACATAGACACCATCATTGCGGTGTGTCGTACAATTAATTATTACTAATTAATAGCCACGCCGGGGATAATGGAAGATAACATATTCTCAAGCCTCCAAACTACTGACCTGGCCGATGGACCAGAGTCCCGGGAATCGATCCGCCCATCCTTATCAGGTATGCTTTAATGCCTGTAGATGGATAATGTCATGATATTCCTTATTCAGCTCCGTGTGGTGTCTTCACGCTTTATTATTCACTTTACCTCATCACCAGGGATTATGTAACTTGGAAGACACTGTACAGTTTTAATGTGACTCAGCAGACGTATTCATTCCTCTGGCTGCGATGGGTGCACAGCTGACATTTGCCTGATGACTCGCACTGGGGGTAATGACAGATAAAAAGTGTAGGAGATGAGAAATTGTAAAAATAAGCCATGCGATGTGGGACTGTTTTATTACATATAGTCCAGATGAAGATGTTCATGTGTTAATACTCACTGTGAGTAAAGTTATTGGTTCCCCACAAACAGCCATTACATAGCCATGTCAGCTTCTTTCCTTGCACAAAGTCACACCTCACACGGTGGCATTCAGGTACTGCATGTGGTCTTCACTATTTGCTAAGATGTCTCCCATACTCAGCACATATAGATATGAGGGATTCGTGCTCTTCTATATCTATGTAGCGCATGTTCAGAAACAGCAGCAGAATTAAGAACATTAATAAGCAGTACTAAGCTGTATAGCTGTGAATCCAGCTCTGTGATAACACTTACTAGAAAGCAAAAGCACTATATTTCTGCCTCATTCTCTCTTAGTTAGCTGCAACGTGGAGATTGTTAGGCTCAACAAAGGAGGTGGATCCTCCAAGTCCAAGGTCCGGTTGGGCACATGGGCTACCGGCGTTGGTACACCAAATGGGTAAGGCACGCAGTACATGGAAAGCTGGGATGCTGGAAACTGTAGGCAGCCAGGAGACGTCCAAGAGACCACAGTCAGGCAGCTAGGAAACACTGTTTATTTGTGAGGTGCCAGGGGGTGGGAACGGAGCCTCTCGACCATGACTACCACCCTGCAAGAGTACTAGACCCACAGGACCTTCTTCTGGATGTAGGACATGGACCTCTCCACAACTGGCTCCTTGCATCTATCTGTGGCTTCAGACTTCACAGACGAAACACAAGGTTTTAACATCTGCAACACCCCTCTCTTGTAGAACAACAGACAATTCTACAGGCAACCTTTCTTCTGCAGCCGAATGTCTCCACCTCTCTTAGGTTCTGATTCATCATTACATTTTCTTCATTTTTTTTTTTTTCGTGAATACCTCTCATTTAGTGACTTTTTGATTTGAATCAAATTCATCAAACGATTTGTGCCTTCTTTAAAGTTTATTGTTTAGTTTGTTTTTTTTCCTGATTCGTACGAGGTTTACATGGCTTATCCAGGATTATTCATCAAATGTGACTTTTGAAAAAGTTACAAAATTTGGCGCCCCCACCCCTACCCAGTTATTTTTGTGCCAATTTGCAAAATGTTCCACTTTTTGTGCTTAAAGTTTGGAAAACTAGTCATAGAGCATTTTTTACTTTGCTGAAAAATTCATGCAGTTCATTCACCATTTTGAAGAATTTGTTGCCAAAAATGGCAATGAATATCACAAGACGAGCCTTAGTTTCTAAGTTATAGCTTTAGATTACAGATGGCCGGTCTTCCTCAACATGGGCAGCCATGGAGGAAACCTTCTGTCTGGCAGTCTAGCAGCAGGTGGAACTTCAAACTTTTGCGAGAACTTGTTCCTCAGCAATCAAGTACAGGCAGTTTTGGCAGGAAGACGTTCAACACCAACATGGCGGAACCTAATAGACCTATACATTTCCATACAGTGTAATTCGGCCCAACGTCATAGTCTCACTTTAGGTAAGAGGGTAACAAGAGCTTAGCCAAGCCAGCCCCCTCCTCTGTCACAACCAATGCATGTACCAAGAAGGGGGCTGGCTCAGCTATTGCAATAAGCCATGAGCCAGCCCTTTCACATACAGTCACTCTGTTCTGTGTCGAGCACAGGACCAGATATGAAGCTGCCGGGATTGGGGATGGAGCAGCTACAGTGCTGGACGATGGGGGAACCTGAACTAATTAAACTTTATTAATAAGTGCTATTTAAAGGGAATGTCAACAAAAAATTACCTATTGTTTAAATCAGATTTTTATGTTAAAAGTATTTTTTTTTTAAATTTACATTATTAGCATCACTATTAATTAATATTTAAAATCACGATATTAAAAAAGCAAAAAAATCACTGGTCACTAGGCGTAATATTAGACTCATACTTCCTGTGGGGCACATGAACATTAGCAGCAGTAGACTGACTCAGACCCTTTTTGTTTGTATAAAATTGCTATCTGAGCATGCTCTTATCTGGCCAAAAGTCATTATACAGGAGGAGGAGGAGGAGGTGAGCTGTGACATCCCCTATTGTGAATAGTGGATCCTGTGCTATCTACTGTATATAGAGGTGTTATCAGTCATTGTACAGGAGGAGGAGGAGGTGAGCTGTGACATCACCTATTGTGAATGGTGGATCCTGTGTTATCTACTGCAGAGGTCCCCAACCTTTTTTGCACCAGGGACCGGCTTTAAGCAAGACCAGTTTTCCATGGCCCGGTGGGGGTGGGGGCGGGGCTTTGGTCATATGGGGGTGGGGTTATGGAGGGGTGGAGCTGTATGGGGAGGATGCTGGCGGGACCTCGGTGTACAGCGCTGCTAAGTAGCAGCATTGTACATTGAGCGTCAGTGTATACAGCGCTGCTGCTTAGCAGCGCTACACACTGAACACCGGTACCGGGAGCCGCGTCACTGAAGCCAGTCTGCTGCCCCAGCACGCCCCACATAACATGTTCTGCCGGGGGCGTGTCAGTGAGGAGAGCCTGCCGCCCCACCCCGTCAGGAACACACCATGCTGTGCAGGAGGGCCGCGTCACTAAGACCCGCCCCGTGACGTACAACAGGCACCATGCTGTGCTGTGGAGGGCTGCGTCACTAAGACCCGCCCGACGCCCCACCCCGTCCTGCATAATGTTCTCTGCCGGGAGCTGCGAGCTGTCACGGCTATGGCAGAAAACATTATAAATCCACACAGAGCGAGCTCTGACCAGGCGCAGGGCCGCGGAGCTAGCTGTCAGCGGCGCCGCGGACCGGCTGAAAAACCCCAACGGCCCGGTCCTGGTCCGCGGACCGGCGGTTGGGGACCTCTGATCTACTGTATATAGCGGTGTTATCAGTCATTGTACAGGAGGAGGAGGTGAGTTGTGACATCACCTATTGTGAATGGTGGATCATGTGTTATCTACAATATATAGAGATGTTATCAGTCATTGTACAGGAGGAGGAGGAGGTGAGCTGTGACATCACCTATTGTGAATGGTGGATCCTGTGTTATCTACTGTATATAGAGGTGTTATCAGTCATTGTACAGGAGGAGGAGGTGAGCTGTGACATCACCTATTGTGAATCGTGGATCCTGTGTTATCTACTGTATATAGAGATGTTATCAGTCATTGTACAGGAGGAGGAGGTGAGCTGTGACATCACCTACTGTGAATAGTGGATCATGTGTTATCTACTGTATATAGAGATGTTATTAGTCATTGTACAGGAGGAGGAGGGGAGCTGTGACATCACATAGTGTGAATGGTGGATCCTGTGTTATCTACTGTATATAGAGATGTTATCAGTCATTGTACAGGAGGAGGAGGTGAGCTGTGACATCACCTGTTGTGAATGGTGGATCCTGTGTTATCTACTGTATATAGATGTGTTATCAGTCATTGTACAGGAGGAGGAGGAGGTGAGCTGTGACATCACCTATTGTGAATGGTGAATCCTGTGTTATCAGTCATCATAATCCTGTCTGTGATGATAATGAGACTGCTAAAAAGTCTTCTGTACAGAACAGGAAGCTTACGTTTAGTATAAGGCATAGTGGACAGTGTTAAAAATTTCAGATTTTTTTTTTTAATACAGATAGAAAAAAATACATTTAAAATAACATCTTGATGTAAACAATAGTTATTTTTTTGATGATGTATTTAATTAAAACTGACTAATGTTTATTTTATAGGGATGAGGGAGGTTGAAAAATCCCTTTTAAGTACCTATTACTAAAATCCCAGGATGAATCCAACAGATATAACAAGAGAAAGCAGCGAACGGAATAATCATCGATGTGATCGCATTTTTCAATCATCTTCCTCCTGCTAAAAAACTACAAAAATGTTTGTGAATGGCCCGTTGTGGGACGACATTGCGCTGCAGATTATCCGGATATTCAGTAGAATACACATTTGCGACTCCCCCAGCCTTCACCCTCCATCGTGTCAGTTGTCTTCGGACTTCCATTGCGGAGACTGCTCGGTTGCTATGACGGCTCGCCATGGTAACAAGCATCACCTAATTCACTGCGCACACAGCACTTGCTCACAAATGCTGAGCTGCTAGGAGATCAGAGCAGCCATTTCTGATACCCAGAAGACAAAAGAAAAGCAGGGGAAAGGTACAATGCATGCCGGCGTCACCGACCATCCATAGATATAGCAAATCATTGGGATTGCATGCAAACGCCCTATAATGTGGCCATAGGGGGTTACTAATGTCACCGAGCTGCCGTCAGCTGCAAACGAGAGGGGTGATGTAACCAGTATGTATGCGCTGTGTATGGAGGCCGGCGTAGCAGAGCTGAATTTGTCATATCATTCACTAAATCACTAGTTTATTGCCAATTATATAGGTGGGGGGGGGGGGGGCGAAAATACTGACATATGACAAACACCACCTTGCAAACTCAGCTCAGCCACATCCTTTATAAAATGGGATTATAAAAATTTTAGAAATATATAGGTCACTGTTATGGTCTTAGGCCCTGTCGGTCACTAGGGGGTTAATCAGTGATGCTCTGCGTTGACTGCCGGAGCGGCGCTCTCTCTGCAGAAAGAGCGGAGGCTCAGTGTTGTTCTGCAGTGGTTAAAGGGCTAAAGGGCAAGCTGTGATCGGTGGGGTGGTTTGGGTTTCTTTTAGATGCATGATGTACGGGGAACATTGCACCTCATTAAAAAGTAATGAGCAGAAGAGCTGCGCGCCATTTATGACTACCCGCAGTGTAAAGACTATGGGATTCCCATGTAGCTATAAGACTACAGTCTCTGGGCTGTGACAGACGTACGGACTGTACAGAATAAGATCATTATCTATCATCCAGGTATTCTATCATCTATCTATCATCTATCTATCTATCTATCTATCTATCTATCTATCTACCTATGTACCTATCTATCTATCTATCTATCTATCTATCTATCTATTATCTATTATCTATCTATTATCTATCTATCTATCTATCTATCTTTCTATCTATCTATCTATCATCTATCTATTATCTATCTATCTATCTATCTATCTTTCTATCTATCTATCTATCTATCATCTATCTATTATCTATCTATCTATCATCTATCTATCTATCATCTATCTATCTATTATCTATCTATCCATATAGCTATTATCTATCTATCTATCATCTATCTATCATCTATCTATCTATCTATCATCTATCTATCTATCTATATCTATCTATCTATTATCTATCTATCTATCTATCTATCATCTATCTATCATCTATCTATCTATCTATTATCTATCTATCTATCATCTATCTATCTATCATCTATCTATGTATTATCTATCTATCCATATAGCTATTATCTATCTATCTATCTATCATCTATCTATCATCTATCTATCTATCTATCTATCTATCTATCTATCTATCATCTATCTATTATCTATCTATCATCTATCTATCTATCTATCTATCTATCTATTATCTATCTATCATCTATCTATCTATATCTATCTATCTATTATCTATCTATCTATTATCTATCTATCTATTATCTATCTATTATCTATCTATCTATCTATATAAAAAGAAAGCGCAGCAGCACTCCATTATGGCCAAAATACATAAAGACAATAAAAACATTTAAAAAAAAACAATAAAAACCTCAGTTTTTTTGTAAGTAAAGTTCATTGAGTAATAACACAGTTTAAATCAAATGTTTTTATTGTCTTTATGTATTTTGGCCATAATGGAGTGCTGCTGCGCTTTCTTTTTATATATCTTATTCAGTTTCTGTGCTGGTCAGTTCTTTTTACATCTATCTATCCTAATCTAATCTGTCCTAATCTAATCTATCCTAATCTAATCTATCCTAATCTATATCCTGTGGCAGCAGTTTATGTATCTGTGGGAAATATATAAGGATCAGCTGAAATACTAGCATGTCGGATTCTTCTCTCCCCTGATATCATCTGTCAGGAGAGAGTCGGGAGAACCTCATACACATTAGACTTTCTGCTGATCCTGCCGATGTTGAGTCTGGCAGATGTTAATCTAATGTGAATTGCGGTCTTAAGGGCCACAGGGTCAGTGCTCTCTCTATTTATCATCTAAAATCCATTATATAGCCATATTCAGTGGATATAAAAAGTCTACACAACCCTGTTAAAATGCCAGGTTTTTGTCATTTAAAAAAAAAATGATACCAAGAAGAATAGTTTCAGAACTTTTCCACCTTTACGCCACCTTCACAGGTTCAGTATTTGGTCAGTATTTGACATCAGTATTTGTAAGCCAAAACCAGGAGTGGGTGATAGATACAGAAGTGGTGACGTGTTTCTATTATACTTTTCCTCTGATTATTTCACTCCTGTTTTTTCTTACAAATACTGATGTAAAATACTGACTAAATACTGAACGTGTGAACGTGGCCTTAATGTCAGCGCCTCTCCTGTGTATAGCACATCTCCTGTGTACAGCGCCCTCTTCAGGTCAACACAGATTTTCAGTTGGATTCAGGTCTGGGTTCTGGCTTGGCCATTTCAAAACCTTGAAACCTTGATTTTCTTTTGGTGAAGCCATTATTTTATTGATTTGGAAGTCGATTAGTGTCATTGTTGTGCTGAAAGGTGAAATTCCTCTCCATCTCCAGCTTTTTAGCAGAGGCCTGAAGGGTTTTGTAGCAAAATTGAGTGATATTTGGAACTGTTCATAATTCCCTCCACCTTGATTAAAGCCCCTGTTCCACCTGCCGAAAAATAACCTACAAGCATAATGCTGCCTCCACCATGCTTCACTGTGGGTATGATGTTCTTTTGATGATGCACAGTGTTGGTTTTGTGCCAAACATACCTTTGGAATAATGTTCAAAAATTTCAACCTTGTTCTTATGAGATCATAACACATTTTCCCACAAGCTTTTGGCAGACTTGATGTGGGATTTGAGAAAATATAATCAGGCTTAGATGTTTTCTTAATAAGAAAAGTGTTTGTCTTGCCATCCTACCTCTCAGGCCAGACATATGAAGAATATGGGATATTGGCATCACAAGCAGTATACAACCAGTACTTTTCAGAAATTCCTGCAGTTCCTTTAATGTTGATGTCGGACACTTGGTATCATCCCAGACCAAATTTCTTCTTGACTATTCATCATTTTTTTTAGGAATGTCCAGCTCTTGGTTATGACACTGTTGTGCCAAATTTAAGCCACTTCTTGGTGACGTCTTCACAGTGATTCATGGTATACAGTGGGGAAAAAAAGTATTTCGTCAGCCACCAATTGTGCAAGTTCTCCCACTTAAAAAGATGAGAGAGGCCTGTAATTGACATCATAGGTAGACCTCAACTATGAGAGACAAAATGAGAAAACAAATCCTGAAAATCACATTGTCTGATTTGTAAAGAAATTTTTTTCAAATTTTGGTGGAAAATAAGTATTTGGTCAATTACAAAAGTTCATCTCAATACTTTGTTATATATGCTTTGTTGGCAATGACAGAGGTCAAAAGTTTTCTGTAAGTCTTCACAAGGTTGGCACACACTGTTGCTGGTATGTTGGCCCATTCCTCCATGCAGATCTCCTCTAGAGCAATGATGTTTTGGGGCTGTCGCTGGGCAACATGGACTTTCAACTCCCTCCAAAGGTTTTCTATAGGGTTTAGATCTGGAGACTGCCTAGGCTACTCCAGGAACTTGAAATGCTTCTTACGAAGCCACTCCTTCGTTGCCCTGGCGGTGTGCTTGGGATCATTGTCATGCTGAAAGACCCAGCCATGAAGGAGGTTTGCACTCAAAATCTCATGACACATGGTCCTATTCATTCTTTCATGTACACGGATCAGTCGTCCTGGTCCCTTGGCAGATAAACATCCAAAAAGCATGATGTTGCCACCCCCATGCTTCACAGTAGGTATGGTGTTCTTTGGATGCAACTCAGCATTCTTTCTCCTCCAAACAAGACGAGTTGTGTTTCTACCAAACAGTTCTACTTTGGTTTCATCGGACCATATGACATTCTCCTAATACTCTTCTGGATCATCCAAATGCTCTCTAGCAAACTTCAGACGGGCCCGGACATGTAATGGCTTAAGCAGGGGGACACATCGGGCACTGCAGGATCTGAGTCCCTGGCGGCGTAGTGTGTTACTTATGGTAGCCTGCGTAACGTTGGTCCCAGTTCTCTGCAGGTCATTCACTAGGTCCCCCCGTGTGGTTCTGGGATTTTTGCTCACCGTTCTTGAGATCATTTTGACCTCACGGGGTGAGATCTTGTGTGGGGCCCCAAATCGAGGGAGATTATCATTGGTGTTCTATGTCTTCCATTTTCTAATTATTGCTCCCACAGTTGATTTCTTCACACCAAGCTGCTTGCCTATTGCAGATTCAGTCTTCCCAGCCTGGTGCAGGGCTACAATTTTGTTTCTGGTGTCCTTCGACAGCTCTTTGGTCTTCACCATAGTGGAGTTTGGAGTGTGACTGTTTGAGGTTGCGTACAGGTGTCTTTTATACTGATAACAAGTTCAAACAGGTGCCAGTACTACAGGTAATGAGTGGAGGACAGAGGAGACTCTTAAAGAAGAAGTTACAGGTCTGTGAGAGCCAGAAATCTTGCTTGTTTGTAACTGACCAAATACTTATTTTCCACCAAACTTTGAAAAAAATTTCTTTCCAAATCAGACAATGTGATTTTCAAGATTTGTTTTCTCATTTCGTCTCTCATAGTTGTGGTCTACCTGTGATGTCAATTTCAGGCCTCTCTCATCTTTTTAAGTGGGAGAACTTGCACAATTGGTGGCTGACTAAATACTTTTTTTTCCCCACTGTATCTAATGCTTTGGACATTTTTTTTGTACCCTTCTCCTCACTGATAACTTTCAACAATGAGATCCCTTTGCTGTGTTGTAAGCTGTTCACGAACCATGGCTTGTTGTAAAATGCAAATCAGGAAAATCCTCCTAGAACAGCTAAACTTTATATAGGGTTAATCAGAATCACTGTAATTGTTGGTAGCGGTGCACTGACTACTATGTAAGATGAGTTTAAATGTGAATGACTAATTCTGAACACAACCATGTCCCCAATTATAAGAGGGTGTGTACACTTATTGTCCCCCTCAAAATGATTTCAGTTTGTTTTTTTAATAGATTTGTACAGAGTATGGGTGATATTAAAGGTGGAAAAAGTTCTGAAATGATTCTTCCTCATATGATTTTATTTTGCCTACGTGACATTTTAACAAGGGTGTGTACACTTATTATATCCACTGTATCTGGTGGTAATGAATATTCACTTTTTCCCCCTTTTCCCCTTTTTTCACTTTTTTTTCCCCTGTTCTTTGATTTCAGAAAGATAACTAAAACTGGGGTGTCCTATCTAAGGTCTACATAAGTAACCATTTACATAAAGACATAACTAATTTTTCGCCGACTATTAGAATTCTGCTACCCTATGTAGCTTGGTAGATTATAACTCCTCAAGGAATTAAAGTGAATATCCGAATTTCTTAATATATAAAATATATCTTTTTTAAAAATATACAGTATATATTTTTTATGATATAGAGTTTGTATCCTCCACATAGTCTCAGCTTAGTAATACAATTCTGGCTGCCCACAGCCACCACTAGGGGGAGCTCAGGAGCTGAATGACTACAGTTATACAATCCACTCCATAGTAAAGCAGTATGTTGCTTCTGGGTAGAACAGCAACATACAAAATGAGGATAAGATTTATAAAATTGACCCTTACTCCTTTTTTTAGTGAATCCTTATTAAGCCAAACCTGAAGTATGTCCTTCAAGCTGCCAGTGCAATTCATAGTCAGAAATGCATTAGAATACATGGATAATTTAGTGTGTTAAAATAATTAAAAAAATTAAACTAAAACAAATGTAAATGTAATAAAAATAAATAAAAAAAAGCAATGAGAATGATTTTTAATAAAAAAAAAGTTTTTTAATAAAATCATAAAAATTAGTTGTCCACTTAATCATTAGAAACCTTACAATACATTTATAGTGTTCGATGAGTGTATAGAGATTAACATCCAGTATAAGGAAAAAAAAACATCAATGGTGAAAATTAAATAATAATAAAAAATAAATAAATTAATTAATTAAAGAGATAAACCCCGAAACGTAAAACAAAACATTACTTGACAACATCGGTGAAAAAAGAGGTAAGGCTCTGAGAAAGGGAGATGGAAAAATGTAAAATATGCTGCTTCCTAGTAGATAAAAATCTCAGGTGAAAAATAATGTAGAAAAAATGATTGTAAATTAATCCTCCCGTCGCTTTTCTCTAATCAGTGGAATCTTCTAATTAGCTATCTGCGTTCAGCCTATCGCTCCTGGTCAGATTATAGGACACTTTTGTGCGGGAAATGGCTGCCAGATTATCAGATTTGTGGGATTTGTCGGAACAGTATTTCATTATTTTCACTTTGATCCTCGGGGTGATATAGAAATATAATGGATAAAACATTCTGATGGGTGTTGTTATCACTGATTTGGGCTACAATAGTTCCACTAGAAGTAGGGAACCTACTCCAAATTTTTCCTCTGCCATTTTCTCCATGCCAACTGCTTTTTCGGCATCCAGTAAAGTGCGGAATTGGCCCAAGGGTGAAGGACACACGTAGGTGGAGGCAAGCAAGCACCTGAGGAAGCCTCACAGACAGGGCCGTAACTACAACCGGGGAAGCCGGGGCACTGCCCCAGGGCCCCAACCACACAAGGGGCCCCAAACTGATGGTAAAAAATTGTATTTTAATACTTTAATTTCTCATAAAATACCCAGCTCCTATATTCCTGTCAGACAATGTCACCCGGAGGACAGGAGAGACTATCATTTCAATAATTTCCAGGAGCTCTGCCAGCTGTCAATGAATGGAAACCTGCACTGGCCTGGAGAGTCTCATAGCACAAGATTTGTAACAATATGTTAGTCTGGAGATCACAGAGAGTTGGCGAGGCACAGTGCACACTGACTGTAACAAACTCTCAGCATCATTGAGAGGAGACAGTCTCAGCAGACACAAATATCTCTGTGACAAACTGTGAGAAGCCCTGCTATTTAATAAACATATACAGTTATTTGAAAATTGTGCAATATTTGGAATTATTCACCTTATTAATTTTCCAAACATATTCACTGAATATTTAACTTCTAAAACTTGCATCATAAACAACAAAATCTATTAAAGGTCTTGCGGAACGTGGTGAAGCCTGTGTGTTGTATACAACAATGCATAGCAGGCTTCACCACGTTCCGCACAACCTCTAGTGATTGAAATGTCGAGGGGCCCCACTATGAAGTTTTGCCCCGGGGCCCCGAAGTTTATAGTTACGGCACTGCTCACAGATGAGGAGGGGCTTAGTGGCGTCTCAATGCAATAATGTCTATGATTCTATCCGTGGTTTTTTAAATATTTTATTGAATACAGGAAAGGAACCAAATTTTTTGAGTTTTTGCCTCTCTGTATTTTTTTTCACCAGAATAGGTATAGAGATTTTATTAATTCCAGCGCTATGTATATATATATATATATATATATATATATATATATATATATATATTCGCTACATAATATGTCCCCCAAGAGTTCATATAAAATCTCTGGAAGAACCTGTATCCTATTTTATATTGTTTAATTTTTCACTGTAACTTGGACATCCATAGGTGCCCCAGTTACAGTGAAACATCTGACAGTAGTTACAGAAGTCTGCTAAGTCCGAGCAGCGCTGCTGTTCCCGGCAGACATCCCACGATCATGTGATCGCCATGTCCACCAGAAGCATTGGCAGTGTCGATGTTTCCATTCACCACCTAGAGATCACTGAATGTTAAGCAGATGGCAAATAAAAAGAGAATGGCAATAATAAACCGCTTCAGTTTAAGGTCTCCAACTGACGCTGACAGCCGGAAACCCGATCTTCTTCTGCTAGATTACTTGCTAAAAAAGCAGCAATGTCAAAAGACATCACTGAAAACCTGGACTGCCGAACAGTCTCTTTAGTCTTCTCATATGGGCCAAAGGGACCTTTTGAGCCCCTTTAGACTCCAGAGCCTGGATGCAACTGCAACCCCTACATCCACCATAGTTATGGCCCTGGATCAGGCCCTTGTTACAGATTTGACATCTGGGCCCAGAACCTTGAAGTTACACCTCTGCTCTGAGAAGTCTGGTCCTCTCCCTCTCTTCAAAAACATAACAATTGGGTAATTGATTTGACAGAGCCACTATAAAATGCGTAAGGCCCAAAAATCACGTTTCATTTATAATACTGGTATATTCTTAAAAGGCATAGGGGCTTTTCACATTTAACATGCCATGGCCTGTGTGTAACCCCCACCACGGTACCCTTTTTACCTATTACCACCTGTGAATTTATATGGCATCTCTTGCTCCATGGATCTAATAAAGTCAATCTAAAACTACTAGGTTGATAGCCCATTCAGTACTTCAGAAACATAACTGACAAAATATCATGCTTAAAATAAATCTCCAATGTAAAAAAAATCTTACTCTTGTGATTATATTCAATAGCAAACTCTTCACAAAACCTGATGAATAATTTCTGCAACTTGTATTTGTGGCAGGTATTTCTCGACTAAGTCTTAGCTGTTGCCTTAAGCAACACTGGCAGAGGCTGACTACACTGGTTTTCCTCATCCTTATGGTTATGATCTGCACTGTACTACAAAAGTGATGATATTTCTAGGAAGTTACTGTTTCTCCTTGTGGAGAGCACAAGCAGGACAAGGGAGTTCTTCAGACCGCACATAATACTCCTTTGGAAAAAGAGTATCTCACTTGAGCCACCGATTGGAGATAACCACCCTAAAAGATAACCCTTTAATAAGCCCTGCAACATGAGTAAGGATATATCTAAAAAAAAGAGAGATTTCTGTCTACAGAAAACTGTTTCAGGATTCTTGCCCTTCATCAAAGCAGAACAGGGTACTGGTTGGCAGGGGGAGATACATTTGGATGTGGGTGTAGGGTGGCAATGCTTTCCTGGATGGTTTGCCTTCTATAGCCTTTATCTGTAGTATTTGTGTTGCACTAAGATACAGACTTGGCTGCAGAATGAGTTAACTGAGAATTCATCAACGTGGGTGCCGGGATTTCTTTCCATTTTGCTGTCTCTCTCCACGTGCACCACGATTATACGGAGTGCTGACCGGCTTTCTACTATTTGAACTGAGAATTCATGACCACATGAAAGCTGAGCTGCACTTTGTGGTCATAAATCAGACAGAAAATAAGAGTTCTGAAATCAGCAGTCATAACCAGCTCACTGATGGATTTTCAGTTAACTCATTCTGCAGCCAGCAATAGACAGCGCAACACAACGGCTACAGAAGGCAAACAGTGCAATTTTTTTTAATAAAACCCAATTGCAAAAATGTTTTTTTTTAGCCCAAAATACAGACATTTAAGAAAATGTCCACATCCCTTATAACATTAATCTATTCAGCGATTTTCAGGACAGAGAGACGAGATTTACCAACCATTCTTTCTACTAATATCCGTAACTGACCTACATAGAAAATGAGATGTTTTAACATAGGCTTTCATGTACCTGCAGCCGTCACCTCCGATCTTACAAACGGCCACAAGATAGATTATTAATGGAGCCCGGGTAGCCATTTTATTATTAATCGCATGCTTTGTAGAGGTGGCAGCTCTGTTTATTCACTTGCTCTCTGTGTTCAAGATAAATCATTCTGTTTCGTTCCAGGGGGACAAGAAACACAGATAACGCACAATGTCGTATAGAAACACAACAAGCCGGATCTATGCCCTGTTCCTTTTGATGATAACGATAGGTCTGCCGTTCACCAGGCTCATCCTGGCAGAGGAGCTGTCGGGCACCACCATTCCACCAGAAAGTACGTGCTATTATTTCATGTACATTTAAATAAAAATAAAATAAATCTTTATTTTTATATAGCGCTAACATATTCCGCTTTACATACATTATTGTCGCTGTCCCCATCGGGGCTCACAATCCATTTCAATTCTTTAATTTATTTATTTAGTACTATGGCCTCATTCAGACGTCTGTTTTTTACTTTCACGTACGAGAAAGACGGACCGATTATTTGGATCAGACTTTGGTCCGAGTGTCAGGTTTTTTTTTTTCCTCCACGTACGAAAAAAAAACTTTCTCCACTTTCTCCTTTCTGACCTCCCTTAGTGCTCCTTTTACAAAGTGTTAATGGCACTTTAGTGCCCCTTTTAAAAAGTAGTGATGCTCCCTCCAAAAGTAATATTGCCACCTCCCAGCAAAAAAATAAAGTTTATATTCACCTAATCCGAGCAACCAAGTTCTCTTTCCCCCTGCACACAAAGCGGAGCAGCACAGGTCACGTAATACAGTGACGTCATGGCGCTCATCCGGTGATCCGGGGCACCCAGACAAAAGTCTGGGTTGTGTGCAATGGCCCCATTTTTCATCTTTAGCGATGCCATAGCTTTCTTTTTTTTTAATTCTGAAATTTTGCTTCTGTAAGAATTTTGCACCCAAGGAAACATCCCTGTGGCACCTTCACGCTTACATAAGTTGAAGGGTCCTCCACTACTCCACTACTCCAAAGCAGGTGAAATTGTGCATTATGAGGAGCAATCGGACTTCAAAAGGCACATATAGTGTTCTTGAACAGGGGCCCTCTTCTGTCTGTGTCTGCCCCTGCCTTTAATAGTAGGAGATCCTCTGTTCTACATCCTCATTTCTTGACCAGAGTGGAGAGTGCTTACAAGGAATGTCTTTCACTTCGTATGACCTGTCTTGTTTTGCATAAAACAGAAAACCCATCGATTTGTAAGGAAAGTGTGTAATATGTAATTTCTCCTGGGGGTGGCACATCATACTGTGTGGAGGTCATCATACTGTGTATGTGGTGCTGTGAGGGCCATCATACTGTGTGGGGAGGCTGTTGGGTATTATGCTGTGGGAGGCTGTGGAGGCAGAATACTGTGTGGGGGGGGGGCTGTTGGGACATTATACTGTGTGGGATAATACATTATACTCTTTGAAGGGTTGTGTGTTGAGGGTTGATGGGCCATAATACTGTTCGGGGAGCTGTAAGGGATCATCATACTATGTGAGGAGCTATGGTATCAAACTGTATTTGGGTCTGTGGGGCCATAGTACTGTGTGTGGTGTGCTGTGAAGCCACTTTACTATGTGTGGAACTGGGTAGTCATCATAGTATGTGTGTAGAAGACTGTGTGTGCATCATATTGTGTACATGGGCTGTGAGGACCACTATACTATGTGGGGAGCTGTGGTGCCATCATACTGTGTGACAGCTGTTGGGCTATCATACTGGTTTGGTGGCTGCTGGGCCCATCATACTGTCTGAGGACTTGTGGGGTCTTCATACTGTGTGGGGGCCATCATACTATGTGTAGAGAATGTAGGGGCCATCATACTGTGTTGGGGTTGCTGTGGGGAGCATCATATTGAGTGGGGGCATCATATAGTGTACGGGTGTTGTGAGGACCACCATACTAGTTGGGGGACTGTGGGCCATCATACTGTGTTAGAGCTATACTGGTTTGGTGGCTGCTGGGCCCATCATACTGTGTGGGGGTTGTGGGGTCATCATACTGTGTGGTGAGTCATCATACTGTGTCAGGCCATCATACTATACGTGGGGGCTATGTGACCCATCATACTGTGTGTTTGTGTATGGGAGGATTGTGGGGACATCTTACTGTGTGGGGAGAGCTGTAAATTATTGATCTATTGAAAAAAAGAAGCAGTGTGATTTATAAAAAGCAATAAATTATATGGTGTTGATCAGCAGCTGCAGGTAAGAACACAATACAATGATCTCTATCGTAACATGTATTAGCAGTAGCAGCTCATCAACATACTTTATACTGCTCAATATTAAGCGCTTACATTAATATAAAATAATAAAACAACATGTTAATGTTACTATTGATCAGAATTAATTTCCACCCTCCCCAACACTCATGGTCTCTCATGTGGCCCTGGGAAATTTAATTGCCCACCGTTGCTCTATATTTACAGAGAGATGAAAATGCTGATGCAGAAATTCCCTGGGGACTTTGATTCCCTCTGGATGTTTAAGTCCAGCTCCCAGTAATGTCCAAAACCTGTCAAGAAAACCCACTTTTGCTCAATGTTGCCCATTTTCACACCGCTACATGGGCACATTTGCTGGCATTGTTTCCAAAAATTTTGGAAATTTTTGTTTGTTTGTTTTCTGTTTTACTGTTAGCAAGGAGAAGGAGAAGCAGATTCTTTTTATACCTGGTTTGTGAACAAGTGTAAAAAAAAATCATCACAGGTATAGGTATAAACAGCGCCTTGTGAAAGTATTTGGCCCCCTTGAACTTTTCTACCTTTTGCCACATTTCTGGCTTCAAACATAAAAATATAAAATTCTAATTTTTTTGGGAAGAATCAACAACAAGTGGGACACAATCGTGAAGTGGAACGAAATTTATTGGATATTTTAAACTTTTTTAAAAAATTTAAAACTGAAAAGTGGGGCGTGCAATATTATTCGGCCCCTTTACTTTCACTCCAGAAGTTCAGTGAGGATCTCTGAATGATCCAATGTTGTCCTAAATGACTGGTAATGATAAATAGGATCAACCTGTGTGTAATCAAGTCTCCGTATAAATGCACCTGCTCTGTGATAGTCTCAGGGTTCTGTTTCAAGTACAGAGAGCATCATGAAGACCAAGGAACACACCAGGCAGGTTCGATATACTGTTGTGGCGAAGTTTAAAGCTGGATTTGGATACAAAAAGATTTCTCAAGTTTTAAACATCTCAAGGAGCACTGTGCAAGCGATCATATTGAAATGGAAGGAGTATCAGACCACTGCAAATCTACCAAGACCCGGCCGTCCCTCTAAACTTTCATCTTGAACAAGGAGAAGACTGATCAGAGATGCAACCAAAAGGCCCATGATCACTCTGGATGAACTGCAGAGATCTACAGCTGAGGTGGGAGAGTCTGTCCATAGGACAACAATCAGTCGTACACTGCACAAATTTGGCCTTTATGGAAGAGTGGCAAGAAGAAAGCCATTTCTCAAAGATATCCATAAAAAGTCTTGTTTAAAGTTTACCACAAGCCACCTGGGAGACACACCAAACATGTGGAATAAGGTGCTCTGGTCAGATGAAACCAAAATCGAACTTTTTGACCACAATGCAAAGCGATATGTTTGGCATAAAAGCAACACAGCTCATCACCCTCAAAACACCATCCCCACTGTCAAACATGGTGGTGGCAGCATCATGGTTTGGGCCTGCTTTTCTTCAGCAGGGACAGGGAAGATGGTTAAAATTGATGGGAAGATGGACGGAGCCAAATACAAGACCATTCTGGAGGAAAACCTGTTGGAATCTGCAAAAGACCCGAGACTGGGACGGAGATTTATCTTCCAACAAGACAATGTGTAATGCACACGCCCGGGCTGAGCGGCGTGTGCGTGTGATTCCACTGGACCATGCCGGAGAGTGAATGCCTGGAGGGGCGTAACTAGGTATTCACCCGATCCGACCAGGGTCGCACGACGGCATACGACGCCAGTGCACCAAGGAGGAACCGAGCAGAGGGACCAGGTGCTACTCCAGGACAGACCCCGGACACGGCTGTTGACCCACACAGGGGAATACAGGAACAGACTGGTTAGGCTGGCGCACAGACTGGTGGGTATAGGCAGGCACGACTGGTATGCAGGCAGGCGGGTATGCAGGCAGGGGGGTACAGGCAAGCACAGCTAGAGTGCAGACAGGGAGGCACTAGCAGGTAGGAACACAGGCGGGATAGGACCCAGTACACACTGGGACTCAGGAACAATACAGGCAGAGGGGTACAGGCGAGCACAGCTAGAGTACAGAAAGGAAGGCACTAGCAGGTAGGGACACTGGCGGGATAGGACCCAGTACACACTGGGACTCAGGAACAGAACCACAGATGTGGCGGACAAACACAGCAGAGTGAGGCCGCCCAGAGAGATGAGCGAGAACAGGGCAGGACAAGACCGCCTGGAGCGGTGAGCAAGAGCAGAGCAGGACAAGGCCGCCAGGAGCGGTGAGCAAAGGGTCAGAGCTGAGCGAGACTGCCGGAGCAGTGAACAAGAGTAAAGCAGGACGAGGCCGCCTGGAGCGGTGAGCAAGAGTGGAGCAAGACTGCCGGAGCAGTGAGCAAAAGGATAAGAGCGGAGCGAGACTGCCGGAGCAGTGAGCAAAAGGGTCAGAGCGGAGCAAGGCTGCCGGAGCAGCGAGCAAAAAGGGTAAGAGCAGGCCAGAACCGCCGGAGCGGTAAGCAAAGGAGTCAGAGCAGGCTAGAACCGCCGGAGTGGTGAGCAAAGGAGTCAGAGCAGGCTAGAACCGCCGGAGCGGTGAGCAAAGGAGTCAGAGCAGGCTAGAACCGCCGGAGCGGTGAGCAAAGGAGTCAGAGCAGGCTAGAACCGCCGGAGCGGTGAGCAAAGGAGTCAGAGCAGGCTAGAACTGCCGGAGCGGTGAGCAAAGGAGTCAGAGCAGGCTAGACTGAGTAGGGGGGACAGGGCTCTGTTCACACGGAACAGACAGGAAGGGAAAGGCAGAGCCAGACACCCACAGGGTACTTGCAGAGAAGTAGCGAGTGGACCACAAACTCACAAACGGGAGTACAGAGACAACAAGCAGGAGTTAGGTACGAGTTCAGACTCTGCAGAAAAAGGAAGGGAACGGACATAGAGGCAAAATAGGTAAAGGATAGGAGAGAGTTCAGACTGGAACTGAGTGTACGGAGGAGACCGACACTGCAGCGGAATACAGGAGCGGGTCTGGGAATACAGCCCCCAGAGAGGCAGGACGAACAGGCAAGGAGCATGTTCAGACAGGAAAGACAAGATACAGGAGCGGGTCTAGGTAATCGGCCCCTAGAAGGCGGGAGGAACAGGCTAGGAGCGTGTTCAGACAGGCCTGGAAATACAGCCTCCAGGATAGGCAGACAAGAGAACACAGAACGGGACCTGGCACCTTCAGAGTGCAAGCACACACTGAATGAAACACTATGCTCAGGCAGGGATAGATGGGAGCAGCTGAGCTATATACCAGGTGACAGACAGCAATAGGCTGAGGACGCACAAGGGGTGTGACCCACAGCAGGTACAAAAAGCAGGAAGTGATCGGGCGCCGCCCTTAAGCAGCAGAAACAGACACAAACAGACAGCATGGAGGGAAGCCAGAGAGACATTCTGGACAGGAGATCAAGTGCGCGCTCTTGCACAGTGGGAGATGGACCACTATGCAAGGACGCCGCCAGGTATGTTACAGTACCCCCCCCCTTACGCCCCCTCTTCTTCAGGCCTGCCAGAATCTTCCGCAGGGAATTCGAGGGCCAATTCTTCACTTCGAAGAGATCACTTCCACTGTCCACCGGAAAAACTGGTCTCCTCTGGGTAGCTAGGATGCTACCTCCCATCCAGCCACCCTTAGCAACAGACGAAACGGGTGGAGTACCAGGAACAGCACACAAGGAAGTCTCTCTCCACATATTTTCAGTTGGCACCCCAGAGGGTACAGGAGACAACTGGAAGTCCTCCACCGGGTTGGAGGGGGACAGAGACTTGGGGGTAATCTCTGCTTCGAGGTACATCTTGTCAAACTCACAGGAAGAAATAGACGGGTTATCAGGTACATAATGAGGAAAAGTCACTGTCTCTTTGTTATCTGGTGGTACCCCGGAGGATTCAGGAAACAACTGGAGGTCCTCCGCCGGGTCAGAAGAGTGCAGAGGCTCAGAGAAAACATCTGCTTCAGAGTACACTAGGTCGGACTCACTGGACAAAGCAGGCGAGGTATCAGGTACCGAGTATAGGAAAGTCTCTGTCCATTCACCACCAGGTGGCACCCCGAAGGGTTCTGGAGACAACTGGCGGTCCTCCGCCTGGTCAGAGGGGTGTAGAGACTCACGGGTAACCTCTGCTTCAGAGTACACTAGGTCGGACTCACTTGACGAAGCAAGCGAGGTATCAGATCCAGGATATAGGAAAGTCTGTGTCCATTCACCACCAGGTGGCACCCCGAAGGGTTCTGGAGACAACTGGAGGTCCTCCGCCTGGTCAGAGGGGTGTAGAGACTCATGGTTAACCTCTGCTTCAGAGTACACTAGGTTGGACTCAGTGGACGAAGCGAGCGAGATATCAGGTACAGAGTATAGGAGAGTCTCTGTCCTTTCGCTTCCAGGTAGCACCCCGAAGGGTTCTGGAGACAACTGGAGGTCCCCCGCCTGGTCGGAGGGGTGTAGAGACTCGGGAGTAACCTCTGCTTCGGAGTACCCATTGTCAGGCTCACAGGACAAAGCGGACAAAGTATCGAGTACCGGGTGTAGAGAAGTCTCTCTCCATTTGTCATCGAGTGGTATCCCGGAGGATTCAGGAGGCAACAGGGGGTCCTCCGCCAGGTAGTAGAGGTGCACAGACTCTGAGGTAACCACAGCTTTGGAGCATCCTTGGACATGCACACCGGTTAAAGTGGGTGAAGCATCTGATGCCGGGTGCAGGAAGTTCCCCTGTGTGGAGTCTGGATGGGCAGAAGTCTCTTCGGGCAGGAGAACTGGTGCATTACCCACGCACATTACCCGTTGGGGCTTCTCCGGGATACAGGGAGATGAAGCTTCAGTAGGGACTTCAAGGTTGGGGTCAGGAGGTCTCAGGGAGGACAGACCCTGGTGTGACGGCTTGCCTCTACGCCTAGCACGTCTGGACTGCCTCTTGAGGTTGGGAGAAGTATTCCGGAAAGCGTAGTCACCCTGAGAAGATTCTGGGTGGGCAGTAGTCTCATTAGGCTGGAGGACTATTGCGCTACCCACACACATTACCCATTGGGGCTGCTCCGGGATATTGGGAAGTGAAGCTTCAGCAGGAGCCTCCGGGTTAGGATCATCGAAGACCATTAGAAAGGCCACCAGGAAGGCCATTAGGTCCAGGAGGATCGGATCCTGTGTTTCATATAGGGGGTTGATCCATTCCAAGGCATCACCCGCCAGGTAAGACATAATGAATGCCACCTTAACCCGATCGGTGGGAAAACATAGAGGGTAGAACTTGAAGTGTAGCAAGCATTGCTCCACAAATGCACGACTTTGTCTTGGATCCCCATAATAACGTAGCGGATCCGCAGGAACGAGAGCAGATAGATCCATCTGGACGGGTGCGTAATTCGCCTGAAACTCAGCTAAAGGGAAAAAAAAAATTATTTATTTATTTTAATGCATGTATTCGCTGGAAAACTTCTCAGAGAGCGAAGGCCGTGGGGCTCAACGGGAACCATGGCCTGAGCATGCTGTAATGCACACGCCCGGGCTGAGCGGCGTGTGCGTGTGATTCCACTGGACCATGCCGGAGAGTGAATGCCTGGAGGGGCGTAACTAGGTATTCACCCGATCCGACCAGGGTCGCACGACGGCATACGACGCCAGTGCACCAAGGAGGAACCGAGCAGAGGGACCAGGTGCTACTCCAGGACAGACCCCGGACACGGCTGTTGACCCACACAGGGGAATACAGGAACAGACTGGTTAGGCTGGCGCACAGACTGGTGGGTATAGGCAGGCACGACTGGTATGCAGGCAGGCGGGTATGCAGGCAGGGGGGTACAGGCAAGCACAGCTAGAGTGCAGACAGGGAGGCACTAGCAGGTAGGAACACAGGCGGGATAGGACCCAGTACACACTGGGACTCAGGAACAATACAGGCAGAGGGGTACAGGCGAGCACAGCTAGAGTACAGAAAGGAAGGCACTAGCAGGTAGGGACACTGGCGGGATAGGACCCAGTACACACTGGGACTCAGGAACAGAACCACAGATGTGGCGGACAAACACAGCAGAGTGAGGCCGCCCAGAGAGATGAGCGAGAACAGGGCAGGACAAGACCGCCTGGAGCGGTGAGCAAGAGCAGAGCAGGACAAGGCCGCCAGGAGCGGTGAGCAAAGGGTCAGAGCTGAGCGAGACTGCCGGACCAGTGAACAAGAGTAAAGCAGGACGAGGCCGCCTGGAGCGGTGAGCAAGAGTGGAGCAAGACTGCCGGAGCAGTGAGCAAAAGGATAAGAGCGGAGCGAGACTGCCGGAGCAGTGAGCAAAAGGGTCAGAGCGGAGCAAGGCTGCCGGAGCAGCGAGCAAAAAGGGTAAGAGCAGGCCAGAACCGCCGGAGCGGTAAGCAAAGGAGTCAGAGCAGGCTAGAACCGCCGCAGCGGTGAGCAAAGGAGTCAGAGCAGGCTAGAACCGCCGGAGCGGTGAGCAAAGGAGTCAGAGCAGGCTAGAACCGCCGGAGCGGTGAGCAAAGGAGTCAGAGCAGGCTAGAACCGCCGGAGCGGTGAGCAAAGGAGTCAGAGCAGGCTAGAACCGCCGGAGCGGTGAGCAAAGGAGTCAGAGCAGGCTAGAACCGCCGGAGCGGTGAGCAAAGGAGTCAGAGCAGGCTAGAACCGCCGGAGCGGTGAGCAAAGGAGTCAGAGCAGGCTAGAACCGCCGGAGCGGTGAGCAAAGGAGTCAGAGCAGGCTAGACTGAGTAGGGGGGACAGGGCTCTGTTCACACGGAACAGACAGGAAGGGAAAGGCAGAGCCAGACACCCACAGGGTACTTGCAGAGAAGTAGCGAGTGGACCACAAACTCACAAACGGGAGTACAGAGACAACAAGCAGGAGTTAGGTACGAGTTCAGACTCTGCAGAAAAAGGAAGGGAACGGACATAGAGGCAAAACAGGTAAAGGATAGGAGAGAGTTCAGACTGGAACTGAGTGTACGGAGGAGACCGACACTGCAGCGGAATACAGGAGCGGGTCTGGGAATACAGCCCCCAGAGAGGCAGGACGAACAGGCAAGGAGCGTGTTCAGACAGGAAAGACAAGATACAGGAGCGGGTCTAGGTAATCGGCCCCTAGAAGGCGGGAGGAACAGGCTAGGAGCGTGTTCAGACAGGTCAGACAAGATACAGGAACGGGTCTAGGTAATCGGCCCCTAGAAGGCAGGAGGAACAGGCTAGGAGCGTGTTCAAACAGGCCTGGAAATACAGCCTCCAGGATAGGCAGACAAGAGAACACAGAACGGGACCTGGCACCTTCAGAGTGCAAGCACACACTGAATGAAACACTATGCTCAGGCAGGGATAGATGGGAGCAGCTGAGCTATATACCAGGTGACAGACAGCAATAGGCTGAGGACGCACAAGGGGTGTGACCCACAGCAGGTACAAAAAGCAGGAAGTGATCGGGCGCCGCCCTTAAGCAGCAGAAACAGACACAAACAGATAGCATGGAGGGAAGCCAGAGAGACATTCTGGACAGGAGATCAAGTGCGCGCTCTTGCACAGTGGGAGATGGACCACTATGCAAGGACGCCGCCAGGTATGTTACACAATGATCTCAAACATAAAGCAAAATCTACAATGGAATGGTTCAAAAATAAACGTATCCAGGTGTTAGAATGGCCAAGTCAAAGTCTAGACCTGAATCCAATCAAGAATCTGTGGAAAGAGCTGAAAACTGCTGTTCACAAACGCCCTCCATCCAACCTCAATGAGCTCGAGATGCAAGGAAGAATGGGCAAGAAATTCAGCCTCTCGATGTGCAAAACTGATAGAGGCATACCCCAAGCGACTTGCAGCTGTAATCGCAGCAAAAGGTGGTGCTACAAAGTATTAACTCAAGGGGGCCGAATAATATTGCACGCCCCACTTTTCAGCTTTTAATTTGCTAAAAAAGTATAAAATATCCAATAAATTTCGTTCCACTTCACGATTGTGTCCCACTTGTTGTTGATTCTTCCCCCAAAAATTTTAATTTTATATCTTTATGTTTGAAGCCAGAAATGTGGCAAAAGGTAGAAAAGTTCAAGGGGGCCAAATACTTTCACAAGGCACTGTATATAAACTAGGAATCCCAAATATTTAATATTTATTGATAAGTGACTTATTTTTTTCAGGTCGCCCCTGTGTGGATTGCCATGCCTTTGAATTCATGCAGAGAGCTCTGCAAGACCTCAAAAAGACAGCGTACAACCTGGACTCTCGGGTAAGTGTCGTATGGAAGAAGCAAAACCTGTGCATGGTGTCTGGTACTTATTATTTAGCTTTGAATTCTGCTTTTATCTATGAACCCCCTAAATTTATGTACGGAATGCCCAATATTTGTCAAGGATATAAAATAAAAGAACACTCTGGAAAACTTTGGAGATTGTTGGAAATCATACACCTGTGTGTTTCACCTTTTCTCACCAGTTGAAAACTGAACCACAGAAACGTCTAAGTTGAAGTGATTTCTAGTTTATCAAAGCAGAGAACTGCGTCTCCTGTCTTACCTGCAGCCACCACTGGAGGGAGCTCACTCCATGCAGAGTTATCTGTCAGCAAGTTTTGCTATGTAATCTGAGAGTAGCAGGATGTAGGGGCTACACACCCTGATTCCAGTTATGTGCCACTTACTGTGGTTTTCAATTTCAATTGATTTAAAATCAGTGTTTTATCAGCAGGAGATTATGAGTACAGGACTAGGCATCTTGTGCCTCCTGGTCCAACAACGCCCCCAACACTGATTAGCAGCTTTCTGTCAATATACAGTGTACACAGAAAGCTGCCAATGAGTGACGTGGGCGGGGCTATACAAAGAAAGGTGCCAATTAGTAGTGTGGGCGGGGTTATACACAGGAAACTGAAATTACAGGTGTGGGCGGGGTTATACACAGAACGCTGCTAATCACTGGTGTGGGCGGGGTTATACACAGAAAGCTGCCAATGAGTGATGTGGGCGGGGTTATACACAGAAAGCTGCCAATCACTGGGGTGGGTGGGGTTATACACAGAAAGCTGCCAATCACTGGGGTGGGTGGGGTTATACACAGAAAGCTGCCAATCACTGGCGTGGGTGGGGTTATACACAGAAAGCTGCCAATCACTGGTGTGGGCGGGGTTATACACAGAAAGCTGCCAATGAGTGATGTGGGCGGGGTTATACACAGAAAGCTGCCAATCACTGGTGTGGGTGGGGTTATACACAGAAAGCTGCCAATCAGTGGTGTGGGCGGGGTTATACACAGGAAGCTGCCAATTACTGGTGTGGGCGGGGTTATACACAGAAAGCTGCCAATCACTGGTGTGGGTGGGGTTATACACAGAAAGCTGCCAATCACTGGTGTGGGTGGGGTTATACACAGAAAGCTGCCAATCACTGGCGTGGGTGGGGTTATACACAGAAAGCTGCCAATCACTGGTGTGGGCGGGGTTATACACAGAAAGCTGCCAATCACTGGTGTGGGTGGGGTTATACACAGAAAGCTGCCAATCACTGGCGTGGGTGGGGTTATACACAGAAAGCTGCCAATCACTGGCGTGGGCGGGGTTATACACAGAAAGCTGCCAATCACTGGTGTGGGCGGGGTTATATACAGAAAGCTGCCAATCAGTGGTGTGGGCGGGGCTATACAAAGAAAGGTGCCAATTAGCAGTGTGGGCGGGGTTATACACAGAAAGCTGCCAATCACTGGTGTGGACGGGGTTATACACAGAAAGCTGCCAATCACTGGTGTGGGCGGGGTTATACACAGAAAGCTGCCAATCAGTGGTGTGGGCGGGGTTATACACAGAAAGCTGCCAATCACTGGTGTGGGCGGGGTTATACACAGAAAGCTGCCAATGAGTGATGTGGGCGGGGTTATACACAGAAAGCTGCCAATCAGTGGTGTGGGCGGGGTTATACACAGAAAGCTGCCAATCAGTGGTGTGGGCGGGGTTATACACAGAAAGCTGCCAATCACTGGTGTGGGTGGGGTTATACACAGAAAGCTGCCAATCACTGGTGTGGGCGGGGTTATACACAGAAAGCTGCCAATCAGTGGTGTGGGCGGGGTTATACACAGGAAGCTGCCAATTACTGGTGTGGGCGGGGTTATACACAGAAAGCTGCCAATCACTGGTGTGGGTGGGGTTATACACAGAAAGCTGCCAATCACTGGCGTGGGTGGGGTTATATACAGAAAGCTGCCAATCAGTGGTGTGGGCGGGGCTATACAAAGAAAGGTGCCAATTAGCAGTGTGGGCGGGGTTATACACAGAAAGCTGCCAATCACTGGTGTGGACGGGGTTATACACAGAAAGCTGCCAATCACTGGTGTGGGCGGGGTTATACACAGAAAGCTGCCAATCAGTGGTGTGGGCGGGGTTATACACAGAAAGCTGCCAATCACTGGTGTGGGTGGGGTTATACACAGAAAGCTGCCAATCACTGGTGTGGACGGGGTTATACACAGAAAGCTGCCAATCACTGGTGTGGGCGGGGTTATACACAGAAAGCTGCCAATCAGTGGTGTGGGCGGGGTTATACACAGAAAGCTGCCAATCACTGGTGTGGGTGGGGTTATACACAGAAAGCTGCCAATCACTGGTGTGGGCGGGGTTATACACAGAAAGCTGCCAATCAGTGGTGTGGGCCTGGTTATACACAGAAAGCTGCCAATCAGTGGTGTGGGCGGGGTTATACACAGAAAGCTGCCAATCACTGGTGTGGGCGGGGTTATACACAGAAAGCTGCCAATCACTGGTGTGGGCGGGGTTATACACAGAAAGCTGCCAATCAGTGGTGTGGGCCTGGTTATACACAGAAAGCTTCCAATCAGTGGTGTGGGCAGGGTTATACACATGAAGCTGCCAATTACTGGTGTGGGCGGGGCTATACACAGCTCAGCTTTCCGAGCTCCACCTTATAGTGCCTTATAGTGTCATAAAATCCTACAAAATACTGCCATATAGTGGCTTTGTAATACTGTCAAATAAATCCCACACAATACTGCCATAGTGTCTAAAATAACAATTATAAAATACTATACTGCCATATAGTGCCTCTTTAACGCTGTCATAAAATCCTATACAATACTGCCATATAGTCACTTCATAATACTGTCAGATAAATCCCGCACAATACTGCCATATAGTGCCTCTATAACACTGTCTTAAATCCCACACAATACTACCTTTCACTGCCCAAATAAACTGCTATTCAGAGTCAATGAATACTACCAAACAATACCGGAATAATACTCCCATTCAGTGTCCACATAATACGTGACATAAATTGGCACAATAATGCTGACAAATAATATGTGTCGTCCAGATAATATTTCTAAAAGTGCTCCTATAGTAATGTCATATGACTGATGCACAATACTGCAATTCAGTGTCCAAATAATACCGCCATACAGTGATAAATACTGGGTGGATGTAGCATTCTGTCTGGAAGGTGACAGTGGAGTGGGGTTTTCTTCCTTAGAGATATCTAGGAAATGAGGACCCCGAGGACCTGACCCCAGTCCTGACCATTCCGCCATATTGTCTCGTGCCCCTTCGAGCTTATCCATATCAGTTATTACTAACATATGATGTCTGTCTTCTTTCTTTTTTTCTAGACGGAGACGCTTCTTCTCAAGGTGGAGCGGAGAACCCTGTGTGACTGCATATCTATGGAGGGTCTGAGCTGAAGTGGAGCCACATTTCATAAGAAGCATCCCCGTTAACTCTTCTGCTGCTGGTTCGGGTGTGGCGATGCATTGCTTTGCAGCGTGGCCCAGCTCCCGCTGGCAGCCTAAGTGTTAAACTCATGAATTATGACTACATATGACAAACCCATCCTGACACTGAGCCGTGCATGTGTGCAAGGAGACATTATGGCTGGGAATAATTCACAATAAAGATCACAGGATTTTTTTTTTTATTATACTCATTTTTTGGGGGGAGTGGGGTGGGGGTGATCACATTTTTGATTAATTTTGCATTTTATTGAAATAACAAACCTCGTCATTTATATCACTTTGTGTCTGGTTATCCGTGATTAAATAAATTTATTTTCCTACAGCCATTGGGAGAATGACTCAACACAGCCATATTATCTCTTTATTTATAAGTCTTTAAGGGCATTTATTCCAATATTAAAATACCAGAATTTAAGAAAAGAGTGGGTCGCCAAGGCAAGTATTGCGCCACTGACCCAGTAATGATGTGACCTGAGAGTGCCCCCTTAAAATAAATATTGGCCCCTAAGTTCCATTTTAAAACAAATAATGCCCCCTGAGCAGTGACGTAAGTAGAGTCCAATGGGCCACGGGGCAGTTTTTGGACCTCGGCCCCCACCTGCATATTGGTTAGATGTATGGGGCCTTGTAGCATTCTGGAACCTATAAAAGCATGCAAATTCGCCCCCCATGTAATGGCCACCATTCTGTCTCCTTCCTGTAATTATGTCCCCTGTCCAGTTCCCTTCCTGTAATAATGTCCCCCATCATGGCCCCTTCGAGTAATAATGTCCCCCGTCCTGGCCCCTTCCAGTAATAATGTCCCCCACCTGGCCCCTTTCAGAATTAATGTTCCCCATTCTGGGCCCCTTCCTGTAATAATGCCCCCCCACATTCTTAAACAATGTTGCTCATCCTGAGCCACTTCCTGGTATAATGTCCCCCATCCTGGGTGCCTTCCGGTAATAATGTCCCCCTCCTGGCCCCTTCCAGTAATAATGTCCCCCTCCTGGCCCCTTCCAGTAATAATGTCCCCCTCCTGGCCCCTTCCAGTAATAATGTCCCCCTCCTGGCCCCTCCCTGTAATAATGCCCTCCTCCATCCTGGGCCTCATCCTATAATGATGCCCACATTCTGGGCCCCTTTCTATAACGATGTTCCCCATCCTGGACTCCTTCCTGGTATAATGTTCCCCATCCTGGGCACTTTCCAGTAATAATGTCCCGCTCCTGGCCCCTCCCTGTAATAATTCCCCCTTCCACCCTAGGACTCCTCTTATAATAATGTCCCCCGTCCTGGCCCCTTTCAGTAATAATGTCCTCCACCTGGCCCTTTCCAGAATTAATGTTCCCCATTCTAGGCCCCTTCCTGTAATAATGCCCCCCCATCCTAAAACAATGTTGCACATCCTGAGCCCCTTCCTGGTATAATGTCCCCCATCCTGGGTGCCTTCCAGCAATAATGTCCACCTCCTGGCCCCTTCCAGTAATAATGTCCCCCTCATAGCCCCTCCCTGTAATAATACCCTCCTGCATCCTGGGCCTCATCCTATAACGATGCCACATTCTGGGCCCCTTTCTATAACGATGTTCCCCATTCTGGACTTCTTCTTGGTATAATGTCCCCCATCCTGGCCCCTCCCTGTAGTAATTCCCCCCTCCATCCTGGGCCTCATCTTATAATAATGTCCCCCGTCCTGACCCCTTCCAGTAATAATGTCCCCCACCTGGCCCCTTCCAGAATTAATGTTTGCCATTCTGGGCCCTTTCCTGCAATAATGCGCCCCTTCCTGGTATAATGTCTCCCTCCTGGCCCCTTCCAGTAATAATGTCCCCCTCCTGGCCCCTCGCTGTAATAATGGCCCCCCCTCCATCCTGGGTCTCATCCTATAAAGATGCCCCCATCTTGGGCCCCTTTCAATAATGATGTTCCCCATTCTGGACCCCTTCCTGGTAGAATGTCCCCCATCCTAGGCCCCTTCCAGTAATAATATCCCTCGCTCTTCTCCAGAACATTTAAAAAAGAAGCAAACTATTATTCTTACTTTCCCCTGCTCCCACAACTTGCAACTTCCTCTTCTATAGCTGGCACAGAAACTGGCAGCTGACTTCAGCATGCCGGCATGGGCAGCACATGATGTAACTGCCATGCGCCACCTGTGTTGGGCAAGATGACGTCAGCTATTGGACCCTGATTGGCCGGCGGCGTGTATTTCTGTCCCGCAATACATTTCAGCTGATTGTGCCCCTTCCCACACGGGCTCAGTCGCAGCACACCCTCTTGGCATGGACATTATAGTGATCCACTGTACCTCCCTAGTACGCCACTGCCTCGGAAAATACGTAATTGTATATAAATTATATTTATAGAGAGAGCAAGGTAAAGGAGTGCACTATAGACCTACTGAAAATTATTGGCCCCATTATACATAAAAACAATCAGAATCTGATCCCTAAGTAATTAAAACTGGTTGGGTATTGTTAGTTGGGTGCAGCTTTCTCTCTCTCTATAAGGTTTGTGCATTGGTACAAAGATATTTAAAAACATAGTCAATGCTCGTTTTAGATGGTCCAGCAGTCTCGTGCTGAAAAATGTAGTTTCCAATAAAGCTATTGGAACATGTGACCTCTTGGAAATATTGGAGGATATCTGAACATGTATGAAGGCTTTGCCTTCTAAGTATCACATGGGGCAACTAATTAAAAGGGATTTTCTGATTCTGTTTTAAAAAAAAAAAAAAAAATCAACGAAGTATGCCTTTCTCACCCTCCCAGGGTCCATCGCGGAGCCCCCAACACTACTAGAGGTGTCTGCTATTGTTTGCAGTGCTGTCTTAATGTCAATAGTGCTGCAGCCAATAACTAAGCACAGCAACAATGCGCAAGACGCTTGAGCTCAGTGATTGGCTGCAGCGCTGTCAATGTGATTTCAGTGCTGCAGACAGTAGCAGACACCAGACTCAGCACTCGGGGGAGGATGAATGAGTAAAGCGCAATTTGTTTGTTCTTATTTACACAAACTGAACCAGGAGGAACATGGGTTTTGCAAACTCTTTTAAGGCATTGGTGACTGTAATACTATGTTAGTGAGACTCAGAAACATTGCTCAGCTACTCTAGAAGCCATCCCAGCAGACATCAGAAGCATTGGAGAAAAAAAAACAAAAAAGTGATCTTTGCCTCCCCCTGCAGTGGGTTGGAATTTGCACAATGCCTGTGGCATGCATGCTGCTGCACACAGCCAGCTCATTGCCTCTCCTGGTGTCACGGGTGTGTCAGAGGTGACAGACAGACGCCCTGCAATGGTTTTCAGGAGATCTCCACGTTTGGCAATGCAGACAGCTGCCTAGATAGGAGGCTGTGTTTAGGACCCAGCGACTACCTCCCTTTATTCTGGGTGTATATATACCTGGTGTGTCTAGGTGGGTGTCGCCGGTTATATTCATTTCTACTTGGAACTTGGCTGAAGCAGCATCAGGTTCTCTCTGGAGTCTTGAGGCCGTGTGCCCTGTTGGAGTTCTTCTAAAGCTGAGTTGTCGTTCCTGTTATGATCTGCAACATGTACTAAGGAAAGATAGGGGAAAGCTGTCCCTACAGTAAGACTAAGCTGAATCCCTACGATGTAGCAGGCTGCCTGTTCCTAGTGAACAGACCCGCCTTAGTCCTCGGCTAGTCTGAACGAAGACCTATAGAATTAAGGGAGGGGTCCCTAAAAGAACTAAGGACTGGGACAAAAATGGGACACCTCCTAAACAGAGAAGTTGTTGCAGAACACAAAAAGACAAACTGACAAAAATGTACTAGAGGTCCCAGAGGACCAAACGAACTTGACAGAGAAAGGCACCGAGGCACCAGGCTAGAGAAACAGTCAAACACTGAAGTCCAGCACAGCCCCAAGGGCAGAGCTGGAATATAAAGGCAGATGGTCACATGACCGCAAAACACAAGATGGAAAAAACCAACAGGAGGGTTCTAACAGTACCCCCTCTTTTATGAGCCCAGGCCTATCCGGAAACCTCCTGTGGAAAGTTTTAACAAGCTTAGGAGCAGAGACATCATCCGTCCTTACCCAGGAGTTGTCTTCAGGACCGAAACCCTTCCAGGAGACAAGATACTGTAATCTCCCTCTATGCCATCTAGAATTCAAGATACGAGAAATTTCATATTCGCCGTCTTCCACAACAGGAGGAACTGTGACAGTGGCGTCCCTATCAGATACATCAGCCTTTTTCAACAAGGAAACATGAAACACAGGATTAATCTTCCAGGAAGTAGGGACATCCAACCTAACAGCAGACAGGTTAACAACCTGAAGCACTTTAAATGGACCCACAAACTTAGGACCCAGTTTTTTAGAGGGAATCCTCAACCGCTGGTTCTTCGAGGACAACCAAACCATGTCACCCACAGTAAACAAAACCTCCTTACTTTTCCTGTCAAAATACTTCTTGGACTTCTTGTTAGCCTCTTGAAGGTTGCAACGTACATTAGTCCAAACTCTCTCCAAATCACCGGAAAAATTCTCCTCCTCCAGCACCGCTGACCCCAATTTGGAGAATGAACCAAAAGACGAATGTCTCCCAGTACAACAAAAAAAAGGAGAACACCCAGCAGAGGAGGATGTATGGTTGTTAAGAGCAAATTCTGCGAGAGGCAGAAACTCAGACCACACCTCTTGATTGTCCGCCACAATACAACGCAAAAACTGTTCAACATCCTGGTTCTTTCTTTCAGTCTGTCCATTAGACTCAGGATGATAACCAGACGAAAATGACAAATGGACTCCAAACCTGTCACAAAAAGCACGCCAAAAGTGAGCCACAAACTGAAGTCCTCTATCAGAAACAATATCTGTGGGAACGCCATGGAGCTTGGCAATCTCCTTAACAAACGCCTTAGCGAGTGTCTTGGCGCAGGGCAGCTTAATGAATGGAACCAAATGACACATCTTACTAAAACGGTCCACGACCACCCAGATGACAGTAAATCCCTCGGACACAGGAAGATCAGTAATAAAATACATTGTGAGATGCGTCCAAGGCGAACTAGGAACCTCCAGAGGGCAAAGCAACCCCGCAGCAGGAGTATGTGAAGCCTTTGACCTAGCACACACAGTACACTGATGCACCCACTTAATGACTTCCTTCTGCCATCCAGGCCACCAAAAACTGCAACTGATAAGTCTCTTAGTCTCCGAAATTCCTGGATGACCTGCCAACCGAGACTCATGACACTCCACAAACAAATCTCTCCTAAAGGCTCTAGGCACGAACAACCTCCCATGGGGAGTGTTAGATGGAGCATCATCTTGAGCTTTCAGAATCCCATTCTCCAAAACGGAGTCCAATGCCGCCACCACAACTCATTTCTGTAAAATGCTCTCCTCCTCCTCAGCACCGACCGTAGGAGAGAAGTTATTGCAGAACACAAAAAGACAAACTGACAAAAATGTACTAGAGGTCCCAGAGGACCAAGCGAACTTGACAGAGAAAGGCACCGAAGCACCAGGCTAGAGAAACAGTCAAACACTGAAGTCCAGCACAGCCCCAAGGGCAGAGCTGGAATATAAAGGCAGATGGTCACATGACCGCAAAACACAAGATGGAAAAAACCAACAGGAGGGTTCTAACAGTTCTCCTGTGTTGTCTACCCTTTTGTCTTTAGAGTGCTAGTGGAGGTTGACTAGTGCTCATCTCCTTCCTTCCCCAGTAATATCCTTATGCCAGGGATAGTAGGGCGAGGCATGTGATCGGCGACAGCTGCGGAGGCTGTGTAGGGACGTTAGGGGGAGACAGGGTGACGCTAGTCCAGATTAGGAGGTCGCCTCTTCCTCCTTTCCCTAGTGTCTGGGCTCCCTTTCCCTTTCCCCTCTGTGTTGCACTCACACCTGGTGTGACTCTCTGTGCTGCACGCACACCTGGCGTGACACTTGGGCCTTAGACCTGCATCTGCTCAAGCATCCTGTCCCAAAATTTTGAATGGTCTTTATAAGGATAGGTTCACATCTACATGCTCAGAAAGCTGATGGCAGAGATAGCTATTAGGCTAATCATTGTGCCTCCTAAGCCCAAATTGAGCAGGAATTAAAATGTAAAAAAGTTATACGGAATCTTTCCCTACAAAATTGTGTATCAATCGGCTCAGCCTCTCCTGCTCTATAATCCGCAGATAAGAAGGGATATACAATGTGACACGTAGTTGAATTAAAGGGAAAATCACTAGAAATGATTACTAGTGTAATATCGGGCTAGGTTACAGTATGGCGGCATTATTTCATGTTTCTGCTGGAGTTTGTATGTAATTTTTTCTGCTAATTCCATTTTGCATATTGATTTATTATAAACTGAATAGAGCAAAAATATTAAATAATATGGGGAAATCTGTCACATTGAACAACAAAGACATAAATAAATTTTTGACTGTATTGGACTTTCCTTAAAATGTGAAGAAGAAGAAGAAGAATAGCAGCCTGTGATGAGACAAACAGCAGCAGTGTTTACGCGTCTGCAGCCTAATTGTAAGTCTTGGTAACACAATAGCTCGAATGAGGCATAAACTCACTAAATAAGGAGCATAAATAATTGTATACAGAGAAAAACGTAGAAATAGCAGCAAAAGATGGCAAAAATATCAGATTAATGCTAAAACTGGGAAATCAAATGGCAGCAAGTAGAATCTGTGGCTGACCAGCTTCTGCAAGCGTACGCCTATGTGACTAATCCTGGGAATGATTGTCCTGCTTCCTACGCTCAAAAATTGAGGACATGTAAGGTTCAGGGTGGCACACCTACCGCCCCCGTGAACACTGAGAACAGCTGATTGGCGAGGATACTTGGTGTCGGACACTGACCAATCAGCCATTGATAACCTATCCTAAGACCCCGAACGATCAGACATTGAAAATCTATCCTAACGATAGGTCATTAATGATAAAGTAGTGGACAACCTCTTTCATACAACTCCCATTGAGTTCAATACAAGCTTTAGGGTCATTGTAAGGGTCCTAAAAGATCAGGAGCAAACGTTCCAAGACATAAGTCATTCGGGACAGTCACCAAATAAAAGTCAAACACTAGTTCTAACAAGTGAAAATTATAGTCTGTGGTTCACAGATGACTAGTGATGAGCGAGCACTAAAATGCTCGGGTACTCGTTGCTCGGGTCGAGCACATTGGAATACTCGGGTGCTCGACCCGAGCAACGAGCCCAGTGTAAGTCTATGGGAAACTCAAGCATTTTTCAGGCGGCTCCCCCCGGCGGTCTGCAGAGGGCCTAAAAATTGCCCAAATCGATGGGAACAGTGCTCAAATGACATGGGAACAGCATGGGGAAGACCCCTGGAAGCATCTCTGACTCCCAGGTCACTGCTGTCAACAACATTGTCAGAGTATTACGCCACTTTTACGGACTCACAATGAAACATACAAAAACGAAACCAAAATGGATTTTCCTGGGAAACATGTTAAGGAACATCCTTTCCAGGGTAATGACTTGCATTTAAGGCAAAATAAATAACCAAAAACAAAAATACTTCTCCACACGTAGGGCTATGTTCACACGTAGCGTTTTTGATGCGTTTTTGCACTTTTGCATTGCTTTCAACCAAGACAAATGCATTCACCAAGAAATGTAATTTTAACATTTTACAACCTTATCTGGCCATGTGGTGTGTGACACATCATCAGACACATGCATACAGTGCTGAAAAGACATGGGAACAGCATGGGGAAGACCTCTGGAAGCATCTCTGACTCCCAGGTCACTGCCTAAAAGTGTGCCCATCATAAGTGATCCTTGGCGCATGCGAAGATGCCTCCCGCCATGCACCTGTCATTGCAACAATCACCGTCCACGTCCTTGTCCCAGTGCAGCGTTCAGTTGTCCCTGCTTCATTCCTTGGAATGCAAGTGCAAGTATGCAGCCAGCCACCCACCAACCCACAGGCTGCAATACTATACTGCCAAATTTTTGACTGCTGCTTGCACTTGAAATGTGGCCTTTTAAATGTTATGTTCTGCAACTTAGAACTAAGGAATAGGAGGGAAAAGCTGTCCCTGCACTGAGACTCAGCTTAACCCTAAGCTGGGGTGGGTGCCCTATTCCTTGTGAATAGCCCCACCGAAACTCATGCACTGAACTCAAACGAAGACCTGAAGGAAGGGGAAAGGAGTCCCTAAAAGATCTAAGGACTGGGAGCAAAAACAGGAGACCTCCTAACAGAAAAGTTAGTTGCAGAAATGAAGATTAAAGGGAACAGAACTGGTGGAACAAGAAGTCCCAGGATATCAATTGTCCAAAGCACAAAGAACTAAACAAGGCAACTTAGCCAGAGAACAAGCTAATGTCTCTGATGTCTCTAATGTCTGATGTCCAGCGGGGAATGGGAGACAGGAGGAACAGTAGGCTTCGCCTGCTTATCAGGTGTGTCCGCCTTCTTAAGTAAAGACACATGAAACACAGAAGGGACGAGGGAATGCCCAACCTCACTGCTGCCGAGTTGACAATCTGAACCACTTTGAAAGGACCCACAAATTTAGGCCCCAGTTTTTTAGAAGGAATTTTCAAACGAAGATTCCTAGAGGACAACCAAACCATATCCCCAACAGCAAACGAGGACTCCTTTCTTTTTTAGTCAAAATACCTTTTTGATCTCCTGTTAGCCTCTTTAAGGTTCAGGCGTACACTGGTCCAAACCCTCTCCAAATCACCAGAAAAATTGTCCTCCTCCAGTACAGCAGCCCCAACTTTGGAAAATGGACCAAAAGATGGATACCTGCCAGTACAACAAAAAAAAGGAGAACAACCAGCCGAGGAAGAAGTATGATTATTAAGGGCAAACTCCGCAAGTGGTAGAAATTCGGACCACATTTCCTGATTGTCTGACACAAAACATATCAAAAACTGCTTGACATCCTGGTTCTTCCTCTCAGTCTGTCCATTGGACTCTGGATGATACCCCGACGAGAATGCCAAATGAATTTTCAATCTGTCACAAAAAGCATGCCAAAAGCAAGCCACAAACTGTGGTCCTCTATCGGAAACAATGTCCGTGGGAACACCATGGACCTGACAATCTCCTTCACAAAAGCCTTAGCAAGCGTCTTGGCGCAAGGTAACTTGTTGAACGGAACCAGATGACACATTTTACTAAACCGGTACACAACAACCCAGATGACAGAAAAACCCTCCGATAAAGGCAGATGGGTGATAAAATCCATGGCAAGGTGCATCCATGGCGAACTAGGAACTTCCAAAGGGCACAGCAACCCCGCAGCCGGAGCGTGAGAGGCCTTCAACCTAGTGCACACAGAACACTGACGCACCCACTTGACAACTTCCCTTTGCCACCCTGGCCTCATAAACTCCGACCGATAGACTTCCTAGTTTCCGAAATCCCTAGGTGACCCGCCAACCGAGACTCATGACATTCAACAAACAACGCTCTCCTCAAGGCTCTAGGCACAAACAATTTACAACACGGGGTGTTAGTTGGTGCCGCACTCTGAGCTCCTAGGATGCTATTCTCCAACTCAGAATCCAATGCGGCCACCACCACCCCTCTCTGCAAAATACACTCCTCCCTCTCAGCATTCACCGCTGGAGATAAACTACGAGACAAAGCGTTAGCCTTAACATTCTTTGTGGCCGGGACAAAGGTTACGGAAAAATTGAACCGGGTAAAAAACAGTGCCCACCTAGCCTGACGGGCATTCAAATGTTTAGGTGCGTCCAGATAAGTCAAATTCTTATGATTAGTGAAAACCAGTATAGGATGTCGAGCCCCCTCCAAAAAATGTCGCCAATGTTCGAACGAGAGTTTAATAGCCAACAACTCATGATTCCCAACATCATAGTTGAGCTCTGTCTCAGAAATTTTTTTGAAAAGAAAGCACAGGGATGCACCCCATCCTCACCTTCCTGAGACAGAACTGCCCCTACGCCTATAGATGAGGCATCCACCTCAACCAAAAATGGCTTAGTCTCATCCGTCTAGATAAGAACATGAGCAGAGCTGAACCTCTCCTTGAGATACTCAAAAGCTTGAATAGCCGCAGTGGACCATTGGACAGTATTAGCACCCTTCTTGGTGAGATCTGTAATGGGTTTAGCGATGACAGAGAAATTCTTCATGAATTTCCTGTAATAATTGTCAAACCCCAAAAACCTCTGTACGGACTTCAAACCCTCAGGCCCTGGCCACTCCAGCACAGCCTGAACTTTCACCGGGTCCATCTCAAAGTCATCACAAGAGACAAAGTAACTAGTGATGAGCGAGCATGCTCGCTACTGCTCGGTGCTCGCCTGAGCATCTTACTGCTCGAGATGCTCGGTGCTCGCCGAGTATTTCGGGGGTTGCTCCCTGCATGTTTGGTGCTCTTTACAGAGCCAATGAACATGCAGGGATTGCCTGCCACTCACTGTAATGCCGTAGCCATGTTGGTTGTGGCATTACAGTGATTGGCTGGCCACATAGTGTCATCGGGTCTATATCAGACCTGGCGCCGCCATGCTCGTCACAGTCACTCCGGAATCAGGCAGAGTAGGGAGAGGTGCTGCTGAGTCAGGGAGAGATTTGCTTGTGTATTAGGTAGTGTAGGGAGAAAAAAACGTACATTACACATACAGTACCGACCAAAAGTTTGGACACACCTTCTCATTTTTCTGCATTTTCTTGACTATGAAAATTGTACATTCACACTGAAGGCATCAAAACTATAAATTAACACATGTGGAATTATATACTTAACAAAAAAGTGTGAAACAACTGAAAATATGTCTTATATTCTAGGTTCTTCAAAGTAGCCACCTTTTGCTTTGATAACTGCTTTGCACACTCTTGGCATTCTCTTGATGAGCTTCAAGAGATGCCTTCCGTGTGAATGTACAATTTTCATAGTCATGAAAATACTGAAAAATAATTAAATGAGAAGGTGTGTCCAAACTTTTGGTCTGTACTGTATCCATCTTAACAAACAGTCCTTCTGAGGACTAACCCATCTGCAGAGATATCAGGCAGGCAGGGTGTATAGGCAGGCAGTGTATATAGCAGACTGCAATGCATATAGCACAAGAGGCTCCATTACAATTCTGCCTTCTGCTGCTGTTAGATATTACTATACAAAGGCCCAGGCCTCAGGGGCTAGGAATACTTTTCTTTGGATCTTAATCCTCATTATTTGCTTAAAAAGCAATCCAGAGAACACGGTTTTTCTGCGCCATTTGCTTGTTGGCACTGCAGAATACAACCAGGTCCTTTCCATATTACAGCGCTAGAAATCCAGCTATTTAAAACTGTGTTTTCGCCGTCAAACGGATCACATATACGTTGTCAGAAAATACTGCCATTTCTGGCCTCCATTAAAAATTTCCTTTAGTGTGTCAGTGAAGCAATTCACAGCAGTTTGCTGTTCAAACTACTTACCTACAGGCCAGGTATGTAACACTCTGTTTTCTTCATCACACGGATCACATATACGTTGTGTAATGCAGCGGCTTGCGGCATTACTGTAATGGTCCAGGGGGTGTGTTTTGGCTGACCATGTAACTCTCCCTCAGGTGACTGATCACATGACTGTGACATCATCACAGGTCCTGTGCGCACAGAAGGACTGATCACATGACTGTGACATGATCACAGGTCCTGTGTGCACTGAAGGATATATAAATTCTGGTGGTTTTGAAACAGGGTGAGAGGCGTAAGGCCTGATCCCTGTGTGTGGGACACCATTAGCCTGGAGAGGCTGAAAGAGAAAGAGTGGCCTGGTGAGGCCTAGAAAGAGAGGCCTGGTGAAGCCTGGAAGGCAGAGGCTGGATCCCCCTGTGTTTAGGATACCAGTAGCCTTGGAGGGCGAGAGGCCTGGTCCCTGTGTGGGACTCCACTAGCCTGGAAGGCACAAGCTGGATCCCCCTGTGTTTGAGATACCAGTAGCCTTTGAAGGTACATGGCCTGGAGGCCCCATCTGGGAAGCCTTAAAGCCACAGCTGTGGCGGAACTGAGCTGACTGAAGCAGCTACGACCCGGCAAAGGTAAAAACGCTGCTTGATGTGGACATTGATATTGTTACCTTGCTGAAGGCTGTGTCTGGAACCAAGTGGGCATGTCTGTCACTAGAAAGGCTCTGGGATATTATGTGTAACATGTCAGCGAGCCACTGAGATGGACTATGTTATGAGCTGTTTAGGAGATGTAATAAACTGCTGGACTGTGAATTACTGGAAAAACGTTGCATGTGTGCTTTAATTGACCCAGGGAAGCGAGTGCCCCCAGCGTGATGAATAGCGCTACCTTACATGTGGTGGAGAATGTGGGCAACTGCAGCCTGGTTGCTAGGGGTAACGGCACAGGACGACGATTGTGGATGCAAGCATCTTGCTGTGGCTCGGCGGGGTCATGAAGATTAAAGCATCTTGCTGTAACTCGGCGGGGTTAGGAAAATTGTCGTCGCACTCAAACCTGGTTTGCTGTGGCTCGGCGGGGTCACGAAAATTAAAGCATCTTGCTGTAACTCGGCGGGGTTACGAAAATTGTCATTGCACTCAAACCTGGTTTGCTGTGGTTCGGTGGGGCCACAAAAATTTTTCCAGGGAGAGCGGTGTGAAGTGTCTAGTGTGAACAGTGTACCGCGATGGCCATGAATGGAGCAGTATCCCTAGACGGAATGGAGAAGGGGTTAGATGACCGGCTGCAAACGGTCTGCAGCAAAATTGAGTGTCCTGAAGAAATGCAGGAGCAGATAAAGATGGCTGTGAAGGGAGCAGCAAATGAGACTGAAGCTATTGAGCGATTAAAGTGCCTGTTAAAATCGCAGCAGTAGGCATTTGAGAAACAACAGCAGGTATTTGAGAAACGACAACAGGTCGTGGTGCAGGAAGGGCAGGAGCTGTTGGCCCGTTACAGAAAGGCGGCAGCGGACCATGCCTTGAGTTCTCCTGTGGCGCAGGTACTATCCCAGAGTGCCCAGGGCGGTGGTAAGAGATTTTGTGAACTGGGTCCTAAGACTATTGCTGATTTTTTTTGTAAAGTACCTGACACGCCCCCAGGGCCGTGGGGTACTCGGCAGCCGGGCCTCTATGGATGCCAGTGGGGGGATATCACGGTGGCTGGCCTGGTCCATGACCCAGGGCGGTCAATAAAAAGGGGATGTTATTATTTATAGGGGATTTGTAAAGTGTTCGTGACGCCACCTGTGGAGTGCGGCTAAAGGGAGCCGCCGCTGCGGAGCAGTCCTCTGAGGCAGATGGTAGGGCAGCTTGTGATGGAACGGCTCCCCACAGGTGGAGCGGGCTCTCAGGGCAGCGTGGGGTAATGGATGGTGGTACAGGGGAGAGACGGCCAGGGCGGTTCAGGAAGAAATGACAGACACTCATGTAAGGTGCCCCAGCGAGGTAGTCGTGGGCGAGCTGTAGCCCCCTCTCGCTATGACACCTTACAGACAATACGTGTCCTCCCTCTGAAGTGTGGCTGTGTATGTAGTGCTCTTCACTTACTTCAAGCCATCCGATCGCGGCTGTCTCCAGGCAATTTTCTTCTGGGACCAGGGCAGCAATAATTTCAGAGGACACGAGGTTCTTAACCAGAACTTGGGCTTTACTTGGGGAAGAGGAATATATACAATATTTACAGTCAGATATAATGGATAAGGCCCGACAGGCAATCATCTCTCTCACAGGCGCTGTTAACTGCTTCAGCCCTGGTTCCCTCTTTAAGCGGAGCATCTCTGTGGCTATAATCCCTGGCCCAAGAGACTCCTCTGTATTGACAGTGACCTGGATCCGATATCTCTCCCCCACGTCTTAGCCTGGAGTCCTATTTAGCTTCCTCTGCTTCCTGCAGACTAGAAGTGCCCCGTGTCCTCACTACGCTTTGATGAGTTTCTCCGGCGGGCGGACAGGACTCGTGCTCTTGTGTGGGGAGACTTGCACGCTGGGATCCCACTGTCTGAGGGTACGGAGCTCCCGTCTACCCTAGCAGCCACTATAATCAAGCTGTCTGAACAACTTGAGGTCTCAACTCGTACTACTGAATCACTTCCTGATTCTGGAAATTAAAACAGAGACTTTCCTAATATGCCCACCCTCAGTGAGCTGTCATCACAGAACTTTAACCCATCACTGTCTATGACTCTGCTGGGAGACTCAACCTGACGTCTGCAACCAGAGCAGTGGCATCTTGTGGCTGTTTTCAGGTACTACAGCCCAGAAGGAATTATACCAGGAACAAGCTCTATATCCCTCTAGGCTTGATAAGGGCACTAAGTTCCCCCTTTACTCTATTAACTGGACCACCAAAGCCAACCCCCTTAGCTTGGTCTACCACAGTTGGAGGAGGTCTGACTTAGGAACACTTCCTTTAACTACCTCAGTACCAAGGGAAGGCTACGCCCTTCCCCACTATTACACTCACAAGGGGGTTCGCTTCGGTACCTTTACTGGTGGAGATGCAAGCATGGTCCAGGGTACTCGGTAGGCAGGGTGCACTTCTGGACTCTCCCCAGTGAGCGGGTATAGGGCCTCCTGATCCGTTGCTTCCACTTGCTAAGCTTCTGACCTGCCTGGAGCTAGTCCTGGCTTTGTTACTGTCTCTCTTTCTCTCTTGCACCTGCTGACCTGGTGGTAGGGCCTTCTCTTGGAGATCACTCTCCCTGGACGCTGGGGCCTCCGTGACTCCTAGCCCTGGTACAATAGTCAGCGTTGATCGACCTGGGACTTGTAGTCCTCCAGGTATCCGGTGGTCCCTACTGGGTATAAAGGGTCCCTGTAGGCGCGGACCCGGTGTCCGGTGTATAGTTCGGGGTGAGCCTGGTACGCTCCTCTGCCCCCTCGATTCCTCTCTCATTTCCTCCTTGCCGTCGGCCACACTCAAGGCCCTCACTAGGCTTCAACTCGTGCTGTAGGCCTTGGCTCACCTAAGCACTGCAGCCAGCGTGCTGCCTCTTCACTGGTGTAAGTGCCAGCACACTCTCAGACTCTCTGACTCTGTCTGAACAACTGAACTGCCTAGCTCCACCCTCCCTATATATATCCCTAACGGGCTCCCTCTGCTGGTCTGAGGTAGTAGGGTGGAGGTGTGTGAATGTGTGAGGGCCTCTTGTGGAGAAGTCCATCCATGCACCCTACTGGGCTCTGTGGCACCTGCGCATTGCAGGGCGCCACATACCCCCTACCGGTGTGGTTGTTAAAAGGGGGACGGAGTCAAAAAAGGGGTGGAGCATACAAAACCAGAATTGGTTACTGGTCGTGTGTTGGTACCGCCTAAAAATGACAATTCGACCGTTGATAATGGGGTAGCTCCAGTAGAAGGGTTTGACGTCAAAGTGGGAGGTGACTTGTTAGTCCACAACACCATGGGGAGTGACACAGACCCCATAGCTGACGGTGACACTACGAAAGTAGTAAGAGAGTTCAGTCAGGAGGAGCTAGACGAGGTGAGAAAGTGCCCCTCTCGTCGTCGACGGCGCAAGGGTCGCAAAAAAGTTGTTCCTGTAGCCGGTGCTGAAAGGGCAAATAAAGAAAAGGCAATGTTGTGTGCCTTTATTCCGAGTGTGGATGCCCCTTTAGAAGCAGAAGAGGAGGTGACGTTGCCAGTAGCAACCTCCGGTAAAGTATCAGACAACAATGAAGAGTTGGATGCAGTTCTGCAGATACGTTGCAGGCAGGATGATCTACTGAGACAGAAGGATCCGGAACCGACAGCCCTGAAATAGGAGGTGGCCAATCCTGACCAAGAGCTGGAGCCTGTCAGGCAGCGGTGTCAGAGTGACATGCAGCAACTAAGGAAAAACCTGGAGAACGTGTCCTCAGACCAGCTGAGCCTGGAGTCTGAACGGCAGAGAATAAACCAGGTTGTGAGGAGCTTGCAGCGAGAACTGGAGGAAAGCAGTGAGGAAATCAACAAATAGAAGGAAATGTTCCTGAAAAATAAAGAGGACCTCCGCAGAACCAAAGAGGAGGTTTTTCAGTTGAAGCTTGACAAAGCGGAGTCTGAAGATGAGCTGTACGAGATGAAAAATCGTTTCTCCCTGGTGCGGTTAGAGCTGATGCAGGAGAAGCAAAAGCTGGATGAGGGTCTACAACAGAGGGATAGGGAGCTGTCTGCCCTAAGAGAGGCGCGGCAGGATGAAGTTTCTGGACGTGATCAAAACCTAGAACGACTGCGCGAACAGTTCAACCAGGAGCTGTGTGAATCCAAGAAGGAGTATGGTGAACTTGACTCGCCCCCTGGGCCGTGGGGCACTCGGAGCCGGGCAATAGGGAGACGATGGGGTAGTAGTGGCAACCCGGTCCGTGGCTCAGGGTGGTCAGACCAGTGGCAGTCCTTTATGAGTTTTACGTGATATCCGACTACGCCACCCGTGGATTGCTGCAGTGCAGACCGCTGGGACTGATGTCAATGTGCAGCGCTGAATAGTACAACTCCCCACGGGAGGAGTATGGCCCCAGGGCAATATATACTGGATGATGGAGGGATGATTCCGACCGCGTTAGCCAGGAAACGGAGGCCTCTTAAACAGTTCAGGGTCTTTATTAGAACAGGTAATATGACCCAGAAACAGGCCCGGCTAGGAGGGGGCCTGGATGTCTGAGAACAAGTGGGAAGCTGGCCCTGGTCAGGGTGAGGGTGTAGGCCTGCCGTGCTCTCTGTGCTCCTTCTGGCTATTTCCCTTCTGGTAGTGTAACAGCCCACGTTCCTGAGCTCACCGTGTCCTCTCGCCCGTATGGCTTGCAACTTGGGTTCCTTTCTACTCCCGGCCTGGTACGGCAGTGCTGGTCCCTTCTGGTGTGGCGGAGCCTCCGGGCTTCTTAGGCCAAGGAACATACAGTCCCCTGAGGACTGGTTATCTGCTGTAGGACCTGGAAGCCTCCCAGCCTCAGACACCAAAGTCTGGTAGATTAGTTGCTTTATCTGCCAGGACAGGCTCACTTCACCTTTTGTCCCTGGCTCGTGGCTCTCCTACTGCCACACGGCCTCTTAGGCTGCAACACAACTGTCTGTCCCTGCTCTGGGACACCTCTCAATCCAGAGACAGGTTGTCCAGTTCTCTCTAACCCTGCCCCCAGCTCCAGCTTTTATAGGGGCAGCCTGCTCCCCCTACTGGTCTGGGACAGGAGGTGCTGCATGCTAATGGTCCTTGACTAGAGGACCTCCCCCTTGCTCTCAGACACAGCTTTATTACATTTGTGGCATCCAGGCCAGGGTGACACAAACTCAATAAGGAACTGCAACAAATTAAGATAGACTATGAGGATCTCCTCAAGGTTAAGGAAAAACTAGAGGATGATAAGGCGGATGCAGAACACATGCGCCAAGTGATTGAGACCACTTTACAGGACACCCATGATGAGAATGATGATCTCTGCAGAAAAATCCCGGGACTAGAGGCTCAGATGAAGGAGCTGCAGACGTTCTGTGATGATCTCCAGAGGGCAGAGACGTGCCTTATGGATTGAATCTCCAGGATGGAAGTGGAGCGGAAAAAGATGGAGGAGTCTATCGAAGAAGACACAGACCAGGGTCAGGAGTTGGCTACTGGAGATGGGAGGTATGAAGCAAATTCCTCCTCAAATAATGCGAGCTCGGATGATTCGGTGGATCTAATAGCCGAGATCAAGGAGCAGTTGAAGCAGGAAGAGCTGCAGAGATGGGCTGCTGAGAGGCGAGTAGCTGAGCTAGAAGGTTGCCTGGCAAAGTACCAATCAGTGAATGAGGCCTCCTCGGAGAAGGAAAGGGGCAAACAAGTTGCGCTTAATCCTTTATACCATGTGAAGGTGGACCTGAGGAGAATTCTGGAGTTCATAGCGGTGAGGCAGCTCAGGGGAAGCATACAGAGTGAAGAAGCAGAAAGTCAGTTGTCCCTGAAACCTGAGCCGGTTGATCGTCTGGAAACCACTGGTGAGACAGAAACGTCTCGGTACAAGTGCCTCATAGATGTACCCGAAGATTTGAGAGAAGAATGTACTAGAGAGTCAGTGCATGAAAAGTTTAAGAAGGCCGTGGGAGCCTGTAAGGTGTACTCGACCTCAGAAGCTAAACAGCTGGTGGTCCTGTCCACAACCAAAGTCACAGTGAAGAGGGCGGCTATCCTAAGTGACATGCACTGGCGATGTGTTCGCACGAAGTGGTATGTCCGGTTGAAGATGGAACAAGCCATTAGACAACTGGAACTTATGAGAAGAGCTCAAAGTCTGCGGGAAGAGGTCATCCGGGTGCCTCACGCTCTGGTAAGAAAGCTCATTGGGAGAAATGGCCGAACCATGCAAATGATGGTAAAGAAGTCTGGTGTGATGAAGGTAAGCAGTCCACATGATCGTCAGGACTGGATACCAGATGAAGACGGCATGGTGTCATTCTCCGCTGTAGGAACGGAAGAAAATCTTGCATATATATGCATGCTGATGGAGTACCGAGTGACCTACCTGCGAGAGGTAGAACAGTTGAATCTCGCTAGACTGCGAGTGGAAAGACAGAATCGCCTGAGCAGCAGAAGATGGCAGCTGTCTATAAATTGTGAGACCAGACAGAGAAAGAGCCCTTCAAATAATAGAAAGGCTACAATAGAAGTTAGAGACCTTTCAAGATGTCCTGAGGAGAGTGGGCGTGGGTTTAGAGGTAGTGAAACCTCCAGTAACTCAGGTCTGAGAGGCCCATACAAACGACCCAATAGAGTACGGGACAGTACGGAGTCGAACCGAATCTTAGATATAAGGGCATGTGAGCGGGGAAGGTCTGACAAGGTTATGACTGACTGCTGGGAGTGGGGGAGGTCTGACAAGGTTACGACCCGGAAATGTGACTTGACGAAGTCAGTGACAATGACAGATGGCAGGTCCCTAAGGAATGGGCTAATGTCGATGACTAATGTTCCAGGGGCTGAGCAGAGCAATTGTCAAGTACATGGTCTCTGTGTGAACTGTGGGTTATAATGTGATTGTGTACAGTGCCTACAAGTAGTATTCAACCCCCTGCAGATTTAGCTGGTTGACACATGCGGAATTAACTTGGCATTGTGACATTTGTACTGTAGATCAGCCTGGAAGTGGGAAATGCACTGCAGCAAATTTTTTTTTTTTTTTTTTAAAAACGTTAAAAGTTAATTCAGAGTGTCATTTATTATTCAACCCCTCAAACCACAAGAATTCTGTTTGGTCCCCCAAAAGTATTAAGAAGTAGTTCAGGCACCAAGAATAATGAGCTTCACATGTGTGGATTAAAGATCTCTTTTGCCAGCCTTTTCTGACTATTTAAGACCCTCCCCAAACTTGTGAACAGCACTCAGACATGGTCAACATGGAAAAGACAAAGGAGCATTCCAAGGCCATCAGAGACAAGATCGTGGAGGGTCACAAGGCTGGCAAGGGGTACAAAACCCTTTCCAAGGAGTTGGGCCTACCTGTCTCCACTGTTGGGAGCATCATCCGTAAGTGGAAGGCTTATGGAACTACTGTTAGCCTTCCACGGCCAGGACAGCCTTTGAAAGTGTCCTCCCGTGCCGAGGCCAGGCTTGTCCGAAGAGTCAAGGCTAACCCAAGGACAACAAGGAAGGAGCTCCGGGAAGATCTCATGGCAGTGGGGACATTGGTTTCAGTCAATACCATAAGTAACGTACTCCACCGCAATGGTCTCTGTTCCAGACGAGCCCGTAAGGTACCTTTACTTTCAAAGCGTCATGTCAAGGCTCGTCTACAGTTTGCTCATGATCACTTGGAGGACTCTGAGACAGACTGGTTCAAGTTTCTATGGTCTGATGAGACCAAGATCGAGATCTTTGGTGCCAACCACACACGTGACGTTTGGAGACTGGATGGCACTGCATACGACCCCAAGAATACCATCCCTACAGTCAAGCATGGTGGTGGCAGCATCATGCTATGGGGCTGTTTCTCTGCCAAGGGGCCTGGCCATCTGGTCCGCATCCATGGGAAGATGGATAGCACGGCCTACCTGGAGATTTTGGCCAAGAACCTCCGCTCCTCCATCAAGGATCTTAAGATGGGTCGTAATTTCATCTTCCAACAAGACAACGACCCAAAGCACACAGCCAAGAAAACCAAGGCCTGGTTCAAGAGGGAAAAAGTCAAGGTGTTGGAGTGGCCTAGTCAGTCTCCTGACCTTAACCCAATTGAAAACTTGTGGAAGGAGCTCAAGAATAAAGTCCACATGAGACACCCAAAGAACCTAGATAACTTGGAGAAGATCTGCATGGAGGAGTGGGCCAAGATAACTCCACAGACCTGTGCCGGCCTGATCAGGTCTTATAAAAGACGATTATTAGCTGTAATTGCAAACAAGGGTTATTCCACAAAATATTAAACATAGGGGTTGTATAATAATTGACCCACACTGAGCAACATAACTTTTTGGTTTGTAAGATTTATGCTTCTGTTCATAAAACCTACTCTCGTTTGCAGTTTGAAGGCTCTAACTTATTTGCATCTTATCAAACCAGCTAAATCTGCAGGGGGTTGAATACTACTTGTAGGCACTGTATATTATGTCTTCAACCCCACAAGTTTGAACAGAGGGGGGGGATATGTAATGCAGCGCTTGCGTCATTACTGTAATGGTCCAGGGGGTGTGTTCTGGCTGACCATGTACCTCTCCCTCAGGTGACTGATCACACGACTGTGACATCATCACAGGTCCTGTGAGCACAGAAGGAATGATCACATGACTGTGACATGATCACAGGTCCTGTGTGCACTGAAGGATATAGAAATCCTGGTGGTTTTGAAACAGGGTGAGAGGCGTAAGGCCTGATCCCTGTGTGTGGGACACCATTAGCCTGGAGAGGCTGGAAGAGAAAGAGTGGCCTGGTGAGGCCTAGAAAGAGAGGCCTGGTGAAGCCTGTAAGGCAGAGGCTGGATCACCCTGTGTTTGAGATACGAGTAGCCTTTGAAGGTACGTGGCCTGGAGGCCCCATCTGGGAAGCCTTAAAGCCATAGCTGTGGCGGAATCGAGCTGACTGAAGCAGCTACTACCCGGCAAAGGTAAAAACACTGCTTGATGTGGACATTGATATTGTTACCTTGCTGAAGGCTGTGTCTGGAACCAAGTGGGCATGTCTGTCACTAGAAAGGCTCTGGGATATTATGTGTAACATGTCGGTGAGCCACTGAGATGGACTATGTTATGAGCGGTTTATGAGATGTAATAAACTGCTGGACTTTGAATTACTGGAAAAACGTTGCATGTGTGCATTAATTGAACCGGGGAAGCGAGTGCCCCCAGCGTGATGAATAGCGCTACCTTACAGCTGTCAGAAAATACTGCCATTTCTGGCCTCCATTAAAAATTTCCTTTAGTGTGTCAGTGAAGCAATTCACAGCAGTTTGCTGTTCAAACTACTTACCTACAGGCCAGGTATTTGAAACTCTGTTTTCTCAGTCACACGGATCACATATAAGTTCGCTCCAAACTCAGTCATTTATAGTGAGCGTGGAAGATACTGTCCTCCATTTAAAATGGGCAAGGCACGTGGCAAGGGACGGGGAACTGGACGTGAAGGTAATGGTGCTTGCAGAGGCCAAGGACAAGGCCGTGGGCAAGCTGAAATTGTGCCACAACAAACACCCACATCTTCTCGCCTGACCTTCCTTTCCCAATTTCTAGGGGACCGCAGCACACCACTATTGAACCCAGAGCAGGGTCAAAAGGTTGTTGGTTGGATAGCGGATAATGCTTCCAGTCACTTAGCCACCACCACCACCACCCTATCTTTAAACACGGTCAAGTCTCAGTAGCCGTGAGTCTGGACCGCATATTCCTCACCCTGATCCTCCTTCCTCTCACCATGCTGAGTACCCAGAGACAACTGATCCTACACTTGGACACTCTGAAGAGCTCTTCACTTTTCCATTTATAGATTCGGGTCTCTCGCCTGGTCCACTTGAAGCGGGGCAAGAGGAGATCGCGTGTAGCGATGCCCAAATATTTGAGCAGCCACGGTCACACGAAGGCGACGGTGGGAAAGTGTCACAAGAGGTGGACGATGATGAGACACAATTGCCAGAAAGTCAGGAGGAGGACCAGGGTGCGGAAGTGGAAGACGAGATGGTGGATGATATAGTAACTGACCCAACCTGGCAGGAGGACATGCAGAGCGAGGACAGCAGCACACAGGGGGAGGGAGGCAGAGCACCCCAACAGGCAGGAAGAAGCAGTGTGGTGGCCGCAGACAGAAGGCAGGCAACCGTTTCCCGTAACATCAACACGTAGGAAGTTGCCAGTACAACTGTTAGGTCTTCCCGAGTCTAGTTGTTTTTTAAAGACTCTGCCAATAACCCCAAAAAGGCCATTTGCACCACCTGCCAGGCCAGCATCAGCAGGGATGGCAAAACGACTAGCCTGACCACCACCAGCATGATCAGGCACTTGGCAGCAAGACACTCGACGTTGTGGGCTGAACCCCAGGGTCCAGGAACAGTGTCTGCAGGTGGCACCATTGCTTCTTCCGCTGTTGTGCATGCAAGCAAATCCCTTGTCCATGGTGCATGCGAAGATGCCTCCTGCCCTGCACCTGTCGTTGCACACTCTCAAGTAGCAGCATCAGGAAGCACGTCCATGTCCTTGTCCCAGCGCAGTGTTCAGTTGTCCATACTCCAGTCCTTGGAACGCAAGCGAAAATATGCAGTCAACGCCCCAGAGGCCACACTACTAAATTCTCACATTTCAAGACTGCTTGCGCTCGAAATGTTGCCTTTTAGGCTCGTGGAGACGGAAGTATTCTGCAACCTGATGGCGGTGGCCGCCCCTCGGTACTCGGTCCCCAGCCGCCACTATTTCTCCCGGTGTGCCGTCCCTGCATTACACAAGCACGTGTCTCAAAACATTACCCGTGCCCTCAACAACGCAATTACCGGGAAAGTCCACCTAACCACGGACACGTGGACAAGTGCTTGTGGGCAGGGATGGTACATCTCGCTGACGGCACACTGGTTTAACATAGTGGAAGCCGGGACCCAATCGGATCTTGGAACGGAACACGTCCTCCCGACGCCAAGGATTGCGGGCCCTAGGTCAATCAGGGTTGCCCCTACGGTCTACAGCTCCTACACCTCATCCTCCTCAGCCTCCTCCTTCTCTTCAGCCTCCATCTCCGAAATGACCACATCAGTCACAAGCTGGAAGCACTGCAGCACTGCCCCGCCAAGCGGCAACAGGCTGTGCTGAAGCTAATATGCTTATGTGGCGCCCCTGAGGGTTCAGTCGCCACAGAGGTACTGGACCTCACCCAGAGGTGTGGTGTCTCTCTTCTCTCAGGTAAGGAGGGAGTGCTGCACGGATCCCCAAACACCTGCATTGAACACTACACCGCTACAGGCCTGCTGGATGGGCAACATGCAGAGCACAGCTGCTGAGCCCTGACCCTGGCTGGAGTGGGGGGAACCCAAAGGTAGGGGGAACCAGTAGTGGGTGTGGGTGGATGAAGTAGTTAGAGGGAGCACTTTAGTAGGAGTATAAATAGGGAAGCCATCTTAGGGTGGCAGTGGAGTTAGGGAGCAGTTCAGAAGAACAGCTCGGGACAGTTCAGAAGAACAGTCCGGGAGCAGAGTCTCATTAGGAGATCTGCTCCACGAGTAGGGCCAAGTGAGGAGGCCCAGGAGGGGAGCAGGGAGTAGGCTCTGTTCTAAGAAAGGATCCTAGGGGGTACAGCGCGTGCAGGATGGCACCCGTACGCCCCGCATCTGCCATAAGACAGAAGCATTGTAGCTGCATTCTAGTCCCCTGAGGGTCAAGCAAGTCTGTGTAACTCTGATGGACAGGAGGGACTTCAGAGTACCCGAACAGGACTGAGAGTGGGCAGCGCAGAGCAGGAGGGAGAAAGACCAGTGTAAAGACGGTCAAAGTAGGAACACGAGAAAGTGGGGTTCTGCCAGGTATTCCCAAGTTGCCTGAGGAAGGATTGAACCCCTGCCCGGTGAACGCAGCGCGACGCGGGAGGCCTTAACCTGTACAGTGCACCTGTGGACTGCCTTGAGAACTGTGAGTAAAGACACGGATGACTGCATTGCACCACCTCTGTCCAATTATTTAGTCTGCGCCATCATTCCCTCCCTGCACTACAACGCCTCACCATCCTCACCAGACACCACAGGTGGTGTCACAAACTTTCCCAAATCCCCTATAAATCTTCCCCTTTTTGCTGACCGCCCTGGGCCACGGACCGGGCCAGCCACCGTGATAACCCCCATACCGGCAACCAGAGGCCCGGCTTCCGAGACCCCACGGCCCTGGGGGTGCGTCATGATCTGGCGTCACGAACAGGATGCGTGACCAGCCCGTATCAGCGGGTGAAGTGTGCCTAAAGGACTGTGTTATGTTGTTGAATGTGGCGCCCGCCCCAGAAGAACGGGCTCCATTATGCGCGTGATCAAAGACAACAACATGGTACCTCCCATCGTGGGCCGGGTCCCAGAATGGCGCCAAAAGCATACCCTGCCCCTTGCAACAGTGACTGTCCGCATAGATGTGTCTGTCAAGGCAGGGAGGCCGTCACAGAGAGTGACCGACAGCAGATTGCCATGGGACCGCTCCCGAAAGAAAAGAGGAGGAGGAGAAAAGGAATGGAGACAGGGTGTGGTCTTAACCAGTCTAGACAGACCGCACCCGGCAGCCAGCATGGACGGACGCGAAGACGAAGCCTCCACCCCTGGCCTGCTGCAGAGTCAAGCAAATCCCCTCACCCAGGAGGGAGCGACAAGCAAGCTGTCCCCGGAGGATGCCAAATTCCTCCAAGCAGAGGTGCAGGAGATGAGCCGCAGAATCAAGGAGGAAGAGGACATGCCCCTGCAGCCTGAGGCTGATGACCCGGCCGGGTCAGTCGGCAAGAACCAGGCCTACCCCAGGCGGGGACCCCACTACTAGTCCAGTAGGTGGGACTAAGAACTGTACATAGTTACCCGTAAGGGTACATTAGTTGAAAGTTTAAAATAGTGTTTTCTTAAAGTTAAGTGCCTCCCATAAAGGGAAGAAATGTTGTGTTTATAATCTTATATGCGGATGCATCTTAAAAAAATTTTGCATGTCAATATATCCCTGTTTTGCTTTGTTCCAGCCCGCGGACGTGCTGTGTTTTACCGGGGGGGAATGTGGCGCCCCTGAGGGTTCAGTTGCCACAAAGGTACTACACCTCACCCAGAGGTGTGGTGTCTCTCTTCTCTCAGATAAGGATGGAGTGCTGCACGGAAGCCCAAACACCTGCATCCAACACTACACTGCTCCAGGCCGGCTGGAGGGGCAACATGCAGAGCGCAGCTGCTGAGCCCTGACCCTGGCTGGAGTGGGGGGAACCCAAAGGTAGGGGGAACCAGTAGTGGGTGTGGGTGGAGGAAGTAGTTAGAGGGAACACTTTAGTAGGAGTATAAATAGGGAAGCCATCCTAGGGTGGCAGTGGAGTTAGGGAGCAGTTCAGAAGAACAGCTCGGGACAGTTCAGAAGAACAGTCCGGGAGCAGAGTCTCATTAGGAGATCTGCTCCACAAATAGGGCCAAGTTAGGAGGCCCAGGAGGGAAGCAGGGAGTAGGCTCCGTTCTAAGAAAGGATCCTAGGGGGTACGGCGTGTGCAGGATGGCACTCGCACGCCCCGCATCTGCCATAAGACAGAGGAATCGTAGCCGCATTCTAGTCCCCTGAGGGTCAAGCAAGTCTGTGTAACTCCGACGGACAGGAGGGACTTCAGAGTACCCGAACAGGACTGAGAGTGGGCAGCGCAGAGCAGGAGGGAGAAAGACCAGTGTGAAGACGGTCAAAGTAGGAACACGAGAAAGTGGGGTTCTGCCAGGTAGTCCCAAGTTGCCTGAGGAAGGATTGAACCCCTGCCCGGTGAACGCAGCGCGACGCGGGAGGCCTTAACCTGTACAGTGCACCTGTGGACTGCCTTGAGAACTGTGAGTAAAGACACGGATGACTGCATTGCACCGCCTCTGGCAATTATTTAGTCCGCGCCATCATTCCCTCCCTGCACTACAACGCTCAGCGCAACCACCACTCCATCTTACACTGCCCTGAGGCCTGCTCCACCTGTGGGGAGCCGTTCCATCACAAGCTGCCCTAACATCTGCCTCAGAGGACTGTTGCAGCGCTGGTGATCCTCACCAGACACCACAGGTGGCGTCACATACTTTCCCAAATCCCCTATAAATCTTCCCCTTTTTGCTGACCGCCCTGGTTCATGGATCGGGCCAGCCACCGTGATAACCCCCATACCGACAACCAGTGGCCCGGCTTCCGAGTACCCTACGGCCTTGGGGGTGCGTCACTTAGGTGACAAACCGCACAATGCTGAAGAGTTGTGGACAGCTCTGAAAGAGCAGGCAGATCTGTGGCCCACACCGCTGAACCTACAGCCAGGCATAGTCATTTGTGACAATGGTCGGAACCTGGTGGCGGCTCTGAGGCGAGGCGAGCTCACACACGTACTATGCCTGGCCCATGTGCTTAACCTCGTGGTTCAGCGGTTTCTCAAATCCTACCCGGAGCTGCCGGATCTGCTTGTTAAAGTACGCCACCTGTGTGCCCATTTTAGAATGTCAGCTACATTTTCCACTGCCCTCGCCGTGTTTCAGCAGCGTTTGCAGCTTCCGGCTCACAGACTGGTGTGTGATGTCCCCACACGTTGGAACTCTACACTGCAGATGTTGGGAAGGATTTGTGAGCAGAAGAGGGCAGTTGTGGAGTACCAGCATCAACAAGGCCGTCGGTATTCAGTTCAGACTCCACCCATAAGACCTCAGGAGTGGACATGGATGTCAGACATATGTACCATCCTCCAAAACTTTGAGGACTCCACCAAGATGGTGAGTGGTGATGACGCCATAACTAGCGTCAGCATCCCGCTTCTCTGTCTTCTGAAACGCTCTCTGCTCACAATCAAAGAGGATGCATTGCAGGCAGAGCATGATGAGATGGAGCAAGGAACCATACAGGGTGATTACACACAGCCAAGCCTCATCTCATCCCAATGTGGATTGGGTGACAATGAGGAAGAGGAGGAGGAGGAAGGACAGGAGCTAGTTTCATGCACTATAGACGGTACTACCTGCACAGCTGTCATACCGTCTGTTCAGCGTGGATGGCCAGAGGACAGAGAGGAGGAGGAGGAAGAGGAGAGCATGGTCAGTCATCCTCTTGGTGAGGACACAGAAGTCTTGCCTGTTAGTAGTCTGGCACGCATGGCTGAGTTTATGTTACGCTGCCTTTCCCATGACCCTCTCGTTTTCAAAATTTTGGGTGACAGTCATTACTGGTTGGTGACACTTCTAGACCCACGCTACAAGGAGAACTTTATATCTCTTATTCCTGAGGCAGACAAGTCTACAAAAATGGGGCAGTACCAGAAGGCCCTTGTTGCAAAACTGTTAAAATAATTCCCATCTGAAAACGCTAGTGGCAGAGGGCACACTTTCGTTGGACAACCAAAGAGTACAGGCGAGAGAGACACAACTTCAATCCAGCAGAGGCAGGGGAACACTGTCAAAGTTCTGGAAGAGTTTTCTCAGCCCCTCCCATCGCACAGGCCCTGAGGCGCGGGGTACTCTCACAAGGAGTGCAAAGTTTGGGAAGATGCTGAGGGAGTACCTTGCCGACTGTACCAACGTCCTCCGTGATTCCGCTGTGCCTTATAATTATTGGGTATCCAAGCTGGATACGTGGAATGAACTGGCTCTCTATGCCTTGGAGGTCCTGGCCTGCCCTGCTGCCAGCGTTTTATCAGAGCGGATTCTTAGTGCCGCTGGTGGAATTATAACTGATAAGCGCATCCGCTTGTCAACTGAAAATGCTGACAGGCTGACTCTTATAAAATTGAACAAGGGCTGGATTGGGCCAGACTTCTCAACACCACCGAATGATAGCAGCGTAACATAAACTCAAATCCAGTGTCTTTTCTTGGGAGGTGTATTCCCATGCACCTTTACACACCCAGACAAAGGTATACGCTTCCTGATTTTGGCTATTTGCTCTTGTCCTCCTCCTTCTCCTCATCTTCCACCACCATATCACCAGGGTGACCGTTGTCTGTGATGCAACACCCACATAATTTTTTTAAAGGGTGTTTATGATGGCCGTAAAAAAATTTTTTTATACAGTATGTTCATGTATACCCCCCAGGGGTAAATGTTTGTCTGCCCATACACTTAATGCATGGGCATTACAAGTATAGGAGGCCTGCTCCTTTCTAATGGGAACATTTTTTTATGAGCCCCTCCTCCACGTCTCTTCCAAGGGGCATTGAAGTGCCTCCAAATTTTTGGCAGCCCTTGCATTCACTGCATAGGCCAACACTATGGGAGACTCTCTCCTTTCTAAAGGGAATTTGTCGTTACTGTGGCCCTGCTCTATGTCTCTTTAAATTGTTAGTAGGGTTTTTCCTAAATTTGGTCAGCCGTTAGACTCACTTCATACCCTATAACTGTATAGCAAACTCTGTCCTTTCTAATGGGAACATGTTGTACTTGTTACTGTGGCCCTGTTCTATGTGTCTTTAGTTTCTTAGTGGGGTTTTTCCTAAATTTGGTCAGCCGTTAGACTCACTGCATACCCTATAACTGTATAGCAGACTCTCTCCTTTCTAATGGGAATTTGTTGTTACTGTGGCCCTGCTCTATGTGTCTTTCAGAGTCCCTCCATCATCAATGAAACAGGATGTGTCTAATGATGTGTCACACACCACATTGCCAGATAAGGTTGTAAAATGTTAAAATGACATTTCCCGTGGGAGTGGTTCAGCCATTTGCTCATTCCGAGTGGTACTTATTAAACGACATTCAAGGCACTTTGGGGATCTTGAAGGTCTAGTCAGGTGGTTCCGGGACACTTGTAACCATGTAACATGGACAATAGGGCGGACAAAAATTAAAACAAACAGAGTTGCTTGGTTAGATGAGAGTTTTATTTCAGGTATGGAAGACGTTATACATTACATAAATTGCTGAATTTTGGGAGGGGAGAAGGGTAGGGGGGGCTTTTATATCTTTGAGTATTCATGTAAAGCTTTGATGTGAAATCTTTGTACTCATGCTTTATCCAAATGTTAAAACCATTAATAAAAATGATTGTTCAAAAAAAAAAAAAAAAGACATTTCCCGGTGAATGCATTTGCCTTAAAAAATAACATAAAAAGCAAACAAGCAGTAGGATGTTTCTTTAGTATAAAAACAGAGTCGCCAATGTAACCTCAATGTAATCACATTGTTCAGCTCCTGCACCTCCTCTTCCATCTCCGAAATGACCACATCAGTCACAAGCTGAAAGCACTGCAGCACTGCCTTGGCCAAGCGGTAACAGGCTGTGCTGAAGATAACATGCTTAATGCTTAGGTGATAAACCGCCCAGCGCTGCAGAGTTGTTGAAAGCTGTAACGCAGCAGCTTGATCTGTGGCTCTCACCGCTGAACATACAGCCAGGCATGGTCGTGTGTGACAATGGGCGGAACCTGGAGACGGAGAAATGACAGCCGGAGTAGATACGGTATCCCTCTATGCCAGTCCTTTCACCGAGCTAAAGAATATGGCTGTGGTGAAATACAACTCCCACTGAGAAGCTGTTTCAGATTTAAAAACATTGGGCCCACCAGAGGATTTGATTCTGAGGGCTCACCTTTCTCCGCCACTCAAGAGCCCCATAGCAGCTGCAAAGTTAGCGCTATCATAAACTCTCCTGATGTAGAAGCCAGGGCACACCAGAGGGTTCTCTGGTGGGACCGTCCAACCCTGCCGAGAAGCAGTCCTGGCTAAAGAAAAGTGTGTTGGACACAGTCCTGGACACTCTATGGCTGCTTTTTTACTGAGGTTGAAACCCACGCAAACACGGAGAGAACATACAAAACCCTTGCAGATGTTGTCCTTGCTGGGATTTGAACCCAGGATCCCAGCGCTGCAAGGCTTCAGTGCTAACCACTGATCCAATGTGCTGCCGTTCACCCTCTAATATCTAACAGGCTGGAGAAACTTGCACCTACTGCCATTCTATCTTCAGCTCCTTTGTGAGAAAATGTATTTGGGCAGCCACTCAGTCTACCAAATAAAATTCCTGAGAAGGAAATTGGCGCTGTAACCCACAGGCGCCCTGCTATCACCTATCACCAGGAGGCGGCGCCCTTGTCTGCAGAGCCTGTGGGCGCTGATGCACAGGCTTTGGACAAAGCCCCGGCTGCAGACCTGCACCATCAGGTCCAAAAGCTGACCAAAAGCGTTGCCACACTAACCAGAACTGTGCAGTCTTTACAGGTGTCCCCTCCAGGAAAGATCCAGCTGGTTTGCAGTCCGGAGGACGTCCCTTGGCGCCGACAGAGGAGGATCCCATCGTCCAGAGGAAAGCCCAGCGACTGCTACGACCAGGACGGACAACCCATCTGCCGCAGCTGCAACCAACCAGGACATATGGCAAGGTACTGTTATTTAAACGGGCCCAACCTGGGGCAGAGGGCCGACCCCCAGGCATAAGATCATCAGGCCCATCGAGCTGGCGTGATAAGTACGTAGGGGGACGACCGGTCTTGCCTGTGGTGCTGGATGGCATTCCTATGAGTGCACTACTGGACACTGGGTCACAGGTAACCATCCCCTATGTGCTTTTTAAGCGGTACTGGAATGACTCAAATATTACCCGCTACCCAGATAACGATTTGAGCATCATCGCCAGCAATGGTCAGCCCGTGCCGCAGGTGGGATTCAAGGAGGTGACCATCAAAATTGGTAAAGTTGAACTGCCGGCGCAAGGACTGATTATTGTGGACATTGACCGTCGTGAAAGCCACCCTAAGATAACCTTGGGTACTAATGTTATTGAAAATTGTCTTGCAGAGATAATTGTCATATTACAGCAGGTTGCGGTGAACGCCAGCTCCAGCCAGCAGCGTGTCCTACAAAAAGAGATCAGAGCCCTGATGAAAAGGCAACAGGTAGAACTATCTGGTGGTGAGATTGGTAGTGTTAGGATGAGTGACCCGTTCCCTATCGCCATGCCCCCAAAAAGTGAGATGATGATCTGGTGCCGGACTGCAATCAGGTTAAGAGGAAGGGACTACCAAGCCATGGTAGAACCAGTCTACTCAGACAGTAGGCCCACCATTTTGACAGCACAGGGAGTGGTCGATGTACGCCATGGGAGGGTACCCATCCACATCCTAAACATCGGGGAAAGAGAAGTATACTTGCCCCGGTATGCCACTCTAGTCAAATTGTTCACCGTTAACCAAAACTCTGTAAAGGCCGTGGAACCCTTGCCTCCATCTCAACCAGAGGAGGGTAACGGCTCCAAGAAACAAATGGAGGACTGGTGTCAGAAGCTGCATGTGGGCACCGACTCCACTCCCTCACACCAAAAACAGGGAGTCTACCGGGTGGTGCAGGAGTACGAAAGAGTCTTTAGCAAACACCCGCTAGACTTTGGGCAAGTAAAGGGGGTAGAACACCACATCCCCACAGGAGACCATCCACCCATAAAGGAAAGATACCGACCTGTACCCCCTGCACACTATCAGAATGCCAAGGGAATGTTGCGAGAAATGAAGGAGGCTGGGGTAATCAGGGACAGCTGTAGTCCCTGGGCAGCTCTACTAGTTCTTGTGAAAAAGAAAGATGGCACCATGAGAATGTGTGTAGATTACAGAAAGGTCAACCGTATCACACACAAAGATGTGTACCCGTTACCTAGGATAGAGGAATCTTTAGCTGCATTAAAGTCTGCTAACTTCTTCTCCACTTTGGATCTTACTAGCGGGTACTGGCAGGTTCCTGTAGCAGAGGCAGACAAGGAGAAGACCGCGTTCACCACCCCGATGGGTCTCAGCGAATTCAACTGTATGCTGTTCGGGCTCTGCAATGCACCAGGAACCTTCCAGAGGTTGATGGAGTGCTGCCTGGGGCACAGGAATTTCGAGACGGTCCTGCTATACCTGGACGATGTCATCGTGTATTCCAAAACATATGAGGACCATCTGAAACACCTGGCAGAGGTGTTTTGACGCCCTGGCAGGCTACGGCCTAAAGGTGAAACCCTCCAAGTGTCATCTACTAAAACCAAAGGTACAGTACCTGGGACACGTGGTGAGTGCTGACGGAGTAGCTCCAGACCCTGATAAGATCACAGTGATTAAGGACTGGCCAAGACCCTCCAGCATAAAGGAAGTGCGTCAGTTCCTCGGGTTGGTAGGCTACTACCGAAGATTCATCTCTGGGTTCACCAAAATGGCAGCCCCTATGCAAGACCTCCTGTTAGGTCAGTCAAAGACCAAGAATCAGAAGCCGCCCTTCAGGTGGGACAAGCTGGAAGAGGAGTCTTTCCGCCAGCTGAAGATGGCCCTCACGGGGGATGAGATCCTGGCTTACCCTGATTACGGCCAGCCTTTTATTCTCCAGACGGACATGAGCAACATCGGGCTAGGAGCCGTACTATCCCAGATCCAGCAGGGCAGAGAACGGGTAATCGCTTACGCCAGCCGAAAACTACGGCCCACAGAGAGAAACCCTGAGAATTATAGCTCTTTCAAGCTAGAGTTCCTGGCAGTGATGTGGGCCATGACGGAACGTTTAAAACATTACCTTGCCTCTGCCAAGTTCACCGTGTACACGGACAACAACCCGTTGACACACCTGGACACTGCAAGACTTGGTGCCCTGGAGCAAAGATGGATGGCCCGGCTGTCCAACTATGAATTCACCATCAAATACCGGGCGGGACGCACAAATGCCAACGCAGACGCCCTGTCCAGGATGCCGAACTTGCCGGACAGAGGGGAAGATCCAGAAGAACTGGAAGAGATTGAACTCCCTGCGTTCCACCGTCATGGGATTACCCAGTGTTCCCACTGTGTAGCGGACAAGCACTCTGCCACGTTCAATCCCTTACCCCACTACAGCTGGGCAGAGACGCAAGACAGTGACCCAGCAGTCCGCTTGGTAAAATAGATGCTGACACAGGCTGATGCCCGCCTTGACCCAGACGCTCCGGAAGAGACCAAGCAGCTGTGGAAGGAGAAGAGTAAACTGTTTCTCTACAAGGGGAAGCTGTGTCGGAGAATTGTCAACTCCCGGACACATGAGCTGACCTGGCAGGTAGTGGTCCCGAGACGAGACGCGGCTATGGTCCTGGAGGCATACCACGACGGAGCAGGGCACTTTGGATGGAAGAAGTTGGAGTTCCTGTTGCGTGAACGGTTCTTCTGGGTAGGCATGAGAGGGGCCATTGAGAGATGGTGCAGAGACTGCGGCCCTTGCAACCTAAGAAGAAAGGACCGTGCCAGCCAGAAGACTCCCCTGCAGCCCATCATCACCAAGCAGCCTCAAGAACTGGTAGCCCTGGACCATGTGAGGCTGGCTCCAAGTATGTCTGGGTACGTCTATGTCCTCACCATCGTAGACCACTACTCCCGGTTCCTGGTGGTGGTCCCTGTCAAGGACATAACAGCTCAGACAGCAGCTAGAGCCTTCCAGCAGCACTTCTGCCGTCCACACGGGTATCCGGAGCAAGTGTTGACTGACCAAGGTCCAGCCTTCGAAGCGGAGGTCTTCCAGGAGTTCTGCAACCTGTATGGCTGCAAGAAGATAAGGACAACGCCCTATCACCCCCAAACCAACGGATTATGCGTGAAGATGAACCAGGTGATGATATACTTGCTGAAAACGTTGCCCCTGGAAGAACGCAGTCTGTGGCCTGAAAAACTGCCTGATCTGGTGGACTTGTATAACCACATCCCAGTAAATTCCATCAACTGCACCCCGGCTTACCTAATGAGAGCAAGACCTGGTAAGCTGCCTATTGACCTGGATATGGGAGTCCTGACACCCGAGTACACCTCGCCAAAGGCAGACTGGGATACAGAACGGCAGCAGCAGTACCGGAAAGTGCAGGAGAGTGTTGAGAGAAGTCTGTCTCAAGCAAGAGAAAGGCAAGAGAGGACTTACAACCAGCATGCTCCCGCTGTTCCCCTGGCACCTGGAGAGCAGGTCTTGAAGAGGAAGAGGCGGCTCCATAAGTTGGATGACCAGTGGGAGAAATACCCGTACACAGTACTGCCCTCAAGCCATGAAAATCTGAAAGTATGCGTTATCAGTAAGGATGGAGGAGAGACCACAGCCACTGTCTCCAGAGACCACCTGAAGAAGTGTCCCGAGCAGCTGCAAAGCACTAATGAAGACCAAGATAGCCCTCAACCCGCAGAGGAAAGGGAAGAAATGGTCAGTACAGTACTCGGAGAATTTCCCCGGTAGTGGACATAAATTAACAACGCTATTGTGGTACCCGTCCTTACCTTTCTCCAGCCAGCCCCTCAAGGGCCTACAGAAGAGCAAGTAGTGTTGGGAGAGCAGCCGGCCCAGGGGGCAGAAGAATCCATACCAGCAGCCCAGGAGAATCAACCCTCTGCTAGTAGTGAGCCTGCTGTGCCCATGGTAAGCCAAAGAGTACGCAGAAAGCTGCCCAACCTACCCATAACATCTCCAAACACCTGTAGTGCAGACACTAGCGAGCCCACTACACAAGGGGTGGAAACAGGGGACCCAGAAAGAACACCACCAGATAGTGTGTTACGTAGGTCCACCAGGAGCACTAGAGGTCAGAAGCCCGCTCGCTGGAGAATATAGGGAAAAAAAAAATGATATATACCTGTATATTGCAAATGTTGAAATGTTTTATGTTTGTTGCATGAATAATAATTATGTTTCTCAAGTTACCCGACAGGGTTTATGGACTGACAGGTTATGGACAATGAATAACCGGAACTGTACCTTGTGAATAGTTGCACCTGTTAAGTGCCCCTTTTATGCCAGACCACAGAACAAAAACCCATGGAAGTGGCTGAAGACGTGGTCCAACGTCGGATCATCGATGCACTGCAGCCACCCCAGGGCCTACGTGGAGGGTTTGGGACGGGTCCCTCAAAATACATCTTGGGTGACATGGACACCTGGTTATGGAAGCGCCATGACCAGGGGTGGATTAAGAGTAGCAAGGGCCCCGGGCAGTTTAGAAGGCGCGCCCCCCCCCCCACACACACACACACACACACCTGATTTATCACGGGACATGTCACATGATCCCCTGTGATAGATCATGTGATAGTTCACGTGAAATTAATTTGGCACAATATTAATTATAATATTTTTTTTTAGGCTGTGTGCCCACTATGCGTTTTTTAAGCGTTTCCGCAGCGGCAATTCAGCTGCAGAAACGCTTAAAAAACGCTTGGTAGAAGGTCTGCCATGTCCCCCAATGATAATCCGCATGTGCTGTGTACATGCTGCGGAAATTTCCGTTGCGGATTATCATTCTGGAAAAATCCGCAGCATTACCAATTATTTAGCGGAAGCGCGGCGTTTTCGCCGCCGTTGACTTGCATTAGAACGCATGGAATCCGCATCCCTGCATCTGTAGATGCGGAATCCATGCGTTTCAATGTGCGGATGGTACCCGGGTGTGGAGGACAGGAGACTCTCCTCCGGACCCGGGTACCATAGAACCTGTAAAAAAAGAATAAAATAAAAAATAAATATTATACTTACCTTCTGATGGCCCCGGTGTCTTTATCCGAAGCGTCCTGGCTTGCCGGCAGCTCGCGATGGTCTGAAAAGGACCTGCCGTGACGTCATTTAGTCATGTGACGGGTCACGCGACCGCTGACGTCGGCAGGCCATCAGAAGGTAAGTATATATTTTTTATTTTTTACCATTCTTTTACGGTCACACTATATAAATCCATGCTGGTTGCATGGATTTATATAGTGTGACCAAGTTGTCAAGCACTTTCCAAGTGATGCTAAAATCGCTTGTCAACCCGCATGCGGAAATGCAAGTGAAGAACGCTTCACATCCGCATGTCCCTGGCAGGAAAAACGCATGTACAATCCGCATGTAAAATCCGCATGTACAATCCGCATGTAAAATCCGCATGCGTTTTTTCTGCCAGGGAGATGCAGAAACGCTCAAAAAAAATCCGGAACATTTCTGTATCGTGGGCACACAGCCTTACATTAATTGCATGACTCAATATTGAGCACACGTAGCCATCTATACACAGCGGGACGCTGCATGGTGCCATCTATACACAGCGGGAGGCCGCACGTAGCCATCTATACACAGCGGGAGGCCGCACGTAGCCATCTATACACAGCGGGAGGCCGCACGTAGCCATCTATACACAACGGGAGGCCGCACGTAGCCATCTATACACAGCGGGAGGCCGCACGGCGCCATCTATACACAGCAGGAGGCCGCACGGTGCCATCTATACACAGCAGGAGGCCGCACGTAGCCATCTATACACAGCAGGAGGCCGCACGGCGCCATCTATATACAGCAGGAGGCCGCACGGCGCCATCTATACACAGCAGGAGGCCGCACGGCACCATCTACACACAGCAGGAGGCCGCACGGCGCCATCTATACACAGTGGGAGGCCGCACGGTGCCCCCCCAGAGACAGCAGGAGGCCGCACGGCGCCATCTATACTCAGCAGGAGGCCGCACATAGCCATCTATACACAGCAGGAGGCCGCACGGCGCCATCTATACACAGCAGGAGGCCGCACGGCGCCATCTATACACAGCAGGAGACCGCACGGCGCCATCTATACACAGCGGGAGGCCGCACGGCGCCCCCACAGAGACAGCAGGAGGCCGCACGGCGCCATCTATACTCAGCAGGAGGCTGCATGGCGCCATCCATACACAGCGGGAGGCCGCACAGCGCCCCCCCAGAGACAGCAGGAGGCCACACGGCGCCATCTATACTCAGCAGGAGGCCACACGTAGCCATCTATACACAGCAGGAGGCCGCACAGCGCCATCTATACACAGCAGGAGGCCGCACGGCGCCATCTATACACAGCAGGAGGCCGCACGGCGCCATCTATACACAGTAGGAGGCCGCACGGTGCCATCTATACACAGCAGGGGGCTGCACGGCACCATCTATACACAGCAGGGGGCCGCACGGCGCCATCTATACACAGCAGGGGGCCGCACGGCGCCATCTATACACAGCAGGGGGCCGCACGGCACCATCTATACACAGCAGGAGGCCACACGGCGCCATCTATATGTAGCAGGAGGCCGCACGGCGCCATCTATTCACAGCAGGAGGCCGCACGTAGCCATCTATACACAGCAGGAGGCCGCACGTAGCCATCTATACACAGCAGGAGGCCGCACGGCGCCATCTATACAAAGCAGGAGGCCGCACGGCGCCATCTATACACAGCAGGGGGCCGCACGGCACCATCTATACACAGCAGGGGGCCGCACGGCACCATCTATACACAGCAGGGGGCCGCACGGCGCCATCTATACACAGCGGGAGGCCGCCCAGCGCCATCTATACATAGTGGGAGGCCACACGGCGCCCCCCCCAGAGACAGCAGGAGGCCGCACGGCACCAACTATACTCAGCAGGAGGCCGCACGCAGTCACGCATGCAGTCACGCACACACACAAACATGTACAGACATATACATACACGCATAAACACATTTGAAACACAAAAATACATATAAACAGACATCACACAATGATATCTGCCTGCACACACACACACACACACATACACACACATACACACAAACTCACCATCCCCCGGCTCCATTCCTCCTGCCTGCTCTGACTTCTAGCAGTGACGTGGCCGGGCCAGCACAGGGAAGTTAACTGCTGCAGTGCCGGCCCGACCGATGAAGAAGTAGCGGGCGTGCGCCACTGCTGGGGGAGCGGTCCGAGGCCCAGTCTCCAGCCACTGCTACCGGCATGTGCCGCGGCAGCCCGCACATATAATGAGCTCAATCCGGCATTAGACACCCCGCCCGGAGCCGCGGGCCCCTACATTATAATCCGCCTATGGCCGTGACCTATAAAGACTGAACTCCTTGTACATATGTTGATGTGTTATTGCTTATACCCTGTTATGTATGTTTTCATAAAATGTGTTTAGTCCCGGAGTACTAAAATTTACCAGGGGGGAATGTGGCACCCCATGGGGTCTGGTTGCCACAGTGGTAGAAATACCATGTCTGAGAGCGAGCATGGGTTTTCCTGGTCAGGAGCACTATTACATGCAATGCCTCCTGCCCCAGTCCAGGGAGGGGAGAAACCTGCCCTTTATAAACTGGATCTGGAGCGGGGATAGTTAGTTAGTTCCAGAGGAAGGGACAGAGGAGCAGCAAGGAGCTCTGTAGGAGCCAGGAGCAGAGAGCCAGGGATTGGAGCTGATAGAGCTCATCCTGGCAGAAGACGCAGAGAACCGGACACCGGAGTCCGAGGCTGTGAGGATATCTACATCCAGCAGCAGAAACCACCTGGCTGGGGATTTCGGGTCCTCTGGCCATAGAAAGTCACACGCAAGAGACCGGCACCGCCATCGAGGAGTGGAAGGTACCAAAGGCCCCAAGTCACCAGCCATACGGGTGAGCACCACACGGTATACTCAGGGACGTGGGCTACTACACGACTACAGCAAGGTAGCCAGGAAGAGTGCAGTCAGACGGGAAGGCCTACACCTCCACCTGGCCAGGGGGACTCTTGTTCGCTCACAGACTGACCAGGCCTCTAATGTTAGCCAGTACTCCCGGCAGGGCCTTCTTCATTACCAACATTAAAGACCCTGAACTGCACTGCACAGACTCATTTCTGCTGCGCCCATGCCCCACAACCCTCACCATCTACACACGCTGCCCTGAGGCCATACTCCTCCCGTGGGGAGTTATACTACCCTCTGCTGCGCACACAACATCAGCCTCAGCGGTCTGCCCCGCAGCGGCAGTTCTCAGTGACCGCAATCCACGGGTGGCGTAGTCGGACATTTACACATTAAAAACCAAGTAAACAGATCCGCCACTGGTTTGACCACCGTGAGCCACGGGACCGGGTCGCCGCCATGGAGACTACAACCCCTGACATTACACAGAGACCCGGCTCCGGGTATTCCCCCACACACGGCCCAGGGGGCGCGTCATGGACACGAGGCATGAGGTTGTGAAAAGCTTATGCCTCCACGAGCCTAAAAGGCCACATTTCAAGTGAAAGCAGCTTTAGAGGACTTCCTGGGAGAAATGACAGCTGGAGTAGATATGGTTTCCCAAGTCCATTCACCAAGATAAAGAATATGGCTGTGGTGAAATACTACTCAGCAAAAAAAGCTGTGGACTGGCTCCGTATCGTCCCTGGCCACATTCACTTGACCACGTGTTTGTGGGTAGGCGGTCCTTCCCAGTAAGTTCACTGGGGAGGGCACGGGTAATGTTGTGGGACCCATGCTTGTGGAAGGTGGAGACGATACCGGGAGAAATAGTGGCGGCTGGGGACCGAGTATTGACACCCGGCCACCGCCGGCATGAGGCTGTGAAAAGCTTCCGTCTCCACGATTGTCTCTTGAGGTGTCCGAGCTCCTGCAACACGTGAGTAGCTGTCCTGGAGCGCATTTTGTGGAACCGAAGGTAGGACTGCCTGATTTTTTTTATGGTAAACAACAAGATTTTTTTTCCTTTAAAAATGCTTATTTATTATATTTTCGTTTGAGACCCAGGTCCTCTGGGAATGAATCACAGCGCATTGGGTTTATCATGTCACTTTTGCGCAAGGAACCACAGGGATGGGCCTTTTCTCTCCAACCTAATGATCCGTGTTTTAGATCAGTGGAAGATTTTTTTTCATCTATGGGGTTGTTGTATGACGATCCTGATCGAGTTTCATCTGCTGAGACAGAACTGAGACGTTTGAAGCAGGGGTCAGGTGATGTCGAAAATTATTGTACACACTTCAGAAGGTGGTCTTCTGAAGTGGAATGGAATGATTTTGCGTTAAAATGTTTGTTTCTTGCTGGTCTAAGTGAAAGGGTTAAGGATCTGCTGATTGCTTTCCCTGCACCTGGAACCTTACAAGAAGCCATGCAATTAGCTATACGTGTGGACAGGAGACTGCGTGCCAGGGTTAATGAGGAGAAAACTCCTGCTATGGCAGCTCCTAGTCATCAGAGGGTCTGCTCGGACGACGGGGAACCGATGGAGATTGGGACGATGTCACTCCGCTCTCAGGAAAAAGACCGCAGGTTTTCCAAGGGATTGTGTTTTTATTGTGGCAAATCTGACCATTTTGTTAAGAACTGTGAGCTTCGGTTAAACATAGGAAAAAAAAGGTCAGTTACGCCCGTATTGCTTGTTTAAACTCTAAGGGAGTATTTCTTTCAGGGAGTACCTCATTGCAGGGAGATTTGATTGAATTTCAGGTATTTGTGGATTGTGGTTCAACACTTAATGTGATTGATAAAGGGTTTTTGGAAAAACTTAAATTGAAATCCAAACCTTTGTCATCTCCTATTTCTGTGGTTGCTGTTGATAACACTCCTTTGAAATGTGTTACTCACAAGGTTTTTGAATTTCCCCTCACTATTAATGGTATTCACCAAGAGAATTTGGATTTGGTGGTATAGGATAATTTACCTTCTCCAGTAGTTTTAGGTTTGTCTTGGTTAAAACTGCACAATCCTTAACTAGACTGGTCTACTAATGAGATTAAGTCTTATGATAAATGTTGTAACGGTCGCATTGCTGCTGTGGAAAAAGGGGAATTACCTGTACCCATTCAGGATTTTTGGAAGTTTTTTTCAGAGGAGGAGTCGCAAATTTTACCTCCTCATAGGGATTATGATTGCACCATTGAGTTTATTCCGGGAGCTACTCTTCACAAGAGTCGTTTATTTAATCTCACTATTCCTGAAAGAAAGGCCTTGGAGGAATACATACAGGCGAGCTTGGCTGCTGGTCACATTAGACCTTCTAAGTCACCTGTGGCTGTTGGATTTTGTTTTTGTAAAAATAAAGGACGGCGGTTTACGTCCATGTCTGTACTTTCGCGAAATTAATAAAATTACCGTACGCAATTCCTACCCACTGCCGTTAATTCCTGACTTGTTTAACCAGTTAGTGGGGGCCAAGTGGTTCTCTAAAATTGATCTCCGGGGGACATACAATTTGTTGCGAATGAAGGAGGGTGATGAATGGAAAACTGCTTTTAACACTCCGGTGGGTCATTTTGAGAATCTGGTGATGCCTTTTGGTCTTACCAATGCACCAGCGTTTTTTCAGAACCTTATTAATGACATCCTGAGACCTTTGATTGGTAAGAATGTGGTTGTGTATTTGGATGACATTTTGATTTATTCGCCGGATCTGGAGTCTCATTGGCAGAGTGTACGCGAGGTATTGCAGTTATTAAGTGACAATTCACTTTTTGCTAAGCTGGAGAAATGCGAGTTCGCTGTGCAGAGAATTAGTTTTTTGGGCTACATTATCTCCAGCGAGGGCTTTGAGATGGACCCGGTGAAGGTTCAGGCTGTGCAGGAATAGCCTAGGCCTATTGGTTTGAAATCGATACAGAGATTTTTGGGTTTCGCCAATTATTACAGAAAATTCATTAAGAATTTTTCTATAATTGTTAAGCCACTGACCGATCTCACCAGGAAAGGTGCGAATACGGTCCAGTGGACTACTGAGGCCATTGAAGCTTTTGTGTATCTCAAGGAGAGGTTCAGTTCTGCCCCCATCCTTATGCAGCCTAATGAGACCAAGCCTTTTTTGGTCGAGGTTGATGCTTCTTTGGTGGGGGTCGGTGCAGTTTTGTCTCAAGAGAACAAGGATGGAGTTAATCCCTGTGCCTTTCTTTAGAAAAAAATTTCTGAAACCGAACTTAATTACGATGTTGGTAATCAGGAATTGCTGGCTATTAAACTCGCAATTGAACATTGGCGTCATTTCTTGGAAGGTGCTAAATTTCCCATTCAGGTTTTCACTGATCATAAGAATCTGATCTATCTAGATGCTGCCAAGCGCTTGAATGCCTGTCAGGCTAGGTGGGCACTTTTTTTTTCGCGGTTTAATTTTTCTGTTACTTACATCCCGGGTACTAAGAATGTTAAAGCCGATGCTTTATCTCGCAGCTTTTCTCCCATGGTGGGTACCGAGGAGGAGGAGAGCATTTTACAGGAAGGCGTTGTGATAGCAGCATTGGACTCCGTTTTGGAAGATGGGATTCTGAAAGCTCAAGAGGATGCCCCATCTAACACTCCCCATGGGAGGTTGTTTGTGCCTAGAACCTTTAGGAGAGATTTGTTTGTTGAGTATCATGAGTCTCGGTTGGCATGTCATCCAGGAATTTCTGAGACTAAGAGACTTGTAGGTTGCAGTTTTTGGTGGCCTGGGTGGCAGAAGGAAGTCAACAAGTGGGTGCGTCAATGTACGGTGTGTGCTAAATCAAAGGCTTCACATGCTCCTGCTGCGGGGTTGCTTTGCCCTCTGGAGGTTCCTAGTGCACCTTGGACGTATATTGCAATGGATTTTATTACTGGCCTTCCTGTGTCCGAGGGTTTCACTGTCATCTGGGTGGTCGTGGACCGTTTTAGCAAGATCTGTCACTTGGTTCCTTTCATTAAACTACCCTGCGCTAAGACACTCGCTAAGGCTTTTGTTAAGGAAATTGTCAGGCTCCATGGCGTTCCCACCGACATTGTTTCTGATAGGGGACCCCAGTTTGTGGCTCGTTTTTGGCGTGCTTTTTGTGACAGGTTGGGAGTCTATTTGTCATTTTCATCTGGGTATCATCCTGAGTCTAATGGACAGACAGAAAGAAAGAACCAGGATGTTGAACAGTTTTTGCGTTGTTTTGTGGCAGACAATCAAGAGGGGTGGTCTGAGTTTCTGCCACTAGCTGAATTTGCTCTTAACAACCATACATCCTTGTAATGCACACGCCCGGACTGACTGGCGTGTGCGGGTGTTGTGGTTCCACTGGACCATGGACCGAAGAGTGCCTGGAGGGGCGTGACTAAGTATCTGGCCGATCCGACCAAGGTGGCACGACGGCATACGACGCCAGTGCACCAGGGAGAAACCGGGCAGAGGGACCAGGTGCTACTCCAGGTCAAACTCCGGACACGGGGGTTGACCCACACAGGGGAATACAGGAACAGACTGGTAGGCTGGCACACAGACTGGTGGGTATAGGCAGGCACGACTGGTATGCAGGCAGGCGGGTATGCAGGCAGGGGGGTACAGGCAAGCACAGCTAGAGTGCAGACAGGGAGGCACTAGCAGGTAGGAACACAGGCGGGATAGGACCCAGTACACACTGGGACTCAGGAACAATACAGGCAGAGGGGTACAGGCAAGCACAGCTAGAGTGCAGACAGGGAGGCACTAGCAGGTAGGGACACTGGCGGGATAGGACCCAGTACACACTGGGACTCAGGAACAGAACCACAGATGTGGCGGACAAACACAGCAGAGTGAGGCCGCCCAGAGAGGTGAGCGAGAACAGGGCAGGACAAGGCTGCCTGGAGCGGTGAGCAAGAGTAGAGCAGGACAAGGCTGCCAGGAGCGGTGAACAAAGGATCAGAGCTGAGCGAGACTGCCGGAGCAAGAGTAAAGCAGGACGAGGCCGCCTGGAGCGGTGAGCAAGAGTGGAGCAAGACTGCCGGAGCAGCGAGCAAAAGGGTCAGAGCGGAGCAAGGCTGCCGGAGCAGCGAGCAAAGGAGTCAGAGCAGGCTAGAACCGCCGGAGCGGTAAGCAAAGAAGTCAGAGCAGACTAGAACCGCCGGAGCGGTAAGCAAAGGAGTCAGAGCAGGCTAGAACCGCCGGAGCGGTAAGCAAAGGAGTCAGAGCAGGCTAGAACCGCCGGAGCGGTAAGCAAAGGAGTCAGAGCAGGCTAGAACCGCCGGAGCGGTAAGCAAAGGAGTCAGAGCAGGCTAGAACCGCCGGAGCGGTAAGCAAAGGAGTCAGAGCAGACTAGAACCGCCGGAGCAGTGAGCAAAGGAGTCAGAGCAGGCTAGAACCGCCGGAGCAGTGAGCAAAGGAGTCAGAGCAGGCAAGGCTGAGTAGGGGGGACAGGGCTCTGTTCATATGGAACAGACAGGAAGGGAAAGGCAGAGCCAGACACCCACAGGGTACTTGCAGTGAAGTAGCGAGTGGACCACAAACGGGAGTACAGAGACAACAGGCAGGAGTTAGGTACGAGTTCAGACTCTGCAGAAAAAGGAAAGGAACGGACATAGAGAAAAGACAGATGAAAGATAGGAGAGAGTACAGACTGGAACTGAGTGTACGGACGAGACCGACACTGCAGCGGGACACAGGAGCGGGTCTGGGAATACAGCCCCCAGAGAGGCGGGACGAACAGGCAAGGAGCGTGTTCAGACAAGATACAGGAGCAGGTCTGGGTAATCGGCCCCCAGAGAGGCGGGACGAACAGGCAAGGAGCGTGTTCAGACAGGACAGACAAGATACAGGAACGGATCTAGGTAATCGGCCCCTAGAAGGCGGGAGGAACAGGCTAGGAGCGTGTTCAGACAGGCCTGGAAATACAGCCTCCAGGAAAGGCAGCAGGCAAGAGTACACAGACAGTACTCAGCTCAGACACGGGAACTGATACCGCAAGGCAGGAGACATAGACAGGACACAGTTCAGACACGGGAACTGATACCGCAAGGCAGGAGACATAGACAGGACTCAGTTCAGACACGGGAACTGATACCGCAAGACAGGAGACAAAGAACGGGACCTGGCACCTTCAGAGTGCAAGCACACACTGAATGAAACACTATGCTCAGGCAGGGATAGATGGGAGCAGCTGAGCTATATACCAGGTGACAGACAGCAATAGGCTGAGGACGCACAAGGGGTGTGACCCACAGCAGGTACAAAAAGCAGGAAGTGATCGGGCACCGCCCTTAAGCAGCAGAAACAGACACAAACAGACAGCATGGAGGGAAGCCAGAGAGACATTCTGGACTGGAGATCAAGTGCGCGCTCTTGCACAGTGGGAGATGGACCACCATGCAAGGACGCCGCCAGGTATGTTACAGTACCCCCCCCCTTACGCCCCCTCTTCTTCAGGCCTGCCAGAATCTTCCGCAGGGAATTCGAGGACCAGTCGTTCACTTCAAGGAGATCACTTCCACTGTCCACAGGAAAAACTGATCTCATCTGGTTAGCTAGGATGCTACCTCCTATCCAGCCATCCTCAGCAACAGACGAAACGGGTGGAGTACCAGGAACAGCACACAAGGAAGTCTCTCTCCACATATTTTCAGGTGGCACCCCAGAGGGTACAGGAGACAACTGGAAGTCCTTCACCGGGTTGGAGAGGGACAGAGACTTGGGGGGTAATCTCTGCTTCGAGGTACATCTTGTCAAGCTCACAGGAAGAAATAGATGGGTTATCAGGTACATAATGAGGAAAAGTCACTGTCTCTTTGTTATCTGGTGGTACCCCGGAGGATTCAGGAAACAACTGGAGGTCCTCCGCCGGGTCAGAAGAGTGCAGAGGCTCAGAGAAAACATCTGCTTCAGAGTACACTAGGTCGGACTCACTGGACGAAGCAGGCGAGGTATCGGGTACCGAGTATAGGAAAGTCTCTGTCCATTCACCACCAGGTGGCACCCCGAAGGGTTCTGGAGACAACTGGCGGTCCTCCGCCTGGTCAGAGGGGTGTAGAGACTCACGGGTAACCTCTGCTTCAGAGTACACTAGGTCGGACTCACTGGACGAAGCAAGCGAGGTATCAGATCTAGGATATAAGAAAGTCTTTGTCCATTCACCACCAGGTGGCACCCAGAAGGGTTCTGGAGACAACTGGAGGTCCTCCGCCTGGTCGGAGGGGTGTAGAGACTCGGGAGTAACCACTGCTTCGGAGTACACTAGGTTGGACTCAGTGGACGAAGCGAGCGAGGTATCAGGTACAGAGTATAGGAGAGTCTCTGTCCTTTCGCTACCAGGTAGCACCCCGAAGGGTTCTGGAGACAACTGGAGGTCCTCCGCCTGGTCGGAGGGGTGTAGAGACTCGGGAGTAACCACTGCTTCGGAGTACACTAGGTTGGACTCAGTGGACGAAGCGAGCGAGGTATCAGGTACAGAGTATAGGAGAGTCTCTGTCCTTTCGCTACCAGGTAGCACCCCGAAGGGTTCAGGAGACAACTGGAGGTCCTCCGCCTGGTCGGAGGGGTGTAGAGACTCGGGGGTAACTACCACTTTGGGGTACCCATTGTCAGGCTCACAGGACGAAGCGGACAAAGTATCGAGTACCGGGTGTAGAGAAGTCTCTCTCCATTTGTCATCGAGTGGTATCCCGGAGGATTCAGGAGGCAACAGGGGGTCCTCCACCAGGTAGTAGAGGTGCACAGACTCTGAGGTAACCACAGCTTTGGAGCATCCTTGGACATGCACACCGGTTAAAGTGGGTGAAGCATCTGATGCCGGGTGCAGGAAGTTCTCCTGTGTGGAGTCTGCATGGGCAGAAGTCTCTTCGGGCAGGAGAACTGGTGCACTACCCACGCACATTACCCGTTGGGGCTTCTCCGGGATACAGGGAGATGAAGCTTCAGTAGGGACTTCAAGGTTGGGGTCAGGAGGTCTCAGGGAGGACAGACCCTGGCGTGACGGCTTGCCTCTACGTCTAGCACGTCTGGACTGCCTCTTGAGGTTGGGAGAAGTATTCCGGAAAGCGTAGTCACCCTGTGAGGATTCTGGGTGGGCAGTAGTCTCATTGGGCTGGAGGACTATTGCGCTACCCACACACATTACCCGTCGGGGCTGCTCCCGGATATTGGGAAGTGAAGCTTCAGCAGGGGCTTCAGGGTTAGGGTCCTCGAAGACCATACGAAAGGCCACCAGGAAGGCCTGCAGGTCAAGGACGACAGGATCCCATGCTTCCCATAGGGGGGTGACCCATTTCAAGGCATCACCCGCTAGGTAGTCAATCATAAAGGCCACTTTAGCCCAATCGGAAGGAAAATAGAGAGGGTAGGCCTTAAAGTGTAGCATGCATTGCTCCACAAATGCACGACACTGTCTTGGATCCCCATAGTAACGTGGCGGATCCGCAGGAACGAGAGCTGATAGTTCCATCTGGACGGTGCGTAATTCGCCTGGAACTCAGCTAAGGAAAAAAAAAAAAATTATTTATTTATTTTAATGCATGTATTCGCTGGAAAACTTCTCAGAGAGCGAAGGCCGTGGGGCTCAACGGGAACCAGGGCCTGAGCATGCTGTAATGCACACGCCCGGACTGACTGGCGTGTGCGGGTGTTGTGGTTCCACTGGACCATGGACCGAAGAGTGCCTGGAGGGGCGTGACTAAGTATCTGGCCGATCCGACCAAGGTGGCACGACGGCATACGACGCCAGTGCACCAGGGAGAAACCGGGCAGAGGGACCAGGTGCTACTCCAGGTCAAACTCCGGACACGGGGGTTGACCCACACAGGGGAATACAGGAACAGACTGGTAGGCTGGCACACAGACTGGTGGGTATAGGCAGGCACGACTGGTATGCAGGCAGGCGGGTATGCAGGCAGGGGGGTACAGGCAAGCACAGCTAGAGTGCAGACAGGGAGGCACTAGCAGGTAGGAACACAGGTGGGATAGGACCCAGTACACACTGGGATTCAGGAACAATACAGGCAGAGGGGTACAGGCAAGCACAGCTAGAGTGCAGACAGGGAGGCACTAGCAGGTAGGGACACTGGCGGGATAGGACCCAGTACACACTGGGACTCAGGAACAGAACCACAGATGTGGCGGACAAACACAGCAGAGTGAGGCCGCCCAGAGAGGTGAGCGAGAACAGGGCAGGACAAGGCCGCCTGGAGCGGTGAGCAAGAGTAGAGCAGGACAAGGCTGCCAGGAGCGGTGAACAAAGGATCAGAGCTGAGCGAGACTGCCGGAGCAAGAGTAAAGCAGGACGAGGCCGCCTGGAGCGGTGAGCAAGAGTGGAGCAAGACTGCCGGAGCAGCGAGCAAAAGGGTCAGAGCGGAGCAAGGCTGCCGGAGCAGCGAGCAAAGGAGTCAGAGCAGGCTAGAACCGCCGGAGCGGTAAGCAAAGAAGTCAGAGCAGACTAGAACCGCCGGAGCGGTAAGCAAAGGAGTCAGAGCAGGCTAGAACCGCCGGAGCGGTAAGCAAAGGAGTCAGAGCAGGCTAGAACCGCCGGAGCGGTAAGCAAAGGAGTCAGAGCAGGCTAGAACCGCCGGAGCGGTAAGCAAAGGAGTCAGAGCAGGCTAGAACCGCCGGAGCGGTAAGCAAAGGAGTCAGAGCAGACTAGAACCGCCGGAGCAGTGAGCAAAGGAGTCAGAGCAGGCTAGAACCGCCGGAGCAGTGAGCAAAGGAGTCAGAGCAGGCTAGAACCGCCGGAGCAGTGAGCAAAGGAGTCAGAGCAGGCAAGGCTGAGTAGGGGGGACAGGTCTCTGTTCACATGGAACAGACAGGAAGGGAAAGGCAGAGCCAGACACCCACAGGGTACTTGCAGTGAAGTAGCGAGTGGACCACAAACGGGAGTACAGAGACAACAGGCAGGAGTTAGGTACGAGTTCAGACTCTGCAGAAAAAGGAAAGGAACGGACATAGAGAAAAGACAGATGAAAGATAGGAGAGAGTACAGACTGGAACTGAGTGTACGGACGAGACCGACACTGCAGCGCGACACAGGAGCGGGTCTGGGAATACAGCCCCCAGAGAGGCGGGACGAACAGGCAAGGAGCGTGTTCAGACAAGATACAGGAGCAGGTCTGGGTAATCGGCCCCCAGAGAGGCGGGACGAACAGGCAAGGAGCGTGTTCAGACAGGACAGGCAAGATACAGGAACGGATCTAGGTAATCAGCCCCTAGAAGGCTGGAGGAACAGGCTAGGAGCGTGTTCAGACAGGCCTGGAAATACAGCCTCCAGGAAAGGCAGCAGGCAAGAGTACACAGACAGTACTCAGCTCAGACACGGGAACTGATACCGCAAGGCAGGAGACATAGACAGGACACAGTTCAGACACGGGAACTGATACCGCAAGGCAGGAGACATAGACAGGACTCAGTTCAGACACGGGAACTGATACCGCAAGACAGGAGACAAAGAACGGGACCTGGCACCTTCAGAGTGCAAGCACACACTGAATGAAACACTATGCTCAGGCAGGGATAGATGGGAGCAGCTGAGCTATATACCAGGTGACAGACAGCAATAGACCCACAGCAGGTACAAAAAGCAGGAAGTGATCGGGCGCCGCCCTTAAGCAGCAGAAACAGACACAAACAGACAGCATGGAGGGAAGCCAGAGAGACATTCTGGACTGGAGATCAAGTGCGCGCTCTTGCACAGTGGGAGATGGACCACCATGCAAGGACGCCGCCAGGTATGTTACAATCCTCTTCTGCTGGGTGTTCTCCGTTTTTTTGTTGTACTGGGAGACATCCGTCGTTTAGTTCGTTCTGCAAATTGCTGTTGGCTGTGCTGGAGGAGGAGAATTTTTCCGGTGATTTGGAGAGAGTTTGGACTGATGTACGTTGTAACCTTCAAGAGGCTAACAAAAAGTTCAAGAAGTATTTTAACAGGAAACGTCAAGAGGTTTTGTTTACGGTTGGTGACATGGTTTGGTTGTCCTCAAAGAATCTGCAGTTGAGGATTCCTTCTAAGAAATTGGGTCCGAAGTTTGTGGGACCATTTAAGGTGCTTCAGGTGGTGAACCAGTCTGCTGTTAGGTTGGAGGTTCCCACCTCCTGGAAGATAAATCCGGTGTTTCATGTTTCCTTGTTGAAAAAAGCTGATGTATCGGATAGGGATGCCACTGTCACAGTTCCTCCGGTGGTGGAAGACGGTGAATATGAAATTTCTCGTATCCTGAATTCCAGAAGGCATAGAGGGAGATAGCAGTATCTCGTCGCTTGGAAAGGTTTCGGTCCTGAGGATAACTCCTGGGTAAGGGCGGATGATGTTTCTGCTCCTAGACTTATCAGAGCGTTTCACAGGAGGTTTCCTGATACGCCTGGGCCTGGAGGATCCGAGGATCCTCATAGAAGAGGGGGTACCGTTAGAACCATCCTGTTAGTTTTTTTCTATTTTGTGGTCACGTGACCTGCTGCCTATTTATTCCAGCTCCGCCCTCCTGGCTTTGCTGGACTTCAGTGTTACTTATAGTTTGCTTGGTCCTTGGACCTCTAAGAACTTTTTGTCTGTTTGTCTTTTTGCTCCGCTACAACTTCTGCTAGGAGGTGTCCAATTTTGTCCCAGTCCTTAGTACTTTTAGGGACCCCTTCCTTATATCTATAGGTCTGCGTTCAGACTAGCTGAGGACGAAGGCCGGTCTGTTCACAAGGAACAGGTTGCACGCTGCATCGTAGGGAATCAGCTTAGTCCTATTGTAGGGACAGTTTTCCTTTCTTTCCTTAGTCCTTGTAGCAGATCATAACAGTATGGACACCTGGTCGCTGCCGGCATGAGGTTATGAAAAGCTTCCGCCTCCACGAACCTAAAAAGCCACATTTCAAGTGAAAGCAGTTTTAGAGGACTTCCTGGGAGAAATGACAGCTGGGTAGATATGGTTTCCCAAGTCCATTCACCAAGCTAAAGAATATGGCTGTGGTGAAATACTACTCAGCAAAAAAAGCTGTGGACTGGCTACGTACCGTCCCTGGCCACATTCACCTGTCCACGTGTTTGTGGTTAGGCGGTCCTTCCCAGTAAGTGCACTGGGGAGGGCACGGGTAATGTTGTGGGACCTGTGCTTGTGGAAGGCGGAGACGACACCGGGAGAAACAGTGGCGGCTGGGGACCGAGTATGGACACCCGGCCGCCGCCGGCATGAGGTTATGAAAAGCTTCCGCCTCCACGAGCCTAAAAGGCCACATTTCAAGTGCAAGCAGGTGTCAAAAATTTGGCAGTATAGTATTGCAGCCTGTGGGTGAGTGGGTGGCTGGCTGCATACTTGCGCTTGCATTCCAAGGAATGGGGTAGGGACAACTGAACGCTGCACTGGGACAAGGACGTGGATGGTGATTGTTGCAAGTCTGCAACGACAGGTGCATGGCGGGAGGCATCTTCGCATGTGCCAAGGATCACTTATGATGGGCACACTTTTAGGCAGTGACCTGGGAGTCAGAGATGCTTCCAGAGGTCTTCCCCATGCTGTTCCCATGTCTTTTCAGCACTGTATGCATGTGTGTGATGATGTGCCACACACCACATGGCCAGATAAGGTTGTAAAATGTTAAAATGACATTTCCTGGTGAATGCATTTGTCTTGGTTGAAAGCAATGCAAAAGTGCAAAAACGCATCTGTGGCAACCCAGGAGTCTGGTTGCCACAGTGGCATTGCCTCCCTCACAAAGGGTGATGCCATGCCTGGAAGCAAGCAGGGGTCCCCTAATCAGGTATACTAGCATACAACACTTTCCTGGCTCCAGACCAGAAAGGGGAGCTCCTCCCCTTAGCAACAGGAATCTGGAGGCGGGGTTAGCAAGAGTTAGTGAGAGGAGTTGAAGTCAGGAGAGCGAAGAGGAAAGACCTGGGAAGTGGAGCTGCATGACAGTTCACCCCAGAGAGGAGTGCAGAAGAACCGGACACCGGAGTCCGAGGTTGTGGGGCACTGAAGGCCCAGCAGCAGAAACAGGAGGGCAGGAGACTGCAGGTCTCCTGGCCCCATTAGACGCCCGGAGGCTCAGCAGCACTATAGGGCCCAGCACCGCCATGTGGGAGAGACACTCCAGGAAGGCCCGAGCTGGCTGCCATACGGGTAAGCACAAAGATGTTTTACTCAGGGGCGAGGGCTGCAGCACAGCTATAAGCAGCAGGGCCAAATAGATTAGCGCAAAGGGAAGGCCTACAACGTCACCTGGCGAGGTGGATTCCCAACTTGCTTTCAGGCCGCCCGGACCTCTACTACCAGCTAGTACCCGTGCCCCGGTCTGCCTAACCACCGCAAGTAAAGATAAGCGGAAACCGCCATTAAGTTCACCACTTTCTGCCCTGGAGCAAAGCTCAAAACTGTGGAGAGCTGAACCAACTCTGCTGCGTCATCATTAGCTCCAGAGGATCTGCACCGCAGCGGTGGCCCCACATAGCCGCATACCACAGGTGGCATCACAAATATTTTATATATAAAACTTTATTTCCCCTTTTCTCAACATCCCCTTTTATTGACCGCCCTGGGTCACGGACCGGATCACCGCCACAGTGACACCCCCAGCACCGACCGGCCCGGCTACCGAGTACCCCATGGCCCAGGGGGCGCGTCACATCAAAAATGCTACGTGTGAATGTGGCACCCCAGGGGTCTGGTTACCACAGTAATAGAAATATTACGTCTGAGAGCAAGTGGGAGGTTTCCTGGTCAGGAGCCCTTAAACATGCAACGCCTCCTGTCCCAGACCAGATGGAGGAGGAACCTGCCCTATATAAACTGGATCTGGGGCGGGGTTAGTGAGTCAGAGCCTGGAGTTAGTTCCAGACACAGGGAAAGTAATAGCTAGGAGCTCTGTAGGAGCCAGGAGCTGAAGACCAGGGACTTGAGCTAAGCAGAGTTCGTCCTGGCAGAAGACGCTAAGAGCCGGACACAGGAGTCCGAGGCTGTGGGGACTTATATATCCAGCAGCAGAAACCAGCCGGCAGGGGATTTCAGGTCCTCTGGCCATAGGAAGCCCGGAGGCTCAGTCACACACACAAGGGATCGATACCGCCATCGAGGAGCGGAAGCTGCCAGAGGGTCCAAGTCACCAGCCATACGGGTGAGCACCACACGGTATACTCAGGGACGTGGGCTGCTTCCACTTGCTTACAGCAAGGTAGCCAGGAAGAGTTCAGATAGACGGGGAGGCCTACAACTCCACCTGGCCAGGGGAACTCCTGTTTGTTCACAGACTGACCAGGCCCCTTATGCTAGCCAGTACTCCCGGGAGGGTCTGGCTTATCATCATCAGTAAAGACCCTGAACTGCACTGCAAAGACTCTGAGTCGTTCCTGCTTCATCATCCACACTCACTGCCCTGAGGCTATACTCCTCCCGTGGGGAGTTGTCCCATCCTCTTCTGCGCACACCACACCAGCCTCAGCGGTCTGCCTCGCAGCGGCGGTACACCCTGATCGCAATCCACTGGTGGCGTAGTCGGACATTAAATCATAAAAACCCTATAAAAGACTGCCACTGGTCTGACCACCCTGAGCCACTTACCGGGTCACCGCCACGGAGACTACAACCCCCAGAGACCCGGCTCCGGGTAACACACACACGTGCACACAAGGCCCAGGGGGTGCGTCAACTTTTTGGCGTAGTTGGCAGGATTGTGACCAACCCGCCACAGACGGGTATTGCGTGCCTGAAAAAGACTTTGCACTTACCTGAGTAAAGTTTCCCGCCATCCGGAGCCGTTTCCCGCCATCTTCAGTCGTTTCCCGCCATCTTCGGCCGTTTTCCCGCCATCGGACGCCATCTTCAGGACGCCGCGCGGGAAGAAGAGGGGCGTGGACATCCAAACCGCGCGAGACCTGAAGCCCCGCCCTACGCACCGACACTGCGCAAGGTCCTGGAAGGAGAGAGAGCGACACTGACGTCACCAGGACGCGACGCAAGGTCCTCATCCGGAGCAGCACCAGCGGAGCCGCGGCCTACAGAAGCGGATCGTCGGAAGGTAGGCCACGCTTAACTAGGGGGGAGGAAGATGACGGACGGGGAGGGACCTTCTACCACCAGCGCCGCTGCAGCAGCGGTGATGCCATTTACAATGCCTTACATCCCTGGAGCGGCCTGGCTGCCCCAATACTCAGGGGAGTCGCATACCCTAAGCGACTTTAAAGAGAAACTGTACAGCCTATTTAAAGTGTACCCCCTCACGGAGGGACAAAAAGTGAGCATATTGGTAGGCCAGCTAACCGGCGCAGCCCAACGTGAAGTAAATTCCTGGTCAGTCAGGGACAAGGAGACTGTGAAGGAGATCTTAGCCCGTCTGAAGGACACTTTTGATACCCGTACCTCAGCAGAGATCAAAATGAGATTTTATGGGTGCAAGCAGCGGGCCCAAGACAGTATAAGAGACTATGCCTTCAATTTGCAGGAGGCCCTGTGAGCCATTAAACAGGCTGACCCTGACAGTGTGTGGAATGCAGATGAACTGTTAACTGAACAATTCATTGAGGGTCTGCTGTCCAACGCCCACCGAACCCAGTCACGTGCAATGGCCTTGCAGAACCCTGGGTTAGACTTTGCAAAGTTCAAAGACAGGGCCATCCGGGTGCTCCGAGAACCGGCACCGGGTGGCGCTGTAACCCACTGGTGCCCTGCTATTACCTATCACCAGGAGGCGGCGCCCTTGTCTGCAGAGCCTGTGAGAGCTGGTGCGCAGGCTTTGGATAAAGACCCGGCTGCAGACCTGCACCATCAGGTCCAAGAACTGACCAAAAGCGTTGCCGCATTAACCAGGACTGTGCAGTCGTTACAGGTATCCTCTCCAGTAAGGATCAAGCTGGCCACCAGTCCGGAGGACGTCCCATGGTACCGACCGAGGAGGATCCCATCGTCCAGAGGAAGACCCAGCGACAGATACAACGAGGACGGACAACCCATCTGCCGCCGTGGCAATCAACCCGGACATATGGCAAGGTACTGTCATTTAAACGGGCACAACCTGGGGCAGAGGGCCAATCCCCAGGCATAAGATCATCAGGCCCATAGAACTGGCGTGATAAATACGTAGGGGGACGTCCAGTCTTGCCTGTGGTACTGGATGGCATTCCTATGAGTGCCCTATTAGACACCGGGTCACAGGTAACTACCATCCCTTATGTGCTCTTTAAGCCGTACTGGAATGACTCGACATAACCCGCTACCCAGATGACGACCTGAGTATAATCGCCAGCAATGGTCAGCCCATGCCGCAGGTGGGATTCAAAGAAGTGACCATTAAAATCGGTAAAGTTGAACTGGCGGCACAGGGACTGATTATTGAGGACATTGACCGTCGTGAGAGTCACCCTAAAATAACCTTGGGTACTAACGTGATTGAAAATTGTCTTGCAGAGATAATTCTCATTTTACAGCAGGTTGCCATGAACGCCAGTTCCAGTCAGCAGCGTGTCCTACAAAAGGAGATCCGGGCACTGATGAAATGACAACAGGTGGAACTATCGGGTGGTGAGATTGGTAGCGTGAGAATGTGTGACCCGTTCCCTATTGCCATGCCCCCGAAAAGTGAGATGATGATATAGTGCCGGGCAGCTATTGGTCTAAGAGGTAGAGACTACCAAGCAATGGTCAAACCAATCTACTCGGACAGTAGGCCCACCATTTTGACAGCACGGGGGGGTGGTCGATGTACGCCATGGGAGGGTGCCCGTCTGCATCATAAATATCGGGGAGAGAGAAGTATACCTGCCCCGGTATGCCACGCTAGCCAAATTGTTCACCATAAACCAAAATTCTGTAAAGGCCGTAGAACCCTTGCCTCCATCTCAACCAGAGGAAGGTAACGGCTCTAAGAAACAAATGGAGGACTGGTGTCAGCAGCTGCATTTGGGTACTGACTCCACTCCCTCACACCAAAAACAGGGAGTCTACCGGGTGGTTCAGGAGTACGAAAGAGTCTTTAGTAAACACCCGCTAGACTTCGGGCGAGTAAAAGGGGTAGAACATCACATCCCCACAGGAGACCATCCACCCATAAAGGAAAGATACCGACCTGTACCCCCTGCACACTATCAGCATGCAAAGGGGATGTTGCGAGACATGAAGGAGGCTGGGGTAATCAGGGACAGCTGTAGCCCATGGGCAGCTCTACTAGTTCTAGTGAAAAAGAAAGACAACACCATGAGAATGTGTGTAGACTACAGAAAGGTCAACCGAATCACACACAAAGATGCGTACCCGTTACCTAGGATAGAAGAATCTTTAGCTGCGTTAAAATCTGCTAACTTCTTCTCCACTTTGGATCTTACTAGCGGGTACTGGGAGGTTCCTGTAGCAGAGGCGGACAAGGAGAAGGCTGCATTCACCACCCCGATGGGTCTCAGCGAATTCAACTGTATGCTGTTCGGGCTCTGCAATGCACCAGGAACCTTCCAGCGGTTGATGGAATGCTGTCTGGGACACCGGAATTTCGAGACGGTCTTGTGATACCTGGACGATGTCATCTTTTATTCCAAGACCTACGAGGACCATCTGAAACACCTGGCAGAAGTGTTTGACGCCCTGGCAAGCTACGGCCTAAAGGTGAAACCCTCCAAGTGTCATCTACTGAAACCAAAAGTACAGTACCTGGGACACGTGGTGAGTGCTGACGGAGTGGCTCCCGACCCCGATAAGATCACTGTGATTAAGGACTGGCCAAGATCCTCCAGCATAAAGGAAGTGCGGCAGTTCCTTGGGTTGGTAGGCTACTACCGAAGATTCATTCCCGGTTTCACCAGAATGGCAGCTCCTATGCAGGACCTCCTGATAGGCCAGTCCAGGAAGGCCAAAAACCAGAAGCCACCCTTCAGGTGGGAAAAGCTGGAGGAGGAGTCCTTCCGCCAGCTGAAGATGACCCTCACGGGGGATGAAATCCTGGCGTACCCTGACTACCGCCAGCCCTTTATCCTCCACACGGACGCAAGCAACATCGGGCTAGGAGCCGTACTGCCCCATATCCAGCAGGGGAGAGAACGGGTAATCGCTTACGCCAGCCGAAAACTACGGCCCACAGAGAGAAACCCTGAGAATTATAGTTCATTCAAGCTAGAGTTCCTGGCAGTGGTGTGGGCAGTGACGGAACGTTTCAAACATTACCTTGCCTCCTCCAAGTTCACCGTGTACACGGACAACAACCTGTTGACACATCTGGACACTGCGAAACTTGGTGCCCTGGAGCAGAGATGGATGGCCCGCCTGTCCAACTATGAATTCACCATCAAATACCGGGCGGGACGCTCAAATGCCAACGCAGACGCCCTGTCCAGGATGCCGAACTTACCGGACGGGGGGGAAGATCCAGAGGAACTGGAAGAGATCGAACTCCCTGCGTTCCACCGTCATGGGATTACCCAGTATTCCCACCGTGTAAGGGACAGGCACTCTGCTACTTTCAATCCCTTACCCCACTACAGCTGGGCAGAGACTCAAGACAGTGACCCCACAGTCCGTCTGGTGAAGGAAATGCTGACACAGGCTGATGCCCGCCTTGACCCAGAAGCCCCGGAGGAGACCAAACAGCTGTGGAAGGAGAAGAGTAAACTGTTTCTCTACAAGGGGAAGCTGTGCCGGAGAACTGTCAACTCCCGGACACATGAGCTGACCTGGCAGGTAGTGGTCCCGAGACGGGACGCGGCTATGGTCCTGGAGGCATACCACGATGGAGCAGGGCACTTCGGATGGAAGAAGCTGGAGTTCCTGTTGCGTGACCGGTTCTTCTGGGTAAACATGAGAGGGGTCATTGAGAGATGGTGCAGAGACTGCGGCCCGTGCAACCTGAGGAGGAAGGACCGTGCCAGCCAGAAGACCCCCCTGCAGCCCATCATCACGAAGCAACCACTAGAACTGGTAGCCCTGGACCATGTGAAGCTGGCTCCGAGTAGGTCCGGGTACGTCTACGCCCTCACCATCGTAGACCAGTACTCCCAGTTCCTGGTGGTGGTCCCTGTTAAGGACTTAACGGCTAAAACAGCAGCTAGAGCCTTCCAGCAGCATTTCTGCCGTCCACACGGGTATCCGGAGCAAGTGTTGACTGACCAAGGTCCAGCCTTCGAAGCGGAGGTCTTCCAGGAGTTCTGCAACTTGTATGGCTGCAGGAAGATAAGGGCAACGCCGTACCACCCCCAAACCAACGGGATGTGTGAGAAAATGAACAATATCGTCATTGATCTCCTCAAGACATTGCCCCTGGAAGAACGCAGCCTGTGGCCGAATAAGCTGCCAGACCTGATTGACTTGTACAACCATATCCCGGTGAATGCTACAAATTGCACCCCGGCTTACCTGATACGCGCAAGGCCTGGTAAGCTGCCACTTGACCTGGAGATGGGAGTCCTGACACCCGAGGACACCTCACCAGAAGCAGACTGGGACATGGAACGGCAGCAGCAGTACCGGAAAGTACAGGAGACCGTGGAGCGAAGTCTGTCTCAAGCAAGAGGAAGGCAAGAGAGGACTTATAACCAACATGCTCCCGCTGTTCCCCTGGTACCTGAAGAGCAGGTCTTGAAGAGAAAGAGGCGGCTCCACATGTTGGACGACCAGTGGGAGAAGGACCCGTACACAGTACTGCCCTCAAGCCATGATAACCCAAAAGTATGTGTCATCAGTAAGGACGGAGGAGAGACCACAGCCACTGTCTCCAGAGACCACATGAAGAAGTGTCCCGAGCAGTTACAAGGTGCTGAAGAAGACCAGGATATCCTTCAACCCGCAGAGGAAAAGGAAGAAATGATCAGTACCGTACTCTGAGACTTTTCCCGGTCCTGGACTCAAATGAACAACGCAGTCGTGGTACCCGTCCTCACCTTTCTCCAGCCAGCCCTTCAAGGGCCTACAGAAGAACAGGGAATGTCGGGAGAGCAGCCGGCCCAGGGGGCAGAAGAATCCATACCAGCAGCCCAGGAGAATCAACCCTCTGCTAGTAGTGAGCCTGCCGTGCCCCTAGTAAGCCAAAGAGTACGCAGAAAGCTGCCAGGCCTGCCCGCAACACCTCCTACACCCTGTAGTGCAGAGCCAGATAGTGGGTTACGTAGGTCCACCAGGAGCACTAGAGGACAGATGCCCGCTCGCTGGAGAATCTAAAATGTAATGTGGATTAACCTGTAAATTGCAAATGCTGAAAATGGTTTATGTTTCTGTTGCCTGTTTATTGATTATGTTTCTCTAGTTACCCTGCAGGTTTATTTGGACTGACAGGTTATGGACATTGAATAACCGGAACTACATTGTAAATAGTTGCACTTTGTGCCTCTTGCGAAGACGGCCACGGAAGAAAAACCTGTCTGGCGTGGTCCCGTGTGGTCCAAAGTAATTAGCTTCGCCTTGCAGCCACGCCCAGGGCCAACGTTTGGGGTTTGCTTTGGACAAGTCCCCTACTCCGTTCTCAAACTTCACCTTGGGTGATATGGACACCCGGTTACGGAAATTCCGTGACCATCAAGACAAAATGTACTTTTTCCTGTTATTGTTTATACCCTTGTATTTATGTTTTTCTTAAAAATGTGTTTAATCCCGGAGTACTAAATTTCACTAGGGGGGAATGTGGCACCCCAGGGGTCTGGTTACCACAGTAATAGAAATATTACGTCTGAGAGCAAGTGGGAGGTTTCCTGGTCAGGAGCCCTTAAACATGCAACGCCTCCTGTCCCAGACCAGATGGGGGAGGAACCTGCCCTATATAAACTGGACCTGGGGCGGGGTTAGTGAGTCAGAGCCTGGAGTTAGTTCCAGACACAGGGAAAGTAACAGCTAGGAGCTCTGTAGGAGCCAGGAGCTGAAGACCAGGGACTTGAGCTAAGCAGAGTTCGTCCTGGCAGAAGACGCTAAGAGCTGGACACAGGAGTCCGAGGCTGTGGGGACTTATATATCCAGCAGCAGAAACCAGCCGACAGGGGATTTCAGGTCCTCTGGCCATAGGAAGCCCGGAGGCTCAGTCACACACACAAGGGATCGATACCGCCATCGAGGAGCGGAAGCTGCCAGAGGGTCCAAGTCACCAGCCATACGGGTGAGCACCACACAGTATACTCAGGGACGTAGGCTACTTCCACTCCCTTACAGCAAGGTAGCCAGGAAGAGTGCAGATAGACGGGGAGGCCTACAACTCCACCTGGCCAGGGGAACTCCTGTTTGTTCACAGACTGACCAGGCCCCTTATGCTAGCCAGTACTCCCGGGAGGGTCTGCCTTATCATCATCAGTAAAGACCCTGAACTGCACTGCAAAGACTCTGAGTCGTTCCTGCTTCACCCGTGCACCATCACTCCCATCATCCACACTCACTGCCCTGAGGCTATACTCCTCCCGTGGTGAGTTGTCCCATCCTCTTCTGCGCACACCACACCAGCCTCAGCAGTCTGCCTCGCAGCGGCGGAACGCCCTGACCGCAATCCACGGGTGGCGTAGTGGGACATTAAATCATGAAAACCCTATAAAAGACTGCCACTGTTCTGACCACCCTGAGCCACGGACCGGGTCACCGCCACGGAGACTACAACCCCCAGAGACCCGGCTCCGGGTAACCCACACACGTGCACACACGGCCCAGGGGGCGCGTCATGAACATAGCCCAAGGTGTCGAGGAGTATTTTTGTTTTTGGTTATTTATTTTGCCTTATATACAAGTCATTACCCAGGAAAGGATGCTCCTTAACATATTTCCCAGGAAAATCCATTTTGGTTTCGTTTTTGTATGTTTTATTGTGAGTCCGTAAAAGTGGCGTAATACTCTGACAACGTTGTTGACAGCAGTGATCTGGAAGTCAGAGATGCTTCCAGGGGTCTTCCCAATGCTGTTCCCATGTCATTTGAGCACTGTTCCCATCGAGTTGGGCAATGTTTACGCCCTCTGCAGACCACCAGGGGGAGCCGCCTGAAAAATGTTCGAGTTTCCCATAGACTTACATTGGGCAACGAGTACCCAAGCATTTTAGTGGTTGCTCATCACTAAAAGTAACCCAAAAAACTAATTTTCTGGACATCAAACTGACACTTCTCCAATTTAGCAAAGAGTGTGTTATCTCTCAGTATCTGAAGAACTTCGCAAACTCTCTGCCAATGAGACTCAACATCCGATGAATAAATCAAAATGTCATCCAGATAAACAATAACACTCCTACCGATCAAGGGTCTCAGAATGCCATTGATGAAATTTTGAAAAAATGCAGGGGCGTTAGTGTGTCACCCTGGCCTGGATGCCACAAGTGTAATTAAAGCTGTGTCTGAGAGCAAGGGGGAGGTTCTCTAGTCAGGGGAACATTAGCATGCAATGCCTCCTGTCTCAGGCCAGTAGGGGGAGCTGGCTGCTCCTATAAAAGCTGGTATTGGGGGCAGGGTTAGAGAGAGCTTGAAGGCCTGTCTCAGGACTGAGACTTGTCCCAGAGCAGAGCAGGGATAGACAGTTTTGTATTGCACCTAAGAGGAAGTGTGGCAGGAGGAGAGCCACAAGCCAGAGACAAGAGGCGAAGAGAGCCTGTCTTGGCAGATAAAAGACTTACTTTACCAGACTTTGGTGTCTGAGGCTGGGAGGATTCTACATCCTCCAGCAGATAACCAGTCCGCAAGGGACTGTATATTCCTTGGCCTAAGAAGCCTGGAGGCTCTGCCACAACCGAAGGGACCAGTAAAGCCGTACAAGGCTGGGAGCAGAAAGGAACCCACGTCGCAGGCCATACAGGCGAGAATACACGGAAAGCTCGGAAACGTGGGCTGTTACCCTATAACGAGGAGATAGCCAGAAGGAGCACAGAAAGCACGGTAGGCCTACACCCTCACCCTGACCAGGGCCAATTTCCCCATTGCTCTCAGACATCCAGGTCCCCTCCTAGCCGGGACTGTTTGTGGGTCAATTTACCTGTTCTAGTAAAGACCCTGGACTGCAACCTGTTGTCTGCGTGCTCCTTGCTCCTCCAGCACTATCAGCACTGGGACTCTCACTACCATCACTCCCAACATCCATTATACTGCCCTGGGGCCGCACTCTTCCCGTGGGGAGTCACACTACCCTAGCTGCACACCTCATCAGCCCCAGCGGTCTGCATGCAGCGGCGGTTCCTAATAACCGCAATCCACGGGTGGCATAGTCGGATATAAACATCAGCACATAACGGACTACCACTGGCCTGACCACCCTGAGCCACGGAACCGGGTTGCCACTACTACTCCCATCATTCCCAGACTGCCTGGATCCGAGTGCCCCACGGCCCAGGGGGCGAGTCAGTTTTGGCGTAGTCGGCAGGATTTCGTGCCCACAACCACCGGGTACTGCGTGCCTGAAAAAGACTTTTGCAACTTACCTGTGGCGAAGTTTCCCGCCGTCCGGAGTCGTTTCCCGCCATCCGGAGCCGATTCCCACCATCAGACGCCATCTTGGACCGTTTCCCGCCGTCTTCCCGCCATCCGCAGCTGCTTCCCGCCATCGGACGCCATCTTCAGGACGCCGCGCGGGAAGAAGAGGGGCGTGGACGTCAAAACCGTGCGAGATCCGAAGCTCCGCCCCACGCACCGACGCTGCGCAAGGTCCTGGAAGGGAGAGAGAGCGACGCTGACGTCATCAGGACGCGACGCCAGGTCCTCGTCCATAGCAGCAGCAGCGGAGCCGCGGCCTACAGAAGAGGATCGTCGGAAGGTAGGCCACTCTTAACTAGGGGGGAGGAAGATGTCGGACACAGAGGCGCCCACTACCACCAACGCAGCTGCAGCAGCGGTGATGCCCTTTTCCCTGCCCTACATCTCTGGAGCGGCCTGGCTGCCCAAATACTCAGGGGAGCCCCATGCCCTAACTGACTTCAAGGAAAGGCTATACAGTTTGTTCCACGTTTACTCCCTGACAGAGGAACAGAAGGTCAGCATACTAACAGGGCAGTTAACTGGCGCTGCCCAAAGGGAGGTAAAATCATGGCCCACTGAGGACAAAAGGACTGTGAAGGGTATTCTGGCCCGGCTGCGGGGTACCTTTGACACACGTACCTCCGCTGAGATTAAAATGAGGTTCTATGGATGTAAGCAGCGGGCACAGGACAGCATCAGAGACTATGCCCTAAATCTGCAGGAAGCCTTGAGGGCTATTCAACAAACTGACCCTGGCAGTGTGCAGGAAACGGATAAGCTGATAACAGAACAATTCATAGAAGGTCTGCTGTCTAGCGCCCACAGGGCCCAACTGCGCCTCATGTTCTTTCAGAACCCCGACCTGACCTTTGCCCAATTTAAGGACAGGGCCATAAGGGTGCTCTGTGAATCTGCAACCAGTGGCGCTATAAACCCCCGGCGCCCTGCTCTCACCTACCACCAGGAGGCGGCGCCCTCCTCTATGGACCCCGTGGGGGCTGATGCACCGGCCCTGAACCAAGCCCCGTTGAAAGACCTGCACCACCAAGTCCAGGAGCTGACCGGGAGCGTCGCGGCGTTGACCAGGACCGTCCAGGCGTTGCAAGTGGACCCGGCAAGACCCCTCGAGCTGGCTTCAAGTCCGGAGGATGTCCTGTGGCGTCGACAGAGGAGGATCCCGTCGTTCCGAGGGAGGCCCACAGACCGCTACGCAGAGGATGGACAGCCCATTTGCCGTCGATGCAACCAGCCCGGACACATTTCCAGGTACTGTAATTTAAACGGGTCCAACCTGGGGCAGAGGGCCAACCCCCAGGCATAAGATCACCAGGCCCTTATGACGCGCCCCCTGGGCCAGTGTTGTTTGGGGATACCCGGAGCCGGATCAGATGGGGGTTGTAGTCTCCGAGTGGCTGTGACCCGGTCCGTGCCCAGGGTGTCAAGCTAAGTGTGTGGCAGTCTTTACAGATGTTATTAGTTCTTAGTGTCGACTACGCCACCCGTTGATTTGCGGTCAAAAGGCCGCCGCTGCAGCAGGGTCCGCTGAGGCTGGTGGTATGTGTGCAGCTTCGGGTAGTATAACCCCCAACGGGAGGGGTATAGCCTCAGGGGGTCAGGTGTAGAGGATGGTGGTAGTGGTGGTGCAGTGTGGATGGTAAGAAGACTCAGAGTCGGGCTGTGCAGTTCAGGGTTTTTACTTACTGCTGTTCTGTTGGTCACTCTGGCCTTGAGTGACCGCCCGAGCCGTGCTGCGTCCACCAGGTCCTGGACCCGGCCAACCCCCAAGCAATTCTGGAGCGTGGTCCTGAGCTCCCTTTCTGACTGTCCTTTCTACTGGCCTTCCTCACCAGGGGTCCACTTATATCCGGCTCCCTCGGGCCTCTTGGTGGGTGCACCTCTTCGGGGTTCCCTGACCCTATGCCTGGTGTGCCTTCTTAGTGGACTTAGTGAGGGGCTGCTCCACGTGTAATGTCGCAGCCTCCGGTTCTTAGCTGAGGGTTGTTTCTCTCCTCCACTAATTTGGGATCCGGTTCCCTTACGTGCCAACCCTTCACCCTTCTGGTCTAATTCTGGGTTCTTGGGGTTCCTTCTTCTCCCCCTCTGGGTCCTTCTCTCCTCCTCTCTCTCTTCTCTCTGCAGGCTCTCCTGGACCTCTCTACAAAAGACTGACTGACTGACCCTGATCTAAGATGGTTCCCACCTTATATACTCCCTCTATGTGTGAGCTCAGGTGACCAGCACCCAATGAGCTCCTAGCATTACCCAGACTGCTCCCCCTATCTGCCCCTACACTACTGGGATGTTCCACCCCCCTCCCACTCCAGCCAGGGACAGACACTGTCGTACCTGCACATATACCTAGTGGGAGTACCATCGGTCTGTCCCTCGGAAATGGGATGTATGTAGTGTGTGCAGCTAACTGAGCTCAGTTCCACACTCCATCCTTACCCGGGAGTGGAATACCACACCTCTGGCTTGAGGTGCAATACCCCTGTAGCAGCCGAATCCTCAGGGTGCTACATTCCCCCCTGGTAAATCACAGCACGTCCTCGGGCTGTAAGAGAATAAACATCCATAAACATACAAATTTTTCATAACAACATCAACATATAAAACATTATATATATATCATAAACTTTCTTGTGCCTCCGGCCACGGTGCTACTTGTGACCGGGTAAAGTGCGACAGTCTCTTGTAACACAGCTTTCCTATAAAACCAGTAGGGGGCGCCTTAAAAAGCACAACTATATACAAGGGGAATATGGCCGCTCTCAGTCCTCGGTCAGTGGGAATAGGGACACACGGGTTTCAGTTCAATTTGCTGGTCCCAACGGGGACTATATTTTAACTAGCAGCAGTAACAGTTCTTATACCCTGACGGGTAACTATGTACAGTCTCTTTACCGTACTTTAATGACGGCGTCCTCCTGCTCCTTCTTTGTCTTCAGACCCGTCCGGGTCCTCTTGCTCCTCCTCACACCGCAGCTCCTCCTCCGTCAGGCGATGTACATGGAGGGCGTAGGGTCCTTTGGCACACTTGTGCCGGGTGAACGTGACCTCGTCCCCTACATATAGGTCACGACCTCTGTGTCCCTCCGGCAGATGGCTTTCTACGTCTCTGCGGGTGACAAAGACGTCGCCGGGGGTGTGATGGTCTCTTATGAAGCCCCACCCATGCTGCAGGTTGAATTTAATCACAGTCCCGGTGGTACGGGGACCGTGGGCTGCACGGGGGTTCCTCCTGGTCCGGCTCTTCTGCCCTGCGCTCTGTTCCTGCAGCCGCTGCTCACGGATCCGCCTCTCTTTCCGCTCTTGCTCGAAGGCTGCCAACTGCTGGCGGCAGCACTCCACTCGCTCTGCTGCGGCTGCCCGCGTTTCTTGAGTGAACCCCATGAGGTCTCCTCCGGTGGGGTCCCACTCGAATTGTGCTTCTTCTAGCGGGAGCGGGGTTCTACTGACGGGCTTCGGAGCCGGAATCAGAGGCTCGCACAGGGGCCTTGCTCTTTGGAGTTCCAGTTGGTAGTACTCCTGGGGCCATACAAAGGGCTGCCCATCCGGGCACGTGTGCTGGGCAAATAGATCTTCGCCCAGGTGCGGCACTCTAGATGTTGAGGGCGCGGTGGTGGAAGCGGCGCCCGGATTTACCAGGCCTTGCGACCAGGCTTGGGGCACCATGAAGGTGAAGGGCACCGTGAACACGGCGGCGCCCGGGTGTTCCTGGCCTTGCGACCAGGCCGGTGGCTCGGCAGAGGTAGAGGGCGCTGTTGGTACTGCGGCGCCCGGGGGCACTCGGCCTTGCGACCAGGCCGGTGGCTCCGCGGAGGTAGGGGGCGCTGTTGGAATTGCGGCGCCCGGAGGTACTAGACCTTGCGACCAGGCCGATAGTATTTCCTGCTTCGCCGCGCTCTGGATTGAGGCGCGTGACGTCACAGGGGTCGCGGCCGCGGCTTCTGCTTGAGGCCTAGTCTGGCACGGTGACGATGCAGCGACGGGCACGGCAGGGGGAATTTCGGGCTCCGCGACGGGGAGCTGGGACAGGTACACGGTTTCTCGGCTCGGGGTAGAGACGTCCCCTTTACCTGCCTCCGTCCGTTCAGCTCCCTTCTCCGCGCCGTCTCCTGCCTTCATTCTTCCTGCGCCATCCTCAGAGGCGGTCTGTCTCCTCGTCTCGGGCGGCGTGCTCCGCTGACGGGTTCCGGTCTGCTGGGCCATCTCACGGCTCCACTCCGTCAGCGTGTCTTGCTGCACCTGGGCCATCCTCCGTGCGAGGCCCTCGAGCGCGGTCTGTGCACACTCCCGGTCTCGGGGGAGCTGTGCTAGGATCTCCACTAAGCCTAGTGGGGTTGTTGCTTGCAGCAGGCTCCTGACCACTGGGTCGGTGCTGCCTGTCTCTCCCTCCATCTCCGGGTACGCTTTCTCTGGACTCCTCTCCAGACTTCTTGTCTCCGGGTGCGCTCTCTCCAGACTCCTCCAGGTTGCACCCATCTTCGCTCCTTTGTTCTGTCTCCGCCCACATTGAGGGTGGTCCCGGGGCAACTTAGTGATTGTCAGTTCCAGGGGCAGTTCTCTCACGCTGATGGACACTTCCAGCATCACAGTCTCTGTTGGTGGGCGCGGTTTCCGCTTTTGGCGCCATTCTTCGACCTGGCCCACGATGGGAGGTGGCCTCTTGCCACCCTCTGGCACGCCCATAATGGCGTCCGCTCTTCCAAGGCGGGAAATCTTTGGAAATGGCGGGAATCGTCTCCCAGTGGCGGGAAACTCCATGGATGGCGGGAAAAAGCTGCAAATGGCGGACAACCGGCGGGAAACGACCTGTGATGGGGTCCGTTGGCGGGGACCCTCCGGAACCGGCGGGAGACTTCTTTTTGAGGTAGCGGTGAACTTTCCTTCAGGCACGCAGTACCCGGTTGTTGCGGGCACGTTATCCTGCCGACTACGCCAAAGTTGACACGCCCCCTGGGCCAGTGTTGTTTGGGGGAATACCCGGAGCCGGATCAGATGGGGGTTGTAGTCTGCGAGTGGCTGTGACCCGGTCTGTGCCCAGGGTGTCAAGCTCAGTGTGTGGCAGTCTTTACAGATGTTATTAGTTCTTAGTGTCGACTACGCCACCCGTTGATTTGCGGTCAAAAGGCCGCCGCTGCAGCAGGGTCCGCTGAGGCTGGTGGTATGTGTGCAGCTTCGGGTAGTATAACCCCCAACGGGAGGGGTATAGCCTCAGGGGGTCAGGTGTAGAGGATGGTGGTAGTGGTGGTGCAGTGTGGATGGTAAGAAGACTCAGAGTCGGGCTGTGCAGTTCAGGGTTTTTACTTACTGCTGTTCTGTTGGTCACTCTGGCCTTGAGTGACCGCCCGAGCCGTGCTGCGTCCACCAGGTCCTGGACCCGGCCAACCCCCAAGCAATTCTGGAGCGTGGTCCTGAGCTCCCTTTCTGACTGTCCTTTCTACTGGCCTTCCTCACCAGGGGTCCACTTATATCCGGCTCCCTCGGGCCTCTTGGTGGGTGCACCTCTTCGGGGTTCCCTGACCCTATGCCTGGTGTGCCTTCTTAGTGGACTTAGTGAGGGGCTGCTCCACGTGTAATGTCGCAGCCTCCGGTTCTTAGCTGAGGGTTGTTTCTCTCCTCCACTAATTTGGGATCCGGTTCCCTTACGTGCCAACCCTTCACCCTTCTGGTCTAATTCTGGGTTCTTGGGGTTCCTTCTTCTCCCCCTCTGGGTCCTTCTCTCCTCCTCTCTCTCTTCTCTCTGCAGGCTCTCCTGGACCTCTCTACAAAAGACTGACTGACTGACCCTGATCTAAGATGGTTCCCACCTTATATACTCCCTCTATGTGTGAGCTCAGGTGACCAGCACCCAATGAGCTCCTAGCATTACCCAGACTGCTCCCCCTATCTGCCCCTACACTACTGGGATGTTCCACCCCCCTCCCACTCCAGCCAGGGACAGACACTGTCGTACCTGCACATATACCTAGTGGGAGTACCATCGGTCTGTCCCTCGGAAATGGGATGTATGTAGTGTATGCAGCTAACTGAGCTCAGTTCCACACTCCATCCTTACCCGGGAGTGGAATACCACACCTCTGGCTTGAGGTGCAATACCCCTGTAGCAGCCGAATCCTCAGGGTGCTACACTTATAATTGGCGTGATAAGTACGTTGGGGGGCGCCCGGTTTTACCCGTGGTGCTGGACGGCATCCCCATGAGCGCCTTGCTGGATACTGGGTCGCAAGTAACCACTATCCCTTATGTACTTTTTAAGCAGTATTGGACTGATGCTGATATCACACGGTATCCAGACAGTAACTTGAGCATCATCGCCAGTAATGGCTTACCCGTGCCGCAGATGGGGTTCAAGGAGATGACCATTAAAATTGGTAAAGTTGAACTACCGGCACAGGGAGTGATTATTGTGGACATTGACTGACGTGAAAGTCACCCTAAGATAACTGTGGGTACTAACGTGATCGAAAATTGTCTTTCAGAGATAATTGTGATTCTACAACAGGTGGCTGTGAATGCTAGTTCCAGCCAACAGAGAGTCCTCAACAAGGAGATAAAAGCCCTGATGAGACGGCAGCAGGTAGAACTGTCTGGTGGTGAGATCGGTAGCGTAAGACTGAGTGACCCATTCCCCATTTCCATGCCTCCCAAAAGTGAAATGATGATCTGGTGTCGGACTGCAATCGGGTTGAGAGGTAGAGACTACCAAGCCATGGTAGAACCCGTGTACTCAGACAGCAGGCCCACCATTTTGACAGCCCGGGGGGTGGTTGATGTCCGTCATGGGAGGGTGCCCGTCCGCATCCTCAACAATGGGGAGAGGGAAGTACACTTACCCAGGTACGCTACACTCGCCAAACTGTTTGTTGTCGAACACAAAGCTATCAGGGCCGTGGAACCCCTGCCTCCATCTCCTCAAGCGGAGGGTAATGGCTCCCAGAAACAAAAGGAGGACTGGTGCCAGAAACTCCACGTGGGTGCTGACTCCACTCCCCTGCACCAAAAACAAGGAGTCTACCGGGTGGTACAGGAGTACGAGAGAGTCTTTAGTAAGCACCCGCTAGACTTCGGCAGAGTAAAGGGGATAGAACACCATATCCCCACAGGGAGCCACCCACCGATAAAAGAAAGACACAGACCTGTACCCCCTGCACACTACCAGAACGCAAAGGGCATGCTAAGAGAGATGAAAGAAGCTGGGGTCATTAGAGACAGCTGTAGCCCCTGGGCAGCCCCCTTGGTTCTGGTCAAAAAGAAAGACGGCACCATGAGAATGTGCGTGGACTATAGACAAATCAACCGTATCACCCACAAAGATGCATATCCGCTGACAAGAATAGAGGAGTCTTTAGCCGCACTAAAATCAGCTAACTTCTTTTCTACTTTGGACCTTACTAGCGGGTACTGGCAGGTTCCTGTGGCAGAGGCTGACAAGGAGAAGACCGCCTTCACCACCCCGATGGGACTGAGTGAGTTCAACTGTATGCCTTTCGGGCTCTGCAACGCACCAGGGACCTTCCAGCGGCTGATGGAATGCTGTCTAGGGCACCGAAACTTCGAGACGGTCCTCCTTTACCTGGACGACGTGATCGTCTATTCAAAGACCTACGAGGACCACCTAAAGCACCTGGCCGAGGCGTTCGAAGCCCTGGCAGGCTATGGCCTGAAGGTAAAACCATCGAAGTGTCACCTGCTGAAACTAAAGGTCCAGTACCTAGGGCACGTGGTAAGCGCGGAAGGAGTGGCCCCCAACCCTGACAAGGTCACGGCAATCAAGAGCTGGCCAAGCCCCTCGAACATCAAAGAGGTGAGACAGTTTCTCGGGTTGGTAGGCTACTACCGAAGATTCATCCCCGGGTTTACCAAGATGGCAGATCCAATGCAGGACCTCCTGATCGGACAGTCTAAGTCCAGAAGTCAAAAGCCACCCTTCAAGTGGGATAAACCAGAAGAGGAGTCCTTCCGCCAGCTAAAGATGGCCCTCACAGGGGATGAGATCCTGGCCTACCCTGACTATGGCCAGCCTTTTATTCTCCACACAGACTCCAGTAATGTGGGACTGGGAGCCGTACTGTCCCAAAACCAACAGGGCAGAGAAAGGGTGATCGCGTACGCCAGCCGGAAGCTAAGACCCACCGAGAGGAACCTGGAGAATTACAGCTCCTTCAAGCTAGAATTCTTGGCGGTGGTGTGGGCCGTGACGGAACGCTTCAAGCATTACCTGGCCTCCGCAAAGTTCACCGTGTACATGGACAACAACCCGTTGACACACCTGGACAATGCAAGACTGGGTGCCCTGGAACAGCGGTGGATGGCCCGTCTCTCCAACTATGACTTCGTGATCAAGTACCGGGCAGGCAAAACCAATGCCAACGCGGACGCCCTATCAAGAATGCCTCACTTACCTGAAGGTGACGAAGACCCAGAAGAGCTGGAGGAGGTAGAACTCCCCGCGTTTCACCGGTATGGAGCCGCTCAGTACTCCCACCGCGTGAAGGAGGAGGATCTAACAACCGTGATGATCAATCCCCTACCTCACCACAGCTGGGCTGAGACCCAAGATAGTGACCCTGCCATCCGCCTGGTGAAAGATCTGTTGACCCAGGAAGACGCCCGCTTAGATCCAGATGCCCCAGAGGAAGCCAAGCAGCTATGGAAGGAGAAGAGCAAGCTGTTCCTCTACGAAGGCAAGTTGTGCAGAAGGATTGTCAACCACCGGACGCACGAGCTGACCTGGCAAGTCGTGGTTCCAAGGCGGGATGCAGCTATGGTCCTGGGGGCTTACCATGACAGAGCGGGGCACTTCGGTTGGAAGAAACTGGAGTTCCTGCTAAGAGGAAGGTTCTTTTGGGTCGGCATGAGAGGAGCTGTAGAAAAGTGGTGCAGAGACTGTGGCCCTTGTCACCTGAGGAGGAAGGACCGCACCAGCCAGAAGACACCCTTGAGGCCCATCATCACCACGCAGCCTCTTGAGCTGGTAGCTCTGGACCACGTCAAATTGGCTCCAAGCCGGTCTGGATACATCTATGCCCTGACAATCGTGGACCACTATTCCCGTTTTCTAGTGGTGGTCCCGGTAAAGGACTTGACAGCCCAAACAGCGGCCAGAGCCTTCCAGCAATACTTCTGCCGTCCACACGGGTATCCGGAACAGGTCCTGACAGACCAGGATCCAGCATTCGAGGCTGAAATCTTCCAGGAGTTCTGCAACCTCTATGGCTGTAAGAAGATTCGTACAACGCCTTACCACCCCCAAACTAACGGGATGTGTAAGAAGATGAACAATATAGTCATTGATCTCCTGAAGACGTTGCCCCTGGAGGAACGCAGCCTGTGGCCAGAAAAACTGCCGGACCTGATAGACCTATACAACAATATCCCGGTGAATGCTACAAACTGCACCCCGGCTTACCTGATGCGAGCTAGACCAGGTAAGCTGCCCGTAGACTTGGAGATTGGAGTCCTAATACCTGAGGACACCTCCGCGGATGCGGACTGGGATACGGAAAGGCAACTGCAGTACAAGAAGGTACAGGAGAGTGTGGAGAAGAGCCTGGCCCAGGTGAGAGAGAGGCAAGAAAAACTCTTCAATCAACACGCCCCTGCTGGTCCCCTAGAACCTGGTGAGCAAGTCTTGAAGCGGAAGAGAAGGCTACATAAGTTGGACGACCAGTGGGAAAGGGAACCCTACACCGTACTGCAGTCTGACCATGACAACCCAAAGGTGAGCGTAATCACCAAGGACGGAGGAGAAACCACTAGTGTCGTCTCCAGAGACCACCTCAAAAGATGCCCCGAGCAACTCCGTAGTGCAGAAGAGGATCAGAGTGACCTTGAACCCGCAGAGGACAAGGAAGAAATGATCAGCACCGTTCTCGGAGAGTTCCCTCAGTCCTGGACTCGCATAAATGATGCCATAGTGGTACCTGTCCTGCATTTCCTGCAACCGGCACAGCAACAACCAACACCAGAGCCGGACGGTGAAGAGGAGCAAGCGTTTCCAGAGGCAGAAGAGCCTGTACCAGCAGCCCAGGAGAGTTAACCCTCTGCTGACAGTGAGCCTGCCATGCCTGCGGTAAGCCAAAGGACCCGCAGACAGCTGCCTGCCCTACCTGTACACCCAGCTGGTAGCTGTACCCCTAACGCTAGTGGGGAAAGCCAGGTTGGTCCACCACCAGACAGTGGGCTACGTAGGTCAACCAGGAGCACAAAGGGGCAGATACCCGCTCGCTGGAGAATATAGAGCGCGCTAAAATTGTAAATAACCCTGTTGCCAAATGTTGAATTGTTTGCAAAGTTACATGCATGTTTGGTAATTCTGTGTTTCAGTTTCTTGCAGCTACCGTAAGGACTCAAAGGTTATGGACTTTTTATAACCGGGACCTTGTATGGACTGCGTTCGGAGCCTAACCCAGGAATGAACTAAGACTGTAAAGGACTTGGGGTAGGACAGACCCCCACCTGGTTAAGGCTCCCCGTTGTATTGGTGATATGGACACCCGGTCACAGGCCACACTGTGACCTTAAGAACTCAATTTGTGCGTCGTGTGTCTATTAATGTTTTATGGTTATGCATGTTATTCTTTATTTACTGTTTAGTCCCGGAGTACTAAATTTTACTAGGGGGGAATGTGTCACCCTGGCCTGGATGCCACAAGTGTAATTAAAGCTGTGTCTGAGAGCAAGGGGGAGGTTCTCTAGTCAGGGGAACATTAGCATGCAATGCCTCCTGTCTCAGGCCAGTAGGGGGAGCTGGCTGCTCCTATAAAAGCTGGTACTGGGGGCAGGGTTAGAGAGAGCTTGAAGGCCTGTCTCAGGACTGAGACTTGTCCCAGAGCAGAGCAGGGACAGACAGTTTTGTATTGCACCTAAGAGGAAGTGTGGCAGGAGGAGAGCCACAAGCCAGAGACAAGAGGCGAAGAGAGCCTGTCTTGGCAGATAAAAGACTTACTTTACCAGACTTTGGTGTCTGAGGCTGGGAGGATTCTACATCCTCCAGCAGATAACCAGTCCGCAAGGGACTGTATATTCCTTGGCCTAAGAAGCCTGGAGGCTCTGCCACAACCGAAGGGACCAGTAAAGCCGTACAAGGCTGGGAGCAGAAAGGAACCCACATCGCAGGCCATACAGGCGAGAATACACGGAAAGCTCGGAAACGTGGGCTGTTACCCTATAACGAGGAGATAGCCAGAAGGAGCACAGAAAGCACGGTAGGCCTACACCCTCACCCTGACCAGGGCCAATTTCCCCATTGCTCTCAGACATCCAGGTCCCCTCCTAGCCGGGACTGTTTGTGGGTCAATTTACCTGTTCTAGTAAAGACCCTGGACTGCAACCTGTTGTCTGCGTGCTCCTTGCTCCTCCAGCACTATCAGCACTGGGACTCTCACTACCATCACTCCCAACATCCATTATACTGCCCTGGGGCCGCACTCTTCCCGTGGGGAGTCACACTACCCTAGCTGCACACCTCATCAGCCCCAGCGGTCTGCATGCAGCGGCGGTTCCTAATAACCGCAATCCACGGGTGGCGTAGTCGGATATAAACATCAGCACATAACGGACTACCACTGGCCTGACCACCCTGAGCCACGGAACCGGGTTGCCACTACTACTCCCATCATTCCCAGACTGCCCGGATCCGAGTGCCCCACGGCCCAGGGGGCGAGTCATTAGTAAGCCCAAAAGGCATCACCAAACACTCGAAATGACCTTCCGGGGTGTTAAAAGCTGTCTTCAATTCATCTCCGTCCTTCACCCGCAGCAAATTATTTGCCCCACGAAGGTCAATCTTAGAAAACCATTTAGCTCAAATGGTTAAACAAATCCGGAATAAGTGGTAACGGGTAAGGATTGCGCACAGTGACCTTATTAATCTCCCGAAAATCCAGACATGGCCTAAGACCCCCATCCTTCTTTCTGACAAAAAAGAACCCAACCGCCACAGGAGACTTAGAGGGTCTTATGTGACCTGCAGCTAAACTAGTCTGAAGGCACTCCTTCAAAGCCTCCCTCTCGGGAATTGTCAGATTAAACAACTGACTCTTAGGGAGTTTAGCATCAGGGACGAAGTCAATCGCGCAATCGTAATCTCTATGAGGTGGTAAAGCTTTCGACTTCACCTCCGAAAAAACCCTCTAAAAATCCTGAATGGGTTCAGGTAACTCCCCCTTCACAACAGCCGCAATTTGAACATTACAACACTTACCATAACATCCCTGACCCCAGGATCTTATGGAACCAGACAACCAGTCCAGCAAAGGATTATGCACTTTTAACCAGGGCAACCCCAGGACGACCGGGGAAGGCAACTTAGCAAGTACAAATAAGTCAATCTGCTCCTGATGTTCCATATTCATAGTAAGCGGAAACCCAGTGACCTTTCGAAGAATGCTTCCATGCTCCCACGCCACCACAGGAAAAGGAGACGACAAAGAATTAGAATCAAACTCATACTTTTCAAGAAATTGTTGATCAATCAAATTAAGTGCAGAACCACAATCCACCATAACCTGAAACTCAATCGATCGACCCTGACAGGTGGTATTACCAGGAAAAAACACCCCAGCAGAACGTAAAAACGCAATGCGAACGGGAGTGTTATTTCTACCGACCATTTTTTTTTCTTTCCTTAAGCGAACCTCGCATTGCTTTAAAAAATGATCAGCCTTACAAGGAAAGTCCCTCTGAGAACCTCCTGTCCCTCTCCTTGGAACAGGATGACATTGCCCCCACCTGCATAGGTTCCTCAGTGTCGGCAGGAATATCGTGAGAAACAGAATCCAGCAATACAGGAAACTTCTCCTCATTCTGTCTGGCCCTCAACCTTCTACATGGATAGCTAACTGCATGTAACTTGCAAAGTATCAGGTGCAGGGAATGCAATGAGCAAATCTTTAACCCTTTCATTCAAGCCTGCCAAAAACTGAAACTTGAGTGCAGGGTCATTCCACCTGACCTCTGCAGACCATCGTCTGGACAGGGTGCAATAACTCTCAGCATCAAGAGAACCCTGCTTGAGACGTCTGAGCTCTGCCTCAGCTGATGTAATCCGATCAGGATCATCATACAGCAAACCCATGGAGAAAAAAATGCCTTCACAGACCTCAAACAATGATCATCAGGAGACAAGGAAAACGCCCAGATTTGAGGTTCTTTACGCAATAGAGACATAATAATCCCTACACGCTGTAGTTCACTCCCAGAAGATCTTGGTCTGAGCGGAAAATACAAAACAAGAATTTTTTTTAAAAAAAAAAAATCCTGTCGTTTCCCCGAGAAACACTCAGGTAATCCTACCTTAGGTTCCTCATAGCGTTCTGCAGGGTATTTACTCACGTACTGCTGAAGACTGGCAACCTCCAGAGTCAACCCTTGCAAGCATTGAGCATGCTCCTGGATGGTACTCAACTGAAGAATATCCAGGAAGAGGAGAGGAGAAGAAAAAAAAACTTTTTTTTTTTTTTTTAAACGGGGCCGGACATACTGTTATGTTCTGCAACTTAGACCTAAGGAATAGGAGGGAAAAGCTGTCCCTGCACTGAGACTCAGCTTAACCCTACGCTGGGGTGGGTGCCCTATTCCTTGTGGATAGCCCCACCAAAACTCCTGCACTGAACTCAAACGAAGACCTGAAGGAAAGGGAAAGGGGTCCCTAAAAGATCTAAAGACTGGGAGCAAAAACAGGAGACCTCCTAACAGAAAAGTTAGTTGCAGAAATGAAGATTAAAGGGAACAAACCTGGTGGAATAAGAAGTCCCAGGATATCAATTGTCCAAAGCACAAAGAACTAAACAAGGCAACTTAGCCAGAGAACAATCGTAACAACACTGATGTCCAGCGGGGAATGGGAGACAGGTGCTGAGTAATAAAGAGTTAAGAGATCACGTGACCAAGACACCCAGCACCAGAGGAAAAGACAAGAAGCCAGCAAACCACAACAAGATGGCCGATAGTAAAACATCATAGATTCTAACATTAGGCTTGTGGAGGCGGAAGCTGTCCACAATCTTATGCCGTCGGCGGCCGGGTGTCCATACTCGGTCCCCAGCCACCACTGTTTCTCCCGGTATCGTCTCCGCCTTCCACAAGCACGGGTCCCACAACATTACCCGTGCCCTCCCCAGTGCACTTACTGGGAAGGACCGCCTAACCACAAACACGTGAACAGGTGAATGTGGCCAGGGACGGTACGGAGCCAGTCCACAGCTTTTTTTGCTGAGAGTTGTATTTCACCACAGCCATATTCTTTAGCTCGGTGAAAGGACTGGCATAGAGGGAAACCGTATCTACTCTGGGTGTCATTTCTCTCAGGAAGTCCTCTAAAGCAGCTTGTTGCAGAAGCAATGGCAGCCCGTTCAACATCAACTCGCACTTCTCGGTGGTGCTTTGACACACAAACATCTTTCTTTGCGCATTTAATTTCATGACTACAGAATTGGGCAATGGCCTAATCTGCAATGCGGTTTGAGAAATAACATGCATAAGCACGTCCGATCCACATTAAAAAAGCAGCCATAGAGTGTCCGGGAACCTTCCCCCACACTCTTCTTAGCCAGGGCTGCTTCTAGGCAGGGTTGGACGGTCCCACCAGAGAATTCTCTGGTGTGCCCTGGCTTCTACATCAGGAGAGTTCATGATAGCGCTAATGTGGCGCCCCTGCGGGTTCAGTCGCCACAGAGGTACTGCATCTCACCCAGAGGTGTGGTATCTCACTCTCAGGTAAGGATGGAGTACTGCCTGGGACCCAACCACTTGCATACATTACACCCCACTCCAGAGGGCAGGGCGAGATTGCTCCTAAGGGAGAGCACAGTCCCTGGTCCCTAGCTGGAGGGCGGAACTATGTAGTGGGTGTGGGTGGAGGAAGAGGAACAGGGGAGTACTTCAGGAGTAGTATTAAAAGGGGAACCATCTGGGTGTGGTCAGAACAGAACAGTCAGAGAGTGTGGACAGAGAGAGGAGCAGGAGCTCAGCAGGAGCACTGCTCAGGAGGAGCGGGCCTGAGTGAGAAAGGCCCAGGAGGTGAAACTGAAGAGAGGAGAGGAGCAGGAAGGAAGGCTCCAGAAGGAAAGAGGGGATCCTAGAGGTAAGGGAAGTGCTGGAGGCCACCCGTACGCCCGAATCTACCAGGACGTGGAGGGATCAAGCCGCAGAGGGGACCGGCCCCTAACTAGTGGGAATTGCATTATTCAGCTAGAAGCCGGAGGCTTCTACATTTCCAGAGTTTAGTTACCACAGCCGCAATTAATCGCCAAAAAGGTAGCCACACAGGAACCAGGGAACTCCAGGTTGCCCGCCAAGATCTGAGGTTACAGGCTTGGGACACTGGTTGCAAGGCGCAGGGCAGGAGGGTGAGAGCCAGCGCAGGAAGACGACTGAGAAAGGCACACAGAAAGGGGTCCCATTAAGTACTTCTGAATTACCTGAGGGATTGCTGAACCTCTCCCTTGGTGAACGCAGGACGACGTGGGCGGTTATAATCTGCCGTTGTAACCAGGAGCAACGTGATAATCGTGAGTAAACCCTGAAGACTGCACCCCACTGTCTCTGTGAATTATTGCTGTGCCATCATCCCCTGCACTCCACTGCACAACAACAGCTACCTCATCATTAACCATCACAGCACTGCGATGGAGCTTAGCTCTACCTGTGGAGAACTGAACTAACCCTGCTGCATCACCAAGAGCTCCAGAGGACCTGCTCCGCAGCGACAGCTCCATTTAGCCGCATACCACAGGTGGCGTCACGAACATTAAATATAAAAACTATAAATTCCCCTTTTATTGACCGCCCTGGGTCACGGACCGAGTCACCGCCACCGTGACATCTCCCCTAGTAATGACTTGCCCGGTAACCGAGTACCCCACGGCCCAGGGGGCGCGTCAATAACTTTGCAGCTGCTATGCGGCTCTTGAGCAAGGGAGAAAGGTGGGCCCCCAGAATCAAATCCTCTGGTGGGCACAATGTTTTTCAATCTGAAACAGCTTCTCAGTGGGAGTTGTATTTCACCACAGCCATATTCTTTAGCTCGGTGAAAGGACTGGCATAGAGGGAAACCGTATCTACTCCGGCTGTCATTTCTCCGTCACCAGGTTCCGCCCATTGTCACAGACAGCCATGCCTGGCTGTATGTTCAGCGGTGAGAGCCACAGATCAAGCTGCTTTGTTACAGCTTTCAACAACTCTGCAGCGCTGGGTGGTTTGTCACCTAAGCATTAAGCATGTTATCTTCATTACAGCCTGTTGCTGCTTGGCCAAGGCAGTGCTGCAGTGCTTTCAGCTTGTGACTGATGTGGTCATTTCGGAGATGGAGGAGGAGGTGCAGGAGCTGAACAATGTCATTATATTGAGGTTACATTGGCGACTCTGTTTTTATACTAAAGAAAGATCCTATTTTTTTTTTTTACGTTATTTTTTAAGGCAAATGCATTCACCGAGAAATGTCATTTTAACATTTTACAACCTTATCTGGCAATGTAGTGAGTGACACATCATCACACACATCCTGTTTCATTGATGTTGGAGGGATTCTGAAAGACACATACAGCAGGGCCACAGTAACAAGTACGATATGTTCCCATTAGAAAGGAGAGAGTCTGCTATACAGTTATAGGGTATGCAGTGAGTCCAACGGCTGACCAAATTTAGGAAAAAACACACTAAGAAATTAAAGACACATAGAGCTGGGCCACAGTAACGAGAAATTCCCTTTAGAAAGGAGAGAGTCTGCTATACAGTTATAGGGTATGCAGTGAGTCCAACGGCTGACCAAATTTAGGAAAAGCCCCACTAAGAAATTAAAGACACATAGAGCAGGGCCACAGTAACAAGTACGACATGTTCCCATTAGAAAGGAGAGGGTCTGCTATACAGTTATAGGCAGGGGTGGATTAAGAGTAGCAAGGGCCCCGGGCAGTTTAGAAGGCGCGGCCCCCCCCCCCCACACACACCTGACCCCCCACACACACACACCTGATGTATCACGTGACGTGTCACATGATCCCCTGTGATAGATCATGTGATAGTTCACGTGAAATTAATTTGGCACAATATTAATTATAATAATTTTTTTTAGGCTGTGTGCCCACTACGCGTTTTTTAAGCGTTTCCGCAGCGGCAATTCCGCTGCAGAAACGCTTAAAAAACGCTTGTTAGAAGGTCTGCCATGTTCCCCAATGATAATCCACATGTACTGTGCACTGACGTCGGCAGGCCATCAGAAGGTAAGTATATATTTATTTTTTACCATTCTTTTACAGTCACACTATATAAATCCATGCTGGTTGCACGGATTTATATAGTGTGACCAAGTTGTCAAGCACTTTCCAAGTGATGCTAAAATCGCTTGGAAAGCGCTTGTCAACCCTCATGCGAAATCGCATGATCAAAACGCTTCAATTACGCATGTCTCTGGCAGGAAAAACGCATGTACAATGCGCATGTACAATCCGCATGTACAATCCGCATGCGTTTTTTCTGCCAGGGAGATGCAGAAACGCTCCAAAAAAATCCGGAGCATTTCTGCATCGTGGGCACATACCCTTACATTAATTGTATGACTCAATATTGAGCACACGTAGCCATCTATACACAGCAGGAGGCCGCACGTAGCCATCTATACACGGCAGGAGGCCGCACGTAGCCATCTATACACGGCAGGAGGCCACACGTAGCCATCTATACACGGCAGGAGGCCGCACGTAGCCATCTATACACGGCAGGAGGCCGCACGTAGCCATCTATACACGGCAGGAGGCCGCACGGTGCCATCTATACACAGCAGGGAGCCGCATGGTGCCATCTATACACAGCGGGAGGACGCACGGCGCCACCCCCAGAGACAGCGGGAGGCCGCACGTAGCCATCTATACACAGCAGGGAGCCGCATGGTGCCATCTATACACAGCGGGAGGCCGCACGCAGCCATCTATACACAGCGGGAGGCCGCACGTAGCCATCTATACACAGCGGGAGGCCGCACGTAGCCATCTATGCACAGCAGGGAGCTGCACGGTGCCATCTATACACAGCGGGAGGCCGCACGTAGCCATCTATACACAGCGGGAGGCCGCACAGAGCCATCTATACACAGCGGGAGGCCGCACGTAGCCATCTATATACTGCGGGAGGCCGCACGAAGCCATCTATATACAGCGGGAGGCCGCAAGGAGCCATCTATACACAGCGGGAGGCCGCACGGAGCCATCTATACACAGCGGGAGGCCGCACGGAGCCATCTATACACAGCGGGAGGACGCACGGAGCCATCTATGCACAGCGGGAGGCCGCACGGTGCCATCTATACACAGCAGGGAGCCGCATGGTGCCATCTATACACAGCGGGAGGTCGCACGGAGCCATCTATACACAGCGGGAGGCCGCACGGAGCCATCTATACACAGCGGGAGGCCGCACGTAGCCATCTATACACTGCGGGAGGCCGCACGAAGCCATCTATATACAGCGGGAGGCCGCAAGGAGCCATCTGTACACAGCGGGAGGCCGCACGGAGCCATTTATACACAGCGGGAGGATGCACGGAGCCATCTATGCACAGCGGGAGGCCGCACGGTGGCATCTATACACAGCAGGGAGCCGCATGGTGCCATCTATACACAGCGGGAGGCCGCACGGTGCCATCTATACACAGCAGGGAGCCGCATGGTGCCATCTATACACAGCTGGAGGACGCACGGCGCCCCCCCCAGAGACAGCGGGAGGCCGCACGTAGTCATCTATACACAGCAGGGAGCCGCACGGTGCCATCTATACACAGCGGGAGGCCGCACGTAGCCATCTATACACAGCGGGAGGCCGCACGGTGCCATCTATACACAGCAGGGAGCCGCATGGTGCCATCTATACACAGCGGGAGGTCGCACGGAGCCATCTATACACAGCGGGAGGCCGCACGGTGCCATCTATACACAGCGGGAGGCCGCACGGAGCCATCTATACACAGCGGGAGGCCGCACAGAGCCATCTATATACAGCGGGAGGCCGCACGGAGCCATCTATACACAGCGGGAGGCCGCACGTAGCCATCTATACACAGCAGGGAGCCGCACGGCGCCATCTATACACAGCGGGAGGCTGCACGTAGCCATCTATACACAGCGGGAGGCCGCACGTAGCCATCTATACACAGCAGGGAGCTGCACGTTGCCATCTATACACAGCGTGAGGCCGCACGTAGCCATCTATACACAGCGGGAGGCCGCACGGAGCCATCTATACACAGCGGGAGGCCGCACGTAGCCATCTATACACTGCGGGAGGCCGCACGAAGCCATCTATATACAGCGGGAGGCCGCAAGGAGCCATCTGTACACAGCGGGAGGCCGCACGGAGCCATTTATACACAGCGGGAGGACGCACGGAGCCATCTATGCACAGCGGGAGGCCGCACGGTGGCATCTATACACAGCAGGGAGCCGCATGGTGCCATCTATACACAGCGGGAGGCCGCACGGTGCCATCTATACACAGCAGGGAGCCGCATGGTGCCATCTATACACAGCGGGAGGACGCACGGCGCCCCCCCCAGAGACAGCGGGAGGCCGCACGTAGCCATCTATACACAGCAGGGAGCCGCACGGTGCCATCTATACACAGCGGGAGGCCGCACGTTGCCATCTATACACAGCGGGAGGCCGCACGTAGCCATCTATACACAGCGGGAGGCCGCACGGTGCCATCTATACACAGCGGGAGGCCGCACATAGCCATCTATACACAGCGGGAGGCCGCATGGAGCCATCTATACACAGCGGGAGGCCGCACGTAGCCATCTATACACTGCGGGAGGCAGCACGAAGCCATCTATATACAGCGGGAGGCCGCAAGGAGCCATCTGTACACAGCAGGAGGCCGCACGGAGCCATCTATACACAGCGGGAGGACGCACGGAGCCATCTATGCACAGCGGGAGGCCGCACGGTGGCATCTATACACAGCAGGGAGCCGCATGGTGCCATCTATACACAGCGGGAGGCCGCACGGAGCCATCTATACACAGCGGGAGGCCGCACGGAGCCATCTATACACAGCGAGAGGTCGCACGGAGCCATCTATACACAGCAGGGAGCCGCATGGTGCCATCTATACACAGCGGGAGGCCGCACGGAGCCATCTATACACAACGGGAGGCCACACGGTGCCATCTATACACAGCAGGGAGCCGCATAGTGCCATCTATACACAGCAGGAGGCGGCACGGCGCCCCCCCAGAGACAGCGGGAGGCCGCACGTAGCCATCTATACACAGCAGGGAGCCACACGGTGCCATCTATACACAGCGGGAGGCCGCACGGAGCCATCTATACACAGCGGGAGGCCGCACAGAGCCATCTATACACAGCGGGAGGCCGCACGTAGCCATCTATACACTGCGGGAGGCCACACGAAGCCATCTATATACAGCGGGAGGCTGCAAGGAGCCATCTGTACACAGCGGGAGGCCGCACGGAGCCATCTATACACAGCGGGAGGATGCACGGAGCCATCTATGCACAGCGGGAGGCCGCACGGTGGCATCTATACACAGCAGGGAGCCGCATGGTGCCATCTATACACAGCGGGAGGCCGCACGGAGCCATCTATACACAGCGGGAGGCCGCACGGAGCCATCTATACACAGCGGGAGGCCGCACGGTGCCATCTATACACAGCAGGGAGCCGCATGGTGCCATCAATACACAGCGGGAGGATGCACGGAGCCATCTATACACAGCAGGAGGCCGCACGGTGCCATCTATACACAGCAGGGAGCCGCATGGTGCCATCTATACACAGCGGGAGGCGGCACGGCGCCCCCGCAGAGACAGTGGGAGGCCACACGTAGCCATCTATACACAGCAGGGAGCCACATGGTGCCATCTATACACAGCGGGAGGCCGCACGGAGCCATCTATACACAGCGGGAGGCCGCACGGAGCCATCTATACACAGCGGGAGGCTGCAGGGAGCCATCAATACACAGCGGGAGGCCGCACAGTGCCATCTATACACAGCAGTGAGCCGCACGGTGCCATCTATACACAGCAGGGAGCCGCACGGTGCCATCTATACACAGCGGGAGGCCGCACGGCACCCCCCCAGAGACAGCAGGAGGCCGCACGGCGCCATCTATACTCAGCAGGAGCCTGCACGCAGTCACGCACGCAGTCACGCACACACACAAACATATACAGACATATACATACACGCATAAACACATTTGAAACACAAAAATACATATAGACAGACATCACACAATGATATCTGCCTGCACACACATACATACATACACATACACACACAGACAGACAGACACACACACACACTCACCATCCCCCAGCTCGGCTCCTGTCCTCCTGGCTCCTGCTCCTCTTCGGTGGTAAGTAGCAGTGTAGGCCGGGCGCTCACTGCGTGACGTCACAGCTAGGAGACACGGCCGCACACAGGGCCGTGTCTCCTAGCAGTGACGCGGCCGGGCCAGCACAGGGAAGTTAACTGCTGCAGTGCTGGCCCGGCCGAAGAAGAAGCAGCGGCCGTGCACGGCTGCTGGGGGAGCAGCCCCGGGCCCCCTGGAGACTATCCGCCTATGGTTATAGGGTATGTAGTGAGTCCAACGGCTGACCAAATTTAGGAAAACACCACTTAGAAATTAAAGACACATAGAGCAGGGCCACAGTAACAACAAATTCCCATTAGAAAGGAGAGTGTTTGTGTGGCGCCCCTGAGGGTTCAGTCAGCACCTCACCCAGAGGTGTGGTATCTCCTTCTATCAGGTAAGGAGGGAGTGCTGCCCAGAACCCCAACACCTGCATCCAACACTACACTGCTCTAGGCTGGCTGGAAGGGCAAGATGCAATGTGTTTCCTGCTGAGCCCTGTCCCTGGCTGGAGTGGGGGGAACCCAAAGGTAGGGGGAACAAGTAGTGGGTGTGGGCGGAGGAAGCAGTTTAGGGGAGCACCATAGTGGTAGGTATATAAAGGGAAGCCATCTTAGAGTGGCAGAGTAGTCAGTCAGTTAGTCAGTCAGGGAGCAGAGTCTCGTTAGGAGCTCTGCTCCACAAGTGGGGCCTAGTGCTAGAGGCCCAGGAGGGGAGCAGAGGAGGAAGGCTCCGTTCTATTGAAGGGATCCCAGGGGGTACGGCGAGTGCACGACGGCACTCGTACGCCCCGAATCTGTCAGAAGACAGAGGGATCAGGTCGCAAGAAGGGGACCGGCCCCTGGACCAGCCGTGTTATTTCAGGTCTCGGCTGGAAAAACCGGAGGCTTCTGGCTTTCATAGTTCAGTTGCCAAAGCCTCATTCCAATCACCATGAGGGTCAAGCAGGTCCGGGAACTCCAGTTAGACAGGAGGGACTTCAGAGCACCCGAGTGGGACTGTGAGTGGGGAAGCGCAGGGCAGGAGGGAGAAAACCCAGCGTGAAGTCGGTATAGAGAGGAACACGAGAAAGCGGGGTTCCGTCAGGTGCTCCTAACCTACCTGAGGAAGAGCTGAACCCCCGGTCTGGTGAACGCAGCGCGACGTGGGAGGCTGGCACCCGCGCAGTATGTCAGTGGAACGCACATGAGAACTGTGAGTAAAGACTCCGATGACTGCACCGCACTGCCTCCGTCCATTATTTCAGCTGCACCATCTTTCCCCCTGCACTACAACGCCCAGCGCAACCACAGTAACGACAAATTCCCATTAGAAAGGAGAGAGTCTCACATAGTGTTGGCCTATGCAGTGAATGCAAGGGCTGCCAAAAATTTGGAGACACTTCAATGCCCCTTGGAAGAGACATAGAGGTCAGAGGGCCTCCTGAAAACAATGTTCCCATTATTAGGAAGTGGGTCTCCCATAGTGTTGGCCTATGCAGTGAATGCAATGGTTGCCAAAAATTTGGAGGCACTCCAATGCCCCTTGGAAGAGACGTGGAGGAGGGTCTCATAAAAAAATGTTCCCATTAGAAAGGAGCGGGCCTCCTATACTTGTAATGCCCATGCACTAAGTGTATGGGCTGACAAACATTTACCCCTGGGGGGTATACATAAACATACTGTATAATTTTTTTTTTTACGGGCATCATAAACACCCTTTAAAAAAATTATGTGGGTGTTGCATCACGGACCACGGTCACCCTGGTGATATGGTGGTGGAGGATGAGGAGAAGGAGGAGGACAATGTCTGGGTATGTAAAGGTGCATGGGAATACACCTCCCAAGAAAAGACACTGGATTTGAGTTAATGTTACGCTGCTATCATTCGGTGGCGTTGAGACGTCTGGCCCAATCCAGGTCTTGTTCATTTTTATGAGTCAGTTGACAGGCAGATGCGCTTATCAGTTATAATTCCACCAGCGGCACTAAAAACCCACTCTGATAAAACGCTGGCAGCAGGGCAGGCCAGGACCTCCAAGCCATAGAGAGACAGTTCATTCCACGTATCCAGCTTGGATACCCAATAATTATAATAATAAGGCACAGAGGAATCACGGAGGACGTTGGTACGGTCGGCAAGGTACTCCCTCAGCATCTTCCCAAACTTTGCACTCCTTGTGAGAGTACCCCGCGCCTCAGGGCCTGTGCGATGGGAGGGGCTGAGAAAACTCTCCCAAAACTTTGACAGTGTTCTCTGCCTCTGCTGGACTGAAGTTGTGTCTCTCTCGCCTGTACTCCTTGGTTGTCCAACGAAGTGTGCCCTCTGCTGCCAGCATTTTCAGATAGGAATTTTTTTAATAGTTCCGCAACAAGGGCCTTCTGGTACAGCCCCATTTTTGTAGACCTGTCTTCCTCAGGAATAAGAGATATAAAGGTCTCCTTGTAGTGTGGGTCTAGAAGTGTCACCAACCAGTAATGACTGTCACCCAAAATTTTGAGAATGCAAGGGTCGTGGGAAAGGCAGCGTAACATAAACTCAGCCATGCGTGTCAGACTACTAACAGGCAAGACTTCCGTGTCCTCACCAAGAGGATGACTGACCATGCTCTCCTCCTCCTCCTCTCTGTCCTCTGGCCATCCACGCTGAACAGACGGTATGACACCTGTGCAGGTAGTACCGTCTATAGCGCATGAAACTAGCTCCTGTCCTTCCTCCTCCTCCTCTTCCTCATTGTCACCCAATCCACGTTGGGATGAGATGAGACCATCTTGTGTTTTGCGGTCATGTGACCATCTACCTTTATATTCCAGCTCCGCCCTTATGGCTGTGCTGGACTTCAGTGTTTGACTGTTTCTCTAGCCTGGTGCTTCGGTGCCTTTCTTTGTCAAGTTCGCTTGGTCCTCTGGGACCTCTAGTACATTTTTGTCAGTTTGTCTTTTTGTGTTCTGCAACAACTTCTCTGTTTAGGAGGTGTCCCATTTTTGTCCCAGTCCTTAGTTCTTTTAGGGACCCCTCCCTTAATTCTATAGGTCTTCGTTCAGATTAGCCGAGGACTAAGGCGGGTCTGTTCACTAGGAACAGGCAGCCCGCTACATCGTAGGGATTCAGCTTAGCCTTATTGTAGGGACAGCTTTCCCCTATCTTTCCTTTGTACATGTTGGAGATCATACCAGTTTCAGAAGACAGAGAAGCGGGATGCTGACACTAATTATGGTGTCATCGCTGCTCACCATCTTGGTGGAGTCATCAAAGTTTTGGAGGATGGTACATATGTCTGACATCCATGTCCACTCCTGAGGTCTTATGGGTGGAGTCTGAACTGAATATCGACAGCCTTGTTGATGCTGGTACTCAACAACTGCCCTCTTCTGCTCACAAATCCTTCCCAACATCTGCAGTGTATTGTTCCAATGCGTGGAGACATCACACATCCGTCTGTGAGCCAGAAGCTGCAAACACTGCTGAAACACGTCAAGGGCGGCGGAAGCTGTAGCTGACTTTCTAAAATGAGCACACAGGTGGCGTACTTTAACAAGCAGGTTCGGCAGCTCCGGGTAGTATTTGAGAAACCGCTGAACCACGAGGTTAAGCACATGGGCCAGGCATGGTACGTGTGTGAAGTCGCCTCGCCTAAGAGCCGCCACCAGGTTCCGACCATCGTCACACACGACCATGCCTGGCTGTAGGTTCAGCGGTGTGAGCCACAGATCTGCCTGCTCTTTCAGAGCTGTCCACAACTCTTCAGCATTGTGTGGTTTGCCACCTAAGCATATTAGCTTTAGCACAGCCTGTTGCCGCTTGGTCGAGGCAGTGCTGCAGTGCTTCCAGCTTGTGACTAATGTGGTCATTTCAGAGATGGAGGCTGAAGAGGAGGAGGAGGCTGAGGAGAATGAGGTGCAGGAGCTGTAGACCGTGGGGCAACCCTGATTGACCTAGAGCCCGCAATCCTTGGCGTCGGGTGGACGTGATCCGTCTCAAGGTCCGACTGGGTCCCGGCTCCCACTATGTTAGCCTAGTGTGCCATCAGCGAGATGTACCGTCCCTGCCCACAAGCACTTGTCCACATGTCCGTGGTTAGGTGGACTTTCCCGGTAACTGCATTGTTGAGGGCACAGCTAATGTTTTGGGACACGTGCTTGTGTAATGCGGGGATGGCACACAAGGAGAAATAGTGGCGGCTGCGGACCGAGTACCAAGGTACGGCCGCCCCCATCAGGTTGTGGAATGCTTCCGTCTCCACTAGCTTAAAAGGCAACATTTCGAGCGCAAGCATTCGTGAAATGTGAGAATTTAGTGTGGCCTGTGGGACGTTGGCTGCATATTTGCGCTTGTGTTCCAAGGACTGGGGTATGGACAACTGAACGCTGCGCTGGGACAAGGACATGGATGTGCTTCCTGATGCTGCTACTTGAGAGTGTGCAACGACAGGTGCAGGGCAGGAGGCATCTTCGCATGCACAATGAACAGGGAATTGGCTTGCATGCACAACAGCGGAAGAAGCAATGGTGCCACCCGCAGACACTGTTCCTGGACCCTAGGGTTCGGCCCACAAAGTCAGGTACTTTGCTGCCATGTGCCTGATCATGCTGGTGGTGGTCAGGCTGGTTGTTTTGCCACCCCTGCTGATGCTGGCCGGGCAGGTGGTGCAAATGACCTTTTTGGGGTTATTGGCAGAATCTTTAAAAAACAACCAGACTCGGGAAGACTTAACAGTTGTACTGGCAACTTCCTTTGTGTTGGTGTTACGGGGAACAGTTGCCTGCCTTCTATCTGCGGCCACCACACTGCTTCTTTCTGCCTGTTGGGGTGCTCTGCCTCCCTCCCCCTTTGTGCTGCTGTCCTCGCTCTGCATGTCCTCCTGCCAGGTTGGGTCAGTTACTATATCATCCACCACCTTGTCTGCCACTTCCGCACCCTGGTCCTCCTCCTGACTTTCTGGCAATTGTGTCTCATCATCGTCCACCTCTTGTGACACTTTCCCACTGTCGCCTTCGTGTGAAAGTGGCTGATCAAATATTTGGGCATCGCTACATGCGATCTCCTCTTGCCCCGCTTCAAGTGGACCAGGCGACAACCAACAACCTTTTGACCCTGCTCTGGGTTCAATAGTGGTGTGCTGCGGTCCCCTAGGAATTGGGACAGGAAGGTCGGGCGAGAAGATGTGGGTGTTTGTTGTGGCACAATTTCGGCTTGCCCACGGCCTTGTCCTCGGCCTCTGCATGCACCATCACCATCACGTTCAGTTCCCCGTCCCTTGCCACGTGCCTTGCCCATTTTAAATGGAGGACAGTATGACGCGCCCCCTGGGCCTGTGCTGTGCAAGGGATACCCGGAGCCGGATCGCTGGGGGTTGTAGTCATCCGTGGCTGTGACCCGGTCCGTGCCCAGGGCGGTCAAACCAGTGGCAGTCTGAGTGTGATAAATGTCCGACTACGCCACCCGTGGATTGCGGTCAGTGGGGACCGCCGCTGCGCTGCAGACCGCTGAGGCTGATGTTGTATGCGCAGCCAAGTATGGGATAACTCCCCACGGGAGAAGTATTGCCTCAGGGCAGCTAGTGTGGATGATGGGAGTGATGGTGTGAGCATCCCAGTACTGATGGTGCTGGTGCGGCGATGAAACACAGAGACGTGTGGTGCAGTTCAGGGTCTTTACTGATGGAATAACGCAGACCCTCCCGGGAGTACTGGTTAGCAGTAGGGGCCTGGTCAGTCTGTAAACAAGTTGGATCTCCCCTGGCCAGGTGGAGTTGTAGGCCTCCCCGACTATCTGCACTCTTTCCTGGCTACCTTGCTCTATGCGGGTAGAAGTAGCCCACGTCCCTGAGTATACCGTGTGGTGCTCACCCGTATGGCCGGTGACTTGAGGCCTTCCGTTAGCCTCCGCTTCACGATGGCGGTGCTGGTCCCTTGCTTGTGACCGTGCCTCCGGGCTTCTAAGGCCAGAGGACATGGAATCCCCTGCCGGTTGGATTCTGCTGCTGGACCTGGATGTCCCCACAGCCTCAGACTCCGTGTCCGGGTTTAGTGTCTTCAGCCAAGGCGAGCTTTCTAGCTTCCAGCCTCTGGCACTCGCTCCTGCTCCTACAGAGCTCCTGTTGTCACTTTCCCTCTCCAGGCTCTGACTCTCAGACTCTGTCTGCTCTGCTTGTTCTGCAGGCTCTGTCTGACCTAATCCCGCCCCAGACCCAGTTTATAAGGGCAGATTCCTCCCCTCCCAGGTCTGGGCGGGCAGTGTTGCATGCTTAGGGCTCCTGACCAGAGAAACCTCCCACTTGCTCTCAGACATAATATTTCTATTACTGTGGCAACCAGACCCCTGGGGTGCCACAAGTATCTCCCACGCTCACTACAAATGACTGAGTTTGGAGCAAACTTATATGTGATCCGTGTGACGGAGAAAACAGAGTTTTAAATACCTGGCCTGTAGGTAACTAGTTTGAACAGCAAACCGATGTCAAAAACTTCGCTGACATAGTGAAAAAAAATTGGAATGGAGGCCAAAAATGGCAGTATTTTCTGAAAACATATATGTGATCTGTGTGACGGAGAAAACTGAGTTTTAAATAGCTGGATTTCTAGCGCTGTAATATGGAAAGGACCTGGCTGTATTCTGCAGTGCCGACAAGCAAATGGCGCAGAAAAACTGTGTTCTCTGGATTGCTTTTTAAGCGAATAATGAGGATTAAGATCCAAAAAAAAGTATTCCTGGCCCCTGAGACCTGGGCCTTTATATAGAAATATCTAACAGCAGCAGAAGGCAGAATTGGAATGGAGCCTCTTGTGCTATATGCACTGCAGTCTGCTATATACATTGCCTGCCTATATACCCCGCCTGCCTGATATCTCTGCAGATGGATTAGTTAGTCCTCAAAAGGACTGTTTGTTAAGATGGATATGTGTAATGTACGGTTTTTCTCCCTACATTACCTAATACACAAGCAAATGTCTCCCTGACACAGCAGCAGCTCTCCCTACTCTGCCTGATTCCGGAGTGACTGTGACGAGCACAGCGGTGCCAGGTCTAATATAGACCCGATGATGCTATGCGTCCATCCAAGCACTGTGATGACACAACCACCATGGCTGCGGCATTACAATGAGTGGCAGGCAATCCCTGCATGTTGATTGGCACTCTAAAGAGCGCCAAACATGCAGGGAGGGACCCGAGCTCTCGCCGAGCAACCCCGGAAATACTCGGCGAGCGCCGAGCATCTTGAGCAGTGAGATGCTCGGGAGAGCACCGAGCAGTAGCGAGCATGCTCACTCATCACTACAGATGACGTCTTTTCTCATTGCAGTTCTACTTTCACCATTTTTTACTCTCTTCTGGCCCAGACCACCATGACGACTTCTTCTAACCATATCTGTCTCTGCACAGAAAAATCTCATCCAGCTGCTACCCCATTGCTCCCATTAGTGCCCCTACACAGTAAAAGTGCCCCTGCATATTTCCGATAAAACCCACTTTGTGACCAGGACTTTAATATAGTCAGCATAGGGGTTCCAGTCGCACCCAAGCCCTGATGCCTGGGGTGAGGGAGGAACAAAAGCCCCTTTTGGCCTCTATAAGAAAATTAATTTTATTAAACAGTCGAGCTAGTTGGAGGCCCTGGAGATCTTGAATTAATGACGTTAGTGTTTGTGACCTTTACAAAGTATTAGTTATCCCGCTTCTGTTCCGCTATACAGCCTGATTATGCCACCCACTTGTAATAATCCCCTTATGTGTCCTCAAAATCTCAAAATAATAATCTTTCTTTGTGCCCCTCACAAGGAAATATTGCCCCCCAAAAAGTATGAATAGCCCTTGTGTCCTGATAAAATAATAATACCCCCCACAGTAACAATTTTCCATTTGCGTCAACTTTCTTGTGCCCCCCCCCACATAATAATAGTACCTGTATTGTACTTACAGAAAAAAAAGAAAGAAACCTTAAAGGGATTATTCGCATTTTCATAGATGGATATTGTCGGATAGCGCATGTAAATATGAGCAATTTTGCCATTTACTGCATATTAAAATTTTCAGCAGTGCTTGAGATATTAACACTTTTCCTTTATTTACAGCTCGTTGCCTAGGACACCGACCACCAACGCTAGACAGCAGAACATGCACAGTGCTTAAAACCCAATTGCAAATATGTTTTTTTTTCTTTTTTTTCTTTGCCTCACATATAGTACATGCATATCAGTAAAAAAAAATAAAATAAAGAAATAATCTCCTAAAATGAACAATCCCTTTGACATTAATATGGGTATAATGATCATATTGTATTGACACGAAAGGGAGTTATTGACTCCAATCTTGGTTATCAGTTGGGGGATAAATGTCACGGGTGTGTCAGGTTTGACAGACAGTCATTCTGGATCCGACTGTAGAAGGTCACTGCGCGTGGCCTTGCAGACACCTTCTTGATCCTTTCATCATCCCTCCCTCTCTAGGACCCAACCAACGGTGATCTGCACCTTCTGCTGCTAATTAACACACCCTTGCTGGATCTTTAAATACATTCAGTTTCTCTAGAGGGTTGCTGGTGATAGAGTTAATTCCTCTGTTCAGGTCTGGAGTTCTAGCAGTCGGCTAGATTCTTCTTGGAGTTCCTTTGTGGATTGTAGTCGTGATCTCTCTTGTGTCTTCTCAAAGCTAAGTGTATCCCTTTGTCTGTTTGCCTTGTTTGTCTTTAGTTGCAGAGGGGCTGACTAGTGCTCACCCCTCCCCCTACCTACCTGAGGCCTAGCTCTACGGTCAGCCAAGGCTAAGGTATTCTGCTTGGCAATAGGTGTGGAACCTATTTAGGGATGATAGGGGAGTCAGGGTGTAGTTAGATGTGCTTAGGGGTCTCCACTCCCCCTTTCCCTAGTTGCTGGGCTTCCCCCCTTTTCCCGTCGTCATACGCTGGGTTTTTCCCATACGTAGCATGACAATAAATTAGGATGATGCATAACAGAACATCACGTATCCATATTTAGAAGATATAATTCCATCACGTACCTATAGAATTCCATCATGTACCTGTAGAATTCCATCACATACCTGTAGAATTCCATCACGTACCTATAGAATTCCATCATGTACCTGTAGAATTCCATCACATACTTGTAGAATTCCATCATGTACCTGTAGGTCACATACCTGTAGAATTCCATCACATACCTGTAGAATTCCATCATGTACCTATAGAATTCCATCATGTACCTATAGAATTCCATTACAGAGAGGGACTGCGGGAAACGATGATTAATTCAGCCCCCCATGACGTGTTGTCATTGCTGATGATGCGTGACTACCGGAGGGTCGAACATTTATGGAAATATTAATTTTCTAAAGCTGACATCTTCTGTAGGAGACATGTTCTATCAATCTTTCTCACTTCTTCCCACCAGTTCTCTCCATGCCTCCCGTGAAAAATTTATATTTTCTGCTCCATGGCCTCTTAATGTAGTAACATATATAATTCATTACCCAAGACTCTTCCCTTCCCTAATGCCTGCAAGGTTTTCTGTTGTTCCCATCTGACGATATACTGTATGCACAACACATCCCCATATTATCTGACAAAAGAGGTCAAATTGGGTGCATTTTATCATATACTCTAAAAAGAGTGAATTTTTTTTATAATAGTTCATAAAGTCAATTAAAATATTGGTAACAGTCTACAAATTAAACTCTGTATAAATCCATCTGCGGTGAGCTCCCCCTAGTGGCAGCTGTTGGCAGACAGAATTTTACCAGATTAGTTTTAGCATTTTCATTTTTTCCTCCTCTTCTTCCAAAAGTAAATTTTTTCTTTCGGTTAACATCGGCATTTGAGGGCTTGTCTTATGTGAGATGAGTTGTTGTTTTTAATGATACCATTAATTTTAATATATAATATACAGAAAAATGACCAAAAGAATCCCAATTGAGGTGGGTGAAAAAAATGCATTTCGGATAGTTTTTTTGAGGGGATTTTCTTTTTACAGAATTTATTGTGAAGTAAAAATGATCTGGAAACATGATTCCCCAAGTCAGTACAATTATGGCTGTAAGGTGTGCAGGGCAGTAGTCATGGGCGAGGACCTGCTGTGTTCCCACACCCTGGCACCTCACAAGTAAATAGTGTCCCGTTTCCCTTGTGCTCTGTGTGAATTGTACAACACACACATATTGGCCGGAGGCCTCCGCTGTCTCCATGAGCCCGGATCCAGAAACAGCCGCACAGTCAAAAGGAGACACTTTGTCCTTTTCAAACAGTTTAACTTTACTGAGCAGTCCAAGTTCAATTGTTGTTACAGCACAATACGTAGTCAACATTACGGTACTTTCAGCCTGAGCCATCACTCTCCTCGCTGGCATCTCTGGCCCCTGGGATACTCCACCTGGCTCCGCAGCTCCCATGAATCCTGTCCTGACTTCCAGAAGTGGTTTTCTGTCCGGCTTCCCCTTGTGGAAAGAGAATAAGGCAGGCTCCTCCATGCCTAGTTCGGGCCGTAGGCCCTGGACATCCCAGGAAAGTCCACTGAACTTTGTCGCAGCCATTCTCATGCTGCCCACACCATCCGTAATCTTCCGTGCTCTCTCCAGCCCCCTGGCCTTGAACTTCTGCTATCTGCACTTGCATCTAATCTCCTCATCTTACCTAAAGCAGGAATTGTTCCCCTTGTTAACTAACCCAGCCCCTCCCAAATTGGGGCTATTCCCTAACTCATTTAACATTTCCTATACTATAACTATCTACTTCCCGAATCTATTGTGCCCTCCACTGCACTGTTCCCAATCCTATCTATATCTACTGCTTTATCCTAATTCTATACCTATGTTCTAATTTCTTACTCTTACCTTATACTTTCCCTTTATTTGATACATAAGCACCTTATGAGTTCCAGATCACTAGTATTTAAGACATTCTATAAAATTGTTCATATTATATAATTCACATTATCAACATAAATGTGTTCACATTAGTGCCCGTAATATTCTATATACTTAAAATACATATTTAACACAAAAGAGCAACCATTTTATTAGAGAGAAAAAAGAGCATGATTGTCCCTGACTCATCCTTACATGGTTATTCCAAACTTGTACAGCTTTTCTTTTTTACTATCTTATGACTTTATAGTGTTTTGGCTGTGTCACCATTTTCCAAGACATGTAACTTTTATTTTTCTATTCATGAAGCTGTGTGAGGGCTTGTTTTTCATGTACTGAGCAGTAGTTTTTTTGGTACAATTTTTAGGTACAGGCAATGTTTTGATCCCGTTTTATTGCATTTTATTAATGAAAAAACAACAGTTTGGGAATTTTTTCTCTTTACCCTATGACTTTTAGACCGTATGAGTTAAAGAACTTCATATCTTGAAAGATTGGACATGATGATTATTTATTTGTTTTAATTTTTTTTATTTTTAGGTGGAGAAAGGGAGATGATTAATGTGATATTATACAGTGGTGTGAAAAAGTGTTTTCCCCTTCCTGATTTTTTATTCTTTTGCATGTTAGTCACTTAAATGTTTCAGATCACAAATCAAATTTAAATATTAGATAAAGATAACACAAGTAAACATAAAATGCAGTTTTTAAATTAAGGTGTTTATTAATAAAGGAAAAAGAAATCCACACATTCAGGGCCCTGTGTGAAGAAGTGATTGCCCCCTAAACCTAATAACTGGTTGGGCCACATTTAGCAGCAACAACTGCAATCAAGCGTTTGTGATAACTGGCAATGAGTCTTTCACAAAGCTCTGGAGGAATTTTGGCCACTCATCTTTGCAAAATTGTTGTAATTCAGCCACATTGGAGGCTTTCCGAGCATGAACCGCCTTCTTAAGGCCATGCCACAGCATCTCAATCGGATTAAGGTCAGGACTTTGAGTAGACCATTCCAATGTCTTAATTTTGATTTTTTTAAGCTATTTGGAGGTGGACTTGCTGGTGTGTTTTGGGTCATTGTCCTGCTGCATAACCCAAGTGCGCTTCAGCTTGAGGTCACGAACAAATGGTTGAATATTCTCCTTCAGGATATTTTGGTAGACAGCAGAATTCATGGTTCCATTTACCACAGCAAGTCTTCCAGGTCATGAAGCAGCAAAACAGCCCCAGACCAACACACTACCACCACCACATTTTACTATTGGTACGATGTTCCTTTTCTGAAATGTTGTGTTACTTCTACACCAGATGTAATTGGACATACACCTTCCAAAAAGTTCAACTTTTGTCTCATCAGTCCACAAAGTATTCTCCCAAAAGTCTTGGCTATCATCAAGATGTTTTCTGCCAAAACTGAGACAAGCCTTTATGTTCTTTTTGCTCAGCAGTGGTTTTGTCTTGGAACTCTGCCATGCATGCCATTTTTTCCCAGTCTCCTTCTTATGGGGGACATTGACCTTAACAGAGGAAAGTGAGGCCTGCAGTTGTTTGGACGTTGTTGTGCGGTCTTTTTTGACCTCTTGGATGAGTTGTCGCTGCGCTCTTGGTGTAATTTTGGTTGGACGGCCACTCCTGGGAAGGTTCACCACTGTTCTATGTTTTCGCCATTTGTGGATAATGGGTCTCACTGTGGTACGCTGGAGTCCCAGAGCTTTAGAAATGGCTTTATAACCTTTTCCAGACTGATAAACCTCAATTACTTTGTTTCTCATTTGTTCCTGAATTTCTTTGGATCACAGCATGATGTCTAGCCTTTGAGGATCTTTTGGTCTACTTCACTTTGTCAAGCAGGTCCTATTTACCATAAGTGATTTCTTGATTGAGAACAGGTGTGATAGTAATCAGGCCTCTGTGTGGCTAGGGGAATTTAACTCAGCTTCCCATAGATGTGATAAACCACAGTTAATTTATGTTTTAAGGGGGTGGGGCAATAACTTTTTCACACAGAGCCCTGTAGGTTTGGATTTCTTTTTACCTTAAAAATAAAGACCTTCATTTTGTGTTTACTTGTGTTATTTTTGTCTAATATTTAAATTTGTGTTGTGAACCAAAACATTTAAGTGTGACAAACATGCAAAAGAATAAGAAATCAGGAAGGGTGCAAACACTTTTTCACACCACTGTACATATATATATATACACTACCGTTCAAAAGTTTGGTGTCACCCAGACAATTTTGTGTTTTCCATGAAAACTCATACTTTAATTTATCAAATGAGTTGCAAAATGAATAGAAAATATAGTCCAGACATTGACAAGGTTAGAAATAATGATTTTTATTAGAAAGAATAATTTTCTCCTTCAAACTTTGCTTTCGTCACAGAATGCTCCCTTTGCAGCAATTCCAGTATTGCAGACCTTTGGCATTCTAGCTGTTAATTTGCTGAAGTAATCTTGATAAATTTCCCCCCATGCTTCCTGAAGCCCCTCCCACAAGTTGGATTGGCTTGATGGGCACTTTTTTGGTACCATATGGTCAAGCTGCTCCCACAACAGCTCAATGGGGTTGAGATCTGGTGACTGCGCTGGCCACTCCATTACAGATAGAATACCAGCTGCCTGCTTCTTCCCTAAATAGTTCCTGCATAATTTGGAGGTGTGCTTTGGGTCATTGTCCTGTTGTAGGATGAAATTGACTCCAATCAAACGCTGTCCACAGGGTATGACATGGCGTTGCAAAATGGAGTGATAGCCTTCCTTATTCAAAATCCCATTTACCTTGTACGAATCTCCCACTTTACCAGCACCTAAGCAACCCCAGACCATCACATTACCTCCACCATGCTTGACATATGGCGTCAGACACTCTTCCAGCATCTTTTCAGTTGTTCGCCATCTCACAAATGTTCTTCTGTATGATCCAAAGACCTCAAACTTTGATTCGTCTGTCCATAAAACTTTTTTCCAATCTTCCTCTGTCCAATGACTGTGTTCTTTTGCCCATATTAATCTTTTCCTTTTATTAGCCAGTCTCAGATATGGCTTTTTCTTTGCCACTTTGCCCTGAAGGCCAGCATCCCGGAGTCGCCTCTTCACTGTAGACGTTGACACTGGCGTTTTTCGTGTACTATTTAATGGAGCTGCCAGTTGAGGAGCTGTGAGGCGTCGATTTCTCAAACTAGAGACTCTAATGTACTTGTCTTGTTGCTCAGTTGTGCAGCGGGGCCTCCCACTTCTCTTTCTACTCAGGTTAGAGCCTGTTTGTGCTCTCCTTTGAAGGGAGTAGTACACACCGTTGTAGGAAATCTTCAGTTTCTTGCAATTTCTCCCATGGAATAGCCTTCATTTCTAAGAACAAGAATAGACTGTCGAGTTTCACATGAAAGTTCTCTTATTATGGCCATTTTGAGAGTTTCATAGAACAAACAAATGTAATGCTCCAGATTCTCAACTAGCTCAAAGGAAGGTCAATTTTTTAGCTTCTCAAATCAACCAAACCGTTTTCAGCTGGGGTAACATACTTGTGCAAGGGTTTTCTAAACATTCATTAGTCTTCTTACACAGTTAGCAAACACAATGTACCATTAAAACACTGGAGTGGTGGTTGGTGGAAATGGGCCTCTATACACCTATGTAGATATTGCAATAAAAACAAGACGTTTGCAGCTAGAATAGTCATTTACTACATTAACAATGTATAGTGTGTATTTCTGATTCACTTAATGTTAGCTTCATTGAAAAAAAAATGTGCTTTTCTTTCAAAAATAATGACATTTCTAAATGACCCCAAACTTTTGAACGGCAGTGTGTATATATATATATATATATATATATATATATATATATATATATATATATATACACAGTACAGACCAAAAGTTTGGACACACCTTCTCATTTAAAGATTTTTCTGTATTTTCATGACTATGAAAATTGTACATTCACACTGAAGGCGTCAAAACTATGAATCAACACATGTGGAATTATATACTTAACAAAAAAGTCTGAAACAACTGAAAATATGTCTTATATTCTAGGTTCTTCAAAGTAGCCACCTTTTGCTTTGATGACTGCTTTGCACACTCTTGGCATTCTCTTGATGAGCTTCAAGAGGTAGTCACCGGAAATGGTTTTCACTTCACAGGTGTGCCCTGTCAGGTTTAATAAGTGGGATTTCTTGCCTTATAAATGGGGTTGGGACCATCAGTTGTGTTGTGCAGAGGTCTGGTGGATACACAGCTGATAGTCCTACTGAATAGACTGTTATAATTTGTATTATGGCAAGAAAAAAGCAGCTAAGTAAAGAAAAACGAGTGTCCGTCATTACTTTAAGAAATGAAGGTCAGTCAGTACGAAAAATTGGGAAAACTTTGAAAGTGTCCGCAAGTGTAGTTGCAAAATCCATCAAGCGCTACAAAGAAACTGGCTCACATGAGGACCGCCCCAGAAAAGGAAGACCAAGAGTCACCTCTGCTTCTGAGGATAAGTTTATCCGAGTCACCAGCCTCAGAAATCGCAGGTTAACAGCAGCTCAGATTAGAGACCAGGTCAATGCCACACAGAGTTCTAGCAGCAGACACATCTCTACAACAACTGTTAAGAGGAGACTTTGTGCAGCAGGCCTTCATGGTAAAATAGCTGCTAGGAAACCACTGCTAAGGACAGGCAACAAGCAGAAGAGACTTGTTTGGGCTAAAGAACACAAGGAATGGACATTAGACCAGTGGAAATCTGTGCTTTGGTCTGATGAGTCCAAATTTGAGATCTTTGGTTCCAACCACCGTGTCTTTGTGTGACGCAGAAAAAGTGAACGGATGGACTCTACATGCCTGGTTCCCACCGTGAAGCATGGAGGAGGAGGTGTGATGGTGTGGGGGTGCTTTGCTGGTGACACTGTTGGGGATTTATTCAAAATTGAAGGCATACTGAACCAGCATGGCTACCACAGCATCTTGCAGAATCATGCTATTCCATCCGGTTTGCGTTTAGTTGGACCATCATTTATTTTTCAACAGGACAATGACCCCAAACACACCTCCAGGCTGTGTAAGGGCTATTTGACCAAGAAGGAGAGTGATGGGGTGCTACGCCAGATGACCTGGCCTCCACAGTCACCAGACCTGAACCCAATCGAGATGGTTTGGGGTGAGCTGGACTGCAGAGTGAAGGCAAAAGGGCCAACAAGTGCTAAGCATCTCTGGGAACTCCTTCAAGATTGTTGGAAGACCATTTCCAGGTGACTACCTCTTGAAGCTCATCAAGAGAATGCCAAGAGTGTGCAAAGCAGTCATCAAAGCAAAAGGTGGCTACTTTGAAGAACCTAGAATATAAGACATATTTTCAGTTGTTTCACACTTTTTTGTTAAGTATATAATTCCACATGTGTTAATCATAGTTTTGATGCCTTCAGTGTGAATGTACAATTTTCATAGTCATGAAAATACAGAAAAATCTTTAAATGAGAAGGTGTGTCCAAACTTTTGGTCTGTACTATATATATATATATATATATATATATATATATACATACATACACAGTATTTTTCGGACTATAAGACACACTTTTTTCCTCAAAAATTTTGGAGGAAAGTGGGGGGTGCGTCTTATCGTCCGAACATATATATACAGCTTCGGCTACAATGTGGGCACTATTGAAGAGAGTGAATGGTCACTGCTCCCCACGCACACAGTCCCGGCGTGGGGAGCTGTGACTATTCCGGCACAGCACTTCACTGTGCTCCCTGCCATTCGCGGCTCACACAGTGAGAGTGTCGGCAGCAGAGCGGGACGCAGCGCTGGAGGAGAGAGGAGGTGAGTATGATTGTTTATTTTTTTGTGGCAGCGTGATGGGGATCAGGGGGTGCGAAGCATACCAAGATGGAGGGGTGCCAAGCATACCAGGAACAAGGGTGCCATGCATACCAAGATCAAAAGGTGCCATGCATACAAGGATAGGGGAATCAAGGGGTGCCATGCATACCAGGATGGGGGATCAAGGGGTGCCATGCATACCAGGATGGGGGAATCAAGGGGTGCCATGCATACCAGGATCAAGGGGTGCCATGCATACCAGGATCAAGGGGTGCCATGCATACCAGGATGGGGGAATCAAGGGGTGCCATGCATACCAGGATCAAGGTGTGTCATGCATACCAGGATCAAGGGGTGCCATGCATACCAGGATCAAGGAGTGCCAAGCATACCAGGATGGGGGAATCAAGGGGTGGGATGCATACCAAGATGGGGGAATCAAGGGGTGCCATGCATACCAGGATGGGGGAATCAAGGGGTGCCATGCATACCAGGATCAAGGGGTGCCATGCATATCAGGATGGGGGAATCAAGGGGTGCCATGCATACCAGGATCAAGGGGTGCCAAGCATACCAGGATGGGGAAATCAAGGGGTGGCATGCATACCAGGATGGGGGAATCAAGGGGTGGCATGCATACCAGGATGGGGGAATCAAGGGGTGCCATGCATACCAGGATCAAGGGGTGCCATGCATACCAGGATCAAGGGGTGCCATGCATACCAGGATGGGGATGAGGGGTGCCATGCATACCAGGATGGGGATGAGGGCCATGCATACCAGGATGAGGATGAGGTCCATGTATACCAGGATGGGGATGAGGGCCACTTTTACCAGGATGGGGATGAGGGCCACGTATACCAGGAAGGAGGGGCCATACATACCAGGATGGAAGATATTAACAGAATTGGGGGACATTGGGTGTCAGCAGCAGTCCCCCTCCCCCATAACAGGGCATCATGACCACATTTTTTTCTATCTTCCTCTTCTAAAACCTAGGTGCGTCTTATGGTCCGGTGCGTCTTATAGTCCGAAAAATATGGTATATATATATTTATAAATGTATTTTTTTTACCCCCTCAAGAAACTATATGATCCAATACTTTACTGCAGGATATAGACAAAAATTACAGTTTTCATATGAGTATCAACATGGCAGCAGCGGAGGGCTTTCAGCAGGCCCCCAGGTGAAATGGCATGCATCAAGCACATTGGGGGAATGATTGCTTGGCTTAAAGAGTTACTGTTGTTTTAGTTTTTATTTCATAAATCCATAGCACATATGAAAATAAGCTACTTTCTAATATAGCTTATCAGAGCATTCTGCTTCCTTCTCCTTTTGGACTGATCAGTCACTCTCAATTCAGGGGTGAAATCTGTATTCAGTGAAAAAAGATTTTCCTATTACTGAGATTGGAGATTACAGTGCTTATAAAGTTCTATGTAGAAGGGAGGAGCCTGAGATAGGAGATGGCAGTTGGTGCTTTTCAAATTCTATGGAGAGGGGAGGAGCTAGAGGCGACACAGACATTCTACTGCAAGTTCTAATGAAATGACAGTTACAGTTCTCCATAGAACTTTATGAGCACCAACTGTCATCTATCTCAGTAATGGGAAAATCTGTATTCACTGAAGATACATTTTAGCTGTGAATTGGGAATTTTGACAATAAATGATCATCCAGGAGGAGAAAAAAGCAGATTTCTCTAATAAGATATATTACAAAGAGGCTTTCACATGGGATCGTCACACTGGTCCTACTCTCGGGATTATGGTGTGGGGCGGTATCATGTACAGTAGAACATTTATCAGAGCTCTGAACAGCAAGGGAACACAAACCTCACAATTTCAACTAAAAATCTATATAAATAGCTATATCCAGCCAGAAAATGAACCTGTAATGTAAAACAACAATAAAAAAATAAAAACTGCTTTAAGCAGCTGTGAACTGTAGAAATCCCTCACCGTGCATCGGGAGCTGTAAACCGATGATGGAGCAGACACTCGTCTAGTTTATTAGAGCAGATTGAATGGATTCAACAATAAATGGTTTTCCCATCATCCGTGAAATTGAGTTGTTTTTCATAGCAACACAAATATCCTTTCTGAAAAAAAAAAAATCTAAAATGTAATATAAGCCTTGGAGATATTAAGGATCTATCTACATCCCATATCTATCTATCTATCTATCTATCTATCTATTATCTATCTATCCATATCTATCTATCTATCTATCTATTTATTATCTATCTATCTATTATGTATCTATTATGTATCTATTTATTATCTATCTATTATCTATCTATTTCTTATCTATCTATCTATCTATCTATCTATCTATCTATCTATTATCTATCTATCATCTATCTATCTATCTATCTACTATCTATCTATCTATCTATCTATCCCATATCTATTATCTATCTATCTATCTATCTATCTATCTATCTATCCATATAGCTATTATCTATCTATCTATCTATCTATCTATCTATCTATCTATCTATCTATCTATCATCTATCTATCTATTATCTATCTATTTATCTATCCATATAGCTATTATCTATCTATCTATCTATCTATCTAATATCTATCTATCTATCTATCCATATATCTATCTATCCATATATCTATCTATCATCTATCCATCTATTATCTATCTATCTATCTATCATCTATCATCTATCTATCTATCTATTATCTATCTATCTACAAATAAACAAAAAAGGAAAGCAGCACACCAAAGTGCCACAAATGGACCGAAACATTGCATTAATGGGCGATTAAAACACATCACTCTGTAAGGGCCAATATATGTGAACACACTGGAAACATTAAATCTAGACTGTCTTGTTACTCGATAAGATGTACTTACAAAAACTGAAGGTTCTTAGCGCATAAATTGGCCAATGTTGCACTGCCATGTGTGTGAGCGGCTCAGGGTGTCGTTCTCTGTCCATCATCCGAGTGGGACGCCATATATATCTGTCATTGCTGTCACATGCTAGGTAAGATTAATCATTGTCACCTGTTGGGGTTCAGGGGGCGCTATTGTTCCCACTAGCTTAGCGCTTAGTTATTCTGATTTTGTCCATAGGTTGGGCCTGCTATTGCCACTAAGTGTCATTCACTTGCATAAAGATGAGCTGCAATACCAAACTCAACCTCTGGACAAGAGTGGCGCTGTTCTTGGGAAAAAAAAATAAATCTAAAAATAAAACATACTTTTATTGTCTAATCCTGGATAATCCTATTACAATATTGAATTCATCATTTTTTATTAACAGTAATGGTAATATTGCATATGCTACTTATTTGGGTCTTCCAAACCTGTCCATGCATTAATCAATCCAGTCCATGACATGATTTTATTTATTTTCCCGGCTTGTGGTTCTTGTATCTGGATAACACCAGCATTGTTATTGAGTTTAGCTTTAATGCGTCTTAAATATTGGACGAGGCTGATAAATGGGGCCGCTGGCTGCTTTATTTGGTGTGAGTCATTTCTTGTCAGAGATGGTGAATTACACTGTTTCTCCAGTGACCGCAACATTGTTCTGGGAATATAACACCCACATCTGTACGACAGTCCGCAGCCAACCAAGCCATTATGCTCTTCATCCCAGTGCCGTAATGTCTCCGAAGAAGAGGGTTTATCTTCTATTATTACAGATAATCCTTTAAATGATCCCAGAAAAAAAAGAGAAAATGACATTGAGCGCAATGGAGGCTTTATATTTAAACCACAGTTTTTTTCCGAATTTCAGCTCAAAATAATGGCGCCATATAGTGTCACGAAAATACAACCATATACAACCCATTTTATACCACAATGTAGTGTCCAAATATTTAAATAATATTTCCTTATATAATACTGACATATAGCTCCCAGATAATACAACCGCCATACACCACTAAATAATACCACATGGCTTTACTTTGCTACTCGGGGATTACTTGGTTCAAGAGCTTGCTAGAAAATGGAGGCTCTGTTTAAATGAGCAGCATACAACCTCCAAAAATTGACCCTGTCACCCCTGGAATCTGACTGTGGGTGGAGAGTATCCATTACGACCCTCCACGCCTACAGTGCTGAGATTTGCACTGAACATGGTTTTCTGGATATTAAAGGGAATCTGTCAGTAGGATCAACCCTCCTCCTCCTAAGCCGTCTGTATGGGCACATAGTTCATAGGAAGCGGAATAACATGACACCTTGATATCTGCGATCCGATGTCTTATTCCAGAGAAATCCAAGTTTTTCTTAATATGTAAATGAGCTGTTTAGATCTCTGGGCTGGACATAGATCTTCTCGAGTATCTGCCTCCAGAGATTATTTGACATGAAAGAAAGAGTAAACTCATCCCCAAAGACCGGCCAAACTCTCTACTCCTGAATAGTGTTGAGCCACCCCCGTAGTGTTCGAGTTCGGTTCGGTTCGTCGAACACCCGTGTGTTCGCCGAACTGTTCGTCGAACTGTTCGTCGAACACCTTCGAACACCGTTAAAACCAATGGCAGGCAAACAAAAACACATAGAAACACATAGAAAACACCTTCAAAGGTGTCCAAAAGCTGACAAACTGCTCAGAAGACACAACTAACACATGGAAAAGTGACAAGTACATATAGTCATGCGAAAATAAAAGAGGTGGAGGAGTAAAAGGAGGGGGAGACACAGATATAGGCATGTCATGCCCTTCTAAAATCCAAAAAGTGAGAAGCCGACACGGCCAGTCCGCTCCTGCCCGTGCCACCTCCGTGTCGCCGGGTTTGTGCCAGAGCCGCGGTGAACCCTGATGGCCAGCCCCCCTCTCCCAATACTGGTGCCTGTCCGCTGGTGGGTCGAGCGAGCCCCCCTGTGGTGGAGGCAGCTCTAAGCTTTTTAATTTAAATTGTCTCTCTAATTTGAATGAATACACTTTAAATCCATTTACAAGGATCTATTGGAGGGCAAGCCTCATGCCAGCAGCCGCGTAATTCCAGCTCCAGTAGCGTCCACTAAAGCTGCTGCAGTTAAAAAGCTTTTATAAGGATCGAGCTCGGCTGTCCACCGCAAGGCATCCTACTGCCAGTCCCAGCCCCTATGCCTTGGGGTGCCTCCTGATGCTCTTCACTGAGTATCCCATGGTCCCGAAGCATTTCCTTTGAAAAAATTAAGTGTCTAAACTACAGGTGGTGTAGCTTGCTTAACAGCCGGGATAATCCGCTGACTAGCAGACACTGCTACTAGGCACAAAGTATTTCCTGGGCTAGATGCAGTTAAAAATTTGTAATTAGATACTCTCGTTGGATGCTGAGAAAGCATTCCATAGAGTCTCCTGGCACGCCATATATGATTCTCTTAAAAAGCTTGGGGTAGGGGTCTAGGGGACCCTTTTATAGCCAAAATCACGGCCCTGTATCGCAATACGTCACCTAGGCTGAAGATAAATGGAACTGTAGCACCCTGAGGGCTCGGTTGCTACAGACGTATTGCACCTCACCCAGAGGTGTGATATCTCACTCTCAGGTAAGGATGGAGTGTGGATCAGGACCCGACACCTGCATGCATTACACCACATTGCCGTGGGGCAGGGCGACCAATATGCCCCTGAGATGGGCACGACAGTCCCTGTCCCTGGCTGGAGTGGGGGGAGGGAACACTGAGGAAGGGGAACCCTGTAGTGCAGGAGCAGGGAGGAAGCAGTTCCTGGGTGCATTGAGAAGGGAGTATAAAAGGTGGGCACCATCTTAGTTCAGTGCAGAGAAGTCTGAGCAGAAGTGGCAGGGAGCAGGGGCTCTGCATGAGCTCTGCTCCGGAGGCGGGCCTAGTAACAGAGGCCCAGGCCTGGAAGAGGGAGAAGGAAGGAAGAGGAGCGGAGAAGGCTCCAGGAACGAGGAATGAAGGGATCCCAGGGGTGCGGACGGGCGAGTCGCCACCGCACGCCCGAATCCACCTGCGTGGAGGGGTCAGGCCAAAGGGGCAGACCGGTCCCCGAACTAGTGGAGGCAGGAAACGACCCTCAGCTAGAAACCGGAGGCTCTGACATTTTATGTGGCGCAGCCCCTCGCTACACCCGCTAGGAAGGCACCACATAGGGTCAGGGAAACTGGCGCCAAGTTTACCAAGAGGAGGCCCGAGGCAGCCGGACAGAAGTGTTGGTAAGAAAGGCCAGACAAAGGACACACAAAGGGGGTCCTGTGAAGTGCTCCAAAGTTATCTGGGAGTTGTCTGAGCCCCTCACCTGGTGAGCACAGTACGACGTGGGCAGCCGTTACCTGCAGACGTGGTCTGGATAATAAGAACTGTGAGTAAAGGCCCTGGACTGCATCACTGACTCCGTGTCGTTACTGCTGCTGCCCTGCACCATCACCCCCATCCTCCGCATACACTGCCCTGAGGCTATACTCCTCCCGTGGGGAGTTATGCTACGCTCTGCTGCACCCACAACACCAGCCTCAGCAGTCTGCCCTGTAGCGGCGGTTCACTCTGACCGCAATCCACAGGTGGCGTAGTCGGACATTTAAACATCAAAACCACATAAATAGTTCCGCCACTGGTTTGACCGCCCTGAGCCACGGAACCGGGTCGCCGCCACGAAGACTACAACCACCAGCATCCACCAAAAAGGGTCCGGCTCCGGGTGTCCCAAGGCCCAGGGGGTGCGTCAGAACATTTTCATCACCTTTCACAATCACCAATGGGACAAGGCAGGGATGTCCTCTGTCCCCTCTCTTATACATCCTAGTGACGGAGCACCTGCTCTCATCAATTCGCCATAACCCCAATATTAGGTGGATTGAGGTGGGAGGCACCGAGTACAAGTGCTCTCTATTTGCTGATGATGTCCTAGTATATATCACTCAATCACATATATCCATCCCTGCTGTTATGGCTGAAATAGATCACTTTGTTACATGGTCAAATTTTAAAATCAATGCAGCGAAGTCTGAGGCCCTCGATGTCTCCCTCCCCAAATCCATATAGGATTCCATCCAGTCCAACTTTCCCTTTGCCTGTCCCTCACAGGGTATCAAATACTTAGGAATTCCTATTCATAGAGACCTCTCCCATCTATGTTATCTTAATTTTGGGCCCTTTATTGAACAACTCCATACAGACCACGGTTGGCAAGTTAGAACTGTAAGATTCACTACGTGAACCACTGGTGTTTTGTGGAAAAGCACATGTACACCGCGTTTCAAATTATTATGCAAAAAGTGTTTAGGAGTGATAAGGGAAGAATTTGTTTGTTTGTCAGTTAAACTCATTGATGGTGATGTGTGTCAGGGCTCTTTATATCACTGTAAGCAATTGCAGACACCTGTGCTAATTAGTTTGGCAGGTGTGTCCAATGAAAGGCAAGACTACTTAAGAAGGCTCTCTCACATTATTAAGCAGCCTACATTTTCTGCCAAAATGGGAAAGAAAAAGGATGTGTCGGCTGCTGAGAAGCAACAAATTGTGGAGTGTTTAGGTCAAGGCATGACTACAATCAACATTGTGCGATGATCAGGATGAAGTGTCTTGGCAATCAAGAAGTATGTAGCTGATTCACAGTACACACGTGTGCATGCTGATAAGGGCAAATTGAGGACTCTTTCCTACAGGCAATTACGTCAGGTTGAAAGAGCAGCGGCAAAAAAGCCTTGTCATAGCAGCAGACAAGTTTTTGAAGCTGCTTGTGCCTCCAACGTCCCCCGAACAACAAGATGCAGGGTCCTTCAGAGGTTTGCAGCTGTGCATATGCCATCCTGTCGACCTCCTCTATCCACTTCACACAAGCAGAAACGGCTCCAGTGGGCCAAACATTACATGAAGACTGATTTCAAAACAGTTTTGTTCACGGATGAGTGCCGTGCAGCGCTCGATGGTCCAGATGGATGGAGTGGAGGATGGCTGGTTGATGGACACCCCACGCAAACACGGCTACAGCGCCAACAAGGAGGAGGTGGAGTAATGTTTTGGGCTGGAATCATGGGGAGAGAGATTGTCGGCCCCTTTAGGATCCCTGAAGGCGCTAAAGATGAACTCCATAATGTATGTGGATTTTCTCAAACAGCACTTCCTGCCATGGTTCAAGAAGAAGAACCGTGTATTTCACAGCAAGATCATTTTTCTGCATGATAATGCACCATCTCATGCTGCACATAAAGCATCTGCATCTCTGGCTGATATGGGCATAAAAGGGGACAAACTTATGGTGTGACCCCCATACTCCCCTGACCTCTACCCCATTCAGAACCTTTGGAGCATCATTAAAAGGAGTGTCTATGATGGCGGGAGGCAGTTCACATCTAAGCAACAGCTCTGGGAGGGTATTCTGTCCTCATGCAAAACAATTGAAGCAGAAACCATCCAAAACCTGACAAATTCAATGGACGAGAGAGTTCAGAAGCTCCTTTCGAACAAGGGGTCCTATGTGAAAATGTAACATCACCTAGAATAAAGTTTTGAGTTGAAAACTGTTTGATTTCAGTTTCTAACAACCTGCTAATGCTTATAATTTCAAAAATGACCATTTTTTTGGTCTTTATTAAAATGAAAAGGTTGATCGAAAAGTTTGGGGGATCTAAGAGTGTGGCAACCCAGTAGTCATGATTACTTCGAATTCTGACAATATGAGGGTCATGCTGCAGGTAGTGCAGCAAGAATGCACTTATGTGTCTTGCGCATCTCGGAGCCCCAAAATTATTTTCCGGGCTAGATGCAGCTAAAAATTATTTTTAATTTTAAATCTGGTGAAGCTTTAGTATAGATGGCCTAATAGGATCAGTGCTGCACACTGCTACAAAGCCCAAATTATTTTCCAGTCAAGATACAGATAAACATGATTAGTAATTTGAAAGCTTAAAACGGTTGGTAGGGTGATTTTAACCAATCATCAAGCTTTTACTCTCCCCAGGATGACACAGGGGTAGAAAAGTCGTTTCGGATCCATGATTTGTTCATCTTTATGAACGTGAGTCTGTCTACATTATCAGTGGAGAGCCGCGTGCGCTTATCTGTCAGCACACCACCAGCAGCGCTGAACACACGTTCAGACAGAACGCTGGCTGCGGGGCATGACAAGATCTCCAAGGCGTAAGTGGCTAGCTCCGGCCATTTATCCAGATTGGAAGCCCAAAAAGAGCAAGGGTCCAGTGACACAGTCGTGGCTTCAATGTTTACTTGGAGATACTCCTGTACCATCGTCTCTAGGCGTTGACTATGTGTCAGACTTCTTGTCTCCTGTGGCCTTGCAAAGGATGGGCTAAAAAAGTGGTGAAATGATTCCGCAAAATTGATGTTACCAGCAGATACTGTGGTTCTGTTACGGTTTGAGTGCTGAACACTTGACGGTCCCACGGTTGGCAAGTTGGAACTGTGAGATTCACTACGTGCACCACTGGTATTTTGTGGAAAAGCACATGTAAGATTCTGCAACAGTCTCTGCTGATACTCCTGCATGCGTGCATCCCTTTCTATGGCAGGAATAATTTCTGCAAATTTACTTTTGTACCGGGGATCTAACAGTGTGGCAACCCAGTAGTCAGGATTATTTCTAATTCTCACAATTCGAGGGTCATGTTGCAGGTAGTGCAGCAAGAAGGCACTCATGTGTGTTGCGCATCCAGGAGCACCAAGTCCCTGTTGTGTTGGTGGCGAGGTAACAATTATGCTTCCTTCCTCTGTCCTCTCCCCCCAACCTCGCACAACAGAAATGTGATCAAGGTCTCCCTCATCTGATGAGTCTTCCATCAGTTCGTCCTCCACTTCTTCCTGGGCTCCTGCACCTTCCTCACTAGTTTGGCTGCTACCATGCGCCCTGGTAAAACCATCTCCCCCACCCTCACATGCCTGCCGCCTTGGTGCTGCCGACCGTCTGGACCTTTCAGATGTTAGCCCTTCCGCATACAACTCCTCCTCCTCTACTTCCTCCACCTCCTCTTGTGCCACCACCTGACTCCGAATTCTGTTTAACATATGCTCCAGCATGTAAATCACCGGAATAGTCATGCTGATAATGGCATCGTCAGCACTAAACATCTTCGTCGCCATTTCAAAACTGTGCAGAAGGGTGCATAGGTCCCTGATCTGAGACCACTCCTCCAGCGTGATTTGCCCCACCTCTGAATCTCGTTGGCCCAGGCTATACGTCAGAACGTATTGCACCAGGGCTTGTCGGTGCTGCCACAGTCGCTGCAACATGTGCAGAGTTGAATTCCACCGGGTAGGCACATCGCATTTTAGCCGGTGAAGTGGCAGGCCCAACGACTTCTGTAGAGATGTAAGTCGCTGAGCTGCGGGATGCGAACGGCGGAAGTGAGCACACAGCGACCGTGCCCTCTGCAGAAGGCCATCTAGTCTGGGATAGTGGGCTAAAAATTGCTGGACAACCAGGTTCAACACGTGAGCCATACAAGGCACGTGTGTGACATTGCCCCGGCGAAGGGCCGCACCCAGGTTTGCAGCATTGTCGCACACGGCCTTCCCTGGTTTCAGGTCCAGTGGAGACAACCATTCATGAAATTGGTTCTCCAGAGCTGACCACAACTCCTCAGCTGTGTGACTCACATTTCCCAGACATTTCAATGTAAAAACCGCCTGATGACGTTGAGCCCTACTGCCAGCATAGTAAGGAGGTGTGCAGGATCCCTTCTGCGCAGTTAGAAAGCTTGTGGCATGACCAGACAGGCTTTGGGTGCAGGTGGAAGACCGAGAGGAGGTTGAGGAGGCAGAAGCAGTGGAGGAACTTTGACATAAAGAGGATTGACGCACAACTCGTGGGGACGGCAAGACTTGGACAGCAGCCCCTTGTCCTGCTGTCACCATAGTTACCCAGTGCCCAGTCAGCGACATGTAACGCCCCTGTCCATGCCTACTCGTCCAAGTGTCTGTGGTGAAATGCACCCTGTCACACACAGAGTTTCTCAAAGAAGCGGTGATGTTGTGTGCGACATGCTGGTGGAGCGCAGGCACACCTTTCTTTGAGAAGTAGTGCCGACTGGGCATCTGGTACTGGGGCACTGCGACGGACATAAGGTCTCGAAAATCCTCTGTGTCCACCAGGCGGAAAGGCAGCATTTCTGTAGCCAAGAGCTTGCAGATGGTGAAATTCAACCTCTTAGCTTTCTCATGGCTAGGAGGAAATGGTCCACATCTGAGGGACCGAGGGCTGGCTATTGTGCTTAGACGGGGTTGATAAGGGTGTCCCCGGCAAACTGCCGGTCTGTGAGGAAGATGCAGGCGGACATGTTAGGTTGCCTTGATCCAAAGGTGGTGCTATCGATGTCGGACAGCGCTCAACACCAGCTGGTGTTACCACCTCCAAAGAAAATGATGACCTGCCAATCACGCTGGCTGTTGCGGGTAAAGAGGTGGCAGGTCTGCGCCCCAAAACAGGTGTGACTGCTGTCCCCCCAGTCACAGAGGATGAAGAGGCCGCGGATGCACAAGATATGGCAGACGGTGGTTGGCCCGGCCGGCTAGGCCGCATTGTAGCACACTGAGCTTCCCACTGCAACTTATGCTTCATGTCCATGTGCCGGTTCATGCATGAAGTACTCAAACTATGTATTTTTGGCCTCTACTTAGCTTTTGCTGACAAATGTTACAGATAACACGAGTTGGGTCATCTTTATCGATCTGAAAAAATGCCCAGGCTATGCAAGGCTTAGCACCCATGCGACCTGAAGAGCCACCACGACTTGTGGTGAGAGGCAGAGTTGTGTTTGAGGATGCAGTTGTTGACGTGCTTCCAGTACTACGTCTCTGTCCAGGAAGGCGCAACCTGACCTCGTCGTCACTAGCATCTTCCTCCACCTCCTCTGCTGACCTCATCTCTTGGCTGACTGTGGGTTGACAGTAAGTGGGATCTCCGACCTCATCATCATCACCCTGTGCGTTATCACATCCGTCGTCCTCAGAGCCAACCTGTTCCTGCCCTGACAAAAAACTAAAGTTGTCGCTCCAATCAGGTATTTGAGTCTTATCATCGTCTTCCTCATTGTCTCCACCAACAGGAGTTACAGTTTGGGAATGAGGGTCTACATTATGGTCAGAACCTTCTGCGTCTGGTCCTGGATCCGACTCATAAAGATTCTGGGCATCAGTGCAGATCATTTCCTCGTCTGGATTCACAGAAGCGCTGGAGTCGACCTCTGATTCCCAGGCTATAGTATGAGTAAACAGCTCTGCAGACTCAACCATCTGTTCTACCTCATACTCAGACGGGCAGCTGGAGATTTGGGAGCTGTGAGGAAGCAAGTGCGATTTGGGTGACACCTTTGAGGACTGGAGTATTTGTGATGTTGAAGTTGATGTGGAGGAGAGCCCACTTAAAGGAGCACTTGATATCCGTTGAAGCACCTGCTGTTTTTGTGCCTCATCTGGAATTTGTAGCGATTGGCGTGGCCATAAGAAAGGGATCTTATCACATTGTCCGCTAAAAGAAGTAGACATTTTAGTTTGGCTGGAAGATGGTCTTTCTTCTGCAGATGTTACTGTTGCTTTAACACCTACCCCACGGACACAACCTTTTTTCCCCTTCCCAACACGCCTATTCCCCTTTCCACCAGCAGCAGGCCTTTTTCCACTCATTTTGGTGGTTAACTAATTCACAACTCTGGAGTTGTTTGCACAAAAAAACAATGGATGGTAACCGAGCAGAGCTGAGTGGCCAAACTGTGGTATTAGGCCAAAACTATTGGCTGGGTTAGATGCAGAAAAAAATTATTTTGAATTTGCAACCTGATGGAGGTCAGTATAGATGGACTAATACAACAAGTCCCACACACAGCTAGAAGCCCAAATATTTTTTCAGAGGTACTGTAGATGCAGATAAAAATTAGTTTTAATTTGCAACCTGATGGAGGTCAGTATAGATGGACTAATAGAGAAAGTCCGACACACTACTAGAAGGCCAAATATTTTTTCAGAGCTAGATGCAGAAAAAAATTATATTCAGTTTGCAACCTGATGGAGGTCAGTATAGATGGACTAATAGAACAAGACCCACACACAGCTAGAAGCCCAAATATTTTTTCAGAGGTACTGTAGATGCAGATAAAAATTAGTTTTAATTTGCAACCTGATGGAGGTCAGTATAGATGGACTAATAGAGAAAGTCCGACACACTACTAGAAGGCCAAATATTTTTTCAGAGCTAGATGCAGAAAAAAATTATATTCAGTTTGCAACCTGATGGAGGTCAGTATAGATGGACTAATAGAGAAAGTCCGACACACTACTAGAAGGCCAAATATTTTTTCAGAGGTAGATGCAGAAAAAAATATATTCAGTTTGCAACCTGATGGAGGTCAGTATAGATGGATTAATAGAACAAGACCCACACACAGCTAGAAGCCCAATATTTTTTCAGAGGTAGATGCAGAAAAAACTATATTCAGTTTGCAACCTGATGGAGGTCAGTATAGATGGACTAATAGAACAAGTCCCACACACTGCTAGAAGCCCAAATATTTTTTCAGAGGTACTGTAGATGCAGATAAAAATTATTTTTAATTTGCAACCTGATGGAGGTCAGTATAGATGGACTAATAGAGAAAGTCCGACACACTACTAGAAGGCCAAATATTTTTTCAGAGCTAGATGCAGAAAAAAATTATATTCAGTTTGCAACCTGATGGAGGTCAGTATAGATGGACTAATAGAGAAAGTCCGACACACTACTAGAAGGCCAAATATTTTTTCAGAGGTAGATGTGTAGCACCCTGAGGATTCGGCTGCTACAGGGGTATTGCACCTCAACCCAGAGGTGTGATATTCCACTCCCGGGTAAGGATGGAGTGTGGAACTGAGCTCAGTCAGCTGCATGCACTACACACATCCCATTTCCGAGGAGCAGACCAACGGTACTCCCACTTAGAAATGTGCAGGTACGACCGAGTCTGTTCCTGGCTGGAGTGGGAGGGGGGTGGTACATCCCAGTAGTGTAGGGGCAGATAGGGGGAGCAGCCTGGGTAAAGATAGGAGCTCATTGGGTGCTGGTCACCTGAGCTCACACATAGAGGGAGTATATAAGGTGGGCACCATCTAAGATCAGGGTCAGTCAGTCTGAGAGAAGTCAGTCAGCCTTTTGCAGAGTCAGAGGAAGAAAGCAGAAGAGCAGAGCAGCCCCAGAGCAAGAGTGAGAGAGGAGAGAAAGAAAGACCCAGAGGGGGAGACAGAAGGAACTCTGAGAACCCAAGTACAACCCTAGGGTGAAGAGTTGGCAACAGGGTACCGGATCCCAAACTGGTGGGGGCTAAAGCATACCTCAGCCAGAGACCGGAGGCCGTGGGCAGGATCTGCCACGGCCACCCACCACATCCACCCTGAAGGCAAACCACGTGTAGGGTCAGGGAACCCAAGGCCAAGGGTCTCTCAACAGAAGGCCCAAGGGAGCTGGACCTAGGTGGATCCCTGGTGGGGACGGCCAGAAGAAAGGACAAGAAGGAGGGCTCAGGGACACGCTCCGGACTTGCTTGGGGGTTGGCTGAATCCAGGACCTGGTGGACGCAGCACGGCTCGGGTGGTCACTCAAGGCCGGAGTGACCGGAATATCTGCAGTAAGTAAACACCCTGAACTGCACAACCCGACTCTGTCTTTAATTATCATCTACGCTGCACCACCACAACCCCCATCCTCTGCACCTGACCCCCTGAGGCCATACCCCTCCCGTTGGGGGTTATACTATCTAAAGCTGCACCAACACCATCAGCCTCAGCGGACCCTGCTGCAGCGGCGGCCGTAGTGACCGCAATCCAACGGGTGGCGTAGTCGACATAACGAACTTTGTAACATCTGTAGGACTGCCACATACTCTGAGCTTGACACCCTGGGCACGGACCGGGTCACAGCCACTCGGAGACTACAACCCCCATCTGATCCGGCTCCGGGTATTCCCCTAAAGAATATGGCCCAGGGGGCGCGTCAGATGCAGAAATAAATATATTCAGTTTGCAACCTGATGGAGGTCAGTATAGATGGACTAATAGAACAAGACCCACACACAGCTAGAAGCCCAAATATTTTTTCAGAGGTACTGTAGATGCAGATAAAAATTAGTTTTAATTTGCAACCTGATGGAGGTCAGTATAGATGGACTAATAGAGAAAGTCCGACACACTACTAGAAGGCCAAATATTTTTTCAGAGGTAGATGCAGAAAAAAATATATTCAGTTTGCAACCTGATGGAGGTCAGTATAGATGGATTAATAGAACAAGACCCACACACAGCTAGAAGCCCAATATTTTTTCAGAGGTAGATGCAGAAAAAAATATATTCAGTTTGCAACCTGATGGAGGTCAGTATAGATGGACTAATAGAGAAAGTCCGACACACTACTAGAAGGCCAAATATTTTTTCAGAGGTAGATGCAGAAAAAAATATATTCAGTTTGCAACCCGATGGAGGTCAGTATAGATGGATTAATAGAACAAGACCCACACACAGCTAGAAGCCCAATATTTTTTCAGAGGTAGATGCAGAAAAAAATATATTGAATTTGCAACCTGATGGAGGTCAGTATAGATGGATTAATAGAGAAAGTCCGACACACTACTAGAAGGCCAAATATTTTTTCAGAGGTAGATGTGTAGCACCCTGAGGATTCGGCTGCTACAGGGGTATTGCACCTCAACCCAGAGGTGTGATATTCCACTCCCGGGAAAGGATGGAGTGTGGAACTGAGCTCAGTCAGCTGCATGCACTACACACATCCCATTTCCGAGGAGCAGACCAACGGTACTCCCACTTAGAAATGTGCAGGTACGACCGAGTCTGTTCCTGGCTGGAGTGGGAGGGGGGTGGTACATCCCAGTAGTGTAGGGGCAGATAGGGGGAGCAGCCTGGGTAAAGATAGGAGCTCATTGGGTGCTGGTCACCTGAGCTCACACATAGAGGGAGTATATAAGGTGGGCACCATCTAAGATCAGGGTCAGTCAGTCTGAGAGAAGTCAGTCAGCCTTTTGCAGAGTCAGAGGAAGAAAGCAGAAGAGCAGAGCAGCCCCAGAGCAAGAGTGAGAGAGGAGAGAAAGAAAGACCCAGAGGGGGAGACAGAAGGAACTCTGAGAACCCAAGTACAACCCTAGGGTGAAGAGTTGGCAACAGGGTACCGGATCCCAAACTGGTGGGGGCTAAAGCATACCTCAGCCAGAGACCGGAGGCCGTGGGCAGGATCTGCCATGGCCACCCACCACATCCACCCTGAAGGCAAACCACGTGTAGGGTCAGGGAACCCAAGGCCAAGGGTCTCTCAACAGAAGGCCCAAGGGAGCTGGACCTAGGTGGATCCCTGGTGGGGACGGCCAGAAGAAAGGACAAGAAGGAGGGCTCAGGGACACGCTCCGGACTTGCTTGGGGGTTGGCTGAATCCAGGACCTGGTGGACGCAGCACGGCTCGGGTGGTCACTCAAGGCCGGAGTGACCGGAATATCTGCAGTAAGTAAACACCCTGAACTGCACAACCCGACTCTGTCTTTAATTATCATCTACGCTGCACCACCACAACCCCCATCCTCTGCACCTGACCCCCTGAGGCCATACCCCTCCCGTTGGGGGTTATACTATCTAAAGCTGCACCAACACCATCAGCCTCAGCGGACCCTGCTGCAGCGGCGGCCGTAGTGACCGCAATCCAACGGGTGGCGTAGTCGACATAACGAACTTTGTAACATCTGTAGGACTGCCACATACTCTGAGCTTGACACCCTGGGCACGGACCGGGTCACAGCCACTCGGAGACTACAACCCCCATCTGATCCGGCTCCGGGTATTCCCCTAAAGAATATGGCCCAGGGGGCGCGTCAGATGCAGAAATAAATATATTCAGTTTGCAACCTGATGGAGGTCAGTATAGATGGACTAATAGAACAAGACCCACACACAGCTAGAAGCCCAAATATTTTTTCAGAGGTACTGTAGATGCAGATAAAAATTAGTTTTAATTTGCAACCTGATGGAGGTCAGTATAGATGGACTAATAGAGAAAGTCCGACACACTACTAGAAGGCCAAATATTTTTTCAGAGGTAGATGCAGAAAAAAATATATTCAGTTTGCAACCTGATGGAGGTCAGTATAGATGGATTAATAGAACAAGACCCACACACAGCTAGAAGCCCAATATTTTTTCAGAGGTAGATGCAGAAAAAAATATATTCAGTTTGCAACCTGATGGAGGTCAGTATAGATGGACTAATAGAGAAAGTCCGACACACTACTAGAAGGCCAAATATTTTTTCAGAGGTAGATGCAGAAAAAAATATATTCAGTTTGCAACCTGATGGAGGTCAGTATAGATGGATTAATAGAACAAGACCCACACACAGCTAGAAGCCCAATATTTTTTCAGAGGTAGATGCAGAAAAAAATATATTCAGTTTGCAACCTGATGGAGGTCAGTATAGATGGATTAATAGAACAAGACCCACACACAGCTAGAAGCCCAATATTTTTTCAGAGGTAGATGCAGAAAAAAATATATTCAGTTTGCAACCTGATGGAGGTCAGTATAGATGGATTAATAGAACAAGACCCACACACAGCTAGAAGCCCAATATTTTTTCAGAGGTAGATGCAGAAAAAAATATATTCAGTTTGCAACCTGATGGAGGTCAGTATAGATGGATTAATAGAACAAGACCCACACACAGCTAGAAGCCCAATATTTTTTCAGAGGTAGATGCAGAAAAAACTATATTCAGTTTGCAACCTGATGGAGGTCAGTATAGATGGACTAATAGAACAAGTCCCACACACTGCTAGAAGCCCAAATATTTTTTCAGAGGTACTGTAGATGCAGATAAAAATTAGTTTTAATTTGCAACCTGATGGAGGTCAGTATAGATGGACTAATAGAGAAAGTCCGACACACTACTAGAAGGCCAAATATTTTTTCAGAGCTAGATGCAGAAAAAAATTATATTCAGTTTGCAACCTGATGGAGGTCAGTATAGATGGACTAATAGAGAAAGTCCGACACACTACTAGAAGGCCAAATATTTTTTCAGAGGGAGATGCAGAAAAAAATATATTCAGTTTGCAACCTGATGGAGGTCAGTATAGATGGACTAATAGAACAAGTCCCACACACTGCTAGAAGCCCAAATATTTTTTCAGAGGTACTGTAGATGCAGATAAAAATTAGTTTTAATTTGCAACCTGATGGAGGTCAGTATAGATGGACTAATAGAGAAAGTCCGACACACTACTAGAAGGCCAAATATTTTTTCAGAGGTAGATGCAGAAAAAAATATATTCAGTTTGCAACCTGATGGAGGTCAGTATAGATGGATTAATAGAACAAGACCCACACACAGCTAGAAGCCCAATATTTTTTCAGAGGTAGATGCAGAAAAAAATATATTCAGTTTGCAACCTGATGGAGGTCAGTATACGTGGACTAATAGAGAAAGTCCGACACACTACTAGAAGGCCAAATATTTTTTCAGAGGTAGATGCAGAAAAAAATATATTCAGTTTGCAACCTGATGGAGGTCAGTATAGATGGACTAATACAACAAGTCCCGCACACAGCTAGAAGCCCAAATATTTTTTCAGAGGTACTGTAGATGCAGATAAAAATTATTTTTAATTTGCAACCTGATGGAGGTCAGTATAGATGGACTAACAGAGAAAGTCCGACACACTACTAGAAGGCCAAATATTTTTTCAGAGCTAGATGCAGAAAAAAATTATATTCAGTTTGCAACCTGATGGAGGTCAGTATAGATGGACTAATACAACAAGTCCCGCACACAGCTAGAAGCCCAAATATTTTTTCAGAGGTACTGTAGATGCAGATAAAAATTAGTTTTAATTTGCAACCTGATGGAGGTCAGTATAGATGGACTAATAGAATGATGCTATGCCCAAAAGATTTTACTTCACTAGGTGCAGTAAAAAAATTGGTATTCTATACACAGGTGGTATATCTTGCAACACAGATAGGCTACTCCACTGACTAACACACTCTGCAATAGGCCAAAAAGGATTAGCTTTGCTAGATTCAGCCAAATGCTGTGAAAAAAACTTGCACAGCACTGGCACAGACCTGCCTGGCAAAAACTGATAGGAACTGATGTAACCTAGTCCTGAAAAGGACTCCAATTACAATTAGTCTTTACTCCCACAACCTATCTATTTAAGAGCACAGACCTCCCTGATAAAAGTCGTAGGAAATGCTGTAACCTAGTCCTTAAAAGGACTGCAATCACAACTATTCCCTACTCCAAAGCTATCTGTATATTTGTGCGAAAATTGGCTTGAAATTAACAAGGTATAGCGCACACAGCAACAGCGGTGCCGTCTAACACGCAGCTGCAGCAGTGAGAAAATGGTGGCGACGGGGAAAATGGCTTGGTCTTATAGGGCAAGGACATGTGACATACACTGCCAATGACACATGCCCTTGCTTGTGTGAAAAAAAGCACTTCGCTCCGTGTGTGCGCTGCTGATAGGCTGACAGATTGCACCTCCCCACTGTAAATGCGGGAAAGAGAAAAAAAAATGGAGATCTTCATTGTTCCTGCAGAGATCCATCCCCTGCCCCTCCCCCCACCCCGCTGTACACTCAAACTGCGTATTAACATTAATTTTCATCATTACTGAGAAAAAATCCAGTTATGATTTTGGTGCACGAACAGTTATCGAACATAACCTCGAACAGCCGAATTTTTCTCAAATTGTTCGTGTTCGCCGAACGGCTCGAACACCGCCCAAAACAGCTCGAATTTGAGATTGGCGAACAGTTCGAGTAGAACAACGCTCATCTCTACTCCTGAATAACCCAAATAATATTTGGAAATGTTGACTGCATCCATGATTAAAAGTACTTTTTTTTTGGGGGGGGGGTAAAGTGGGGATGTAGCTCCTTGAATGGCATGTAAGTAATCTTTTATTTACACGCCTGGTCAAGATGGTTGGTACCCCTCGTTTAATGAAAGAAAAACCCACAATGGTCACAGAAATAACTTGAATCTGACAAAAGTAATAATAAATTAAAAATCTATGAAAATGAACAAATGAAAGTGAAACATTGCTTTTCAACCCTGCTTCCACAGAATTTTTTTAAATTAACTCATGAAATCGGCCTGGACAGAAATGATGGTTCTTCTTGACTTAATATTTTGTTGAACAACCATTTTAGGCAATCACTGTAATCAAACGATTCCTGTAACGGTCAATGAGACTTCTTCACCTGGCGACAGGTATTTTGGCCACTCCTCATGAGCAAACTGCTCCAGTTGTCTCGTGTTTGGGGAGTGGGTAGAGCACATGATGAACTGGAAGTGGGGGGGGGGGGTAGAGCAAATAATAAATGGGGGATGGGGAGAGCAAATAATAAATGGGGGGTGGGGAGAGCAAATTTATTGGGAGTGGGGTTGGGGAGAGCAAATAATGAATTGAGGGTGTGGTAGCGCAAATAATGATGAATTGAGCACGTGGGTGCATAGAGCAAATGATAATGAATTGAGAGTGGGGGACAAACAAATAATGATGAATTGGGAGTGGGGGAGAGTAAATAATGATGCAGTGGGGGTAGGAGAAAGAGAGGACATGACAAAATGAATTGGGGGAAAGAGTACAGGTGCTAATTAATTTATATATTTATTGGGTGGGGAAAGTGGCTATTTACAGTTACAATTTATATTTAGAATGGTGGGTTGCATAATAGCTAATTATATATTAACTAGATGGAGGCCCTATGCTATTGCATCGGGAGGGTGGTAATGTCATGATGGGGGCAGGCTTTGCAGCGTTGAGAATCCCCCCCCCCATGTGCTAACCCACCTATCCACTGTCTCTTTCCCCCATGTGCTGACTTCTCCCGTCTGTGCTCTCTTCTTTGACCTGTCTACCCCATGTGCTATCCCCCTTGTTTGCTGTCTCTCTCCTTCCTGTGCTGTGTTCTCACCTCATGTGCTGTCCCATTTGAGCCGTCTCCCCCCTGTGCTCTGTCTTTCTCCCCCTGTGCTCTGTCTCTCCCCTGTGCTCTGTCTCTCTCCCCCTGTGCTCTGTCTCTCTCCCCCTGTGCTCTGTCTCTCTCCCCCCTGTGCTCTGTCTCTCTCCTGCCTGTGCTCTGTCTCTCTCCCCCCTGTGCTCTGTCTCTCTCCCCCTGTGCTCTGCCTCTCTCCCCCTGTGCTCTGTCTCTCTCCCCCCCTGTGCTCTGTCTCTCTCCCCCTGTGCTCTGTCTCTCTCCCCCTGTGCTCTGTCTCTCTCCCCCCTGTGCTCTGTCTCTCTCCCCCCTGTGCTCTGTCTCTCTCCTGCCTGTGCTCTGTCTCTCTCCCCCCTGTGCTCTGTCTCTCTCCCCCCTGTGCTCTGTCTCTCTCCCCCTGTGCTCTGTCTCTCTCTCCCCCTGTGCTCTGCCTCTCTCCCCCTGTGCTCTGTCTCTCTCCCCCGTGTTCTGTCTCTCTCCCCCCTGTGCTCTGTCTCTCTCTCCCCCTGTGCTCTGCCTCTCTCCCCCTGTGCTCTGCCTCTCTCCCCCTGTGCTCTGTCTCTCTCCCCGTGCTCTGTCTCTCTCCCCCCTGTGCTCTGTCTCTCTCTCCCCCCTGTGCTCTGTCTCTCCCCCCCCTGTGCTCTGCCTCTCTCCCCCATGTGCTCTGTCTCTCTCCCCCCCTGCGCTTTCTCTCTCCCCCATCTGCTGTCTTCTCCTCTCATGTGATCTCTTCTTTGACCTGTGTATCCCATCTGCTCTCCCCCTTGTCTGCTCTCTCTCTCCACCACTGTGCTGTCTTCTTCCCTCATGTGTTCTCTCGTTTGAGCTGTCTCCCCCCTGTACAATGCGTATCTTCCGCCGGGTTCAGCCAAATGATTCACTGCGCCTGCGCGGAATTCGCTCAGGCGCAGTAAATCAGACCGCCGCCATCTTTGTGCAGACAGACAGTGGCGGTCACATTAAAACTGCGCATGCACTCCTCCTGTACAAAGATGGCGGCGGTCAGTGAATCATTCGGCTGATCCCGGCGGCGTGTACGGCATGTTCGCAAAGGTGTTCCACTGGTGGTACCGCGCAAGAGACTGCGTACGGCGTATACAGTGTGTGTGTGTGTGGTGCGTACGGTGTATACCGAGTGTGTGTGTGTGGTGTGTACGGCGTATACAGTGTGTGTGTGTGGTGCGTACGACGTATACAGTGTATGTGTGGTGCGTACGGCGTATACAGTGTTTGTATGGTGCGTACAGCGTATACAGTGTGTGTGTGTGGTGTGTGCGGCGTATACAGTGTGTGTGTGTGTGTGGTGCGTACGGCATATACAGTGTGTGTGTGTGTGTGTGTGTGTGTGTGGTGCGTACGGCATATACAGTGTGTGTGTGTGTGGTGCGTACGGTGTATACAGTGTGTGTGTGTGTGTCTGGTGCGTACGGCATATACAGTGTGTATGTGTGTGTGGTGCGTACGGCGTATACAGTGTGTGTGTGTGTGTGGTGCGTACGGCATATACAGTGTGTGTGTGTGTGGTGCGTACGGTGTATACAGTGTGTGTGTGTGTGTCTGGTGCGTACGGCATATACAGTGTGTATGTGTGTGTGGTGCGTACGGCGTATACAGTGTGTGTGTGTAGTGCATACAGCACATACATTGTGTGTGTGATGCGTACGGCATATACAGTGTGTGTGTGGTGGTGCATACGGCGTATACAGTGTGTGTGTGGTGCGTACGCGTATACAGAGTGTGTGTGTGGTGGTGCGTACGGCGTATACAGTGTGTGTGGTGCGTACGGCGTATACAGTGTGTGTGTGGTGCGTACGGCGTATACAGTGTGTGTGTGGTGGTGCATATGGTGTATACAGTGTGTGTGTGATGGTGCGTACGGCGTATACCGAGTGTGTGTGTGGTGCGTACGGCGTATACAGTGTGTGTGTGGTGGTGCATATGGTGTATACAGTGTGTGTGTGATGGTGCGTACGGCGTATACCAAGTGTGTGTGTGGTGTGTACGGCGTATACAGTGTGTGTGTGTGTTTTGCATACGGCGTATACAGTGTGTGTGTATGTGGTGTGTACGGCGTATACAGTGTGTGTGTGTGTGGTGCGTACGGTGCATACAGAGTGTGTGTGTGTGGTGCGTACGGCGTATACATTGTGTGTGTGGTGCGTACGGCGTATACAGTGTGTGTGTGTGGTGCGTACGGCGTATACAGTGTGTGTGTGTGATGCGTACGGCGTATACAGTGTGTGTGTGTGTGTGTGTGTGTGTTTTGCATACGGCGTATACAGTGTGTGTGTATGTGGTGCGTACGGCGTATACAGTGTGTGTGTGTGTGTGGTGCGTACGGCGTATACAGTGTGTGTGTGGTGTGTACGGCGTATACAGTGTGTGTGTGTGTGGTGCGTATGGCGTATACAGAGTGTGTGTGTGTGGTGCGTACGGCGTATACAGTGTGTTTGTGTGGTGCGTACGGTGTATACACAGTGTGTTTGTGGTGCGTACGGCGTATACAGAGTGTGTGTGTGGTGTGTGCGGCGTATACAGTGTGTGTGTGGTGTGTACAGCGTATACAGTGTGTGTGTGGTGTGTACAGCGTATACAGTGTGTGTGGTGGTGCGGCGTACAGCGTATACAGTGTGTGTGGTGGTGCGTACGGCGTATACAGTGTGTGTGTGTGTGGTGCATACGGCGTATACAGTGTGTGTGTGGTGGTGCGTACAGCGTATACAGTGTGTGTGTGGTGGTGCGTATGACGCGCCCCTGGGCCTGTGTCGCGCTGCGGTGCGCACGCGGGAGCTTACCCGGAGCCGGATCCGTGGAGGGTTGTAATCTCGTGGCGGTGACCCGGTCCGTGCCCAGGGAGTCAAACTAGACGGCAGTCTATTAGTAGTAAATAGTTGATGACTACGCCACCCGTTGAGTGCAGCCAGGAAGCTGCTGCTGCAGGGCAGACCGCTGAGGCCGGTGGTAGGATTGTGCAGCGTGAGAGTATAACCCCCAACGGGAGGGGTATGGCCTCAGGGCAGCCGACGTGGATGATGGGGGTAGCAGGAACCACTCAGAGACGGTACGGTGTAGTTCAGGGTCTTTACTGGTAACAACGACAGACCCTCCCGGAGTACTTGCTAGCAAACGGGGCCTGGTCAGTCTTTGAGCAGATGGGATCTCCCCTGGCCAGGCGTAGTTGTAGGCCTCCCAAACTGACTGTACTCTTCTGGCTACCTTGCTAGAAGCTGATGTAAGTAGCCCACGTCCCTGAGTGTACCGTGTGGTGCTCACCCGTATGGCCGGTGACTCGGGGCCTTCTAATGGCTCCCGCTCCACAATGGCGGTGCTGGTCCCACGCGTGTGACCGTGCCTTCGGGCTTCTGGGCCAGAGGACCTGAAATCCCCTGCCCGACGGATTCTGCTGCTGGGTAGGAGTTAGTCCTCACAGCCTCGGACTCCGGGTCCGGTAAAGAATCTTCTTAGTCAGGGCGAGCTCTGTAGCTGCCAGCCCCTGACTCCTTGTAACTCTGCTGTTTCCTATGCTGCTTCTCTTCTCCACTCTCCTTGTCTCACTCACCCTGCCTCAGCCCCGGGTTTATACAGGGGAAGTCCTTCCCCTCCCCAGACTGGGCAGGAGGTGTGGCATGCACAGGATCCCTGACCAAAGGACCTCCCACCTGCTCTCAGACATAACATTACATTACTGTGGAAAACCAGACCCCTGGGGTGCCACATTCCCCCCTAGTGAAATTTAGTACTCCGGGACTAAACACATTTAGAAAAACATAACAAAGTATAACAATAACAACACAATAAGAAAAACACATAAGATGGTTACGGCGTGTCCGCAACCGGGTGCAGTCTTTGAAGAAAAGCAAAGGTGTCCATTTCACCAACACAGGGAGACGTAACCAGGTAGGGGTCTGTCCTACCCCGAGTCCTTAACAGTCTCTAGTCCATCCTGGGTTACGCTCCAACTATATACAAGGATTCCCGGTAAATCCACCAAGGTTTCCTAAAAACAACTGGAAACACAAAATTATACACAAGCAACAATACACAGATAAACATAAATAAAACTATTTTTACACTTCAAATTCTCCAGCGTGCGGGTAACTGGCCTCTAGTGGCCCTAGTGGACCTACGGAGCTGACTGTCTGGCCCTGAACTACAGGGTGTAGGAGCTGTCAAGGGTAAACTGGGCAGCTGTCTACCGGCTCTTTGTCTCACTAGGGGTACGGCAGGCTCACTATAAGCAGAGGGTTGATTCTCCTGTTCTACTCGTGTGGAGTCTTCTGCCTCCTGGACCGGCTGTTCTTCCAGCTCTACCCGTTGCTCCGTAGGTTCTTGGGATGATGGTTGGAGGAAGGTGAGTACGGGTACCACAACTGCACCATTGACTTGAGTCCAAGACCGAGGGAAGTCCCCGAGCACGGTACTAACCATATCTTCCCTTTCCTCTACGGGTCGATGGTCTTCTTGTTCTTCTTCAGGGTTCCTCAGTTGTTCGGGACACTTCTTCAGGTGGTCCCGGGATACAATGGCTGTGGTTTCCCCTCCGTCTTTACTGATGGTACAGACCTTCGGGTTCTCGTGGCTTGAGGGCAGTACGGTGTACGGGTCCTCCTCCCACTGGTCATCCAACTTGTGGAGCCGTCTTTTCCTCTTCAAGACCTGCTCTCCGGGTACCAGGGGAACAGCGGGAGCATACTGGTTGTAAGTCTTCTCTTGTCTTTCCCTAGCCTGACAGAGACTTCGCTCCACGCTCTCTTGTACTCTCCGGTACTGCTGCTGCCTCTCTGTGTCCCAGTCTGTTTCTGGTGAAGTGTCCTCAGGTGTCAGGACTCCCATTTCCAGGTCAACAGGTAACTTACCAGGTCTCGCCCTCATTAGGTAAGCCGGGGTACAGTTGGTGGAACCTACCGGGATGTGGTTGTATAGGTCCACCAGATCGGGCAACTTCTCAGGCCACAGACTGCGTTCTTCCAGGGGCAATGTTTTTAGAAGATCCATTACCACCTGGTTCATTTTTTCACAAAGTCCATTAGTTTGCGGATGGTAGGGTGTCGTCCTTATCTTCCGGCAGCCATACAGATTGCAGAATTCCTGGAAGACCTCCGCTTCAAAGGCAGGTCCCTGGTCCGTCAGCACTTGGTCCGGGTACCCGTGTGGACGGCAGAAGTGCTGCTGGAAGGCTCTAGCTGCTGTTTGAGCCGTTAAGTCCTTGACGGGGACGACAACCAAGAACCGGGAGTAATGATCCACGATGGTTAACGCGTAGACGTAGCCACTTCTGCTTGGGGTCAGTTTTACATGATCCAAGGCTACCAGTTCCAACGGTTGCCGGGTGACGATGGACTGCAGGGGAGTCTTCTGGCTGGCCCGGTCCTTCCTTCTCAGATTGCACGGGCCACAGTCTCTGCACCACTTCTCGATGGTTCCCCTCATGCCTACCCAGTGGAACCGCTCGCGCAGCAGGAACTCCAGCTTTTTCCACCCGAAGTGTCCAGCTCCGTCGTGGTATGCCTCCATCACCATGGCTGCGTCTCTTCGTGGCACCACTACTTGCCAGAGTAGTTCATGCGTCCGGGAGTTGACCATTCTGCGGCACAACTTCCCCTTGTAAAGGAATAGTCGACTCTTCTCCGCCCATAGTTGTTTGGCTTCCTCCGGAGCGTCTGGTTCAAGTCGAGCCTCCGGCCGAGTCAGCATCTCCTTCACCAGTCGGACGGCAGGGTCGCTGTCTTGCGTTTCCGCCCAGTTGTAGTGGGGTAAGGGGTTCAACGTAGCAGCCTGTTTACCCCTTACCCGGTGGGAATACTGGATAGTCCCATGACGGTGGAACGCAGGGAGTTCAACTTCTTCCAGTCCCTCCAGATCTTCTCCTTCGTCCGGCAGGTTGGGCATCCTGGACAGGGCATCCGCGTTAGTATTGGAGCGTCCTGCCCGGTATTTGATTGTGAACTCGTAGTTGGACAGACGGGCCATCCACCTCTGCTCCAGGGCACCGAGTCTTGCCGTGTCCAGGTGTATCAACGGGTTGTTATCCGTGTATACGGTGAACCGGGAAGAAGCGAGGTAATGCCTAAAGCGCTCGGTGACTGCCCATACCACGGCCAGGAACTCTAGCTTAAATGAGCTGTAATTCTCGGGGTTCCTTTCGGTGGGTCGCAGTTTTCGGCTGGCATAGGAGATCACTCGTTCTCTCCCCTGCTGAATCTGGGACAGTACGGCTCCTAGCCCGATGTTACTGGCGTCGGTGTAGAGGATGAAGGGCTGGCTATAGTCTGGGTACGCCAAGATTTCATCCCCCGTGAGGGCCATCTTCAGCTGGCGGAAGGACTCTTCTTCTAGCTCTTCCCATTTGAAGGGCGGCTTCTGGTTCTTGGCCTTCCGGGACTGGCCTATCAGGAGGTCCTGCATAGGCGCTGCCTTTTTGGTGAAACCGGGAATAAACCTTCGGTAGTAGCCTACCAACCCTAGGAACTGCCGCACTTCTTTTACGCTGGAGGGGCTTGGCCATCCCTTAATTGCGGTGATCTTATCGGGGTCGGGAGCCACTCCGTCAGCGCTCACCACGTGTCCCAGGTATTGCACCTTTGGTTTCAGGAGGTGACACTTGGAGGGTTTCACCTTTAGGCCGTAACTCGCCAGAGCTTCGAACACCTCCGCCAGGTGTTTCAGGTGGTCCTCATAAGTTTTGGAGTATACGATGACATCGTCCAGGTACAATAGGACCGTCTCGAAGTTTCTGTGGCCCAGACAGCACTCCATTAATCGTTGGAAGGTTCCTGGGGCGTTGCAGAGTCCGAACGGCATGCAGGTGAACTCGCTAAGTCCCATCGGGGTGGTGAATGCGGTCTTCTCCCGGTCCGCCTCTGCTACAGGAACCTGCCAGTACCCGCTAGTGAGATCCAAGGTAGAGAAGAAGTTAGCAGATCTTAAAGCAGCCAATGACTCCTCTATCCTTGGTAAGGGGTACGCATCCTTGTGTGTGATACGGTTGATTTTCCGGTAATCTACACACATCCTCATGGTGTTGTCTTTCTTTTTGACTAAAACTAGTGGGGCTGCCCAGGGGCTACAGCTATCCCGGATTACCCCAGCCTCCTTCATGTCTCTAAGCATCCCCTTGGCGTGTTGGTAATGTGCAGGGGGTACGGGCCGATACCTCTCTTTTATGGGAGGATGATCTCCCGTGGGGATGCGGTGTTCTACCCCCTTGACTCGCCCGAAGTCTAACGGGTGTTTACTAAACACTCTCTCATACTCTTGAACCACCCGATAGACTCCTTGTTTCTGATGTGAGGGAGTGGAATCAGTACCCAAATGTAGTTGCTGACACCAGTCCTCCATGTCTTTCTTAGAGCCGTTACCTTCCTCCGGGTGAGATGGAGGCAAGGGTTCCACAGATTGTATAGAATTTTGATTAGTGGTATATAATTTGGCTAGCGTGGCATACCGGGGCAGGTACACTTCCCTCTCCCCGATATTTATTATGCGAATGGGCACCCTCCCATGGCGTACATTGACCACCCCCCGTGCTGTCAAAATGGTGGGCCTACTGTCTGAGTAAACTGGTTCTACCATTGCCTGGTAATCTCTTCCTCTCAGACCAATAGCTGCCCGGCACCAAATCATCATTTCACTTTTTGGGGGCATGGCAATAGGAAAAGGGTCACACATTCTTACGCTACCAATCTCACCGCCGGAGAGTTCCACTTGTTGCCGTTGCATCAGTGCCCGGATCTCTTTCTGGAGCACCCGCTGCTCGCCGGAGCTGGCGTTCTTGGCAACCTGCTGTAAAAGGAAAATCACCTCTGCAAGACAATTTTCAATTACGTTAGTTCCTAGAGTTATTTTTGGGTGACTCTCATGTTTATCAATATCTACAATGATCAGTCCCTGTGCGGCCAGTTCGACTCTACCGATTTTGAGGGCCACCTCCTTAAATCCGATCTGTGGCACGGGCTGGCCATTGCTGGCGATGATACTCAAGTCGTCGTCAGGGTAGTGGGTAATATCCGAGTCATTCCAGTACTGCTTGAAGAGCACGTACGGGATGGTGGTGACCTGTGACCCGGTATCCAGTAGGGCACTCATGGGAATGCCATCCAGTACCACAGGCAAGACTGGACGTCCTCCCACATATCTGTCGCGCCAGTTCGATGGGCCTGGTGATCTTTTTCCTGGGGGTTGGCCCTCTACCCCAGGTTGTGCCCGTTTAAAGAACAGTACCTTGCCATATGTCCGGGTTGATTGCAGCGGCGGCAGATGGGTCGTCCGTCCTCACTGTATCGGTCACTGGGTCTTCCTCTGGCCGGTGGGGTCCTCCTTGGTCGACGCCACGGGATGTCCTCCGGTCCGGATGCCAGCTGGATCTTCCCTGGGGTGGAAACCTGTAAAGACTGCACAGTTCGGGTTAGCGCAGCAACGCTCTTAGCTAGCTCTTGGACCTGATGGTGTAGGTCTGGAGCCGGGTCATTGTCCAAAGCCTGCGCATCAGCTCCCACAGGCCCTGCTGAGAAGGGCGCCGCCTCCTGGTAGTAAGTGGTAGTGGGGCGTCTGTGGGTCACAACGCCACCTGGTGCCGGTTCTCGGAGCACCCGGATGGCTCTGTCCTTGAACTGTGCAAAGTCCAGATGGGGATCCTGTAAGGCCATTGCCCGCAACTGGGTTCGGTGGGCATTGCAATATAAACCCTCTATAAATTGTTCAGTCAACAGCCTGTCCTCGTTTCCCACCCCATCAGGGTCGGTCTGCTTTATGGCCCTCAGGGCCTCTTGTAGGTTTAGTGCATAGTCCCTTATACTCTCATGCGCTCGCTGCTTGCACCCGTAGAATCTAAGCTTAATCTCGGCTGAGGTGCGGGTATCAAAGGTGTCCTTCAGCCGGGTTAGTATCCCTGCGACAGTCTTCCTCCCAGGTGGCCAGGATTTTACTTCCCTTTTGGCTGCCCCGGTTAGTTGGGCCACCAGGATGCTCACTTTTTGCTCTTCTGTGAGGGGGTACACCTGGAAGAGGCTATCCAGCTTTTCTCTAAAGTCATGCAGGGTATGTGACTCCCCTGAGTACTGGGGTAGCCAAGCTGCTCCCGGGATATAGGGCATGGTGAAGGGCATAACTGCAGCAGCGGTAGCGCTGGCGGGGGTTGAGGCAGTGAAGCTCTCCTCCGTATCCGACATCTTCCTCCCCCCTAGTGGACCGTGGCCTACCTTGCGATGATCCTCTTCCGTAGGCCGCGGCTCCGCAGTGGATCGTCAGGGTTGAGGACCTTCCGTCGCGCTCCTGTGACGTCGGCGTCTGCTGGGCTCCTTCCAGGACCTTACGCAACGTCCGGACGTGAGGCGGGGCTTCAGTTCTCGCGCGCTTTCGGAGTCCACGCCCCTCTTCTTCCCGCGCGGCGTCCTCAAGATGGCGTCCAATGGCGGGAAAACTCCACGGATGGCGGGAAGAAGGTCGAAGATGGCGCCGGATGGCGGGAAAACTTCGCGGATGGCGGGAAGAAGGTAGAAGATGGCGCCGGATGGCGGGAAACCTTCACCACTGGTAAGTTTGAACAGTCTTTGCTTTTCAGGCACGCAGTACCCGGTGGTTGCGGGCACGAAATCCTGCCGACTACGCCAAAGTTGACGCGCCCCTGGGCCTGTGTCGCGCTGCGGTGCGCACGCGGGAGCTTACCCGGAGCCGGATCCGTGGAGGGTTGTAATCTCGTGGCGGTGACCCGGTCCGTGCCCAGGGAGTCAAACTAGACGGCAGTCTATTAGTAGTAAATAGTTGATGACTACGCCACCCGTTGAGTGCAGCCAGGAAGCTGCTGCTGCAGGGCAGACCGCTGAGGCCGGTGGTAGGATTGTGCAGCGTGAGAGTATAACCCCCAACGGGAGGGGTATGGCCTCAGGGCAGCCGACGTGGATGATGGGGGTAGCAGGAACCACTCAGAGACGGTACGGTGTAGTTCAGGGTCTTTACTGGTAACAACGACAGACCCTCCCGGAGTACTTGCTAGCAAACGGGGCCTGGTCAGTCTTTGAGCAGATGGGATCTCCCCTGGCCAGGCGTAGTTGTAGGCCTCCCAAACTGACTGTACTCTTCTGGCTACCTTGCTAGAAGCTGATGTAAGTAGCCCACGTCCCTGAGTGTACCGTGTGGTGCTCACCCGTATGGCCGGTGACTCGGGGCCTTCTAATGGCTCCCGCTCCACGATGGCGGTGCTGGTCCCACGCGTGTGACCGTGCCTTCGGGCTTCTGGGCCAGAGGACCTGAAATCCCCTGCCCGACGGATTCTGCTGCTGGGTAGGAGTTAGTCCCCACAGCCTCGGACTCCGGGTCCGGTAAAGAATCTTCTTAGTCAGGGCGAGCTCTGTAGCTGCCAGCCCCTGACTCCTTGTAACTCTGCTGTTTCCTATGCTGCTTCTCTTCTCCACTCTCCTTGTCTCACTCACCCTGCCTCAGCCCCGGGTTTATACAGGGGAAGTCCTTCCCCTCCCCAGACTGGGCAGGAGGTGTGGCATGCACAGGATCCCTGACCAAAGGACCTCCCACCTGCTCTCAGACATAACATTACATTACTGTGGAAAACCAGACCCCTGGGGTGCCACACGTACGGCGTATATGACTCGCCCCCTGGGCCGTGGGGCACTCGGATCCGGGCAGTGGGGGAACGATGGGAGTAGTAGTGGCAAACCGGTTCCGTGGCTCAGGGTGGTCAGGCCAGTGGTAGTCCGTTATGTGCTGATGTTTATGTCCGACTACGCCACCCGTGGATTGCGGTTATTAGGAACCGTCGCTGCATGCAGACCGCTGGGGCTGATGAGGTGTGCAGCTAGGGTAGTGTGACTCCCCACGGGAAGAGTGCGGCCCCAGGGCAGTGTAGTGGATGTTGGGAGTGATGGTAGTGAGAGTCCCAGTGCTGATAGTGCTGGAGGAGCAAGGAGCACGCAGACAACAGGTTGCAGTCCAGGGTCTTTACTAGAACAGGTAAATTGACCCACAAACAGTCCCAGCTAGGAGGGGACCTGGATGTCTGAGAGCAACGGGGAAATTGGCCCTGGTCAGGGTGAGGGTGTAGGCCTACCGTGCTTTCTGTGCTCCTTCTGGCTATCTCCTCGTTATAGGGTAACAGCCCACGTTTCCGAGCTTTCCGTGTATTCTCGCCTGTATGGCCTGCGACGTGGGTTCCTTTCTGCTCCCAGCCTTGTACGGCTTTACTGGTCCCTTCTGTTGTGGCAGGGCCTCCAGGCTTCTTAGGCCAAGGAATATACAGTCCCCTGCGGACTGGTTCTCTGCTGGGGGATGTAGAATCCTCCCAGCCTCAGACACCAAAGTCTGGTAAAGTAAGTCTTTTATCTGCCAAGACAGGCTCTCTTCGCCTCTTGTCTCTGGCTTGTGGCTCTCCTCCTGCCACACTTCCTCTTAGGTGCAATACAACTGTCTGTCCCTGCTCTGCTCTGGGACAAGTCTCAGTCCTGAGACAGGCCTTCAAGTTCTCCCTAACCCTGCCCCCAGTACCAGCTTTTATAGGGGCAGCCAGCTCCCCCTACTGGCCTGAGACAGGAGGCATTGCATGCTAATGTTCCCCTGACTAGAGAACCTCCCCCTTGCTCTCAGACACAGCTTTAATATATTTTGTGGCATCCAGGCCAGGGTGACACATTCCCCCCTAGTAAAATTTAGAACTCCGGGACTAAACAATAAACAAAGACAATATGCATACCATAAAACATTAGTATACAAGTGACGCACAGATTGAGCTCTTAAGGTCACAGTGTGGTCTGTGACCGGATGTCCATATCACCAATACAACGGGGAGCCTTAACCAGGTGGGGGTCTGTCCTACCCCAAGTCCTTTACAGTCTTAGTTCATTCCTTGGTTAGGCTCCGAACGCAGTCCATACAAGGTCCTGGTTATAAAAAGTCCATAACCTGTGAGTCCTTACGGTAACTGCAAGAAACTGAAACACAGAATTACCAAACAAGCATGTAACTTGGCAAACATTTCAACATTTGGCAACAGGGTCATTTACAATTTTAGTACACTCTATATCCTCCAGCGAGCGGGTATCTGTCCCTTTGTGCTCCTGGTTGACCTCCTTAACCCACTGTCTGGTGGCCGACCAACCTGGCTTTCCCCACTAACGTTAGGGGTACAGCTACCAGCTGGGTGTACAGGTAGGGCAGGCAGCTGTCTGCGGGTCCTTTGGCTTACCGCAGGCATGGCAGGCTCACTGTCAGCAGAGGGTTGACTCTCCTGGGCTGCTGGTACAGGCTCTTCTGCCTCTAGAACTGCTTGCTCCTCTTCACCTTCCGGCTCTGGTGTTGGTTGTTGCTGTGCCGGTTGCAGGAAATGCAGGACGGGTACCACTATGGCATCATTTATGCGAGTCCAGGACTGAGGGAACTCTCCGAGAACGGTGCTGATCATTTCTTCCTTGTCCTCTGCGGGTTCAAGGTCACTCTGATCCTCTTCTGCACTACGGAGTTGCTCGGGGCACCTTTTGAGGTGGTCTCTGGAGACGACACTAGTGGTTTCTCCTCCGTCCTTGGTGATTACGCACACCTTTGGGTTGTCGTGGTCAGACTGCAGTACGGTGTAGGGTTCCCTTTCCCACTGGTCGTCCAACTTATGTGTTATGTTCTGCTACCAGAGCTAAGGAAAGAGAGGAGATCTGTCCCTACGATAGAACTCAGCTGAATCCCTACGATGTAACAGGGAACCTGATCCTGCGATCAGACCTGCTAAAGTCCTAAGCTAGTCTGTACGGAGACCTATAGATGTGGGGAAGGAATCCCTACAAGTACTAAGGACTGGGAGGAAAATGGGACACCTCCTAACAGAAATAGTAGCAGACAGACGAACAAACAAAATATATAGAACATAGAGGTCCGTAGACCAAGCAAACTAACAGAGTTAGATACAGAGCACAGGCTAGCTAGAAAGTAGTTATACAATGAAGTCCAGCAAAGCCAGAAGGGCGGAGCAGGATTAAATAGGCCAACAAGGTCATGTGACCAGCAAAGGAAAAAACCTAAGAGCAAGGTTCTAACAGTACCCCCCCTTCTAAGAGGATCCTCCGGATCCCCTAGGACCAGGCTTATCAGGAAATCTCCTGTGAAACGCTCTGATAAGTCTGGACGCGGAAACATCATCTGACCTCACCCAAGAGTTATCCTCGGGTCCGAAACCTTTCCAGGCCACCAGATACTGCAAACTACCTCTATACCGTCTAGAGTTAAGGATGCGAGAAATTTCATATTCCCCGTCCTCCACCACCGGAGGAACAGAGGCAGAGGCGTCACCATCCGACACAACAGCTTTTTTTAACAGAGAGACATGAAATACCGGATTAATTCTCCAGGAGGTAGGAACCTCCAACCTAACAGCAGATTGGTTGACAACCTGAAGCACCTTAAAGGGCCCTACAAACTTGGGACCCAATTTCTTAGAAGGAATCCTCAACCGCAGATTCCTAGAGGACAACCAAACCATGTCACCAACAGCGAACAAAACCTCCTGTCGTTTCCTATCAAAGTAGTCTTTAGATTTTCTGTTGGCCTCCTGAAGATTACCACGCACATCCGTCCAAACTCTCTCCAAATCACCGGAAAAATTCTCCTCCTCAGGCACGGCAGATCCCAACTTGGAGAACGACCCAAACGACGGATGTCTCCCAGAACAACAAAAAAAAGGCGAACAACCAGCAGAAGAAGATGTATGATTGTTCAGAGCAAATTCAGCAAGTGGCAGAAACTCAGACCACCCCTCTTGATTGTCTGCCACAAAACAACGCAAGAACTGCTCAACATCCTGGTTTTTCCTTTCTGTCTGGCCATTAGATTCAGGATGATATCCGGACGAGAACGACAAATGAACTCCCAACCTGTCACAAAAGGCACGCCAAAAATGAGCCACGAACTGAGGACCCCTATCAGAAACAATGTCAGTAGGAACGCCATGAAGTCTGACAATTTCCTTGACAAAGGCCTTAGCGAGGGTTTTAGCGCAGGGCAGTTTGACGAAGGGAACCAAGTGACACATCTTGCTAAAACGGTCCACGACCACCCAGATGACAGTAAAACCCTCAGAGGGGGGAAGGTCAGTTATAAAGTCCATAGCCAAATGTGTCCAAGGAGCACTGGGAACCTCCAAAGGACAAAGCAACCCCGCAGCAGGAGTATGTGAGGACTTAGATCTAGCACATATAGTACATTGACGCACCCACTTCATGACTTCCTTCTGCCATCCAGGCCACCAAAAACTGCGACCCACCAGTCTCTTGGTCTCAGAGATTCCGGGATGACCTGCCAACCGAGATTCGTGACACTCAACAAACAAATCTCTCCTAAAGGTCCCAGGCACAAACAACCTCCCATGAGGAGTGTTAGATGGGGCATTCTCCTGTGCTTTAAGAATCTCATCTTCCAAAACGGAGTCCAAAGCAGCTATCACAACACCTTCTTGTAAAATGTTCTCCTCTTTCTCAGCACCGACTATGGGAGAAAAACTGCGAGACAAGGCATCCGCCTTAACATTCTTAGTACCAGGGATGTAAGTAACGGAGAAATTAAACCGCGAGAAAAACAGTGCCCACCTAGCCTGACGGGCATTCAGGCGCTTGGCAGCATCAAGATATATCAGATTTTTATGATCCGTAAGAACCTGAACGGGAAATTCCGCACCTTCCAAGAAGTGGCGCCAGTGTTCAAATGCGAGTTTAATAGCCAATAATTCCCGATTACCAATATCGTAATTCAGTTCAGTCTCCGAAAATTTTTTTGAAAAAAAGGCACAGGGATGTAATCCATCCCCGTTATCCTGAGACAATACTGCGCCAACCCCCACCGAAGAAGCATCAACCTCAACCAAAAACGGCTTAGTCACATCAGGCTGCATAAGGATGGGAGCAGAGGTGAACCTCTCCTTGAGATACACAAAAGCTTCAATGGCCTCAGAAGACCACTGAACCGCATCAGCACCTTTCCTGGTGAGATCGGTCAGAGGTTTGACAATACTAGAAAAATTTTTTATGAATTTTCTGTAATAATTGGCGAAACCTAAAAACCTCTGTATCGATTTCAAACCAATAGGCCTAGGCCATTCCTGTACAGCTTGAACTTTAACCGGGTCCATCTCAAAACCTTCGCTGGAGATAATGTAACCCAAAAAACTAATTCTCTGTACAGCGAACTCACATTTCTCCAGCTTAGCAAAAAGCGAATTGTCCATTAACAATTGTAATACCTCACGTACGCTCCGCCAATGAGACTCCAGATCCGGCGAATAAATCAAAATGTCATCCAAATACACAACCACATTTTTGCCGATCAAAGGTCTAAAGATGTCATTAATAAGATTCTGAAAAAATGCAGGAGCATTAGTAAGACCAAAAGGCATAACCAGATTCTCAAAATGACCCACAGGTGTGTTAAAAGCAGTCTTCCATTCATCACCCTCCTTCATGCGCAACAGATTGTATGCCCCCTTAAGGTCAATTTTAGAGAACCACTTGGCCCCCATTAACTGGTTAAACAGATCAGGAATCAATGGCAGTGGGTAAGGATTGCGTACAGTAATTTTGTTAATCTCACGAAAATCCAGACAAGGACGTAAACCGCCGTCCTTTTTTTTTACAAAAAAAAATCCAACCGCCACAGGAGACTTAGAGGGCCTAATGTGACCGGCGGCCAAACTTGTCTGTATGTATTCCTCCAAAGCCTTCCTCTCAGGAATAGTAAGGTTAAATAAACGACTTTTAGGAAGAGTCGCTCCAGGGACAAATTCAATAGAACAATCATAGTCTCTATGGGGAGGCAAAACCTGCGATTCCTTCTCAGAAAAAACTCTCCAAAAATCCTGAATAGGAACAGGCAATTCTCCCCTATCCAAAGCTGCAATACGCCCATTACAACACTTGTCATAACATTTATGGCTCCAGGATTTAATTTCACTGGTAGACCAATCCAGTACAGGATTGTGAAATTTTAACCAGGGCAATCCCAATATTACTGGAGAAGGCAAGTTATTCAAAACTACCAAATCCAATTTCTCATGGTGAACACCATTAATAGTGAGAGGAAATTCACAGACCTTGAGAGTAATATTCTTCAAAGGGGAACCATCCACAGAAACCACAGCAATGGGGGATGATAAAGGTTCGGGTTTTAAATTGAGTCTTTCCAAGAATCCCCCATCAATTACATTCAGAGTAGACCCACAATCAACAAACACCCGAAATTCCATTAATTTTTCCTGAGCAATCGTGGAAGCAGCTAAAAATACACCCTTGGAATTTAAACAGGCAATACGGGCATGACTGACCATTTTTTTTCTTTCTTCATACGAAGCTCACAGCCTTTAATCAAATGACCAGATTTTCCGCAATAGAAACACAAGCCTTCAGAAAATCGACGGTCTTTTTCTTGAGAGCGAGGTGCCACCGATCCAATCTCCATCGGTTCACCACTGTTAGTACACACATTCTCATAACCAGAAACTGACATAGCAGAGGATTTGCTCTCATTAACCCTTGCACGCAGTCTCCTATCCACCCGTATAGCTAATTGCATAGCCTGTTGCAAATCTTCAGGTGTAGGATAAGCAATTAGCAGGTCTTTAACCCTTTCATTGAGCCCAGCAAGAAATAGACTTTTCAGAGCAGAATCGTTCCACCCTGTTTGAGTAGACCATCGACGGAAATGAGTACAATATTTTTCCACATTACCTGATCCCTGTTTCAAACGTCTCAACTCAGTCTCAGCTGATGCGACACGGTCAGGATCATCATATAATAGTCCCAAAGCAGAAAAAAAACTATCCACTGATCTGAAGCATGTATCACTAGGTTGCAAAGAAAAGGCCCACTCCTGAGGCTCTTTGCGCAAAAGTGACATTATGAACCCTATGCGCTGGGATTCATCCCCAGAGGACTTGGGTCTCAAACGAAAATACAATAAGCAAGCATTTTTAAATGAAAAAAATTCTCGGTGTTCACCAAAAAATAAATCCGGCAAACATACCTTAGGCTCCAAGAAATGTGCTCCAGGACAGTTACTCACGTGCTGACGGAGCTCGGCCACCTCCAGAGAGAGTCCCTGCAGGTGTTTAGCCAAATCCTGAACCGACACCATGATGGAACAGAAAAATCTTTCCTTAGAGAATTTGCAGGCTGGACTTACTGTTATGTTCTGCTACCAGAGCTAAGGAAAGAGAGGAGATCTGTCCCTACGATAGAACTCAGTTGAATCCCTACGATGTAACAGGGAACCTGATCCTGCGATCAGACCTGCTAAAGTCCTAAGCTAGTCTGTACGGAGACCTATAGATGTGGGGAAGGAATCCCTACAAGTACTAAGGACTGGGAGGAAAATGGGACACCTCCTAACAGAAATAGTAGCAGACAGACGAACAAACAAAATATATAGAACATAGAGGTCCGTAGACCAAGCAAACTAACAGAGTTAGATACAGAGCACAGGCTAGCTAGAAAGTAGTTATACAATGAAGTCCAGCAAAGCCAGAAGGGCGGAGCAGGATTAAATAGGCCAACAAGGTCATGTGACCAGCAAAGGAAAAAACCTAAGAGCAAGGTTCTAACATTATGTTGCCTTCTTTTTCGCTTTAGGACTTGCTCACCAGGTTCTAGGGGACCAGCAGGGGTGTGTTTGTAGCACCCTGAGGATTCGGCTGCTACAGGGGTATTGCACCTCAAGTCAGAGGTGTGGTATTCCACTCCCGGGTAAGGATGGAGTGTCGAACTGAGCTCAGTAGGCTGCATGCACTACATACATCCCATTTCCGGGGGACAGATCAATTGTACTCCCACTAGGTATATGTGCAGGTACGACAGTGTCTGTCCCTGGCTGGAGTGGGAGGGGGGTGGAACATCCCAGTAGTGTAGGGGCAGATAGGGGGAGCAGTCTGGGTAATGCTAGGAGCTCATTGGGTGCTGGTCACCTGAGCTCACACATAGAGGGAGTATATAAGGTGGGAACCATCTTAGATCAGGGTCAGACAGGCAGACAGTTACCAGTCAGTCTTTTGTAGAGGGTCAAGCAGTCCTGAAAGAAGAGAGAGAGGAGAAAAGAAGGACCTAGAGAGAAAGACAGAGGGAACCCCAAGAGCCCAAATACAACCAGAAGGGTGAAGGGTTGGCACAAGGGTACCGGATCCCAAGCTGGTGGAGGGCACTAATCCTCAGCCAGAGACCGGAGGTTGTGGGCAGGATCTGCCACGACCCCCCACTAAATCCACTGCGAAGGCACACCGAGTATAGGGTCAGGGAACCCAGAGACAAGTGTAGCACCCTGAGGATTCGGCTGCTACAGGGGTATTGCACCTCAACCCAGAGGTGTGATATTCCACTCCCGGGTAAGGATGGAGTGTGGAACTGAGCTCAGTTAGCTGCATGAACTACACACATCCCATTTCCGAGGAACAGACCGATGGTACTCCCACTAGAGAAATGTGCAGGTACGACAGTGTCTGTTCCTGGCTGGAGTGGGAGGGGGGTGGAACATCCCAGTAGTGTAGGGGCAGATAGGGGGAGCAGTCTGGGTAGTGCTAGGAGCTCATTGGGTGCTGGTCACCTGAGCTCACACATAGAGGGAGTATATAAGGTGGGCACCATCTTAGATCAGGGTCTTTTGCAGAGTGAGGTCAGTCTGTCAGTCTTTTGTCAGAGCAGAGCAGAGGAAGAGAGCAGAGGAGAAGAGCAGCTCCAAGGCCCAGAGAGAGAGAGGAGAAAGAAAGACCCAGAGGGGGAGAAAGAAGGAACTCCAAGAGCCCAAATTAGACCAGAGGGTGAAGAGTTGGCAACAGGGTACCGGATCCCAAGCTGGCAGAGGCTACAGCACACCTTAGCCAGGAACCGGAGGTCGTGGGCAGGATCTGCCACGACCACCCACTAAATCCACCCGGAAGGCAGACCAGGAATAGGGTCAGGGAACCCAGAGACAAGGGTTTACCACCAAGAGGCCCGAGGGAGCCGGACATAGGTGGATCCCTGGTGGGGAAGGCCAGAGAAGAGGACAGGACAGAAAGGGAGCTCAGGACCACGCTCCAGAATCACCTGGGGGTTGGCCGAGTCCAGGACCTGGTGGACGCAGCACGGCTCGGGTGGTCACTTAAGGCCGGAGTGACCAGAACAACTGCAGTAAGTAAACAAACCCTGAACTGCACAGCCCGACTCTGAGTCTCATTTCCATCCCCGCTGCACCACCACAACCCCCATCCTCTGCAACTGACCCCCTGAGGCTATACCCCTCCCGTTGGGGGTTATACTACCTAAGCTGCACACACATCACCAGCCTCAGTGGACCCTGCTGCAGCGGCGGCCGTACTGACCGCAATTCAACGGGTGGCGTAGTCGACACAAAAGAACATCTAGTAACATCATAAGGACTGCCACACACTGAGCTTGACACCCTGGGCACGGACCGGGTCACAGCCACTCGGAGACTACAACCCCCATCTGATCCGGCTCCGGGTATCCCCAACAACACTGGCCCAGGGGGCGCGTCAACTTTGGCGTAGTCGGCAGGATAACGTGCCCGCAACAACCGGGTACTGCGTGCCTGAAGAAAAGTTCATCGTTACCTTAAAAAGAAGTCTCCTGCCGGTTCCGGAGGGTCCCCGCCATCGGGCCCCATCACAGGTCGTTTCCCGCCGGTTGTCCGCCATTTGCAGCTTTTTCCCGCCATCCATGGAGTTTCCCGCCACTGGGAGACGATTCCCGCCATTTCCAAAGATTTCCCGCTTTGGAAGAGCGGACGCCATTATGGGCGTGCCAGAGGGTGGCAAGAGGCCACCTCCCATCGTGGGCCAGGTCGAAGAATGGCGCCAAAAGCGGAAACCGCGCCCACCAACAGAGACTGTGATGCTGGAAGTGTCCATCAGCGTGAGAGAACTGCCCCTGGAACTGACAATCACAAAGTTGCCCCGGGACCACCCTCAATGTGGGCGGAGACAGAACAAGAGAACAAAGATGGGTGTCGCCTGGAGCAGTCTGGAGAGAGCGCACCCGGAGACAAGACGTCTGGAAGAGAGTCCAGAGAAAGCACACCCGGAGATGGAGGGAGAGCCAGGCAGCACCGACCCAGTGGTCAGGAGCCTGATGTGGGCCGCCACTCCAGGCAGCACCGACCCAGTGGTCAGGAGCCTGTTGCAGGTCGCCACTCCAGAAGGCCTGCTGGAGATCCTAGCACAGCTCCCCCGAGATCGGGAGTGTGCACAGACTGCGCTGGAGGGCCTCGCACAGAGGTTGGCCCGGGTGCAACGAGAGACGTTGCGGAGTGGAGCCGAGAGATGGCCCAGCAGACCGAAATCCGTCAGCGGAGCACGCCACCCGAGACGAGGAGACAGACCGCCTCTGAGGATGGCGCAGGAGGAATGAAGGCAGGAGACGGCGCCGAGAAGGGAGCCGAACGAATGGAGGCAGGTAAAGGGGACGTCACTACCCCGAGCCGGGAAACCGCGTGCCTGCCCCAGCTCCCCGTCGCAGAGCCCGAAGTACCCCCTGCCGTGCCTGTCGCTGCAACGTCACCGCCGCAGACTAGGCCTCAAACGGAAGCCGCGACCCCTGTGACGTCACACGCCTCGACCCCGAGCGTGGCCAAGCAGGAAGTACCATCGGCCTGGTCGCAAGGCCTAGTACCCCCGGGCGACGCAATACCAACAGCGCCCCCTACCTCCGCGGAGCCCCCGGCCTGGTCGCAGGGCCAAGTAACACAGGGCGCCGCCGTTCTTACGGTGCCCTTTACTTTCAAGGTGCCCCAGGCCTGGTCGCAAGGCCTGGTTAACCCGGGCGCCGCTACCACCACGGCGCCCATAACACCTAAAGTACCGCACCTGGGTGAGGACCTGTTCGCCCAGCATACGTGCCCGGATGGGCAGCCCTTCGTATGGCCCCAGGAATACATCCAGCTGGAGCTGCAAAAAGCAAGGGCCATGTGCGAACCCCTGATCCCGGCTCCAAAGCCCATGAAGAGGATCTCGCCCCCGCTAGAAGAGACCCAGTTTGAGTGGGATCCCACCGGAGAAGACCTCATGGGGTTCACTCAGGAGACTCGGGCAGCCGCAGCGGAGCATGCAGAGTGCTGCCGCCAGCAGCTCGAGGTCTTTGAGAGGGAGCGGAGAGAGAGGCGGGTCCGGGAACAACAAGCCCAAATAAGGAGCGCGGAGCAGAAGAGCCGGACCAGGAGAAACCCCCGTGCAGCGCATGGTCCCCGTACCATCGGGACTGTGATAAAGTTCAATCTGCAGCATGGGTGGGGTTTCATCAGGGATCACCGCACCCCAGGCGACGTCTTCGTGACCAGGAGAGACGTTGAGTCCCACCTACCGGAGGGACACAGAGGTCGTGACCTGTATTTAGGGGACGAGGTCACCTTCACCCGGCACAAGTGTGCCAAAGGACCCTACGCCCTCCATGTGCATCGCCTGACGGAGGAGGAGCTGCGGTGTGAGGAGGAGCAAGAGGACCCGGACGGGTCTGAAACTGAAACTGTCCACAAAGAAAGAGCAGGAGGACGCCGTCGTTGAGTACGGTAGTGAAGAGACTGTATATAGTTACCCGTAAGGGTACCAAAAACTGTTGCTGCTATTATAGTCCCCGTTGGGACCAGCGAATTGAACTGTTAACCCGTGTGTCCCCTATCCATAACCTGGCCGAGGACTGAGAGCGGCCACCTTCCCTTTTGTATATAGTTGCGCTTCCTAAAGCGCCCCCTACTGGTTTTATAGGAAAACCATTTTCTTAAAGAAACTGTTGCACTATACCCGGTCACAAGTTGCACCGTGACCGGAGGTACCAGAAGACAAGAATGTTTATATGAAAAGTTTATTGCTGCTGATGATGTTTTATATGTTTTATATGTTTATGTTTTATGAAAAAAAAAATGTATGTTTGTGGATGTTTATATCTTGCAGCCCGAGGACGTGCTGTGATTTACCAGGGGGGAATGTAGCACCCTGAGGATTCGGCTGCTACAGGGGTATTGCACCTCAACCCAGAGGTGTGATATTCCACTCCCGGGTAAGGATGGAGTGTGGAACTGAGCTCAGTTAGCTGCATGCACTACACACATCCCATTTCCGAGGAACAGACCGATGGTACTCCCACTAGAGAAATGTGCAGGTACGACAGTGTCTGTTCCTGGCTGGAGTGGGAGGGGGGTGGAACATCCCAGTAGTGTAGGGGCAGATAGGGGGAGCAGTCTGGGTAGTGCTAGGAGCTCATTGGGTGCTGGTCACCTGAGCTCACACATAGAGGGAGTATATAAGGTGGGCACCATCTTAGATCAGGGTCTTTTGCAGAGTGAGGTCAGTCTGTCAGTCTTTTGTCAGAGCAGAGCAGAGGAAGAGAGCAGAGGAGAAGAGCAGCTCCAAGGCCCAGAGAGAGAGAGGAGAAAGAAAGACCCAGAGGGGGAGAAAGAAGGAACTCCAAGAGCCCAAATTAGACCAGAGGGTGAAGAGTTGGCAACAGGGTACCGGATCCCAAGCTGGCAGAGGCTACAGCACACCTTAGCCAGGAACCGGAGGTCGTGGGCAGGATCTGCCACGACCACCCACTAAATCCACCCGGAAGGCAGACCAGGAATAGGGTCAGGGAACCCAGAGACAAGGGTTTACCACCAAGAGGCCCGAGGGAGCCGGACATAGGTGGATCCCTGGTGGGGAAGGCCAGAGAAGAGGACAGGACAGAAAGGGAGCTCAGGACCACGCTCCAGAATCACCTGGGGGTTGGCCGAGTCCAGGACCTGGTGGACGCAGCACGGCTCGGGTGGTCACTTAAGGCCGGAGTGACCAGAACAACTGCAGTAAGTAAACAAACCCTGAACTGCACAGCCCGACTCTGAGTCTCATTTCCATCCCCGCTGCACCACCACAACCCCCATCCTCTGCAACTGACCCCCTGAGGCTATACCCCTCCCGTTGGGGGTTATACTACCTAAGCTGCACACACATCACCAGCCTCAGTGGACCCTGCTGCAGCGGCGGCCGTACTGACCGCAATTCAACGGGTGGCGTAGTCGACACAAAAGAACATCTAGTAACATCATAAGGACTGCCACACACTGAGCTTGACACCCTGGGCACGGACCGGGTCACAGCCACTCGGAGACTACAACCCCCATCTGATCCGGCTCCGGGTATCCCCAACAACACTGGCCCAGGGGGCGCGTCACAAGGGTTTTACCAACAAGAGGCCCGAGGGAGCCAGACATAAGTGGATCCCTGGTGGGGAAGGCCAGAGAAAAGGAACGTCAGAAAGGGAGCTCAGGATCACGCTCCAGAATTACCTGGGGGTTGGCCGAATCCAGGACCTGGTGGACGCAGCACGGCTCGGGCGGTCACTCAAGGCCGGAGTGACCAGCACAACAGCAGTAAGTAAAAACCCTGAACTGCACAGCCCGACTCTGAGTCTGATTACCATCCTCACTGCACCACCACAACCACCATCCTCTACAACTGACCCCCTGAGGCTATACCCCTCCCGTTGGGGGTTATACTACCAGAAGCTGCACACACCCCACCAGCCTCAGCGGACCCTGCTGCAGCGGCGGCCGTATTGACCGCAAATCAACGGGTGGCGTAGTCGACACTAAAGAACATCCAGCAACATCTGTAGGACTGCCACACACTGAGTTTGACACCCTGGGCACGGACCGGGTCACCGCCACTCGGAGACTACAACCCCCATCTGATCCGGCTCCGGGTATCCCCCAAACAACACTGGCCCAGGGGGCGCGTCATGTTGGTTGAAGAGTCTTTCTTGCCTTTCTCTCACCTGGGCCAGGCTCCTCTCCACACTCTCCTGTACCTTCTTGTACTGCAGTTGCCTTTCCGTATCCCAGTCTGCATCCAGGGAGGTGTCCTCAGCTGTTAGGACTCCCATCTCCAGGTCTACGGGCAGCTTACCTGGTCTGGCTCGCATCAGGTAGGCCGGGGTGCAGTTGGTAGCATTCACCGGGATATGATTGTATAAGTCTATCAGGTCCGGCAGTTTTTCTGGCCACAGGCTTCGTTCCTCCAGGGGCAACGTCTTCAGGAGATCAATAACTATATTGTTCATCTTCTCACATATCCCGTTGGTTTGTGGGTGGTAAGGCGTTGTCCGAATCTTCTTACAGCCATAGAGGTTGCAGAACTCCTGGAAGATTTCAGCCTCGAACGCTGGACCCTGGTCTGTCAGGACCTGTTCCGGATACCCGTGTGGATGGCAGAAGTATTGCTGGAAGGCTCTGGCTGCTGTTTGGGCTGTCAAGTCCTTTACCGGGACCACCACTAGAAAACGGGAATAGTGGTCCACGATTGTCAGGGCATAGATGTATCCTGACCGGCTGGGAGCCAATTTGACATGGTCCAGAGCTACCAGCTCAAGAGGCTGCGTGGTGACGATGGGCCTCAAGGGTGTCTTCTGGCTGGCACGGTCCTTCCTCCTTAGGTGACAAGGGCCACAGTCTCTGCACCATTTTTCTACAGCTCCTCTCATGCCGACCCAAAACAACCTTCCTCTTAGCAGGAACTCCAGTTTCTTCCAACCGAAGTATCCCGCTCTGTCATGGTAAGCCCCCAGGACCATAGCTGCATCCCGCCTTGGGACCACGACTTACCAGGTCAGCTCGTGCGTCCGGTGGTTGACAATCCTTCTGCACAACTTGCCTTCGTAGAGGAACAGCTTGCTCTTCTCTTTCCATAGCTGCTTGGCTTCCTCTGGGGCATCTGGATCCAAGCGGGCATCTTCCCGGGTCAGCAGATCTTTCACCAGGTGGATTGCAGGGTCACTATCTTGGGTCTCGGCCCAGCTGTGGTGAGGTAGGGGATTGATCATCACGGTTGTTAGATCCTCCTCCTTCACGCGGTGGGAGTATTGAGCGGCTCCATACCGGTGAAACGCGGGGAGTTCTACCTCCTCCAGCTCTTCTGGGTCTTCATCACCTTCAGGTAAGTGAGGCATTCTTGATAGGGCGTCCGCGTTGGCATTGGTTTTGCCTGCCCGGTACTTGATCACGAAGTCATAGTTGGAGAGACGGGCCATCCACCGCTGTTCCAGGGCACCCAGTCTTGCATTGTCCAGTTGTGTCAACGGGTTGTTGTCCGTGTACACGGTGAACTTTGCGGAGGCCAGGTAATGCTTGAAGCGTTCCGTCACGGCCCACACCACCGCCAAGAATTCTAGCTTGAAGGAGCTGTAATTCTCCGGGTTCCTCTCGGTGGGCCTCAGCTTCCGGCTGGCGTATGCGATCACCCGTTCTCTGCCCTGTTGGTTTTGGGACAGTACGGCTCCCAGTCCCACATTACTGGCGTCTGTGTGGAGAATGAAAGGCTGGCCATAATCAGGGTAGGCCAGGATCTCATCCCCCGTGAGGGCCATCTTTAGCTGGCGGAAGGACTCCTCTTCCGGTTTATCCCACTTGAAGGGTGGCTTTTGACTTCTGGACTTAGACTGTCCCATCAGGAGGTCCTGCATAGGAGCTGCCATCTTAGTGAACCCGGGGATGAACCTTCGGTAGTAGCCTACCAACCCGAGAAACTGTCTCACCTCTTTGATGTTCGAGGGACTTGGCCAGCTCTTGATTTCCGTGACCTTGTCAGGGTCGGGGGCTGCTCCTTCCGCACTTACCACGTGCCCTAGGTACTGGACCTTTGGTTTCAGCAGGTGACACTTCGATGGTTTCACCTTCAGGCCATAGCCTGCCAGGGCTTCGAACACCTTGGCCAGGTGCTTGAGATGGTCCTCGTAGGTCTTCGAATAGACGATCACGTCGTCCAGGTTAAGGAGGACCGTCTCGAAGTTTCGGTGCCCTAGACAGCATTCCATCAGCCGCTGGAAGGTCCCTGGTGTGTTGCAGAGCCCGAAAGGCATACAGTTGAATTCGCTCAGTCCCATCGGGGTGGTGAAGGAGGTCTTCTCCTTGTCAGCCTCTGCCACAGGAACCTGCCAGTACCCGCTAGTAAGGTCCAAAGTAGAAAAGAAGTTAGCTGATTTTAGTGCGGCTAAAGACTCCTCTATTCTAGGCAGCGGATATGCGTCTTTGTGGGTGATACGGTTGATTTGTCTATAGTCCACGCACATTCTCATGGTGCCGTCTTTCTTTTTCACCAGAACTAAGGGGGCTGCCCAGGGGCTACAGCTATCTCTAATGACCCCAGCTTCCTTCATCTCTCTTAGCATGCCCTTTGCGTTCTGATAATGTGCAGGGGGTACAGGTCGGTGTCTTTCTTTTATCGGTGGGTGGCTCCCTGTGAGGATGTGGTGTTCTATCCCTTTTACTCTGCCGAAGTCTAGTGGGTGCTTACTAAAGACTCTCTCGTACTCCTGTACCACCCGGTAGACTCCTTGTTTTTGGTGCAGGGGAGTGGAGTCAGCACCCACGTGGAGTTTCTGGCACCAGTCCTCCTTTTGTTTCTGGGAACCATTACCCTCCGCCTGAGGAGATGGAGGCAAGGGTTCCACGGCCCTGATAGCTTTGTGTTCGACAACAAACAGTTTGGCGAGTGTAGCGTACCTGGGTAAGTGTACTTCCCTCTCCCCAATGTTGAGGATGTGGACGGGCACCCTCCCATGACGGACATCAACCACCCCCCGGGCTGTCAAAATGGTGGGCCTGCTGTCTGAGTACACGGGTTCTACCATGGCTTGGTAGTCTCTACCTCTCAACCCGATTGCAGTCCGACACCAGATCATCATTTCACTTTTGGGAGGCATGGAAATGGGGAATGGGTCACTCAGTCTTACGCTACCGATCTCACCACCAGACAGTTCTACCTGCTGCCGTCTCATCAGGGCTTTTATCTCCTTGTTGAGGACTCTCTGTTGGCTGGAACTAGCATTCACCGCCACCTGTTGTAGAATTACAATTACCTCTGAAAGACAATTTTCAATTACGTTAGTACCCACAGTTATTTTAGGGTGACTTTCACGTCGGTCAATGTCCACAATAATCACTCCCTGTGCCGGTAGTTCAACTTTACCAATCTTAATGGTCATCTCCTTGAACCCCATCTGCGGCACGGGTAAGCCATTACTGGCGATGATGCTCAAGTTACTGTCTGGATACCGTGTGATATCAGCATCAGTCCAATACTGCTTAAAAAGTACATAAGGGATAGTGGTTACTTGTGACCCAGTATCCAGCAAGGCGCTCATGGGGATACCGTCCAGCACCACGGGTAAAACCGGGCGCCCCCCAACGTACTTATCACGCCAATTATAAGGGCCTGGTGATCTTATGCCTGGGGGTCGGCCCTCTGCCCCAGGTTGGACCCGTTTAAATTACAGTACCTGGAAATGTGTCCGGGTTGGTTGCATCGGCGGCAAATGGACTGTCCATCCTCTGCGTAGCGGTCTGTGGGCCTCCCTCGGAACGACGGGATCCTCCTCTGTCGACGCCACGGGACATCCTCCGGACTTGAAGCCAGCTCGATGGGTCTTGACGGGTCCCTTGCAACGCCTGGACGGTCCTGGTCAACACCGAGACGCTCTTGGTCAGCTCCTGGACTTGGTGGTGCAGGTCTTTCGACGGGGCTTGGTTCAGGGCCTGCGCATCAGCCCCCACGGGGTCCATAGAGGAGGGCGCCGCCTCCTGGTGGTAGGTGAGAGCAGGGCGCCGGGGGTTTATAGCGCCACTGGTTGCAGATTCACGGAGCACCCTTATGGCCCTGTCCTTAAATTGGGCAAAGGTCAGGTCGGGTTTCTGAAAGAACATGAGGCGCAGTTGGGCCCTGTGGGCGCTAGACAGCAGACCTTCTATGAATTGTTCTGTTAGCAGCTTATCCGTTTCCTGCACACTGCCAGGGTCAGTTTGTTGGATAGCCCTCAAGGCTTCCTGCAGATTTAGGGCATAGTCTCTGATGCTGTCCTGTGCCCGCTGCTTACATCCATAGAACCTCATTTTAATTTCAGCGGAGGTACGTGTGTCAAAGGTACCCCGCAGCCGGGCCAGAATACCCTTCACAGTCCTTTTCTCCTCAGTGGGCCATGATTTTACCTCCCGCTGGGCTGCGCCAGTTAACTGCCCTGTTAATATGCTGACCTTCTGTTCCTCTGTCAGGGGGTAAACCTGGAACAAACTGTATAGCCTTTCCTTAAAGTCAGTTAGGGCATGGGGCTCCCCTGAGTACTTGGGCAGCCAGGCCGCTCCAGGGATGTAGGGCAGGGAAAAGGGCATCACCGCTGCTGCAGCTGCATTGGTGGTAGTGGGCGCCTCTGTATCCGACATCTTCCTCCCCCCTAGTTAAGCGTGGCCTACCTTCCGACGATCCTCTTCTGTAGGCCGCGGCTCCGCTGCTGCTGCTCTGGACGAGGACCTGGCGTCGCGTCCTGATGACGTCAGCGTCGCTCTCTCTCCCTTCTAGGACCTTGCGCAGCGTCGGTGCGTGGGGCGGAGCTTCGAATCTCGCGCGGTTTTGACGTCCACGCCCCTCTTCTTCCCGCGCGGCGTCCTGAAGATGGCGTCCGATGGCGGGAAGCAGCTGCGAATGGCGGGAAGACGGCAGAAGACGGCGGGAAACGGTCCAAGATGGCGTCTGATGGCGGGAATCGGCTCCGGATGGCGGGAAACGACTCCGGACGGCGGGAAACTTCGCCACAGGTAAGTTACAAAAGTCTTTTTCAGGCACGCAGCTCCCGGTGGTTGCGGGCACGAAATCCTGCCGACTACGCCAAAGCTGACTCGCCCCCCTGGGCCGTGGGGCACTCGGATCCGGGCAGTGGGGGAACGATGGGAGTAGTAGTGGCAACCCGGTTCCGTGGCTCAGGGTGGTCAGGCCAGTGGTAGTCCGTTATGTGCTGATGTTTATGTCCGACTACGCCACCCGTGGATTGCAGTTATTAGGAACCGCCGCTGCATGCAGACCGCTGGGGCTGATGAGGTGTGCAGCTAGGGTAGTGTGACTCCCCACGGGAAGAGTGCGGCCCCAGGGCAGTGTAGTGGATGTTGGGAGTGATGGTAGTGAGAGTCCCAGTGCTGATAGTGCTGGAGGAGCAAGGAGCACGCAGACAACAGGTTGCAGTCCAGGGTCTTTACTAGAACAGGTAAATTGACCCACAAACAGTCCCAGCTAGGAGGGGACCTGGATGTCTGAGAGCAATGGGGAAATTGGCCCTGGTCAGGGTGAGGGTGTAGGCTTACCGTGCTTTCTGTGCTCCTTCTGGCTATCTCCTCGTTATAGGGTAACAGCCCACGTTTCCGAGCTTTCCGTGTATTCTCGCCTGTATGGCCTGCGACGTGGGTTCCTTTCTGCTCCCAGTCTGGTAAAGTAAGTCTTTTATCTGCCAAGACAGGCTCTCTTCGCCTCTTGTCTCTGGCTTGTGGCTCTCCTCCTGCCACTCTTCCTCTTAGGTGCAATACAAAACTGTCTGTCCCTGCTCTGCTCTGGGACAAGTCTCAGTCCTGAGACAGGCCTTCAAGTTCTCCCTAACCCTGCCCCCAGTACCAGCTTTTATAGGGGCAGCCAGCTCCCCCTACTGGCCTGAGACAGGAGGCATTGCATGCTAATGTTCCCCTGAGTAGAGAACCTCCCCCTTGCTCTCAGACACAGCTTTAATATATTTTGTGGCATCCAGGCCAGGGTGACACATATACAGTGCGTGTGGTGGTGCGTACGGCGTATACAGCGTGTGTGTGGTGCGTACGGCGTATGCAGAGTGTGTGTGTGATGCGTACGGCGTATACAGTGTGTGTGTGTGTGTGGTGCGTACAGCGTATACAGTGTGTGTGTGTGATGCGTACGGCGTATACAGTGTGTGTGTCGTGCGTACAGCGTATACAGTGTGAGTGTGTGTGGTGCGTACGGCGTATACAGTGTGTGTGTGTGTTGTGCGTATGGTGTATACAGTGTGTGTGTGTGTGGGGCGTACGGCGTATACAGTGTGTGTGTGTGTGGTGCGTACGGCGTATACAGTGTGTGTGTTGTACGTACGGTGTATACAGTGTGTGTGTGTGTGTGTGGTGCGTACGGCGTATACAGTGTGTGTGTATGTGGTGTGTACGGCGTATACAGTGTGTGTTTGTGTGTGGTGAATAAAGCGTATACAGTGTGTGTGTATGTGTGGTGTGACGGTGTTATGCTGGTGGTACCGCGCAAGAGGCTGGTACCACCAGCGGTTTCCATATTGAGACACCCATCACTTGGGTGTCCCAATATGGCGGTCAGCGAACTACCGCCACTTGGAATTCTGAGATCCGGACACACCTGGACGGAACAGGATGTGAAGACATTACAAGGTAAGTATATATTAGATGGTGGGTGCACATCTGTATTCAGCTGCGTAGTGTAGAAGTTGGGGAATGTGCTCTAGATAACTGTGTGTTATTTTATGCAGAGACGAGTCCTGGCTGGAAGAAGTGATGGCGGTCTGCGCTGGATGAAGAGGAAAAGCGAAGATGAAGGACTTCAACTAGTAACGTCACCAGTGAGTCAGTGTGTTATCTGTACACTTACACTATACATCGTATACTATGTAGACAGCTCCTGTGCATAACGGCACTTATGGTAACATTAGTATTCTGTTTTTTTTTATTAATGATCAGTATGGTAGTATTCGGTCACTATGTGGTGGTAATATGTGGTCTGGTCACGGTGTGGCACTATTTGTTCCTTGTATGTGGTATTATTCGGTCACTTTGTGCTGGTAATATGTAATCTGGTCACAGTGTGACGGTATTTATCTCTTGTATGTGACATTATTGGTCATTTTAAAACATTTATGTGACTCATTCCCTTAAAGAAAAATAAATAAAAAATATACCTAAAAAGAGTACTGGATATTTTAAGAAATGTTCAATAGGTTAGAGTAGAGTAGGGGCCGGCCAGAAGAGTTTACCTTGTCCTGGTGGCGGCTTAAAAAATCTTTTGGCCAAAATAAAAGCTGCCGGCTATATATGTGATATGGTGTTCAGTGGGAACTGTTAATGTGTGATTGGTGAGGATGTGGTGCAGAAGTGGAGTTTTTCCAAGAGTGGGCAGTGAGACTGTGGAAGGTTCGAGGGGTGGAGGCGGAGCTGGGGTGGAGGCGGAGTCTCATGGGGGCCCAAAAATTTTGCCAGTATGGGGCCCTGAAATTCTTGGTGGCAGCCCTGTGCAGTAGATAACACAGGATCCACCATTCACAATAGGTGATGTGCTTGTTTCCTCTCCATACTCTTTCTCTGATCCTTGGGCTAATTCCACACTCATTGTTTGCAAATTCATTTCAGTCTTTTCCATCAAGAAATTGGAACCAGAATTTTGCCTCCTGTTTCCAAAGGCTACATAGCAGCCCCAGGATCTACCTCTAGGGTAGGTACCCCATTAGTGTACCCAAGTTTTCAACATCACAGTCTTATGCAACAATAAGACTGTCATTAGTCAACAAGGAAAGACTGTAACATTTCCCAGCTCCAAGAATAAAGGCTGATTCATATTTTTTGGCAGATCAGCAATACTGGTCTTAACCCAACCCCTCCCGCACCATAATAAACCCCACAAATCTCATTACTTCAGCTCTTCAGAGGCCATTACCCATTCATTGATGACAGTGATGTCTCCAGGGTTGGATGAACACTTGTGGGTGCTACTTGTTAGCGCAATAACTGCTCTATAATAGGAGAGCTCTCAGTCTATTGCAGATTTGCTGGCAGATCGCCTCGTTTCAGCGGCTGGGAACTGTAATGTGAAACAGTTTATGAGGAAAATCACTTTGCATTAACGGGATCGTTTTTATAACCAGTAGTCTTGTGGATTAATCGATGCAAATCCTCCGCAGAGTACCCAACGCAGCATCTCTCCCAGTAACTAACCCATAATGTATCCACATGACGGTATTGATGTCCCGTACACGATGCTCTCCGATTGACGAGAGCAGTAAAGATGCTGCCGAGAAGGAGGGGGCAGTCATCACGGTCCTTTGCTATGAGCCCATGGATATGACATGGCTTTTGTATTCCTTCATATAAGATTCCAGAAGGGGTCAAACATGGATCAATGGATTCTCTTATTCTGTTAGTGTATGCTCAGACAAACATATTTTTTTGTCCATGTGGAAAAGGGACAGCACCAAGACCCAATTTTAGTCTATGTGCTAGTTCAGGTGGCTATTTTTCACAAGGACCTCGGATCCATGTGCAAAAAATTGCGTCAGGCACAAGTCAGGACCAGATTAGAGCAGGTAAATTGCAGGCTATGTGTTAGTTCAGGTAGCTATTTTTCACAAGGACCTTGAATCCATGTGCAAAAAATTTGCAGCATGCACAAGTCAGGACCAGATTAGAGCAGGTAAATTGCAGGCGGCTCCTGCACCTATCTGCTATGCGGATGGGCACATGGAGCTACATAGGGAGACAATTACATCAGCAATTTGTGGACCATGACAACATTTTGTTACAAAGATGGTAAAATTTTTGGTAACGTTACATCTGACTGATGCAACTTTATTATCCAGCAGTGCTATGCTGTTAAGATGGCTGTACTGTGACAGATGTGCAACTGATCAATTCTAAGTCTTATGGGAGTGAGTGATGACTTGATAATTGGAGTAAGCAGGGGAGATACGCGCACAGACCCCCAAAAAATAGAAAAGTATCGCTGGTTGGTGGATGGAAAATCTGAAGTGCTGCTAGTACTGGGCTAGGATTTTTTTTACTGTACTATGACCCCAAACATATGTCGAGATGCGTGCACAATCAGCAGGTATCATGTTCATTAGAATAGGACACATGCATGATCCCTAATGATTGTGCAGCCTTCTCAGCAGCTGTGAGGTGTCGCAACGTTATAGACACTGCTCATTTCCGATGTAGAAGTGAGGGGCATCATATGGCATCATTAAAGTTTACTATGCACTGGTTTGCCAGTGAGATGCTTTCGCTATTACGGTGCACCACCATAGGGCTTGGGCTGGTGGAGAAGCAAGAGAAAAATCTCTAGCCTGAGCTGTAGTCGTGTAAGCTTTATCCATGATGGAGGAGCCTAGCCAACAAGCACGAAAGATAGCTGCCATTAGAGGGGCAAGGACTGGAACAGCAGAGGTGGAGAAGTGAGAGTTAATCCAGTTTGTGAAGGGTGTATCTGCCTGTAAGGGGTGAAGAGGTAACCGGTTGCGAGGAGTAGTCACACCAAAGAAGTCTAAATGATGATAGCTTAATGTGAAGAGGTGTGCCATTCCAGATACAGCCAGGGACTGTGACTTAAAAACTGTAAGATTGTGCAAAGTGCCAGAGAAGTTACTGGAGGACATTATTGCAGGTGACTGGGAGAACAGTTGTGACATAAAATGTAGGTGTGTGCTAATGAGACACACAGACTACAGTCATGGCCAAAAGTATTGAGAATGAGACAAATAGTAATTTTTTCAAAGTTTACTGCTTCATTTTTTGTAATGGCAATTTGCATATACTCCTGAATGTCAAAGAGTGATCAGCTTAACAGCAATTACTGTACTTGCAAAGTCAATATTTGCCCAGAAAATGAACTTTAACCCCCAAAACACATTTCAACATCATTGCAGTCCTGCCTTAAAAGGAGCAGCTAACATCGTTTTAGTGATTGATCTATTAACACAGGTGTGGGTGTTGATGAGGACAGGGCTGGCGATCAATCAGTCATGATTAAGTAAGAATGACATCACTGGACACTTTAAAAGGAGGCTGGTTCTTGGTATCATTGTTTCTCTTCAGTTAACCATGGTTATCTCTAAAGAAACACGTGCAGCCATCATTGCACTGCACAAAAATGGCCTAACAGGGAAGAGTATCGCAGCTACAAAGATTGCACCTCAGTCAACAATCTATCGCATCATCAAGAACTTCAAGGAGAGAGCTTCCATTGTTGTCAAAAAGGGTCCAGGGCGCCCAAGAAAGACCAGCAAGCACCTGGACTGTATCTTAAAACTGTTTCAGCTGCGGGATCGGACTACCAGCAGTGCCGAGCTTGCTCAGGAATGGCAGCAGGCTGGTGTGAGTGCTTCTGCACACACTGTGAGGCGGAGACTCTTTGAGCAAGGGCTGGTTTCAAGGAGGGCAGCAAAGAAGCCACTTCTCTCCAGAAAAAACATCAGGGACCGACTGATATTCTGCAAAAGGTACAGGGAGTGGACTGCTGAGGACTGGGGCAAAGTCATTTTCTCTGATGAATCCCCTTTTCGATTGTTTGGGACATCTGGAAAACAGCTTATTCGGAGAAGAAGAGGTGAGCGCTACCACCAGTCTTGTCTCATGCCAACTGTAAAGCATCCTGAAACCATTCATGTGTGGGGTTGCTTCTCAGCCAAGGGAATTGGCTCACTCACAGTCTTGCCTAAAAACACAGCCATGAATAAAGAATTGTACCAGAATGTCCTCCAAGAGCAACTTCTCCCAACCGTCCAAGAGCAGTTTGGCGCCCAACAATGCCTTTTCCAGCATGATGGAGCACCTTGCCATAAAGCAAAGGTGATAACTAAATGGCTCATGGAACAAAACATAGAGATTTTGGGTCCATGGCCTGGAAACTCCCCAGATCTTAATCCCATTGAGAACTTGTGGTCAATCATCAAGAGACGGGTGGACAAACAAAAACCAACAAATTCTGGCAAAATGCAAGCATTGATTATGCAAGAATGGACTGCTATCAGTCGGGATTTGGTCCAAAAGTTGATTGAGAGCATGCCAGGGAGAATTACAGAGGTCTTGAAGAAGAAGGGGCAACACTGCAAATATTGACTTGCTGCATTAACTCATTCTAACTGTCAATATAACCTATTGGCACTCATAATATGATTACAATTATATTTCTGTATGTGATATAAACATCAGACAAACACTAATAAAAACCAGAGGCCAGCAGATCATGTGAAAATATAATTTTGGCGTCATTCTCAAAACTTTTGGCCATGACTGTACTGCAATGTGGAGGTGCTGCTGAAAAAAGTGCAAGCAGTTGTCAACGAATTGTGTCAGCGAAGTATCGCAAATGTAAACCGTCTACTAGGGATGAACGTACCCGTGGAAGTTTGAGTTCTGGTACCCAACCCAAACTTTAGTCCAAAGTTCGGTTTGGGTACCAGAACTGTACTAGAACTTTAACCAGAACCTGAAACCCTTTGAAAATAATGGGGACCCGAACTTTGGAACTGGAAAATGTTCTCTCTCTCTATCTCTCTCTCGACCGGTCTTCCCCCCTCTGCACATAAAACGGACTTCAGGGAGAAGTTCGTGTTCTGATTTTTGCACCAGATTTGTTTATCTCCACTGTCTACTTCTGTGCAAGTCTACCTACTGCCTCATGTGAGCCACAAAGCTTATTGAATCATTCTGTAAAATGTAGGATGGATTCCTGTCTGTAATCGAGCAGCAGGAGTTGAAGAAGTCTAGAAACAGCAGCTGTTGTAAATCCTGTTACAGCCTTCTGTGGCTGTCTGTCTGTGTACAGTAGGTAGAGAGAGAGAGAGACAGAGACTCAGCTTCACTCTTTACAGGAAGCAGATTCCTTCTTTGGCAGATCAAGCCTTTAGAAGCATTTATGTCCTCCTCCTGCAGAATAACCTTTTAGAAGCAGCTGTATCCTCTTCCTTTTGCTGGTTTGCATAATATACAGGGAGTTCTCTTTACATGTCTGATAAATAACAATATTGTGTATGTAGTAAAGTTCAGGCTCCCGGCGGGAAGTGAGTGAAATTTATATTTTATTTGCATACAAAGAGCATTTAGACGGATTGATGAATTAATTCACCATGTTTGTGATTTTCATTTGGTGCATTTATGAGAAAAAAAGATAAATCGATTCTCTCATTGCAATTTATGGACCAGCGAGTTGATAAAACCGCAAAACAGGCCAAATCCATTTATCTCTGTGCTGATTAATTTCAGAATATATCCTCCTAGCAGTCAGAGATGTGTGTTTTTTAATACAGAGCTCAAAATCCCCTAGCATAGATATAACATATATTATACTGGTTATCTGCAGCATTCACTAAGAGAGGAAGCCTGGAAACTAATGGTGCATTTAGAGGTGCCAATGAAATATCATCAATGCACCTTAACAAGCGCCAGTTGATTACACAACAATAATACAATTGTAATATCCTCATACTGTATCAGATTGTTGGCATCATATCGCCTCTTGTAAGTAATGATTTGACTATATGTGACTATATGAACTGTTACGCTCGTAGGTGGCGCACGTGGTTCAACAATCCATTGTGCCACAGACTGTACTTACCCTGGAGGGGAGTAATTAAGCAGCTACCTTGATGGTCGTTGGAGTCTCTAGTGGTGAGGTCAGGCTTGTGCGGCAAGTAGCTGCCAGGTGTCAATTCAGGGCGGCGTAGGGCAGTAGCAGCTGACCCCAAAGGTCAACAATATTTAGACAGGGCAGGACAGCCACTTGGGACAAGTTCAGACTGTGCAGACATGCTGGTCACTGGGACAGGTTCAGACTGAGCAGACTGGGCGGCCACTGGGACAGGTTCAGACTGTGCAGACAGGATGGCCACTGGGACAGGTTCAGACTGTGCAGACATGCTGGCCACTGGGACAGGTTCAGACTGTGCAGACATGCTGGCCACTGGGACAGGTTCAGACTGTGCAGACAGGACGACCACTGGGACAGGTTCAGACTGTGCAGACAGGATGGCCGCCAGGACAGGTTCAGAATGTGCAGACAGGATGGCCACCGGGACAGGTTCAGACTGTGCAGACAGGACGGGCACTGGGACAGGTTCAGACTGTGCAGACAGGACGGGCACTGGGACAGGTTCAGACAGGTACCGCCGATGCGGTTTCAGGGTTCGGACACCGCCGAAGCGGTCACAGGAACACAAACATACTATACTGGACTAACAGGACACGGGATACGGGAATGAGTTTAACAGACTAGGGACGGGGGACCTGGCAACATACAGTTGCACATCAAACCACTTAACTATAACTATAGGGTTGGCTCAGGCACATCCCTATTGGGGAGGGTGCCTTTTATACAAGATGTCAGCTGGGAGCATTTTGCCATTTGAACACGCAACCCCTTTAAGAGCAGGGGAGTGCGTGCACTAGGCATGCCACCAAGACACAGGGCAGTGCGCATAGAGGAAGAGAAGACCGCTTCTGAGGATGCTGCTGTGGCCGGTGCGGTGAGTAAGCCGGCGTCCCCGCATGGTGGGATAAGGGGAACCATGCAGAGGTGCCGGCAGACGCTACATGATCACACAACAAGCGAGTGTATTGAACGAATGATCGCCAGCATGTTTCCTTCAACGGATTATCTGGGACGAGCTCCTCAAACACTTATTATTTGCTTTTCTAACAGTGCCATTACTGGATACACTGTTATCATTGAGGTCAGTATACACCAGTCTGCAGTACATTCCACAGCTCTTTCCAGTGGCAGTTTGCAGAGATGTCCGCCTAATAGATTTTCCATTTAATCCACTGGTTGACCTTAAGGACCACAAGGAGTTAACTATAGGAATAAGGACAGGTGCACACAACCGTTTTCTCTCCATTCTAGAAAATCGGCCCGATTATGCTGATCTGAGTCAGATCGGAGTGGGATCCAATTTTCTCTCAGGTGCAGAGAAAATATTTTTTTTTCCACCTTCCCCATTCAGTCAGACCCATAGACTTGAATGGGCGAGTGCCATCTGATTCTCTGAGGCAAATTGTGCATGCCGAGATTTTTTTTTCCTTGGACCACTCAGTCCAAGGAAAAAAAATCAGACATGTGTAAGGCCCCATGCAATAACACGGATACGAGTGCTATCCGTGAGAATCTCGGCGAGCACTCGTCCGATTAAAATGGTCATCTGAACAAGACTTAAAGGGGTTGTCTGGGCATATGGACAGGATACGTCATCAATAGCAGATCTTGGGGGACTGACACCTGGTGCAACCATCGTAAACACTTTGAACAGAGCTGCTGAGCGCAACACCGATCGAAGTGTAGCAGCTGCTGCTGGCTACTCCGCTACAACTCTTATTCTTTTTCCATATAGGCTGTGCCGCAGTAGCTGGCAACTGCTGGCCGAGGCCACTACACTTTGCTCGGAGCTCTGCTCAGCGGCTCTGTGGAAAGTGTTTACATCCATCCGGCACCGGGGTTGTCAGTTGATCGGTGGGGACCGCAGATGTTGGTCCCCAACGATCTGCTATTGACGACCTATCATGTGGATAGGTCAGAGGTTCAAATTGTTTACATCCGTCCGGCATCGGGGTAAGCAGCTTATCAGTGGGCATGCCGGATGTTGGCCCCTCACCGGTCTGGTATTGACAACCTATCATGTGGATAGGTCATAGGTTCAAAGTGTTTACATCCGTCCGGCATTGGGATAAGCAGCTGATCAGTGGGCATGCTGGATGTTGGCCCCCCACATATCTGCTATTGATGACCTATCATGTGGATAGGTCAGAGGTTCAAAGTGTTTATCATCCGCCTGGCACCAGAGTAAAGAAGTGATAGATGCGCATGCCGGATTTTGGCCCCCACCAATCTGCTATTGACGACCTATCATAGGTCAGAGGTTCAAAGTGTTTATATCCATCCAAAACCAGAGCAAAGAAGTGATCGGTCGGCATGCCGGATGTTAGTCCCCCACTGATCTACTACTGACAACCTATCATAGGTCAGAGGTTCAAAGTGTTTATATCCGGCCAACACCAGAGCAAAGAAGTGATCGGTGGGCATGCCGGATGTTGGCCCCCACCTATCTGCTATTGATGATCTATCATGTGGATAGATCAGAGGTTCAAAGTGTTTACATCCAGCCGGCACCAGAGCAAAGAGGTGATCGGTGGGCATGCCGGATGTTGGCCCCCCACCAATCTGGTATTGACAACCTATCATAGGTCAGAGGTTCAAAGTGTTTACATCCGGCCGGCACCAGAGTAAAGAGGTGATCGGTCGGCATGCTGGATGTTGCCCCCCACCGATCTACTATTGATGAACTATCATGTGGATAGGTCAAAGGTTCAAAGTGTTTACATCCGGCCAGCACCAGAGCAAAGAGGTGATCGGTGGGCATACCATATGTTGGCCCCCGCCAATCTGCTATTGACGACCTATCATAGGTCAGAGGTTCAAAGTGTTTACATCCGGCCGGCACCAGAGTAAAGAGGTGATCGGTGGGCATGCAGGGTGTTGACCCCCCACTGATCTACTATTGATGACCTATCATCTGGATAGCTCATTATTACTGTACAACCGGATAACTCCTTTCTGTTACATTTGTCTACAAAGTCAAGTTTACTTCTCCAGCTGCATCACTGTTACGCAATACGATTTCCAAGAATTAGGTGCCATATCTGGACTCTACATCCTGAAAATAAACATCGGAAACAGACAATCCTGGTTTGTTGGAAACCAGCTGGGTTTTTTTTTTATGGGGGAATTCTCCTTAGCAATGATCCACTCAGGATGGAAGAGGACAAGTCGGAGCTGTGTGCTGTCACATCTGCTCAGCGCTCATCTGATACTGTCTGCCACAGCGCCACAGCCTTATACCAAAGGTAGGAAATGAGGCCATAGATGTAGGGATGAGTGCCAGCATTCATTCCATGGGCTGAGATAGGAGCAAAGGTTATGTCGTGTACATGGGAGAAGTCGTAGTTACTTATCTGTATATATTACCAGCGGTCAGTATAGGAGCTGCTACATAAACCTGAATAATTAAGTTATAAAACTTTCTTATATACTTTGCAAATGTGACAGCACTTAAGCCCTAACCCCCAGGATCCTTCAATAAACACCCTTAAAACGGACACTTTTGGGCATGGTTTTGCTGAAACCTGCTCCTTTTAGGATCCAAGTCATAGAATTTTCGGGATTGTTTTAAAGTACGACTTTATAAATCCATTTATCTGAATCTTCTGCTTTATATTTTGTCCTTTTTTCTGTTTAGTCTATTTTGTATATTAGTTTGTTTTGCATCTTTTTTGTTGCTCTTGCATGTAACATACCGGTTTATTTTTATTTTTGTTAGAATTATTATTTGCAACTTCTTTCTTGTAGAGCATTATACTTTAGTTTACTTTTATGATATATTTTTTGCAAAACAAAACTAATTTATGATATATTTCTATTTAATAAAATTGTATTCATATTCATTGGTAGTGGCTATACTTTATGGATAGGTACTATTGCTTTGTTATCCAATAACTACATATGCTTATATAGTGGATAACAAAGCAATAGAACCTATAAATAAAGTATAGCCACTACCAATGAATATGAATACATTTTATTACATAGAAATATATCAGCATTTTTCTTTTTACAAAAAATATAACATAAAAAAATGGGGAAATACATGTAAAGTCATTGAGTGTAATGTCAGATCTGGGGTCACAGCTATAAGCAGGTCAACAGCATATGATATTGTGATAAAAAGTGGTCAGCATGTAATAAAATGTAACCAATAAAATGTTTACTTAATGTGAATAGTGTATAAAAATACATCCCAAACGTAACAGGTAAATTAAACCAATGTTTACACCAAAAAAGGATAATATTAGTGAAGAAATAACACAAACATGGATGGACCGACCAAATAGATGAGCCCTCATTCCGCTGGGCGTTTCGCCTAAGCTTCCTCAAGCAGTTAGAATTATTATTTGCAACTTCTTTCTTTTAGAACTTTATACTTTGTTACATTTGTGACATGGAATTTTCCAGGGATGCCAGAAATGTTGCAATACTGAGAGCTTGCTGCATTTTGAAAAAAAAAACCCTCCAGATGCCCCCCAAAAAAGCTACAAAAATTACCAAAAGACACCGTGTATATAGTTTTTTTTGTAGGGAATTAAATGTATGGCCATTTATTGGAAAAATATGTCTTCAGAAAACAGTTCCACACTTGTCCACATTCAGTTCAATGAGGCTTAGCTGCAATACCAGACACGACCTCTGGAAAGGTGTGGCGCTATTTTTCCAATTCAGGAAAACTCTTAAAGCTGTAACATATCAACGTCTTACAGTGTAGCTCTAATTTCTGGTGGCTTTTCAGAATAATCTGTCACATCTTCGTACAAGAAGAATAACATTTCTGGTCATTACATGACCTGCATCAAGAATTTTCCATCAATTTTCCCCTCCGTAGCCTCTGTCTCTAAAGTTCAGTTCTCTCTGAGCTGGTAGGTAGAGACCAGCTGCTAAGATGTCTCCTAGAAACAGGACACAGAAATGAGGGATTCCAGCTCTCCTGTCTTTATGTAGCACATGTTAGCATGTTTAGAAGCAGCAGCCACATGGAGAACATTATGCAGCAGTATTAAAGTGGTGTAGTGATGCATCGAGCACTGGGGTGGGATAAAACACTGACTAGAAAGCAGCAGCATCAACTGTCTTTATGCCTGTTTTCTCACGTAGCTCCTCCTCCTCTCTCCCCTCTCCATAGACTTCAATAGGCAGCTGTAATCTGATCCCTCAGTGAGATGGCAGTTCCTCTTATTTTCAGCCAGGCAGATTTTAGCATTTTTTCAGAGTGAATGATGAGGAGTTATGGAGGCAGAGGGGTGGGGGGTGGGGAGTGGCTCATAAGTGGAGAAAGAACCATATTTCTTTGATAAGATATATTACAAAGTTTCTAAAAGTCACTTGTGCTATTGATTTATGCAAAGTTTGTTGGAACAACATTGTCCATGTAGCAAAAATGTTCACTTCTTATATTTCAGATTTTGATGATGTTACAGTTTGCAGTCAGACCTGTTATATGGGGGTTGATGGTGGCGGTGATGGTTGGGGGTAACTCTCCAACTACCCCAATGAATGAGAAGAATGGTGGAATTAATTCTGACACAGGGAATATAATTTCCGCTGACAGTAAGTGACAAGTGGCACTTTGTTAGATTCTTGCTAACCATAAGCTACCAATATTAAAGGGGTTGTCCACTACTCGGACAACCCCTTCTCAATCTGCATGTTACCCCCAGTAAAATAATAACACATACTCACCTTCGATGCGGGTACCATTCCAGTGGGGTTGGCACTTCTCTCTGGGGCACTCTTCCACCCAGGTCATCTTGATGTCTGATTCATTCGAAGGTGGGAAGAGTGAACCAGCCTCTGATTGGCTGCAGGGATCACATGACATAACAATGTTATGCAAGTCCCAGGAGAGCCAGTGCCAAAACCGCTGGAACGGTGCCTGCACAGGAGGAGAGTATAAGTGTTATTATTTAACATGGGGGAAACCTGCTGATTGATAGGGGTTGTCCTGATGGGAGACATACAGTATATGTATAATATGTGAAATGTTGGGTGCAGATGTATGAAGCGGGCTAATGTTGTGATATGTATCCTGTGTGTTTTTTAGCTCGCCTTTGTGTGGACTGTCACAGCTTTGAATTTTTGGAACAAGCCGTGCAAGATATGTACAAAGCTGCTGATAATCTGGACTCTCAGGTAACTGCGTCGATTACAGTCCTGTGTGCACACAAGCATGACGTTTTCAGTAGAACAGATGATTAGCAGTTTCAGAGCAGCAACTTGGGACAGTGTGACGGTTGGCAGAAAAAAGTTTTTTGCCATCACGGTTGGCAGAAACAAAAATGTCGCCAGATTTCCTTTGGTGATTTCCGCCGTCCAGTAACTGAGCCCACCCTTTACAGCATAAATGCAGATTACCAAGATGGCACCCAAGTCTAACTGTGGCATTTAACAAATAAAGTAGCACACTGCAACGCTAAGTATGTAAGCATGAAATATGATTAGCATTACTGTTGTAGAAAATATAAATAAATGAGAAATCTTAGTGCATAAATTGACCAATTCATGTGTACCTGGCAGCCGCGGTAAGGCGTTTCTCAGTGCCAGGACCCTATCAATGTGAATACCCCTCTAAGGGACATCCGTCTGCTTATGTGTGAGAAAGTAAGATCCTACTGCAATTAAAACCATCTGCGGCATAGAGGTGGAGTGCTCAGTCAAAGCTTAAACAGAGACAGAAAAAACTGACGGCACTTCCAATACAAGAAATAGGTGTGAACAGGTGCTTGCTAGGAGAAGCTTCATATTTCATGTTTACATACTTAGCATTGCAGTGTGCTACTTTATTTGTTAATTGTATATGGAGGTAGCTTCTCCCAGTAAGCACCTGTTCACACCTATTTCTTGTATTGGAAGTGCCGTCAGTTTTTTTTGTCTAATTGTGGCATTTGGTGCTAGCTCCAATTGTAGTTTAATCCCTTAGAGGCCACTGTCAATCAAGACCGCTGCATTTAAGAGGTTGCAAATAGGTTGTTTCCCTTCCAACTCCCATCATCCTTCCCCCCACAATGTGATTGTGGGGTGCAGATGGTATTGTCATGGAAGCCTTGGGTCTACTGAACCTCCCCGTATTTGCCGTGTCTGTATATCCATAAAGGCTCTGTAATTTTACAATGCACTGCAATATTACAGTATTCAAGCAATGTGAACTGAGGTCTAAGATGGTACACATGCAAGAAATAGGAGCATGTTCACACTAGCAAAAAGAAGCAAAACCTACAAAAGACAAAAAATATATCTCATACCCTACCATCATTATATATAAATGTAAAGCAAAGTTGCATATTAAATATAGGGTACTTAGTGAACTATTTTTGATCAAAAAAAGTATACAAGCCGTCCGACCAGCGACAAGGTGACCCTAAATTGGTACGGTACCTACACTGTCTATATTAAAAACCTTACTGTATATAAAAGTTGAAGTAATGCATATAAAAGGGTAGACAAATAGGACCGGGTCCCAACTCCAGACCACCTAGGCCCGTGGTAAGCTACATATATACTAATCAGCTCAACAAAGGGGATGTCACACCCTTAATTTGCACAGAATGCAAACAAGACAAAAAACCAAGCAATGTGAACTGAGGTCTAAGATGGTACACATGCAAGAAATAGGAGCATGTTCACACTAGCAAAAAGAAGCAAAACCTACAAAAGACAAAAAATATATCTCATACCCTACCATCATTATATATAAATGTAAAGCAAAGTTGCACATTAAATATAGGGTACTTAGTGAACTATTTTTGATCAAAAAAAGAGTATAGAAGCCGTCCCACCAGCGACAAGGTGACCCTAAATTGGGACGGTACCTACACTGTCTATATTAAAAACCTTACTGTATATCAAAGTTGAAGTAATGCATATAAAAGGGTAGACAAATAGGACCGGGTCCCAACTCCAGACCACCTAGGCCCATGGTAAGCTACATATATACTAATCAGCTCAACAAAGGGGATGCCACACCCTTAATTTGCACAGAATGCAAACAAGACAAAAAACCAAGCAATGTGAACTGAGGTCTAAGATGGTACACATGCAAGAAATAGGAGCATGTTCACACTAGCAAAAAGAAGCAAAACCTACAAAAGACAAAAAATATATCTCATACCCTACCATCATTATATATAAATGTAAAGCAAAGTTGCATATTAAATAAAGGGTGCTTAGTTGAAGTAATGCATATAAAAGGGAAGACAAATAGGTCCTATTTGTCTACCCTTTTATATGCATTACTTCAACTTTGATATACAGTAAGGTTTTTAATATAGACAGTGTAGGTACCGTCCCAATTTAGGGTCACCTTGTCGCTGGTGGGACGGCTTGTATACTTTTTTTTGATCAAAAATAGTTCACTAAGTACCCTATATTTAATATACAACTTTGCTTTACATTTATATATAATGATGGTAGGGTATGAGAAATATTTTTTGTCTTTTGTAGGTTTTAACATTACAGTATTGCAGTGTATTGAGCAAGTGACTGCAGGTTCAAGCCCCTCAAGGGGACTAATAACGAAATGTAAGAAAAAAAATATATTGTTGTAAAGCGACTTGCTTAGCTCTCCAGAGGCAGACACAGGACACACGGTTAGTTTGGGTTAACTTACTGCTGGTTTATTCAATGGCATAAACTTCAGCAGTGTCCCATAAAAATAAATAGACCCTCTCAGGGTTAACGGGAGAAACAAAAAGATAAGGTATGACAGAGTCCAATATTAAGCGAGGCTCTGCCCACTGCAGGTAGCACAGTGAAGTCTTCAGCAACACCAGTCCTCCGGTGTTGCTCTCTGGTTTCACCCAAACACAGCCTGGAGACATTCCCATAAAACCACACCCTTTAAAAGAGTTAACCCCCAGCATATAACATGCTGGCAGAAAGTTTATTGGTTTTAGTTCACACAGGCTAGCAACCTGCATGACACATACCTCCCCTCATATATTATACCAGTGACCCTGTCACATATTCCCCCCCTCTGCCCAAAGCCGGGGGTTTGGGCACCTTCCGATACCAGACAGAGAATTCTAGATAGGGCATCAGCGTTCCCGTGTAACCTCCCGGACCTATGCTCTATGTGAAAGTTGAAGTCCTGAAGAGCAAGGAACCATCTAGTTACTCTGGCATTTTTACCACTCTTTTCCCTCAACCATCTCAACGGGGCATGGTCTGATACCAACTTAAACTTCTGACCCAGTAGGTAGTATCTTAGTGTATCTACGGCCAACTTTATGGCTAGACACTCCTTCTCTACTATTGAGTAGTTCTTCTCGCATGACAAAAGTTTCCGGCTCAGATAGAGAATGGGATTTTCTTCCCAATTTTTCTCTTGAGAGAGTACGGCTTCTAGACCAACTTCTGAAGCGTCCGTCTGGACCACAAACTCTTTCTTAAAGTCTGGTGCGATCAGGACCGGCTGCTTACACAGTGCTAGCTTCATCTGTTGGAACGCGGTCTCAGTTTCCTCCTTTCACGGCCTTATTTCGCCTCTTCCGACGACATAGCCCAAGTACCTGGCCTCCTATTTTCCGACGTCACATTTTCTCCGATTTATGGTAAATTCCACCTTCCTTAGAGCATCCAGAACGGCCTGTAGTTTATATAGGTGACTAGCCCAGTCTGGGCTAACGACTACGATGTTGTCAAGGTAGGCTGCAGTATACATCTTATGTGGGTCTAGGATCCGATCCATACCCCTCTCAAAGGTGGCTGGGGCCCCCTGTAGTCCGAACGGCATCCGAGTGTATTGGAAGCACCCATCAGGTGTCGAGAAAACCGTCTTCTTGACCATCTGGGACATGGGAAGGTCTAATATCCTCTTCACCTCGGCCGAGGTCACCTCCTGGCGTGCTTCCGGAATCCGGTACGGCTTCAGATTCACTCCTACGTGTGGCTCTGTTAGCATGTCATGCTCTACCACCTGTGAATGTCCCGGCAACCCTGAGAACAGCTCCCGATTCTGCTGCAGCAGTTCTCGACACTGTTGCTTCTGGGCCGGCGATAGAGTCTCTGCAATAGTGACCTCCTCCACCTTGCCTTCAGGAACGGCTCACAGGCAAGAAGTTTCCACCGCTTCCAGGTCCCGCCACTGCTTGACCAAGTTCACATGGTATATTTCATGTGGCTTTCTTCAGCCAGGCTGGTGGACTTTATAATTAACCTCGCTGACTTTCTCCACCACCTCGTACGGACCTTGCCATTTGGTGTGGCGTAACCTTGACTTCCCAGGCAGGTTTCCTTAGCGATGTCCAGGAGCCCTAACGGATGTCGTCCATATAGAAGCTCAAACGGAGAAAAGCCGGTAGAAGCTTGCGGAACCTCCCTTACCGAGAAGAGCAGGAATGGCAGCAGGTAGTCTCAGTCATGTCCATCCTTCTCTACGACTTTCTTGAGCATCGCTTTCAGGGTCTTATTAAAGCGCTCTACTAAGCCGTCTGTCTGCAGGTCGTAAACAGATGTTCGCAGCTGGGTAATCTGGAGGACCTTGCACAGTGTAACATCCCTGGCGGCGTGCTTGCATAGTGCACCACCTCCCACTATGCAAGACCGCAATCTTACCTGTTAGTCCAGCCTGCAAACCGTGCTCCAGTTCATGCTGTGTGCATGTCTCTTGACTGACTGCTTAGGGCGGCGGCCCGGTTACTTCCTGATTCTTATAGCTGCTGTGGGCACACCCCTAATGCGTCTCCAGCCTATTGCTGTGAGTCACTGGATATTTAAACCCCCTCCACCCAGTAGGAGGTGCCTGAGCAACACTAACATTCAGTGTGCTCCTTGACTCTGAAGTTGCCAGGTCCAGTTCTGCTTCTTGTCTGTTTCCGCCATCTCTGGGGGCTGCATACCCAGGCCTGTTATCTGTGACTTCTTGTCCGTTTCCGCCATCTCTGGTGCCTGTATTCAAAGGCTCGTTCTTGTATCTCTTTGCAGTAGCAGTTCCTGTCTGAACTGTATCCTAGCCTGTTACCTGTTTGTCTCTATATCCATACCTTCCCTTTTCCTGCAGTATCTGAACCTGCACTTAACTCCAACTCGTTGTCTCTGTACTTCTGTGTGTGAGTTTTGTGTCCACTTGCTACTTCATAGGAAGTACCTTGTGTGTATCTGGTTCTGCTTGCCCCTTTTCCCTTCCTCCGTATCTTCCTGTATTTTCAAGTCTGTTCCATGTGAACAGAGCCCTGTCCTCTCTGCCTTGTCCACCGCACCTGCGGTTTCGCTCTGCTCTGTCTTGCCCACCGCTCTGGCGGTTTCTCTCTGCTCTGACTTGCCCACCGCTCCAGCAGTTTCCCTCTGCTCTGCCTTACCCACCGCTCCGGCGGTTTCTCTCTGCTCTGACTTCCCACCGCTCCGGCAGCTTCTCTCTGCTCTGACTTACCCACCGCTCTGGCGGCTTCTCTCTGCTCTGACTTGCCCACTGCTCCGGCGGCTTCTCTCTGCTCTGCCTTGCTCACCGCACCAGTGGTTTCTCTCTGCTCTGACTTGCCCACCGCTCCGGCGGCTTCTCTCTGCTCTGCCTTGCCCAATGCTCTGGTGGCTTCTCTCTGCTCTGCCTTGCTCACTGCACCAGCGGTTTCTCTCTGCTCTGACTTGCCCACCGCTCCGGCGGCTTCTCTCTGCTCTGCCTTGCCCACCGCTCCGGCGGCTTCTCTCTGCTCTGCCTTGCCCACCGCTCCGGCGGTTCCGCTCTGCTCTGCCTTGTCCACCGCACCTGCGGTTTCTCTCTGCTCTGCATTGTCCACCGCTCCGGCGGTTCTGCTCTGCTCTGCCTTGCCCACCGCACCTGCGGTTTTCGCTCCGCTCTGCTTGCTCACCGCACCAGCAGTTCCTCTCTGCTCTACCTTGTCCTCCGCTCCGGCGGTTTCGCTTTACTCTGCTTGTCTACCGCATCTGCATCTTCCAGTCTGTACTGGACCCTATCCAGCCTGCGCTCCAACCTGCTAGTACCTCCTGGTCTGCACTCCAGCCGTGCTTGCCAGTATCTCCCTGTCTGCATACCAGCCGTGCTTGCCAGTGCCAACCTGTCTGCATACCAGCCGTGCTTGCCAGTGCCCGCCTGTCTGCATGCCAGCCGTGCTTGCCAGTGCCCACCTGTCTGCATACCAGCCGTGCTTGCCAGTACCCACCTGTCTGCATACCAGCCGTACTTGCCAATACCCACCTGCCTGTATGCCAGTCTAACCTGCCTGTTCCTGCATTCCCCGGTGTGGGTCAACAACTGTGACTGGGGTCTGACCTGGAGTCGCACCTGGTCCCTCTGCTCGGTTCCTCCTTTGTCCACGTTGTCGACTAAGCCGCCGTGCGACCTTGGTCGGATCGGGTTGATACTTAGTTACGCCCCTCCAGGCACTCCTCGGTTCATGGTACAGTGGGATCACTAATCACGCTCACGCCAGTCAGTCCGGGCGCGAGCGTAACACACAGCTCCTTCATTACCTTGCTCATGAACGGGGTTCCTTGATCTGTTAGGATTTCCTTCAGCAGCCCAGTCCTGGCAAATATATGAACCAGTTCCCTGGCTATGCATTTGCTCGAAGAGTTCCTTAGCGGTGCCGCTTCTGGATACCGGGTCGCATAGTCCATGATTACTAGAATGTATTGGTGGCCTCGGGCTGATTTGACTAAGGGCTCTATTAGGTCCATAGCAATCCTCTAAAAGGGGATTCTATCACTGGTAGTGGAACTAGCGGACTACGGAAGTGGGAGGAGGGAGCGGTTATTTGGCAGGTGGGACAGGACCTACAATAGTTCAGAACTTCTCGGTAACATCCTGGCTGTAACGGGTCTGGGAGGCGGAACCTCTGAGCAACTTATACAAGGGGGCAGTCCTTGTAAGGAAGCGGGTGGCGACCAGGGAAGACAGGCAGGCGGTCACAGCAGGTGACCGAGACAGTCTCTGGGTAAACGGGCAGGAGGTCACAGCAAGTGACCGGGACAGTCTCTGGGTAAACGGGCAGGAGGTCACAGCAAGTGACCGGGGCAGTCTCTGGGTAAACGGGCAGGAGGTCGCGGCAAGTGACCGGGGCAGTCTCTGGGTAAACGGGCAGGAGGTCACGGCAAGTGACCAGAGCAGTCTCTGGGTAAACGGGCAGGAGGTCACGGCAAGTGACCGGGGCAGTCTCTGGGTAAACGGGCAGGTACGACCTGTGACGGCTGAGCCTCCAGGTAGGCTAGCAGGCAGATGGCAGATGAGTGCTCCCAGGTGAGCAGGCGAGAGTCTCAGGATAAGCAGGTGGTCACAGCATGTGACGGCGGAGCCTCCAGGTAGGCTAACAGGCAGGTAGCAGATGAGCGCTCCCAGGTGAGCGGGCAAGAGTCTCTGGACTGGCAGGTGGTCACAGCACGTGACGGCGGAGCCTCTAGGTAGGCTAACAGGCAGGTAGCAGATGAGCGCTCCCAGGTGAGCGGGCAAGAGTCTCTGGACTGGCAGGAGGTCACAGCACGTGACGGCGGAGCCTCTAGGTAGGCTAACAGGCAGGTAGCAGATGAGCGCTCCCAGGTGAGCGGGCAAGAGTCTCTGGACTGGCAGGTGGTCACAGCACATGACGGCGGAGCCTCTAGGTAGGCTAACAGGCAGGTAGCAGATGAGCGCTCCCAGGTGAGCGGGCAAGAGTCTCTGGACTGGCAGGTGGTCACAGCACGTGACGGCGGAGCCTCCAGGTAGGCTATCAGGCAGGTAGCAGGTGAGCGCTCCCAGGTGAGCGGGCAAGAGTCTCTGGACTGGCAGGTGGTCACAGCACGTGACGGCGGAGCCTCCAGGTAGGCTATCAGGCAGGTAGCAGCTGAGCGCTCCCAGGTGAGCGGGCAAGAGTCTCTGGACTGGCAGGTGGTCACAGCACGTGATGGCGGAGCCTCCAGGTAGGCTATCAGGCAGGTAGCAGATGAGCGCTCCCAGGTGAGCGGGCAAGCTGGTCCATAGACAGACTGACAGGTGTCGGAAGGCAGACCGTCGGACCTCAGGCTAGCAAGCGGGAAAGCGGATGACAGGCAGGAATCAGGCAGCAAACTGGCAGGAGACTGGCAGGTAACTGGCAGGTAACTGGCAGGAAACTGGCAGGAAACTGGCAACGGGACCTGAGGGCTGAAGCAGAGTAGTGAACAGTGCAACAACATTGCTCGGGCACCTCCATTTTGGAGGAGGTGCCTTATATATGGAGGGATCCTCCGGCCATTGGCCGGGGACTCCTTAGGGCGACGCGCGCGGCCCCTTTAAGAGAGGGGGAGCGCGCGCGCGCCCTAAGCACAGTGACCGGGGGAGAGCGGGCGCTGCAAGCAGATCGGGAGGAAGCCGTCGGGCACGGAGCAGAGAGGTGAGGGGAACAGCGTCCCTGCCTAGCAGGAGGCAGGGACGCCGACGCTACACTGGCCAATAAAACCTTCTTAATATCCTCTCCTGAGTTTTCTCGACCCCTAGGTGTCCCCCCCAGAACATGTGAATGGGCCATATCTAGCACCCTCCGTCTATATGGCCACGGGACAAGCAGCTGTTCCACTATCTCACCGCCCCTTCGTTTGGCCACCCGATATAACAACACCCCCTGAACTGCAAAGTGAGGGAACCTGGTGTCGACCCCCAGCTCTTGGACAACCCCATTACATACAGTAACCTGGTCAAACGCTCCCTTTAAGGTCAGGTCCCGAAATTGAGCAGTCCTAAAGTTCTCTCCAGACACATCTAACTCAGGTAGGTCAGCCTCCTCGGTCACCATCTCGCCTTCATCGCCGGCAAGGACACACAATTGGAACTCATCCACTTGAGACTTCGTTGGGGGTTCTTCTCCAGGGACCTGGCTTTTGCTCACGCTATTTAGTCTGGTTCCCTTCCCCCACAAGTCCAAAACAAAGAAAAATCACGGCCCAGTATGACGAGATGTATCAGGTCCTTAACCAGCCCGACCTCGTGGAATTGGGCACCACAGTCTGTTCCAACTGTCACTGTGGCCACGGGGTAGTCCTTGGCATCCCCATGGATGCACCGAATGTGCACAGTTTTCGAAGGGACCAACTAGTAGGGAAGGGTAGCTCTGATTAAAGTCACCAGACTTCCAGAGTATAACAGCTCAAGCACCTTTTCTCCATTTATGGACACGGCACGCGCCTGTGGCCCCTTGTCGGGTCGACAGTCCACACTGCAAGCTGGATACGCATAATAGGAACCTTGTCTGCCTAGGCTGCAGTCCGTGGGTTTGAGGAGACATATGCCCCCGGGCGGCTACATGTCCAGGGTTGGGACACCGCCAACAGACTATATCCTTAACAACAGTCCTTGCGGCACCTTCAGTGGAAGTGGGACGCCCCCCAGTGGTGGCTCTAAACCCCTTCCGTGGTGAACCCGCCTCCTTTTTGGTATCCCAGTACGGAGCAGTGATTATATCTGGTTTCCCAAGGGATTTCTCAACCACTTGGTACCTTTCCATCAGGCCAATGAAGTCATCTGCATTCTGGGGATCGCCCTGTGCAACCCAAGTCTGTACCAATTTGGGAAGGGAGTGCATGAATCTATCAATCATCACCCGCTCGACCATCTGAGCCGGAATGGAGGACTCTGGCTGCAATCACTTCTGAACGAGATGCAGTACGTCAAACATTTGCGAGCGAGGGGGTTTGTTGCTGGCGTATGCCCAGTGGTGGACTCATTGGTCTCTCACCGCCATATGCGCTCCCAGGCGTGCTAAGATCTCTGTCTTTAGCTTGGCATATTCCTTAGCCAAGTGCCAAGTGCCAAGTCATAATATGCCTTTTGGGGTCCGACAAATATGATGCCAGAACCTCTGCCCATTGTTCTGGTAGAAGTCTCTACCGATCAGCCACCCTCTCAAAGACTGTCAGAAAGGCCTCCACATCATCCCCAGGGGTCATCCTCTGCATGTGACTCGCCCCCTGGGCTGTGGGGCACTCGGATCCGGGCAGTAGGGGAACGATGGGAGTAGTAGTGGCAACCCGATTCCGTGGCTCAGGGTGGTCAGGCCAGTGGTAGTCCGTTATGTGCTGTTGATTATGTCTGACTACGCCACCCGTGGATTTGCGGTCATTAGGAACCGCCGCTGCAAGGCAGACCGCTGGGGCTGATGATGTATGCAGCTGGGATGGTGTGACTCCCCACGGGAAGAGTGCGGCCCCAGGGCAGTATAATGGATGGTGGGAGTGATGGTGGTGAGAGTCCCAGTGCCGTTAGTGCTGGAGGAGCAAGGAGCACACAGACAACAGGTTGCAGTCCAGGGTCTTTACTAGAACAGGTAAACTGACCCACAAACAGTCCCGGCTAGGAGGGGACCTGGATGTCTGAGAGCAATGGGGAAATTGGCCCTGGTCAGGGTGAGGGTGTAGGCCTACCGTGCTTTCTGCGCTCCTTCTGGCTATCTCCTCCTGATAGGGTAACAGCCCACGTTTCCGAGCTCTCCGTGTATTCCCGCCTGTATGGCCTGCGACGTGGGTTCCTTTCTGCTCCCAGCCTGGTACGGCTTTGCTGGTCCCTTCTGTTGTGGCAGGGCCTCCAGGCTTCTTAGGCCAAGGAATATACAGTCCCCTGCGGACTGGTTATCTGCTGTAGGATGTGGAATCCTCCCAGCCTCAGACACCAAAGTCTGGTAAATTAAGTCCGTTATCTGCCAAGACAGGCTCTCTTCGCCTCTTGTCTCTGGCTTGTGGCTCTCCTCCTGCCACACTTCCTCTTAGGTGCAATACAACTTTCTGTCCCTGCTCTGCTCCGGGACACGTCTCAGTGCTGAGACAGGTCATCCAGTTCTCTCTAACCCTGCCCCCAGCACCAGCTTTTATAGGGGCAGCCTGCTCCCCCTACTGGCCTGAGACAGGAGATACTGCATGCTAATGTTCCCCTGACTAGAGAACCTCCCCCTTGCTCTCAGACACAGCTTTATTACATTTTGTGGCATCCAGGCCAGGGTGACACACATGGTTCGTCTTACCGCCTTCCTGACGTGTGAGTCATCAGTCAGCCCTGGGGGTAGGGCGGTTGCTCTGCCCTGGATGGCGTCCGCCAGAAGCTGTATCTGATGTTGCTGCTCCTGCTGGTGCTGCTGCTGTGCCTTATGCTGCAACTAGATCTGTTGTAGTAACAGTTTGGTCATATCTTGTTGAGCTTGCTGCTGCTGCAGTAGCTCCCGGTGTTTCTGTAATTGTTGTAGGTGCTGCTGATGTTACTGCTGCTGGCTCTGGAATAAATACTTAATAAGCTCCTCCATGTTGCCGGACATCTCTGGCTGGCTGACGGACTTCACCCAGGACATCCACCATTCTCTGTGGCAGGTACAGGTGTTCTTGGATCTTTGCCCACATTCTCCCCTAACTGTGGTAAAGTAGCTTGCTCGGCTCTCCAGATTGCAGACACAGGACACACGGTTTGGGTTAACTTCCTGCTGGTTTATTCAGTGGCATAAACTCCAGCAGTGTCCCATAAAAATAAACAGACCCTCTCAGGGTTAATGGGAGAAACAAAAAGATAAGGTATGACAGAGTCCAATATTAAGCAAGGCTCAGCCCGCTGCAGGTAGCACAGTGAAGTCTTCAGCAACACCAGTCCTCCGGTGTTGCTCTCTGGTTTCACCCAAACACAGCCTAGAGCTTCACTCTCCAGACCATGCACTCCAGAGAAACAAAGCTGACTGACCATTTAACCCTGCTCAGCCACATCCTGAGGAGAGGTAGGGGAATGACATCCCTCCCATCTCTACGTCATTCCCATAAAACCACACTCTTTAAAAGAGTTAACCCCCAGCATATAACATGCTGGCAGAAAGTTCATTGGTTTTAGTTCACACAGGCTAGCAACCTGCGTGACACATACACCTCCCCTCATATATTATACCAGTGACTCTGTCACAATATATACATACATACAAAAAAAAACACACAGTATATACAGTTAGGTCCAGTGGACAATGACACAGGTTTTGGCATTTTAACTGTTTACCAAAACATATTCAAGATACAGTCATATAATCAAAATGGGCTTATAGTGCAGACTCTCAGCTTTAATTTGAGGATGTTCACCTAATTGGAGTAAGGGTTTAGGAATTGCAGCTCTTTAATATGTTGCTGCCGCTTTTTCAAGGGACCAAAAAGTAATTGGACAATTATCTCAAAAGCTCTTTAATGTGCAACATGGGCTTTTCCCTCATTAATCCACCATCAATTAAGCAGGTAAAAGGTCTGGAGCTGATTCCAGGTGTGGCATCTGCATTTATGCATTTGCTGTGAACCCACAACATGTGGTAAAAGGAGCTTTCAATAGAAGTGAAACAGACCATCATTAAGCTAAAAAAAAAAGAAACCCATCAGACAAATAGTAGAAATGTTAGGAGTGACCAAATCAGCCATTAAAACATTCTTCAAAGAAAAAAAGAACGCACTGGTGAGCTTGGGAATAGTGTTGAGCCACCCCCGTAGTGTTCGAGTTCGGTTTGGTTCGTCGAACACCCGTGTGTTCGCCGAACTGTTCGTCGAACTGTTCGTCGAACTGTTCGTCGAACACCGTTAAAACCAATGGCAGGCAAACAAAAACACATAGAAACACATAGAAAACACCTTCAAAGGTGTCCAAAAGCTGACAAACTGCTCAGAAGACACAACTAACACATGGAAAAGTGACAAGTACATATAGTCATGCGAAAAGAAAAGAGGTGGAGGAGTAAAAGGAGGGGGAGACACAGATATAGGCATGTCATGCCCTTCTAAAATCCAAAAAGTGAGAAGCCGACACGTTCAGTCCGCTCCTGCCCGTGCCACCTCCGTGTCGCCGGGTTTGTGCCAGAGCCGCGGTGAACCCTGACGGCCAGCCCCCCTCTCCCAATACTGGTGCCTGTCCGCTGGTGGGTCGAGCGAGCCCCCCTGTGGTGGAGGCAGCTCTAAGCTTTTTAATTTAAATTGTCTCTCTAATTTGAATGAATACACTTTAAATCCATTTACAAGGATCTATTGGAGGGCAAGTCTCATGCCAGCAGCCGCGTAATTCCAGCTCCAGTAGCGTCCACTAAAGCTGCTGCAGTTAAAAAGCTTTTATAAGGATCGAGCTCGGCTGTCCACCGCAAGGCATCCTACTGCCAGTCCCAGCCCCTATGCCTTGGGGTGCCTCCTGATGCTCTTCACTGAGTATCCCGTGGTCCCGAAGCATTTCCTTTGAAAAAATTAAGTGTCCAAACTACAGGTGGTGTAGCTTGCTTAACAACCAGGATAATCCGCTGACTAGCAGACACTGCTACTAGGCACAAAGTATTTCCTGGGCTAGATGCAGTTAAAAATTTGTAATTAGATACTCTCGTTGGATGCTGAGAAAGCATTCCATAGAGTCTCCTGGCACGCCATATATGATTCTCTTAAAAAGCTTGGGGTAGGGGTCTAGGGGACCCTTTTATAGCCAAAATCACGGCCCTGTATCACAATACGTCACCTAGGCTGAAGATAAATGGAACTGTAGCACCCTGAGGGCTCGGTTGCTACAGAGGTATTGCACCTCACCCAGAGGTGTGATATCTCACTCTCAGGTAAGGATGGAGTGTGGATCAGGACCCGACACCTGCATGCATTACACCACATTGCCGTGGGGCAGGGCGACCAATATGCCTCTGAGATGGGCACGACAGTCCCTGTCCCTGGCTGGAGTGGGGGGAGGGAACACTGAGGAAGGGGAACCCTGTAGTGCAGGAGCAGGGAGGAAGCAGTTCCTGGGTGCATTGAGAAGCGAGTATAAAAGGTGGGCACCATCTTAGTTCAGTGCAGAGAAGTCTGAGCAGAAGAGGCAGGGAGCAGGGGCTCTGCATGAGCTCTGCTCCGGAGGCGAGCCTAGTAACAGAGGCCCAGGCCTGGAAGAGGGAGAAGGAAGGAAGAGGAGCGGAGAAGGCTCCAGGAACGAGGAATGAAGGGATCCCAGGGGTGCGGACGGGCGAGTCGCCACCGCACGCCCGAATCCACCTGCGTGGAGGGGTCAGGCCAAAGGGGGAGACCGGTCCCCGAAACTAGTGGAGGCAGGAAACGACCCTCAGCTAGAAACCGGAGGCTGTGACATTTTATGTGGCGCAGCCCCTCGCTACACCCGCTAGGAAGGCACCACATAGGGTCAGGGAAACTGGCGCCAAGTTTACCAAGAGGAGGCCCGAGGCAGCCGGACAGAAGGGTTGGTAAGAAAGGCCAGACAAAGGACACACAAAGGGGGTCCTGTGAAGCGCTCCAAAGTTATCTGGGAGTTGTCTGAGCCCCTCACCTGGTGAGCACAGTACGACGTGGGCAGCCATAACCTGCAGACGTGGTCTGGATAATAAGAACTGTGAGTAAAGGCCCTTGACTGCATCACTAACTCCGTGTCGTTACTGCTGCTGCCCTGCACCATCACCCCCATCCTCCGCATACACTGCCCTGAGGCTATACTCCTCCCGTGGGGAGTTATGCTACGCTCTGCTGCACCCACAATACCAGCCTCAGCGGTCTACCCTGCAGCGGCGGTTCACTCTGACCGCAATCCACGGGTGGCGTAGTCGGACATTTAAACATCAAAACCACATAAATAGTTCCGCCACTGGTTTGACCACCCTGAGCCACGGAACCGGGTCGCCGCCACGAAGACTACAACCACCAGCATCCACCAAAAAGGGTCCGGCTCCGGGTGTCCCAAGGCCCAGGGGGTGCATCAGAACATTTTCATCACCTTTCACAATCACCAATGGGACAAGGCAGGGATGTCCTCTGTCCCCTCTCTTATACATCCTAGTGACGGAACACCTGCTCTCATCAATTCGCCATAACCCCAATATTAGGTGGATTGAGGTGGGAGGCACCGAGTACAAGTGCTCTCTATTTGCTGATGATGTCCTAGTATATATCACTCAATCACATATATCCATCCATGCTGTTATGGCTGAAATAGATCACTTTGTTATGACGCGCCCCTGGGCCTGTGTCGCGCTGCGTTGCGCACGCGGGAGCTTACCCGGAGCCGGATCTCTTGAGGGTTGTAGTCTCGTGGCGGCGACCCGGTCCGTGCCCAGGGAGTCAAACTGAGCGGCGATGTACTAGCAGTAGATGGTTGATGACTACGCCACCCGTTGAATGCAGCTATGGAGCTGCCGCTGCAGGGCAGACCGCTGAGGCCGGTGGAAGGATGGTGCAGCGTGGATGGTATAACCCCCAACGGGAGGGGTATGGCCTCAGGGCAGCCGACGTGGATGGGGGTAGCAGGAACCACTCAGAGACGGTGCGGTGTAGTTCAGGGTCTTTACTGGTGACAAAGATAGACCCTCCCGGAGTACTTGCTAGTGATAGGGGCCTGGTCAGTCCTTGAGCAGATGGGATCTCCCCTGGCCAGGCGGAGTTGTAGGCCTTCCCAACTAACTGTACTCTTCTGGCTACCTTGCTAGAGGCGGGAATAAGTAGCCCACGTCCCTGAGTGTACCGTGTGGTGCTCACCCGTATGGCCGGTGACTCGGGGCCTTCTAATGGCTTCCGCTCCACGATGGCGGTGCTGGTCCCACGCGTGTGACCGTGCCTTCGGGCTTCTGGGCCAGAGGACCTGAAATCCTCTGCCGGACGGTTTCTGCTGCTGGGTAGGAGTTAGTCCCCACAGCCTCGGACTCCGGGTCCGGTAAGAAATCTTCTCAGTCAGGGCGAGCTCTGCAGCTGCCAGCCCCTGACTTGTTGTAACACTGCTCCCCACAGAGCTCCTGATGTTTCTTGCTATGCTGCTTCTCTTCTCTACTTTTGTTCTGTCTTCTTTCTCCCTAACCCTGCCTCAGCCCCGGGTTTATATAGGGGAAGTCCTTCCCCTCCCAAGACTGGGCAGGAGGTGTGGCATGCACAGGATCCCTGACCAAAGGACCTCCCACCTGCTCTCAGACGTAATATCTCTATCACTGTGGCAACCAGACCCCTGGGGTGTCACAGTTACATGGTCAAATTTTAAAATCAATGCAGCGAAGTCTGAGGCCCTCGATGTCTCCCTCCCCAAATCCATATAGGATTCCATCCAGTCCAACTTTCCCTTTGCCTGGCCCTCACAGGGTATCAAATACTTAGGAATTCCTATTCATAGAGACCTCTCCCATCTATGTTATCTTAATTTTGGGCCCTTTATTGAACAACTCCATACAGACCACGGTTGGCAAGTTAGAACTGTAAGATTCACTACGTGAACCACTGGTGTTTTGTGGAAAAGCATATGTACACTGAGTTCCAAATTATTATGCAAAAAGTGTTTAGGAGTGATAAGGGAAGAATTTGTTTGTTTGTCAGTTAAACTCATTGATGGTGATGTGTGTCAGGGCTCTTTATATCACTGTAAGCAATTGCAGACACCTGTGCTAATTAGTTTGGCAGGTGTGTCCAATGAAAGGCAAGACTACTTAAGAAGGCTGTCTCACATTATTAAGCAGCCTACATTTTCTGCCAAAATGGGAAAGAAAAAGGATGTGTCGGCTGCTGAGAAGCAACAAATTGTGGAGTGTTTAGGTCAAGGCATGACTACAATCAACATTGTGCGATGATCAGGATGAAGTGTCTTGGCAATCAAGAAGTATGTAGCTGATTCACAGTACACACGTGTGCGTGCTGATAAGGGCAAATTGAGGACTCTTTCCTACAGGCAATTACGTCAGGTTAAAAGAGCAGCGGCAAAAAAGCCTTGTCATAGCAGCAGACAAGTTTTTGAAGCTGCTGGTGCCTCCAACGTCCCCCGAACAACAAGATGCAGGGTCCTTCAGAGGTTTGCAGCTGTGCATACGCCATCCTGTCGACCTCCTGTATCCACTTCACACAAGCAGAAACGGCTCCAGTGGGCCAAACATTACATGAAGACTGATTTCAAAACTGTTTTGTTCACGGATGAGTGCCGTGCAGCGCTCGATGGTCCAGATGGATGGAGTGGAGGATGGCTGGTTGATGGACACCCCACGCAAACACGGCTACAGCGCCAACAAGGAGGAGGTGGAGTAATGTTTTGGGCTGGAATCATGGGGAGAGAGATTGTCGGCCCCTTTAGGATCCCTGAAGGCGCTAAAGATGAACTCCATAATGTATGTGGATTTTCTCAAACAGCACTTCCTGCCATGGTTCAAGAAGAAGAACCGTGTATTTCACAGCAAGATCATTTTTTTGCATGATAATGCACCATCTTATGCTGCACATAAAACATCTGCATCTCTGGCTGATATGGGCATAAAAGGGGACAAACTTATGGTGTGACCCCCATGCTCCCCTGACCTCTACCCCATTCAGAACCTCTGGAACATCATCAAAAGGAGTGTCTATGATGGCGGGAGGCAGTTCACATCTAAGCAACAGCTCTGGGAGGGTATTCTGTCCTCATGCAAAACAATTGAAGCAGAAACCATCCAAAACCTGACAAATTCAATGGACGAGAGAGTTCAGAAGCTCCTTTCGAACAAGGGGTCCTATGTGAAAATGTAACATCACCTAGAATAAAGTTTTGAGTTGAAAACTGTTTGATTTCAGTTTCTAATAACCTGCTAATGCTTATAATTTCAAAAATGACCATTTTTTTGGTCTTTATTAAAATGAAAAGGTTGATCGAAAAGTTTGGGGGATCTAAGAGTGTGGCAACCCAGTAGTCATGATTACTTCGAATTCTGACAATATGAGGGTCATGTTGCAGGTAGTGCAGCAAGAAGGCACTTATGTGTCTTGCGCATCTCGGAGCCCCAAAATTATTTTCCGGGCTAGATGCAGCTAAAAATTATTATTAATTTTAAATCTGGTGGAGCTTAGTATAGATGGCCTAATAGGATCAGTGCTGCACACTGCTACAAAGCCCAAATTATTTTCCAGTCAAGATACAGATAAACATGATTAGTAATTTTAAATCTGGTGGAGCTTATTATAGATGGCCTAATAGAATCAGTGCTGCACACTGCTACAAAGCCCAAATTATTTTCCAGCCAAGCTACAGATAAACATGATTAGTAATTTGAAAGCTTAAAACGGTTGGTAGAGTGATTTTAACCAATCATCAAGCTTTTACTCTCCCCAGGATGACACAGGGGTAGAAAAGTCGTTTCGGATCCATGATTTGTTCATCTTTATGAACGTGAGTCTGTCTACATTATCAGTGGAGAGCCGCGTGCGCTTATCTGTCAGCACACCACCAGCAGCGCTGAACACACGTTCAGACAGAACGCTGGCTGCGGGGCATGACAAGATCTCCAAGGCGTAAGTGGCTTGCTCCGGCCATTTATCCAGATTGGAAGCCCAAAAAGAGCAAGGGTCCAGTGACATAGTCATGGCTTCAATGTTTACTTGGAGATACTCCTGTACCATCGTCTCTAGGCGTTGACTATGTGTCAGACTTCTTGTCTCCTGTGGCCTTGCAAAGGATGGGCTAAAAAAGTGGTGAAATGATTCCGCAAAATTGATGTTACCAGCAGATACTGTGGTTCTGTTACGGTTTGAGTGCTGAACACTTGACGGTCCCACGGTTGGCAAGTTGGAACTGTGAGATTCACTACGTGCACCACTGGTATTTTGTGGAAAAGCACATGTAAGATTCTGCAACAGTCTCTGCTGATACTCCTGCATGCGTGCATCCCTTTCTATGGCAGGAATAATTTCTGCAAATTTACTTTTGTACCGGGGATCTAACAGTGTGGCAACCCAGTAGTCAGGATTATTTCTAATTCTCACAATTCGAGGGTCATGTTGCAGGTAGTGCAGCAAGAAGGCACTCATGTGTGTTGCGCATCCAGGAGCACCAAGTCCCTGTTGTGTTGGTGGCGAGGTAACAATCATGCTTCCTTCCTCTGTCCTCTCCCCCCAACCTCGCACAACAGAAATGTGATCAAGGTCTCCCTCATCTGATGAGTCTTCCATCAGTTCGTCCTCCACTTCTTCCTGGGCTCCTGCACCTTCCTCACTAATTTGGCTGCTACCATGCGCCCTGGTAAAACCATCTCCCCCACCCTCACATGCCTGCCGCCTTGGTGCTGCCGACCGTCTGGACCTTGCAGATGTTAGCCCTTCCGCATACAACTCCTCCTCCTCTACTTCCTCCACCTCCTCTTGTGCCACCACCTGACTCCGAATTCTGTTTAACATGTGCTCCAGCATGTAAATCACCGGAATAGTCATGCTGATAATGGCATCGTCAGCACTAAACATCTTCGTCGCCATTTCAAAACTGTGCAGAAGGGTGCATAGGTCCCTGATCTGAGACCACTCCTCCAGCGTGATTTGCCCCACCTCTGGATCTCGTTGGCCCAGGCTATACGTCAGAACGTATTGCACCAGGGCTTGTCGGTGCTGCCACAGTCGCTGCAACATGTGCAGAGTTGAATTCCACCGGGTAGGCACATCGCATTTTAGCCGGTGAAGTGGCAGGCCCAACGACTTCTGTAGAGATGTAAGTCGCTGAGCTGCGGGATGCGAACGGTGGAAGTGAGCACACAGCGATCGTGCCCTCTGCAGAAGGCCATCTAGTCTGGGATAGTGGGCTAAAAATTGCTGGACAACCAGGTTCAACACGTGAGCCATACAAGGCACGTGTGTGACATTGCCCCGGCGAAGGGCCGCACCCAGGTTTGCAGCATTGTCGCACACGGCCTTCCCTGGTTTCAGGTCCAGTGGAGACAACCATTCATGAAATTGGTTCTCCAGAGCTGACCACAACTCCTCAGCTGTGTGACTCACATTTCCCAGACATTTCAAAGTAAAAACCGCCTGATGACGTTGAGCCCTACTGCCAGCATAGTAAGGAGGTGTGCAGGATCCCTTCTGCGCAGTTAGAAAGCTTGTGGCATGACCAGACAGGCTTTGGGTGCAGGTGGAAGACCGAGAGGAGGTTGAGGAGGCAGAAGCAGTGGAGGAACTTTGACATAAAGAGGATTGACGCACAACTCGTGGGGACGGCAACACTTGGACAGCAGCCCCTTGTCCTGCTGTCACCATAGTTACCCAGTGCCCAGTCAGCGACATGTAACGCCCCTGTCCATGCCTACTCGTCCAAGTGTCTGTGGTGAAATGCACCCTGTCACACACAGAGTTTCTCAAAGAAGCGGTGATGTTGTGTGCGACATGCTGGTGGAGCGCAGGCACACCTTTCTTTGAGAAGTAGTGCCGACTGGGCATCTGGTACTGGGGCACTGCGACGGACATAAGGTCTCGAAAATCCTCTGTGTCCACCAGGCGGAAAGGCAGCATTTCTGTAGCCAAGAGCTTGCAGATGGTGAAATTCAACCTCTTAGCTTTCTCATGGCTAGGAGGAAATGGTCTTTTACTTGTCCACATTTGAGGGACCGAGGGCTGGCTATTGTGCTTAGACGGGGTTGATAAGGGTGTCCCCGGCAAACTGCCGGTCTGTGAGGAAGATGCAGGCGGACATGTTAGGTTGCCTTGATCCAAAGGTGGTGCTATCGATGTCGGACAGCGCTCAACACCAGCTGGTGTTACCACCTCCAAAGAAAATGATGACCTGCCAATCACGCTGGCTGTTGCGGGTAAAGAGGTGGCAGGTCTGCGCCCCAAAACAGGTGTGACTGCTGTCCCCCCAGTCACAGAGGATGAAGAGGCCGCGAATGCACAAGATATGGCAGACGGTGGTTGGCCCGGCCGGCTAGGCCGCATTGTAGCACACTGAGCTTCCCACTGCAACTTATGCTGCATGTCCATGTGCCGGTTCATGCATGAAGTACTCAAACTATGTATTTTTTGGCCTCTACTTAGCTTTTGCTGACAAATGTTACAGATAACACGATTTGGGTCATCTTTATCGATCTGAAAAAATGCCCAGGCTATGCAAGACTTAGCACCCATGCGACCTGAAGAGCCACCACGACTTGTGGTGAGAGGCAGAGTTGTGTTTGAGGATGCAGTTGTTGATGTGCTTCCAGTACTACGTCTCTGTCCAGGAAGGCGTAACCTGACCTCGTCGTCACTAGCATCTTCCTCCACCTCCTCTGCTGACCTCATCTCTTGGCTGACTGTGGGTTGACAGTAAGTGGGATCTCCAACCTCATCATCATCACCCTGTGCATTATCACACCCGTCGTCCTCAGAGCCAACCTGTTCCTGCCCTGACAAAAAACTAAAGTTGTCGCTCCAATCAGGTATTTGAGTCTCATCATCGTCTTCCTCATTGTCTCCACCAACAGGAGTTACAGTTTGGGAACGAGGGTCTACATTATAGTCAGAACCTTCTGCGTCTGGTCCTGGATCCGACTCATAAAGATTCTGAGCATCAGTGCAGATCATTTGCTCGTCTGGATTCACAGAAGCGCTGGAGTCGACCTCTGATTCCCAGGCTATAGTATGAGTAAATGTAGCACCCTGAGGATTCGGCTGCTACAGGGGTATTGCACCTCGACCCAGAGGTGTGATATTCCACTCCCGGGTAAGGATGGAGTGTGGACCTGAGCTCGGTAGGCTGCATGCACTACACACATCCCATTTCCGAGGAACAGACCAACGGTACTCCCACTTAGAAATGTGCAGGTACGACCGAGTCTGTTCCTGGCTGGAGTGGGAGGGGGGTGGTACATCCCAAGTAGTGTAGGGGCAGATAGGGGGAGCAGCCTGGGTAAAGTTAGGAGCTCATTGGGTGCTGGTCACCTGAGCTCACACATAGAGGGAGTATATAAGGTGGGCACCATCTTAGATCAGGGTCAGTCTGTCAGAGTCAGTAAGAAGCAGAGGTCCAGATGAGCCTGCAGAGAGAGAGTGGAGCAGAGAAGGAAAGACCCAGAGGGGGAAAAAGAAAGGACTCTGAGAACCCAAATTCAATCCCCGGGTGAAGAGTCGGCAATAGGGTACCGGATCCCAAACTGGTGGGGGCAAAAGCACACCCTAGCCAGAGACCGGAGGCCGTGGGCAGCGTCTGCCACGGCCACCCACCACATCCACCCCGAAGGCAAACTACGTGGAGGGTCAGGGAACCCAAGGCCAAGGGTCTCCCAACAGAAGGCCCGAGGGAGCTGGACCTAGGTGGATCACTAGTGGGGACGGCCAGAGGAAAGGACAGAAGGAGAGCTCAGGGTCACGCTCCGGACTTGCTTGGGGGTTGGCTGAATCCAGGACCTGGTGGACGCAGCACGGCTCGGGTGGTCACTTGAAGCTGGAGTGACCGGAACATCAGCAGTGAGTAAATACCCTAAACTGCACAACCCGACTCTGTCTTCACTTAACATCTACGCTGCACCACCACAACCCCCATCCTCTGCACCTGACCCCCTGAGGCTATACCCCACCCGTTGGGGGTTATACTACCAAAAGCTGCACCAACACCATCAGCCTCAGCGGACCCTGCTGCAGCGGCGGCCATAGTGACCGCAATACAACGGGTGGCGTAGTCGACAATAAAGAACTTTATAACATCTGTAGGACTGCCACATACAACTGAGCTTGACACCCTGGGCACGGACCGGGTCACAGCCACTCGGCGACTACAACTCCCATCTGATCCGGCTCCGGGTATTTCCCCTAAAGAATATGGCCCAGGGGGTGCGTCATAAACAGCTCTGCAGACTCAACCATCTGTTCTACCTCATACTCAGACGGGCAGCTGGAGATGTGGGAGCTGTGAGGAAGTAAGTGCGATTGGGGTGACACCTTTGAGGACTGGAGTATTTGTGATGTTGAAGTTGATGTGGAGGAGAGCCCACTTAAAGGAGCACTTGATATCCGTTGAAGCACCTGCGGTTTTTGTGCCTCATCTGGAATTTGTAGCGATTGGCGTGGCCGTAAGAAAGGGATCTTATCACATTGTACGCTAAAAGAAGTAGACATTTTAGTTTGGCTGGAAGATGGTCTTTCTTCTGCAGATGTTACTGTTGCTTTAACACCTACCCCACGGACACAACCTTTTTTCCCCTTCCCAACACGCCTATTCCCCTTTCCACCAGCAGCAGGCCTTTTTCCACTCATTTTGGTGGTTAACTAATTCACAACTCTGGAGTTGTTTGCACAAAAAAACAATGGATGGGAACCGAGCAGAGCTGAGTGGCCAAACTGTGGTATTAGGCCAAAACTATTGGCTGGGTTAGATGCAGAAAAAAATTATATTCAATTTGCAACCTGATGGAGGTCAGTATAGATGGACTAATAGAACAAGTCCCACACACAGCTAGAAGCCCAAATATTTTTTCAGAGGTAGATGCAGAAAAAAATTGTATTCAGTTTGCAACCTGATGGAGGTCAGTATAGATGGACTAATAGAACAAGTCCTACACACAGCTAGAAGCCCAAATATTTTTTCAGAGGTAGATGCAGAAAAAATATATATTCAGTTTGCAACCTGATGGAGGTCAGTATAGATGGACTGATAGAGAAAGTCCCACACACTGCTAGAAGGCCAAATATTTTTTCAGAGCTAGATGCAGACAAAAAATTATTTTTAATTTGCAACCTGATGGAGGTCAGTATAGATGGACTAATAGAGAAAGTCCCACACACTGCTAGAAGGCCAAATATTTTTTCAGAGCTAGATGCAGAAAAAAATTATATTCAGTTTGCAACCTGATGGAGGTCAGTATAGATGGACTAATAGAACAAGTCCCACACACAGCTAGAAGCCCAAATATTTTTTCAGAGGTAGATGCAGAAAAAAATTATATTCAGTTTGCAACCTGATGGAGGTCTGTATAGATGGATTAATAGAACAAGTCCCACACACAGCTAGAAGCCCAATATTTTTTCAGAGGTAGATGCAGAAAAAAAATATATTCAGTTTGCAACCTGATGGAGGTCAGTATAGATGGACTAATAGAGAAAGTACCACACACTGCTAGAAGGCCAAATATTTTTTCAGAGCTAGATGCAGACAAAAAATTATTTTTAATTTGCAACCTGATGGAGGTCAGTATAGATGGACTAATAGAGAAAGTCCCACACACTGCTAGAAGGCCAAATATTTTTTCAGAGCTAGATGCAGACAAAAAATTATTTTGAATTTGCAGCGTGATGGAGGTCAGTATAGATGGACTAATAGAACAAGTCCCACACACTGCTAGAAGGCCAAATATTTTTTCAGAGCTAGATGCAGAAAAAAATTATATTCAGTTTGCAACCTGATGGAGGTCAGTATAGATGGACTAATAGAACAAGTCCCACACAATGCTAGAAGCCCAAATATTTTTTCAGAGCTAGATGCAGAAAAAAATTATATTTAATTTGCAACCTGATGGAGGTCAGTATAGATGGACTAATAGAATGATGCTATGCCCAAAAGATTTTACTTCACTAGGTGCAGTAAAAAAATTGGTATTCTATACACAGGTGGTATATCTTGCAACACAGATAGGCTACTCCACTGACTAACACACTCTGCAATAGGCCAAAAAGGATTAGCTTTGCTAGATTCAGCCAAATGCTGTGAAAAAAACTTGCACAGCACTGGCACAGACCTGCCTGGCAAAAACTGATAGGAACTGATGTAACCTAGTCCTGAAAAGGACTGCAATTACAATTAGTCTTTACTCCCACAATCTATCTATTTAAGAGCACAGACCTGCCTGATAAAAGTCGTAGGAAATGCTGTAACCTAGTCCTTAAAAGGACTGCAATCACAACTATTCCCTACTCCCAAGCTATCTGTAGATTTGTGCGAAAATTGGCTTGAAATTAACAAGGTATAGCGCACACAGCAACAGCGGTGCCGTCTAACACGCAGCTGCAGCAGTGAGAAAATGGTGGCGACGGGGAAAATGGCTTGGTCTTATAGGGCAAGGACATGTGACATACACTGCCAATGACACATGCCCATGCTTGTGTGAAAAAAAGCACTTCGCTCCGTGTGTGCGCTGTTGATAGGCTGACAGATTGCACCTCCCCACTGTAAATGCGGGAAAGAGAAAAAAAATTGGAGATCTTCATTATTCCTGCAGAGATCCATCCCCTGCCCCTCCCCCCACCCCGCTGTACACTCAAACTGCGTATTAACATTAATTTTCATCATTACTGAGAAAAAATCCAGTTATGATTTTGGTGTACGAACAGTTATCGAACATAACCTCGAACAGCCGAATTTTTCTCAAATCGTTCGTGTTCGCCGAACGGCTCGAACACCGCCCAAAACAGCTCGAATTTGAGATTGGCGAACAGTTCGAGTCGAACAACGCTCATCTCTACTTGGGAACTTAAAAAGGCTTGGATGTCCACTGAAGACAACAGTGGTGGATGATCACAGAATCCTTTCCATGGTGATAAAAAAACCTCTTCGCAGCATCCACCCAAGTGAAGAACACTCTCCAGGAAGTAAGTGTTCAGTATCTATTTTTACCATAAAGAGAAAACTTCATGAGAGCAAACACAGAGGGTTCACCACAAGGTGCAAACCATTAATCAACCTTAAAGGGAATCTGTCAGCAGGTTTTTGCTATTTAATCTGAAGACAGCATGATGTACAGTTAAAACACAGAATTCAACTATGTGTCACATGTCAAACCTGCTTACAGATTCCCTTTTAAAATAGAAAGGCCAGATTAGACTTTGCCAAAAAAACATCTAATGAATCCAGCCCAGTTCTGAAAAAGCAAAACTAAGATCAACCTGTACCTGAATGATGGGAAGAAGAAAGTATGGAGAAGGCTTGGAACAGTTCATGATCCACAGCACAGCACACCCTCTGTAAAGCATGGTGGAAGCAAGGTGATGTAACGGGCATGCATGGCTTCCAATGGCACAGAGTCACTAGTGTTTACTGATGAGGTGACAAAAGACAGAAGCAGCAGGATGAATCCTGTGTGTTCATCAAGGAGGGTTACCACTGAAGGCACAAGCCCCTAAATAACCTGCCAACCACAGCACAAATTACATAAAATCGCCTTTATTAGTACAAATGGCAATAGACATGTCAAAAACATACATGATTAAAAAACAGAACCTCTCACTGTAAGGGATGTCAGATCACATAGAAGCATTTAAGGCAAACAGGCTTTAATATAATAATAATAATAATAATTTTTATTTTTAGAGCGCCAACATATTCCGCAGCACTTTACAATTTTAGGGGGGACTTGTACAGACAACACAGAATAAGCATATCTCATATCAAAAGCAGTGAGGACCCTGCTCGCAAGCTTACAGTCTATGAGGAAATGGGGGAGACACAAAAGGTAGAATGAACATATATTGTATAATGCAGCCTTGATATACTAAATAGGATAAATAATAATACATGGACTGGTCGCCTGCCAGTATGTGTATAGTCCTGACAGAGGCTATTATGTGCATGGTTGGTATGCACCTGAAATTGAAGAAGATTTTAATATGGGGGAAAACTGGGACGGACAGATAGTGTGTGGAGGCGATACGCCAGTCTAAAGAAATGGGTTTTTAGGGTCCGCTTGAAACTGTGGGTATTGGGAAGTAATCAAAGTGTCCTGGGTAGTGCATGCCAAAGAATTGGCGCAGCACGCGAGAAATCTTGGAGACGGGAGTGGAAGGTTCGGATTATGGAGGATTTTAGTTTTAAGTCATTTGCAGAACGGAGGGCACATGTAGGGTGGTAGACTGAGACAAGTGAGGAGATGTAGGGGGGTACTGAAGCATGGAGCGCTTTGTGGGTAAGCGTGATAAGTTTAAATTGAACTCTATATTGGATGGGTAACCAATGCAATGACTGGCACGGGGAAGAGGCATCGGTGTAGCGGTTGGCGAGGAATATGATCCTGGCTGCTGCGTTAAGGACGGATTGGAGAGGGGAGAGTTTAGTAAGAGGGAGCCCGATAAGTAGAGAGTTGCAGTAGTCCAGACGAGAATGAATAAGAGCTACAGTAAGAGTTTTTGCCGAGTCAAAGGTGAGAAAAGTCTTGATTCTTGAGATGTTTTTGAGGTGTAGATGACATGAACGAGCAAGTGATTTGATGTGAGGAGTGAAGGAAAGATCTGAATCAAAAATGACCCTAAGACAGCAGGCTTGTTGCTGGGGAGTAATGGTTGAGCCACAAACGGAAATGGCAATATCAGGCACAGGTAGGTTAGTGGAGGGAGGAAATACGAATAGTTCAGTTTTTGACAGATTCTGTTTTAGACAGAGGGAGGACATAATGTTAGACACAGCAGAGAGACAATCACTGGTCTTTTGTAGTAATGCAGGGGTGATGTCCGGAGCAGAGGTGTATAATTGGGTGTCATCAGCATAGAGATGGTACTGAAAACCGAATCTGCTGATTGTTTGTCCAATAGGAGTGGTGTATAAGGAGAAAAGAAGGGGGCCTAGGACTGATCCTTGAGGAACACCGACAGTAAGGGGAAGGAGAGAGGAGGAGGAGCCGGCGAAAGACACAGAGAAGGAGCGGTCAGAGAGATAAGAGGAGAACCAGGAGAGAACCGTGTCCTTGAGGCCAATAGTGCGGAGCATAGTGAGGAGGAGCTGGTGATCCACAGTGTCGAATGCTGCAGAGAGATCCAGGAGAATCAGCAAGGAGTAGTGACCATTAGATTTAGCTGTTAGTAGATCATTAGAGACTTTAGTGAGGGCAGTTTCAGTAGAATGTAAAGAGCGGAAACCAGATTGTAAAGGGTCAAGAAGAGAGTTGTCTGAGAAATAGCGGATTAGACGGGAATGGACCAGGCGTTCCAGGAGTTTAGAGATAAAGGGAAGATTGGAAACAGGTCTATAGTTGGCCGTGCAGTTCTGGTCAAGGGATGCTTTTTTAAGTAATGGATGTATGCTGGCGTGTTTAAAAGAAGAGGGAAAGATACCAGATGAGAGGGAAAGGTTGAAAATTTTAGTTAGGTGAGTGGTGACAGCTGGAGCAAGGGACTGAAGGAGATGTAAGGGAATAAGGACAATGGTGCAGGTGGTAGGGCGAGAAGATGCAAGGAGCCTGATCACTTCATCTTCCGTGACTGGTTCGAAGTCAGAAAGTGAGCAAGATACAATGTGGCGGGGGAGAGCATGCATAACGTTTGGGGATTGGGAGAAAATTTCCAGTCGGATATGGTCAATTTTTTCTTTGAAATAATTGGCCAGATCGTCAGCGCTGAGGTCGGTGGTCGGGGCCTGTGCTGTTTGATTGAGGAGAGAATGAAACGTGTCAAAGAGTCGTTTAGGATTATTGGAAAGTGAGATTATGAGGTTGTTAAAGTAGGTTTGTTTGGAGAGGTGAAGGGCAGAGTTATATGTTTTCTGCATAAATTTATAATGGAGGAAATCTTCGGGCAGATTTGATTTTCTCCACAGCTGTTCAGCGCACCTGAGCACCGCTGGAGAAGACGTGTTTGAGGCGTGCGCCAGGGTTGTCGCCGTCTATGCCGAATTGTTCTTTGTGTAGGAGGTGCGGCTTCATCCAGGGCGCATAGCAATATTTCGTTATAATGCTTCAATGCAGAGTCGGGACATGAGAGGGAGGAGATTGGGGCCAATGATGATTGCAACTTTTTCATAAATTTCTGGATGTTAATGGCGTGTATATTTCTAGAAGTGTGGAAAGTGGGGGTTTATTGAGTAGAGTCACAGTTCTTGACAGAGAATGAAAGAAGATTATGGCCAGAGAGTGGAAGGGGAGAGTTAGTAAAGTCATGTACTGAGCAAAGCCGGGAGAAGATCAGGTCCAATGTGCTCCCATCTTCATGTGTAGGAGAATTAGCCAATTGTGAAAGGCCGAAGGACTAGGTTAGTGATAAAAGATGAGCGGCAGATGGGGAAAGAGAATCGCCAATTGGGATCTTAAAATCTCCCATGATTAATATATATTTTTTTGGAAGCAATTTCCATACAGCCTGATGTAAAATAAATACAAACGCGTGCACAATGGCACATAGTCCCTTTAGGAACCACCCATCATTTAAAAATTCTGTAAACCATGTTACTGGCTGGGATATAACCCCTAGCCCTGGACATAATAGAAAATAAACCTACAAATAGTTTATATAAAGGTAATTACCTTAATAGGGGATTGTGGCCAGTGCAGCACGTATGGTGTCTGACGTCCCTTAGCCCCAACGCACGTTTCATATTCAGTACTTCCTCAGGGGGCGACTTTCTGCTCAGATTCAACCAAATGCAGCAAGGTTTATTGGACAGCGCAGAACAGATGTACAATGACCCAAAACATATTGAGAAAGCAAAGAAGTGGAATATTGTGCAATGGCCTAGTCATCACCAGTTCTCAGCCCCACTGAGCAGCATTTCACAGGCTTAAGACAAAACTTAAGGGAAAAAGACCCACAAACAAGAAACAACTGAAGTCATCTGCAGTAAAGGCCGGCAAAGCATCACAAAGGAGGAAACCCAGCGTTTGGTGACGTCCATGGCTTCCAGACTTCAGGCAATCGTTGTCTGCAAAGGATTCTCCACAAAATATTAAAAATGAACATTTTATTTATGATAAAGTTAATTTGTCCAATTACTTTTGATCCCCTGAAATAAGGAGGCTTTGTAGAAAAATGGTTATTTGGCAGTTTAACTACATCAGACATACGGGGGTAATTAAAAAACAGTGATGTAAAAGAAAATTCACACGTTATGGTACATGCCATTTATACGCCAACTTTCTTTGCCACTAACTATAATTTACTCTAGAAAGTGGTGTAAACTATACTGTAAATTTGTATTTCTGAAGGATGCACAGAATGTGATAAACCTCAATAAATCAGGCGCATCTCACGCTGGAGAATTCCCCCCCAACTATGTGATCATTGCCCAGCAGGCATTCTTTAGGGCTCAAAAGCCAAATTTTTGACATTGTTTGTTGATCAAGTAAGCCAGTGAAACTTAAGCTATGGTGGAGACGTGTTTTTTCTGCTATATTGCTGATTGCTTATGATTGGGCAACTCATACAGGGAGTAGAAGTGCACACCCCCAGTGATAGCAATTCATACAGGGAGTAGAAGTGCACGCCCCCAGTGATAGTAACTCATACAGGGAGTAGAAGTACATGTCCCTAGTGATAGCAACTCATACAAAGAGTAGAAGTACACGCCTCCAGTGATAGCAACTCATACAGGGAGAAGTACACCCCCCCAGTGATAGAAACTCATACAGGGAGAAGAAGTACATATTGCTGTATTGCTGATTGCTTATGATTGGGCAACTCATACAGGGAGTAGAAGTGCACACCCCCAGTGATAGCAATTCATACAGGGAGTAGAAGTGCACGCCCCCAGTGATAGTAACTCATACAGGGAGTAGAAGTACATGTCCCTAGTGATAGCAACTCATACAAAGAGTAGAAGTACACGCCTCCAGTGATAGCAACTCATACAGGGAGAAGTACACCCCCCCAGTGATAGAAACTCATACAGGGAGAAGAAGTACATGCCCACAGTGATGGCAACTCATACAGTGATGGGGTGCTACGCCAGATGACCTGGCCTCCACAGTCACCAGACCTGAACCCAATCGAGATGATTTGGGGTGAGCTTAACTGCAGAGTGACGGCAAAAGGGCCAACAAGTGCTAAGCATCTCTGGGAACTCCTTCAAGATTGTTGGAAGACCATTTCTGGTGACTACCTCTTGAAGCTCATCAAGAAAATGCCAAGAGTGTGCAAAGCAGTCATCAAAGCAAAAGGTGGCTACTTTGAAGAACCTAGAATATAAGATATATTTTCAGTTGTTTCACACTTTTTTGTTAAGTATATAATTCCACATGTGTTAATTCATAGTTTTGATGCCTTCAGTGTGAATGTACAATTTTCAAAGTCATGAAAATACAGAAAAATCTTTAAATGAGAAGGTGTGTCCAAACTTTTGGTCTGTACTGTACATATCCCCAGTGATAGCAACTCATACAGGGAGTAAAAGTTCACTACCCCAGTGATAGCAACTCATACAGGGAGTAAAAGTTCACTACCCCAGTGATAGCAAACACATAAAGGGAAAATAAGCACGCCCCCAGTGAAAATTATCTGATAACACCCACTTGGAGTTAAGAAAAGTTAACTCATTAGGTGCAAAATATTTTGATTGCTAATATCTCTGCAATGGAAAGGCATAATTTAAAAAAAAAACAACGACATTTTATTCTACTCTTCAGCCACTATTACACAATGTATCCAGTTCAATATGCAAAATTTGGTGAAAGGTTTTGTTTTAACAGAGAGAAACAGGCTTTGTGGCAATGGAAGCAATGGGAAAAGATTCTCTAGTGTAAGAAACTCTGTAAAACAAAGATTTTACACACACAATTCTATTTGCCACAGCAGGGGCCGGCGTCACTATAGCAACTCATACAGGGAGAAGAAGTACATGCCCACAGTGATAGCAACTCATTCAGAGAGTAGAAGTACCCGCTCCCAGTGACAGCAACTCATACAGGGAGGAGAAGTACATGCCCCCAGTGATAGAAACTCATACAGGGAGAAGAAGTACATGCCCACAGTGATAGAAACTCATACAGGGAGAAGAAGTACATGCCCACAGTGATAGCAACTCATGCAGGGAGTAGAAGTACATGCCACAGTGATAGCAACTAATACAGAGAGTAGAAGTGCACGCCTCTAGTGATAGCAACTCATACAGGAATTAGAAGTGCACACCCTCAGTGATGGCAACTCATACAGGAAGTAAAAGTGCACGCCCCCAGTGATAGCAACTCATACAGAGAGTAGAAGTACACGCCCCCAGTGATAGCAATTCATACAGAGAGTAGAAGTACAAGCCCCCAGTGATAGCAACTCATACAGAGAGTAGAAGTACATGCCCCCAGTGATAGCAACTCATACAGGGAGGAGAAGTACACACCTCCAGTGATAGCAACTCATACAGGGAGAAGTACACGCCCCCAGTGATAGAAACTCATACAGGGAGAAGAAGTACATGACCACAGTGATAGCAACTCATACAGGGAGAAGAAGTACATGTCCCCAGTGATAGCAACTCATACGGGGAGTAGAAGTACACGTCCCCAGCGATAGCAACTCATACTGGGAGTAGAAGTACATGCCCTGAGTGATAGCAACTCATACTGGAAGTAGAAGTACAGTACAGACCAAAAGTTTGGACACACCTTCTCATTTAAAGATTTTTCTGTATTTTCATGACTATGAAAATTGTACATTCACTCTGAAGGCATCAAAACTATGAATTAACACATGTGGAATTATATACTTATCAAAAAAGTGTGAAACAACTGAAAATATGTCTTATATTCTAGGTTCTTCAAAGTAGCCACCTTTTGCTTTGATGATTGCTTTGCACACTCTTGGCATTCTCTTGATGAGCTTCAAGAGGTAGTCACTGGAAATGGTTTTCACTTCACAGGTGTGCCCTGTCAGGTTTAATAAGTGGGATTTCTTGCCTTATAAATGGGGTTGGGACCATCAGTTGTGTTGTGCAGAAGTCAGGTGGATACACAGCTAATAGTCCTATTGAATAGAGTGTTAGAATTTGTATTATGGCAAGAAAAAAGCAGCTAAGTAAAGAAAAACGAGTGGCCATCATTGCTTTAAGAAATGAAGGTCAGTCAGTCCGAAAAATTGGGAAAACTTTGAAAGTGTCCCCAAGTGCAGTTGCAAAAACCATCAAGCGCTACAAAGAAACTGGCTCACATGAGGACCGCCCCAGGAAAGGAAGACCAAGAGTCACCTCTGCTTCTGAGGATAAGTTTATCCGATTCACCAGCCTCAGAAATCCCATGTTAACAGCAGCTCAGATTAGAGACCAGGTCAATGCCACACAGAGTTCTAGCAGCAGACACATCTCTTCAACAACTGTTAAGAGGAGACTTTGTGCAGCAGGCCTTCATGGTAAAATAGCTGCTAGGAAACCACTGCTAAGGACAGGCAACAAGCAGAAGAGACTTGTTTGGGCTAAAGAACACAAGGAATGGACATTAGACCAGTGGAAATCTGTGCTTTGGTCTGATGAGTCCAAATTTGAGATCTTTGGTTCCAACCACCGTGTCTTTGTGCGACGCAGAACAGGTGAACGGATGGACTCTACATGCCTGGTTCCCACCGTGAAGCATGGAGGAGGAGGTGTGATGGTGTGGGGGTGCTTTGCTGGTCAAACTGTTGGGGATTTATTTAAAGTTGAAGGCATTTTGAACCAGCATGGCTACCACAGCATCTTGAAGCGGCATGCTATTCCATCCGGTTTCGTTTAGTTGGACCATCATTTATTTTTCAACAGGAGAATGACCCCAAACACACCTCCAGGCTGTGTAAGAGCTATTTGACAAAGAAGGAGAGTGATGGGGTGCTACGCCAGATGACCTGGCCTCCACAGTCACCAGACCTGAACCCAATCGAGATGATTTGGGGTGAGCTGGACCGCAGAGTGACGGCAAAAGGGCCAACAAGTGCTAAGCATCTCTGGGAACTCCTTCAAGATTGTTGGAAGACCATTTCTGGTGACTACCTCTTGAAGCTCATCAAGAAAATGCCAAGAGTGTGCAAAGCAGTCATCAAAGCAAAAGGTGGCTACTTTGAAGAACCTAGAATATAAGATATATTTTCAGTTGTTTCACACTTTTTTGTTAAGTATATAATTCCACATGTGTTAATTCATAGTTTTGATGCCTTCAGTGTGAATGTACAATTTTCAAAGTCATGAAAATACAGAAAAATCTTTAAATGAGAAGGTGTGTCCAAACTTTTGGTCTGTACTGTACATATCCCCAGTGATAGCAACTCATACAGGGAGTAAAAGTTCACTACCCCAGTGATAGCAACTCATACAGGGAGTAAAAGTTCACTACCCCAGTGATAGCAAACACATAAAGGGAAAATAAGCACACCCCCAGTGAAAATTATCTGATAACACCCACTTGGAGTTAAGAAAAGTTAACTCATTAGGTGCAAAATATTTTGATTGCTAATATCTCTGCAATGGAAAGGCATAATTTAAAAAAAAAACAACGACATTTTATTCTACTCTTCAGCCACTATTACACAATGTATCCAGTTCAATATGCAAAATTTGGTGAAAGGTTTTGTTTTAACAGAGAGAAACAGGCTTTGTGGCAATGGAAGCAATGGGAAAAGATTCTCTAGTGTAAGAAACTCTGTAAAACAAAGATTTTACACACACAATTCTATTTGCCACAGCAGGGGCCGGCGTCACTATCAGGCTCCCACTGGGTCCATTCTAATTAATTGGCAAACCAAAGATATATTTAGAGATCTAGAGAAGAATTAGGCCATAAAGAGCAGTGGGAGACACAAAACAGTAGTCGTTATGCCAGAGACATTCATTAAATCCAGTATTTGTAATGACTTTGATAAATTAGTCAGTTTATTCTAAGCTAGCACCTCGCACAATCAGCAATGCCTCTGGGGGAGTTACGGTTGGGTTACTATTGCTGCTATGGCTTAACGTTAGTTATTATTGTGCAAATGAATGACTGCTACGAAATATGTGGTGGGGTGACTCTATATCATTGTAGCTCATGGGATCATGGATATTTGCCTACTGCAAGCAAAGCAGAGCAGTATATACACTTGTGTTAGAATATAGTCTATGAGATATCATTGTCTGGTCTGCACTGAGGAGGTCAATCAAAGTTTAATAGGTTAACTATGATGCATGTCTCATATGTATCAGTAATATTTGACGCCCTGATCTACAGCTGATATAATGGGGTCAGGGAGCTGCACATTGTGGTAGATCAGCTCACCACTTGACTGCACATAGAGGTAGACACAGGAACACTGTCTCTTTAAATCTCCTGTGGTTTATTAAGAGTTCAACATAAACCAAGTCAATGTTAGCAAAACAAAACACGGCCTTCCCTAACGTATGGCACAGTCCTTGTTGCTACGGGTAACCGCCCGCTTCACAAACAAATAACCCAAGGTTTAGCTTTCCTTCACATGACAATACAGCTCCAGAGCTTGTGCCTCCAGGCCCTCTCCATACCAAATGCTCTAAAAGGCTGGGGATTTATCCTCTGACCTCCTCCCTCTCTGCAGGTGTTTAATCACCCTAGTACTAAACATGGCTGATTAACCCCTCATCACTTCGTGTGCTGGAACATTTTTCCTGTGTTTATATTACTGGGGCTAACAATCTCAGTACTACATATCTACCCTTCAGTACTTTGCCAGTGACTTTGTCACAACATATACACATTACTAATGTTTACATACTGTCATATGGCCAAAATGACCAAGTGGTTCATTTTATGCTCCGTCCTAGTGATACAGTGGATCATACTGTCATACCCTTGATTTTCCTGGAATATATAATGTTACTAGCTGTACTACCCGACTTCGCCCGGGTTAATAACTGTGTTAGCAAAATAGAACGTGTTAACAAAAATTTATTCTCCACACAAAAACCACAAAACAAATAGATAGAAAGTTCATTGGCTCTTGAGGAAGCAGTTCTTGTTCTTTTGTCTGCAACCCTCGCTTCCCTCTCCTCAGAAAGTTCATTGGCCCTTGAGGAAGCTGCTCTTGTTTTCATGTCTGCAAGCCTCGCTTCCCTCTCCTCAGAAAGTTCATTGGCTCTTGAGGAAGCAGCTCTTGTTTTCATGTCTGCAAGCCTCGCTTCCCTCTCCTCAGAAAGTTCATTGGCCCTTGAGGAAGCAGCTCTTGTTCTCTTGTCTGCAAGCCTCGCTTCCCTCTGCTCAGAAAGCTCATTGGCTCTTGAGGAAGCATTTGCTGTTTTCATGTCTGCAAGCCTCCCTTCCCTCTCCTCAGAAAGTTCATTGGCCCTTGAGGAAGCAGCTTTTGTTCTCTTGTCTGCAAGCCTCGCTTCCCTCTGCTCAGAAAGCTCATTGGCTCTTGAGGAAGCAGCTGCTGTTCTCATGTGTGTCAGCTTTGTTTCTCGATCTTCACATTTTTCATTGGCCCGTAATGCAGCTTTTCTTTTCGTATCAGCTGACATTCATGCCATGAAATTCCTTTTCTTATGAGGCATTATTGTGGTAAAAATAGTCTGTAACTGGCAGTTTCTATATCCTCTCACATAGAAGTAATGTGACTGACATCAGCCTTTCCACCAACACACCCTAACTGACATCTTATTACCTTACACAAGCTTTGTTATACTGAGAATGTCCTTTGTTGCCTATATTAACCAATCACAGCTCAGATTAATTAACTGTGGCAAAATAGAAGCTGAGCTGTGATTGGTTGCTATTGGCAGCCTGATAAATCTTTGTGAGATGCGTTTTGTGTGTGCTGAGGGTGGTATATGTGTTCAAGCACGTGGTAGTGTGTGGCGCATTTTGTGTGTGTTCATATCCCCGTGTGTGGTGAGTATGAGTATCCCATGTCAGGGCCCCACCTTAGCAACTGTACGGTATATACTCTTTGGCGCCATCGCTCTCATTCTTTAATTCTCCCTTGTTCACATGTGGCAGCTGTCAATTTGCCTCCAACACTTTTCCTTTCACTTTTTCCCCATTATGTAGATAGGGGCAAAATTGTTTGGTGAATTGGAACGCGCAGGGTTAAAAATTTGCCTCACAACATACTATATGACGCTCTGGGGGTCCAGACGTGTGACTGTGCAAAATTTTGTGGCTGTAGCTGCGACGGTGCAGATGCCAATCCCGGACATACATACATACATACATACATACATACATACACATTCAGCTTTATATATTAGATATGCAGGGCTGGCGTCAGCACCCGGCGTACCCGGGCAAGTGCCGGGGCCCTGTAAAATCAGAGGGGCCCACCGCCCACTCACTGTCGGGGCCCACCGCCCACTCACTGTAGGGGCCCACCGCCCACTCACTGTCGGGGCCCACCACCCACTCACTGTCGGGGCCCACACCGCTTCCTCGGCACCTGTTCAGTGACGCAGGCGCTGCTTGATTGCCGGCACTGCCCCAGACATGGCCGCGCGTTGTGCGGCTGTGTCTGCTAGTAATGACACGGCAGGATCGACGGCACCTTTAACTGTGCTTGTGTGTCGCCCCTGCCGCGTCATTACTAGCAGACACAGCCGCACAACGCGTGGCCATGTCTGGGGCAGTGCCGGCAATCAAACACCGTCGGAGGTCCTGCACAGATGGAGGGGGAGCGGCCCGGACCCGACCGCAAGTGGGCCCCTCTGATGGTCCAGGGCCATGATGTCTGTGACACGCCGGGGGCCCTGCACTGCCCCATGCCTGAGGAGCTGCTGGACAGGACACTGGACCTGGGACAGGTGAGTGAGGCTTCCCCAATCCCCATATTAAAAATATTTGTAATGGGTCTGTGTGAGTGCATGTATGTGAATGTCAGTGTGTATGACTGTGTATATATATTTGTCTGTTTTATATATGTTTTTAAGAATTTGTGTAAAAATGTGTGTATGTCTGTATGTGTACGTGTCTGCGTACCGTGTGTGCGTGCGCATCTCTGCGTACCATGTGTGCGTGCACGTGTCTGCGTACCGTGTGTGTGCGCATGTCTGCATATGTGAAGGATGAGGTGGCAGGCTGGGCCCTGTGTACTATATATATATTTCTCCGCCATATCTGTGCATCATGAATCGTGTACATGTTAAAGGGGCCCACTTAGACTCCTTCGCCCGGGGCCCAGAAAAACCTGGAGCCGGCCCTGTAGATATGTGATATCTCAGATATTCAAGAGGGACATATTATGTTCAACTCTTATAAAACAGTGGTTCACACTGTCATATATTCCTGGTAACCTGGTGGTATATACTGTCATATGTCCCTGATAACCTAGTGGCAGATACTGTCATATGTCCCTGGTAACCTAGTGGCAGATACTGTCATATGTCCCGGGCAACCTAATGATAGATACTGTCATATATCCCTGGTAACCTGGTGGTATATACTGTCATATGTCACTGATAACCTAGTGGCAGATAGTGTTATAGGTCACTGGTAACCTATGGTATATACTGTCATATGTCCCTGGTAACCTAGTGATATATACTGTTATATGTCCCTGGTAACCTAGTGATATATACTGTCATATGTCCCTGGTAACCTAGTGATATATACTGTCATATGTCCCTGGTAACCTAGTGGTATATACTGTCATATGTCCCTGGTAACCTAGTGATAGATACTGTCATATGTCCCTGGTAACCTAGTGGTATATACTGTCATATGTTCCTGGTAACCTAGTGATAGATACTGTCATATGTCCCTGGTAACCTAGTGGTATATACTGTCATATGTCCCTGGTAACCTAGTGATAGATACTGTCATATGTCCCTGGTAACCTAGTGGTATATACTTTCTTATATTCCTGGTAACCTAGTGATAGATACTGTCATATGTCTCTGGTAACCTAGTGATAGATACTGTCATATGTCCCTGGTAACCTAGTGATAGATACTGTCATATGTCCCTGGTAACCTAGTGGTATATACTTTCATATGTTCCTGGTAACCTAGTGATAGATACTGTCATACGTCACTGGTAACCTAGTGGTATATACTGTCATATGTCCCTGGTAACCTAGTGGTATATACTGTCATATGTCCTTGGTAACCTAGTGGTATATACTGTCATATGTCCTTGCTAACCTAGTGGTATATACTGTCATATGTCCCTGGTAACCTAGTGGTATATACTGTCATATGTCCCTGGTAACTTAGTGGTATGTATTGTCATATGTCCCTGGTAACCTAGTGGTATATACTGTCATATGTCCCTGGTAACCTAGTGGTATATACTGTCATATGTCCCTGGTAACCTAGTGATATATAATGTCATATTTCCCTGGTAACCTAGTGGTAGATACTATCATTTTTCCCAACTAAAGCCATAGGTAGGTGAGTAGAAAGAAGCTAAAGAAAGCAGCACTATTCAGATCGCATATCTGCAGGCAGTTTAGTGAGCGTCAGTCTACACTCCAGCAAGTGATATATCATGAAGAATCTTTATTCCTTATGCACACTTTAAAACATGGAGCCAGGGAAGCGGGGGTCCTTCAGGACAACATCTGTTTCGCACCCAGCTGGTGCTTCAATGGGTCCAAAAGGTCCCTTTTGTCTACTTGCAAGGCTTTAAAAGCCATAGGTAGTTATTGTTATATTTCCCTGGTAACCTAGTGGTAGATACTGTAATTTTTCCCAAATAACCCATAGGTAGATACTGTCATATAAACCTGGTAACCTCGTGTTAAATACTGTTGTATATTCCAAGTAAACCATAGGTTGATACTGTCGTATGTAATAAACAGCCAAGTAGTATACAGTAAGTATTTGATACACTGCTGATTTTGCAAGCTTTCCCACCTACAAAGAACGGAGAGGTCTGTAATTTTTATCATAGGTACACTTCACCTGTGAGAGAGACAATCTAAAATCTTGTTATATGTCCTAAATGACCAAATGGTACATATTATACTTAGTGGAATATACAGTAATATCATATGTCCCTAATAACCCATAGATAGATAATGTCATATGTCCCTGGTGTCCTAGTGATACTGTTATATGTCCTAAATGACCAAATGGTACATATTATGCTTGGCTCTGACTATATAGTGGTATACACTGTTATATGTCCCTGGTAGAGAAAATGAAGTTACTGTAATATGTTCCTGGTATCCCAGTTGTAGATACTTTTATATGTCCTAAATTACCAAGTGATACATATCTTTAGCCCAGGTGATATAGTGTTACATAGTGTCATATGTCTATAGAAAACCATAGGTAGATACTGTCAGATGTTTCTTGTATCCCATTATTAGATATGGTTGCAGGGAATTTTTATCGTATTTGCACAACTAGTTCATTGAGTGCTGAGCGTGTACCACTATGTCACCAGGGCTTAGCATATGTGTCACCCCAGGCCTGAATGCCACAAATAATAAAGGCTGTGTCTGAGAGCAGGAGGGAGGTTCCCTGGTTAGGGACAATTAGCATGCAACACCTCCTGTCCCAGGCCAGTAGGGGGAGCAGGCTGCCCTATAAAAGCTGGAACTGGGGGCAGGGTTAGAGAGACCAGAGAGACCAGAGAGACCTGGGAGACCTGAGACTGTGACGGAGTCTAGGCCCAGAGAGTAAGGGTCAGCAGCAGGCTGAGGAGGTTGTGAGGCAGTGGAGGAACTGCTAGCCAGGGACGTACGGCGCTGAGAGCCTGTCCTGGAAGAAAGGGAGAACTACCTACCGGACATTGGGGTCCGAGGCTGTAAAGACTCTAAGTCCAGCAGCAGAGAACCAATCTGTGAGGGATTTCATGTCCTTTGGCCTAAAAAGCCCGGAGGCTCCGCCACAACAGAAGGGACCAGCAAAGCCAAGAGAGGCCAGAGGTAAAAGGAGCCCAAGTTGCAAGCCATACGGGTGAGAATACACGGCACGCTCAGGGACGTGGGCTATTTTACCACTAAGAGGGGAATAGTCAGAAAGAGCATAGAGAGCACGGTAGGCCTACGCCATCACCCTGACCAGAGGGGCTTCCCGAGTGTTCTCAGACATCCAGGCCCCCTCCTAGCCGCTACTGTTGTTGGGTCATTACCATCTGTTACAATAAAGACCCTGAACTGTTTAAGCGGACTCTGCATTCTGACTATCACGGCCGGAACTATCACCCCTAACATCCACCTATACTGCCCTGGGGCTACACTCTTCCCGTGGGGAGTTATACCATTCCTGTGCTGCTCACCAACACCAGCCCCAGCGGTCTGTCCTGCAGCGGCGGTCATCCCTGACCGCAATCCACGTGTGGCGTAGTCGGACTTTCACATGTATATATATAAAGAGACTGCCACCATTTTAGCTTGACACCCTGAGCACGGGACCGGGTTGCCACTACTACCCCCATCAGCACCGCGCAACCTAGAGACCCGGTCTTGAGTACCCCACGGCCCAGGGGACGAGTCACATATTCTAATAATTAGTGTATATATTCACCTGTGATATCTGGCAATATGTACCATTCATCTGGGACATATGATATTGAGCACTGGCTTACCAGGGGTGTACAGCCAGTCCAGCTTATTCACCAGGACTATGAAGATCCATCACTAAAAGACAGAGATATTCACAATACTGATCAGAGTAAACAGATGTGATTTTTTGGATATTTTATAAAATCACCAGAGATCAGTTACTATGATGTTTTTTATTTCTTTTTCAGACTGAGACGCTTTTCTTGAGGACGGAGGATTGTGGTTTGTGCTCCTGTCGCGTATAAAACTACAAGAACCCTATACCCGCAATGAATAATAAGATCGCAGGCCTCCTACTATAACCAAAGTCATATTCGAGAAGTAGACATTTTTTAAGTTTTTTTTAATCTGCTGAATACACTCAAAAACAAGTCGAATTTTTTTCAAAGGCACGGCTTTGTTATTGCCCTGGGGCCGCATTCTTCCTACCACAGTCTATTCATCATTGCTGTTTCTATACTTTCTATTTGCTCCTTTTTTAGTGGCTTTTATATTTACGCTTTATTCTCGAAAAATTTTGCGTCGCTTTTTAATTAATTTTTTTTTCGACACCTTTGCTTATCTAGATTCTTCAGACAGAATGATGAAATAAAACTTTTACTAAATGTCGAATTTCTTTGGCGCCTCTCATTCCAGTCTTTTCCTCCCTTGAGTAATTTGCTAAACTAAAAAGTTGCAAAATAAAAAAGAGATATTTTTGGATTTTGCATTTTGAAGAATGTGCTGCAAAAAAAGTTAGCGAATACCAAGAGACAATAAGAGAAAACTGACTCACAAATGATGAATCAGGCGCTATATGCCTACCGATAGTGTGAATACATCTCTGCCTTTACATATTCACCCCGCAGCTGCTCGCTTCCAGTCATCAGGGCTCTGCAGGGGAGTGATTAGAGTCACTGCTTATTGCACAGTGATTGCTTTGTAATCACTCCCCATCATTTTGATTGACAGCTTGCTCTGCAAACCCATGCTGCACACACGCGCTTCACACACCCTGCAGAGTAAGCTGTCAATCAAAGTGCGGGGAAGTGATTACAGCCATGTTCACAGTATAGTGAGTGGTGACTGATTGTTCCCTATGACTGGAAGTGAGCAGGCGCAGGGAGAATAAAACTTCATTTTCTTCCTGTAGCCGCTGCTCCAGTAAGTCAGATAAGCAAGATTTAAACACTATTTGCCTGCAGATTACACCTATAAATATAGATACAGTAAATAGTATTTTTGGACTTCATAGGTTCCCTTTAATACTGTATGCGGTTTGTGTTAAAACTGGTGACAGCTCTACTTTAATAGCTTGCAGCCCCATCAACTGCCGAGCATAGTGCCTCATTCCCTGTGTGCAAATTATAAGAGGCAATGTTCCTGAACAGAGGTAGGTGTTGAACAATTTAGGTGTTAACAACAACAGTGTGATAATTGGTACACCTTTCACAACCTGCTGGCAACTACTTCAGCAGCTCTTCCTTTACTCCTGTACATTCTTCCTTTCAATGTAGCAAACTTTCATAGTCCTCGTCACAACCCCTCTCTCGGCCGACTTTATTGACTGAAATGCACTACTAAAGTTGGTTTGGCAATCCTATGCTTTCCTGCAGGCTACTCACATAGTTACTAAGTACCTGTCCTTACACTCAAGCTTCAGTCTCCTCAGCATCTTTACTCACAGACATCAGTACACAAACTCCATCTGGTGTGACTATCACCTCGACCCTTGTGGGTAGCAAATCCTCCCACTGTCAGTACTTACACTCTTCACTCACAGAAATAATCCTTTTTGTGGTGGATATCTTCATCCTTCCGCAGTAATGGTATGCACTACACTGACAGTTGTACATGCTGGACCTTCCTAATTGACCCCCTGTGGACCCTTCTATAGCACTGGGGCAGCGCACTGAGTGCTGATACAGATAAGTGTATTTTACAGATGCCCTGATGAGCCGCCCTTGTGTATTGTGCCCATTGGCCATTGATTTTGCAGTAAATGCTGGCTCATGTATATTGCATGAATTAAATAGCAGGACTAATAGACACAGTAATCCAGTCCGGGTGGTTGACTTTCTTCGGAGAGCCTCCTTTATAGCTCGAGAGAAGTATCAGGATGCTCCTGGGAATATCTGCAGTGCTTGTCGGTGGTTCTGCTCCTTAAAATGTAATAATGAGCCAGGCTAGTGCTATTGTGTGTCAGGACAACATGGAGTGTACAGAGTCTGTCATTAACTCCTTCTACACAGCGGGAGAATGATGGAAATGTCTTCGCCATTATCTTCATATAAGTAAAGACGCTTTTAGCTTAAAAAATATATATTTTAAAATCATTTTTATAAGAAAAGTCAATTCTAGGATGAAGATAGGGATCAAAATAATGTAAGAAGAAGAACAGGCTCAGATATTAGAGAGGAAGAAAAGCAAGAAAAAGAGAGAATAAAGCATCAAATGACATTTACACTTACTGTGGGTGAATGCAAGTGACATAATCACACAGTCCTATTCGGCCCTATGTATATAATATTATTATTATTATTTTTTACTAATTAAAACCAGATACTAATACATTTTCTTATTCTTATAATTAAATATTTTTGACATCTGCTTTTATTTTCTGATTGTAGGTTTTTGACATTTAATTTTCTGTACATGATGATGGGGGCAACATCTTGTCTGAGCTGCTGTTAACAGCATTTTGAGATAGGCTTCGCAACATTTTTTGGTCCAAGTGCCACATTGCCATACTGAACCAATCCCAATTGCCGGAAGAAAAAATGTAAAGGGCTACTTACATGAATACATCACCAGAACCACTCTCAGTACATTAATACATCACCAGAATCAAGTATGAGTATTTGAGGAGGATTTGGAGAATTTATTCTCAGCTTCTGCTCCAAAAAAATCAGTATGAAACCAAACAAATCCTCCTCATAATCTCAAATCTCTAAGTTTCAAGGATTTTTAAGTTTTAACATAGCTATGAAGCACCTTATGGATTCCTACATGTGTACAAGATTAGAACCATCATCAGCACATTAGTGTGGCTCCAGAACCACTGTCAGTACATGAATACAGCACCAAAAACACTGTCAGTACAAGAATCCAGCTCCAGAACCACAGTCTGTACATGAATGCAGCACCAGAACCACCGTCAGTGCATGAATGTAGTGCCAAAACACCATCAGTATTTGTATACAGCACCAAGTTAGTACAACGATCAGTTGTAACGTCAAGTCAGCCTATATATAATTGTATTGCTTTAACCTACTATTGTCTGGTCTAAACGGGACATAATTGGGATGTAGAATTAAATATCTAAATGGTATTAGGACTGTTTATGAGCATTAGGAGAGCTGACAGGATTTCTTTAAGAAAATATGATATAGTAGCCCTCGGAGGTAGTGTGGTTCTTCTCTTAGGGATGACTGAAAAATTGCAATGAAACAATTCAGAAACAACTTAACTTAAGAAGAAGCAACAAGCTTGTTGGTTAAAGAGTCATACAAGAGACAATGTGTTATGAACTAAGGGAGAACTAAGGAGAACCGAGATAAAAGGAACAAGTAACTTCCCAGAAACCTAACAATGGTATAAGGAGAAGGTGCTGGAAGGAAAGAAAATAGACTCTCTGCAGGAATACAAATGGAGTTTACCAAACAAGGTAAACCCCTTCGCTGAAAGACTGGAACTCCTGAACACACATCCACAAAGGGGTATAGCCAGCAAGGAAGTGCAGTGAAGGGTGAACATTAGTATTGAGCATTCCGATACTGTAATATCGGGTATTGGCCGATATTCGCGGTATCGGAGTTCCGATACTGAGTTCCGATACTTTTACAATATCGAATACCGGAATCGGAAGTTCCCATAATGCCTGCGCTCTGCAGTGTCTCTGAAGGATGACAAGCTGGATGGCAGCGCTCAGCTGCGATCCAGCCTGTCATCAGAATGCCATCCCAGCGTGGGAGAATTCTCCTGATTGTTTAAAAGCCGGCGGGTGGTAAAAAGCCGCCGGCTTTTAAACAATCACACAGCCCCATACTGCTTCCCCGCAGCCTCCCACCCCGATCCTCCACTCCCCTCGCCACCTCACATCCTGATCATAAGTTAGGACCGGGCGGGGAGCACAGCACCAAGGAGCGGGGAGCGAAGGACCCGGGCGGGGAAGCCGGCAGTGAAAAGACTTCACCGCGGCTTTCCCGTTCTGTGCTGCGCTCTCCCGCCGGTTATTTCAAATGAACAGCTGAGGTATCAGGTGATGCTGATCAGCTGTTCATTTGAAGTAGCCGCGGTGCCCTCAGAGGGTTCATGTGAGTTCATGCTTGACTGCATGAACTCACATGAACTTTCCCACGGCCGCACAGGTCAGCCTCACCTCCCAGACGATCAGACCGGTCATGATTGGTGTGTGCGCGGTGTCTGTGCAATGTCTGCGGATGTGTGCGGGTGTGCGCGTGCAGGCAGACATAGGCCGATGTGACACTACTACTCCCATCGGCCTATGTCTGTCCCCCGTCCACTCGTGCCAGCAGGATCAGCTCGATGGGAGCAGTAGTTCCCATCAGCCTGATCCTACTATTTAAATTGCCCTACTGTGTTCCCAATAAATTTTAAATACATGTCATTGGTGGCCAGTGGTTACCTAAAATAAATTAGTTTATACATTACCTGTCCCCGCCGATCGCCACCACTGCGCTCTGCAGTGTCTGGCTGTGACGGCATCCAGATGAGCCGAGTCTCTCACGCTCACCGCATGTGCAGGAGAATTCTCCCACGCTGTCAGTGACGTGCATGAGGTGAGCTGAGTTCATTGTCGGCTCATCTGGATGCCGTCACAGCCTGACACTGAGGAGCGCAAGCATGCCTGCGCTTCTCAGTGTCTGCGGGATGACAGGCTGGATGGCAGCTTTCTGCTGCGGTCCAGCCTGTCATCTCGATGTAGCAGAGCTGAAGCTGTCCTGGGAACCATGGAAAGGTAAGGATGATGTTGGTTTATTATTTTTCTTTTATTGCAGGAGATCGTTGGCTTCAGCTGGAATGGGTGTGACGGTAAGTATGGTTTAATTTAGAACAATAAAGAATTGTGTGTTTATTTAAATTAAAGGACTTTATTCTGGGTGTTTGTGTTTTTTTTTAACTTTGACTATGGGGTTAGTAATAGGGGTGTCTTATAGACGCCTCTCCATTACTAACCTGGGCTTGATGTCATCTGGCATTATAAGCTGACATCAACCCCAGCCCTATTACCCCACTGCCACTGCTACAGGGCAGTGGGAAGAGCGAGGCTAAGTGCCAGAATTGGCGCATCCTACGGATGCGCCATTTCTGGGGCGGCTGACGGCTGGTGTTTCTAGCCTGGGAGGGAGCCAATATTCATGGCACCCTTCCTGGGCTATTAATATCAGCCCCCAGCTGTCTGCCTCGCCTTTGCTAGCTATTAAAATAGGGGGGACCCCACGTCATTTTTTGGGGGGGTCCCCCATTTTAATAGCTAGTAAAGGCTAGGTATTCAGCTGGGGGCTGATATTAGTAGCCTAGGAAGCTCCGTGGGTATTACCCCCTTCCCAGGCTTCAAACATCTGCCCCAGCCGTCTGCTTAACCTCCGCTAGAGACTAAAATTACGGGGAACCCCACGCCAATTTTTTTTTTAATAAATCCTTTATTTTAACATTAAATGACAAGTACAGTAACCAACACTATCACTGTACTTATTATATATGTGACTGACATGTTTCTATCTATCTAATCTATGTGTGATGCTCTATTCTTTCTGTTGTAAATTGTCGGGTACCGATGCTGAATTGCCGGCCGGCTTTTTTAAAGAGACGGTGCATGAAAACACTATTATATTTTTTTAAATAAATCCTTTACACTAAATGACAAGTACAGTAAGCAACACTGTCACTGTACTTATTATATATGTGACTGACATGTTTCTATCTATCTAATCAATGTGTGAAGCTCTATTCTTTCTGTTCTAAATTGTCAGGTACCGGTATATGCCGCTGATGAATTGCCGGCTTTTCATGTTTCACTGTGAGCACTGTTCCCATCGATTTGGGCAACCACCTCCCCCAATACATTCTACATTATTGTTAGTTGCTTTCCTTCATGTAGAATTAACCTACAAGGAAAGAAATGGTTTATTTTCATTCCGATATTTGTGTCCCATTGACTTGCTTTGGTTTCCGGTATCGGAATCGGCGATATCCGATAGTTTTTAGGTATCGGCCCGATCCATTCCGATCCGATATTTCCTGATATCGGAAGGTATCGCTCAACACTAGTGAACATATAAAACTCTACCCGGATTGTGATGGGGCAAACCAAAAACAGGAAAATGAGGAACAACTGGATAGGAGAAAACCAAGAAGGGAAAACAAAGACAATTGAAACCATCAAGATTTGGACAAAGAAGAAAGAGCAATAGCTCAGCAGACAGAGGAACCGACCCCGAACCAAACAGGTTACCGGATCAAATCCCCAAACCGAGGCATGACACAATGTACTTGAACAGAGATGGTTGTTGAATAATGTACAGCGGGCGAAATAAGTATTGAACACGTCACCAATTTTCTAAGTAAATATATTTCTGAAGTTGCTTATGAGATTACATTTTCAACAGATGCTGGTAACAACCCATCCAATTCAAACAGAAAAAGAAATCAAACCATAGATGTCCATAAACTAAGTTATGTGTAATAATGAGAAATGACACAGGGAAAAAGAGAGGTGCAAAAAGCCATGGAAAGTCATGACACCAGCTGAAATCTATCAATAATTAGAAAGCAATCCTCCAAACATAGTGAAAAATAATATCAACTAGTTCGAGTGATGGCCTATAAAAAGGGATCTCATTACTAGGTTGCTACATAAGAAATATCTCATGATGGTTAAAACCAGTGAGCAGTCTCAACACCTTTGCAATCTTGGTGTTGCAAAACATACTGATAGCATTGGTTACAGAGGAATTTCTAAACTACTGAAGGCTCCAGTGAGAACTGTTGGGGCCATAATCCGGAAGTGGAAAGAACATAATTTCACCATAAACCGGCCATAACCAGGTGTTCCTCGCAAGATTTCAGACAGAGGTGTGAAAAGAATTATCAGAAAAGTTGTCCAAGACCCAAGGACCACCTGTGCTTAGGTAGAGAAAGACCTGAAATCACCAGGTACAATCGTTTCAAAGAAAACAGTAAGTAATGCACTCAACCTCCATGGCCTGTATGCACACTCACCACGCAAGACTACGTTGCTGAGCAAAAAGCATGTTCAAGCGCATTTAAAGTTTGCTCAAAAACATTTAGACAAGCCTGTGAAATACTGGGAGAAAATAGTCTCGTCAGATGAGACCAAAATAGAACTGTTTGGATGCCATAATACACACCATGTTTGGAAGTCAAAAGGCACAGGATATCACCCCCAAAACACAATACCTACAGTGAAGTTTGGAGGTGGGAATATCATGATGTTGGTCTGTTTTTTAGCATACGACACTGGTAAACTTTATGCAATTGAAGGAAGGATGAATGGATAAATATACCGAGACATAGTTGATAAAAATCTGCTGCCATCTACCAGAATGATGAAGATGGAATGAGGGTGGACATTCCAAACACACAGCCAAAGAAACTCTCAATTGGTTTCAGAGAAAGAACATAAAGCTGCTAGAATGGCCGAGCCAATCACCGGACCTGAATCCAATAGAAAATTTATGGAAGGCACTAAAGCTAAGACTTCATTGGAAGGAGACTAGACCACAGAACCTTCAGAATTTGAAGAGTGTTTGTGTGGAAGAATGGGCAAAAATCACACCTGAGCAATGCATGCGACTAGTTTCTCCATAGAGGAGATGTCATGAACCTGTCATCACCAACAAAGGCTTTTGTATGAAGTATTAATTACATTTCAGTAAGCGTGTTCAATACTTTTTCCCTGTGTCATTTCTCATTATTTCACATAACTTAATTTATGGACATCTATGGTGATTTCTTTGCCTATGTAGATTGGATGGGTTGTTACCGACATCTGGTGAGAATTTTATGTCAATAGCACCTTTAGAAATATATTTAGTTAGAAAATTGGTGACGTGTTCACTACTTATTTCACCCGCTGTATGTGTTAAAGGGAATCTTTCACCCATTTGAGCTTGACGTCATGAGCGCGGCTGGAAATGCTGCACCTGAGCATACTGCCTGCCATCTCTCCTCTGCACCGTTCCGCCCTTCTGAGGTCACTGTCTTCGATTTGGTGTGCAGGTGCCTAAGGGTCACTGCAACTTGCAGTGATCTCCGGCGCACAGTAAAAGTGAATTCCCCACAGTGCAGAGGAGTGACGGCAGGCAGAATAAAATAAAATAGTAGGCTGATACAGGGATTTATTCTGACTGCTGGTTTCAGAGTCGGGAGGGAATTTTTCCTCAGGTGAAGATTGGCTAAATCATTTGGGGCTTTTGCCCTCCTCTGGATCAACTTTAGCAATTACAGAACTAACAGGTCGAACTTGATGGACGCAAGTCTTTATTCGGCTTTGCAAACTATGTTACTATGTTAGAATGTGCAGGCGCATGATTTTCGGAAGTGCACATGACGTCAAAGAGAAACTGAAGAGAAGGGGAGGAGAAATCTTGTTTAATGAAGACCAGAGACAGTCTTATCTTCCGGGCAGCGTATGCCCCTTAGCCTGGAAGATCGAAGCTATAAAAGATGATTTTTACTGAACAAGGCATCATCAAGGAGGCATACATGTATGCAGGCTCGGTCTGGCCTGGCGGGGCGCCGGGAAATTTCCTGGTGGGCCCCGGGCCCCATGCAGAGGGAACTGAAGAATTAAAAAAAAAAAAGTGGTCGTGGGCCCTTTAAGGGCGCGCGCACGCACTTTCACCGACGCGATGTGACGCGCCCCCTGGGCCAGTGTTGTTGGGGATACCCGGAACCGGATCAGATGGGGGGTTGTAGTCTCCGAGTGGCTGTGACCCGGTCCGTGCCCAGGGTGTCAAGCTCAGTGTGTGGCAGTCCTTATGATGTTACTAAAGTTCTTTATGTCGACTACGCCACCCGTTGAATTGCGGTCACTACGGCCGCCGCTGCAGCAGGGTCCGCTGAGGCTGATGGTGTTTGTGCAGCTTGGGTAGTATAACCCCTAACGGGAGGGGTATAGCCTCAGGGGGTCAGGTGCGGAGGATGGTGGTTGTGGAAGTGCAGGGAAGATGGTAATGAGAGTCAGAGTCGGGTTGTGCAGTTCAGGGTTCTTTACTTACTGCTGTTCTTGTACCGGCCTTGAGTGACCACCCGAGCCGCGCTGCGTCCACCAGGTCCTGGACTCGGCCAACCCCCAAGTAGTTCTGGAGCGTGGTTCTGAGCTCCCTTTCTGTCCTGTCCTCGTCTCTGGCCTTCCCCACCAGGGATCCACCTATGTCCGGCTCCCTCGGGCCTCTTGTTGGCGAACCCTTGTCTCTGGGTTCCCTGACCCTATGCGTGGTCTGCCTTCCGGGTGGATATAGTGGGTGGCCGTGGCAGATTCTGCCCACGGCCTCCGGTTCCTGGCTAAGGTGTGCTGTAGCCTCTGCCGGCTTGGGATCCGGTACCCTGTTGCCAACTCTTCACCCTTTGATTTAATTTGGGCTCTTGGAGTTCCTTCTTTCTCCCCCTCTGGGTCTTTCTTTCTCCTCTCTCTCTTGGCCTGGGGCTGCTCTGCTCTTCTGCTCTCTTCCACTCCTCTGCAAAGACTTACTGACTGACTGACTTCTCACAGACTGACCCTGATCTTAGATGGTGCCCACCTTATATACTCCCTCTATGTGTGAGCTCAGGTGACCAGCACCCAATGAGCTCCTAACTTTACCCAGGCTGCTCCCCCTATCTGCCCCTACACTACTGGGATGTACCACCCCCCTCCCACTCCAGCCAGGAACAGACTCTGTTGTACCTGCACATTTCTCTAGTGGGAGTACCATCGGTCTGTTCCCCGGAAATGGGATGTGTGTAGTGCATGCAGCTAACTGAGCTCAGTTCCACACTCCATCCTTACCCGGGAGTGGAATACCACACCTCTGGGTTGAGGTGCAATACCCCTGTAGCAGCCGAATCCTCAGGGTGCTACATTCCCCCCTGGTAAATCACAGCACGTCCTCGGGCTGTAAGATATAAACAACATCCAAAACATACATTTTTTTTTCATAAACATAAACATCTAAAACATATAAACATTATCAGCAGCATAAACTTTTCATATAAACTTTTCATAAAAACATTCTTGTCTTCTGGTACCTCCGGTCATGGTGCAACTTGTGACCGGGTAAAGTGCGATAGTCTCTTGAAGAAACACGGTTTCCTATAAAACCGGTAGGGGGCGCTTTAGGAAGCGCAACTATATACAAGGGGATATGGCCGCTCTCAGTCCTCGGCCAGGTATTAGGAAAGGGGTGACCGCTCTCAGTCCTCGGTCAGTGGGGAAATGGGACACACTGGAACAGTTCACACTTGTCCCAACGGGGACCATATTTAAATTAGCAGCATGGCATATACCCTAACGGGTAACTTTATACAGTCTCTTCACTACCGTACTCAACGACGGCGTCCTCCTGCTCTTTCTTTGTGGACAGTTTCAGTTTCAGACCCGTCCGGGTCCTCTTGCTCCTCCTCACACCGCAGCTCCTCCTCCGTCAGGCGATGCACATGGAGGGCGTAGGGTCCTTTGGCACACTTGTGCCGGGTGAAGGTGACCTCGTCCCCTAAATACAGGTCACGACCTCTGTGTCCCTCCGGTAGGTGGGACTCAACGTCTCTCCTGGTCACGAAGACGTCGCCTGGGGTGCGGTGATCCCTGATGAAACCCCACCCATGCTGCAGATTGAACTTTATCACAGTCCCGATGGTACGGGGACCATGCGCTGCACGAGGGTTTCTCCTGGTCCGGCTCTTCTGCTCCGCGCTCCTTATTTGGGCTTGTTGTTCCCGGACCCGCCTCTCTCTCCGCTCCCTCTCAAAGACCTCGAGCTGCTGGCGGCAGCACTCTGCACGCTCCGCTGCGGCTGCCCGAGTCTCCTGAGTGAACCCCATGGGGTCTTCTCCGGTGGGATCCCACTCAAACTGGGTTTCTTCTAGCGGGGGCGAGATCCTCTTTATGGGCTTTGGAGCCGGGATCAGGGGTTCGCACATGGCCCTTGCTTTTTGCAGCTCCAGCTGGATGTATTCCTGGGGCCATACGAAGGGCTGCCCATCCGGGCACGTATGCTGGGCGAATAGGTCCTCACCCAGGTGCGGTACTTTAGGTGTTATGGGCGCCGTGGTGGTAGCGGCGCCCGGGTTAACCAGGCCTTGCGACCAGGCTTGGGGCACTTTGAAAGTAAAGGGCACCGTAAGAACGGCGGCGCCCTGTGTTACTTGGCCCTGCGACCAGGCCGGGGGCTCCGCGGAGGTAGGGGGCGCTGTTGGTATTGCGTCGCCCGGGGGTACTAGGCCTTGCGACCAGGCCGATGGTACTTCCTGCTTGGCCACGCTCGGGGTCGAGGCGTGTGACGTCACAGGGGTCGCGGCTTCCGTTTGAGGCCTAGTCGGCGGCGGTGACGATGCAGCGACGGGCACGGCAGGGGGAATTTCGGGCTCTGCGACGGGGAGCTGGGGCAGGCACGCGGTTTCCCGGCTCGGGGTAGAGACGTCCCCTTTACCTGCCTCCGTCCGTTCAGCTCCCTTCTCGGCGCCGTCTCCTGCCTTCATTCCTCCTGCGCCATCCTCAGAGGCGGTCTGTCTCCTCGTCTCGGGTGGCGTGCTCCGCTGACGGATTTCGGTCTGCTGGGCCATCTCTCGGCTCCACTCCGCCAACGTCTCTCGCTGCACCCGGGCCATCCTCCGTGCGAGGCCCTCCAACGCGGTCTGTGCACACTCCCGGTCTCGGGGGAGCTGTGCTAGGATCTCCAGCAGGCCTTCTGGAGTGGCGACCTGCAACAGGCTCCTGACCACTGGGTCGGTGCTGCCTGACTCTCCCTCCATCTCCGGGGAGGCTCTCTCTGGACTCTCTTCCAGACGTCTTGTCTCCGGGTGCGCTCTCTCCAGACTGCTCCAGGCGACACCCATCTTTGTTCTCTTCTTCTGTCTCCGCCCACATTGAGGGTGGTCCCGGGGCAACTTTGTGATTGTCAGTTCCAGGGGCAGTTCTCTTACGCTGATGGACACTTCCAGCATCACAGTCTCTGTTGGTGGGGGCGGTTTCCGCTTTTGGCGCCATTCTTCGACCTGGCCCACGATGGGAGGTGGCCTCTTGCCACCCTCTGGCACGCCCATAATGGCGTCCGCTCTTCCAAGGCGGGAAATCTTTGGAAATGGCGGGAATCGTCTCCCAGTGGCGGGAAACTCCATGGATGGCGGGAAAAAGCTGCAAATGGCGGACAACCGGCGGGAAACGACCTGTGATGGGGCCCGATGGCGGGGACCCTCCGGAACCGGCAGGAGACTTCTTTTTAAGGTATCGATGTACTTTTCTTCAGGCACGCAGTACCCGGTTGTTGCGGGCACGTTATCCTGCCGACTACGCCAAAGTTGACGCGCCCCCTGGGCCAGTGTTGTTGGGGATACCCGGAACCGGATCAGATGGGGGGTTGTAGTCTCCGAGTGGCTGTGACCCGGTCCGTGCCCAGGGTGTCAAGCTCAGTGTGTGGCAGTCCTTATGATGTTACTAAAGTTCTTTATGTCGACTACGCCACCCGTTGAATTGCGGTCACTACGGCCGCCGCTGCAGCAGGGTCCGCTGAGGCTGATGGTGTTTGTGCAGCTTGGGTAGTATAACCCCCAACGGGAGGGGTATAGCCTCAGGGGGTCAGGTGCGGAGGATGGTGGTTGTGGAAGTGCAGGGAAGATGGTAATGAGAGTCAGAGTCGGGTTGTGCAGTTCAGGGTTCTTTACTTACTGCTGTTCTTGTACCGGTCACTCCGACCTTGAGTGACCACCCGAGCCGCGCTGCGTCCACCAGGTCCTGGACTCGGCCAACCCCCAAGTAGTTCTGGAGCGTGGTTCTGAGCTCCCTTTCTGTCCTGTCCTCGTCTCTGGCCTTCCCCACCAGGGATCCACCTATGTCCGGCTCCCTCGGGCCTCTTGTTGGCGAACCCTTGTCTCTGGGTTCCCTGACCCTATGCGTGGTCTGCCTTCCGGGTGGATATAGTGGGTGGCCGTGGCAGATTCTGCCCACGGCCTCCGGTTCCTGGCTAAGGTGTGCTGTAGCCTCTGCCAGCTTGGGATCCGGTACCCTGTTGCCAACTCTTCACCCTTTGATTTAATTTGGGCTCTTGGAGTTCCTTCTTTCTCCCCCTCTGGGTCTTTCTTTCTCCTCTCTCTCTTGGCCTGGGGCTGCTCTGCTCTTCTGCTCTCTTCCACTCCTCTGCAAAGACTTACTGACTGACTGACTTCTCACAGACTGACCCTGATCTTAGATGGTGCCCACCTTATATACTCCCTCTATGTGTGAGCTCAGGTGACCAGCACCCAATGAGCTCCTAACTTTACCCAGGCTGCTCCCCCTATCTGCCCCTACACTACTGGGATGTACCACCCCCCTCCCACTCCAGCCAGGAACAGACTCTGTTGTACCTGCACATTTCTCTAGTGGGAGTACCATCGGTCTGTTCCCCGGAAATGGGATGTGTGTAGTGCATGCAGCTAACTGAGCTCAGTTCCACACTCCATCCTTACCCGGGAGTGGAATACCACACCTCTGGGTTGAGGTGCAATACCCCTGTAGCAGCCGAATCCTCAGGGTGCTACAGATGCCCAGGACAGTAGCGGGAGGGGCCTGAGAGCAGGAGAGCAGGGGCTGCACTGCAGCGTCACACTCAGCAGACAGGGCCGCACGTCTGCTAAAAGTGACGTCACAGCGCGCCCTGCACTGCAGTCTCCCACATTAGGAGCGTGTCTGTGGGCTGGAGACAAGCCAAGGTACTGTAATATTTGTGTGTTTGTATGGATTTTTATGTATATGCTGCCTGCATGTGTGTGTGTACAGTGTGTGTATATGCCTGTGTGTGTACAGTGTGTGTGTATATACCTGTGTGTGTACAGTGTGTGTGTATATGCCTGTGTTTGTGTACAGTGTGTGTGTATATGCGTGTGTGTACAGTGTGTGTGTATATGCCTGTGTGTGTGTGTGTGTACAGTGTGTGTGTATATGCCTGTGTGTGTACAGTGTGTGTGTATATGCCTGTGTGTGTACAGTGTGTGTGTATATGCCTGTGTGTATATGCCTGTGTGTGTGTACAGTGTGTGTATATGCCTGTGTGTGTGTACAGTGTGTATATGCCTGTGTGTGTGTACAGTGTGTGTGTATATGCCTGTGTGTATATGCCTGTGTGTGTATACAGTGTGTGTATATGCCTGTGTGTGTGTACAGTGTGTATATACCTGTATGTGTAGCACCCTGAGGATTCGGCTGCTACAGGGGTATTGCACCTCAACCCAGAGGTGTGATATTCCACTCCCGGGTAAGGATGGAGTGTGGAACTGAGCTAGTAGGCTGCATGCACTACACACATCCCATTTCCGGGGAACAGACCGATGGTACTCCCACTAGAGAAATGTGCAGGTACGACAGTGTCTGTTCCTGGCTGGAGTGGGAGGGGGGTGGAACATCCCAGTAGTGTAGGGGCAGATAGGGGGGGCAGCCTGGGTAAAGTTAGGAGCTCATTGGGTGCTGGTCACCTGAGCTCACACATAGAGGGAGTATATAAGGTGGGCACCATCTTAGATCAGAGTCAGTCAGTCAGTTGTCAGTCTGTGAGACGTCAGTCTGTCAGAGTGTAACCTGAGAAGCAGAGCAGAGGAGAAGAGAGAGAGACCCAGAGGCGCAGAGGGGACCCCAAGAGCCCATAAGAGAGCTAATAGGGTGAAGGGTCGGCAACAGGGTACCGGATCCCAAGCTGGCAGAGGCTACAGCACACCTTAGCCAGGAACCGGAGGTCGTGGGCAGGATCTGCCACGATCACCCACTAAATCCACCCGGAAGGCAGACCAAGAATAGGGTCAGGGAGCCCAGAGGAGGCTTGACCAACAAGAGGCCCGAGGGAGCCGGACTTAGGTGGATCCCTGGTGGGAACGGCCAGAAGAAGGGAGAGACAGAAAGGAGCTCAGGAACACACTCCGGAGTTGCCTGGGAGTTGACCGAGTCCAGGACCTGGTGGACGCAGCACGGCTCGGGTGGTCACTGCTGTACACAGTGACCCGAGCAACACCAGTAAGTAAAACCCTGGAACTGCATTTTATGCCTCTGAGTCTCCTTGCTGCACCTTCACAACCACCATCCTCCACGGCTGACCCCCTGAGGCTATACCCCTCCCGTTGGGGGTTATACTACCTAAGCTGCACACACATCACCAGCCTCAGTGGACCCTGCTGCAGCGGCGGCCTTTTGACCGCAAATCAACGGGTGGCGTAGTCATAGAATCATAGAATCATAGAATGGTAGAGTTGGAGGGGACCTCCTGGGTCATCTGGTCCAACCCCCTGCTCAAAGCAGGATTCACTAAATCATCTCAGACAGATGTCTGTCCAGCCTCTGTTTGAAGACGTCCATTGAAGGGGAACTCACCACCTCTTGTGGCAGCCTGTTCCACTCATTAATCACCCTAACTGTCAAAAAGTTTTTTCTAATATCTAATCTGTGTCTCCTCCCATTTAGTTTCATCCCATTGCTTCTAGTCTTTCCTTGTGCAAATGAGAATAAAGATGATCCTTCTACAATGTGACAGCCCTTGACATATTTGTAGACAGCTATTAAGTCTCCTCTCAGTCTTCTTTTTTGCAAGCTAAACATTCCCAAATCCTGAAACCGTTCCTCATAGGACAGGGTTTGCAGACCAGTCACCATTCTGGTCGCTCTTCTCTGAACTTGCTCCAGTTTGTCTATGTCTTTTTTAAAATGTGGTGCCCAAAACTGTACACAGTATTCCAGATGAGGTCTGACCAAAGAGGAGTAAAGACCGATAATGACTTCACGTGATCTAGACTGTATGCTTCTGTTAATACATCCCAGAATTGTATTTGCCTTTTTTGCTGCTGCATCACACTGTTGACTCATGTTCAGTCTATGATCTATTAGTATACCTAAGTCTTTTTCACATGTACTGTTGCTTAGCTCTATTCCTCCCATTCTGTATATGCTTTTTTCATTTTTATTGCCCAGATGTAGTACTTTGCATTTTTCCCTGTTAAAAATCATTCTGTTGGTTGCTGCCCACTGCTCCAGTTTATTTAGGTCTTTTTGAATCCTCTCTCTCTCTTCTCTAGTATTAGCTATCCCTCCTAGCTTTGTGTCATCAGCAAATTTAATCAGTTTACCCTCAATTCCTTCATCTAAATCATTGATAAAGATGTTGAACAATACAGGTCCCAGGACGGAGCCCTGTGGTACCCCACTTGAGACATTCATCCAGCTGGATGTGAAGCCATTTACAACCACCCTTTGAGTCCGATCACTAAGCCAGTTATGAATCCACCTAACAGTTGCCTGGTCCATTGCATACTTGGTCATTTTTTCAATAAGGATGGTGTGAGGTACTTTGTCAAATGCTTTGCTGAAGTCAAGATATACTATATCTACAGCATTTCCCTGATCCACCCAGTCAGTGATTCTGTCATAGAAGGAAATTAAGTTAGTCTGACATGACTTGTTAGTTACAAACCCATGCTGACTCTGGTTAATCACTTCATTCTTATCCAGGTACTTACATACATGTTGTTTAATAATTTGTTCAAAGATCTTTCCTGGTATAGAAGTCAGACTCACCGGCCTATAGTTCCCTGGGTCCACCTTCTTCCCCTTTTTGAAGATAGGAACAACATTTGCTCTTCTCCAGTCTTCTGGGACTTCTCCTGTTCTCCAAGAATTTTCAAAGATTATGGAGAGTGGTTCTAAAATTTCTTCTACGATCTCCTTCAGTACTCTGGGGTGTAATTCATCTGGACCTGGAGACTTGAACTCATTTATGTTAGCTAAATATTCCCTCACAATCTTTCTGTTTAGAGATAACTTGGATTCTTCTATTCCTTTAAAAGGACAGTGAAGATCAGTTGATGTTACATTTTCTTTCTGAGAGAAAACAGATGCAAAATAGGAATTAAAAAGTTTGGCCTTCTCAACATCCTCTCTTACCATTTCTCCATTTTCATCCTGTAAAAATCCTATAGCATCTTTGACTTTTCTTTTACTTTTGACATACCCCCAAAATTCTTTTTTATTGCTTTTGACATCTCTTGCAAGCCTTAATTCATTGTCAGCTTTAGCTAACCTGATACGTGCCCTGCAGGATCTGCAGACTGCATTATAATCTTCTTTAGATATGCCTCCCTCTTTCCATTTAATAAACATTTCTTTCTTTCTTTTTAGCATGTGTTTAAGTTCTGTGTTCATCCATCCTGGTTTCCTTAAATGCTTCCCATTCTTCCTACTTTTCGGGATTGTTAACGATTGTGCTTTGAGAATCTCATTTTTAAAAATTTCCCATCCTTCCTGGACATTTTTGTCCTTAAGGACATCCAGCCATTGGATCCCTCCTATTCTCTTTCTGAGTCTCTTAAAATCTGCCTTTCTAAAATCTAACCTTGAAGTTTGAGTCTTCACATGTCTTCCTCCTCTAGTTATCCAAAATTCTATAATAGCATGATCGCTGCCTCCTAGGGTCCCAGCCACCTTTACCTCCTCAACCATTTCCTCCCTGTTTATAAGGATTAGATCCAAAGTAGCAGATCCCCTTGTTTTCTCCCCTACCTTTTGGAAGATAAAGTTGTCAGCAAGAGAGGATAAGAATTTGCTTGACCTGTTAGTTTTACTTGAGAGAGATTCCCAACAAATGTCTGGATAGTTGAAATCTCCCATGACCACTACGTCATATTTTTTGGAGAACTTGGTCATTTGATGCATAAAGAGTTCATCCATATCTTCAGCTTGCCCAGGTGGCCTGTAGTAAATGCCTACAATGGTGTCCTTTCCATTGTTCTCTCCTTGTATTCTTACCCAAACAGTTTCCACAGAACTTCCAGTCTCTGAAGCTTCAATCTCTGTGCAGATATACGCTTTTCTAACATACAATGCGACACCTCCTCCTCGTTTATCAAGTCTGTTTCTTGCAAATAAGTTGTATCCTTTTATTCCAATCATGTGTATCGTCCCACCAAGTTTCAGTGATTCCAATGACATCATATTCCTTTTCCTGCATTAGTAGTTCCAATTCTCCTTGTTTGTTGCCCATGCTTTGTGTATTTGTATAAAAACATTTTAGTTTGTGATTGGTTTCTCTTCCTCCCATATTTTTATTATTTCGATTTTTTTGTCTTTGTTCTTCCTTTCCACTTCCAGTAGCAGAGATCTCAATAGTATTTGTCAGCTGTATGGCTTTTTCTGGCCTTTTGCTTCCCTTCCCACATTGTTCTAGTTTAAAGCTCTCCTGATGAGTGTAGCAAGGCGACTTCCAAATACATGTTTTCCAGTCTTTGTAAGGTGCACCCCATCTCTAGCAAGTAGTCCATCGTATAGGTAATTCATTCCGTGATCCAGAAATCCAAATCCTTGTTGACGGCACCATCGACGTAGCCAGTTGTTCACCTGTAGAATCTTATTCCACCTCATTGTTCCATGGTCATCCACTGGGAGGATGGATGAGAAGACCACCTGCGCTCCCAATTCTTTCACTTTCTTGCCTAAGTCTTCAAAGTCTCTGCAGATGGTTTCCAGGTCCTTTCTTGCGGTGTCATTTGTCCCCACATGTATTAGCAGGAATGGGTAGTGATCTGTAGGTCTGAAGAGTCTTGATATCCTGTCAGACACATCTTTAATTTTTGCTCCTGGAAGACAGCACATTTCTCTTGAGGTTATGTCTGGCCTGCAGATAGCGGCCTCTGTTCCTCTCAACAGGGAATCCCCCATGACCACCACTCTCCGTTTTTTCTTCACAACATTCTTCTTTCTCCATCCAGGAGGATTCTGAGGGCTTACAAGGTTATTCATTGCTGGTAAAGTCTTATTTTGCTGTATTTCTTCATGGTTCTCCTGCGTGAGAGCCTGGTACTGGTTCCTGAGCAGTATGGGTGCTGACTGCCTCTCGATCCTCCTGCTTCTGTGGGTCACATGCTTCCATTCCTCTGTTTCCTCAGGTGCAGTTCGAATTTCTTCTCTTTCTGAATCATGAAGAGATAATTCTGCTCTGTCTAAGAACTCTTCACCTTCCTTAATGATTTTCAAGGTAGTTAACCTCTCTTCTAGATTTCGCAACTTTTCCTCCAACAGGGACACAAGCTTGCATTTCTGGCATGTGAAGTTTGGCTTTTCCACTGGCAAGTCTGTGAACATGTAGCAGGATATGCAGCTCACCAAATGGCTCCTGGACTCTTCCATGTTCTTATTGTTAATGTTCTGAAAACAGTGAAAAAAGCTTCAAAAAAAGCTTCAAAATGCGCGCGCCGGGAGGCGCGCGGTTTACCGATGTCCTCTTTTCAGCTCCAACAGCCAAAATCCAGTGTTCTTTGAGCTCGCGGAGACTCTTCACTTACCCCAAAATGCAGTGGGAATATGCAAATTATCTCCTCAGGACTCCTCCCCTGGTTTACCGATGTCCTCTTTTCAGCTCCAACAGCCAAAATCCAGTGTTCTTTGAGCTCGCGGAGACTCTTCACTTACCCCAAAATGCAGTGGGAATATGCAAATTATCTCCTCAGGACTCCTCCCCTGGTTTACCGATGTCCTCTTTTCAGCTCCAACAGCCAAAATCCAGTGTTCTTTGAGCTCGCGGAGACTCTTCACTTACCCCAAAATGCAGTGGGAATATGCAAATTATCTCCTCAGGACTCCTCCCCTGGTTTACCGATGTCCTCTTTTCAGCTCCAACAGCCAAAATCCAGTGTTCTTTGAGCTCGCGGAGACTCTTCACTTACCCCAAAATGCAGTGGGAATATGCAAATTATCTCCTCAGGACTCCTCCCCTGGTTTACCGATGTCCTCTTTTCAGCTCCAACAGCCAAAATCCAGTGTTCTTTGAGCTCGCGGAGACTCTTCACTTACCCCAAAATGCAGTGGGAATATGCAAATTATCTCCTCAGGACTCCTCCCCTGGTTTACCGATGTCCTCTTTTCAGCTCCAACAGCCAAAATCCAGTGTTCTTTGAGCTCGCGGAGACTCTTCACTTACCCCAAAATGCAGTGGGAATATGCAAATTATCTCCTCAGGACTCCTCCCCTGGTTTACCGATGTCCTCTTTTCAGCTCCAACAGCCAAAATCCAGTGTTCTTTGAGCTCGCGGAGACTCTTCACTTACCCCAAAATGCAGTGGGAATATGCAAATTATCTCCTCAGGACTCCTCCCCTGGTTTACCGATGTCCTCTTTTCAGCTCCAACAGCCAAAATCCAGTGTTCTTTGAGCTCGCGGAGACTCTTCACTTACCCCAAAATGCAGTGGGAATATGCAAATTATCTCCTCAGGACTCCTCCCCTGGTTTACCGATGTCCTCTTTTCAGCTCCAACAGCCAAAATCCAGTGTTCTTTGAGCTCGCGGAGACTCTTCACTTACCCCAAAATGCAGTGGGAATATGCAAATTATCTCCTCAGGACTCCTCCCCTGGTTTACCGATGTCCTCTTTTCAGCTCCAACAGCCAAAATCCAGTGTTCTTTGAGCTCGCGGAGACTCTTCACTTACCCCAAAATGCAGTGGGAATATGCAAATTATCTCCTCAGGACTCCTCCCCTGGTTTACCGATGTCCTCTTTTCAGCTCCAACAGCCAAAATCCAGTGTTCTTTGAGCTCGCGGAGACTCTTCACTTACCCCAAAATGCAGTGGGAATATGCAAATTATCTCCTCAGGACTCCTCCCCTGGTTTACCGATGTCCTCTTTTCAGCTCCAACAGCCAAAATCCAGTGTTCTATGCGCTCGCGGAGACTCTTCACTTACCCCAAAATGCAGTGGGAATATGCAAATTATCTCCTCAGGACTCCTCCCCTGGTTTACCGATGTCCTCTTTTCAGCTCCAACAGCCAAAATCCAGTGTTCTTTGAGCTCGCGGAGACTCTTCACTTACCCCAAAATGCAGTGGGAATATGCAAATTATCTCCTCAGGACTCCTCCCCTGGTTTACCGATGTCCTCTTTTCAGCTCCAACAGCCAAAATCCAGTGTTCTTTGAGCTCGCGGAGACTCTTCACTTACCCCAAAATGCAGTGGGAATATGCAAATTATCTCCTCAGGACTCCTCCCCTGGTTTACCGATGTCATCTTTTCAGCTCCAGCAGCCAAAATCCAGTGTTCTTTGAGCTCGCGGAGACTCTTCACTTACCCCAAAATGCAGTGGGAATATGCAAATTATCGCCTCAGGACTCCTCCCTTGGTTTACCGATGTCCTCTTTTCAGCTCCAACAGCCAAAATCCAGTGTTCTTTGAGCTCGCGGAGACTCTTCACTTACCCCAAAATGCAGTGGGAATATGCAAATTATCTCCTCAGGACTCCTCCCCTGGTTTACCGATGTCCTCTTTTCAGCTCCAACAGCCAAAATCCAGTGTTCTTTGAGCTCGCGGAGACTCTTCACTTACCCCAAAATGCAGTGGGAATATGCAAATTATCTCCTCAGGACTCCTCCCCTGGTTTACCGATGTCCTCTTTTCAGCTCCAACAGCCAAAATCCAGTGTTCTTTGAGCTCGCGGAGACTCTTCACTTACCCCAAAATGCAGTGGGAATATGCAAATTATCTCCTCAGGACTCCTCCCCTGGTTTACCGATGTCCTCTTTTCAGCTCCAACAGCCAAAATCCAGTGTTCTTTGAGCTCGCGGAGACTCTTCACTTACCCCAAAATGCAGTGGGAATATGCAAATTATCTCCTCAGGACTCCTCCCCTGGTTTACCAATGTCCTCTTTTCAGCTCCAACAGCCAAAATCCAGTGTTCTTTGAGCTCGCGGAGACTCTTCACTTACCCCAAAATGCAGTGGGAATATGCAAATTATCTCCTCAGGACTCCTCCCCTGGTTTACCGATGTCCTCTTTTCAGCTCCAACAGCCAAAATCCAGTGTTCTTTGAGCTTGCGGAGACTCTTCACTTACCCCAAGTCGACACAAAGAACTCTAATAACATCTGTAGGACTGCCACACACTGAGTTTGACACCCTGGGCACGGACCGGGTCACCGCCACTCGGAGACTACAACCCCCATCTGATCCGGCTCCGGGTATCCCTAACAGCACTGGCCCAGGGGGCGCGTCAACTTTGGCGTAGTCGGCAGGATTACGTGCCCGCAACCACCGGGTACTGCATGCCTGAAGAAAAGTTCACCGTTACCTTAAAAAGAAGTCTCCCGCCGGTTCCGGAGGGTCCCCGCCAACGGACCCCATCACAGGTCGTTTCCCGCCGGTTGTCCGCCATTTGCAGCTTTTTCCCGCCATCCATTGAGTTTCCCGCCACTGGGAGACGATTCCCGCCATTTCCAAAGATTTCCCGCCTTGGAAGAGCGGACGCCATTATGGGCGTGCCAGAGGGTGGCAAGAGGCCACCTCCCATCGTGGGCCAGGTCGAAGAATGGCGCCAAAAGCGGAAACCGCGCCCACCAACAGAGACTGTGATGCTGGAAGTGTCCATCAGCGTGAGAGAACTGCCCCTGGAACTGAAGTTGCCCCGGGACCACCCTCAATGTGGGCGGAGACAGAACAAGAGAACGAAGATGGGTGCAGCCTGGAGCAGTCTGGAGAGAGCGCACCCGGAGACAAGACGTCTGGAAGAGAGTCCAGAGAAAGCCTACCCGGAGATGGAGGGAGAGTCAGGCAGCACCGACCCAGTGGTCATGAGCCTGTTGCAGGTCGCCACTCCAGAAGGCCTGCTGGAGATCCTAGCACAGCTCCCCCGAGACCGGGAGTGTGCACAGACCGCGCTGGAGGGCCTCGCACGGAGGATGGCCCGGGTGCAGCGAGAGACGTTGGCGGAGTGGAGCCGAGAGATGGCCCAGCAGACCGGAACCCGTCAGCGGAGCACGCCACCTGAGACGAGGAGACAGACCGCCTCTGAGGATGGCGCAGGAGGAATGAAGGCAGGAGACGGCGCCGAGAAGGGAGCCGAACGGACGGAGGCAGGTAAAGGGGACGTCTCTACCCCGAGCCGGGAAACCGCGTGCCTGCCCCAGCTCCCCGTCGCAGAGCCCGAAATTCCCCCTGCCGTGCCCGTCGCTGCATCGTCACCGCCGTCGACTAGGCCTCAACCGGAAACCGCGGCCGCGACCCCTGTGACGTCACACGCCTCGACCTCGAGCGTGGCCAAGCAGGAAATACCACCGGCCTGGTCGCAAGGCCTAGTACCTCCGGGCGCCGCAATACCAACAGCGCCCCCTACCTCCGCGGAGCCACCGGCCTGGCCGCAGGGCCGAGTAACCACGGGCGCCGCCGTTCTTACGGTGCCCTTTGCCTTTAGGGTGCCCCAAGCCTGGTCGCAAGGCCTGGTCGACCCGGGCGCCACTACCATCAACGCGCCCTCAACATCTAGAGTGCCGCACCTGGGTGAAGACCTGTTCGCCCAGCATACGTGCCCGGATGGGCAGCCCTTTATATGGCCACCGGAGTTTCACCATCCCCGACTCCGGAAAGAGAGACCCCTAGACGAACCCCTGATTCCGGTTCCGAAGCCCGCAAGGAGGACCTCGCCCCCGCTGGAGGAGGCACAGTTCGAGTGGGACCCCACTGGAGAAGACCTCATGGGGTTCACCCAGGAGACTCGGGCGGCCGCAGCGGAGCATGCAGAGTGCTGCCGCCAGCAGCTCGAAGTCTTCGAGAGGGAGCGGAGAGAGAGGCGGGTCCGGGAACAGCAAGCGCAGATAAGGAGCGCGGAGCAGAAGAGCCGGACCAGGAGGAATCCCCGTGCAGCTCATGGTCCCCCTTCCACCGGGACTGTGATAAAATTCAACATGCAGCACGGATGGGGCTTTATTAGAGACCATCAGACCCCCGGCGACGTCTTTGTAACCCGCAGAGACGTAGAAAGCCATCTGCCGGAGGGACACAGAGGTCATGACCTGTATGTAGGGGACGAGGTCACCTTCACCCGGCACAAGTGTGCCAAAGGACCCTACGCCCTCCATGTGCATCGCCTGACAGAGGAGGAGCTGTGGTGTGAGGAGGAGCAAGAGGACCCGGACGGGTCTGAAACTGAAACCAACCAACAAGAAAGAGCAGGAGGATGCCGTCGTTGAAGTACGGTAGAGAGAGACTGTACATAGTTACCCGTCAGGGTATAAGAACTGTTCTAGTTAAAATATAGTCCCCGTTGGGACCAGCTGATTGAACTGAAACCCGTGTGTCCCTATTCCCACTGACCGAGGACTGAGAGCGGTCAATCCTCCCTAATACCTGGCCGAGGACTGAGAGCGGCCATATCCCCTTGTATATAGTTGCGCTTCCTAAAGCACCCCCTACCGGTTTTATAGGGAACTGTTTTATTCCAAGAGAGACTGTCGCACTTTACCCGGTCACAAGTTGCACAGTGACCGGAGGAACCAGAAACAAGAATGTTATTTATATGAAAAGTTTATTGCTGATATATCTATATGATGTTTTCTATGTTTATGTTTATGAAAAAAAAAAAATTGTATGTTTTGGATGTTTATATTTTACAGCCCGAGGACGTGCTGTGATTTACCAGGGGGGAATGTAGCACCCTGAGGATTCGGCTGCTACAGGGGTATTGCACCTCAACCCAGAGGTGTGATATTCCACTCCCGGGTAAGGATGGAGTGTGGAACTGAGCTAGTAGGCTGCATGCACTACACACATCCCATTTCCGGGGAACAGACCGATGGTACTCCCACTAGAGAAATGTGCAGGTACGACAGTGTCTGTTCCTGGCTGGAGTGGGAGGGGGGTGGAACATCCCAGTAGTGTAGGGGCAGATAGGGGGGGCAGCCTGGGTAAAGTTAGGAGCTCATTGGGTGCTGGTCACCTGAGCTCACACATAGAGGGAGTATATAAGGTGGGCACCATCTTAGATCAGAGTCAGTCAGTCAGTTGTCAGTCTGTGAGACGTCAGTCTGTCAGAGTGTAACCTGAGAAGCAGAGCAGAGGAGAAGAGAGAGAGACCCAGAGGCGCAGAGGGGACCCCAAGAGCCCATAAGAGAGCTAATAGGGTGAAGGGTCGGCAACAGGGTACCGGATCCCAAGCTGGCAGAGGCTACAGCACACCTTAGCCAGGATCTGCCACGATCACCCACTAAATCCACCCGGAAGGCAGACCAAGAATAGGGTCAGGGAGCCCAGAGGAGGCTTGACCAACAAGAGGCCCGAGGGAGCCGGACTTAGGTGGATCCCTGGTGGGAACGGCCAGAAGAAGGGAGAGACAGAAAGGAGCTCAGGAACACACTCCGGAGTTGCCTGGGAGTTGACCGAGTCCAGGACCTGGTGGACGCAGCACGGCTCGGGTGGTCACTGCTGTACACAGTGACCCGAGCAACACCAGTAAGTAAAACCCTGGAACTGCATTTTATGCCTCTGAGTCTCCTTGCTGCACCTTCACAACCACCATCCTCCACGGCTGACCCCCTGAGGCTATACCCCTCCCGTTGGGGGTTATACTACCTAAGCTGCACACACATCACCAGCCTCAGTGGACCCTGCTGCAGCGGCGGCCTTTTGACCGCAAATCAACGGGTGGCGTAGTCGACACAAAGAACTCTAATAACATCTGTAGGACTGCCACACACTGAGTTTGACACCCTGGGCACGGACCGGGTCACCGCCACTCGGAGACTACAACCCCCATCTGATCCGGCTCCGGGTATCCCTAACAGCACTGGCCCAGGGGGCGCGTCAGTATGTGTGTGTGTGTGTGTGTGTACAGTGTGTGTATATGCCTGTGTGCGTGTGTACAGTGTGTGTATATGCCTGTGTGTGTGTGTACAGTGTGTGTATATGCCTGTGTGTAGTGTGTGTATATGCCTGTGTGTGTACAGTGTGTGTATATGCCTGTGTGTACAGTGTGTGTATATGCCTGTGTGTACAGTGTATATATGCCTGTGTGTACAGTGTGTGTATATGCCTGTGTGTACAGTGTATATATGCCTGTGTGTGTACAGTGTGTGTATATGCCTGTGTGTGTGTATGTCTCTGTGTGTGTGTGTATATACCTGTGTGTGTGTGTGTGTACAGTGTGTTTATATGCCTGTGTGTGTGTGTTTATATTCCTGTGTGTGTGTTTATATTCCTGTGTGTGTGCGTATATGCCTGTGTGTGTACAGTGTGTGTATATGCCTGTGTGTGTGTGTGTGTGTGTATATATGCCTGTATGTGTGTGTGTGTATATGCCTGTGTGTGTATATGCCGGTGTGTGTGTATATGCCTGTGTGTGTCCATTGTGTATGCCTGTGTGTTTATGTGTCTTCACACATACGTGTGTGTGTGCTTCCCTGCGTGTCTGCATTTTTGTGTGTGTGATTGTCTGAGTGTGTCTGTGCATTTCTGCGTGTGCTTGCCTGTGTGTGTACGTGTCCCCATTTCTGTGAGTATGTGTATCTGCGTGTGTATATTAGGGCTCTTTCACATGTCCTGATATTTACGGGACTGGAGATATCCGTGTCCACCTATGTGTCATCCAAGTGACACATACTGGCGCTTGGGAATCAGTATACAGTTAGCGCTGTTCCCAAGAGCCGGGTGCTGAGCGCTACCCTCATCATAGATCCCTGCAGGCGCTGTGATCAGCAGCAGCGGGGTCAATGATGAGAGTAGTAGTCTACTCCCACCGTGTCCGTGTCCAACTGTAAAAATAAGAATAAAATAAAAAAATCCTTATACTCACTTCTCCTAAGTGTCACCTGCTGTAATCCGTGCGAGCGCTCACGCCGAGGAGAATGACTTCTGCAGCGAGCTTGCTCCAGAGCTGCGCTTAGTGAATGACAGGGCACCGCTTGTTGAGCGCAGCTCCGGAGCCCACTCGCTGCAGGAGACATTCTCCTCGGCGTGAGCGCTCGCACGGATTACAGTGGGTGACACTTAGTAGAGGTTAGTATAAGGTTTTTTTTAATTTATTCTTTTTACAGTTGGACACAGCGGGTATAGACTATTACTCTCATCATTGACCCTGCTGGTACTGATCGCAGCGCCTGCAGGGATCTATGATGAGGGCAGCGCTCAGCGTTCTTCCCAAGCACCGGGTGCTAACTGTCATCAGTGTGCGGGACTTTTTGCGGTCTGGACAGCAGGTAAAAAACAGACATGCCAGCGTGTTTTGCCCACGGACACCACATGATCTGTAGAAAGTGGAAACACACTGACATGTGCACATACGCATTCATGTGATTGGGTCTACGTGTGTCAGTGTCTCTGGTACATATGGAAACGGTCACCGCATGTACTGACGTGTGAAAGAGCCCTTAGTATGTGTCTGTGTGCGCTTTTGTGTGTGTAAGCGTGCTTCTGCATGTCTGTGTGCTCTTCGAAGATTTATTATATTTGGAGAGAGATGGGAGAGAAATTTTAGGAGACAGAATGGGGAGATGTGTGAAGAAACAGTATGGTGAACTAGGGGAGGGGTGGGAATGGGTGCGAGAACAGAATGGGGAAGGGATGTATAAGACAGTATGGAGAGCGGGGGAATAGTGTGAGGAGACAGTATGGAGGGAGAAAAGTGTGAGGTGACACAGCACAGAGACTAGGTAGTGAGGGGGAAGGTATAGAGATGCGGCAGTATGGGGGAAACAGTGTGAGGGCACAGAAAGGAGGGAACAGTATGCTGAGGAGGTGGAGTGTGATGAAGGGGCACAGTATAGAGACTGGGCAGTATAGGGGGGACACCGTGTGAGAGGACAATGTGAAGAGGGGGCCCAGTATGGTAAGGAGAGGACAGTGTGGAGAGCAGGTACCATAAGGGGGGTAGAGTGTATGTCATGTTTTGTGCAGGGAGCATTGTAAGAGTTAGGTTTATTCAGGGGCTCAGTGTAGATATTTTTATTCAGGAGCATCATAATGACACTGTATCTTTAAGGGCATCGTGTCGGGATGTGCTGCAGAAGATCGGAGAAGATGGAAGTCTGCAGAGACGAGCTGTGGATGAGAAAAGTCATCATGGAGACTGGACAAGAGGGAGAACAGAAAGAGAACAACTCTAATCAGAGAAGCCTTCTCAGGTAAGATACCTGGATGTAAATGTTCATTTGTGATCCTGCCTGCGTCTCATCAGTACTGTGGTTCCTGTATGGTCCGCAGTCTGTTGATGACTGATAACAACTCCCAGTATCTCTATTGTTAGTTACATACTGGGAGTTGTAGGTTTATGTGATACAAAGATATATGGGTCTGACCTGACATTACAAATGATGGTGGTGCAGATGATGTATTCATGTACTGATGTGTTTGTGCGCTTCTGCGTGTTTCTGCGCGTCTACGTATCTGGAATAATATGTATTTTGTAAGATGTGTGTATGTAAGAGTCCATTGTGGTGTAATAACATTCATATGCTTGAGGCACCTTTACTAAATCTATTAGGACTCACTCACATGTGTTAGGGAATTCCATTTGTCTTTCCACATTTAGGAACAGACAAGTGAAATTTGCTAACCTTGTCATAACCATAGGGTTGTACTTGTATGGAGCGGGTTCAGGAGCTGAGCCTGCTCCATACCAGGCAGATGTCGGCTGTGTTAGATAGCCGGCGTCTGCCTGTAACAGCAGTGATCAGAGCTCGCCTTGATTGCTGCTGTTTTGAGTATTTAAGTGCCCTTGTCAATCACTGACAGCGGCATTTAGGTAGCATGATGGCCGGTGCATGCAGTCACCTGCTCCCTTCTGCCCCCTGTGACGCAGTTGCAGATTGCTGATGGGTTGCCAGTAGTGCTGAGTGAGCGTGGTCGGATAAGGTGTTATCCCAGCATGCTCGGGTGTTATCCAGGTATCTTGTAGTGCTCTGCTAATATGCTCGAGTCCCTGCGGTAACATGTTTTGCGGCGGTAGACAGAAGCAACATATGCAGTGATTACCTAACAAACAGGCAATTCCTGCATGTGTTGCGTCTGTCTACCGCTGCAAAACATGCTACCCTGGGGACTCAAGCATATTAGCAGAGCACTACAAGATACCTGGATAACACCCGAGCATGCTGGGATCACACCTTATCTGACCATTCTCGCTCAGCACTAGTTACCAGGTGCTGCTGCCATGTTAGTCGTTCAATGAAGCTCAGCCTGAGGTTGGCCTCCATGGAAGTGTCACAATCCAGGTGCCGGACGTTATTGCAGCACCCTCACTTTGTAGTTCGCAGTGACTGTAATGTCTCCCTCCTTGCACCGATCCTATGACAGGAAGCGAGTGGCGGCAGGGAGAATAAAACGTAATTTTCTCCGTGTAGCCAACGGTTTTTCATTAAGCCGTCTAACCAGACTTTAAACCCTATTTACCTGCATATTACCCCTATATCTGCAGATAAATAGCGTTTTTCAAGCCAAGGTGACAAGTTACCATTAAAGGGACTCTGGCAGGACGGAATGACTGTTCGAACAAAGTCCTGCCGCTTGGTGCTCCACAGCGCAGCCAATCATGTAACTATAGTGCATTATAGACAAGCATAATAAGTAATAAAACCGTTTATGGTGGGCTGCAGTGTGGGCCCCTAGAGTCAGTTCCCCTGGTGGGCCCTAGGCACCCCAGTCCGACCCTGCATGTATGACTAATGTCAGCTGTATACAACCTATATGCCCATATTAATAACTCAAAAAGCTCAAAAGGGTGACAGATTCTCTTTAACAACCAAGCTGCGCTAATACTTGGAACACCTTACACAACCTGCTGGTAATCACTTCAGCAGCTCTTCCTTTACTCCTGCACAGTCTTCCTTTTAATGTAGAACATTTTCTTAGTCCACAACCCCAATCTCAGCCAATTTATTGACTGCAATGCACTAATATGGTTGGTTTGGCAATCCTATGCTTTCCTGCAGGCTACTTACAGAGTTGCTAAGTACCTGTCCCTTACACTCAGCAACTAGTCTCATCGGCATCTCTGTGCTAGCCTCTTCACACACAGACATCAGCATACAAACTCCATCTGTTTGTTTATTGCCTCGACCCTTGTGGGCAGCAAATTTTTGCTCTGTCAGCAGTTACACTTTTCATTCACACAAATAATCCTTTTTGTGGTGGATATCTTCATTCTACACTGACATTTCTATATCCTGTACCTTCCTAATTGGCCCCCTGTAGATCCTTCTTTAGCACTGGGGTAGGGCACCATATGTACTACCAAGTGCTACTCTCCCCGACTATAAGCTAGCTCTAATGCAGACACTCATGAACATAATAGTACAATTCTTAATAAAAGGGACCGTGGTGAACCCCATTTCAACCCTCTTACAGGCATGTTCTGTGACTTCTGCAGAGTTCTAGCGTGCAGTAAGAAGGAAGTAAACTGTTACCACCATATTTTTTAAATAGTGGCTGCTATGTTATGTACCGGATGCATCAGAAACAGCAAGCATCAGCTTATCGTTAGGCTCAGTGACCAGATAAAAAATTAAGATTTCAGATTAAAAAAAAAAAAAAAAACATGAAGAAAGGTATAGAAAATGTAAAAAAATCATCCAAATTCTTAAAAAATAAAAGTAACATAAAAGTTTGATGCAAATAATAGGTAATTTCGAATGCAACATTTTCATGGAGTTTGTGTGTTCTTCCCAGGTTAGTGTGGGTTTTCTCTGGGTTTTCCTATTGCAGTAGAGCTGGAAAAATGTGAAAGAGAAATAGAAATCACATGCTTCATGCTGTCAGATAGTGGGCCTCTAGTGTTGTGTGAGCTGAATCGACTACAACTGCTAAATGAGCAATAAGTGCCGATCTCTCTCCTGTTAATGTATATTTTATACCCTGGTGCATAAACTGAATGAACTGAATTCCAGGAAAAAATCATTAAACAGAGTGTAAAAGATACTGTCAAAGGGCCGCAGGCTGCAGTGCATTGAATAATGTCAGGTATAAGGGGAAACATGATATCTAAGAGGGAGATTCATGGTTAGATGTTGAGTTCACGCTGCTGAGTATGGAGTCAGCGATGTCAACAGAGCATCGATTTTTCAACAGCTCAAAAAAAAAGTTATATATATCTATATATTGAGAAAATCAGAGCTCAAGATCCAAAACAGAGAATTTATGTGGCTAAATGCTAAATTCAATTACATATGGGCCCTGGTGCCCAAAGGCTTCTATGCCTCATAGGAACACACCAGTATTGTAAATAGTACATGGTAAGTGAGGAACCCAAGAGCTATAATTTAACCCTCTAACCAAATCAATGTTTAATGGAAAGTTCTACAGCTTTTAGTGTTTTTGTGCCATTTACAAGATCTATGCTTGCTGTCAGAGAAGGCAATCATTCTTGTTTACATCCAGAGGAACTAAAACCTCTCTACAGATGTTGGAGTAGGCTAGGTAGTCCTCGGGTCTAGTATTTGTTTTGCCATTACTTTCTGTATTAAGCAATCCTTGGCTTCAACCCTCTTACTATAAAGAACCCCTACCATATAGCACATACATTTAAAAAGCCATATATTATTTTTCCTCCTCCAATGTGTTAGTGCTCTATCTTTTGAATACTGAAAATGTTTTGGAAAACTAGTGATGGTATTCTATTTTATCCAGCTATTGCCCGATCTCACTACCATGCTTGCTTGCCTCAAATCTTCTAGAAAAACATGTCAGCTTTGGACCATCCTCCAATCCCTTGTAAAACTCACTTTTCAACTCACCAGCTACAATTTATTGTCAGACAAAAGTCAGAAGTCACTGTAACCAAAGTCACTAATGATCTGACAAAGCCTCACCACATCACTCTGTGCTCCTCCTCCTAGACCTCTCCTCAGCCTTCTACATCACTCTGTGCTCCTCCTCCTAGACCTCTCCTCTGCCTTCTACATCACTCTGTGCTCCTCCTCCTAGACCTCTCCTCAGCCTTCTACATCACTCTGTGCTCCTCCTCCTAGACCTCTCCTCTGCCTTCTACATCACTCTGTGCTCCTCCTCCTAGACCTCTCCTCAGCCTTCTACATCACTCTGTGCTCCTCCTCCTAGACCTCTCCTCAGCCTTCTCCATCACTCTGTGCTCCTCCTCCTAGACCTCTCCTCTGCCTTCTACATTACTCTGTGCTCCTCCTCCTAGACCTCTCCTTTGCCTTCTACATTACTCTATGCTCCTCCTCCTAAACCTCTCCTCTGCCTTCTACATTACTCTATGCCCCTCCTCCTAAACCTCTCCTCTGCCTTCTACATTACTCTGTGCTCCTCCTCCTAAACCTCTCCTCTGCCTTCTACATTACTCTGTGCTCCTCCTACTAGACCTCTCCTCTGCCTTCTACATTACTCTGTGCTCCTCCTCCTAAACCTTTCCTCTGCCTTCTACATTACTCTATGCTCCTCCTCCTAAACCTCTCCTCTGCTTTCTACATTTCTCTGTGCTCCTCCTCCTAAACCTCTCCTCTGCCTTCTACATTACTCTGTGCTGCTCCTCCTAAACCTCTCCTCTGCCTTCTACATTACTCTATGCTCCTCCTCCTAAACCTCTCCTCTGCCTTCTACATTACTCTATGCTCCTCCTCCTAAACCTCTCCTCTGCCTTCTACATTACTCTATGCTCCTCCTCCTAAACCTTTCCTCTGCCTTCTACATTACTCTGTGTTCCTCCTCCTAAACCTCTCCTCTGCCTTCTACATTACTCTATGCTCCACCTCCTAAACCTCTCCTCTGCCTTCTACATTACTCTGTGCTCCTCCTCCTAGACCTCTCCTCTGCCTTCTACATTACTCTGTGCTCCTCCTCCTAGACCTCTCCTCTGCCTTCTACATTACTCTGTGCTCCTCCTCCTAGACCTCTCCTCTGCCTTCTACATTACCCTGTACTCCTTCTCCTAAACCTCTCCTCTGCCTTCTACATTACTCTGTGCTCCTCCTAAACCTCTCCTCTGCCTTCTATATTACTCTATGCTCCTCCTCCTAAACCTCTCCTCTGCCATCTACATACTCTGCGCTCCTCCTCCTAGACCTCTCCTCTGCCTTCTACATCACTCTGTGCTCCTTCTTCTAGACCTCTCCTCTGCCTTCTAAATCACTCTGTGCTCCTTTTTCTAGACCTCTCCTCTACCTTCTACATTACTCTGTGCTCCTCCTTCTTGACCTGTCTTCTGCCTTCTATATTACTTTGTGCTCCTCCTTCTTGACCTGTCTTCTGCCTTCTATATTACTCTGTGCTCCTCCTTCTTGACCTGTCTTCTGCCTTCTATATTACTCTGTGCTCCTCCTTCTTGATCTGTCTTCTGCTTTCTATATTACTCTGTGCTCCTCCTCCTAGACCTCTCCTCTGCCTTCTACATTACTCTATGCTTCTCCTCCTAAACCTCTCCTCTGCCTTCTACATTACTCTATGCTCCTCCTCCTAAACCTCTCCTCTGCCTTCTACATTACTCTGTGCTCCTCCTCCTAGACCTCTCCTCTGTCTTCTACATTACTCTATGCTCCTCCTCCTAAACCTCTCCTCTGCCTTCTACATTACTCTGTGCTCCTCCTCCTAGACCTCTCCTCTGCCTTCTACATTACTCTGTGCTCCTCCTCCTAGACCTCTCCTCTGCCTTCTACATTACTCTGTGCTCCTCCTCCTAGACCTCTCCTCTGCCTTCTACATTACTCTGTGCTCCTCCTCCTAGACCTCTCCTCTGCCTTCTACATTACTCTGTGCTCCTTCTCCTAAACCTCTCCTCTGCCTTCTACATTACTCTGTGCTCCTTCTCCTAAACCTCTCCTCTGCCTTCTACATTTCTCTGTGCTCCTCCTCCTAAACCTCTCCTCTGCCTTCTACATTACTCTATGCTCCTCCTCCTAAACCTGTCCTCTGCCTTCTACATTACTCTGTGCTCCTCCTCCTAAACCTCTCCTCTGCCTTCTACATTACTCTGTGCTCCTCCTCCTAAACCTTTCATCTGCCTTCTACATTACTCTATGCTCCTCCTCCTAAACCTCTCCTCTGCCTTCTACATACTCTGTGCTCCTCCTCCTAGACCTCTCCTCTGCCTTCTACATCACTCTGTGCTCCTTCTTCTAGACCACTCCTCTGCCTTCTAAATCACTCTGTGCTCCTTCTTCTAGACCTCTCCTCTACCTTCTACATTACTCTGTGCTCCTCCTTCTTGACCTGTCTTCTGCCTTCTATATTACTCTGTTCTCCTCCTTCTTGACCTGTCTTCTGCTTTCTATATTACTCTGTGCTCCTCCTCCTAAACCTCTCCTCTGCCTTCTACATTACTCTGTGCTCCTCCTCCTAGACCTGTCCTCTGCTTTCTACATTACTCTGTGCTCCTTCTCCTAAACCTCTCCTCTGCCTTCTACATTTCTCTGTGCTCCTCCTCCTAAACCTCTCCTCTGCCTTCTACATTACTCTATGCTCCTCCTCCTAAACCTCTCCTCTGCCTTCTACATTACTCTATGCTCCTCCTCCTAAACCTCTCCTCTGCCTTCTACATTACTCTGTGCTCCTCCTCCTAGACCTCTCCTCTGCTTTCTATATTACTCTGTGCTCCTCCTCCTAGACCTCTCCTCTGCCTTCTACATTACTCTGTGCTCCTCCTCCTAGACCTCTCCTCTGCCTTCTACATTACTCTATGCTCCTCCTCCTAAACCTCTCCTCTGCCTTCTACATTACTCTATGCTCCTCCTCCTAAACCTCTCCTCTGCCTTCTACATTACTCTGTGCTCCTCCTCCTAAACCTCTCCTCTGCCTTCTACATTACTCTGTGCTCCTCCTCCTAGACCTCTCCTCTGCCTTCTACATTACTCTATGCTCCTCCTCCTAAACCTCTCCTCTGCCTTCTACATTACTCTAAGCTCCTCCTCCTAAACCTCTCCTCTGCCTTCTACATTACTCTGTGCTCCTCCTCCTAGACCTCTCCTCTGCCTTCTACATCACTCTGTGCTCCTTCTTCTAGACCTCTCCTCTGCCTTCTACATTACTCTGTGCTCCTCCTTCTTGACCTGTCTTCTGCCTTCTATATTACTCTGTGCTCCTCCTTCTTGACCTGTCTTCTGCCTTCTATATTACTCTGTGCTCCTCCTTCTTGACCTGTCTTCTGCCTTCTATATTACTCTGTGCTCCTCCTTCTTGACCTGTCTTCTGCCTTCTATATTACTCTGTGCTCCTCCTTCTTGACCTGTCTTCTGCCTTCTACATTACTCTGTGCTCCTCCTTCTAGACCTGTCCTCTACCTCCTATATTACTCTGTGCTCCTCCTTCTAGACCTGTCCTCTGCCTTCTGAATTACTCTGAGCTCCTTCACCTAGATCTGTCCTCTGCCTTCTTTATTACTCTGTGCTCCTCCTCCTAGACCTGACCTTTGCCTTCTACATTACTCTGTGTTTCTCCTAGATTTTTCCTCTGCATTTTACATTGCTCTATACTCCTCCTAGACTTGTCCTCTGCCTCCTACATTACTCTATGCTCCTCTTCCTAGACCTGTCCTCTGCCTTCTAAATTACTCTATACTGTTCCTCGTAGACCTGTCCTCTACTGTAACATTTGTGGATCGTGGACCAAGCTTACCCTGGAGGGGTGTAGCTAAGCAGCTATCTGATTTTCACTGGAGCCTCTGATGGTGAGGTCAGGCTTGTGCGGCCGGTATGTAAAGCAGGTAACTGGATGCAATGTACACAAGGCAGGAATAGCCAATGAACTATTTATTTCCTTCGGTATAGCGGGAAATTGCAGTAGTAAAAAAACAGTTAAACAGTATAAACAAGGTAATCACAAGTAGATTATACAATGCAGGACATATAATGAGTCTTAAAGTAAAATTAGAAAGGCAGAAAAGTCTCTTAGGGATTATACTAGTGTTCTTCTGACAGGGGTGATACACCCATCCCTGTGGGAGCTACTGCTTTGAAGTAATAGCCCTAGTGGGGGTCGCCAGGTAGTCCTGCTAGGCTGTAAGTCCTGCTGACAAAGTCTACCAATGCACGTTGAGTCTCCTTCGCTCCAACTGGCTCCGACCCTGTCTGCTGTCCTAGCTCAGCCCGACCCTTGTACCGTATATCAGTGCTGGATGCACCGGCCCGGCTCACTCGTGTCATCTTCTGTAACCGTAGGTGTCCTCTTCCAGGCGGAGCCTCCTCAGGGGTCTTCGGTGCTTGACAGACGACAGCTGTCTCTCAGATCTGGGGAGAAGAGAGCTGGGCTCTGGATCTTGACTGGTGTCATCAGGGTTCAGTATCTTGACCGGCACAGGTCTGGGATTCGGGCCTTGACCAGCACAATCTAGACTCTGAGCCTGGACCGGCGTAGATTGGAACCTTGGGTCTTGACCTGCATAGTTGGGGCTCCAGATCTTATCTGGTGTCGTCTGGGTCCTGTCTGCAAGCAGCCAGCACTCCCGGCTGGGGCCTGTAACTCTGGCTCCAACGTCTTCTCCTGTGCACATCTGCACCTTGCAATAACTTAGCGCCAAAGCCTCCTTGCAATTTGGTGTGCAAGGCTTTTATATCCTGGAACACTGTCATGCCAGGCACCTGAACAGGTCCAGCACAAGAACTCGCTCTGCCTGCAATTCTTCTGTTGCAATTTGGTTCCTCCTGTTTTGTCCAGTCAGCAAATGGCAGTCTTTCCTCACCAATGTCACATCATGCAGAGACTCTTCAGAGACACCATCACTTCCATTGCATTTCTCCTCCCTTTTAGCTCGCCAGTCCTCGGGTCAGTGGAATCCTTGCGTGTTTGAAGTTTTTCAAAGGTTAACCCAAGTGCAGCCAGCAGTTGAGTGCACTCTCGGGTTTTCTGCTGTATCTGTGACCAAACAAATTAGTCTTGGGCATACCGCTTCGGGGGAATACCGGCGTTAGTGTAACACGGGTACTTTAGATGCAGCGACACAGAAACACAGAGCAGCCAATACAGGATTAATAAACAGGGGAAGTTTATAATAACAGGGTAAATCTCCACGCAGGGAGTATCAGGGCAAAATATGGGGGAAAACAAGGGAAGTAGCAGGTAAAAGTCTTTAACTGACAGTTCACAGTTTAACTAGATGTAGCAGAGTCAAACCGGTTGTAAACGACAGTTTTTTACACTTAGCTGACTCTTTTCCTCCACAAGGCAGTTGCCAGCTGAGGCCGGTGTTGATTTCTTCAGGCTTCCCCGCCCAAACAATGCTCCGTCTTCTGGCGGCAGCGGGCGGTCTCCGGTTTTACCAGCTGAGCCCGTAGTCCATAACACGGCACCTCACGTGCCCGGCTCCTCCGACCCTGCGTCTCTTCTCTAGTCGGCTTGACTCCTCTGGTCCACTGCACTCGGCTCTTGCTCCCAGTCCTGGAGCCGGGAGCCTGGACCCTCTCACACTGCTCTGCTGAGCAGGACCCAGCTCCGCTTTCCCGCGCAAACGTCCTCGTCTCTTCCTCTCTCTACCCATGCCACCAGTCTCTCTGTCACCTGACCTCCCAGCTCTCACTCTGGACCCACCCCCAGCTTCCCAGTCACCTGACTCCTGAGCTAGCAGTCTGTCTTCCCCCTGCAACCAGAGGCACGGCCCCGGCAGTTCCGGATCCCTTGCTCTGAAAGTACTTACACCCTGGTCTTCCCCCTTACACTAGCACACTCAATCCTGTGGGGTTCTTCCTGTAGGAGAACTTCTGAACTCCTTGGAGGCCCAGTCGCCGGGAGCTGTAAGCTAATTCCTGATTCGTTCTTTGTCTCACTCGAGGGCGGCATTGGCAACTCCGGTGATCTCAACAGCATTGTAACCTATCCTTCTTCATCACCTGAAACTTCTTTGGGAGACCTTGACCTAGTCTCAGTTGGCTCTTCTGCTTCAAGGGAGCAGGGTTGCAACATATTCTGGTGTAACACTCGAGGTAATGCCTTACTGTCTGGAGTCGATGCTGGTGTTCTCGGACTACTGCCCAGTCAAGGGTGTTCCGAGTCAAGTTCCAGTTCAGTAATCTCTCGTCCACTCTGCCAAAAACAGCAGCATATAGGGGGTGTAACCAGTAGTTGCATGGACTCGACTGCTGTAGATCCACACCAACTCAGGGACAAATTCGGGCCACTTCATCTTCTTGTCCTCTTCCAAGGTCCACAACATTTGCAACAAGGTCTGATTGAAGCGTTCACAGGCCCCGTCCCCCTGTTGGTGTGGCCTGGATGCCACAAATATTAAAGGCTGTGTCTGAGAGCAGGAGGAAGGTTCCCTGGTTAGGGACCACTAGCATGCAGCACCTCCTGTCCCAGTCCAGTAGGGGGAGCAGGCTGCCCCTATAAAAGCTGGAACTGAGGGCAGGGTTGGATAGACCAGGACCCACTTCTGAAGTGACCAGAAGGGTTCTCAGAGAAGAGGGACAGGTCAGCAGCAGCTGAGGAGTCCGTGAGGCAGAGGAGAAAATGCAAGCCAGGGACAGAGGCGACGAGAGCCGGTCCTGGCTGAGAGAAGCACACAACCGGACATTGGGATCCGAGGCTGTCAGGGTTATAAGCCCAGCAGCAGAGAACCAACCCGCGAGGGATTTCAGGTCCCTTGGCCTAAGAAGCCTGGAGGCTCCGCCACACAGAGGGACTAGTACAGTGAGGAGAAAGCAAAAGGTACCCAAGGCCCAAGTCGCAAGCCATACAGGCGAGAAGTACACGGCCAGCTCAGGGACGTGGGCTATTACACCACAAAGAGGGGGATAGTCAGAAAGAGCATAGAGAGAACGGTAGGCCTACACACTCACCCTGACCAGTGGGGCTCGCCAGAATGCTCTCAGACACCCAGGCCCATTCCTAACCGGTACTCCTGTTGGGTCATTAATAACATCTACAATAAAGACCCAGAACTGTTTTGAAACGGGCTCTGAACTTTTACTATTGTGGCCGGCACTATCACCCCCAGCATCCACCTACACTGCCCTGAGGCTACACTCTTCCCGTGGGGAGTTATCCTACTCCTGTGCTGCACACCAACACCAGCCTCAGCGGTCTGCCTCGCAGCGGCGGTTATCCCTGACCGCAATCCACGGGTGGCGTAGTCGGATATTCACAAATCTATAAATAGACTGCCACAACATTGGTCTGACCGCCCTGAGCCACAGGACCGGGTTGCCACTACTACCCCCATCAGCACCGTACACCAGAAGGCTCGGTTCCGGGTACCCCACGGCTCAGGGGGCGAGTCATTGATAATATAGTGTAGTTCGAGACTTATCGATTCCATATAGACAATGCAGCTCATCCATAATTTGTCTCTGGAAGCAAGCTCCTTGATCGGAATGAATCCTCTTCATAGCTGTTGTGATGTTCCGATCATCAAGTAGTCGATCATCAACACTTCCAAGGATGCTCCTCCTCCTAGACCTGTCTTCTGCCTTCTACATTACTTTCTGCTCCTCCTCCTAGACCTGTCCTCTGCCTTCTACATTACTCTGTGCTCCTCCCCCTAGACCTGTCCTTTGCCTTCTACATTACTCTGTGCTCCTCCTAGACCTGTCCTCTGCCTTCTACATTACTCTGTGCTCCTCCTCCTAGACCTGTCCTTTGCCTTCTACATTACTCTGTGCTCCTCCTAGACCTGTCCTCTGCCTTCTACATTACTCTGTGCTCCTCCTCCTAGACCTGTCCTTTGCCTTCTACATTACTCTGTGCTCCTCCTAGACCTGTCCTTTGCCTCTACATTATTCTGTGCTCCTCCTAGACCTGTCTGTCCTCTGCCTTTTACATTACTCTGTGCTCCTCCTCCTAGACCTGTCCTTTGCCTTCTACATTACTCTGTGCTCCCCCTAGACCTGTCCTCTGCCTTCTACATTACTCTGTGCTCCTCCTCCTAGACCTGTCCTTTGCCTTTTACATTACTCTGTGCTCCTCCTAGACCTGTCCTCTGCCTTCTACATTACTCTGTGCTCCTCCTCCTAGACCTGTCCTTTGCCTTCTACATTACTCTGTGCTCCTCCTAGACCTGTCCTTTGCCTCTACATTACTCTGTGCTCCTCCTAGACCTGTCCTCTGCCTTCTACATTACTCTGTGCTCCTCCTAGACCTGTCCTTTGCTTTCTACATTACTCTGTGCTCCTCCTAGACCTGTCCTTTGCCTCTACATTACTCTGTGCTCTTCTGTGCACTATGCTCCCTACGCCTTATTTAGACACGCATACAGACACAGCATGTTTTTCCTCTAACCATCTTCAAAATGTTCAAAACACCAAAAGCAATACGAAAACCCAAGCTGTTGTGGGCAGGGCCATTGTTCCCTACTTACCAGTTTGTCTCTAGTTTAGTCATATTTATTGTTTGTTTTTGAGACCACATTATGTACTATGATATGTCATATTATATGTATGTTATGAACTGTAAACCCCAATCACACTTCTTTCTTATGTACAGCTCCAGAAACAAGCAATTAAAAAAATTAATAATATTAAAAGTAATAAAGCGATAGTATTATATTGGCACTATATGGCGGTATTATGTTGACTAAAACTGCTTGCATATGTTACTTAATTGCCTAAGTTAAGTTAGATTCAGGAATAGAAATTAACCTAGGCCTCAGAAGACGCTCAGTGACAGATCCCCTACCTATGTACTATTTATAATTCTTACGCAGAGGATTTTTTGGCCCCCCTCGGGCATCAAGGCAAGAATGTAACCGCTACCTCTGAACATCTTACATCTGCACCCCTGGAGATCTGCTTTAGAGTTATAATGTAAAATCCCTCACAAAATGCTCTCGGTTAGATGTCCTGTACAGGAGGATGAGAGCGTGGTCACTGCCGCCTGGTGAGAGGGCTGCCTCTAACGTGACCGAGGAGCTTAGACAGCAGAAAAAAAAGTTATAAAACTACCGCGACAGTAAAAACCTACCTGCTAAAAGCTCAAACATCAGAACCTGATCGCTGAATAAGCACAATATCTCCTAACTGGGACATAGCGAAATGACCTGGTGCCGAACTGACAACTAAAAGTGAGAATGTTTACTACATAGGATGTGTGTGACGCGCCCCCTGGGCCGTGTGTGTAGGGGAATACCCGGAGCCGGGTCTCTGTGTAATGCTGGGGGTTGTAATCTCCGTGGCGGGGACCCGGTCCCGTGGTTCAGGGTGGTCAAATCAGTGGTGGATCTGTTTATTTGGTTTTGTAATGCTTAAATGTCCGACTACGCCACCCGTGGATTGCGGTCACTGAGAACCGCCGCTGCGGGGCAGACCGCTGAGGCTGATGTTGTGTGCACAGCAGGGGGTAGTATAACTCCCCACGGGAGGAGTATAGCCTCAGGGCAGTGAGTGCAGATAGTGGGGGTGATGGTGCGCGGGAGCAACAGTAATGACTCGAAGTCCAGTGATGCAGTCCAGGGTCTTTACTCACAGTTTTACACTCCAAGCCTCTTCTGCAGGTAATGGCTGCCCACGTCGTGCTGTGCTCACCAGGTGAGGGGCTCGGCCAACTCCCAGGTACCTATGGAATGGTTTTCAGGACCCCCCTTCGTGTGTCCTTTCTCTGGCCTGTCGTACCCCACAATTGACCACGTTTCTGTCCAGCTGCCTCGGGCCTCGGCGGGCAAACGTATGTTCCGTTTCCCTGGGTCCTATATGGTGCCTTGCTAACGGGTGTAGTGAGGGGCCGTAACACGTGCAATGCCACGGCCTCCGGTTACTAGCTGAGGGTAGTTGCTCTCCTCCACTAGATGAGGGATCCGGTTCCCTTTCTTGGCCTGACCCCCCTACTCTGGTAGCGGCGGGCGTGCGGTGGCGGCTGGCCAGTCCGCACCCCTGGGGTCCCTTCACTCCACTCCTGGAGCCTCCTCCGTTCCTCTCCTTTCCTTCCTTCTCCTCCAGGCCCAGGCCTTAAGACTTGGCCTGCCTGCGGAGCAGAGCCCATGCAGAGCCTCTGCTCCTTTTCACTTTCTACTCTCTTTCTCCCTGACTCTAAGATGGTGCCCACCATATATACTCTCCTATACAGTGCACCCGGGATCTACTCTCCCCACCCACACACTACCGGGTTCCCCCTTTCTAGGTGTTCCCTCCCCCCACTCCAGCCAGGGACAGGGACAGTTGTGCTCACACCCGGGAGCATTGTCGCCCTGTCCCCCGGAAATGTGGTGTAGTGCATGTGGGTGTTAGGGTCCTGAGCCATACTCCATCCTTACCTGGAAGTGAGATATCACACCTCTGGGTGAGATGCAATACCTCTGTAGCGACCGAACCCTCGGTGCGCTACATGTGCGATTTGTGTCTCCAATTAATAAAACACCAATAACTCCATACTGTCCATATATAAGACTATATGGAGGGGTGTACGTTGAAATTGGGAGATCAGATAGCAAGATCTGAATTGGGGTCCAATGAGCCTGAGAAATTACCCTTTTCCCCTGTATAACCACTTTAGATGCATTGGTCGCTATTCCTCACGGCTTCTAAGGGGGTACGCTGCTGCAATCAGAGCTAGCTCTGATCGCAGCAGTTACTGGTGGATGTCTACTGTGTATAATGACGCGCCCCCTGGGCCATATTCTTTAGGGGGAATATCCGGAGCCGGATCAGATGGGGGTTGTAGTCTTCCGAGTGGCTGTGACCCGGTCCGTGCCCAGGGTGTCAAACTCAGTTGTATGTGGCAGTCCTACAGATGTTACTAAGTTCTTAATGTCGACTACGCCACCCGTTGTGTTGCGGTCACTGTGGCCGCCGCTGCAGCAGGGTCCGCTGAGGCTGGTGGTGTAGGTGCAGCTTTGGTGATATAACCCCCAACGGGTGGGGTATAGCCTCAGGGGGATCAGGTGCAGAGGATGGGAGTTGTGGTGATGCAGTGTAGACGGCAATCAGAGACAGAGTCGGGTTATGCAGTTTAGGATGTTTACTCACTGCTGATGTTCTGGTCACTCCAGCTTCGAGTGACCTCCCGAGCCGTGCTGCGTCCACCAGGTTCTGGATCCAGCCAACCCCCAAATAAGTCCGGAGCGTGACCCTGAGCTCTCCTTCTGTCCTTTCTCTGGCCGTCCCCACTATTGATCCACCCAGGTCCAGCTCCCTCGGGCCTTCTGTTGGGAGACCCTTGGCCTTGGGTTCCCTGACCCTCCACGTGGTATGCCTTCGTGGTGGATGTGGTGGGTGGCCGTGGCAAACGCTGCCCACGGCGTCCGGTCTCTGGCTGGGGTGTGTTTTTGCCCCCACCAGCTTGGGTTCCGGTACCCTGATGCCGACTCTTCACCCGGGGATTTAATTTGGGTTCTTAGAGTCCTCTTCTTCTGTTTCCCCCTCTGGGTCTCTCTTTCTCCTCTCTCACTCTGGGTCTCTCTTCTCCTTAGCTCGCTGACTTTCTCTCTGCAACTGACCCTGTTCTTAGTTGGTGCCCACCTTATATACACCCTCTATGTGTGAGCTCAGGTGACCAGCACCCAATGAGCTCCTATCTTTACCCAGGCTGCTCCCCCTATCTGCCCCTACACTACTTGGGATGTACCACCCCCCTCCCACTCCAGCCAGGAACAGACTCGGTCGTACCTGCACATTTCTAAGTGGGAGTACCGTCGGTCTGCTCCTCGGAAATGGGATGTGTGTAGTGCATGCAGCCTACCGAGCCCAGTTCCACACTCCTTCCTTACCCGGGAGTGGAATATCACACCTCTGGGTTGAGGTGCAATACCCCTGTAGCAGCCGAATCCTCAGGGTGCTACATTCCCCCCTGGTAAATCACAGCACGTCCTCGGGCTGTAAGACAAAAACATCACAAAACATACAAAAATTTTCATATAAACATAAACATATAAAACATATAAAACTTTATATAAATTAGCAGCATTAAACATTCTCGTCGTCTCTTGTTCCTCCTCCGGTCACTGGGCAACTGTTGACCGGGCAAAGTGCGACAGTTCCTTTCTTTAAGATGATTTAACAGTAAAACCAGTAGGGGGCGCTTTAGGACGCGCAACTATATACAAGGATATGGCCGCTCTCAGTCCTCGGCCAGTTAAGGAGGGAAAGGGAATGGCTGCTCACAGTCCTCAGCCTGTGGGATTAAGGGTAAACGGGTGAACAGTTCACATCAGCTGGTCCCAACGGGGACTATATTTGCAGTAACAGTTTCTTTATACCCCGATCGGGTAACTATTTACAGCACCTGCTCCGCTGTACCCAACAACGTCTTCCTCCTGCTCCTTCTTTGGGGATCTCAGCTTCAGACCCGTCCGGATCCTCTTGCTCTTCCTCCTCACATCGCAGCTCCTCCTCTGTCAGGCGATGCACATGGAGGGCGTAAGGACCTTTGGCACACTTGTGCCGGGTAAAGGTGACCTCGTCCCCGATGTAAAGGTCACGACCTCTGTGCCCCTCCGGCAGATGGGACTCCACGTCTCTGCGCGTGACAAAGACGTCGCCGGGGGTGTTGTGGTCTCGGATGAAGCCCCACCCGTGCTGCAGGTTAAACTTTATTACAGTCCCGGTGGTGCGGGGACTGTGCGCTGCACGGGGGTCCCTCCTGGTCCGGCTCTTCTGCTCGGCGCTCCTTATTTGGGCCTGTTGTTCCCGGACCCGCCTCTCTCTCCGCTCCTTCGCAAACTCCTCGAGCTGCTGTCGGCAGCACTCAGCACGCTCCGCTGCAGCTGCCCGGGTTTCTTGAGTGAACCCCATTAGATCTTCTCCGGTGGGGTCCCACTCAAATTGGGTCTCTTCAAGCAGGGGCGAGATCCTTATCACGGGCTTCGGAGCCGGAATCAGGGGTGCACACATGGCCCCAACCCTCCTCTGGTGCTCCAGTCCATAATATTCCTGGGGCCAGATGAAAGGCTGCCCGTCCGGCCACGTGTGCTGGGCAAACAAGTCCTCTCCCAGACGCGGCACCCTTGGTTTTACGGGTGCGGGCGCGGTGGTGGTGGCGCCCGGGTTGCCCAGGCCTTGCGGCCAGGCCTGGGGCACCTGGAAGGTGAAGGGCACCGTTAGGACGGCGGCGCCCTGGGCTACCTGGCCTTGCGGCCAGGCCGGAGGCTCCGCGGAGGTAGGGGGCGCTGTTGGTGATGCGACGCCCGGGAATTCTAGGCCCTGCGACCAGGCTGGTGTTACTTCCTGTTTTGCCACGCTCGGGGTCGGTGCGCATGGCGTCACAGGGGTCGCGGCGGCGGCTTCCGGTTGGGGCCTAGTCTGCGTCGGTGACATGGCGTTTTCGGGCACAGCAGGGGGACTTTCGGGCTCTGCGACGGGGAGCTGGGGCAGGTAAGCGGTGTCCCGGTTTGGGGTATAGACGTCCCCTTTACCTGCCTCCATGCGTTCGGCTCCCTTCTCGGCGCCGTCTCCGGCCTTGGGTCCTCCCGCGCCATCCTCAGAGGCGGTCTGTCTCCTCATCTTGGCTGGCGTGCTCCGGGTCTTGGTTTGCTGGGCCATCTCTCGGCTCCACTCCGCCAATGTCTCTCGCTGTACCCGGGCCATCCTCCGTGCGAGGCCCTCCAGAGCGGTCTGTGCACACTCCCGGTCTCGGGGGAGCTGTGCGAGGACCTCCACTAGGCCTAGTGGGGTCGTGGTTTCCAGCAGGCTCCTGACCAACGGGTCGGTGCTGCTCTGCTCTTCTTCCAGCAGGCTCCTGGCCAGCGGGCCGGTGCTGCTCTGCTCTCCCTCCTCGGTTTCTAGCAGGCTCCTGGCCAACGGGCCGGTGCTGCTCTGCTTTCTCGCCATCTCCGGGTAAGCTCCTCCGATATTCTTCTCCAGGCTTCTTGCCTCCGGGTGCGCTCGCTCCAGACTGCTCCAAGCGACACCCATCTTTGCTCTCTCCTTTCGTCTCCTCCCCCCCCGAGGGCGGTCCCGGGGCCACTTGGTGACTGTCAGCTCCAGGGGCGGTTCTTTCACGCCGACAGACACCTCTAGCATCACAGTCTCTGTTGGTGGGGGCGGTTTCCACTTTTGGCGCCATTTTCGGTCCTGGCCCACGATGGGAGGTGGCCTCTCACCACCCTCTGGCACGCCCATAATGGCGTCCGCTCTTCCAAGGCGGGAAACCTTTGGAAATGGCGGGAATCGCTTCCCAGTGGCGGGAAACTCTGCGGATGGCGGGAAAAAGCTGTTAATGGCGGACAACCAGCGGGAATCGACCTGTGATGGAGTCCGATGGCGGGGACCCTCCGGAACCGGCAGGAGACTTCTTTTTGAGGTAAACTTGCACTTTTCTTCAGGCACGCAGTACCCGGTGGTTGTGGGCACGTAATCCTGCCGACTACGCCAAAGTTGACGCGCCCCCTGGGCCATATTCTTTAGGGGGAATATCCGGAGCCGGATCAGATGGGGGTTGTAGTCTTCCGAGTGGCTGTGACCCGGTCCGTGCCCAGGGTGTCAAACTCAGTTGTATGTGGCAGTCCTACAGATGTTACTAAGTTCTTAATGTCGACTACGCCACCCGTTGTGTTGCGGTCACTGTGGCCGCCGCTGCAGCAGGGTCCGCTGAGGCTGGTGGTGTAGGTGCAGCTTTGGTGATATAACCCCCAACGGGTGGGGTATAGCCTCAGGGGGATCAGGTGCAGAGGATGGGAGTTGTGGTGATGCAGTGTAGACGGCAATCAGAGACAGAGTCGGGTTATGCAGTTTAGGATGTTTACTCACTGCTGATGTTCTGGTCACTCCAGCTTCGAGTGACCTCCCGAGCCGTGCTGCGTCCACCAGGTTCTGGATCCAGCCAACCCCCAAATAAGTCCGGAGCGTGACCCTGAGCTCTCCTTCTGTCCTTTCTCTGGCCGTCCCCACTATTGATCCACCCAGGTCCAGCTCCCTCGGGCCTTCTGTTGGGAGACCCTTGGCCTTGGGTTCCCTGACCCTCCACGTGGTATGCCTTCGTGGTGGATGTGGTGGGTGGCCGTGGCAAACGCTGCCCACGGCGTCCGGTCTCTGGCTGGGGTGTGTTTTTGCCCCCACCAGCTTGGGTTCCGGTACCCTGATGCCGACTCTTCACCCGGGGATTTAATTTGGGTTCTTAGAGTCCTCTTCTTCTGTTTCCCCCTCTGGGTCTCTCTTTCTCCTCTCTCACTCTGGGTCTCTCTTCTCCTTAGCTCGCTGACTTTCTCTCTGCAACTGACCCTGTTCTTAGTTGGTGCCCACCTTATATACACCCTCTATGTGTGAGCTCAGGTGACCAGCACCCAATGAGCTCCTATCTTTACCCAGGCTGCTCCCCCTATCTGCCCCTACACTACTTGGGATGTACCACCCCCCTCCCACTCCAGCCAGGAACAGACTCGGTCGTACCTGCACATTTCTAAGTGGGAGTACCGTCGGTCTGCTCCTCGGAAATGGGATGTGTGTAGTGCATGCAGCCTACCGAGCCCAGTTCCACACTCCTTCCTTACCCGGGAGTGGAATATCACACCTCTGGGTTGAGGTGCAATACCCCTGTAGCAGCCGAATCCTCAGGGTGCTACAATAACATGAGCTGAGTATGAAGCGGACTCCACATGTGAGCCGATTCCATACGAATCCTCTTGATTTCTACCATGAATCCACATGGCAAAAGAGGGTAGATGCCATCTGAATTCACCCCCAGCTCACTGGCTACATAGCAGTAGTAGCATGGCTACATTGGAAGCAAGTCACCATCATATTGTGGCACCCCACAAACTGAGCCCATCAAACAAGAATCAGTGGTGCCCACCCTCCTCTACTGGTTCCCACTAGGAGGCTCCCACTAAGCAGCCATTGGTGATTCCGGCCATCCTCTGCTACCCCGTCCTTTATCCTTTTCGTCAATCACTTTTCCTATCTTCTTTTTGCTATTATATCCATCACCCTTATGGTGGCCATATGACCTTCCTTACAGCGTTCCATGGGGAAAACGTTGCTTCTGCTCCGGATCTACCAGTGGCGGTGACATTTTCATGTGATATTTATAAGACTGGTGTCTACTTATATGCTGATGTCATAAATGCGTATAATTATGTCATAAAGGAGATTTCATAAAAGAATGACGTCTGTCACCTTTAGAGCCTTATGTGTAGGACCTTGAGCCTGACTTCCCTACAAAATACTGAACGTAATGTAAGCTACCATATATATAAATAAAAATAAAAAAATATATATATATAAATATAATAAAAATGATAATATATATATTATTTTTTATGTCTATGTGTGTGTGTATATTTTATTGATATATAAATAAATATACAGTATATATATATAAAATATTTATATATATACAGTGGGTACGGAAAATATTCAGACCCCTTTAAATTTTTCACTCTTTGTTTCATTGCAGCCATTTGGTAAATTCTAAAAAGTTCATTTTTTTTATCATTAAAGTACACTCTGCACCCCATCTTGACTAAAAAAAACAGGAATGTAGAAATTTTTGCAAATTTATTAAAAAAGAAAAATTGAAATATCACATGGTCATAAGTATTCAGACCCTTTGCTCAGTATTGAGTAGAAGCACCCTTTTGAGCTAGTATAGCAATGAGTCTTCTTGGGAATGATGCAACAAGTTTTTCACACCTGGATTTGGGGATCCTCTGCCATTCTTCCTTGCAGATCCTCTCCAGTTCCGTCAGGTTGGATGGTGAACGTTGGTGGACAGCCATTTTCAGGTCTCTCCAGAGATGCTCAATTGGGTGTAGGTCAGGGCTGTGGCTGGGCCAGTCAAGAAAGGTCACAGAGTTGTTCTGAAGCCACTCCTTTGTTATTTTAGCTGTGTGCTTAGGGTCATTGTCTTGTTGGAAGGTGAACCTTCAGCCAAGTCTGAGATCCAGAGCACTCTGGAAGAGGTTTTCATCCAGGATATCTCTGTACTTGGCCACATTCATGTTTCTTTCAATTGCAACCAATCGTCCTGTCCCTGCAGCTGAAAAACATCCCCATAGCATGATGCTACCACCATGTTTCACTGTTGGGATTGTATTGGGCAGGTGATGAGCAGTGCCTGGTTTTCTCCACACATACTGTGGCGCCCCTGAGGGTTCAGTCGCCACAGGGGTACTGCACCTCAGATAGAGGTGTGGTATCTCCTCTTCCAGGTAAGGATGGAGCATCACTCAGGACCCCACTTCACCACTCAACACTACACCACTCCTGTCCTGTAGGGGGCCTAAATGCACCAGGGTGCTGCCCCGGCCCGGGATAGAGGAGATGGGGGGAACCAAAAGATAGGGGGAACCATGTAGTGGATGAGGGTGGAGGACACACTTTTAGGAAGCAGTTATAGATTCATATTTAATCTACGGCCATCTTAGGTTCAAGGTCTTTGATTGAGGGTCTTCTGTTAGGGTCCAGCAAGAGCCTGTAGCTGGCTGAAGGTTCGCGGTCCTCGTACTCTGGCCTTGAGACGAGGAGCGGGTCAGAGTTAACCACTGTCTCTACCCGGTCAAGGTCCTGTCCTAAGAAGGCCTGGGAGGGGAGCAGAGGAGATAGGCTCCACAGGCAAAAGGATCCCAGGGGGATATGGACGGAGCAGAGTCGCCACCTGTATTCTTTATTCTGGCCTAGCCAGAGGGATTCCTGCTGCAAAAGGGGTAACCGGCCCCCGACATCTGACTTTGTTACTTCACGTCTCAGTCGGAAAAGCCCGGAGGCTTAGTGGATCCCAGGGGGAATACGGACGGAGCGGAGTCGCCACCTGTATCCCTCACACTGCGTTTATCCAGTGGGACCCGGCCTTACACCACGTTCGTACCACACACAGTCAGGAGAAGACTCAGTGGGAGAACTTACCAAGGAGAGGAACACACACCAGCGGGGTCTCGACAGGTGCTCCTGATCTACCTGGGAAGTGCTGAACCCCCTTCCCGGTGGCCGCAGTACGCCGTGTGTAGCAGAGAGAAGCTTTGTGGCTGAAAGTTCATCTAAAGTGAGTAAAGACCCGGATGACTTCATACACCGTCTCAGCTTGTTCATTCCTGCACGGCACTGCACCCACCATACTTCCACATAGTCCTCCTTCTCTCTGCCCTGAGGCCTACTCCACCTGCGGGGAGTAGTACCATCTGAGCTGCTAGAACACCGGCCTCAGAGGACTGACGCAGCGCTGGTGGCCATCACCTGGAACCGCAGGTGGCGTAGTCGAAATACCACTCATCTTTGAAAGCCCAATAATTTTTATGTGACAGCCCTGGGCACGGAACGGGTCCAGGCCACGACTGCATCCCTCCCCGCGACACCTACACTGACCCGGCTCCGAGTAACCCCAAAGCTCAGGGAGGGCGTCGCAACTTGACGTAGTCAGCAGGATTGCGTGCCCGTAGCAACGGAAGAAGATAATCCCCATTGCCGACGGGGACCGTGCGCCTTTTTCCACAAAAAGACTGTCATTTCACACTCAATGTGGCGCCCGCCCAAGAAGAACGGACGCCATTATGTGCAAAAACAACATCAACCAAAGTCCTCCCATCGTGAGCATGGCTCTCCAATGGCGCCAAAAGTACAGACCGCCCCCTCCAGCAGAGACATTCCGCATAGTAGTGTCCGTCAAGACGGATGGGATGTCCCAAGGAGTGCCCGTCAGCCTGCCGCCCTGGAGCCACCCCAAAAGAAGGAGGAGAAACAGACCGCACCCAGCAGAAAAGATGGAAGCAGCAAAGGAGATGTCCTCCGTCACTGGCCCACCTGCTACTACCCCCCTCAGTATGGAGGGAATCCACCTGACCGCGGAGGAGGCCGAGTTCCTCCGTGGTGAAACGCAGGACCTGATCTGGAGGGTTGAAGAGGCCCAGCGACTGGCCGCTGCAGAGTGGAGAGAAGAGGTGTTGCGGAGGATCAGGGCCCGCCGTCAGAGCTCGTCGCGCCTGACAAGTGAGGCTCCAGCCCAGGCGGAGGAAGCCCAGGAGGCCCCGTGCAGCTCAAGTGCGGGTAAGACTGAAACCCTTATCCCGGGCGCGGGACGCACCGAAGTCCTCCTAAATATCCTGCCGGCACCCCTATCCCCGGGCGCCATCGTATGGGAGCAGCTCCTGGCTCCATAGGCCGAGGCCCAAGCCGCTGCCGCTACCGGAGACCTGCTATGCCTCCCGACTCCCAAGCCGGAACCGCCTGCGCTTACCTGGGTGAACACCTGCCCCAAACCGGACTGGGCCGTACCAATAGAGGGCCCGCATCAACCCCCGCTACTGCCGCTGCCCGCGCCACCGGTCGCTTGCCCGGCGGCAGAAAAGTTTGCCTGGGATAACCGGGGGGGCGACCTGATGGGCTTCCCCCGGGAAACCAAGACCGAAGTGCAGAGGCGGGAGGAGACTTGCCGAAAGGAGCTCCTCCAGTTTGAGAAAGAGCGGCGGGAGAAGAGGGTCCGCTGTGAGCGTCTGGAGGTGCACGCCAAGGCTGCCAAAGCACAGGCCCGTCAGGCGGAGGCCACCCGTCCAAGCCCCCGGGAAGAAGGCGTTATCGTGCGCTTCCACCAGGTGGCAGGATGGGGCTTCATCCGCAGCCCACAGTTCAACCGGGACGTGTTCGTCAACCGGCGGGACGTCGACCCGCGGCTGGAGCAGGGCCACCCTGGCCGTCACCTTTACCCGTGCGATTTGGTGTCCTACACCCGCCACCACGGGGAGCGTGGGTGGTATGCCCTGGATGTCCACAGGGTATTCAAGGAGGATGCCCCCACTCACCTGCCCACAGAGGAACGGTCAGGCTCCGTGGGGAAAGATGAGCCATTTCCCCGGTGGGGATACCACTTGTAAGCAGCCCCGGGAGATGTATCTACCCTTTGTTTAAACTGTTAATTTATGTTATGCTCCCTTCTACACCCGGATCCAGTTGAGAGAGACATTTGTCCCTGCGGACTCTAAGCAGTAGACAGACTAACTATGTAAATAGTTTGCATCTATTTAGGTGCTCCCTATTGGTTTTATACAAAACCGCTTCTACCTCAGACCTCAGAAGCAAAACCTGTCTGGAGTGGCTCTACTGGAGGTCCGACTCGGGATCTCCATGCCCTGCAGCCACCCCAGGGCCTACGTTGAGGGTTTGGGACAGGTCCCTCATGCTGCTGAACTGACACTTTCTACCGTATCTTCTACAGCACTGTCTACATGCATAATGTCTCTTTGATGTTTTTCTATATTTATATTATATATATATATATATATATATATACACAGTACAGACCAAAAGTTTGGACACACCTTCTCATTTAAAGATTTTTCTGTATTTTCATGACTGTGAAAATTGTACATTCACACTGAAGGCATCAAAACTATGAATTAACACATGTGGAATTATATACTTAACAAAAAAGTGTGAAACTGCTGAAAATATGTCTTATATTCTAGGTTCTTCAAAGTAGCCACCTTTCGCTTTGATGACTGCTTTGCACACTCTTGGCATTCTCTTGATGAGCTTCAAGAGGTAGTCACCAGAAATGGTCTTCCAACAATCTTGAAGGAGTTCCCAGAGATGTTTAGCACTTGTTGGCCCTTTTGCCTTCACTCTGCGGTCCAGCTCACCCCAAACCATCTCGATTGGGTTCAGGTCTGGTGACTGGAGGCCAGGTCATCTGGCGTAGCACCCCATCACTCTCCTTCTTTGTCAAATAGCCCTTACACAGCCTGAAGGTGTGTTTGGGGTCATTGTCCTGTTGAAAAATAAATGATGGTCCAACTAAACGCAAACCGGATGGAATAGCATGCCGCTGCAAGATGCTGTGGTAGCCATGCTGGTTCAGTATGCCTTCAATTTTGAATAAATCCCCAACGGTGTCACCAGCAAAGCACCTCCACACCATCACACCTCCTCCTCCATGCTTCACGGTGGGAACCAGGCATGTAGAGTCCATCCGTTCACCTTTTCTGCGTCGCACAAAGACACGGTGGTTGGAACCAAAGATCTCAAATTTGAACTCATCAGACCAAAGCACAGATTTCCACTGGTCTAATGTCCATTCCTTGTGTTCTTTAGCCCAAACAAGTCTCTCCTGCTTGTTGCCTGTCCTTAGCAGTGGTTTTCTAGCAGCTATTTTACCATGAAGGCCTGCTGCACAAAGTCTCCTCTTAACAGTTGTTGTAGAGATGTGTCTGCTGCTAGAACTCTGTGTGGCATTGACCTGGTCTCTAATCTGAGCTGCTGTTAACCTGCGATTTCTGAGGCTGGTGACTCGAATAAACTTATCCTCAGAAGCAGTGGTGATTCTTGGTCTTGCTTTCCTGGGGCGGTCCTCATGTGAGCCAGTTTCTTTGTAGCGCTTGATGGTTTTTGCAACTGCACTTAGGGACACTTTCAAAGTTTGCCCAATTTTTCGGACTGACTGACCTTCATTACTTAAAGTAATGATGGCCACTCGTTTTTCTTTACTTAGTTGCTTTTTTCTTGCCATAATACAAATTCTAACAGTCTATTCAATAGGACTATCAGCTGTGTTTCCACCAGGCTTCTGCACAACACAACTGATGGTCCCAACTCGATTTATAAGGCAAGAAATCCCACTTATTAAACCTGACAGGGCACACCTGTGATGTGAAAACCATTTCCGGTGACTACCTCTTGAAGCTCATCAAGAGAATGCCAAGAGTGTGCAAAGCAGTCATCAAAGCAAAAGGTGGCTACTTTGAAGAACCTAGAATATAAGACATATTTTCAGTTGTTTCACACTTTTTTGTTAAGTATATAATTCCACATGTGTTAATTCACAGTTGTGATGCCTTCAGTGTGAATGTACAATTTTCAAAGTAATGAAAATTCAGAAAAATCTTTAAATGAGAAGGTGTGTCCAAACTTTTGGTCTGTATTGTATATATATATATATATATATCATGCAACGTTAAAGTGTCCTAACCTCCCATAAAGGGAAGATTGTTTCATGTTTACAAAAAACTCTTAAAATTTGAATGTCTGTACCAACTCTTTACTCTATTGCAGCCCGCGGATGTGCTGTGCTTCACCGGGCGGGAATGTGGCGCCCCTGAGGGTTCAGTCGCCACAGGGGTACTGCACCTCAGATAGAGGTGTGGTATCTCCTCTTCCAGGTAAGGATGGAGCATCACTCAGGACCCCACTTCACCACTCAACACTACACCACTCATGTCCTGTAGGGGGCCTAAATGCACCAGGGTGCTGCCCCGGCCTGGGATAGAGGAGATGGGGGGAACCAAAAGATAGGGGGAACCATGTAGTGGGTGAGGGTGGAGGACACACTTTTAGGAACCACTTATAGATTCATATTTAATCTACGTCCATCTTAGGTTCAAGGTCTTTGATTGAGGGTCTTCTGTCAGGGTCCAGCAAGAGCCTGTAGCTGGCTGAAGGTTCGCAGTCCTCGTACTCTGGCCTTGAGACGAGCAGCGGGTCAGAGTTAACCACTGTCTCTACCCGGTCAAGGTCCTGTCCTAAGATGGCCTGGGAGGGGAGCAGAGGAGATAGTGTTTGACGCTTGAAAGCCCTACCCTGGCAAATGGGGGACTCAGAGCCGGGTCCTATGTTGTCGATGGGGTGCAGCCGTGGCCCGGACCCGCTCCGTGCCCAGGGTCGTCACATTAAAAAGGATGGTACGGTCTTATCCGGGTTGAGTGGCTGATCTCGACTACGCCACCTGTGGCACCTGGTGAAGGCCACCAGTGCTGCTGCAGTCCGCTGAGGCAGGGTGTTATGGTAGCCGTCGTTGGTAGTACTCCCCACAGGCGGAGCAGGGCCGCAGGGCAGAGAGAAAGGATGGAGGTGGTTGTAGTATAGGAGGTCCGGTGCTGCGTAGTGCGGTGTAATGCAGAATAAAGAGTCCGGAGGCCATAGGGGTTAACTTCCAGGGTTTTTACTCACGGTGGAGATTGCAGTTGAAAGGCTTCTCCCTGCTCCTCGCGGAGTTTTGCGGTCACCAGAGACGGGAGGGGGGGGGGGTCCGACAACCTCCGAGTAAGTCCAGTGTTCAATCAGGACCCCGCACCAGAGTGTTCTTAGACTTCAGACCGGGTCCTTTCCTGTCTGTGTGTGTGTGTAGATAGGCCGGGTCTCCCTCTGAACTTCACTCAGAAAAAGGGTACGGGTGGCAGCTCCGCTCCTTCCGTTACCCGGTGGGATCCTCAGGGCCTACCGGGCTTCCCTGACCAGGACATAGAGTAGCAAGGTCAGGTGTCGGGGGCCGGTACCGCTCTTGCAGCCGGAATCCCTCTGAATAGATCAGCTTGGCAAGGACAGGTGGCATATACCGCTCCGTCTGCATCCCCCCCGGGATCCATTTGCGGTGGAGCTACACTCCTGAGCTCCGGGCCTTCTTGGTCATGGTCCTTGACCGGGCTGAGACATACATTATCTGCAACCTGCCCCTCGACCCAAGGCCAGGATACGAGGGCCGTGCCTCCATCCTCTGCAGGTCCACACAGGATCCACGCTCAGAGAGGGAGATGACGATCAAAGAACTCAGAACCAAGATGGCTGTGTATTAAATATGAAATTTAAAGTATGACTAAAATGTGAATCCTCCACCCTCACCCACTAATTGGTTCCCCTCTCTCTTGGTTCCCCAGTCTCCCAACTTCCAGTAGGGGCAGCACCTGGTGCCTACTAGCCCCCTCTGGTGGGAGAAGTGTGGTGTTGGATGTGGAGGGAGGGTCCTGACCATCGCACTGTTCTTACCTCAAAGGAGGAACACTACACCCGATTAAAGAGGTGCAGCATCCCTGTGGCGGTCGAACCCTCAGGGGCGCCACATTCCCCCCTAGTGAAACACAGCACGTCCGCGGGCTCCAAAAGAGCATTACCCGGTACAGTTTTTTTTTTTTATATAACAGTAAACAATCTTCCCTTTATGGGAGGTACTTCTTCTTTAACGTTTCAAACAGCATACAATATAAAAGTATAAAAATATAAAAGTACAATAATCATCCAGAGACATTTATGCACAGTCAGACGGGTTAAAGTGCAAGGACCAAGAGTCAGTTCAGAATCACGAGGGACCTGTCCCAAACCCCCAACATAGGCCCTGGGGTGGCTGCAGAGCATGAAGATCCCGAGTTGGACCTCCAGGAGAGACACTCCAGACAGGTTTTTCTTCTGAGGTCTGAGGTAGAAATAGCCACGGTTTTACATAAAGCCAATAAGGAGCACCTAAAGAGATGCAAACTATTTACATATTAGGAGTCTGTCTGCTGCAAGTCCGCAGGGACAAATGTCTCTAGAAACCGGGAGAGCAAATTAAAACATAAAATAAACATGACAACTTTAAACTAGTTTCAGCCGCCGGGGCTGCTTAATTCTCGGGTCCCCTCCGGGGAAAGGGCTCATTCCTCCTGACGGAGGCTGACCGGTCTTCTAAGGCCGAGCGCGAGGGGGCATCGCTCCTGGACACCTTGTGGACATCCAGGGCGTACCAACCCCGCACCCCGTGGTGGCGGGTGTACGTGCCTATGTCACCCGGGAAGAGGTTCCGGCCAGGGTGTCCCTTTTTCAGCCGCGGCTCGACGTCCCGCCGGCTGACGAAGACGTCGTGCTCATGCTGGGAACTCCGAATGTATCCCCACCACGCCTCATGGTGGAAGTGGACAACTTACCCTTCCACACGGGGGCTTGGACGGGTCGCCTCCTCCTGGCGGGCCCGGGACTTTGCAGCCTTGGCGCGCACCTTGAGGCGCTCGCAGCGGATCTCCCTCTGGCGTTGCTCCCGGCCGAGTTGGAGGATCTGCTGACGGCACAGCTAGCTCCTTCTGCACGCTTCAGCCCGGGTCTCCCGGGGGAAGCCCATCAGGTCCCCCCCCTGGTTGTCTCAAGCCCACTCCTCAGCCGCCGGCCAGGTGACTGTCGGTGCGGGCAGCGGTGTCAGCAGGGGTTGCTGCGGGTCCTCTGCAAGTGCGGACCAGTCTGGGTTGGGGTCGGTGGATACCCCAGCAGACTCAGGTCCTTCCGAGTCAGGAGTTGGGCGGCAGTGCAGGTCTCCGCCAATAGCAGAAGCTTGAAGCTCCGGGGCAAAGACCTGCTCCCAAGTGACCGCGCCGGTCAGCAGATACTTGGCCATGAGGTCTAGTACGGGCACGGTAGGCTCAGCAACCGGGGCAGGGGAAGCACACTCACCCGCCTCTGGGCCACTCGCGACCTCTGTCACCGCTCCTTCCTGAGCTTTGGCTCCTTGGCGGCGGGTCCGGATGAGCAGCAGCATTTCTTCCCGCCATGCAGCAGACGCTGCTTTCTGGACCTCATCCAGTCTCCGTGCAAGACCCGAGGCTTCCTGGTGGAGAAATTCAATATATCCCGCTGTAAGGGTCCTGCCGCTTCGCTCCCTGCCGGGAGAAGAACTTGGGCCGGGTTCGGAAGGTTCCGTTTGTTGCGCTCCAGCAGCGTCCAGGTCCACTCCTGAAGGTCGCCAAACTCCTACTGCTATGGCCGCACCTTGTTGTTTTTCTTCTTCCCACCTCTTTCGGGGCGGCTCCAGGGCGGTATGCTGACAGGCACATGTGTCACCCCAGGCCTGGATGCCACAAATATTAAAGGCTGTGTCTGAGAGCAGGAGGGAGGTTCCCTGGTAGGGACCATTAGCATGCAGCACCTCCTGTCCCAGGCCAGTAGGGGGAGCAGGCTGCCCCTATAAAAGCTGGAACTGGGGCATGGTTAGGGAGAGCAGAACCCACTTCTGAAGTGTCCAGAAGGGTTCTCAGACAAGAGGGACAGGTCAGCAGCAGCTGAGGAGTCCGTGAGGCAGAGGAGAGACTGCGAGCCAGGGACAGAGGCGACGAGAGCCGGTCCTGGCTGAGAGAAGTACACAACCGGACATTGGGGTCCGAGGCTGTCAGGGTTGCAAGCCCAGCAGCAGAGAACCAACCCGCGAGGGATTTCAGGTCCCTTGGCCTAAGAAGCCTGGAGGCTCCGCCACACAGAGGGACCAGTACAGCAAGGAGAAGCAAAAGGTACCCAAGGCCCGAGTCGCAAGCCATACAGGCAAAGTACACGGCCAGCTCAGGGACATGGGCTATTATACCACGAAAAGGGGGATAGTCAGCAAGAGCATAGAGAGGGAACGGTAGGCCTACACACTCACCCTGACCAGTGGGGCTCGCCCGAATGCTCTCAGATACCCAGGCCCATTCCTAACCGGTACTCCTGTTGGGTCAGTAATAACATCTGCAATAAATACCCTGGACTGTTTGAAGCGGACTCTGAACTCTTACTATTGCGGCCTGCACTATCACCCCCAGCATTCACCTACACTGCTCTGAGGCTACACTCTTCCCGTGGGGAGTTGTCCTACCCCTGTGCTGCACACCAACACCAGCCTCAGTGGTCTGCCTCGCAGCGACGGTTATCTCTGACCGCAATCCACGGGTGGTGTAGTCGTACATTCAAAACACTGATAAATAGACTGCCACAATTTGGTCTGACCACCCTGAGCCACGGGATCGGGTTGCCACTACTACCCCCAGCATAGCATAGAAGCCCGGTTCCGGGTGCCCCACGGCCCAGGGGGCGAGTCAGCTTTGGCGTAGTCGGCAGGATTGTGACCAACCCGCCACAAACGGGTATTGCGTGCCTAAAAAAGACTTTATACTTACCTGAGTGAAGTTTCCAGCCATTCGGGGCCATTTCCCGCCAACCGGAGCCGTTTCCCGCCATCGGGCGCCATCTTCGGGACGGCGTGCGGGAAGAAGAGGGGCGTGGACGTCAAAAACGCGCAAGACCTGAAGCCCCGCCCTACGCTGAGACGCTGCGCAAGGTCCTGGAAGGAGATCCAGTGGACGCCGACGTCATTACCAAGCGACGCAAGGTCCTCGCCCAGAGCATCGCGAGTGGAGCCGCGGCCTACAGAAGAGGATCGCCGGAAGGTAGGCCACGGTTAACTAGGGGGGAGGAAGATGTCGGACGCGGAGGGACCCTCTACCACCAGCGTAGCCGCTGCAGCTGTGATGCCGTTTTCCATTCCCTATATCCCCGGAGTGGCCTGGCTGCCACAGTATGCCGGCGAGTCGCATACCTTGGGCGACTTCAAAGAAAGGCTGTATAGCCTGTTCAAAGTTTACCCCCTGACAGAAGAACAGAAAGTAAGCATACTGATAGGGCAGTTAACTGGTGCGGCCCAGCGGGAGGTAAAGTCTTGGACAGCTGAGGAGAAAAGGACTGTAAGGGGGGTTCTGACCCGTCTACGGGACACCTTTGATACCCGCACCTCAGCAGAAATCAAGATGCGGTTCTATGGATGTAAGCAGCGAGCTCAAGATAGCATCAGAGACTATGCCCTAAATTTACAGGAAGCCTTGGGGGCAATTAAGCAAGCTGATCCTGGCAGCGTGCAGGATACCGATAAACTGTTGACTGATCAGTTCATAGAAGGTCTGCTGTCCAGCACCCACAGAACCCAGCTGCGCCTCATGGCCCTACAGAACCCCGATTTGACTTTTGCACAGTTCAAAGATAGGGCCATCCGGATGCTCCGAGAACCCGCACCAGGTGGCGCTGTAGTTTTCCGGCGCCCGGCCATCACTTACCACCAGGAGGCAGCGCCCTACCCTGCAGACCTTGTGGGGGCTGATGCGCAGGCCCTAAACACATCCCTGCCTGCAAACCTGCACCATCAGGTCCAAGAACTAACAAAGAGTGTTGCTGCATTGACCAGGACCGTACAGTCGTTACAGATGGACCCGTCAGGACCAATCAAGCTGGCTTCCAGTCCGGAGGATGTCCCGTGCCGTCGACGGAGGAGGATCCCGTCGTTCAGAGGGAGGCCCCCCGATCGTTACACTGAGGATGGACAGCCGATTTGCCGCCGTTGCAGCCAGCCGGGACACGTAGCCAGGTACTGTACTTTAAATGGGTCCGACCTGGGGCAGAGGGCCAACCCCCAGGCATAAGGTCACCAGGCCCGTCTAATTGGCGTGATAAGTACGTAGTGGGACGCCCGGTTTTACCCGTAGTGCTGGACGGTATCCCCATGAGTGCACTGCTGGACACCGGGTCCCAAGTGACTACCATCCCCTATGTACTTTTCAAGCAGTACTGGAGTGACACTGACATAACCCGCTATCCAGACAGTGAATTGAGCATCATCGCCAGCAATGGCCAGCCCGTGCCGCAGGTGGGGTTCAGAGAGATGACCATTAAGATTTGTAAAGTTGAACTGCCGGCACAGGGAGTGATCATTGTGGACATTGACCGTCGAGAAAGTCACCCTAAAATAACCTTGGGTACTAACGTGATTGAAAATTGTCTTTCAGAAGTGAATGTAATTTTGCAGCAGGTGGCGATGAATGCGAGCTCCAGCCAACAGAGGGTCCTCCAGAAGGAGATAAGAGCCCTGATGAGACGGCAACAGGTAGAACTGTCTGGTGGTGAGATCGATAGCGTGAGGATGAGCGACCCGTTCCCCATTGCCATGCCTCCCAAAAGTGAAATGATGATCTGGTGTCGGACTGCAATCGGGTTAAGAGGGAGAGACTACCAAGCCATGGTAGAACCCGTGTACTCAGACAACAGGCCCACCATTTTGACAGCCCGGGGGGTGGTTGATGTCCGCCATGGAAGGGTGCCCGTCCGGATCTTAAACATTGGGGAAAGGGAAGTACACTTGCCCCGGTACGCTACACTAGCCAAATTGTATACTGTTGAACACAATGCTGTCAGGGCCGTGGAACCCTTGCCTCCATCTCCCCAGGCGGAGGGTAATGGCTCCCGGAAACCTAAGGAGGACTGGTGCCAGAAACTCCACGTGGTTGCTGACTCCACTCCCTTGCACCAAAAACAAGGAGTCTACCGGGTGGTTCAGGAGTACGAGAGAATCTTTAGTAAGCACCCGCTAGACTTCGTCAGGGTGAAAGGGGTGGAACACCACATCCCCACGGGGAGCCACCCACCAATAAAAGAGAGATACAGACCTGTACCCCCTGCACATTATCAGAACGTAAAGGGCATGCTGAGAGAAATGAAAGAAGCCGGGGTCATTAGAGATAGCTGTAGCCCCTGGGCAGCCCCCTTGGTTCTGGTAAAAAAGAAAGACGGTACCATGAGAATGTGCGTGGACTATAGACAAATCAATCGTATCACCCATAAAGACGCGTACCCGTTACCTAGGATAGAGGAGTCTTTAGCCGCACTAAAATCAGCTAATTTCTTCTCTACTTTGGACCTTACTAGCGGGTACTGGCTGGTTCCTGTGGCAGAGGCTGACAAGGAGAAGACCGCCTTCACCACCCCGATGGGAATGAGTGAATTCAACTGTATGCCATTCGGGCTATGCAATGCACCTGGGACCTTCCAGAGGCTGATGGAATGCTGTCTAGGGCACCGAAACTTTGAGGCGGTCCTACTTTACCTGGACGACGTAATTGTCTATTCATAGACTTACGAGGACCATCTAAAGCACCTGGCCGAGGTGTTCGAGGCCCTGGCAGGCTTTGGCATGAAAGTGAAACCCTCCAAGTGCCATCTGTTAAAGCCGAAGGTACAGTACCTGGGGCACGTGGTGAGTGCTGAGGGAGTAGCCCCCGACCCCGACAAGGTTACAGCCATCAAGAGCTGGCCAAGCTCCTCTAACATCAAAGAAGTGAGGCAATTCCTCGGGTTGGTAGGCTACTACCGAAGGTTCATCCCCGGGTTCACTAAGATGGCAGCTCCAATGAAGGACCTCCTGATAGGTCAGTCTAAATCCAGAAGTCACAAGCCACCCTTCAAGTGGGACAAGCCGGAAGAGGAGTCCTTCCGCCAGTTGAAGATGGCCCTCACGGGGGATGATATCCTGGCCTACCCCGATAATGGCCAGCCTTTTATCCTCCAAACAGACGCCAGTAATGTGGGGCTAGGAGCCGTACTGTCCCAAAACCAACAGGGCAGAGAAAGGGTGATCGCGTACGCCAGCCGGAAGCTGAGGCCCACTGAAAGGAACCCGGAGAATTACAGCTCCTTCAAGCTAGAATTCTTGGCAGTGGTGTGGGCCGTCACAGAACGGTTTAAACATTACCTGGGCTCCGCAAAGTTCACTGTGTACACGGACAACAACCCATTGACACACATGGACAATGCAAGACTTGGTGCCCTAGAAAAGCGGTGGATGGCCTGGCTATCAAATTATGACTTCACAATCAAATACCGGGCAGGCTGAACCAACGCCAATGCAGACGCCCTATCAAGAGTGCCCCACCTACCCGAAGGATAAGAAGACTCGGAAGAGCTGTAGGAAGTAGAGCTCCCTGCGTTCCACCGGTATGGGGCCACTCAGTATTCTCACCGGGTAAGAGACAAAGACCTAACTACCGTCATGTTCAACCCCTTACCCCACCACGGCTGGGCTGAAACGCAAGATAGTGACCCTGCAGTTCGCCTGGTGAAAGACCTCTTAACCCAGGCAGACGATAACCCTGGCCCGGACGCTCCAGAGGAAGCCAAGCAGTTATGGAAGAAGAAAAGCAGGCTATTCCTCTACGAAGGTAAGCTGTGCAGAAGGCTAGTCAACCACCGGACGCACGAGCTGACCTGGCAGGTAGTGGTCCCGAGACTGGATGCAGCAATGGTCCTGGAGGCCTACCATGACAGAGCGGGACACTTCGGGTGGAAGAAACTGGAGTTCCTACTGAGAGAGCGGTTCTACTGGATCGGTATGAGAGGGGCCATAGAGAAGTGGTGCAGGGACTGCGGCCCATGTCACCTCAGAAGGAACGACCGTACCAGCCAGAAGACATCCTTGAGGCCCATCGTCACCAGGCAGCCTCTTGAGCTGGTAGCTCTGGACCATGTGAATTTGGCTCCAAGCCGGTCCGGCTACATCTATGCCCTCACGATTGTGGACCATTACTCCCGGTTCTTGGTGGTGGTCCCGGTTAAAGACTTGACGGCCCAAACGGCGGCCAGAGCCTTCCAACAACACTTCTGCCATCCACACGGGTATCCAGAACAGGTCTTGACAGATCAAGGTCCAGCGTTTGAGGCGGAAGTCTTCCAGGAGTTCTGCAACCTCTACGGCTGTAGGAAGATTCGGACAACGCCTTACCACCCACAAACCAACGGGCTGTGCGAGAAAATGAATAATATCGTCATTGATCTCCTCAAGACGTTGCCCCTGGAAAAACGCAGCCTGTGGCCGGAGAAGATGCCAGACCTGATAGACTTGTACAACCATATCCCGGTAAATGCTACTAACTGCACCCCGGATTACCTGATGCGAGCAAGACCAGGTAAGCTGCCTATGGACCTGGAGATGGGAGTCCTGACACCCGAGGACACCTCCCCAGATGCGGACTGGGATACGGAACGGCGGCTACAGTACAAGAAGGTACAGGAGAGTGTGGAGAGGAGTCTGGCTCAAGCGAGAGAAAATCAAGAGAGGCTCTTCAACCAACACGCCCCTGCTGGTCCCCTGGAACCTGGTGAGCAGGTCCTGAAGCGGAAGAGAAGGCTTCACAAGCTAGATGACCAGTGGGAGAGCGACCCGTACACAGTACTGCCGTCCAACCACGACAGCCTGAAGGTATGTGTAATTACCAAGGATGAAGGAGAAACCACTAGCACTGTCTCCAGAGACCACCTAAAACGGTGCCCCGAGCAACTGCAGAGTCCAAGTGAAGATCATTATGACCTTGAGCCCGCAGTGGACAAGGAAGAAATGGTCAGCACCGTTCTCGGAGAGTTCCCCCTGTCCTGGACTCGGATAAACGATGCCATAGTGGTACCCGTCCTACACTTCCTTCAACCTACCCAGCAGGAGCCTACAGGAGAGCAGGAAGAGCAAGAGGAACAAGCAGCCCCGGAGGCAGAAGAACCCATGCCAGCAGCCCAGGAGAGTCAACCCTCTGCTGACAGTGAGCCTGCCATACCTGCGGTAAACCAAAGGACCCGCAGACAGCTGCCTGCCCTGCCTGTTAACCCAGCTAGTAGCTGTACCCTAAATGATAGTGGGGAAAGCCAGGTTAGACCACCATCAGACAGTGGGTTACGCAGGTCAACCCGGAGCACTAAGGGTCAAACACCAGCTCACTGGAAGATCTAAGTACAAAGTCTACATTTACCTGTAAATATTTAATGTTTTATGGTTGTTACCTGATAATTAATAATGTTTTTCCAGTTTTTCCTAGTTCAATGGACTGACAGGTTATGGACACTGAATGGCCGGAACTGTCTTGTAGATAGTTGCACGTGGTGCCCTCTTGTGAAGATGGCCACAGACGAAAAACCTGTCCGGCGTGGCTCTCTTGTGGCCCAAAGTAGTCAGTTGTCGCCATGCCCAAGGCCAGGAACTTGGGGTTTATGCAGACAGGTCCCCACACCGTGGAAAACTTCACCTTGTTGGGTGATATGGATACCCGGTCAAGGAAGCGCCGTGACCTTAAGGACAAAATGTGCTTGTAAATATGTTATGTTATTATTTATACCCTGTTTGTTGTTGGCCAAAAAGGCTTAGTCCCGAAGTACTAAATTTTACTAGGGGGGAATGTGTCACCCCAGGCCTGGATGCCACAAATATTAAAGGCTGTGTCTGAGAGCAGGAGGGAGGTTCCCTGGTCAGGGACCATTAGCATGCAGCACCTCCTGTCCCAGGCCAGTAGGGGGAGCAGGCTGCCCCTATAAAAGCTGGAACTGAGGCAGGGTTAGGGAGACCAGAACCCACTTCTGAAGTGTCCAGAAGGGTTCTCAGAGAAGAGGGACAGGTCAGCAGCAGCTGAGGAGTCCGTGAGGCAGAGGAGAGACTGCGAGCCAGGGACAGAGGCGACGAGAGCCGGTCCTGGCTGAGAGAAGTACACAACCGGACATTGGGGTCCGAGGCTGTCAGGGTTGCAAGCCCAGCAGCAGAGAACCAACCCGCGAGGGATTTCAGGTCCCTTGGCCTAAGAAGCCTGGTGGCTCCGCCACACAGAGGGACCAGTACAGCAAGGAGAAGCAAAAGGTACCCAAGGCCCGAGTCGCAAGCCATGCAGGCAAAGTACACGGCCAGCTCAGGGACGTGGGCTATTACACCACGAAAAGGGGGATAGTCAGCAAGAGCATAGAGAGAGAACGGTAGGCCTACACACTCACCCTGACCAGTGGGGCTCGCCCGAATGCTCTCAGATACCCAGGCCCATTCCTAACCGGTACTCCTGTTGGGTCAGTAATAACATCTGCAATAAAGACCCTGGACTGTTTGAAGCGGACTCTGAACTCTTACTATTGCGGCCTGCACTATCACTCCCAGCATTCACCTACACTGCCCTGAGGCTACACTCTTCCCGTGGGGAGTTGTCCTACCCTTGTGCTGCACACCAACACCAGCCTCAGTGGTCTGCCTCGCAGCGGCGGTTATCTCTGACCGCAATCCACGGGTGGCGTTGTCGGACATTCAAAACACTGATAAATAGACTGCCACAATTTGGTCTGACCACCCTGAGCCACAGGATCGGGTTGCCACTACTACCCCCAGCATCGCATAGAAGCCGGTTCCAGGTGCCCCACGGCCCAGGGGCGAGTCACACGCCTTCGTTCAGCCCATCCATTTTGACGGGCATTACCCCGCGGACAGTCTCTGATGGAAGGGGCGGTCCACACTTTTGCCGCCATGTGGGAGCCTGGCCCATGATAGGAGGTTTTAGGAGACCGTCTTTCTGATGCACTATGGCGTCTGTTCTTCTTGGGCGGGCGCCATTTTAAGTGGAAACGACAGTCTAAGCTGTAAGGCCCACAGTACCCGGTAGCAATGGGTAATTCCCTCCTTTGCTGCGGGCACGCGATCCTGCCGACTACGTCAGCTGTGTGACGCTTGAAAGCCCTACCCTGGGAGATGGGATGGGGGACTCGGAGCCGGGTCCTATGTTGTCGATGGGGTGCAGCCGTGGCCCGGACCCGCTTATCCGGGTTGAGTGGCTGATCTCGACTACGCCACCTGTGGCACCTGGTGAAGGCCACCAGTGCTGCTGCAGTCCGCTGAGGCAGGGTGTTATGGCAGCCGTCGTTGGTACTACTCCCCACAGGCGGAGCAGGGCCTCAGGGCAGAGAGACAGGATGGAGGGGGTTGTAGTATTGGAGGTCCGGTGCTGCGTAGTGCAGTGTAATGCAGAATAAAGAGTCCGGAGGCCATAGGGGTTAACTTCCAGGGTTTTTACTCACGGTGGAGATTGCAGTTGAAAGGCTTCTCCCTGCTCCTCGCGGAGTTCTGCGGTCACCAGAAACGGGGGGGTGGGGGGTTCCGACAACCTGCGAGTAAGTCCAGTGTTCAATCAGGACCCCACAACAGAGTGTTCCTAGACTTCAGACCGGGTCCTTTCCTGTCTGTGTGTGTGTAGATAGGCCAGGTCTCCCTCTGAACTTCACTCAGAAAAAGGGTATGGGTGGCAGCTCTGCTCCTTCCGTTACCCAGTGGGATCCTCAGGGGCTACCGGGCTTCCCTGACCAGGACATAGAGTAGCAAGGTCAGGTGTCGGGGGCCGGTACCGCTCTTGCAGCCGGAATCCCTCTGAATAGATCAGCTTGGCAAGGACAGGTGGCATATACCGCTCCGTCTGCATCCCCCCCGGGATCCATTTGCGGTGGAGCTACACTCCTGAGCTCCGGGCCTTCTTGGTCATGGTCCTTGACCGGGCTGAGACGTACATTATCTGCAACCTGCCCCTCGACCCAAGGCCAGGATACGAGGGCCGTGCCTCCATCCTCTGCAGGTCCACACAGGATCCACGCTCAGGGAGGGAGATCACGATCAAAGAACCCAGAACCAAGATGGCTGTGTATTAAATATGAAATTTAAAGTGTGACTAAAATGTGAATCCTCCACCCTCACCCACTAATTGGTTCCCCTATCTCTTGGTTCCCCAGTCTCCCAACTTCCAGTAGGGGCAGCACCTGGTGCCTACTAGCCCCCTCTGGTGGGAGAAGTGTGGTGTTGGATGTGGAGGGAGGGTCCTGACCATCGCACTGTTCTTACCTCAAAGGAGGAACACTACACCCCATTAAAGAGGTGCAGCATCACTGTGGCGGTCGAACCCTCAGGGGCGCCACAATAGGCTCCACAGGCAAAAGGATCCCAGGGGGATATGGATGGAGCGGAGTCGCCACCTGTATTCTTTATTCTGGCCTAGCCAGAGGGATTCCTGCTGCAAAAGGGGTAACTGGCCCCCAACATCTGACTTTGTTACTTCACGTCTCAGTCGGAAAAGCCCGGAGGCTTAGTGGATCCCAGGGGGAATACGGACGGAGCGGAGTCGCCACCTGTATCCCTCACACTGCGTTTATCCAGTGGGACCCGGCCTTACACCACATTCGTACCACACACAGTCAGGAGAAGACTCAGTGGGAGAACTTACCAAGGAGAGGAACACACACCAGCGGGGTCTCGACAGATGCTCCTGATCTACCTGGGAAGTGCTGAACCCCCTTCCCGGTGGCCGCAGTACACCGTGTGTAGCAAAGAGAAGCTTTGCGGCTGAAAGTTCATCTAAAGTGAGTAAAGACCCGGATGACTTCATACACCGTCTCAGCTTGTTCATTCCTGCACGGCACTGCACCCACAATACTTCCACATAGTCCTCCTTCTCTCTGCCCTGAGGCCTACTCCGCCTTTGGGGAGTAGTACCATCTGAGCTGCTAGAACACCGGCCTCAGAGGACTGACGCAGCGCTGGTGGCCTTCACCAGGAACCGCAGGTGGCGTAGTCGAAATACCACTCATCTTTGAAAGCCCAATAATTTTTATGTGACAGCCCTGGGCACGGAACGGGTCCAGGCCACGACGGCATCCCTCCCCGCGTCACCTACACTGACCTGGCTCCGAGTAACCCCAAAGCTCAGGGAGGGCGTCGCAATACTGCTTAGAATTATCACAAAAAAGTTCTATCTTTGTCTCATCAGACCAAAGAGTCTAATTTCTCATAGTCTGGGAGTCCTTCATGTGTTTTTGAGCAAACTCTATGCGGGCTTTTATATGTCTTGCACTGAGGAGAGGCTTCCGTCAGGCCACTCTGCCATAAAGGCCTGACTGGTGGAGGGCTGCAGTGATAGTTGACTTTGCATTTGACTGAATGCAACCAGTGGACAGGTGTGGCTCTGTCTCCAGAAAGAAAGCTGCCTTTAGGAGTAGATGTAATTGAGTTGACAGATTGCAGCCAGATCCCTCCCACATCCATAACACAATACAATATTTTAGCTAATATTTAAGTGACTTCCCTTAAGAGTTTTATATCCAAGTGATAATTATTTGCCATGTTTGAATCTCAAAAAGTTAATAGTCCACAGAATTTTCACTATAATGTGCCAAAAAAAAGAATAGTCATGATGTTTTTTATTTAACATTTGTAGATGTTTGTTTTGGTCATTTTGCTATTATGGATGATAAAGGAATGCACCAAATACAAAATATATCCAATAGATGGCACTCTAACATATTCTGATTTTTGCAAATGAAACCCTATTTTTGTACAAAACCAGCAAATGTTTATTCCCTTGTATTCTGAGATCAGATGTAGAGACGTGCATCACATCAAACAGGAATATTACCAATGCTGTATGCAATTATTGTAAATGTTTTGGAGCTTATTTGGAACTACCGTGTGTTAGGTCACTTGATATACAGTGACGGCTAGGAGAATTATAGAACACCAGAATTACAGAAAGGCATTAAGTGATATAAGTGATACAGCTTATATCATACCTCCCAACATACAGCGTAACAGTCCCAAATTTCATAGTGTGTGGGGGAGACTGTGGAGGCTTCATATTGAGTATGGGGGCTGTGGTGAATGATACTGTGTATAGGGGACTGTTGGGCATCAAACTGTGTGTAGGGGCTGTGGGGGAACATTCTGCGTGTGGGGCACTTTTGAGGCTATGAAAGGTGTACTGTGGGAACACTTATGGGCTTTACTACAAGTAGCAGAAATATTTCTGTCTGGGTATGTATTAGGATATGTTCACATGTTGCGTTTTTGCTGCGTTTTTTTTTTAATGTAAATTGTAAGCTGCGTTTTACAGTACCAGCAAAGTCTATGAGATTTCAGAAATCTCATGCACACACATTGTTTTTTTTTCCTGACTGATTTGGAAAACTGCTGCGTTTTTGCAAACTGCAGCACGTCATTTCTTTCAACGTTTTTTCAGTGTTTTTTCACCCATAGAAAGCAATGCAAAAACGCAGGTATCAGGTTTTGCTGCATTTTTAGTGAAACAAATCACATTTATATTTGTGATTTTCCTTATCTTAAACCATTATGTCTTGATGTTCAGGGCAGTTGAGATTAGTACTGTTTAATTAAATTATTTGTGTGTACAAAGGAAACATTGGCAGACCAAGGTGTGAAATTGAACAATGCCCGTGGCCAACCAAAGTGTAAAAGTAAACAGTGTCTTACAAACTCAATTCTCTGTCAGTGTCTTAAATAAACTTTTCTCAACCAATTCACCTATCCCCACTGTTACATTTGTAATTGTTTATTTTTTCATGAACTTTTTTGTTCAGAATACTCACTATTTTTTCAGATGTAAAAATCTTTTTCCACTAAAAAATTTGATCAAATTGCCCTTTTTTCCAAAAATGGTTTTATGGTTTCACATATGTCTTGCATAGGTGACCTTCATTACTGCCAAGAGAACAGGTTTTGTCTGCAGAAAAGAACGCAGCAGAAACGTAACGTGTGTTCCTCTTTCTTATCTTTTAATGTTGCGAGGTATGCTTGCATCATTCATTCTCAGCTGGAAAAAAATATGACCCGGGAGCTTATGTGACCCATCCAAACTGCACATTGTACTGCAATTTTGTATTGTTATGTAATAACCACACTCATCCTGGTGAGATGATGGATGTGAATGATAATTTGTTTTGAAAATATGCATGGTGCGTGCTTAGAGACAAAATTTAAGGCTATGTTCACACCCGCCTTTGGGAATTATTGTCCATAATGCATAACTGATGCGAATGGAAGGGATACCTCACTAATTATTTTGGGGTCCTTCTGGGTTTTGTAATGTATCTGCATTAACAATGGAGAGAAAAGTTCTACATATTGCACTTCTTCTTCTGTCTTAAAAATAGACACATAAAGGAACCAAGTCAGAACCTATAATAACCAAATGGGCCCCTCTACTTCCATTTGCGTAGCTTATGCAAAGGATCCGTTCTGGACTTTACTTCCCAAATGCAGGTGTGATCGTAGCCTAAACAGTACGTGCTTTTGAAACTGTTTTTGGAATTGTCATTATTGTTGAGTGGGTAGGATTTTAGATAAAAGGGGAACTTGGACAACAAACTTGCCCCCTCTGTGTCAAAGTCACTGGCAAAGTACTGGAGGGGAGATATGTATCACTAAGATTATTAGCTTCAATGATATGAACCTAGAAAAATTCTCCAGTACCCCAGGGGGAGGGGTGAGCACTAGTGATGAGCGAGCATGCTCGTTACTCGAGATTTACGAGCATGCTCGGGTGTTTTCCGAGTCTCTTCAGCGTGCTCGTGTGTTATCTTTGACTTACCCCGTGCGCATGATTTGCGACTGTTTGACAGCTTTAATACATGTGAGGCATTCATCACATGTATTAAAGCTGTCAAACAGTCGCAAATCATGAGGATGGAGTGACTGAAACATAACACCCGAGCATGCTGAAGATACTCGGCGAGTATCACACCAGACACTTGATCCGTTTTCAATAGTTCAACCCTACCTAAAATGTTCAGTTCAGTTTTAGTCACGATGAACACCGTACAACATGTTACAGTGGTAACAGTTTCTGACGCCTGCGTTATCCCTTTCTCTACTGACACTTCTTGCCCTTGGGATATTTTACACGGCTCCACAGCCTTCCGCACCGCTGACCTAACTTCTGTCCGTGAATCACCGTCCGTTATTCCCCGCAGAAATTAAAGCAAGGCTTGCTCCTCCATACCTTTTCCAGGCCATAGGCCTCGTACGTTAAGGGATGTTTCAAAAGAGAAAACAAAAATGGATATCAGCTCACCCACTTAGATGCATGCAGCATGGAACCAGCAGTGCAACTGGGAAAGTGAATCAGGAAACCAGGGAAAATCCAGCTGAACGAATCTTCTAAAAACAATATCTTTATTTGGTCATAGAAAGATATTAAAACAGCCTTAGGAGGACATCAGCAAACGCGTTTCGAACTATGAGTTCTTAATCATTGCAATGACTAACAGGAAACCAGGAAAACCGTTGATCTTCTCTGGCTCAAACCCCTCTCCACTTTTAACTGGACCAATCACCAACTGTCTCCTTTGGTTGCTGGGCAAACTTCACCCTTCACCACTTAAAGGGGTTTTCCCACGAACAAAAGTTAATTTTAATCAATCGGTCAGACACAGGCATTGATTAAAAGTAACTTTTGTTTGTGAGAATACCCCTTTAACTGCAGTCACTACCCTCTAACAGAATGTGTAGCGCCCCGAGGGTTCCGTCGCTACAGAGGTATTGCATCTCACCCAGAGGTGTGATATCTCACTTCCAGGTAAGGATGGAGTGTGGCTCAGGACCCTAACACCCACATGCACTACACCAAAATTTCCGGGGGACAGGGCAACCATGCTCCCGGGAGTGAGCACAATCGCCCCTGTTCCTGGCTGGAGTGGGGGGAGGGAGCACCTAGAAAGGGGGAACCCGGTAGTGTGTGGGTGGGGAGAGTAGATCCTGGGTGCACTGTATAGGAGAGTATATAAGGTGGGCACCATCTTAGAGTAAGAGTAGAAAGAGAAAGAGAGAGAGAAGGAGGCGGGGAGCAGAGGCTCAGCATGGGCTCTGCTCCGCAGGCAGGCCAAGTCTTAAGGCCTGGACCTAGAGGAAAATGTAGGAAGGGAAGCTCTAGGAGAAGACTGAAGGGACCCCAGGGGTGCGGACCGGTGAGCCGCCACCGCACGCCCGCCGCTACCAGAGAAGGGGGGTCAGGCCAAGAAAAGGGAACCGGATCCCTCATCTAGTGGAGGAGAGCAACTACCCTCAGCTAGTAACCGGAGGCCGTGGCATTGTACATGCACGGCCCCTCACTACACTCGTTAGGAAGGCACCACATAGGACCCAGGGAAACGGAACATACGTTTGCCCGCCAAGGCCCGAGGCAGCCGGACAGAAACGTGGTCAATTGTGGGGTACGACAGGTCAGAGAAAGGACACATGAAGGGGGTCCTGAAAAGCATTCCAAAGGTGCCTAGGAGTTGGCCGAGCCCCTCACCTGGTGAGCACAGCACGACGTGGGCAGCCATCATCTGCAGAAGTGGCTTGGAGTGTAAAACTGTGAGTAAAGACCCTGGACTGCATCACTGGACTCTGAGTCATTACTGCTGCTCCCGCACACCATCACCCCCACCATCTGCACACGCTGCCCTGAGGCTATACTCCTCCCGTGGGGAGTTATACTACCCCCTGCTGCGCACACAACATCAGCGTCAGCGGTCTGCCCGCAGCGGCGGTTCTCAGTGACCGCAATCCACGGGTGGTGTAGTCGGACATTTAAGCATTACAAAACCCAAATAAACAGATCCGCCACTAGTTTGACCACCCTGAGCCACGGGACCGGGTCCCCGCCAAGGAGACTACAACCCCCAGCGTTACAGAGACTCAGCTCCGGGTATTTCCCCTACACACACGGCCCAGGGGGCGCGTCAAATGCACTGAACTTCCTGTGTCTAATGTGCCTCCAACTAAATCTTCCTCCTTTCTAACTTAATCCCTAGATTTTCCCTATGAACTATACATGAATAACATCATACATTAATCACAATACAATAGTGCCTATGAAACTCTATGCAGATATACATAGTATAACAGACACAAATCAACACACATTTTATAAAAACACAGTTTATAGAGCGAGAGGCATATGACAGCCCTTGTCACACCCTTACAGTGGCACAACACTATTACTTTTAGGAGGCGTCGTGAGTTTCGTTCTTGTGAACAGGGGGTACAGTGCAAAGGGGAGGAGACCAAAAAATTAGCAGTAAAAAGGGGAGTGATGTATAAAAATCAGAGCTTTCTTTATAACCTATTTCCCGTAACCGCACTAGTGGGAAAATGTAAATCATCCACATGTAATTACATTGAGTTCATCACACCTCTGAAGTGTCCCAAACAACCTCAATGAGTGCCCTCTGCGACCCCCTCTCTGCAGGCAGCTGTGACAAGCAATAAAAAAGGACAAACCCTTAAACTTGAAGGTTTTCAAAAAGGGCAAACGGGCTGTAGCTGGTGCAGATGGATGGTGGGATTGATTACTATGCCTATCCCCTTTTTACAAAGTACACTGGCTAACCTTCTAATATCCCTACTAGCCAAACCCTGCCCTTCTACTGCATATGTTACCGTCTCCCACCAATAGTTCACCCAGTGGCGTAGTGTAGCGTAAACCCACAGGTTGCCCCAGGCACCAAATTTTATGGTGGTATAAAATTTGGCCCTTCTTGCCCCAACTGTTATGTTCTGCAACTTAGAGCTAAGGAATAGGAGGGAAAAGCTGTCCCTGCACTGAGATTCAGCTTAACCCTATGCTGGGGTGGGTGCCCTATTCCTTGTGAATAGCCCCACCGAAACTCCTGCACTGAACTCAAACGAAGACCTGAAGGAAGGAGAAAGGGGTCCCTAAATGATCTAAGGACTGAGAGCAAAAACAGGAGACCTCCTAACAGAAAAGTTAGTTGCAGAAACGAAGATTAAAGGGAACAAAACTGGTGGAACAAGAAGTCCCAGGATAACAATTGTCCAAAGCACAAAGAAATTAACAAGGCAACTTAGCCAGAGCACAAGCGTAAAAACACTGATGTCCAGTGGGGAATGGGAGACAGGTGCTGAGTAATAAAGAGTGCAGAGATCACGTGACCAATACACCCAGCACCAGAGGAAAAGACTAGAAGCCAGCAAACCACAACAAGATGGCCGATAGCAAAACAACATAGATTCTAAGAGTACCTCCCCTTTTATGAGGATCCTCCGGATCCTCTAGGCCGATCCTTACCAGGAAATCTCCTGTGAAAAGCCTTAATTATCCTTGAGGCCGAGACGTCCTTGGCCTTCACCCAGGAATTATCCTCGGGGCCGAAACCTCTCCAGGACACAAGATACTGTAATCTTCCTCTATGCCACCTGGAATCCAAAATGCGAGAAATCTCAAATTCACCGTCCTCATCAACAGGAGGAACAGTAGGCTTCCCCTGCTTATCAGACGTGTCCTCCTTCTTAAGTAACGACACATGAAACACAGAATTAATCCTCCAGGACGAGGGAATGCCCAACCTCACCGCTGCCGAGTTGACAATCTGAACCACTTTGAAAGGACCCACAAATTTAGGCCCCAGTTTTTTACAAGGAATTTTCAAACGAAGATTCCTAGAGGACAACCAAACCATATCCCCAACAGCAAACAAGGACTCCTTTCTTTTGTTGTCAAAATACCTTTTTGATCTCCTGTTAGCCTCTTTAAGATTCAGGCGTACACTGTCCAAACCCTCTCCAACTCACCAAAAAAATTGTACTCCTCTGGTACAGCAGCCCCAACTTTGGAAAAAGGACCAAAAGATGGATACCTGCCAGTACAACAAAAAAAAAAGAGAACAACCAGCCGAGGAAGAAGTATGATTATTAAGGGCAAACTCCGCAAGTGGTAGAAATTCGGACCACATTTCCTGATTGTCTGCCACAAAACATCTCAAAAACTGCTCAACATCCTGGTTCTTCCTTTCAGTCTGTCCATTGGACTCTGGATGATACCCCGACGAGAATGACAAATGAATTTTCAATCTGTCAAAAAAAGCACGCCAAAAGCGAGCCACAAACTGTGGTCCTCTATCGGAAACAATGTCCGTGGGAACACCATGGAGCCTGACAATCTCTTTCACAAAAGCCTTAGCAAGAGTCTTGGCGCAAGGTAACTTGTTGAACGGAACCAGATGACACATTTTACTAAACCAGTCCTCAACAACCCAGATGACAGAAAAACCCTCCGATAAACGCAGATCGGTGCTAAAATCAATGGCAAGGTGCGTCCATGGCGAACTAGGAACTTCCAAGGGGCACAGCAACCCCGCAGCCGGAGTGTGAGAGGCCTTCGACCTAGCGCACACAGAACACTGACGCACCCTCTTGATGACTTCCCTTTGCCACCCTGGCCACCAGAAACTCCGACCGATAGACTTCCTAGTTTCCGAAATCCCTGAGTGACCCGCCAACCGAGACTCATGACATTCAACAAACAACGCTCTCCTCAAGGCTCTAGGCATAAACAATTTACCACACGGAGTATTAGTTGGTGCCACACTCTGAGCTCCTAGGATGCTATTCTCCAACTCAGAATCCAATGCGGCCACCACCACCCCTCTCTGCAAAATACACTCCTCCCTCACAGCATTCACCGCTGGAGAGAAACTATGAGACAAAGCATCAGCCTTAACATTCTTTGTCCCGGGGACAAAGGTTACGGAAAAATTGAACCGGGCAAAAAACAGTGCCCACCTAGCATTCAAATGTTTAGCTGCGTCCAGATGAATCAAATTCTTATGATCAGTGAAAACCAGTATAGGATGTCAAGCCCCCTCCAAAAAATGTCGCCAATGCTCGAACGCGAGTTTAATAGCCAACAACTCATGATTCCCAACATCATAGTTGAGCTCTGTCTCAGAAAAAATTTTTGAAAAAAAGCACAGGGATGCACCCCATCCTCACCTTCCTGGGACAGAACTGCCCCTACGCCTATAGATGAGGCATCCACCTCAACCAAAAATGGCTTGGTCTCACCCGTCTGGATAAGAACAGGAGCAGAGCTGAACCTCTCCTTGAGATACTCAAAAGCTTCAATAGCCTCAGTGGACCATTGGACTGTATTAGCACCCTTCTTGGTGAGATCAGTAATGGGTTTAGTGATGACAGAGAAATTCTTTATGAATTTCCTGTATTAATTGGCAAACCCCAAAAATGTCTGTATGGACTTCAAACCCTCAGGCCCCGGCCACTCCAGCACAGCCTGCACTTTCACCGGGTCCATCTCAAAACCATCACAAGAGACAAAGAAACCCAAAAAACTAATTTTCTGGGCAGCAAACTGACACTTCTCCAATTTAGCAAAGAGTGTGTTATCTCTCAGTATCTAAAGAACTTCGCGGACTCTCTGCTAATGATACTCAAGATCCGATGAATAAATCAAAATGTCATCCAGATAAACAATAACACTCCTACTGATCAAGGGTCTCAGAATGTCATTGATGAAATTTTGAAAAAATGCAGGGGCGTTAGTAAGCCTAAAAAGCATAACCAAACACTCAAAATGTCCTTCCGGGGTGTTAAAAGCTGTCTTCCATTCATCTCCGTCCTTCACCCGCAGCAAATTATATGCCCCATGAAGATCAATCTTAGAAAACCATTTAGCTCCGGTCAATTGGTTAAACAAATCCGGAATAAGTGGTAACGGGTAAGGATTGCGCACAGTGATCTTATTAATCTCCCGAAAATCCACACATGGCCTAAGACCCCCATCCTTCTTTTTGACAAAAAAGAACCCAACCACCACAGGAGATTTAGAGGGTCTTATGTGACCCAGAGCTAAACTAGTCTGAAGGTACTCCTTCAAAGACGCCCTCTCGGGAATTGTCAGATTAAACAACCAACTCTTTGGGAGCTTAGCATGAGGGACGAAGTGAATAGCGCAATCGTAATCTCTATGAGGTGGTAAAGCTTTCGACTCCACCTCTGAAAAAACCCTCCAAAAATCCTGAATGGGTTCAGGTAACTCCCCCTTCACAACAGCTGCAATGTGAACATTACACTTACCATAACACCCCCTGACCCCTGTATCTTATGGAACCAGACGACCAGTCCAGCAAAGGATTATGCACTTTTAACCAGAGCAATCCCAGGACGACCGGGGAAGGCAACTTAGCAAGTACAAATAAGTCAATCTGCTCCTGATGTTCCATATTCAAAATAAGTGGAAACCCAGTGACCTTTCGAAGAATGCTCCCATGCTCCAGGGGAGTATTATCAATCGCCACCACAGGAAAAGGAGACGAGAAAGGTTCAGAATCAAACTTATACTTTTCAAGAAATTGTTGATCAATCAAATTAAGTGCAGAACCACAATCCACCATAACCTGAAACTCAATCGAACGACCCTGACAGGTGGTATTACCAGGAAGAAAACACCCCAGCAGAACGTAAAAACGCAATGCGAACGGGAGTGTTATTTCTACTGACCATTTTTTTTTCTTTACTTAAGCGAGCCTCGCATTGCTTTAAAAAATGATCAGCCTTACCCCAATACAAGCAAAGTCCCTCAGAGAACCTCCTGTCCCTCTCTTTGGAACGGGATGACATTGCCCCCACCTGCATAGGTTCCCCAGTGTTGGCAGGATTATCGTGAGAAACAGAATCCAGCAATACAAGAAACTTCTCCTCATTCTGTCTGGTCCTCAACCTTCTATCCACACAGATAGCTAACTGCATGGCAACTTGCAGAGTATCAGGTGCAGGGAATGAAATGAGCAAATCTTTAACCCTTTCACTCAAGCCTGCCAGAAACTGAAACTTGAGTGTAGGGTCGTTCCACCTGACCTCTGCAGACCATCGTCTGAATAGGGTGCAATAACTCTCAGCATCAAGAGAACCCTGCTTGAGACGTCTGAGCTCTGCCTCAGCTGATGTAACCCGATCAGGATCATTGTACAGCAAACCCATGGCATCAAAAAATGCCTCCACAGACCTCAAACAATGATCATCAGGAGACAAGGAAAACGCTCAGATTTGAGGTTCTTTATGAAATAGAGACATAATAATCCCTACACGATGTAGTTCACTCCCAGAAGATCTAGGTCTGAGCCGAAAATACAACAAACAAGCATTATTAGATGAAAAAAAATCATGTCGTTTCCCCTAGAAACACTCAGGTAATCCTACCTTAGGTTCTGCATAGCGTTCTGCAGGGTATTTACTCATGTACTGCTGAAGACCGGCAACCTCTAGAGTCAACCCTTGCAAGCATTGAGCAAAGTCATGGATAGTACTCATACTGAAGAAAATCCAGGGAGAGGAGAGGAAAAAAAAAACAAAAAAAACTTTTTTTTTTTTAAACGGGGCTGGACATACTGTTATGTTCTGCAACTTAGAACTAAGGAATAGGAGGGAAAAGCTGTCCCTGTACTCAGGGCCGGCGCCAGCACCCGGTGCACCCGGGGCCCTGAGTAGGCAGGGGGGCCCACTCACCTTCGGGCACCCCGCCGTGCTATGGGACCCATGAGCGGAGGAGAGTGGCGTCAGCGTCCGCTCCCCCCCGCTTTTGCCGGCTGCCAGGGCCCTGAGCAACAATACTTACCTCTCCTCATGCCTCCGCAGCAGCTCATGTCTCTTCCGCGTCTTCTGACTGTGACGCCTCAGGTCAGAGGGCGCGGTGACGTCTTTACACCGCGTTCTCTCCTGGGCCGTCACAGCGCAGAGCGGGAAGACGCCGGCAACGCTGGAGTCCGGAGCAGCGGCAGCAGGTGAGGAGAACTGAGGTGAGTATTTGATTTTTTTTTTTTTAATGTATGGAGGCATGGGGCATTATAAGGGAGGGGGGGGGTGTGACATACTGCATGGGGCATTATAAAGGAGGGGGGGAGTAACATACTGCATGGGGCATTATAAGGGAGGGGGGAGTGACATACTGTATGGGGCATTATAAGGGAGGGGGGAGTGACATACTGCATGGGGCATTATAAAGGAGGGGGGGAGTAACATACTGCATGGGGCATTATAAGGGAGGGGGGAGTGACATACTGTATGAGGCATTATAAGGGAGGGGGGAGTGACATACTGCATGGGGCATTATAAGGGAGGGGGGGAGTGACATACTGCATGGGGCATTATAAGGGAGGGGGGGAGTGACATACTGCATGGGGCATTATAAGGGAGGGGGGGTGAAATCCTGCATGGGGCATTATTAGGGGTGGGTGTGACATCCTGCATGGGGCATCATAAGGGAGGGGGGTGTGACATCCTGCATGGGGCATTATAAGGGGGGGAAGTGACATCCTGCATGGGGCATTATATGGGGGGGGGGAAGTGATACCCTGCATGGGGCATTATAAGGGGGGTGACAATGCATAGGGCATTATAAAGGGGGTGACATCCTGCATGGGGCATTATAAGGGGGGTGACGTCCTGCATTGGGCATTATAAGGGGGGGAACAGCCTGCGTGGGGCATTATAAGGGTGGAACAGCCTGCATGTGGCATTATGGGGGGGACAGCCTGCATGGAGCGTTATAATGGGGCCACCATCCTGTATGGAGCGTTATAAGGGGCCAGTATCCTGTATGGAGCATTATAATGGGGCCAGTATCCTGTATGGAGGGTTATAATGGGGCCAGTATCCTGTATGGAGCGTTATAATGGGGCCAGTATCCTGTATGGAGCGTTATATGGGGACCAGTATCCTGTATGGAGTGTTATAAGGGGGCCAGTATCCTGTATGGAGCGTTATATGGGGACCAGTATCCTGTATGGAGCGTTATAAGGGGGCCAGTGTCCTGTATGGAGCGTTATATGGGGGCCAGTATCCTGTGTGGAGCGTTATATAGGGGGGCCAGTATCCTGTATGGAGCGTTATATGGGGGCCAGTATCCTGTATGGAGCGTTATATGGGGGCCTGCATCCTGTATGGAGCGTTATATGGGGGCCAGTATTCTGTATGGAGCGATTCACCGGTTTCTGAGCTATTGTGGAATTTACAATAGATATCATGTAATGTAAGAAGTGAAATCTTTGCATTGTACTATATATATATTTCTCTTCGGTATCTGTGCATCATGAATCGTGGTATATGTTAAATGGGCCCACTGAGACTCTTTCATCTGGGGCCCACATAAACCTGGAGCCGGCCCTGCCTGTACTGAGACTCAGCTTAACCCTACGCTGGGGTGGGTGCCCTATTCCTTGTGAATAGCCCCACCGAAACTCCTGCACTGAACTCAAACAAAGACCTGAAGGAAGGGGAAATGGGTCCCTAAAAGATCTAAGGACTGGGAGCAAAAACAGGAGACCTCCTAACAGAAAAGTTAGTTGTAGAAACGAAGATTAAAGGGAACAAAACTGGTGGAACAAGAAGTCCCAAGATAACAATTTTCCAAAGCACAAAGAACTTAACAAGGCAACTTAGCCAGAGCACAAGCGTAACAACACTGATGTCCAGCGGGGAATGGGAGACAGGTGCTGAGTAATAAAGAGTGCAGAGATCATGTGACCAAGACACCCAGCACCAGAGGAAAAGACTAGAAGCCAGCAAACCACAACAGGATGGCCGATAGTAAAACAAAATAGATTCTAACACCCACTCTTGGAAAGACGCAGGGGCCTGGTAAGTGTTCCCCCTGGGCGTCAACGAACTTAACAACTAGAGTCAGCGACTGCTTTGACATATAGGTTGGTGCCACAAGTTTCAATGCATAGGCAGCGACCTAAATAAAGTTAGTCATCTAGTTTGCTGCCTATGTAGAGCATAGCAGCTGATGCCAAACTTATCTCAGCTACTGTACTCTGTATAGGCAGAAATTAAGATGACAAAGGCTGCAGTGTGCTCTGCCACTGCTCCTTGCACTTGCACTTAACTTTTATTAATTAGGATAAAATTTGTAGTAAAATATAAAATAAAACATACATCCAATAGAGGATGTATATTGGGCCACTGCTGTAAATAGATGCAGACAGCTGTGACCCACAAGATCCTGAAATGTATGTGACAGCACTAAATCAAATAGTTTCACAACCAATGTCCCTACAATTGAATGGTTGGGTAATATATATCCTATCCAAGGATCTCATCCATGCCCATTTTATCCCGTCAAGAAAAATAACTGTGCCGTATATTAAAAGAACATCCTCAATACCATGGGGAGCTAAGTGCAATAAATAATGCCACCATCTATCATCCCCATTGAAAATTATTATGCCTTTACCTCAAATTTTTTGCACTTTTTGCAGTTTATTAGACTCTTAGAATTTCTTTGTCACTATAGGGTGATATAGGGTGAGGAGGGCTAGCCGTCGAGGAGCGGGGGCGCCATTGCGCAGGATATAGGGTGCCAACCTCCACGGTAAAGTAGGGTAAGGAAGTGTCATAATAGGGCCAGACACAATCCCCTTCATCTTTGAATTGTGCACTGATAATGTGGTTTGTTGCTTTAAAGATATCATAATTATTATATCTTTTAAAAAAATATCTATTAAAAGTTAATTTTTAAGATTTGTCTAATAAGGTACTTTTTTCTGTGAACACCCCACCAGAGCATCATCGAACATGTGGCCCAGATGCAGGACAGGATCTCGAAGGTGATGCCAATTGTGAGGGAGAGCCTCCTTCAACCCCAAGAGGCCCAAGCAAGGGTCTACGACCGGTTGGCGAGACTGAGACAGTTTAGTCCTGGAGACCAGGTGTTGGTGTTGATCCCCACGGTGAAAAGTAAGTTCCTGGCCAAATGGCAAGGACCATAAGAGGCGGTTGAAAGGTTGAGTGATGTCAACAACAAGGTCCACCAGCCAGGGAGAAGAAAGCCATACCAGGTATACCACATCAACCTGCTTAAACCGTGCTGAGACAGGGAATCACTGAAAGCTACATGTCTGGGGGCCAACCCTGAAGCCAGGATTGAGGATGTCACAGTGGCTGAGACACTGTCACCAGTCTAGAAGCAACAGTGCCGAGAACTGCTTCAGTGGAACCGGGACCTGTTTTCGGAGTTGCCAGGATGTACGCAGGTTGTGGAGCATGAAATCCTGACGGAACCACATGTACGGGTGAACCTCAAGCCATATTAGATTCCCAAAGCATGCTATGAGGTAATCTCAAAGGAGGTGAGGAGAATGTTGAGCCTGGGCGTCATCGAGGAATCAAAGAGTGACTGGTCCAGCCCCATTGTCCTGGTGCCGAAATCTGATGGAGAGTGGCGCTTTTGCAATGATTACAGAAAGCTAAATGAGGTTTCCAAGTTCGACACGTATCCAATGCCCCTTGTGGATGAACTTGCGTCGCCCTCACTGAGAAATGGGGTTACTCGGAGCCGGGTCGGTGTAAGGGTAGCGGGGGGGGGGGATGCAGTCGTGGCCTGGACCCGGTCCGTGCCCAGGGCGGTCATATAAAAGGTTTTTAATGGGCTTTCAAATAAGAGTGGTATTTTTCGACTACGCCACCTGCAGTTTCTGGTGATGGGCACCGGCGCTGCTTCAGTCCACTGAGGCCGGTGTTACGGGCAGCTAAGATGGGATGGCTCCCCACAGGTGGAGCAGGCTTCAGGGCAGTGTAAGAAAGGATGGTGGGTGCAGTGCTGACAGGCTGAAGTGGAGTGTGAAGTCATCCAGGGCTTTTACTCACAATCAGATGAACTTTAGTCGCAAAGCTTCCCTCTGCTCCTCGCGGCGTACTGCGGCCACCGGGAAGGGGGTTCAGCACTTTCCAGGTAGATCAGGAGCACCTGTCGAGACCCCTCTGGTGTGTGTTCCTCTCCTTGGTGAGCTCTCCCACTAAGTCTTCTCCTGACTGTTTCTGGGGTTAGAACTAGGTGAAAGGCCGGGTCCCTCTGGATAAATGCCGGTAGAGAGGTACAGGTGGCGTAAGCCGCTCTGTCCGTATCCCTCCTGGGATCCACTAAGCCCCCGGGCTTTTCTGACTAAGACGAGAAGTTACAAAGTCAGATATCGGGGGCCGGTCACCCTTCTTGCAGCAGGAGTCCCTCTGACTAGGCCAGAATAAAGAATACAGGTGGCGTAGGCCGCTCCGTCCGCATCCCCCTGTGGAGCCTAACTCCTCTGCTCCCCTCCAGGCCTTCTTAGGTAAGGACCTTGACCGGGTAGAGACAGTGGTTAACTCTGACCCGCTCCTCGTCTCAAGACCAGAGAACGAGGACCGTGTATCTTCAGTCGGCTGCGGCCTTATGTTGAACTCTGGCAGGAGTCCGCAATCAGAGAGGAAGACCACAATCACTGACGAAGATCACAATCAAAGACCTTGAACTTAAGATGGCCGTAGATTAAATATGAATGAATAAGTGTTTCCTAAAAGTGTGTCCTCCACCCTCACCCACTACATGGTTCCCCCTATCTTTGGTTACCCCCATCTCCTCTATCCCGGCCGGGGCAGCACCCTGGTGCATTTAGGCCCCCTGCAGGACAGGAGTGTTGTAGTGTTGAATGGTGAAGTGGTGTCCTGAGAAGTTCTCCATCCTTACCTGGAAGAGGAGATACCACACCTCTATCTGAGGTGCATTACCCCTGTGGCGACTGAACCCTCAGGGGCGCCACAAACTCATTGAGAGGCTAAGTCCAGCCAGATACATCACCACCCTGGACCTAACAAAAGGGTACTGACAAATTTTCCTATCTCCAAGTGCCAAGGAGAAGACAGCCTTCTCTACACCTGATGGCTGCTTTCAATACACCAGGATGCCGTTCGGTTTGCAGGGAACCCCAGCTACCTTCCAGAGGGCCATGGACCAGATCCTTGTCTCACAAAAAGTAACCTGCAGATTATCTAGACGCAGCGCCGGACTGGGGTGTCTGGGGCCCACCAGGGAAATTGACTCCAGGGGCCCACCCACCCTGCCAACCCACCCTTCAGCTATTTGCAAATACCTGTTATGATGAGATGAGAATCTGCTATTAGGACAATTAGACAAAGTAGCAAAACATAATGAAGTGATTGTAATGGGGGATTTCAACTACCCGGATATTGACTGGGAAACAGAAACCTGTAGATCTCAGAAAGGAAAAAGGTTCTTGACAAATATTAAGGATAATTATCTCTCCCAACTAGTGCAGGAACCAACGAGAGGGAAGGCCGTGTTGGACTTAATATTGACTAATAGGCCTGATAGAATAACTGAGGTACAGATAGAGGGGCACCTAGGTAATAGCGATCATAATATTATCGACTTCAAAATGCCCTTCAGTAGGGTTATCAATAAGGGAACAACAAAAACATTAAACTTTAGGAGGGCGAAGTTTGATCAGCTGATAGAAAACCTTCAACTTATTGACTGGGACAAAGTACTTAATCAAAGGAATACGAATAGTAAATGGGAAACCTTCAAAAGAATTCTGAATACTCAGTGCGAGAGGTATATACCGTATGGGAATAATAGGGCCAGAAATAAGAGGAAACCAATATGGTTGAACAAGAACGTAAAAGGGGCGTTAAATAGCAAAAAAGAGCCATTCAAGAGATTAAAACAGGAAAACAGTAAGGAGGCACTAATGTGTTACAAGGAAAAAATGAGAACCTGTAAAAAACAAATAAAAATAGCGAAGGAGGAAACAGAGAAACGTATTGCTAGGGAAAGTAGATCAAATCCCAAACTGTTCTTTACGTATATAAATAGTAAAAGGATTAAATCGGATAATATTGGACCGATAAAAAGTGAGGAAGGCAAAATCATAGAGAAAGATGAGGATAAAGCTAATCTATTAAATAATTTTTTTTCGACAACTTTCACAAAGGAAAAAGAACTAACAGGCGAAATGAGAAGTGACAAGCTTAATCCTCCACTAAGTATGACTAATCTAACCCAAGTTGAGGTACAGAAACGCCTCAGTAACATTAAAATAAACAAATCACCAGGACCTGATGGCATACACCCACGGGTACTAAGGGAACTAAGTAATGTGATAGACAGACCGTTATATCTTATATTTAAGGACTCTGTTGAGACTGGGTCTGTACCACTTGATTGGCGACAGGCGAATGTAGTGCCAATATTCAAAAAGGGAGCGAAAAGTGACGCCTGAAACTATCGGCCGGTGAGTCTGACGTCCGTTGTGGGCAAAATTTTTGAAAGCTTCATTAAAGAGGCAATTACCGAGCATCTTGATGCTAATAATCTTTTAATCCCGAACCAACATGGATTCATGAGGAATCGCTCCTGCCAAACAAACCTGATTGACTTCTACGAGGAGGTTAGCTCTCGAGTAGATCAGGGGGAACCAGTGAATGTCGTGTATCTCGACTTCTCAAAAGCGTTCGATAGCGTGCCACATAATAGGTTGGTATACAAAATGAGAATGATGGGGCTGGGGGAAAATGTTTGCAAGTGGGTAGCTAACTGGCTAAGGGATAGAAGGCAGAGGGTGGTTATAAATGGAATATACTCAGATTGGGTAAGCGTCACTAGTGGGGTACCACAGGGGTCTGTACTAGGCCCAATGTTATTTAATATCTTTATTAACGACATAGTCAACGGGATAAATAGTAAAATATCCATATTTGCAGATGACACAAAGTTATGTAAAACAATTAATACAAAAGAGGACAGTGCAGACCTACAGAGGGATTTGGATAAGCTGGGTAGGTGGAGCATTAAATGGCAAATGAGGTTTAATGAGGAGAAATGTAAGGTCATACATATGGGAAGGAAAAATGGAAGTCACCAGTACTCACTGAATGGGAAATCATTGGGGAATTCAGAGATGGAGAAGGACTTGGGCATCTTGATTGATAGCAAACTAAATTGGAGTGCCCAAAGTCAGGCCGCTGCTGTAAGGGCAAACAGGGTAATGGGATGTATCAGAAGAGGTATAGCTGCAAAGGAGGAGAACATTGTTCTTCCACTGTACAAAGCACTGGTCAGACCACACTTGGAATACTGTGCTCAGTTATGGGCCCCAATATATAGAAAGGATATAAATGAGCTTGAAAAGGTACAAAGGAGGGCAACAAAATTAATAAAGGGAATGGAGGGACTGCAATACCCAGAGAGGTTGGGAAAACTAGGACTATTCAGCCTGGAAAAGAGAAGGTTGAGGGGGGACATAATAAATGTGTACAAATATGTTAGGGGACAGTATAGAGATCTTGCCCGGGATTTGTTCAAAAGGAGGGATATTACGGTAACAAGAGGGCATTCACTAAGACTGGAAGAGAAAAGGTTTCAGCACCAGCATAGGAAGGGGTTCTTTACGGTAAGAGCAGTGAGAATATGGAATTCACTGAGTGAGGAGACGGTAATGTCGGATTCACTACACCAGTTCAAGCGGGGACTGGATGCATTTCTAGATACCAGGCAGATTTCAGCATATACTTAAAAATAGAATAAAATAGTAGGTTGATACAGGGATTTATTCTGACTGCTGGTTTCAGAGTCGGGAGGGAATTTTTCCTCAGGTGAAGATTGGCTAAATCATTTGGGGTTTTTGCCCTCCTCTGGATCAACTTTAGCAATTTCAGAACTAACAGGTCGAACTTGATGGACGCAAGTCTTTATTCGGCTTTACAAACTATGTTACTATGTTACTATGTTAGCCGTTATACCCATTATATTGGCAGCTCCTGCCCATCACTGTGTGCTCACCAGAAATGCGATGTACAATTACTGTAGTTTGCATTAAAGGGTTTTTATTGGTGAAAACAAGCTATCAGCGATGCACAGGTTGGGAAGGTGATCACTTATTTATTGGTGGAAGCCGCACTGTCAGAAGATTGTGGCACTTTGAGTATTTGGTGAGATTTTTACCTCGGTATTTGTAAGACAAAACCAGGAGTGGAGCAATCCGAGGTAATGTTTTATGCATTTCTCACCCACTCCAGGTTTTGTCTTATAAATACAGAGGTGAAAATCTCACCAAATGCCAACTTGGTGAACCTCTGTAACTGCATCTCTGCTGCTGTGTAATAGTCACAGGACAGGGAGGGGTTAAACATCCAAGTATTTAATATCTATTGGAAATAAAGAGGTTTCCCCTTATTGATATCAGATAAAACAAATAACCAACCTCAATCCACTCTACCAAGACCAATATTACCAGATAGAAGGCAGAAATACTACCACACCGTGACCAGATCACATATTACCACCACATAGTGCCCAAATAATGCCACATACAAGGCACAAATACCGCCACACCATGACCAAAGCACATAATACCAACACATAGTGATCAAATGCTACTAGATACAAGGTATAAATACTGACACACCATGAGACCACATATTACCACCACATAGTGACCGAATAATACCACATACAAAGGACAAATATCGTCATGTCATGACCAAAGCACATAATGCCACCACATAGTGACAAATAATACTAAAATAATAAAAATGTAAAAAAACTCTGTATATTGGGTCAGTGTTCAGGTTATACCGTGATCACCAGGGACCTTATACACAGGAGCTCTGTATATAGTGTACAGGTTATACAGTCATCACCAGTGACATTATCCACAGAAGCTCTGTATATAGTGTCAGTGTAGAGGTAATACAGTGATCACCAGTGACATTGCACACAGGAGCTCTGTATATAGTGTCAGTGTAGAGGTAATACAGTGATCTCCAGTGACATTATGCACAGAAGCTCTGTGTATAGTGTCAGTGTACAGGTAATACAGTGATTGCCAGTGACATTATGCACAGGAGCTCTGTATATAGTGTCAGTGTGTGTGTATAGGTAATACAGTGATCACCAGTGACATTACACACAGGAGCTCTGTGTATGGAGTCAGTGTACAGGTAATACAGTGATCACCAGTGACATTATGCACACGAGCTCTGTGTATAGTGTCAGTGTGTGTGTATAGGTAATACACATACTCACCAGTGATGTCTCTAGGTGAAGTTCTTTATCTGCAGCAGACCGATATATCACATCTTCTATGCAGGACTTATCTCTGCAGAAAATAACATAGTTAGCTATAACTGGTCACTTCCAGAGCACAATCCACACTTTTCACAAGACTTCTACACTGCATGAAATGACAAAAAAGCAACATAGTGCCGCACTACACAGTAACAGTGCTCCAGTGTCATTCTGTGCCTGCTCATCTGTCAGCAGACATATTCGTCTGATGGCAAAGATCTAGCAGAGCTGAAGACAGAAGACCTATGGATTACGTTGGAGTGAGGATTTTTCTTTATTAAACATAGAGTCCCTAAATGTGTTCTATTTTTAATAAAAAAAAAACATTTTCTGTCTTTTTTTTTTCTGTTTACTAGAAATTCATGGTGGCTATGTCTAATTTGGCGTGACATCATGAATTTCGGGCTTAGTACCAGCTGATAATACAAAGCTGGCCTGGTACTAACCCTATTATTACCCAGGGTGCCACTCACCACCAGGGCCGCTGGAAGAGTCGGGTAAAGCACCTGGAAATGGTGCTATGATGAATGCGCCATTTTCAAGGGTGGCTGCGGGCTGCGATTTTCAGCGTGGGGGGCCAAGAACGCTTGGGCCTTACCATGCTGCGAATCCCAGCCCCCAGCTGCCTTGTTTTATCTGGTTGTCGATCAACATATGGCGGGAAAAAAAAAAAAGTTAAATAAGTTTAAAACAAATATTCGGCTTCTCTGTCTTTTGATCGCCAGCCAAGGTAAAGCCAGGCAGCCGGGGATGGCAGTACGTAGCTGTCTGCTTTATCTGTGGTGAGAATCAAAAATTCTGCGGAGTGCTACATCGTTTTTAAAAATGTCTTTTCACACTTCTATATGTGACAGACCCAACAGCCAATCGCAGATGCTGTCAAAGAGGATGGGCCTCTGTGATTGACTGTTCGAGTAATGTACAATCAGCCCATATATTCTAGTATGGTACTATGTATGGGCTGCTTTCAGGTTACTCAAGCAGCCAATCACAGACGCCCATTCTCTGTGTCAACGTCTGTGATTGGCTGTTGGGACTGTCACACATATAGAAGTGTGAAAATAAATAAATAATAAAACAAAAATGACATAGCGCTCCGCAGAATTTTTGATTCTCAGCGCAGATAAAGCAGACAGCTACGGGCTGCCACCTCTAGCTGCCTGGCTTTACCGTGGCTGCTGATCAAAAGTCAGGAAAGCCCAATGTTTTTTTTAATTATTTTAAAAAATAATTTAAAAAAAATAATGCGTGGGCTCCCGCCATATTTTGATCACCATCCAGGTAAAACCAGGCAGCTGGGGGCTGGGATTCTCAGCATGGTAAGGCCCAAGCATTCTGGGCCCCCACGCTGAAAACGGCAGCCCGCAGCCACCCCTGGAATTGGCGCATTCATCGTAGCGCCATTTCCAGGTGCTTTATCCAACGGCCCTGGAAGGGGGTGGCATGCTGGGTAATAATGGGGTTAGTACCAGCTTTGTATTATCAGCTGGTACTAAGCCTGAAATTCATGGCGTCATGCCAAATTAGACATAGCCACCATGAATTTCTAGTAAACAGAAAAAAAAAAAAACACAACACAGAGAAAAACATTTTTTTTAATAAAAATAAAACAAAACACATGTAGGGACTCCATCTTTAATAAAAAACAAAATGGGCAATGGGCATGCATGATGGTACCACCAGTGGCTGGCAGGACATGCTGGGCATGATAGTACCACAGAGGCTGACAGGACATACTAGGCATGATTCATGCCTTGTATGTCTTGCCAGCCTCTGTGGTACTATCATGCCCACCCTGCATGTCCTGGCAGCCAGCCACTGGTGGTAGTAGTACAAGCATGATAGTACCACACCACCACCAGTGACTGGCAGGACATGCCAGGTGGGCATGATAGTACCACAGAGGCTGGCAAGACATACTAGGCAGGCATCCGTGGTACTGTCATGCCCACCCAGCATGTCCTGCCAGCCACTGGTGGTAGTACATGCTGCTGGGCATAGTACCAGTAACCAGAGGCTGGCAGCAGGACATGCTGGGCAATGGGCAAGATGATAATCATGCCCAGTAGTATTTACTCGGCCAGGGGTCCTCGGCCAGGGTTCCCCCCCCCCCGCTTTTCATACTCACGCGTCGAGATGAGCTGCAGACCTGCAGCCACTGCCTGGGGCGGCGCCGGGTCCGTCCTCCACAGTGCGCACAGGAAGCAGTCCCAGGGCGATGACGTCATCGCCCTGAGACTGACCTCCTGCGCACGCGCCGGCATTGTCGCGCTGCACAGAGGAGGCAGAGGGGCACTGCGGCAGCAGGCAGAGCAGGGAGATCGCTCTCCCTGCTTTGCTGCTGCAGAGGGCCCACCACTAATCATATCGGCAATGCTGCCGATATGATTAGCGAACCGGGGGGCCCTCTGTTCTCTGTACAGGGCCCGGGGGTGGAAGGGGGGTGGGGCTGGGGGGCGTGGCCATCGGGACCCGGGGCCCACCGGGGGTTTTTCCGATCCTCCGGTGGGCCAGTCCGCCCCTGTCTAGACGACATTGTGATCTTCAGCCTAGATTGGGGAAGTCACCTGCAGAAGGTCCAGGTGGTACTGGATGCGCTGAGGAAGGCAGGGTTTATTATAAACCCAAAGAAGTGTGCCATAAGAAAAGAAGAGGCAAAATACTTGGGCTACATCATTGGAAGGGGCGAAATAAAGCCGCAAGTGAAAAAGGTGGAGGCAATCCAAAATTGTCCACAACCGGTCTCAAAGAAGCATGTTCGGGAATTCTGGGATACTATCGGTGATTTATCCTGAATTTCGCCATGATGGCCGCACCCCTAGCCGACCTTCTTAAAGGCACGAAGACGTCGATGGCCAAATGGTCTTCTGAAGCAGGGATGGCATTTCAAGAGTTGAAGCTCGCATTGTGTAAGCAGCCAGTCTTGGTCACACCGGACTTCAGTAAGTAGTTTATATTCCAGACAGACGCCTCAGAGGTCGGGTTAAGAGACGTGTTGTCCCAAGAAGTAAACGGAGAACATCCCATCCTGTACTTGAGCAGAAAACTCTCTAACTGTGAGAAAAATTACGCCATCGTGGAAAAAGAGTGCTTGGCCATTGTGAAGACCCAGGGTCTTCCGTGGGCGTAAAGCCACTCAGACAGCACTGGGTGATGGTAAAACAGCGTGGCAATACTCTATTGAACCACAAAGAGGACAATAAGCACATAGAACAGTCCCAGCAAATACCCAAGATGGTACAACATTACACAGTCTCACCCTTCTTTCTCCTACCGCCTGGGATAGAACAGCTGCGACTTTGGAGACTTCCAGGGCTGACTAGATCAACCTGTGCCCCCCCCTGCTTTTGGCGGGCCCCCACAAAGAGAAGGTAGCGGCAAGCTTAGGAAACTAGCAGTCCATCAAGGTACAAGGCCAGGAGACCCGAGGGTCCCAACCTGGCCTCGCCGAGAGTTTCCATGGGGCCAGATAACCGGTGGGTCCCAATCCGGCTTCTCCGAATAGGTCGCAGGCGACCGGTGGGTCCCTCCTGGCAACTCTAAACAACATATCCATGGGGCCAGGTGACTTCTTCGTCCCAACCTTGGTCTCCCCAAAATGTATCCATGTCTCTCTGATGGTCAAATGGAGCAGATCCTTATCTTTTCAGTCAGAGCCTCGTACCCTTACACTAGAATCATATAGAATACAAATCTGTGTCTCTTTGGGTGCCACGCTATCCATCTACTTTCCTGAAGGATGTCTCTCATTCTCCTTGTAAAGTCTTTCTGATGCTCCTTGATTCTCTGTCCCAAGTCTGACTGCTACAAAAACACATGTCCCTTCTGCTTCTCTGGGCTCAGCCCCCTGAATGGCAGCACTGCTCTCACCCTCCCCCCACAAAGCTAAGTGTGCATCAGTGGAGGTATCTTTCTCAGGTCGACCGCATCACCTAGGTCTACATGTGAGACTCCCTGTGGTGAAGGCTCCGCCGAATCTTCTTTCAACACTTACACAATTGGCCTAGACGATTTTTGAACAATGATTAGAGGCTCCTGATATACTAATGAGATTAGTGGAATGCTGGTCACTTTACAAGTTAAATTAGTGTACATAAACTGACGAGCAAGCAGAACATTAATAAAACACAGCCAGCAATCTCTAATTAAACACAATGAGGTATTTCTCTTGGATTAACAAATCTAGTCGTCTGGCTAATTAAGATTTTAAGTTGTATCGTCACAGCCATCAAGTGGGCAATTGACACCCTGTGCTACTACCTATTAGGCTGAAAGTTCATGCTAGTGTCAGATCATGCACCCTTGAGATGGATGAGGGAAAGAAAGGGCAAGAATGCCTGGGTGACTAGGTGGTTTCTAGCCCTCCAGGACTTTAGTTTTCTTGTGGAGCACAGGCCTGGGAAGCTACACAGTAATACAGATGCCCTGTCTAGACTTCCCTGTTTGATGACTGATGGTGCCAAAACCCCTGGCTTTGGGCCGAGGGGGGTATGTGACAAAGTCATTGGCAAAGTACTGGAGGGGAGATATGTTTCACTGAGGCTATTTTCTTCAGTTATGTGAAACCCAGAAGTTTGCTCCAGCACACTGTGTCTAGGGGATAAACGGACATTTTTATTGGGCTAGGATTTTATGTGAACAGTTGTAGAGCAGGTGGGAGGCTGTTCACCATATCTCCACACCAGGGTGTGGTCTGGGCTATAAATAGCCGGCCTTTTGAATAATTCAGTCTTCAGTAGGGCTGAAGAGAGGAACTCCAGCGCTTTGTGTCCTGACACAAAGGCAAAGAAATCAGAACCATAGTTCATAAATTAAGTATTGTGTAATAATGAGAAATGACACAGGGAAAAAGTATTGAACACATGTGGAAACAATCGGACTATTGTGCTCATACCTCATGGCAGCAAAATTCTACTGAAGATCCAACAAAGACGGTTATAGCCTAAGGCCACAGCCCCACTATCAGTATTTGGTCAGTATTCGGTCACTATTTTTTCTCAGGAGTGGATGCCAAAACCAGGAGTTGGTGATAAATGCAGAATTGGTGCACTTGTTTGTATTATACCTTTTCTCTGCTTTTTCCTCACCTGGTTTTGGTTCCCACCCCTGAGAAAAAATACTGACCGAATACTGACCAAATACTGACAGTGGGGCCGTAGCCTTAGATGGATGATGGAAAAGGCTAAAGAATACAACAAGGAGATCTATTTTTGCTTCATCGACTACAGAAAATCGTTCAACTGTGTTGATCACCAGAAACTTTGGAATACCACAAAGGACATGGGTGTGCTGAACCATCTGATCAGCCCAGAGGTGTAGCTGGGGTTTTGGTTCAAGGGGGCAAAACTTCTGACCCTAACCATGTAACCCTGATTACAACTATGGTGGCGCCCCCTATTAGTGGATATGGGAAAAGCTCAGCAGATGACAGAGCTGTTACTGAAAATAATCTCTATAAAAAGACCAACAAAAAGATAGTAGTCCTGCAGAACATGTAAGAGATTACAGTACATTTATTGATGGTGACTTACAGCTGACGTTCTTTCTGATGGAGTCGTTCACTTTTCCAGTCTTTTCCATCTGGCCCAGACCGACATGACAGCTTCTCCAGCCAGGACTCGTCTGCAGAGATTACAACAAAGACAAATTAGACTTCTCACATTTCCAGGCCCGTCCCTATTTATTCCCAACCTACACAAACTACTCATCCTGCTGATACCCCAATATTGAGCCGCTGCCCCTATTACTGAACCTGCTGTGTGGTACTGTGTGTACTCTAGATGGTAAAACAAATCTCTAGAATTGTTAATGCCTGGGTGAAAATGGAGTGAGAAGGCCAAAAGTCACAAAATTTTAGCACAGCCTTGAGTTGTGCCAAAATTATCCGACTTCCAAGCTTTTTATACCAGGATACTGATTTAAAAGCTTTAATGAATCAGGCCAAAAGTCTTTTTCTGAGTTTTCAGAGCAGAAACTGAGCGGAAACTCAAAGTTATTCAGAAATTTTGAGATTTGGCACGTTTTTCCTCAGTTTCTTCTCCAAAACTAGAAAAACTAAGCATGCACTTAGTCTGAATGAGCATGTGCACCCCTGTTACATTCAAAATGGGGCTCTGCAGTTCTTACGTCCCATGTTCCAAGGCCCCATATTCAGGATCGCAGGAGGTCCCAGCTGTCGGACCAACCAGAGGTCATCAAGTTATTCCCTGGGATATGGATAGGGGATAACTTGCAATGGAATACCTCTTTAGTTTGGGGGTCTAGCAAAAGGTGGAAAAGAATTTTGGTCTTTGGGTCTGATTAATTTAGGGATCTGGTTTAATATTGGGGTCTGGATTTGAGTAAATTTAGGGGTCTACTACTGGACCTGAATTAATTTTAGGGTCCGGTTTTGGGTCTAAGTTAATTTAGGGGTCTGGTCTGAAGTCTGAATATATATTTGGACTCTGCGCCATGGTGTAGACACAGTGTATAGATATTTTTAAAGACACAAACAAGAGGGGATAATTCGTTGTTAGCAATTTTGCAGCGACCCCCCATGTCTGCAAGAAAGCATTGGCCGAGCTCCGGAATATTAATGATACACGATGTGTTCCTGCATTAATCATGGGCATGAACAAATTTATTTTAATCCTGCTCACTTCGCCAGCGTTTCTGGTACCACGACCCATGCTTGTGATTAATGACTAGCAGGATATTTGGAGCACAGGCTAAACTGTTAAATGGCTGTGGAAAGAAGCATGCATTTGGCCATGTTCACCCTTCCATCTCACGGGGCGATAGCTTTAACATAGCTTTAAATTGATTAGTAAATCTTCCCCATTAACCTGATCTCCACCATCCATGCAGCTAGAGATGGTGTGCCGATCCTGCCGAGGACAGTGGGGTCTACTCAAATTGTATGGTCGCCTAGACTTATGCAGTAGAAATTGTTGTGTAACGTAGGACTTATTCAGGCTCCACTTTTTCTGAAAATGAACCAGTTATGGGTGGGGGACCTGACTTACTACCTACCCGCTGACCTGAGATTTCAGAGGTCACCTACGAGGTTAAAGATGTTGTGATGATACAGCCTACAATCTTAATAAACCAGACAATTAGATTTGTTAATCCAAGTGAAATACACTATTATCTTTGTGTATTTATGTGCTTGGTCAATAAGAACAGACCAGTATTTGTACAACCCTGATTGTTATCTCCTCTTGGGTTTGGAAAGAATGAATGTTTGCCAACTATGTTGATTAAGCTTTATGTGGACTCAGTGGCTTGTTGACTCACAAGACAGAGGGACAAACTGTGCAAATTACTTAAATGCTCAAACAATGAGACATGAGTCTGTCCTTTCCCCCAAATCTGTGAATGTGTACTTGCATGGAGAACTGTGACTATTTAAGGGACATGTGATTCTGTAGCAGTCAAACTTAAAACAGATTTGAAAGAGACTTGGGACAGAGTAAAAAAGACTTTGCAAGGAAAATGAGAGACATCCTTCAGGACAGTAGATGGATTGCATGGTGGCTCCATCCAAAGAGACACAGATTTGGATTCTACATCATTCCGGCCCTGACTGGAAAGATACCGATCTGCTACATTGACCATAAGAGAACCCATGGATACGTCTTGGGAGACCCGGTTGGGACGATGAAGTCACCTCACCTGGTCCCACGGATATGTTGTTTAGGGTTGCCAGGAGGGATCCACCAGTCGGCTGGAACTCATGGAGACATTCAGAGAAGCCAGATTGGGAACCACCGTTCACCTGAGTAGCGTTACACCCACGGAAGACCCCGGGTCTTCACAGATGTATTCCCATCTCCAGGATCCTATCCCAATATGCAGTAGGTGTAATAATAATAATAATAATAATAATATTAGCCCATGCCTCCAATTAGAAATGTAGTATAGTTTTTCTGATTTGCTATGTCTCTTTCCTCATGTGCAGGGCATTGCAGGACCTTAGGTATCCATGGTTACGACCACTGATAAAGTGACAGTTAGTTAGCTAGTTGCTAGTGGTCGCAACCATAAATACCTAAGGTCCTGTAATGACGAACATCTCCTTCACAATACGGAGCATTTTCAAACACAGTCTCAGTTTCTTTCTCTTAACTCACTTGGTCTCTTTGTCCACTGGTTCACCTTCCTTCATCACAACCCAGCTCAGTACTACAGTTCAGTAAGTGAGAGTCCTATTCTCAACCCTCGTCCTCCCGTCCCTTAAGGGAACTAGTTTGCCAATATGGCCAGTACTTAGTTGCTTCTCTGCTTCTGACGACTTGGAACTCCTGCCCAGGACACTCTTCATCTCATGTTCTCTGTTCCATCCTGGCCCGTTACATCTCTGAGTTATAAACTCGGGGGCCTACTGCTAGGTGTCCTGTCCCAGGACCCGTCTCCGATGCATCTGTAGCGCCCCAAGGGTTCGGCCGCTACAGGGGTATTGCACCTCTGCCAGAGGTGTGGTATTCCACTCCCAGGTAAGGATGGAGTATGGACCAGGGCTCAGTTAGCTGCATACAGCACACTCACCCCATTTCCGAGGGACAGTTCAACGGTGCTCCCATTAGACAGAAATGCAGGCACGACAGACCATGTCCCTGGCTGGAGTGGGGAGGGGGGAGGAATACCCAGTGATGTAGGAGCAGATAGCAGATAGGGGACGGTTCCTGAGCGTAGGTAGGAGCTCATTGGTTGCTGGTCACCTGAGCTCACACACTAGGGGAAGGGTATATAAGGTGGGCACCATCTTAGTTCTGGGTTCAGTTCAGTCAGAGAAGAAGCAGAGTGGAGATGTGACAGGGAGCTCTGGCTCCCTCTCGGCCCAGCTCCATGAGACAGGCCTAGAGAAAAGGCCAGGAACAGAAAGGAACAAGAACAGAAAGGAACAGAAACAGAAAGAGAAGTATCCAAAGTGTGGAAAGGCTCAGAAACAAGAAGGTGGAAGGGACCCTAAGAACCCATGAGAATACAGGGTGAAGGGTCAGGCAGATTAAGGGTACCGGATCCCAAGTTGGTGGAGGAGAAACTACCCTCAGCCAAAGACCGGAGGTCGTGATCATTTATTGGTGCGACACCTCATCAAACCTGCTAGGAAGGCACCATATAGAACAGCGGGGAATGGGATCCACGTTTACCCGCACAAGTTCGCGGCAGCTGGACAAAAGTGGGTCACTGGTGAGGCAGGCCAGAGAAAGGATAGAAGGGGGTCCTGGGCCATGCTCCTGAACTGCCTGGGGGTTGACCGAGCCCCTCACCTGGTGGACACCGCACGGCTTGGGTGGTCACTACCTGTACAGAAGTGACCCGGAGCATCTGAACTGTGAGTAAAAGGCATTGGACTGCAGTACGTTGTCTGCATACACTTTCGCTCCTCCAGCACTAACGGTACTGGGACTCCCTGCACCATCACCCCCACCATCCACTACACTGCCCTGGGGTTACACTCTTCCCGTGGGGAGTTATACAATCTCAGCTGCGCATACCACCAACCTCAGGGGACTGCCTTGCAGCAGCGGTTCCTAATAACCGCAATCCACGGGTGGTGTAGTCGGACATTACCAACAGCACATGGCAGGCTACCAATGGTCTGACCACCCTGAGCCACGGAACCGGGTAGCCACTACTACCCCCATCGTTCCCCTATTGCCCGGATCCGGGTGCCCCTCGGCCCAGGGGGTGAGTCACATCACTTTCTCCTTCGGTTACTTTTCTCACTCTCTCTACTCAGGATCACGCTATCCACTGCCTCTGTCTCCACTAATGTCAGGGACACCCACGTCCCACGGCTCTTCTCACCAGTCAGACCATAGGTTTGCTTTTACTGCACGCTGGGCCCTATCTCACATCCCTGACAGTAGACTGTCTCTGTCCCTTTACTTTAACCCCTCCCACTCTGGGCTAGTCCCATCATTAACCCATCTCTCCCTACTGTCGGGTAGAATACAACACCAATACTAATAAGACACAATATACATTAGAATACACTGCAACAATACTCTTGTCTTCAAGAGGAAACGTGGGCAGTATGTCCCTCTCCTTACAGCACTGTGGCTGTCAATGATATTGGGGCCCTGTAGCTGTCAATACTATAGGGGTATAGCTGTCAATGATATGGGGGCACTGTGACTTTAAATGATATAGGGCGCTATGACTGTCAATTCTATGGGGCACTGTGTCAAGGATATGGGTGCACTGAGGTTTTTAATGCGTTGGGGGCAATGTGACTATCAAAGCTATGGAGCATTGTGACTTTCAATGCTATGGGGGAACTGTGACTGTCAATGCTATGGGGGAACTGTGACTGTCAATGCTGTGGGGGCATTGTGCTTCTCAATGCTGTGGGGGCACTGTAGCTGTCAATGATTTGGGGGTAGTATGACTGTCAATTATAAGGGGGGAAAGTGGCTTTCAATGATATGGGGCTCTGTAATTGTCAATACTATGGATGTATTGTAGCTGTCAATGCTATGTGGGCACTGTGATTGTCTATACTATGGGGGCACTGTATCTGCCAATGATATGGGCACACTGAGGTTATTAAAGCTTTGAGGGCTGTGAGGCTGTCAATTTTATGGGGGCACTGTGACTGTCAGCTCTATAGGGGCACTGTGACTGTCAATGCTATGGGGGCACTGTATCTGCCAATGATATGTGCACACTGAGGTTGTTAATGCTTTGAGGGCAGCAAGGCTGTCAATGTTATGGGGGCACTGTGACTGTCATTGATATAGGGGCACTGTGACTGTGAATGCTATGGGGGCACTGTGACTGTGAATGCTGCTGGGGCACTGTGGTTCTCAATGCTGTGGGGGAACTGTGACTGTAGATGCTATACTACAGTGGGAGTATTCTACTTGTCAATGCTATGGGAGGGCACTGTGGCTGTGTCTCTACAGCCAACTTGGGGCAAATTTTCCGAAAACCCTTGTTCCTCAGGATCTATCTTATCGTGGAACCTGTTCTGCTACACTAACATTGGAAGACTCCGATTCCCCTGTATATAGTATAGTATAGATGGATGTACAGTATGTGAATACCTTCAATTCTATGTGCAACTTTCTCACTTATGTTACTTTTTAACATGGTAATTTTCCGCATTGTTCATTGCTGTTTCCTGCGCTGTCACACAGAGGAACGCGTCGGAACTTGAATGTGGTTCGGGATCAAGTTCTGGTACCCAAACCGAACCTTTTTTTAAAGTTCGGGCGAACCAGACGGACCCGAACATCCACATGGTAATTTGCAGTATTGTTCACAGCCCCCGCCTGTATGATCAGGTCTGGACCTCATGGTTAATGTTTAGCCTGATGTCCGGCATCTTTTTTATGCTGTGTTGTTACATTGATGAAGACAAGTCACGCTCATATGTAGATATCAGCAGAGCTCCACGTCCAGATTGTGCTGCCTAAGGCATCGTAATGTATAAAATGCATTTGTGACACCCCAGGGGTCTGGTTGCCACAGTGATAGAGATATTATGTCTGAGAGCAGGTGGGAGGTCCTTTGGTCAGGGATCCTGTGCATGCCACACCTCCTGCCCAGTCTTGGGAGGGGAAGAACTTCCCCTGTATAAACCCGGGGCTGAGGCAGGGTGAGTCAGACAAGGAGAGTGGAGAAGAGAAGCAGCATAGGAAACAGCAGAGTTACAAGGAGTCAGGGGCTGGCAGCTACAGAGCTCGCCCTGACTAAGAAGATTCTTTACCGGACCCGGAGTCCGAGGCTGTGGGGACTAACTCCTACCCAGCAGCAGAATCCGTCGGGCAGGGGATTTCAGGTCCTCTGGCCCAGAAGCCTGAAGGCACGGTCACACGCGTGGGACCAGCACCGCCATCGTGGAGCGGAAGCCATTAGAAGGCCCCGAGTCACCGGCCATACGGGTGAGCACCACACGGTACACTCAGGGACGTGGGCTACTTACATCAGCTTCTAGCAAGGTAGCCAGAAGAGTACAGTCAGTTTGGGAGGCCTACAACTACGCCTGGCCAGGGGAGATCCCATCTGCTCAAAGACTGACCAGGCCCCGTTTGCTAGCAAGTACTCCGGGAGGGTCTGTCGTTGTTACCAGTAAAGACCCTGAACTACACCGTACCGTCTCTGAGTGGTTCCTGCTACCCCCATCATCCACGTCGGCTGCCCTGAGGCCATACCCCTCCCGTTGGGGGTTATACTATCACGCTGCACAATCCTACCACCGGCCTCAGCGGTCTGCCCTGCAGCAGCAGCTTCCTGGCTGCACTCAACGGGTGGCGTAGTCATCAACTATTTACTACTAATAGACTGCCGTCTAGTTTGACTCCCTGGGCACGGACCGGGTCACCGCCACGAGATTACAACCCTCCACGGATCCGGCTCCGGGTAAGCTCCCGCGTGCGCACCGCAGCGTGACACAGGCCCAGGGGCGCGTCAACTTTGGCGTAGTCGGCAGGATTTCGTGCCCGCAACCACCGGGTACTGCGTGCCTGAAAAGCAAAGACTGTTCAAACTTACCAGTGGTGAAGGTTTCCCGCCATCCGGCGCCATCTTCTACCTACTTCCCGCCATCCGCGAAGTTTTCCCGCCATCCGGCGCCATCTTCGACCTTCTTCCCGCCATCCGTGGAGTTTTCCCGCCATTGGACGCCATCTTGAGGACGCCGCGCGGGAAGAAGAGGGGCGTGGACTCCGAAAGCGCACGAGAACTGAAGCCCCGCCTCACGTCCGGACGTTGCGTAAGGTCCTGGAAGGAGCCCAGCAGACGCCGACGTCACAGGAGCGCGACGGAAGGTCCTCAACCCTGACGATCCACTGCGGAGCCGCGGCCTACGGAAGAGGATCATCGCAAGGTAGGCCACGGTCCACTAGGGGGGAGGAAGATGTCGGATACGGAGGAGAGCTTCACTGCCTCAACCCCCGCCAGCGCTACCGCTGCTGCAGTTATGCCCTTCACCATGCCCTATATCCCGGGAGCAGCTTGGCTACCCCAGTACTCAGGGGAGTCACATACCCTGCATGACTTTAGAGAAAAGCTGGATAGCCTCTTCCAGGTGTACCCCCTCACAGAAGAGCAAAAAGTGAGCATCCTGGTGGCCCAACTAACCGGGGCAGCCAAAAGGGAAGTAAAATCCTGGCCACCTGGGAGGAAGACTGTCGCAGGGATACTAACCCGGCTGAAGGACACCTTTGATACCCGCACCTCAGCCGAGATTAAGCTTAGATTCTACGGGTGCAAGCAGCGAGCGCATGAGAGTATAAGGGACTATGCACTAAACCTACAAGAGGCCCTGAGGGCCATAAAGCAGACCGACCCTGATGGGGTGGGAAACGAGGACAGGCTGTTGACTGAACAATTTATAGAGGGTTTATATTGCAATGCCCACCGAACCCAGTTGCGGGCAATGGCCTTACAGGATCCGCATCTGGACTTTGCACAGTTCAAGGACAGAGCCATCCGGGTGCTCCGAGAACCGGCACCAGGTGGCGTTGTGACCCACAGACGCCCCACTACCACTTACTACCAGGAGGCGGCGCCCTTGTCAGCAGGGCCTGTGGGAGCTGATGCGCAGGCTTTGGACAATGACCCGGCTCCAGACCTACACCATCAGGTCCAAGAGCTAGCTAAGAGCGTTGCTGCGCTAACCCGAACTGTGCAGTCTTTACAGGTTTCCACCCCAGGGAAGATCCAGCTGGCATCCGGACCGGAGGACATCCCGTGGCGTCGACCAAGGAGGACCCCACCGGCCAGAGGAAGACCCAGTGACCGATACAGTGAGGACGGACGACCCATCTGCCGCCGCTGCAATCAACCCGGACATATGGCAAGGTACTGTTCTTTAAACGGGCACAACCTGGGGTAGAGGGCCAACCCCCAGGAAAAAGATCACCAGGCCCATCGAACTGGCGCGACAGATATGTGGGAGGACGTCCAGTCTTGCCTGTGGTACTGGATGGCATTCCCATGAGTGCCCTACTGGACACCGGGTCACAGGTCACCACCATCCCGTACGTGCTCTTCAAGCAGTACTGGAATGACTCGGATATTACCCGCTACCCCGACGACGACTTGAGTATCATCGCCAGCAATGGTCAGCCCGTGCCACAGATCGGATTTAAAGAGGTGACCATCAAAATTGGTAGAGTCGAACTGGCCGCACAGGGACTGATCATTGTAGATATCGATAAACATGAGAGTCACCCAAAAATAACTCTAGGAACTAATGTAATTGAAAATTGTCTTGCAGAGGTGATTTTCCTTTTACAGCAGGTTGCCAAGAATGCCAGCTCCGGCGAGCAGCGGGTGCTCCAGAAAGAGATCCGGGCACTGATGCAACGGCAACAAGTGGAACTCTCCGGCGGTGAGATTGGTAGCGTAAGAATGTGTGACCCTTTTCCTATTGCCATGCCCCCAAAAAGTGAAATGATGATTTGGTGCCGGGCAGCTATTGGTCTGAGAGGTAGAGATTACCAGGCAATGGTAGAACCAGTTTACTCAGACAGTAGGCCCACCATTTTGACAGCACGGGGGGTGGTCAATGTACGCCATGGGAGGGTGCCCATTCGCATAATAAATATCGGGGAGAGGGAAGTGTACCTGCCCCGGTATGCCACGCTAGCCAAATTATATACCACTAATCAAAGTTCTATACAATCTGTGGAACCCTTGCCTCCATCTCACCCGGAGGAAGGTAACGGCTCTAAGAAAGACATGGAGGACTGGTGTCAGCAACTACATTTGGGTACTGACTCCACTCCCTCACATCAGAAACAAGGAGTCTATCGGGTGGTTCAAGAGTATGAGAGAGTGTTTAGTAAACACCCGTTAGACTTCGGGCGAGTCAAGGGGGTAGAACATCGCATCCCCACGGGAGATCATCCTCCCATAAAAGAGAGGTATCGACCCGTACCCCCTGCACATTACCAACACGCCAAGGGGATGCTTAGAGATATGAAGGAGGCTGGGGTAATCCGGGATAGTTGTAGCCCCTGGGCAGCCCCATTAGTTTTAGTCAAAAAGAAAGACAACACCATGAGGATGTGTGTAGATTACCGGAAAATCAACCGTATCACACACAAGGATGCGTACCCCTTACCAAGGATAGAGGAGTCATTGGCTGCTTTAAGATCTGCTAACTTCTTCTCTACCTTGGATCTCACTAGCGGGTACTGGCAGGTTCCTGTAGCAGAGGCGGACCGGGAGAAGACCGCATTCACCACCCCGATGGGACTTAGCGAGTTCACCTGCATGCCGTTCGGACTCTGCAACGCACCAGGAACCTTCCAACGCCTAATGGAGTGTTGTCTGGGCCACAGAAACTTCGAGACGGTCCTATTGTACCTGGACGATGTCATCGTATATTCCAAGACGTATGAGGACCACCTGAAACACCTGGCGGAAGTGTTCGAGGCTCTGGCGAGTTACGGCCTAAAGGTGAAACCCTCCAAGTGTCACCTCCTGAAACCAAAGGTGCAGTACCTGGGACACGTGGTGAGCGCTGACGGAGTGGCTCCCGACCCCGATAAGATCACCGCAATTAAGGGATGGCCAAGCCCCTCCAGCGTAAAAGAAGTGCGGCAGTTCCTCGGGTTGGTAGGCTACTACCGAAGGTTTATTCCCGGTTTCACCAAAAAGGCAGCACCTATGCAGGACCTCCTGATAGGCCAGTCCCGGAAGGCCAAGAACCAGAAGCCGCCCTTCAAATGGGAAGAGCTGGAAGAAGAGTCCTTCCGCCAGCTGAAGATGGCCCTCACGGGGGACGAAATCCTGGCGTACCCGGATTATAGCCAGCCCTTTATCCTCTACACCGACGCCAGTAACATCGGGCTAGGAGCCGTACTGTCCCAGATCCAGCAGGGGAAGGAACGAGTAATCGCCTACGCCAGCCGAAAACTGCGACCCACCGAAAGGAACCCCGAGAATTACAGCTCATTTAAGTTAGAGTTCCTGGCCGTAGTATGGGCAATCACTGAGCGCTTTAAGCATTACCTCGCTTCTTCCCGGTTCACCGTGTACACGGATAACAACCCGCTGACACACCTGGACACGGCAAGACTCGGTGCCCTGGAGCAGAGGTGGATGGCCCGTCTGTCCAACTACGAGTTCACAATTAAATACCGGGCAGGACGCTCCAATACCAACGCGGACGCCCTGTCCAGGATGCCCAACCTGCCGGACGGAGGAGAAGATCCGGAGGGACTGGAAGAAGTTGAACTCCCTGCGTTCCACCGTCATGGGACTATTCAGTATTCCCACCGGGTAAGGAGTAAGCAGGCTGCTACGTTGAACCCCTTACCCCACTACAACTGGGCGGAAACGCAAGACAGCGACCCTGCCGTCCGACTGGTGAAGGAGATGCTGACTCGGCCGGAGGCTCGCCTTGAACCAGACGCTCCGGAGGAAGCCAAACAACTATGGGCAGAGAAGAGTCGACTGTTCCTTTACAAAGGGAAGTTGTGCCGCAGAATGGTTAACTCCCGGACGCATGAATTACTCTGGCAAGTAGTGGTGCCACGAAGAGACGCAGCCATGGTGATGGAGGCATACCACGACGGAGCTGGACACTTTGGGTGGAAAAAGCTGGAGTTCCTGCTGCGCGAGCGGTTCCACTGGGTAGGCATGAGGGGAACCATCGAGAAGTGGTGCAGAGATTGTGGCCCGTGCAACCTGAGAAGGAAGGACCGAGCCAGCCAGAAGACTCCCCTGCAGTCCATCGTCACCCGGCAACCGTTGGAACTGGTAGCCTTGGATCATGTAAAACTGACCCCAAGCAGAAGTGGCTACGTCTACGCGTTAACCATCGTGGATCATTACTCCCGGTTCTTGGTTGTCGTCCCCGTCAAGGACTTAACGGCTCAAACAGCAGCTAGAGCCTTCCAGCAGCACTTCTGCCGTCCACACGGGTACCCGGACCAAGTGCTGACGGACCAGGGACCTGCCTTTGAAGCGGAGGTCTTTCAGGAATTCTGCAATCTGTATGGCTGCCGGAAGATAAGGACGACACCCTACCATCCGCAGACTAATGGACTTTGTGAAAAAATGAACCAGGTGGTAATGGATCTTCTAAAAACGTTGCCCCTGGAAGAACGCAGTCTGTGGCCTGAAAAGTTGCCCGATCTGGTGGACCTATACAACCACATCCCGGTAGGTTCCACCAACTGTACCCCGGCTTACCTAATGAGGGCAAGACCTGGTAAGTTACCTGTTGACCTGGAAATGGGAGTCCTGACCCCCGAGGACACTTCACCAGAAACAGACTGGGACACAGAGAGGCAGCAGCAGTACCGGAGAGTACAGGAGAGCGTGGAGCGAAGTCTCTGTCAGGCTAGGGAAAGACAAGAGAAAACTTACAACCAGTATGCTCCCGCTGTTCCCCTGGTACCCGGAGAGCAGGTCTTGAAGAGGAAGAGACGGCTCCACAAGTTGGACGACCAGTGGGAGAAGGACCCGTACACCGTACTGCCCTCAAGCCACGAGAACCCGAAGGTCTGTACCATCAGTAAAGACGGAGGGGAAACCACAGCCATTGTATCCCGGGACCACCTGAAGAAGTGTCCCGAACAACTGAGGAACCCTGAAGAGGAACAAGAAGACCATCGACCCGTGGAAGAAAGGGAAGATATGGTTAGTACCGTGCTCGGGGACTTTCCTCAGTCTTGGACTCAAGTCAATGGTGCAGTTGTGGTACCCGTACTCACCTTCCTCCAACCATCATCCCAAGAACCTACGGAGCAACGGGTAGAGCTGGAAGAACAGCCGGTCCAGGAGGCAGAAGACTCCACACAAGCAGAACAGGAGAATCAACCCTCTGCTTATAGTGAGCCTGCCGTACCCCTAGTGAGACAAAGAGCCGGTAGACAGCTACCCAGTTTACCCTTGACAGCTCCTACACCCTGTAGTTCAGGGCCAGACAGTCAGCTCCGTAGGTCCACTCGGGCCACTAGAGGCCAGTTACCCGCACGCTGGAGAATTTAAAGTGTATAAATTGTTTTATCTATGTTTTTCTGTGTCTTGTTGCTTGTGTATAATTTTGTGTTTCTAGTTATTTTTAGGAAACCTTGGTGGATTTACCGGGAATCCTTGTATATAGTTGGAGCGTAACCCAGGATGGACTAGAGACTGTTAAGGACTCGGGGTAGGACAGACCCCTACCTGGTTACGTCTCCCTGTGTTGGTGAAATGGACACCTTTGCTTTTCTTCAAAGACTGCATCCGGTTGCGGACACGCCGTAACCATCTTATGTGTTTTTCTTATAGTATTGTTATTGTTATACTTTGTTATGTTTTTCTAAATGTGTTTAGTCCCGGAGTACTAAATTTCACTAGGGGGGAATGTGACACCCCAGGGGTCTGGTTGCCACAGTGATAGAGATATTATGTCTGAGAGCAGGTGGGAGGTCCTTTGGTCAGGGATCCTGTGCATGCCACACCTCCTGCCCAGTCTTGGGAGGGGAAGAACTTCCCCTGTATAAACCCGGGGCTGAGGCAGGGTGAGTCAGACAAGGAGAGTGGAGAAGAGAAGCAGCATAGGAAACAGCAGAGTTACAAGGAGTCAGGGGCTGGCAGCTACAGAGCTCGCCCTGACTAAGAAGATTCTTTACCGGACCCGGAGTCCGAGGCTGTGGGGACTAACTCCTACCCAGCAGCAGAATCCGTCGGGCAGGGGATTTCAGGTCCTCTGGCCCAGAAGCCTGAAGGCACGGTCACACGCGTGGGACCAGCACCGCCATCGTGGAGCGGAAGCCATTAGAAGGCCCCGAGTCACCGGCCATACGGGTGAGCACCACACGGTACACTCAGGGACGTGGGCTACTTACATCAGCTTCTAGCAAGGTAGCCAGAAGAGTACAGTCAGTTTGGGAGGCCTACAACTACGCCTGGCCAGGGGAGATCCCATCTGCTCAAAGACTGACCAGGCCCCGTTTGCTAGCAAGTACTCCGGGAGGGTCTGTCGTTGTTACCAGTAAAGACCCTGAACTACACCGTACCGTCTCTGAGTGGTTCCTGCTACCCCCATCATCCACGTCGGCTGCCCTGAGGCCATACCCCTCCCGTTGGGGGTTATACTATCACGCTGCACAATCCTACCACCGGCCTCAGCGGTCTGCCCTGCAGCAGCAGCTTCCTGGCTGCACTCAACGGGTGGCGTAGTCATCAACTATTTACTACTAATAGACTGCCGTCTAGTTTGACTCCCTGGGCACGGACCGGGTCACCGCCACGAGATTACAACCCTCCACGGATCCGGCTCCGGGTAAGCTCCCGCGTGCGCACCGCAGCGTGACACAGGCCCAGGGGCGCGTCACATTACTCAACAGGGGGCGACACTGAACACAGGGCAAAGCTTCCCCAGAATAAACAGATATGAGCCCCTTAAGCATGTGTAAGGAGATGGACATGTTGCCCATTTTCCCCACTTGAAGAAACAAGTTTATTGTTGTAATATGTTATATAATGCATTGTGAACTGTGATGTGTAATATGAATTGTGATATGCATTAAAGATGTTAATAATATTGATAGTGAGTGCAGTTTGACAACAGGGATAGTGAGAGTTAATGTTTGGGACTAGCCCAGAGTGGGAGGGGATAGTTGAAGGGAAAGTGACAATACCCTGTCAGAGAGTGAGAAAGTGCCCAGTGTGCACCTAAGGTTCAATGTGAGCAGTGCCACATTCTGTGGTGTCCAAAGTGAGAGGAGACCGAAGGAAAGATATAGCAATATCTGAAGCAGAAGTGACTGAGAAACAGCGTGACTTGCCAGAGACGGGTCTTGGCAGAGGACACCTAGCCGCAAGGCCCAGAGTTTACAACTCTAGGAGGTAACGGAACCTAGACAAGACTGAGTATGTGAGATGAGTAAAGTGTCCCGGGCGGGAATTACAGAGCATCCGCATTACTCGCCATATTGGCACCCTAAAGGGGAAAGAGGACGGGGAACCGGTGGGACGAGTAAATGAATCTTGCTAAGCAGGACAGTAGTGTTAAGCTGGGTTGTGATGAAGTCGTGCAGAACAACGACTAAAGAGGACCAATAGAGAGATTACAGAGGAAAGGTGAAGATAGAGAACAATAGAGAAGAAGAAGGAACAAGGAAACTGAAAAGTTGATAAGGCTGTACCTACTATCTCTTGTATATATTCCCTACCAAGTTCCCGTTCAGCAAAAAGTTTATTTTTGACTGGTGGTCTCCATCATTGAACTGTCCAATACCTGATCCTGGCAAACCAGCAACATCGGTTACATGCGGCCTGAACGGGAGGGAGTAGTACCCTCATAGCACAAGTCCACACACCCAGCCAGAACCCCACCTTCATGGAACATGCCAGGGCGCAACAGACTGCCCTGTGCCACGTTACACATGCAGAACATTTTTCATTTTCTGCTTCTTTTCGATGAGCCATAACTGTTATATAGTTTATTAAATTGAATGAAATAGAGAAAATAGTGGCACTCACCGGACCTTTTAAAATCCAAAGTCTTTATTTAACGACATATTAAAATCGACTGACGGCTGTTTTGCGCTAGCCTGCGCTTCAACGGGCCCTGGTAACTCACTAAGACCAGTTGAAGTGCAGGCTAGCGCGAAACAGCCGTCGTCCTCCAGGCATGCTCTGTCCCTCCCTGCAGCCGATTTTAATGTGTCGTTAAATAAAGACTTTGGATTTTAAAAGATCCAGTGAGTGCAACTATTTTCTCTATTTCATTCAATTCATGTCTCTATTTTGGTGAGCACCCGGTACCACCAGGTTGAATTGCTCAAGTCCAGGATTGGAGGACAAACCAGGGGAGGAGTCCTGAGGAGATAATTTGCATATTCCCACTGCATTTTGGGGTAAGTGAAGAGTCTCCGCGAGCTCAAAGAACACTGGATTTTGGCTGTTGGAGCTGAAAAGAGGACATCGGTAAACCAGGGGAGGAGTCCTGAGGAGATAATTTGCATATTCCCACTGCATTTTGGGGTAAGTGAAGAGTCTCCGCGAGCTCAAAGAACACTGGATTTTGGCTGTTGGAGCTGAAAAGAGGACATCAGTAAACCAGGGGAGGAGTCCTGAGGAGATAATTTGCATATTCCCACTGCATTTTGGGGTAAGTGAAGAGTCTCCGTGAGCTCAAAGAACACTGGATTTTGGCTGTTGGAGCTGAAAAGAGGACATCGGTAAACCGCGCGCATTTTGAAGCTTTTTTTTTAAGCTTTTTTCACTGTTTTCAGAACATTAACAATAAGAACATGGAAGAGTCCAGGAGCCATTTGGTGAGCTGCATATCCTGCTACATGTTCACAGACTTGCCAGTGGTAAAGCCAAACTTCACATGCCAGAAATGCAAGCTTGTGTCCCTGTTGGAGGAAAAGTTGCGAAATGTAGAAGAGAGGTTAACTACCTTGAAAATCATTAAGGAAGGTGAAGAG